>NC_133450.1:110088418-111436918 GCF_048565385.1 Saimiri boliviensis | reverse complement strand
ACAGCTAAGGGCTGTATTTGTATTTTTGAAAATAACACAATTTGCGAGTGTATTTGTATAATTTTCCGAGATACAGCTAAGGGTTATATTTGTATTTTTGAAAATAACACAGCTTTTTTGTGTATTTGGATTATTTTCCGAGATACAGCTAAGGGTTGTATTTGTATTTTGGGAAATAACACAGCTTCTGGGTGTATTTGTATTATTTTCCGAGATAAAGCTCAGGGTTGTATTTGTATTTTTGAAAATAACACAGCTTGGGGTTTTATTTGTATTATTTTCTGAGATACAGCTTAGGGTTGTTATTGAATTTTTTAAACTAACAGAGCTTGCGGGTGTATTTGTATTATTTTCCGATTTACAGCTAAGGGCTGTATTTGTATTTTTGAAAATAACACAGGTTGTGGGTGTATATGTATTATTTTTGGATATATATCTAAGGGTAATATTTGTATTTTTGAAAATAACATAGCTTGTGGGTGTATTTGTATTATTTTCCAAGACACAGCTAAGGGCTGTATTTGTATTTTTGAAAATAACACAACTTGCAGGTGTATTTGTATTATTTTCCGAGATACAGCTAAGCGTTGTATTTGTATTTTTGAAAATAACACAGCTTGGGGGTGTATTTGCATTATTTTCCGAGATACAGCTAAGAGTTTTATTTGTATTTTTGAAAATAACACAGCTTGGGGTTGTATTTGTATTATTTTCCAAGATAGAGGTAAGGGTTTTATTTCTATTTTTGAAAATAACACAGCTTGGGGGTGTATTTGTATCATTTTCCGAGATACAGCTAAGGGTTGTATTTGTATTATTGAAAATAACAGAGCTTGGCTGTGTATTTTTATTATTTTCAGAGATACAGCTAAGGGTTGTGTTTGTATTTTTGAAAATAACACAGCTTGCGGTGTTTTTGTATTATTTTCCAAGGTACAGCTAAGGATTCTATTTGTATTTTACAACATAACGCAGCTTGGTGGTGTATTTGTATTATTTTCCGAGATACAGCTAAGAGTTGTATTTGTATTATTGAAAATAACACAGCTTGGGGGTGTATTTATATTATTTTCCGAGATACAGCTAATGTTTGTATTTGTAATTTTTAAAATAGCACAGCTTGGGGTTGTATTTGTATTTTTGAAAATAACAGAGCTTGGGGGTGTATTTGTATTATTTTCCGAGATAGAGCTAAGGGTTTTATTTCTATTTTTGAAAATAACACAGCTTGGTGGTGTATTTGTATCATTTTCCGAGATAGAGCTAAGGGTTGTATTTGTATTATTGAAAATAACAGAGCTTGTCTGTGTATTTTTATTATTTTCCAAGATACAGCTAAGGGTTGTATTTGTATTTTTGAAAATAACACAGCTTGGGGTTGTATTTGTATTATTTTCAAAGATACAGATAAGGTTTGTATTTGTATTTTGGAAAATAACACAGCTTGGGGGTGTATTTGTATTATTTTCAGATATACAGCTAAGGGCTGTATTTGTATTTTTGAAAATAACACAATTTGCGGGTGTATTTGTATAATTTTCCGAGATACAGCTAAGGGTTGTATTTGTATTTTGGGAAATAACACAGCTTCTGGGTGTATTTGTATTATTTTCCGAGATAAAGCTCAGGGCTGTATTTGTATTTTTGAAAATAACACAGCTTGGGGGTGTACTTGTATTATTTTCCGAGATACAGCTAAGGGTTGTTATTGTATTTTTTAAACTAACAGAGCTTGGGGGTGTATTTGTATTATTTTCCGATTTACAGCTAAGGGCTGTATTTGTATTTTTGAAAATAACACAGCTTGTGGGTGTATATGTATTATTTTTGGATATACATCTAAGGGTAATATTTGTATTTTTGAAAATAACGTAGCTTGGGGGTGTATTTGTATTATTTTCCAAGACACAGCTAAGGGTTGTATTTGTATTTTTGAAAATAACACAGCATTTGTTTGTGTTTGTATTATTTTCCCAGATACAGATAAGGTTTTTATTTGTATTTTTGAAAATATCACAGCTTGGGGGTGTATTTGTATTATTTTCCGATATACAGCTAAGGGCTGTATTTGTATTTTTGAAAATAACACAACTTGCAGGTGTATTTGTATTATTTTCCGAGATACAGCTAAGCGTTGTATTTGTATTTTTGAAAATAACACAGCTTGGGGGTGTATTTGTATTATTTTCCGAGATACAGCTAAGAGTTTTATTTGTATTTTTGAAAATAACACAGCTTGGGGTTGTATTTGTATTATTTTCCAAGATAGAGGTTAGGGTTTTATTTCTATTTTTGAAAATAACACAGCTTGGGGGTGTATTTGTATCATTTTCCGAGATACAGTTAAGGGTTGTATTTGTACTATTGAAAATAACAGAGCTTGGCTGTGTATTTGTATTATTTTCAGAGATACAGCTAAGGGTTGTGTTTGTATTTTTGAAAATAACACAGCTTGCGGTGTTTTTGTATTATTTTCCAAGATACAGCTAAGGGTTCTATTTGTATTTTTCAAAATAACGCAGCTTGGGGGTGTATTTGTATTATTTTCCGAGATACAGCTAAGAGTTGTATTTGTATTTTTGAAAATAACACAGCTTGAGTGTGTATTTATATTGTTTTCCGAGATACAGCTAAGGTTTGTATTTGTAATTTTTAAAATAGCACAGCTTGGGGTTGTATTTTTATTTTTGAAAATAACACAGCTTGGGGGTGTTTTTTTATTATTTTCCGAGATACAGCTAAGTTTTCTATTTCCATTTTTGAAAATAACACAGATTGGGGGTGTATTTGTATTATTTTCCGAGATACAGCTAAGATTTGTATTTGTATTACAGAAAATAACAGAGATTGGTGGTGTATTTCTATTATTTTCCGAGATACAGCTATGGGTTGTATTTGTATTTTTGAAAATAACACAGCTTGGGGGTGTTTTTGTATTATTTTCTGAGATACAGCTCAGGGTGGTATTTGTATTTTTGAAAATAACACAGCTTGGGGGTGTATTTGTATTATTTTTTCGAGTTACAGCTCAGGGTTGTATTTGTATTTTTGAAAATAACACAGCTTGTTGGTGTATTTGTATTATTTTCCGAGATACAGCTAAGGATTGTATTTGTATTTTTGAAAATAACACAGCTTGGGGTTGTATTTGTATTATTTTCCGAGATACAGTTATGGGTTGTATTTGTATTTTTGAAAATAACACAGCTCGGGGGTGTATTTCTATTATTATCCGAGATACAGCTAAGGGTTGTATTTGTATTTTGGAAAATAACACAGCTAGTGGTTGTACTTGTATTATTTTCCTAGATACAGCTAAGGGTTGTATCTGTATTTTTGAAAATAAACGAGCTTGTGGGTGTATTTGTATTATTTTCTGAGATACAGCTAAGGGCTGTATTTGTATTTTTGAAAATAACACAGCTTGGGGGTGTATTTGTATTATTTTCAGAGATACAGCTGTGGGTTGTATTTGTATTTTTGAAATTAACAGAGCTTGGGGGTGTATTAGTATTATTTTCCGAGATACAGCTAAGGGTTGTATTTTTATTTTTGAAAATAGCACAGCTTGGGGTTGTATTTGTATTATTTTCCCAGATACAGATAAGGTTTGTATTTGTATTTTGGAAAATAACACAGCTTGGGGTTGTATTTGTATTATTTTCCGATATACAGCTAAGGGCTGTATTTGTATTTTTGAAAATAATACAACTTGCGGGTGTATTTGTATTATTTTCCGAGATACAGCTAAGGATTTTATTTGTATTTTGGAAAATAACAGAGCTTGGGGGTGTATTTGTATTATTTTCCGAGATACAGCTTATGGTTGCATTTGTATTTTTGAAAATTACACAACTTGGTGGTGTATTTGTATTGTTTTCCGAGATACAGCTAACGGTTGTATTTGTATTTTTGAAAATAACACAGCTTGGTGTGTATTTGTATTATTTTCCGAGACACAGCTATGGGTTGTATTTGTATTTTTGAAAATAACACAGCTTGGGGGTGTATTTGTATTATTTTCCGAGATACAGCTAAGGGTTGCCTTTGTATTTTTGAATATAACAAAGATTGGTGGTGTATTTGTATTATTTTCAAAGATACTGCTAAGGGTTGTATTTGCATTTTTGAAAATAACATATTTTGTGGGTGTACTTGTATTATTTTCCGAGATACAGCTAAGGATTTTTTTGTATTTTGGAAAATAACAGAGCTTGGGGGTGTATTTGTATTATTTTCCGAGATACAGCTTATGGTTGTATTTGTATTTTTGAAAATGACACTGCTTGGGGGTGTATTTATTTTCTTTTCCGTGATACAGCTAAGGGTTGTATTTGTATTATTGAAAATAACAGACTTTGGGGAGTATTTGTATTATTTTCCGAGATACATCTAATGGTTGTATTTGTATTTTTGAAAATAACACAGCTTGGGGGTGTATTTCTATTATTTTCTGAGTTAAGCTCAGGGTTGTATATGTGATTTTGAAAATAACACAGCTTTTGGGCACATTTGTATTACTTTCCGAGATACAGCTAAGGATTTTATTTGTATTTTTGAAAATAACACATCTTGGGTGTGTATTTGTATTATTTTCCGAGTTACAGCTTAGGGTTGTATTTGTATTTTTAAAAATATCACAGCTTGGGGGTGTATTTCTATTATTATCCGAGATACAGCTCAGGGTTGTATTTGTATTTTTGAAAATAACACAGCTTGGGGGTGTATTTGTATTATTTTCCGAGATACATCTATGGGTTGTATTTGTATTTTTGAAAATAACACAGCTTGGGGTTGTATTTGTATTATTTTCCCAGATACATATAAGTTTTGTATTTGTATTTTGGAAAATAACACAGCTTGGGGGTGTATTTGTATTATTTTCCGATATACAGCTAAGGGTTGTATTTGTATTTTTGAAAATAACACAACTTGCGGGTGTATTTGTATTATTTTACGAGACACAGCTAAGGATTTTATTTGTATTTTTGAAAATAACAGAGCTTGGGTGTGTATTTGTATTATTTTCCGAGATACAGCTAATGGTTGCATTTGTATTTTTGAAAATTACACAACTTGGGTGTGTATTTGTATTATTTTCCGAGATACAGCTAACGGTTGTATTTGTATTTTTGAAAATAACACAGCTTGGGGGTGTATTTGTATTATTTACCGAGATATAGCTAAGGGTTGTATTTGTATTTTTGAAAATAACAAAGCTTCGTGGTGTATTTGCATTATTTTCAAAGATACAGCTAAGGGTTGTATTTGCATTTTTGAAAATAACATATTTTGTGGGTGTACTTGTATTATTTTCCGAGATACAGCTATCGGTTGTATTTGCATTTTTGAAAATAACACTGCTTCGGGGTGTATTTGTATTATTTTCCGAGATACAGCTAAGGGTTGTATTTGTATTTTTGAAAATGTCACAGCTTGTGGGTGTATTTTTTTTATATTCTGAGATACAGCTAAGGGTTCTATTTGTATTATTGAAAATAACAGACTTTGGGAAGTATTTGCATTATTTTCCGAGATACAGCTAATGTTTGTATTTGTATTTTTGAAAATAACACAGCTTGGGGGTGTATTTGTATTATTTTCCGAGATACAGCTAAGGCATGTATTTGTATTTTTGAAAATAATACAGCTTGGGGGTGTATTTGCATTATTTTCTGAGATACAGCTAAGGGTTTTATTTCTATCTTTGAAAATAACACAGCTTGGGGGAATATCTGTATTATTTTCCGAGATACAGATAAGGATTGTATTTGTATTTTTGAAAATAACACAGCTTGGGGGTGTATTTGCATTATTTTCCGAGTTACAGCTCAGGGTTGTATTTGTATTTTTGAAAATAACACAGCTTGGGGGTGTATTTCTATTATTATCCGAGATACAGCTCAGGGTTGTATTTGTATTTTTGAAAATAACACAGCTTGGGGGTGTATTTGTATTATTTCCCGAGATAAAGCTAAGGATTGTATTTGTATATTTGAAAGTAACACAGCTTGGGGGTGTATTTGTATTATTTTCCGAGACACAACTAAGGGTTGTATTTGTAATATTGAAAATAAAAGAGCTTTTTGGTGTATTTGTATTATTTTCCGAGATACAGCTAAGGGTTGTATTTGTATTTTTGAAAATAACACAGCTTGGGGGTGTACTTGTATTATCTTCTGAGATAAATCTATTGGTTGTATTTGTATTTTTGAAAATAACACAGCTTGGGGGTGTATTTCTTTTATTATCCGAGTTACAGCTCAGGGTTGTATTTGCATTTTGGAAAATAACACAGCTTGGGGGTGTATTTGTATTATTTTCCGAGATTCTGCTATGTGTTGTATTTGTATTTTTGAAAATAACACAGCTTGGGGGTGTATTTGTATTATTTTCCGAGATACAGCTCAGGGATGTATTTGTATTTTTGAAAATAACACATCTTGGGGGTGTATTTGTATTATTTTCCAAGATACAGCTAAGGGTTTTATTTGTATTATTGAAAATAAAAGAGCTTTGGGGTGTATTTGTATTATTTTCCGAGATACAGCTAAGGGTTGTATTTGTATTTTTGAAATTAACGCAGCTTGGGGGTGCTTTTGTATTATTTTCCAAGATAGAGCTCAGGGTTGTGTTTGTATTTTAAAAAATACCACAGCTGGGGGGTGTATTTCTATTATTTTCCGAGTTACAGCTCTGGGTTGTATATATATTTTTGAAAATAACACAGCTTGGGGGTATATTTGTATTATTTTCCGAGATACTGCTAAGGATTGTATTTGTATTTTTGAAAATAACACAGCCTGGGGGTGTATTTGTATTATTTTCCGAGATACAGCTGAGGGTTGTATTTGTATTTTTGAAAATAATAAAGCTTGGGGGTGTATTTCTATTATTATCCGAGATATAGCTCAGGGTTGTATTTGTATCTTTGAAAATAACACAGCTTGGGGGTGGATTTGTGTTATTTTCCGAGATACAGCTAAGGATTGTATTTGTATTTTTGAAAATAACACAGCTTGGGGGTGTATTTGTATTATCTTCTTAGATAAAGCTGTTGGTTGTACATGTACTTTTCAAAATAACACAGCTTGGGGGTGTATTTCTATTATTATCCGAGTTACAGCTCAGGGTTTTATTTGTATTTTGGAAAATAACACAGCTTAAGGGTGTATTTGTATTATTTTCCGAGATACATCTAACGGTTGTATTTGTATTTTTGAAAATAACACAGCTTTGGGGTGTATTTATATTATTTTCCGATATACAGCTAAGGGTTGCATTTGTATTTTTAAAAATAACACAGATTGGGGTGTATTTGTATGATTTTCCGAGATTCTGCTATGGGTTGTATTTGTATTTTTGAAAATAACACAGCTTGGTGGTGTATTTGTATTATTTTCCGAGATACAGCTCAGGGATGTATTTGTATTTTTGAAAATAACACAGCTTGGGGGTGTATTTGTATTATTTTCCAAGATACAGCTAAGGGTTGTATTTGTATTTTTGAAAATAACACAGCTTGGGGGTGTTTTTATGTTATTTTCCGAGATACAGCTCAGGGATGTATATGTATTTTTGAAAATAACACAGCTTCGGTGTGTATTTGTATTATTTTCTGAGTTACAGCTCAGGGTTGTATTTGTATTTTTGAAAATAACACAGCTTGGGGGTGTATTTCTATTATTATCCGAGATACAGCTCAGGATTGTATTGGTATTTTTGAAAATAACACAGCTTGGGGGTGTATTTGTATTATTTTCCGAGATACAGCTATTGGTTGTATTTGTATTTTTGAAAATAACACTGCTTGGGGGTGTATTTCTAATATTATCCGAGATACAGCTCAGGGTTGTATTTGTATTTTTGAAAATAACACAGATTTGGGGTGTATTTGTTTTATTTTCCAAGATACAGCTATGGGTTTTATTTGTATTTTTGAAAATAACACACCTTGGCGGTGTATTTGTATTATTTTCCGTGATACAGCTCAGGGTTGTATTTGTATTTTGGAATATAACACAGCTTGAGGGTGTATTTGTATTATTTTCCGAGATACAGCTCAGTGTTGTATTTGTGTTTTTGAAAATAACACAGCTTGTATATGTATTTTTGAAAATAACACAGCTTGGGGGTATATTTGTGTTATTTTCCGAGATACAGCTAAGGATTGTATTTGTATTTTTGAAAATTACACAACTTGGGGATGTATTTGTATTATTTTCCGAGATACAGCTAACGGTTTTATTTGTATTTTTGAAAATAACACAGCTTGGTGGTTTATTTGTATTATTTTCTGAGACACAGCTTTGGGTGGTATTTGTATTTTTGAAAATATCAAAGCTTGGAGTGTATTTGGGTTATTTTCCAAGATACTCCTAAGGGTTGTATTTGTATTTTTGAAAATAACAAAGCTTGGTGGTGTATTTTATTATTTTCAAAGATACAGCGAAGGGTTGTATTTGCATTTTTGAAAATAACATATTTTGTGGGTGTACTTGTATTATTTTCCGAGATACAGCTATTGGTTGTATTTGCATTTTTCAAAATAACACTGCTTGGGGGTGTATTTGTATTATTTTCCGAGATACAGCTAAGGGTTGTATTTGTATTATTGAAAATAAAAGAGCTTTGTGGTGTATTTGTATTATTTTCCGAGATACAGCTAAGGGTTATATTTGTATTTTTGAAAATAACACAGCTTGTATATATATTTTTGAAAATAACACAGCTTGGGGGTATATTTGTATTATTTTCCGAGATTCAGCTAAGGATTGTATTTGTATTTTTGAAAATAACACAGCTTGGGGGTGTATATGTATTATTTTCCGAGATACAGCTAAGGGTTATATTTGTATTTCTGAAAATAACAGAGCTTTGGGTTTATTTGTATTGTTTTCCGAGGTACAGCTAATGGTTGTATTTGTATTTTTGAAAATATCACAACTTGGGGGAGTATTTGTATATTTTTCGGAGGTACAGCTAAGGGTTGTATTTGTATTATTGAAAATAATAGAGCTTGGGGGTGTATTTGTATTATTTTACGAAATACAGCTAAGGGTTTTATTTGTATATTTGAAAATAACACAGCTTGGGGGTGTTTTTGTATTATTTTCCGAGATACAGCTAAGGGTTGTATTTGTATTTTTGAAAATAACATATTTTGTGGGTGTACTTGTATTATTTTCCGAGATACAGCTAAGGGTTGCATTTGTATTTTTAAAAATAACACAGCTTGGGGTGTATTTGTATTATTTTCCTCGATTCTGCTATGGGTTGTATTTGTATTTTTGAAAATAACACAGCTTGGTGGTGTATTTCTATTTTTTTCCGAGATACAGCTCAGGGATGTATTTGTATTTTTGAAAGTAACACAGCTTCGGGGTGTATTTGTATTATTTTCCAAGATACTGCTAAGGGTTGTATTTGTATTTTTGAAAATAACACAGCTTGTGGGTGTATTTGTATTATTTTCCGAGATACAGCTCAGGGTTGTATTTGTATTTTGGAAAATAACACAGCTTGGAGGGTTAATTGTATTATTTTCCGAGACACAGCAAAGGGTTGTATTTGTATTTTTGAAAATAACACAGCTTGGGGGTGTAATTGTATTATTTTCCGAGATACAGCTAAGGGTTGTATTTTATTTTTGAAAATAACACAGGTTGGGGGTTTATTTGTATTATTTTCGGAGGTACAGCTAAGGGTTGTATTTGTATTTTTGAAAATAACACAGCTTGGGGGTGTTTTTATGTTATTTTCCGAGATACAGCTCAGGGATGTATATGTATTTTTGAAAATAACACAGCTTCGGTGTGTATTTGTATTATTTTCCGAGTTACAGCTCAGGGTTGTATTTGTATTTTTGAAAATAACACAGTTTGCGGGTGTATTTGTATTATTTTCCGATATACAGCTAAGGATTTTATTTGTATTTTTGAAAATTACACAGCTTGGGGGTGTATTTGTATTATTTTCCGAGATACAGCTATGGGTTGTATTTGTATTTTGAAAATAACACAGCTTTGTGGTGAATATCTATTATTATCCGAGATACAGCTGAGGGATATATATGTATTTTTGAAAATAACACAGCATGGGGGCGTATTTGTATTTTTTTCAGAGAAACAGCTAGGGGTGTTATTTGTATTTTTGAAAATAACACAGCTTGGTGGTGTATTTGTATTATTATCCGAGATACAGCTCAGGGTTGTATTTGTATTTTTGAAAATAACACAGTTTGGGGGTGTATTGTATTATTTTCCAAGATACAGCTATGGGTTGTATTCTTTTTTTTTTTGAAAATTACACAGCTTGGGGTTGTATTTGTATTATTTTCCCAGATACAGCCCAGGGTTGTATTTGTATTTTTGAAAATAACGCATCTTGGGGATGTATTTTTATTATTTTCCGAGATACAGCTGAGGGTTGTATTTGTATTTTTGAAAACAACACAGCTTGTGGGTGTATTTCTATTATTATCCGAGATACAGCTCAGGGTTGTATTTGTATTTTTGAAAATAACACAGCTTGGGCGTGTTTTTGTATTATTTTCCGAGTTACAGCTTAGGGTTATATTTGTATTTTTGAAAATAACACAGCTTGGGGGTGTATTTCTATTATTATCCGAGATACAGCTCAGGATTGTATTTGTATTTTTGAAAATAACACTGCTTGGTGGTGTATTTGTATTATTTTCCGAGATACAGCTATTGGTTGTATTTGTATTTTTGAAAATAACACAACTTGGGGGTGTATTTCTATTATTATCCGAGATACAGCTCAGGGTTGTATTTGTATTTTTGAAAATAACACAGATTGGGTGTGTATTTGTTTTATTTTCCAAGATAGAGCTATCTGTTTTATTTGTATTTTTCAAAATAACACAGCTTGTGGGTGTATTTGTATTATTTTCCGCGATACAGCGAAGGGTTTTATTTGTTTTTTGTAAAATAACACAGCTTGGTGGTGTATTTGTATTATTTTCAGAGATACAGCTAAGGGTTGTATTTGTATTTTTGAAAATAACACAGCGTGGGGTGTATTTATATTATTTTCCGTGATACAGCTCAGGGTTGTATTTGTATTTTGGAAAATAACACAGCTTGGGGGTGTATTTGTATTATTTTCAGAGATACAGCTAAGGGTTGTAATTGTATTTTTTAAAATAACTGAGCTTGGGGGTGTATTTGTATTATTTTCCGAGATACAGCTAAGGGCTGTATTTGTGTTTTTGAAAATAACACAGCTTGGGGGTGTATATGTATTATTTTCCAAGATACAGCTAAGGGTTTTATTTGTATTTTTGAAAATAACAGAGCTTGGGTGTTTATTTGTATTATTTTCCGAGATACAGCTAAGGGTTGTATTTGTATTTTTGAAAATTACACAACTTGGGGATGTATTTGTATTATTTTCCGAGATACAGCTAACGGTTGTTTTTGTATTTTTGAAAATAACACACCTTTGGGGTGTATTTATATTATTTTCCGAGACACAGCTATGGGTTGTATTTGTATTTTTGAAAATAACACAGCTTGGGGGTGTATTTGTGTTATTTTCCGAGATACACCTAAGGGTTTATTTGTATTTTTGAAAATAACAAAGCTTGGTGGTGTATTTGTATTATTTTCAAAGATACAGCTAAGGGTTGTATTTGCATTTTTGAAAATAACATATTTTGTGGGTGTTCTTGTATTATTTTCCGAGATACAGCTATCGGTTGTATTTGCATTTTTGAAAATAACACTGCTTTGGGGTGTATTTCTATTATTTTCCGAGATACATCTACGGGTTGTATTTGTATTTTTGAAAATGACACTGCTTGGGGGTGTATCTTTTTTTATTTTCCGAGATACAGGTAAGGGTTGTATTTGTATTATTGAAAATAACAGACGTTGCGGAGAATTTGTATTATTTTCCGAGATACAGCTAAGGGTTGTATTTGTATTTTTGAAAATAACACAGCTTGGGGGTGTATTTCTATTATTTTCCGAGTTAAGCTCAGGGTTGTATATGTATTTTTGAAAATAACACAGCTTGTGGGCATATTTGTATTATTTTCCGAGATAAAGCTAAGGGTTTTATTTCTATCTTTGAAAATAACAGAGCATGGGGGTATATTTGTATTATTTTCCGAGATACAGATAAGGATTGTATTTGTATTTTTGAAAATAACACAGCTTGGGGGTGTATTTGCATTATTTTCCGAGTTACAGCTCAGGGTTGTATTTGTATTTCTGAAAATAACACAGCTTGGGGGTGTATTTCTATTATTATCCGAGTTACAGCTCAGGGTTGTATTTGTATTTTGGAAAATAACACAGCTTGAGGGTGTATTTGTATTATTTTCCGAGATACAGCTAAGGGTTGTAGGTGTATTTTTGAAAATAACACAGCTTGGGCGTGTATTTATATTATTTTCCGAGATACAGCTAAGGGTTGCATTTGTATTTTTAAAAATAGCACAGGTTGGGGTGTATTTGTATTATTTTCCGAGATTCTGCTATGGGTTGTATTTGTATTTTTGAAAATAACACAGCTTGGGGGTGTATTTGTATTATTTTCCAAGATACAGCTCAGGGATGTATTTGTATTTTTGAAAATAACACAGCTTGGGGGTGTATTTGTATTATTTTCCGAGATACTGCTATGGGTTGTATTTGTATTTTTGAAAATAACACAGCTTGTGTGTATATTTGTATTATTTTCCGAGATACAGCTCAGGGTTGTATTTGTATTTTGGAAAATAACACAGCTTGGGGGTGTATTTTTATTATTTTCCGAGATACAGCTAAGGGTTGTATTTGTATTTTTGAAAATGACACAGCTTGGGGGTGTATTTGTTTTTTTTTTCTGAGATACAGCTAAGGGTTGTAATTGTATTATTGAAAATAACAGACTTTGGGGAGTATTTGTATTATTTTCCGAGATACACCTAAGGGTTGTATTTGTATTTTTGAAAATAACAGAGCTTGTGGGTGTATTTCTATTATATTCCGAGTTAAGCTCAGGGTTGTATATGTATTTTTGAAAATAACACAGCTTGTGGGCATATTTGTATTATTTTCCAAGATACAGCTAAGGATTTTATTAGTATTTTTGAAAATAACACAGCTTGTGGGTGTACTTGTATTATTTTCCGAGTTACAGCTCAGGGTTGTATTTGTATTTTTGAAAATATCACAGCTTGGGGGTGTATTTCTATTATTATCCGAGATACAGCTCAGGGTTGTATTTGTATTTTTAAAAATAACACAGCTTGGGGGTGTATTTGTATTATTTTCCGAGATACATCTATGGGTTTTATTTGTATTTTTGAAAATAACGCAGCTTGGGGTTGTATTTGTATTATTTTCCCAGATACAGATAAGGTTTGCATTTGTATTTTGGAAAATTACACAGCTTGTGCGTGTATTTGTATTATTTTACGATATACAGCTAAGGGCTGTATTTTTATTTTTGAAAATAACACAACTTGTGGGTGTATTTGTATTATTTTCCGAGATACAGCTAAGGATTTTATCTGTATGTTTGAAAATAACAGAGCTTGGGGGTGTATTTGTATTATTTTCCGAGATACAGCTAATGGTTGCATTTGTATTTTTGAAAATTACACAACTTGGGTGTGTATTTGTATTATTTTCCGAGATAAAGCTAACCGTTGTATTTGTATTTTTGAAAATAACACAGCTTGGGGTGTATTTGTATTATTTTCCGAGACACAGCTATGGGTTGTATTTGTATTTTTGAAAATAACACAGCTTGGGGGTGTATTTGTATTATTTTCAAAGACACAGCTAAGGGTTGTATTCGCATTTTTGAAAATAACATATTTTATGGGTGTACTTGTATTATTTTCCGAGATACAGCTATCGGTTGTATTTGCATTTTTGAAAATAACACTGCTTGGGGGTGTATTTGTATTATTTTCAAAGACACAGCTAAGGGTTGTATTTGCATTTTTGAAAATAACATATTTTATGGGTGTACTTGTATTATTTTCCGAGATACAGCTATCGGTTGTATTTGCATTTTTGAAAATAACACTGCTTGGGGGTGTATTTGTATGATATTCCGAGATAGAGCTAAGGGTTGTATTTGTATTTTTGAAAATAACACAGCTTGGGGGTGTATTTGTATTATTTTCCGAGATACAGCTAAGGGTTGTATTTGTATTATTGAAAAGAAAAGAGCTTTGGGGTGTATTTGTATTATATTCCGAGATACAGCTAAGGGTTGTATTTGTACTTTTGAAAGTAACACAGCTTGGGTGTGTTCTTGTATTATCTTCTGAGATAAAGCTATTGGTTGTATTTGTATTTTTGAAAATAACACAGCTTGGGGGTGTATTTGTATTATTTTCCGAGATACAGGTAAGTGTTTTATTTCTGTCTTTGAAAATAACACAGCTTGGGGTATATTTGTATTATTTTCGGAGATACAGATAAGGATTGTATTTGTATTTTTGAAAATAACACAGCTTGGGGGTGTATTTGCATTATTTTCCGAGTTACAGCTCAGGGTTGTATATGTATTTTTGAAAATAACACAGCTTGGGGGTGTATTTCTATTATTATCTGAGATACAGCTCAGGGTTGTATTTGTATTTTTGAAAATAACACAGGGTGGGGGTGTATTTGTATTATTTTCCGAGATACAGCTAAGGATTGTATTTGTATTTTTGAAAATAACACAGCTTGGGGGTGTATTTGTATTATTTTCCGAGATACAACTAAGGGTTGTATTTGTATTATTGAAAATAAAAGAGCATTGCAGTGTATTTGTATTATTTTCCGAGACACAGATATGTGTGGTATTTGTATTTTTGAAAATAACACAGCTTGGGGGTGTATTTGTGTTATTTTCCGAGATACGGCTAAGGGTTGTATTTGCATTTTTGAAAATAACATATTTTGTGGGTGTACTTGTATTATTTTCCGAGATACAGCTATCGGTTGTATTTGCATTTTTAAAAATAACACTGCTTGGGGGTGTATTTGTATTATTTTCTGAGATACAGCTAAGTGTTGTATTTGTATTTTTGAAAATGACACAGCTTGGGGGTGTATTTGTTTTATTTTCCGAGATACAGCTAATGTTTGTATTTGTATTATTGAAAATAACAGACTTTGGGGAGTATTTGTATTATTTTCCGAGATACAGCTATGGGTTGTATTTGTATTTTTGAAAATAACACAGCTTGGGGGTGTATTTCTATTATTTTCCGAGTTACAGCTCTGGGTTGTATATGTATTTTTGAAAATAAAACAACATGTGGGCATATTTGTATTATTTTCCGAGATACAGCTAAGGATTGTATTTGTATTTTTGAAAATAACACTGCTTGGGGGTGTATTTGTATTATTTTCCGAGTTACAGCTCAGGGTTTTATTTGTATTTTTGAAAATATCAAAGCTTGGAGGTGTATTTCTATTATTATCCGAGATACAGCTCAGGGTTGTATTGTATTTTTGAAAATAACACAGCTTGGGGGTGTATTTTTATTATTTTCCGAGATACATCTATGGGTTGTATTTGTATTTTTGAAAATAACACAGCTTGGGGTTTTATTTGTATTATTTTCCCAGATACAGATAAGGTTTGTATTTGTATTTTGGAAAATAACATAGCTTGGGGGTGTATTTGTATTATTTTCCAATATACAGCTAAGGGCTGTATTTGTATTTTTGAAAATAGCACAACTTGCCGGTGTATTTGCATTATTTTCCGAGATACAGCTAACGGTTGTATTTGTATTTTTGAAAATAACACAGCTTGGGGGTGTATTTGTATTATTTTCCGAGATACAGCTAAGGGTTGTATTTGTATTTTGGGAAACAACACAGCTTGTGGGTGTATTTGTATTATTTTCCGAGATACATCACAGGGTTGTATTTGAATTTTTGAAAATAACACAGATTGGGGTGTATTTGTATTATTTTCTGAGATACAGCTAAGGGTTGTAATTGTATTTTTTAAAATAACCGAGCTTGGGGGTGTATGTGTATTATTTTCTGAGATACAGCTAAGGGCTGTATTTGTATTTTTGAAAATAACACAGCTTGGGGGTGTATATGTATTATTTTCCGAGATACAGCTAAGGATTTTATTTGTATTTTTGAAAATAACACAGCTTGGGGGTGTATTTGTATTATTTTCCAAGATACAGCTAAGGGTTGCATTTGTATTTTTGAAAATTACACAACTTGGGGGTGTATGTTTATTATTTTCCGAGATACAGCTAACGGTTGTATTTGTATTTTTGAAAATAACACAGCTTGGGGGTGTAATTGTATTATATTCCGAGACACAGCTATGGGTTGTATTTGTATTTTTGAAAGTAACACAGCTTGGGGGTATATTTGTATTATTTTCCGAGATACGGCTAAGTGTTGTATTTGTATTTTTGAAAATAACAAAGCTTGGTCGTGTATTTGTATTATTTTCAAAGATACAGGTAAAGCTTGTATTTGCATTTTTGAAAATAACATATTTTGTGGGTGTACTTGTATTATTTTCCGAGATACAGCTATCGGTTGTATTTGCATTTTTGAAAATAACACTGCTTGTGGGTGTATTTGTATTATTTTCCGAGATACAGCTAAGGGTTGTATTTGTATTTTTGAAAATGACACAGCTTGGGGGTGTATTTCTATTATTCTCCGAGTTACAGCTCAGGGTTGTATTTGTATTTTGGAAAATAACACAGCTTGGGGGTGTATTTTTATTATTTTCCAATAAACAGCTAAGGGCTGTATTTGTATTTTTGAAAATAACACAACTTGCGGGTGTATTTGTATTATTTTCCGAGATACAGCTAAGGGTTGTATTTGTATTTTTGAAAATAAAACAGCTTGGGTGTGTATTTGTATTATTTTCCGAGATACAGCTAAGGGTTGTATTTGTATTTTGGGAAACAACACAGCTTGTGGGTGTATTTGTATTATTTTCCGAGATACATCACAGGGTTGTATTTGCATTTTTGAAAATAACACAGATTGGGGTGTATTTGTATTATTTTCTGAGATACAGCTAAGGGTTGTAATTGTATTTTTTAAAATAACCGAGCTTGGGGGTGTATGTGTATTATTTTCTGAGATACAGCTAAGGGCTGTATTTGTATTTTTGAAAATAACACAGCTTGGGGGTGTATATGTATTATTTTCCGAGATACAGCTAAGGATTTTATTTGTATTTTTGAAAATAACACAGCTTGGGGGTGTATTTGTATTATTTTCCGATATACAGCTAAGGGTTGCATTTGTATTTTTGAAAATTACACAGCTTGGGGGTGTATGTGTATTATTTTCCGAGATACATCTATCGGTTGTATTTGCATTTTTGAAAATAACACTGCTTGGGGGTGTATTTGTATTATTTTCCGAGATACAGCTAAGGGTTGTATTTGTATTTTTGAAAATGACACAGCATGGGGGTGTATTTGTTTTATTTTCCGAGATACAGCTAAGGGTTCTATTTGTATTATTGAAAATAACAGATATTGGGGAGAATTTGTGTTATTTTCCGAGATACAGCTAAGGTGTGAATTTGTATTTTTGAAAATAACACAGCTTGGTGGTGTATTTGTATTATTTTCCGAGATACAGCTAAGGCTTGTATTTGTATTTTTGAAAATAACACAGCTTTGGGGTGTATTTGTATTATTTTCCGAGATACAGCTAAGGGTTTTATTTCTATCTTTGAAAATAACACAGCATGGGGGTATATTTGTATTATTTTCCGAGATACAGCTAAGGATTGCATTTGTATTTTTGAAAATAACACAGCTTGGGGGTGTATTTGTATTATTTTCCGAGTTACAGCTCAGGGTTGTATTTGTATTTTTGAAAATAACACACCTTGGGGGTGTATTTCTATTATTATCCGAGATACAGCTCAGGGTTCTATTTGTATTTTTGAAAATAACACAGCTTGGGGGTGTATTTGTATTATTTTCCGAGACACAACTATGGGTTGTATTTGTATTTTTGAAAATAACACAGCTTGGGGGTGTATTTTTATTATTATCCGAGATACAGCTCAGGGTTTTATTTGTATTTCTGAAAATAACACAGCTTGGGGGTGTATTTGTATTATTTTCAAAGATACAGCTATGGGTTGTATTTTTTTTTTTTGAAAATTACACAGCTTGGGGGTGTATTTGTATTGTTTTCCCAGATACAGCTCAGGGTTGTATTTGTATTTTTGAAAATAACGCAGCATGGGGGTGTATTTGTATGATTTTCCGAGATACAGCTGAGGGTTGTATTTGTATTTTTGAAAATAACACAGCTTGTGGGTGTATTTGTATTATTTTCCGAGATACAGCTAAGGGTTGCATTTGTAATTTTAAAAATAACACAGCTTGGGGGTGTATTTGTATTATTTTCCGAGATAAAGGTCAGAGATGTATTTGTATTTTTGAAAATAACACAGCTTGTTGGTGTGTTTGTATTATTTTCCAAGATACTGCTATGGGTTGTATTTGTATTTTTGAAAATAACACAGCTTGTGGGTGTATTTGTATTATTTTCCGAGATACAACTCAGGGTTGTATACGTATTTTGGAAAATAACACAGCTTGGGGGTGTATTTTTATTACTTTCCGAGATACAGCTAAGGGTTGTATTTTTATTTTTGAAAATTACACAACTTGGGGGTGTATTTGTATTATTTTTCGAGATACAGCTAATGGTTGTATTTGTATTTTTGAAAATAACATAGCTTGGGTGTGTATTTTTATTGTTTTTTGAGGTACAGCTAAGGGTTGTATTTGTATTTTTGAAAATAACACTGCTTGGGGGTGTATTTGTATTATTTTCTGAGATACAGCTAAGGGTTGTATATGTATTTTGGGAAATAACACAGCTTGTGGGTGTATTTGTATTTTTTTCCGAGATACATCTCTGGGTTCCATTTGTATTTTTGAGAATAACACAGCTTGCGGGTGTATTTGTATTATTTTCCGATATACAGCTAAGGATTTTATTTGTATTTTTGAAAATAACACAGCTTGGGGGTGTATTTGTATTATTTTTCGAGAAACAGCTATGGGTTTTATTTGTATTTTGAAAATAACACAGCTTGGTGGTGTATTTCTATCATTATCCGAGATACAGCTCAGGGATGTATATGTATTTTTGAAAATAACACAGCATGTGGGTGTATTTGTATTATTTTCCAAGAAACAGCTAGGGGTTGTATTTGTATTTTTGAAAATAACACAGCTTGGAGGTGTATTTGTATTATTATCCGAGATACAGCTCAGGGTTGTATTTGTATTTTTGAAAATAACACAGCTTGGGGGTGTATTTGTATTATTTTCCAAGATACAGCTATGGGTTGTATTTTTTTTTTTTTTTTTGAAAATTACGCAGCTTTGGGTTGTATTTGTATTATTTTCACAGATACAGCTAAGGGTTGTATTTGTATTTTTGAAAATAACGCAGATTGGGGATGTATTTTTACTAGTTTCCGAGATACAGCTGAAGGTTGTATTTTTATTTTTGAAAATAACACAGCTTGGGGGTGTATTTCTATTATTATCCGAGATACAGCTCAGGGTTGTATTTGTATTTTTGAAAATAACACAGCTTGGGGGTGTTTTTGTATTATTTTCCGAGTTACAGCTAAGGGTTGTATTTGTATTTTTGAAAATAACACAGCTTGGGGGTGTATTTCTATTATTATCCGAGATACAGCTCAGGGATGTATTTGTATTTTTGAAAATAACACAGATTGGGGGTGTATTTGTATTATTTTCCGAGATACAGCTCAGTGTTGTATTTGTATTTTTGAAAATAACACAGCATGTATATGTATTTTTGAAAATAACACAGCTTGGGGGTAGATTTGTATTATTTTCCGAGATACAGCTAAGGATTGTATTTGTATTTTTGAAAATAACACAGCTTGGGGGGTATTTGTATTATTTTCCGAGATACAGCTGAGGGTTGTATTTGTATTTTTAAAAATAACACAGCTTGTGGGTGTATTTGTATTATTTTCTGAGGTACAGCTCAGGGTTGTATTTGTATTTTTGAAAATAACACAGCTTGGGGGTGTATTTGTATTATTTTCTGAGATACAGCTGAGGGTTGTATTTGTATTTTTGAAAATAACAGAGATTTGGTGTGTATTTGTATTGTTTTCCGAGGTACAGCTAAGGGTTGTATTTGTATTTTTGAAAATTACACAACTTGGGGGTGTATTTGTATATTTTTCGGAGGTACAGCTAAGGGTTGTATTTGTATTATTGAAAATAATAGAGCTTGGGGGTGTGTTTGTATTAATTTCCGAGATACAGCTAAGGGTTGTATTTGTATTTTTGAAAATAACACTGCTTGGGGGTGTATTTGTATTATTTTCCGAGATACAGCTCAGGGTTGTGTTTGTATTTTTGAAAATAACACAGCTTGGGGGTGTATTTGTATTATTTTCCAAGATACAGCTATGGATTGTATTTTTTTTTTTGAAAATTACACAGCTTGGGGGTGTATTTGTATTATTTTCCCAGATAGAGCTCAGGGTTGTATTTGTATTTTTGAAAATAACGCAGCTTTAGGTGTATTTGTATTATCTTCCGAGATACAGCTAAGGGTTGTATTTGTATTTTTGAAAATAACCCAGCTTGGGTGTGTATTTGTATTATTTTCTGAGATACAGCTAAGGATTGTATTTGTATTTTTGAAAATAACACAGCTTGGGGGGGTATATGTATTATTTTCCGAGATACAGCTAAGGGTTGTATTTGTATTTTTGAAAATAACACAGCTTGGGGGTGTATTTGTATTATTTTCTGAGATACAGCAAAGGGTTGTATTTGTATTTTTGAAAATAACACAGCTTGGGGGTGTATATGTATTATTTTCTGAGATACAGCTAAGGGTTGTATTTGTATTTTTGAAAAAAACAGAGCTTTTGTGTGTATTTGTATTGTTTTCCGAGGTACAGCTAAGGGTTGTATTTGTATTTTTGAAAATTACACAACTTGGGGGTGTATTTGTATATTTTTCGGAGGTACAGCTAAGGGTTGTATTTGTATTATTGAAAATAATAGAGCTTGGGGGTGTGTTTGTATTATTTTCCGAGATACAGCTAAGGGTTGTATTTGTATTTTTGAAAATAACACAGCTTGGGGGTGTTTTTGTATTATTTTCCAAGATACAGCTATTGGTTGTATTTGTATTTTTGAAAATAAAACAGCTTGGGGGTGTACTTATATTATTTTCCGAGTTACAGCTCAGGGTTGTATTTGCATTTTTGAAAATAACACTGCATGCGGGTGTATTTGTATTATTTTCCGAGATACAGCTAAGGGTTGTATTTGTATTTTTGAAAATGACAGAGCTTGGGGGTGTATTTGTTTTATTTTCCGAGATACAGCTAAGGGTTGTATTTGTATTATTGAAAATAACAGACTTTGAAGAGTATTTGTATTATTTTCCGAGAAACAGCTAAGGGTTGTATTTGTATTTTTGAAAATAACACAGATTGGGGGTGTATTTCTATTATTTTCCGAGTTACAACTCATGGTTTTATATGTATTTTTGAAAATAACACAGCTTGTGGGCATATTTGTATTATTTTTCGAGATACAGCTAAGGATTGTATTTGTATTTTTGAAAATAACACAGCTTGGGGGAGTATTTGTATTATTTTCCGATTTACAGCTCAGGGTTGTATTTGTATTTTTGAAAATATCACAGCTTGGGGGTGTATTTGTATTATTTTCTGTGATACAGATAAGGGTTGTATTTGTATTTTTTAAAATAACCGAGCTTGGGGGTGTATTTGTATTATTTTCCGAGATACAGTTAAGGACTGTATTAGTATTTTTGAAAATAACACAGTTTGGGGGTGTATTTGTATTATTTTCCGACATACAGTTAAGGATTTTATTTGTATTTTTGAAAATAACACAACTTGGTGGTGTATTTGTATTATTTTCCGAGATACAGCTAAGGGTTGCGTTTGTATTTTTGAAAATTACACAACTTGGGAGTGTATATGTATTATTTTCCGAGATACAGCTAACGGTTGTATTTGTATTTTTGAAAATAACACAGCTTTGGGGTGTATTTGTATTATTTACCGAGACACAGCTATGGGTTGTATTTGTATTTTTGAAAATAACACAGCTTGGGGGTGTATTTGTATTATTTTCAGAGATACAGCTCAGGGTTGTATTTGTATTTTTGAAAATAACGCAGCTTTAGGTGTATTTGTATTATTTTCCGAGATACAGCTAAGGGTTGTATTTGTATTTTTGAAAATAACCCAGCTTGGGTGTGTATTTGTATTATTTTCCGAGATACAGCTAAGGGTTGTATATGTATTTTGGGAAATAAAACAGCTTGTGGGTGTATTTGTATTTTTTTCCGAGATACATCTCTGGGTTGTATTTGTATTTTTGAAAATAACACAGCTTGGGGTTGTCTTTGTATTATTTTCTGAGATACAGCTAAGGGATTTAATTGTATTTTTTAAAATAACCGAGCTTGTGGGTGTATTTGTATTATTTTCCGAGATACAGCTAAGAGCTGTATTTGTATTTTTAAAAATAACACAGCTTGGGGGTGTATATGTATTATTTTTCGATATACATCTAAGGGTTGTATTTGTATTTTTGAAAACAACAGAGCTTGGGGGTGAATTTGTATTATTTTCCGAGAAACAGCTAAGGGTTGTATTTTTACTTTTGAAAATTACACAACTTGGAGGGTGTATTTGTATTATTTTCCGAGATACAGCTATGGGTTGCGTTTGTATTTTTGAAAATTACACAACTTGGGAGTGTATATGTATTATTTTCCGAGATACAGCTAACGGTTGTATTTGTATTTTTGAAAATAACACAGCTTTGGGGTGTATTTGTATTATTTTCCGAGACACAGCTATGGGTTGTATTTGTATTTTTGAAAATAAGACAGCTTGGGGGTGTATTTGTATTATTTTCCGAGATAAAGCTATTGGTTGTATTTGTATTATTGAAAATAACACAGCTTGGGGGTGTGTTTCTATTATTATCCGAGATGCAGCTCAGTGTTGTATTTGTATTTTTGAAAATAACACAGCTTGGGGGTGTATTTGTATTATTTTCCAAGAATCTGCTATGTGTTGTATTTGTATTTTTGAAAATAACACAGCTTGGTGGTGTATTTGTATTATTTTCCGAGATACAGCTCAGGGTTGTATTTGTATTTTTGAAAATAACACAGCTTGGGGTTGTATTTGTATTATTGTCCAAGATACAGCTATGGGTTGTATTTGTATTTTTGAAAATAACACAGCTTGGGGGTGTATTTGTATTATTTTCCGAGATAAAGCTCAGGGTTGTATTTGTATTTTGGAAAATAACACAGCTTGGGGGTGTATTTGTATTATTTTCCAAGATACAGCTAAGGGTTGTATTTGTATTTTTGAAAATAACACAGCTTGGGGGTGTCTATTATTTTCCGAGATACAGCTAAGGGTTGTATTTTATTTTAGAAAATAACACAGGTTGTGGATTTATTTGTATTATTTTCTGAGGTACAGCTAAGTGTTGTAATTTTATTATTGACAATAATAGAGCTTGGGGGTGTATTTGTATTATTTTCCAAGATACAGCTAAGGGTTGTATTTGTATTTTTGAAAATGACAGAGCATGTGGGTGTTTTTGTTTTATTTTCCGAGATAGAGCTAAGGGTTGTATTTGTATTATTGAAAATAACAGTCTTTGAAGAGTATTTGTATTATTTTCCGATATACAGCTAAGGGTTGTATTTGTATTTTTGAAAATAACACAGATTGGGGGTGTATTTCTATTATTTTCCGAGTTACAGCTCATGGTTGTATATGTATTTTTGAAAATAACACAGCTTGTGGGCATATTTGTATTATTTTTCGAGATACAGCTAAGGATTTTATTTGTATTTTTGAAAATAACACAGCTTGGGTGTGTATTTGTATTATTTTCCGAGTTACAGCTCAGGGTTGTATTTGTATTTTTGAAAATATCACAGCTTGGGGGTGTATTTCTATTATTATCCGATTTACAGCTCAGGGCTGTATTTTGTATTTTTCAAAACAACACAACTTGCGGGTGTATTTGTATTATTTTCCGTGATACAGATAAGGGTTGTATTTGTATTTTTTAAAATAACCGAGCTTGGGGGTGTATATTTATTATTTTCCGAGATAGAGTTAAGGGCTGTATTTGTATTTTTGAAAATAACACAGCTTGGGGTTGTATTTGTATTATTTTCCGACATACAGTTAAGGATTTTATTTGTATTTTTGAAAATAACACAGCTTGGGTGTGTATTTGTATTATTTTCCGAGATACAGCTAAGGGTTGCGTTTGTATTTTTGAAAATTAAACAACTTGGGAGTGTATATGTATTATTTTCCGAGATACAGCTAACGGTTGTATTTGTATTATTGAAAATAACACAACTTTGGGGTGTATTTGTATTATTTTCCGAGACACAGCTATGGGTTGTATTTGTATTTTTGAAAATAACACAGCTTGGGGTGTATTTGTATTATTTTCCGAGATACAGCTCAGGGTTGTATTTGTATTTTTGAAAATAACACAGCTTGGGGGTGTATTTGTATTATTTTCCAAGATACAGCTATGGTTTGTATTTTTTTTTTTTTTGAAAATTACACAGCTTGAGGGTGTATTTGTATTATTTTCCCAGATACAGCTCAGCGTTGTATTTGTATTTTTGAAAATAACGCAGCTTTGGGGTGTATTTGTATTATTTTCCGAGATACAGCTAAGGGTTGTATTTGTATTTTTGAAAATAACACAGCTTGGTGGTGTATTTGTATTATTTTCCGAGATACAGCTCAGGGTTGTATTTGTATTTTTGAAAATAACACAGCTTCAGGGTGTTTTTGTATTATTTTCCAAAATACAGCTATAGGGTGTATTTGTATTTTTGAAAATAACACAGCTTGGAAGTGTATTTGTATTATTTTCCGAGATACTGCTCAGGCTTGTATTTGTATATTGGAAAATAACACAGCTTGGGGGTGTATTTTTATTATTTTCTGAGATACAGCTAAGGGTTGTATTTGTATTTTTGAAAATTACACAACATGGGGGTGTATTTGTATTATTTTCCGAGATACAGGTAATGGTTGTATTTGTATTTTGGAAAATAACACAGCTTGGGGGTGTATTTTTATTATTTTCCGAGACACAGCTAAGGGTTGTATTTGTATTTTTGAAAATAACACAGCTTGGGGGTGTATTTGTTTCATTTTCCGAGATACAGCTAAGGGTTATATTTTATTTTTGAAAATAACACAGGTTGGGGGTGTATTTGTATTATTTTCGGAGGTACAGCTAATGGTTGTATTTGTATTATTGAAAATAATAGAGCTAGGTGGTGTATTTGTATTATTTTCCGAGATACAGCTAAGGTTTGTATTTGTATTTTAGAAAATAACACAGCTTGGGGGTGTTTTGTATTATTTTCCGAGATACAGCTCAGGAATTTATTTGTATTTTTGAAAATAACACAGCTTGTGGGTGTATTTGTATTATTTTCCGAGTTACAGCTCAGGGTTGTATTTGTATTTTTGAAAATAACACAGCTTGGGGGTGTTTTTGTATTATTTTCCGAGATACAGCTCAGGGATATATTTGTATTTTTGAAAATAACACAGCTTGGGTGTGTATTTGTATTATTTTCTGAGTTACAGCTCAGGGTTGTATTTGTATTTTTGAAAATAACACAGCTTGCCGGTGTATTTGTATTATTTTCCGAGATACAGCTAAGGATTTTATTTGTATTTTTGAAAATAACACAGCTTGGAGGTTTATTTGTATTATTATCCGAGATACAGCTCAGTGTTGTATTTGTATTTTTGAAAATAACACATCTTGGGGGTATGTTTATATTATTTTCCAAGATACAGCTAAGGGTTGTATTTGCATTTTTGAAAATAACATATCTTGTGGGTGTACTTCTATTATTTTCCGAGATACAGCTATCGGTTGTATTTGTATTTTTGAAAATAACACTGCTTGGGGGTGTATTTGTATTATTTTCCAAGATACAGCTAAGTGTTTTATTTGTATTTTTGAAAATAACACAGCTTGGGGGTGTATTTGTGTTATTTTCCGAGATACAGCTAAGGGTTGTGTTTGTATTATTGAGAATAACAGAGCTTTGGGGTGTATTTGTATTATTTTCCGAGATACACCTGAGGGTTGTATTTGTATTTTTGAAAATAAAACAGCTTGGGGGTGTTTTGGTATTATTTTCCGATATACAGCTCAGGGTTTTATTTAATTTTTGAAAATAACACAGCTTGGTGGTGTATTTGTATGCTTTTCCGAGTTACAGCTATGGGTTGTATTTGTATTTTGGAAAATAAGACAGCTTGGGGATGTATTTGTATTATTTTCTTGATACAGCTCAGGGTTGTATTTGAACTTTGGAAAATAACACAGCTTGGGGGTGTATTTGTATTATTTTCTGTGATACAGATAAGGGTTGTATTTGTATTTTTTAAAATAACCGAGCTTGGGGGTGTATTTGTATTATTTTCCGAGATACAGTTAAGGACTGTATTAGTATTTTTGAAAATAACACAGTTTGGGGGTGTATTTGTATTATTTTCCGACATACAGTTAAGGATTTTATTTGTATTTTTGAAAATAACACAACTTGGTGGTGTATTTGTATTATTTTCCGAGATACAGCTAAGGGTTGCGTTTGTATTTTTGAAAATTACACAACTTGGGAGTGTATATGTATTATTTTCCGAGATACAGCTAACGGTTGTATTTGTATTTTTGAAAATAACACAGCTTTGGGGTGTATTTGTATTATTTACCGAGACACAGCTATGGGTTGTATTTGTATTTTTGAAAATAACACAGCTTGGGGGTGTATTTGTATTATTTTCAGAGATACAGCTCAGGGTTGTATTTGTATTTTTGAAAATAACGCAGCTTTAGGTGTATTTGTATTATTTTCCGAGATACAGCTAAGGGTTGTATTTGTATTTTTGAAAATAACCCAGCTTGGGTGTGTATTTGTATTATTTTCCGAGATACAGCTAAGGGTTGTATATGTATTTTGGGAAATAAAACAGCTTGTGGGTGTATTTGTATTTTTTTCCGAGATACATCTCTGGGTTGTATTTGTATTTTTGAAAATAACACAGCTTGGGGTTGTCTTTGTATTATTTTCTGAGATACAGCTAAGGGATTTAATTGTATTTTTTAAAATAACCGAGCTTGTGGGTGTATTTGTATTATTTTCCGAGATACAGCTAAGAGCTGTATTTGTATTTTTAAAAATAACACAGCTTGGGGGTGTATATGTATTATTTTTCGATATACATCTAAGGGTTGTATTTGTATTTTTGAAAACAACAGAGCTTGGGGGTGAATTTGTATTATTTTCCGAGAAACAGCTAAGGGTTGTATTTTTACTTTTGAAAATTACACAACTTGGAGGGTGTATTTGTATTATTTTCCGAGATACAGCTATGGGTTGCGTTTGTATTTTTGAAAATTACACAACTTGGGAGTGTATATGTATTATTTTCCGAGATACAGCTAACGGTTGTATTTGTATTTTTGAAAATAACACAGCTTTGGGGTGTATTTGTATTATTTTCCGAGACACAGCTATGGGTTGTATTTGTATTTTTGAAAATAAGACAGCTTGGGGGTGTATTTGTATTATTTTCCGAGATAAAGCTATTGGTTGTATTTGTATTATTGAAAATAACACAGCTTGGGGGTGTGTTTCTATTATTATCCGAGATGCAGCTCAGTGTTGTATTTGTATTTTTGAAAATAACACAGCTTGGGGGTGTATTTGTATTATTTTCCAAGAATCTGCTATGTGTTGTATTTGTATTTTTGAAAATAACACAGCTTGGTGGTGTATTTGTATTATTTTCCGAGATACAGCTCAGGGTTGTATTTGTATTTTTGAAAATAACACAGCTTGGGGTTGTATTTGTATTATTTTCCAAGATACAGCTATGGGTTGTATTTGTATTTTTGAAAATAACACAGCTTGGGGGTGTATTTGTATTATTTTCCGAGATAAAGCTCAGGGTTGTATTTGTATTTTGGAAAATAACACAGCTTGGGGGTGTATTTGTATTATTTTCCAAGATACAGCTAAGGGTTGTATTTGTATTTTTGAAAATAACACAGCTTGGGGGTGTCTATTATTTTCCGAGATACAGCTAAGGGTTGTATTTTATTTTAGAAAATAACACAGGTTGTGGGTTTATTTGTATTATTTTCTGAGGTACAGCTAAGTGTTGTAATTTTATTATTGACAATAATAGAGCTTGGGGGTGTATTTGTATTATTTTCCAAGATACAGCTAAGGGTTGTATTTGTATTTTTGAAAATGACAGAGCATGTGGGTGTTTTTGTTTTATTTTCCGAGATAGAGCTAAGGGTTGTATTTGTATTATTGAAAATAACAGTCTTTGAAGAGTATTTGTATTATTTTCCGATATACAGCTAAGGGTTGTATTTGTATTTTTGAAAATAACACAGATTGGGGGTGTATTTCTATTATTTTCCGAGTTACAGCTCATGGTTGTATATGTATTTTTGAAAATAACACAGCTTGTGGGCATATTTGTATTATTTTTCGAGATACAGCTAAGGATTTTATTTGTATTTTTGAAAATAACACAGCTTGGGTGTGTATTTGTATTATTTTCCGAGTTACAGCTCAGGGTTGTATTTGTATTTTTGAAAATATCACAGCTTGGGGGTGTATTTCTATTATTATCCGATTTACAGCTCAGGGCTGTATTTTGTATTTTTCAAAACAACACAACTTGCGGGTGTATTTGTATTATTTTCCGTGATACAGATAAGGGTTGTATTTGTATTTTTTAAAATAACCGAGCTTGGGGGTGTATATTTATTATTTTCCGAGATAGAGTTAAGGGCTGTATTTGTATTTTTGAAAATAACACAGCTTGGGGTTGTATTTGTATTATTTTCCGACATACAGTTAAGGATTTTATTTGTATTTTTGAAAATAACACAGCTTGGGTGTGTATTTGTATTATTTTCCGAGATACAGCTAAGGGTTGCGTTTGTATTTTTGAAAATTAAACAACTTGGGAGTGTATATGTATTATTTTCCGAGATACAGCTAACGGTTGTATTTGTATTATTGAAAATAACACAGCTTTGGGGTGTATTTGTATTATTTTCCGAGACACAGCTATGGGTTGTATTTGTATTTTTGAAAATAACACAGCTTGGGGTGTATTTGTATTATTTTCCGAGATACAGCTCAGGGTTGTATTTGTATTTTTGAAAATAACACAGCTTGGGGGTGTATTTGTATTATTTTCCAAGATACAGCTATGGTTTGTATTTTTTTTTTTTTTGAAAATTACACAGCTTGAGGGTGTATTTGTATTATTTTCCCAGATACAGCTCAGCGTTGTATTTGTATTTTTGAAAATAACGCAGCTTTGGGTTGTATTTGTATTATTTTCCGAGATACAGCTAAGGGTTGTATTTGTATTTTTGAAAATAACACAGCTTGGTGGTGTATTTGTATTATTTTCCGAGATACAGCTCAGGGTTGTATTTGTATTTTTGAAAATAACACAGCTTCAGGGTGTTTTTGTATTATTTTCCAAAATACAGCTATAGGGTGTATTTGTATTTTCGAAAATAACACAGCTTGGAAGTGTATTTGTATTATTTTCCGAGATACTGCTCAGGCTTGTATTTGTATATTGGAAAATAACACAGCTTGGGGGTGTATTTTTATTATTTTCTGAGATACAGCTAAGGGTTGTATTTGTATTTTTGAAAATTACACAACATGGGGGTGTATTTGTATTATTTTCCGAGATACAGGTAATGGTTGTATTTGTATTTTGGAAAATAACACAGCTTGGGGGTGTATTTTTATTATTTTCCGAGACACAGCTAAGGGTTGTATTTGTATTTTTGAAAATAACACAGCTTGGGGGTGTATTTGTTTCATTTTCCGAGATACAGCTAAGGGTTATATTTTATTTTTGAAAATAACACAGGTTGGGGGTGTATTTGTATTATTTTCGGAGGTACAGCTAATGGTTGTATTTGTATTATTGAAAATAATAGAGCTAGGTGGTGTATTTGTATTATTTTCCGAGATACAGCTAAGGTTTGTATTTGTATTTTAGAAAATAACACAGCTTGGGGGTGTTTTGTATTATTTTCCGAGATACAGCTCAGGAATTTATTTGTATTTTTGAAAATAACACAGCTTGTGGGTGTATTTGTATTATTTTCCGAGTTACAGCTCAGGGTTGTATTTGTATTTTTGAAAATAACACAGCTTGGGGGTGTTTTTGTATTATTTTCCGAGATACAGCTCAGGGATATATTTGTATTTTTGAAAATAACACAGCTTGGGTGTGTATTTGTATTATTTTCTGAGTTACAGCTCAGGGTTGTATTTGTATTTTTGAAAATAACACAGCTTGCCGGTGTATTTGTATTATTTTCCGAGATACAGCTAAGGATTTTATTTGTATTTTTGAAAATAACACAGCTTGGAGGTTTATTTGTATTATTATCCGAGATACAGCTCAGTGTTGTATTTGTATTTTTGAAAATAACACATCTTGGGGGTATGTTTATATTATTTTCCAAGATACAGCTAAGGGTTGTATTTGCATTTTTGAAAATAACATATCTTGTGGGTGTACTTCTATTATTTTCCGAGATACAGCTATCGGTTGTATTTGTATTTTTGAAAATAACACTGCTTGGGGGTGTATTTGTATTATTTTCCAAGATACAGCTAAGTGTTTTATTTGTATTTTTGAAAATAACACAGCTTGGGGTTGTATTTGTGTTATTTTCCGAGATACAGCTAAGGGTTGTGTTTGTATTATTGAGAATAACAGAGCTTTGGGGTGTATTTGTATTATTTTCCGAGATACACCTGAGGGTTGTATTTGTATTTTTGAAAATAAAACAGCTTGGGGGTGTTTTGGTATTATTTTCCGATATACAGCTCAGGGTTTTATTTAATTTTTGAAAATAACACAGCTTGGTGGTGTATTTGTATGCTTTTCCGAGTTACAGCTATGGGTTGTATTTGTATTTTGGAAAATAAGACAGCTTGGGGATGTATTTGTATTATTTTCTTGATACAGCTCAGGGTTGTATTTGTATTTTTGAAAATATCACAGCTTGGGGGTGTATTTCTATTATTATCCGATTTACAGCTCAGGGCTGTATTTTGTATTTTTCAAAACAACACAACTTGCGGGTGTATTTGTATTATTTTCCGTGATACAGATAAGGGTTGTATTTGTATTTTTTAAAATAACCGAGCTTGGGGGTGTATATTTATTATTTTCCGAGATAGAGTTAAGGGCTGTATTTGTATTTTTGAAAATAACACAGCTTGGGGTTGTATTTGTATTATTTTCCGACATACAGTTAAGGATTTTATTTGTATTTTTGAAAATAACACAGCTTGGGTGTGTATTTGTATTATTTTCCGAGATACAGCTAAGGGTTGCGTTTGTATTTTTGAAAATTAAACAACTTGGGAGTGTATATGTATTATTTTCCGAGATACAGCTAACGGTTGTATTTGTATTATTGAAAATAACACAGCTTTGGGGTGTATTTGTATTATTTTCCGAGACACAGCTATGGGTTGTATTTGTATTTTTGAAAATAACACAGCTTGGGGTGTATTTGTATTATTTTCCGAGATACAGCTCAGGGTTGTATTTGTATTTTTGAAAATAACACAGCTTGGGGGTGTATTTGTATTATTTTCCAAGATACAGCTATGGTTTGTATTTTTTTTTTTTTTGAAAATTACACAGCTTGAGGGTGTATTTGTATTATTTTCCCAGATACAGCTCAGCGTTGTATTTGTATTTTTGAAAATAACGCAGCTTTGGGGTGTATTTGTATTATTTTCCGAGATACAGCTAAGGGTTGTATTTGTATTTTTGAAAATAACACAGCTTGGTGGTGTATTTGTATTATTTTCCGAGATACAGCTCAGGGTTGTATTTGTATTTTTGAAAATAACACAGCTTCAGGGTGTTTTTGTATTATTTTCCAAAATACAGCTATAGGGTGTATTTGTATTTTCGAAAATAACACAGCTTGGAAGTGTATTTGTATTATTTTCCGAGATACTGCTCAGGCTTGTATTTGTATATTGGAAAATAACACAGCTTGGGGGTGTATTTTTATTATTTTCTGAGATACAGCTAAGGGTTGTATTTGTATTTTTGAAAATTACACAACATGGGGGTGTATTTGTATTATTTTCCGAGATACAGGTAATGGTTGTATTTGTATTTTGGAAAATAACACAGCTTGGGGGTGTATTTTTATTATTTTCCGAGACACAGCTAAGGGTTGTATTTGTATTTTTGAAAATAACACAGCTTGGGGGTGTATTTGTTTCATTTTCCGAGATACAGCTAAGGGTTATATTTTATTTTTGAAAATAACACAGGTTGGGGGTGTATTTGTATTATTTTCGGAGGTACAGCTAATGGTTGTATTTGTATTATTGAAAATAATAGAGCTAGGTGGTGTATTTGTATTATTTTCCGAGATACAGCTAAGGTTTGTATTTGTATTTTAGAAAATAACACAGCTTGGGGGTGTTTTGTATTATTTTCCGAGATACAGCTCAGGAATTTATTTGTATTTTTGAAAATAACACAGCTTGTGGGTGTATTTGTATTATTTTCCGAGTTACAGCTCAGGGTTGTATTTGTATTTTTGAAAATAACACAGCTTGGGGGTGTTTTTGTATTATTTTCCGAGATACAGCTCAGGGATATATTTGTATTTTTGAAAATAACACAGCTTGGGTGTGTATTTGTATTATTTTCTGAGTTACAGCTCAGGGTTGTATTTGTATTTTTGAAAATAACACAGCTTGCCGGTGTATTTGTATTATTTTCCGAGATACAGCTAAGGATTTTATTTGTATTTTTGAAAATAACACAGCTTGGAGGTTTATTTGTATTATTATCCGAGATACAGCTCAGTGTTGTATTTGTATTTTTGAAAATAACACATCTTGGGGGTATGTTTATATTATTTTCCAAGATACAGCTAAGGGTTGTATTTGCATTTTTGAAAATAACATATCTTGTGGGTGTACTTCTATTATTTTCCGAGATACAGCTATCGGTTGTATTTGTATTTTTGAAAATAACACTGCTTGGGGGTGTATTTGTATTATTTTCCAAGATACAGCTAAGTGTTTTATTTGTATTTTTGAAAATAACACAGCTTGGGGTTGTATTTGTGTTATTTTCCGAGATACAGCTAAGGGTTGTGTTTGTATTATTGAGAATAACAGAGCTTTGGGGTGTATTTGTATTATTTTCCGAGATACACCTGAGGGTTGTATTTGTATTTTTGAAAATAAAACAGCTTGGGGGTGTTTTGGTATTATTTTCCGATATACAGCTCAGGGTTTTATTTAATTTTTGAAAATAACACAGCTTGGTGGTGTATTTGTATGCTTTTCCGAGTTACAGCTATGGGTTGTATTTGTATTTTGGAAAATAAGACAGCTTGGGGATGTATTTGTATTATTTTCTTGATACAGCTCAGGGTTGTATTTGAACTTTGGAAAATAACACAGCTTGGGGGTGTATTTGTATTATTTTCCGAGATACAGCTCAGGGTTGTATTTGTATTTTTGAAAATAACACAGCATGAGGGTGTATTTGTATTATTTTCCAAGATACAGCTATGGGTTGTATTTGTATTTTTGAAAATAACACAGCTTGGGGGTGTATTTGTATTATTTTCCGATATACAGCTAAGGGTTGTTTTTGTATTTTTGAAAATAACACAGCTTGGGGGATTATTTGTATTATTTTCCGAGATACAGCTAAGGGTTGTTTTTGTATTTTTGAAAATAACAAAGCTTGGGGATGTATTTCTATTATTATCCGAGATACAGCTCAGGGTTGTATTTGTATTTTTAAAAATAACACAGCTTGGGGGTGTAATTGTATTATTTTCACAGATAGAGCTAAGGGTTGTATTTGTATTTTCGAAAATGACACAACTTGGGGTTGTATTTATATTATTTTCAAAGATACAGCTTAGGGTTGTATTTTTCTTTTTCAAAATAACACAACTTGGGGGTGTAATTGTATTATTTTTCAAGATACAGCTAAGGTTTGTATTTGTATTTTTGAAAATAACACAGGTTGTACCTGTAATTGTATTATTTTCCAAGATAGAGCTAAAGGATGTATTGGTATTTTTGAAAATAACACAGCTTGGGGGTGTATTTGTGTTATTTTCAAAGATACAGCTAAAAGTTGCATTTGTATTTTTTAAAACAACACAGCTTGTGGGTGTTTTTGTATTATTTTCCAAGATACAGCTAAGAGTTGTATTTGTATTTTTGAAAATAATACAATTTCGGGGTGTATTTGTATTATTTTCCAAGATACAGCTAAGGGTTTTATTTGTATTTTTGACAATAACACAGCTTGGAGATATATTTGTATTATTTTCCAACATACTGCGATGGGTTGTATTTTTATTTTTGAAAATAACACAGCTTGGGGGTGTGTCTGTATTATTTTCCAAGATTCTGCTAAGGGTTGTATTTGTTTTCTTGAAAATAACATAGCTTGAGGGTGTATTTGTATTATTTTCCAAGATACAGCTAAGGGTTGTATTTGTATTTTCGTCAATAACATAGCTTGGCGTTTTGTTTGTATTATTTTCCAAGATAAAGCGAAGGTTTCTATTTGTATTTTTGTAAATAATACAGCTTGGGGGTGTATTGTATTATTTTCCAAGATAAAGCGAAGCTTTGTATTTGTATTTTTGACAATAACACAGCTTGGTGTTGTATTTGTATTATTTTCAAATATAGTGCTAAGCGTTGTATTTTTATTTTTGACAATAACACAGCTTGTGGGTGTTTTTGTGTTATTTTCAAAGATTCAGTTAAGGTTTGTATTTGTATTTTTGAAAATAACACAGCTTGGGGGTGTATTTGTATTATTTTCCAAGATTCTGCTAAGGGTTGTATTTGTCTTCTTGAAAATAACACAGCTTGGGGGTGTATTTGTATGACTTTCAAAGATACAGCTAAGGCTTGTGTTTGTATTTTTGATAATAACACAGCTTCGGGGTGTATTTGTATTACTTTCTAAGATACAGCTAAGGGTTCTATTTGTATTTTTGAAAACAACACAGCTTGGCGGTGTATTTGTGTTATTTTCCAAGTTACAGCTAAGTTTTGTATTTTTATTTTTTAAAACAACACAGCTTATGGGTGTTTTTGTATTATCTTCCAAGATACAGCTAAGAATTGTATTTGTATTTTTGAAAATAACACAATTTGGGGGTGTATTTGTATTATTTTCCAAGATACAGCTAAGGGTTTTATTTGTATTTTTGACAATAACACAGCTTGTGTGTATATTTTTATTATTTTCCAACATACTGCTAAGGGTTGTATTATTATTTTTGAAAATAACACAGCTTGGGGGTGTATTTGTATTATTTTCCAAGATACAGCTAAGGGTTGTATTAGTATTTTCGTCAATAACATAGCTTGTGGTTGTATTTGTATTATTTTCCAAGATACTGCTAAGTGTTTTATTTTTATTTTTGAAAATAACACAGCTTGCGAGTGTATTTGTATTATTTTTCAAGATACAGCTAAGGGTTTTATTTGTATTTTTGACAATAACACAGCTCGGGGGTGTATTCATGTTGTTTTCAAAGATACAGCTAAGGGTTCTATTTTTATTTTTGTAAATAACACAGCTTGGGGGTGCATTGTAGTATTTTCCAAGATAAAGCGATGGGTTTTATTTGTATTTTTGACAATAACACAGCTTGGGCGTGTATTTGTATTATTTTCAAAGATACAGCTAAGCGTTGTATTTGTATTTTTGACAATAACACAGCTTCTGGGTGTTTTTGTGTTATTTTCAAAGATACAGCTGAGGATTGTGTTTGTGTTTTTGACAATAACACAGCTTTGGCTTGTATTTGAATTATTTTCAAAATACAGCTAAGGGTTGTATTTGTATTTTTGAAAATAAGACAGCATGGGGGTGTATTTGTATTTTTTTCCAAGATACATCTCCGGGTTGTACTTTTATTTTTGAAAATAACAAATCTTGGGTGTGTATTTGTATTAGTTTCGAAGATACACCTAAGTGTTTTATATGTATTCTTGAAAATAACACAGCTTGGGGGTGTATTTTTAATATTTTCCAAGATACAGCTAAGAGTTGTATTTGTATTTTTGAAAAGAACACAGCTTGGGGGTGCATTTGTATTATTTTCCAAGATATCTCTAAGGGTTTTATTTGTATTTTTCAATATAACACAGCTTGTGGGTGTATATGTATTATTTTCCAAGATACAGCTATGGGTTTTGTTTGTATTTTTGAAAATAACACAGATTGGGGGTGTATTTGTATTATTTTTCTAGATACAGCTAAGGGTTGTATTTGTATTTTTGAAAATAACACAGCTTGGGGGTGTATTTGTATTATTTTCCAAGATAAAGCTAAGGGTTGTATTGGTATTTTTGAAAATAACACAGATTGGGGGTGTATTTTTTTCCAAGATACAGCTAAGTGTTGTACTTGTATTTTGGAAAATAACACGGCTTGGGGATGTAATTGTATTATATTCCAAGATATAGCTAAGGGTCGTATTTGTATTTTTGAAAATAACACAGCTTGGGGGTATATTTGTATTATTTTCCAAGATACAGCTATGGGACGTATTTGTATTTTTGTAAATAACACAGCTTTGGAGTGTATTTGTATCATTTTCAAAGATACAGATAAGCAATGTATTTGTATTTGAAAATAACACAGCTTGGGGGTGTATTTGCATTATTTTTCAAGATACAGCTTAGGGTTGTATTTGTATTTTTGAAAATAAAACAGCTTGGGGGTGTATTTGTATTATTTTCCAAGATACAGCTATGGGTTGTATTTGTATTCTTGAAAATAACACAGCTTGTGGGTGTATACGTATTATTTTCCAAGATACAGCTAAGGGTTTTATTTGTATTTTTGAAAACAACACATCTAGGAGGTGTATTTGTATTATTTTCCAAGATACAGCTACGGACTATATCTGTGTTTTTGACAATTACACAGCTTTGGCGTGTATTTGTATTACTTTCCAAGATACAGCTAAGAGTTGTATATGTATTTTTGAAAATAACACAGCATTGGGGTGTGTTTGTATTACTTTCCAAGATACAGCTAAGGATTGTATATGCATTTTTGAAAATAAGCCGGCTTGGGGGTGTATTTGTATTACTTTCCAAGATACAGCTAAGGGTTGTATTTGTATTTTTGACAATAAGACAGCTGGGGGGTGTATTTGTATTATTTTCCAGGATACAGCTACGGGTTTGGTTTGTATTTTTGAAACTAACACAGGTTGGGGGTGTATTTGTATTATTTTCCAAGATACAGCGAAGGGTTTTATTTGCATTTTTGAAAATAACACAGCTTGGGGTTGTATTTGCATTATTTTCCAAGATAAAGCTAAGGGTTGTATTGGTATTTTTGAAAATAACATAGCCTGGGGGTGTATTGTTTTTTCCAAGATACAGCTAAGATTTGTACTTATATTTTGGAAAATAACACGGCTTGGGGGTGTAATTGTTTTATATTCCAAGATATAGCTAAGTGTCGTATTTGTATTCTTGAAAATAACACAGCTTGGGGGTGTATTTGTATTATTTTCCAAGATACAACTAAGGGTCGTATTTGTATTTTTGAAAATAACACAGCTTTGGAGTGTATTTATATCATTTTCAAAGATACAGATAAGCATTGTATTTGTATTTTTGAAAATAACACAACTTGGGGGTGTATTTCTGTTTTTTTCCAAGATAAAGCTAAGGGTTGTAGTTGTATTTTGGAAAATAACACGGCTTGGGGGTGTATTTGTATTATATTCCAAGATACAGCTAAGGGTCTTGTTTGTATTTTTGAAAATAACATAACTTGGGGTTGTATTTGTATTATTTTCCAAGATACACCTAAGGGTCATATTTGTATTTTTGAAAAAAACACAGCTTTGTGGTTTATTTGTATCCTTTTCAAAGGTACAGCTAAGGGTTATATTTGTATTTTTGAAAATAACAGAGCTTAGGGTTGTATTTGTATTATTTTCCAAGATACAGCTAAGGGTTGTATTTGTATTTTTGACAATAACAAAGCTTTGGGGTGTATTTGCTTTATTTTCCAAGATAAAGCTAAGGGTTGTATTTGTATTTGTGAAAATAACACAGCTTGGGCAGTATTTGTATTATTATCCAAGATACCGCTAAGGGTTGTATTTGTATTTTTGAAAATAAAACAGCTTGGGGGTGTATTTTTATTATTTTCAAAGACACAGCTACGGGTGGTATATGTAGTTTTGAAAATATCACAGCTTGGGGGTTTATTTGTATTATTTTCCGAGATACAGCTAAGTGTTGTATTTGTATCTTTGAAAATAACACAGGTGAGGGCGTATTTGTATTATATTCCAAGATACATCTAAGGGTTGTATTTGTATTTTTGAAAATAACACAGCTTGGGGGTGTTTTAGTATTATTTTCCGAGATAAAACTAAGCGTTGTATTTGTATTTTTGAAAATAACACAGCTTGGGGGTGTATTTGTATTATTTTCCGAGATACAGCTAAGGGTTGTATTTGTCTTTTTGAAAATAACACAGCTTGGGGGTGTATTTGTATTATATTTGAAGATATTGCTAAGGGTTGTATTTGTGTTTTTGAAAATAAAACAGCTTGGGGTTGTATTTGTATTATTTTCAAAAATACAGCTAAGTGTTGTATTTGTATTTTTGAAAATAACACAGCTTAGTGGTGTATTTGTATTATTTACAAAGACACAGCTAAGGGTGGTATTTGTAGTTTTGAAAATAACACAGCTTGGGGATGTATTTGTATTATTTTCCAAGATACAGCTAAGGGTTTTATTTGTATTTTTGAAAATAACACAGCTTGAGTGTGTATTTGTATTATTTTCCGAGATACAGCTAAGGGTTGTATTTGTCTTTTTGAAAATAACACAGCTTGGGAGTGTATTTGTATTATTTTCGGAGATACAGGTAAGGGTTGTATTTGTATTTTTGAAAATAACACAGCTTGGGGGTGTATTTGTATTATATTCCAAGATACAGCTAAGGGTTGTATTTGTGTTTTAGAAAATAACACAACTTGGGGATGTATTTGTATTATTTTCCGAGATACAGCTAAGGGTTGTATTTGTCTTTTTGAAAATAACACAGCTTGGGTGTGTATTTGTATTATATTCCAAGATACAGCTAAGGGTTGTATTTGTGTTTTTGAAAATAATACAGTTTGGGGGTGTATTTGTATTATTTTCAAAGATACCGCTAAGGGTTGTATTTGTATTTTTGGAAAGAACACAGCTTGGAGGTGTATTTTAATTATTGTACAAGATATAGCTAAGGGATGTATTTGTAATTTTGACCATAACAAAGCCAGCGGTGTATTTGTATTATTTCCCAAGATACAGCTAAGGGTTGTACTTGTATTTCTAACAATAACACAGCTTAAGGGTGTATTTGTTTTATTTTCTAAGATACAGCTAAGTGTTGTATTTGTATTTTTGACAATAACACAGCTTCGGGGTGTATTTGTATTATTTTCCAAGATACAGCTAAGGGTTGTATTTGTATTTTTGACAATAACAAAGCCAGTGTTGTATTTGTATTATTTCCCAAGATACAGCTAAGGGTGGAATTTGTATTTTTGACAATAACACAGCTTGTAGGTGTATTGTATTATTTCCCAAGATACAGCTAAGGGTTGTATTTGTATTTTTGACAATAACACAGTTTTAGGTGTATTGTATTATTTTCCAAGATACTGCTAAGGGTTGTATTTTTATTTTTGAAAATAACACTACTTGGGGGTGTATTTGAATTATTTTCCAAGATACAGCTAAGGGTTGTAGTTATATTTTTCACAATAATACAGCTTCGGGGTGTATTTGTATTATTTTCCAAGATACAGCTAAGGGTTGTACTAGTATTTTTGAAAATAACGCAGCTTGGGGGTGTATTTGTATTATTTCCCAAGATACAGCTAAGGGTTGTATTTGTATTTTTGACAATAACAAAGCTTTGGGGTGTATTTGTTTTATTTTCCAAGATACAGCTAAGAGTTGTATTTGTATTTGTGAAAATAACACAGCTTGGGGGTGTATTTGTATTATTTTCAAAGACACAGCTACGGGTGGTATTTGTAGTTTTGAAAATATCACAGCTTGGGGGTGTATTTGTATTATTTTCCGAGTTACAGCTAAGGGTTCTATTTGTATTTTTGAAAATAACACAGGAGGGGGCGTATTTGTATTATTTTCCAAGATACATCTAAGGGTTGTATTTGCATTTTTGAAAATAACACAGCTTACTGGTGTATTTGTATTATTTACAAAGACACAGCTAAGGGTCGTATCTGTAGTTTTGAAAATAACACAGCTTGATGGTGTATTTGTATTATTTTCCAAGATACAGCTAAGGGTTGTATTTGTATTTTTGACAATAACACAGCTTGAGTGTGTATTTGTATTATTTTCCGAGATACAGCTAAGTGTTTTATTTGTATTTTTGAAAATAACACAGCTTGGGGGTGTATTTATATTATTTTCGGAGATACAGCTAAGGGTTGTATTTGTATTTTTGAAAATAACACTGCTTGGGGGTGTATTTGTATTATATTCCAAGATAAAGCTAAGGGTTGTATTTGTGTTTTTGAAAATAACATACCTTGGGGGTGTATTTGTATTATTTTAAAAGATACAGCTAAGGGTTGTATTTGTATTTTTGAAAAAAACACAGCTAGGGGGTGTATTTGAATTATTTGACAAGATACAGCTAAGGGATGTATTTTTATTTTTGACAATAACAAAGCCGGTGGTGTATTTGTATTATTTTGCAAGATACAGCGAAGGGTTGTAGTTGTATTTTTGACAATAACACAGCATGGGCGTGTATTTGTATTATTTTCCAAGATACAGGAAAGGGTTGTATTGGAATTTTTGAAAATAACACAGCTTGGGATTGTATTTGTATTATTTTCCAAGATACAGCTAAGGGTTGTATTTGTATTTTTGACAATAACACAGCATGTGGTTGTATTTGTATTATTTTCAAAGATACAGCTAATGGATGTATTTTTATTTTTGACAATAATACAGCTTCGGGGTGTATTTGTATTATTTTCCAAGATACAGCTAAGGGTTTTACTTGTATTTTTGAAAATAACACATCTTGGGGGTGTATTTGTATTATTTTCCAAGATACAGCCAAGGATTGTATTTGTATTTTTGAAAATAACACCGCTTGTGGGTGTATTTGTATTATTTTCCAAGATACAGCTAAGGGTTGTATTTGTATGTTAGAAAATAACGCATTTTGGGGGTGTTTTTGTATCATTTTCCAAGATACAGCTAAGGGTTGTATTTGTATTTTTGACAATAACAAAGCTTTGGGTGTATTTGTTTTATTTTCCAAGATACAGCTAAGGGTTGTATTTGTATTTGTGAAAATAACACAGCTTGGGGGTGTATGCGTATTATTATCCAAGATACAGCTAAGGGTTGTATTTGTATTTTTGAAAATAAAACAGCTTGGGGGTGTATTTGTATTATTTTCAAAGACACAGCTACGGGTGGTATATGTAGTTTTGAAAATATCACAGCTTGGGGGTTTATTTGTATTATTTTCCGAGATACAGCTAAGGGTTGTATTTGTATCTTTGAAGATAACACAGGTGGGGGCGTATTTGTATTATTTTCCAAGATACATCTAAGGGTTGTATTTGTATTTTTGAAAATAACACAGCTTGGTAGTGTATTTGTATTATTTTCCGAGATAAAGCTAAGTGTTGTATTTGTATTTTTGAAAATAACACAGCTTGGGGGTGTGTTTTTATTATTTTCCAAGACACAGCTAACGGTTGTATTTGTGTTTTTGAAAATAACACAGCTTGGGGGTGTATTTGAATTATTTTACAAGATACAGCAAAGGGTTGTATTTGTATTTTTGAGAATAACAAAGCCGGGGTTGTATTTGAATTATTTTCTAAGATACAGCTAAGGGTTGTATTTGTATTTTTGAAAATAACACAGCTTGGGGGTATATTTTTATTATTTTCCGAGTTACAGCTAAGGGTTGTATTTGTATTTTTGAAAATTACACAGCTTGGGGGTGTATTTGTATTATTTTCCAGTATACAGCTAAGGGTTGTATTTGTATTTTTGAAAATTACATAGCTTGGGGATGTATTTGTATTGTTTTCCAAGATACAGCTTAGGGTTATATTTGTATTTTGGAAAATAACACAGCTTGGGGTTGTATTTGTATTATTTTCTGAGATACAGCTAAGGGTTGTATTTGTCTTTTTGAAAATAACACAGCTTGGGGGTGTATTTGTATTATATTCCAAGATACAGCTAAGGGTTTTATTTGTGTTTTTGAAAATAACACAGCTTGGGGGTGTATTTGTATTATATTCCAAGATACAGCTAAGGGTTGTATTTGTGTTTTTGAAAATAACACAACTTGGGGATGTATTTGTATTATTTTCAAAGATACCGCTAAGGGTTGTATTTGTATTTTTGGAAAGAACACAGCTTGGAGGTGTATTTTAATTATTGTACAAGATATAGCTAAGGCATGTATTTGTAATTTTGACCATAACAAAGCCAGCGGTGTATTTGTATTATTTCCCAAGATACAGCTAAGGGTTGTACTTGTATTTCTAACAATAACACAGCTTAAGGGTGTATTTGTTTTATTTTCTAAGATACAGCTAAGTGTTGTATTTGTATTTTTGACAATAACACAGCTTCGGGGTGTATTTGTATTATTTTCCAAGATACAGCTAAGGGTTGTATTTGTATTTTTGACAATAACAAAGCCAGTGTTGTATTTGTATTATTTCCCAAGATACAGCTAAGGGTGGAATTTGTATTTTTGACAATAACACAGCTTGTAGGTGTATTGTATTATTTCCCAAGATACAGCTAAGGGTTGTATTTGTATTTTTGACAATAACACAGTTTTAGGTGTATTGTATTATTTTCCAAGATACTGCTAAGGGTTGTATTTTTATTTTTGAAAATAACACTACTTGGGGGTGTATTTGAATTATTTTCCAAGATACAGCTAAGTGTTGTAGTTATATTTTTCACAATAATACAGCTTCGGGGTGTATTTGTATTATTTTCCAAGATACAGCTAAGGGTTGTACTAGTATTTTTGAAAATAACGCAGCTTGGGGGTGTATTTGTATTATTTCCCAAGATACAGCTAAGGGTTGTATTTGTATTTTCGACAATAACAAAGCTTTGGGGTGTATTTGTTTTATTTTCCAAGATACAGCTAAGAGTTGTATTTGTATTTGTGAAAATAACACAGCTTGGGGGTGTATTTGTATTATTTTCAAAGACACAGCTACGGGTGGTATTTGTAGTTTTGAAAATATCACAGCTTGGGGGTGTATTTGTATTATTTTCCGAGATACAGCTAAGGGTTCTATTTGTATTTTTGAAAATAACACAGGAGGGGGCGTATTTGTATTATTTTCCAAGATACATCTAAGGGTTGTATTTGCATTTTTGAAAATAACACAGCTTACTGGTGTATTTGTATTATTTACAAAGACACAGCTAAGGGTCGTATCTGTAGTTTTGAAAATAACACAGCTTGACGGTGTATTTGTATTATTTTCCAAGATACAGCTAAGGGTTGTATTTGTATTTTTGACAATAACACAGCTTGAGTGTGTATTTGTATTATTTTCCGAGATACAGCTAAGTGTTGTATTTGTATTTTTGAAAATAACACAGCTTGGGGGTGTATTTATATTATTTTCGGAGATACAGCTAAGGGTTGTATTTGTATTTTTGAAAATAACACTGCTTGGGGGTGTATTTGTATTATATTCCAAGATAAAGCTAAGGGTTGTATTTGTGTTTTTGAAAATAACATACCTTGGGGGTGTATTTGTATTATTTTAAAAGATACAGCTAAGGGTTGTATTTGTATTTTTGAAAAAAACACAGCTAGGGGGTGTATTTGAATTATTTGACAAGATACAGCTAAGGGATGTATTTTTATTTTTGACAATAACAAAGCCGGTGGTGTATTTGTATTATTTTGCAAGATACAGCGAAGGGTTGTAGTTGTATTTTTGACAATAACACAGCATGGGCGTGTATTTGTATTATTTTCCAAGATACAGGAAAGGGTTGTATTGGAATTTTTGAAAATAACACAGCTTGGGATTGTATTTGTATTATTTTCCAAGATACAGCTAAGGGTTGTATTTGTATTTTTGACAATAAAACAGCATGTGGTTGTATTTGTATTATTTTCAAAGATACAGCTAATGGATGTATTTTTATTTTTGCCAATAATACAGCTTCGGGGTGTATTTGTATTATTTTCCAAGATACAGCTAAGGGTTTTACTTGTATTTTTGAAAATAACACATCTTGGGGGTGTATTTGTATTATTTTCCAAGATACAGCCAAGGATTGTATTTGTATTTTTGAAAATAACACCGCTTGTGGGTGTATTTGTATTATTTTCCAAGATACAGCTAAGGGTTGTATTTGTATGTTAGAAAATAACGCATTTTGGGGGTGTTTTTGTATCATTTTCCAAGATACAGCTAAGGGTTGTATTTGTATTTTTGACAATAACAAAGCTTTGGGTGTATTTGTTTTATTTTCCAAGATACAGCTAAGGGTTGTATTTGTATTTGTGAAAATAACACAGCTTGGGGGTGTATGCGTATTATTATCCAAGATACAGCTAAGGGTTGTATTTGTATTTTTGAAAATAAAACAGCTTGGGGGTGTATTTGTATTATTTTCAAAGACACAGCTACGGGTGGTATATGTAGTTTTGAAAATATCACAGCTTGGGGGTTTATTTGTATTATTTTCCGAGATACAGCTAAGGGTTGTATTTGTATCTTTGAAGATAACACAGGTGGGGGCGTATTTGTATTATTTTCCAAGATACATCTAAGGGTTGTATTTGTATTTTTGAAAATAACACAGCTTGGTAGTGTATTTGTATTATTTTCCGAGATAAAGCTAAGTGTTGTATTTGTATTTTTGAAAATAACACAGCTTGGGGGTGTGTTTGTATTATTTTCCAAGATACAGCTAACGGTTGTATTTGTGTTTTTGAAAATAACACAGCTTGGGGGTGTATTTGAATTATTTTACAAGATACAGCAAAGGGTTGTATTTGTATTTTTGAGAATAACAAAGCCGGGGTTGTATTTGAATTATTTTCTAAGATACAGCTAAGGGTTGTATTTGTATTTTTGAAAATAACACAGCTTGGGGGTATATTTTTATTATTTTTCGAGATACAGCTATGGGTTGTATTTGTATTTTTGAAAATTACACAGCTTGGGGGTGTATTTGTATTATTTTCCAGTATACAGCTAAGGGTTGTATTTGTATTTTTGAAAATTACATAGCTTGGTGATGTATTTGTATTATTTTCCAAGATACATCTTAGGGTTATATTTGTATTTTGGAAAATAACACAGCTTGGGGTTGTATTTGTATTATTTTCTGAGATACAGCTAAGGGTTGTATTTGTCTTTTTGAAAATAACACAGCTTGGGGGTGTATTTGTATTATATTCCAAGATACAGCTAAGGGTTTTATTTGTGTTTTTGAAAATAACACACCTTGGGGGTGTATTTGTATTATTTTCAAAGATGCAGCTAAGGGTTGTATTTGTATTTTTGAAAAAAACTCAGCTTAGGGGTGTATTTGAATTATTTTACAAGATACATCTAAGGAATGTATTTGTATTTTTGACAATAACAAAGCCGGGGGTGTATTTGTATTATTTTCCAAGATACAGCGAAGGGTTGTAGTTGTATTTTTGACAATAACATAGCTTGGGGGTGTATATTTATTATTTTCCAAGATACAGCTAACGGTTGTATTTGTATTTTTGACAATAACATAGCATGTGGTTGTATTTGTATTATTTTCAAAGATACAGCTAAGGGTTGCATTTTTATTTTTGACAATAACACAGTTTCGGGGTGTATTTGTATTATTTTCCAAGATACAGCTAAGGGTTGTATTTGTATTTTTGAAAATAACACAGCTTGGGGTTGTATTTGTATTATTTTCCGAGATTCAGCTAAGGGTTTTATTTGTCTTTTTGAAAATAACACAGCTTGGGGATGTATTTCTATTATATTCCAAGATACAGCTAAGGGTTGTATTTGTGTTTTTGAAAATAACACAGCTTGGGTGTGTATTTGTATTATTTTCAAAGATACAGCTAAGCATTGTATTTGTATTTTTTGAAAAAAACACAGCTTGGATGTGTATTTGAATTATTTTACAAGATACAGCATAGGGTTGTGTTTGTATTTTTGACAATAACAAAGCCAGCGTTGTATTTGTATTATTTCCTAAGATACAGCTAAGGGTTGTATTTGTATTTTTGACAATAACACAGCTTGTAGGTGTATTGTATTATTTTCCAAGATACAGCTAAGGGTTGTATTTGTATTTTTGACAATAACACAGTTTGGGGGTGTATTTGAATTATTTTCCAAGATATAGCTAAGGGTTGTATTTGTGTTTTTGAAAATAACACAGCTTGGGGTTGTATTTGTATTATTTTCCAAGACAAAGCTAAGGGTGGTATTTGTATTTTTGAAAATAACACAGCTTGGGGGTGTATCTGTATTATTTTGCCAGATACAGCTATGGGTTGTATTTGTATTTTTGAAAATAACACAGCTTGGGGGTGTTTTTGTATTATTTGCCAAAATACAGCTAAGTGTTGTATTTGTATTTTTGAAAATAACACAGCTTGGGGGTGTTTTTGTATTATTTGCCAAAATACAGCTAAGTGTTGTATTTGTGTTTTTGAAAATAACACAGCTTCGGGGTGTATTTGTATTATTTTCCAAGATACAGCTATGTGTTGTATTTGAATTTTTGAAAATTACACAGCTTGGTGGTGTATTTGTATCATTTTCAAAGACAGATCTAAGGGCTGTATTTGTAGTTTTGAAAATAACACAGCTTTGGGGTGTATTTGTATTTTTTTCCAAGACACAGCTAAGGCTTGTATTTGTGTTTTTGAAAATAACACAGCTTGGGTGTGTATTTGCATTATTTTCCAAGATAGAGCTAAGGGTTGTATTTGTATTTTTGAAAATAACACATATTGGGGGTGTATTTGTATTATTTTACAAGATAGAGCTAAGGGTTGTATTTGTGTTTTTGAAAATAACACATCTTGGGTGTGTATTTGTACGATTTTCCAAGATACAGCTCAGTGTTGTATTTGTATTTTTGAAAATAACACAGCTTGTGGTTGTATTTGTGTTATTTTCGGAGATACAGCTAAAGGTTGTATTTGCCTTTTTGAAAATAACATAACTTGGGGGTGTATTTGTTTTATATTCCAAGATACAGCTAAGGGTTGTATTTGTCTTTTTGAAAAGAACACAGCTTGGGTGTGTATTTGTATTATTTTCGAAAATACAGATAAGGGTTGTATTTGTATTTTTGAAAATAACACAGCTTGGGAGTGTATTTGTATTATATTCCAAGATACAGCTGGGTGTTGTATTTGTATTTTTGAAAATAACACAGCTTGTGGTTTTATATGTATTATTTTCCGAGATACTGCTAAGGGTTGTATTTTTCTTTTTGAAAATAACACAGCTTGGGGGTGTATTTGTATTATATTAAAAGATACAGCTAAGGGTTGTATTTGTGTTTTTGAAAATAACACAGCTTGGGGGTGTATTTGTATAATTTTCTGAGATACAGCTAAGGGTTGTATTTGTATTTTTCAAAAAAACACAGCTTGGGGGTGTATTTGAATTATTTTCAAAGATACAGCTAAGGGTTGTATTTGTATTTTTGACAATAACACAGCATGTGGTTGTATTTGTATTATTTTCAAAGATACAGCTAATCGTTGTAGTTGTATTTTTGACAATAACACAGCTTGGGGGTGTATTTGAATTATTTTCCAAGATACAGCTAAGGGTTGTATTTGTATTTTTGACAATAACACAGCTTGGGGGTGTATTTGTATTATTTTCCAAGTTACGGCTAAGGGTTGTATTAGTATTTTTGAAAATAACACAGCCTGGGGATGTAATGTATTATTTTCCGGGACACAGCTAAGGGATGTATTTGTATTTTTGAAATTAACACAGCTTGGGTGTGTATTTGTCTTATTTTCTGAATTAAGGCTAAGTTCTGTATTTTTGTATATTTGAAAATAACACAGTTTGGGGGTGTATTTGTATTATTTTCCAAGATACAGGTAAGGGTTGTATTTGTATTTTTGAAAATAAAACAGCTTGGGAGTGTATTTGTATTACTTTCCAAGATCGAGATAAGGCTTCTATTTGTATTTTTGACAATAACACAGCTTGGGGTTGTATTTGTATTATTTTCCAAGATACAGCTAAGGGTTGTATTTGTATTTTTGAAAATAACACAGTTTGGGGTTGTATTTGTATTACTTTCCGAGATACAGCTAAGGGTTGTATTTGTATTTTTGAAAATATCACCACTTGTGGTTGTATTTGTATTATTTTCCGAGATACAGCTAAGTGTTGTATTTGTATTTCTGGAAATAACACCGCTTGGGGGTGGATTTGTATTATTTTCTGCCGTACAGCTAAGGGTTGTACATGTATTTTTGAAAATAACATCGCTTGGGGGTGTATTTGTATTATTTTCTGCGATACAGGTAAGGGTTTTATGTGTATTTTTTAAAATAACACAGCTTGGGGGTGTATTTGAATTATTGTACAAGGTACAGCTAAGGGTTATAATTGTATTTTTGACAATAAAAAAGCCAGAGATGTATTTATATTTTTTTCCAAGATACAGCTAATGGTTGTGTTAGTATTTTTGACAATAACACAGCTTGTGGGTGTATTTGTATTATTTCCAAAGATACAGCTAAGGCTTGTGTTTGTATTTCTGACAATAACGCTGCTTGGGGGTGTATTTGAATTATTTTCCAAGATACAGCTAAGGGTTGTATTTATATTTTTGACAATAACACAGCTTCGGGGTGTATTTGTATTATTTTCCAAGATACAGCTAAGGGTTGTATTTGTGTTTTTGAAAATAACACAGTTTGGGGATGTATTTGTATTATTTTCGAAGATACAGCTAAGGGTTTTATTTGTATTTTTGGAAATAACACAGCTTTGGGGTGTATTTGTATTACTTTCTAAGATACAGCTAAGGCTTTTATTTGTGTTTTTGAAAATAACACTGCTTGGGTGTGTATTTGCATTATTTTCCAAGAAACACCTAAGGGGTATATTTGTGTTTTTGAAAATAACACAGCTTGAAGGTGTATTTGTATTATTTTACAAGATACAGCTAAGGGTTGTATTTGTATTTTTGACAATAACAAAGCCTATGGGTGTATTTGTATTATTTTCCAAGGTATAGCTAAGGATTGTATTTGTATTTTTGAAAATAACACAGCTTGGGGTGTATTTGTGTTATTTTCCAAGATACCTCTTTGGGTTGTATTTGTATTTTTTACACTAACACAGCTGTGGTGTGTATTTGAATTATTTTCCAAGATACAGCTAAGGGTTGTATTTGTATTTTTGAAAACATCACAGGTTGGGGGTGTATTTGTATTATTTTCCAAGATACAGCTATGGGTTGTATTTGTATTTTTGAAAATAACACAGCTTGGGGGTGTATTTGTATTATTTTCCAAGATACAGCTATGTGTTGTATTTGTATTTTTGAAAATAACACAGCTTGGGGGTGTATTTGTACTATTTTCCAAGATACAGCTAACGGTTGTATTTGTGTTTTTGAAAATAACACAACTTGAGGGTGTATTTGTATTATTTTCAACGATTCAGCTAAGGGTTGTATTTGTGTTTTTGAAAATAACACAGCTTGGAGGTGTATTTTTATTATTTTCCAAGATACAGGTAATGGTTGTATTTGTATTTTTGAAAATAAAAAAGCTTGGGAGTGTATTTGTATTACTTTCCAAGATAGAGATAAGGCTTCTATTTGTATTTTTAACAATAACACAGCTTGGGGTTGTATTTTTATTATTTTCCAAGATACAGCTAAGGGTTGTATTTGTATTTTTGAAAATAACACAGTTTGGGGTTGTATTTGTATTACTTTCCGAGATACAGCTAAGGGTTGTATTTGTATTTTTGAAAATATCACCGCTTGTGGTTGTATTTGTATTATTTTCCGAGATACAGCTAAGTGTTGTATTTGTATTTCTGAAAATAACACCGCTTGGGGGTGGATTTGTATTATTTTCTGCCGTACAGCTAAGTGTTGTAAATGTATTTTTGAAAATAACATCGCTTGGGGGTGTATTTGTATTATTTTCTGCCATACAGGTAAGGGTTTTATTTGTATTTTTGAAAATAACACAGCTTGGGGGTGTATTTGAATTATTGTACAAGGTACAGCTAAGGGTTTTAATTGTATTTTTGACAATAAAAAAGCCGGAGATGTATTTATATTTTTTTCCAAGATACAGCTAAGGGTTGTGTTAGTATTTTTGACAATAACACAGCTTGTTGGTGTATTTGTATTATTTCCAAAGATACAGCTAAGGGTTGTATTTGTATTTCTGACAATAACGCTGCTTTGGGGTGTATTTGAATTATTTTCCAAGATACAGCTAAGGGTTGTATTTATATTTTTGACAATAACACAGCTTGTAGGTGTATTTGTATTATTTTCCAAGATACAGCTAAGGGTTATATCTGTATTTTTGACAATAACACAGCTTTGGGGTGTATTTGTATTACTTTCCAAGATACACCTAAGGGTTGTATTTGTATTTTTGAAAATAAGACGGCTTTTGTGTGTATTTGTATTACTTTCCAAGATACAGCTAAGGGTTGTATTTGAATTTTTGACAATAACACAGCTTGGGGTGTATTTGTATTATTTTCCAACATACACCTAAGGGTTGTATTTGTATTTTTGACAATAACACAGCTTGTGTGTGTATTTGTGTTATTTTCAAAGATACAGCTAAGGTTCGTATTTGTATTTTTGAAAATAACACAGCTGGGCGGTGTATTTGTATTATTTTTCTAGACAGAGCTAAGGGTTTGGTTTGTATTTTTGAAACTAACACAGGTTGGGGGATTATTCGTATTATTTTCCAAGATACAGCAAAGGGTTGTATTTGTATTTTTGAAAATAACACTGCTTGGGGTGTATTTGTGTTACTTTCCAAGATACAGCTAAGGGTTGTATTTGTATTTTTAAAAATAACACAGCTTGTGGGTGTATTTGTATTACTTTCCAAGATACAGCTAAGGGTTGTATTTGTATTTTTGCAAATAACACAGCTTGCGGGTGTATTTGTATGACTTTCAAAGATACAGCTAAGGGTTGTGTTTGTATTTTTGATAATAACACAGCTTCAGGGTGTATTTGTATTACTTTCTAAGATACAGCTATGGGTTCTATTTGTATTTTTGAAAACAACACAGCTTGGCGGTGTTTTTGTGTTATTTTCCAAGATACAGCTAAGTTTTGTATTTGTATTTTTTAAAACAACACAGCTTGTGTGTGTTTTTGTATTATTTTCCAATATACAGCTAAGAATTGTATTTGTATTTTTGAAAATAACACAATTTGGGGGTGTATTTGTATTATTTTCCAAGATACAGCTAAGGGTTTTATTTGTGTTTTTGACAATAACACAGCTTGGGTGTATATTTGTATTATTTTCCAACATACTGCTAAGTTTTTTATTTTTATTTTTGAAAATAACACAGCTTGGGGGTGTATTTGTATTATTTTCCAAGATACAGCTAAGGGTTGTATTTGTATTTTCGTCAATAACATAGCTTGTGGTTGTATTTGTATTATTTTCCAAGATACTGCTAAGGGTTTTATTTGTATTTTTGAAAATAACACAGCTCGGGGGTGTATTCATGTTGTTTTCAAATATACAGCTAAGGGTTCTATTTTTATTTTTGTAAATAACACAGCTTGGGGGTGTATTGTATTATTTTCCAACATAAAGCGAAGGGTTTTATTTGTATTTTTGACAATAACACAGCTTGGGCGTGTATTTGTATTATTTTCAAAGATACAGCTAAGCGTTTTATTTGTATTTTTGACAATAACACAGCTTGTGGGTGTTTTTTTGTTATTTTCAAAGATACAGCTGAGGATTGTATTTGTGTTTTTGACAATAACACAGCTTTGGCTTGTATTTGAATTATTTAAAAAATACAGCTAAGGGTTGTATTTGTATTTTTGAAAATAAGACAGCATGGGGGTGTATTTGTATTTTTTTCCAAGATACATCTACGGGTTGTACTTTTATTTTTGAAAATAACACATCTTGGGTGTGTATTTGTATTAGTTTCGAAGATACACCTAAGTGTTTTTTATGTATTCTTGAAAATAACACAGCTTGGGGGTGTATTTTTATTATTTTCCAAGATACAACTAAGAGTTGTATTTGTATTTTTGAAAATTACACAGCTTGGGGGTGTATTTGTATTATTTTCCAAGATATCTCTAAGGGTTTTGTTTGTATTTTTCATTATAACACAGCTTGTGGGTGTATATGTATTATTTTCCAAGATACAGCTAAGGGTTGTATTTGTATTTTTGAAAATAACACAGCTTGGGTGTGTATTTGTATTATTTTTCAAGATACAGCTAAGGGTTGAATTTGTATTTTTGAAAATAACACAGCTTGGGGGTGTATTTGTATTATTTTCCAAGATAAAGCTAAGGGTTGTATTGGTATTTTTGAAAATAACACAGCCTGGGGGTGTATTTTTTTTTCCAAGATACAGCTAAGTTTTGTACTTGTGTTTTGGAAAATAACATGGCTTGGGGGTGTAATTGTATTATATTCCAAGATATAGCTAAGGGTCGTATTTATATTTTTGAAAATAACACAGCTTTGGGTGTATTTGTATTATTTTCCAAGATAAAGCTATGGGACGTATTTGTATTTTTGAAAATAACACAGCTTTGGAGTGTATTTGTATCATTTTCAAAGATACAGATAAGCATTTTATTTGTATTTTTGAAAATAACACAGCTTGGGGGTGTATTTGTATTATTTTCTAAGATACAGCTAAGGGTTGTATTTGTATTTTTTAACATAACACAGCTTGGGTAGGGTATTTTAATCATTTTCCAAAATACAGCTATGGGTTTTTTTTGTATTTTTGAAAATAACACATCTTGTGGGTGTATTTATATTATTTTCCAAGATACAGCTAAGGGATATATTTGTATTTTTGAAAATAACACAGCTTGTGGGTGTATTTGTATTATTTTCCAAGATACAGCTAAGGGTTGTATCTGTGTTTTTGAAAATAACACAGCTTGGGGATGTATTTGTATTATTTTCGAAGATACAGCTAAGGGTTATATTTGTATTTTTGGAAATAACACAGCTTTGGGGTGTATTTGTATTACTTTCCAAGATACAGCTAAGGCTTGTATTTGTGTTTTTGAAAATAACACTGCTTCGATGTGTATTTGCATTATTTTTCAAGAAACAGCTAAGGGTTGTATTTGTATTTTTGAAAATAACACAGCTTGAAGGTGTATTTGTATTATTTTACAATATACAGCTAAGGGTTGTATTTGTATTTTTGACAATAACAAAGCCTATGGGTGTATTTGTATTATTTTCCAAGGTATAGCTAAGGATTGTATTTGTATTTTTGAAAATAACACAGCTTGGGGTGTATTTGTTTTATTGTCCAAGATACATCTTTGGGTTGTATTTGTATTTTTTACACTAACACAGCTTGTGTATGTATTTGTATTATTTTCCAAGATACAGCTAAGGGTTGTATTTCTATTTTTGAAAATATCACAGTTTGGGGGTGTATTTGTATTATTTTCCAATATACAGCTAAGGGTTGTATTTGTATTTTTGAAAATAACACAGCTCGTGGTTGTATATTTATTATTTTCAAAGATTCCTCTAAGTGTTGTAATTGTATTTTTGAAAAAAAAAACAACTTGGTGGTGTATTTGAATTATTATACAAGATACAGCTAAGTGTAGTATTTGTATTTTTGACAATAACAAAGCCGGGGGTGTATTTGTATTATTTTCCAAGATACAGCTAAGGGTTGTATTTGTATTTATGATAATAACACAGCTTGCGGGTGTATTTGTATTATTTTCCAAGATACTGCTAAGGGTTGCATTTGTATTTTTGACAATAACACAGCTTGGGGCTGTATTTGAATTATTTTCCAAGAAACAGCTAAGGGTTGTATTTGTATTTTTGACAATAACACAGCTTGTGGTTGTATTTGTATTATTTTCTGAGATACAGCTAAGGGTCGTATTTGTGTTTTTGAAAATAACACAGCTTGTGGTTGTGTTTGTATTATTTTCCAAACATACAGCTAAGTGTTGTATTTGGATTTTTGAAAATAACACAGCTTGGGGGTGTATTTGAATAATTTTCCAAGATACAGCTAAGGGTTGTTTTTATATTTTTGACAATAACACAGCTTCGGGGTGTATTTGTATTTTTTTCCAATATACAGCTAAGGGTTGTATTTGTGTTTTTCAAAATAACACAGCCTGCGGATGTATTTGTATTATTTTCCAAGATACAGCTAAGGGTTGTATTTGTATTTTTGAAAATAATACAGATTTGGGGTGTATTTGTATTACTTTCCAAGATACAGCTAAGGCTTGTATTTGTGTTTTGGAAAATAACACAGCTTGGGTGTGTATTTGCATTATTTTCCAAGAAACAGCTAAGGGTTGTATTTGTATTTTTGAAAATAACACTGCTTGAAGGTGTATTTGTATTATTTTACAAGATACAGGTAAGGGTTGTATTTGTATTTTTGACAATAACAAAGCCTATAGGTGTATTTGTATTATTTTCTAAGGTATAGCTAAGGTTTGTATTTGTATTTTTGAAAATAACACAGCTTGGGGTGTATTTGTATTATTTTCCAAGATACATCTTTGGGTTGTATTTGTATTTATTACACTAACACAGCTTGGGTGTGTATTTGTATTATTTTCCAAGATACAGCTAAGGGTTGTATTTGTATTTTTGAAAATATCACAGGTGGGGGGGGGGTATTTGTGTTATTTTTCAAGATACAGCTAAGGGTTGTATTTGTATTTTTGAAAATAACACAGCTTGGGGGTGTATTTGTATTATTTTCCAAGATACAGCTAAGGGTTGTATTTGTATTTTTGAAAATAACACAGCTTTGGGGTGTATTTGTATTATTTTCCTAGATATAGCTAACGGTTTTATTTGTGTTTTTGAAAATAACACAGCTTCGGGGTGTATTTGTATGATTTTCAAATATACAGCTAAGGGTTGTATTTGTGTTTTTGAAAATAACAATGCTTGGGGGTGTATTTGTATTATTTTCCAAGATACAGCTAAGGGTTGTATTTGTATTTTTGAAAATAACACAGCTTGTGGTTGTATTTTTATTGTTTTCCGAGATACAGCTGAGGGTTTTTTTTGTCCTTTTGAAAATAACACAGCTTGGGTGTGTATTTCTATTATATTCCAAGATACAGCTAAGGGTTGTATGTGTGTTTTTGAAAATAACACAGCAAGGGGGTGTACTTGTATTATTTTCAAAGATACAGCTATGGGTTGTATTTGTATTTTTGAAAATAACACAGGTTGAGGGTGTATTTGTATTATTTTCCAAGAAAGAGCTAAGGGATGTATTTGTATTTTTGACAATAACACAGCTTAGGGTTGTATTTGAATTATTTTCCAAGATACAGCTAAGAGTTGTATTTGTATTTTAGAAAATAACACAGCTTGGGGGTGTATTTGTATTATTTTCCAAGATAGAGCTAAGGGTTGTATTTTTATTTTTGAAAATAACATAGCTTGGGGGTGTATTTGTATTATTTTCAAAGATACAGCTACGTTTTGTATTTATATTTTGGAAAATAACACAGTTTGGGTGTGTATTTGTATTATTTTCCAAGATAGAGCTAAGGGTTGTATTTGTATTCTTGAAATTCACACAGCTTTGGTGTATATATACATTATTTTCCAAGAAACAGCTATGTGTTGTATGTGTATTTTTGACAATAACACCGCTTGGGGATGTATTTGTATTATTTTCCAAGATAGAGCTACGGGTTGTATTTGCATTTTTGAAAATAACACAGCTTGGGATTGTATTTGTATTATTTTCCCAGATACAGCTAAGGGTTGTTTTTGTATTTTTGAAAATAACACAGCTTGGTGGTGTATTTGTATTATTTTCCAAAGATACAGCTAAGTGTTGTATTTGTGTTTTTGAAAATAACACAGCTTGGGTGTGTATTTGTATTATTTTCCAAAGATACAGCTAAGTGTTGTATTTGTATTTTTGAAAATAACACAGCTTGGGGTTGTATTTGTATTATTATCCAAGATACAGCTAAGAGTTGTATTTGTATTTTTGACAATAACACAGCTTGAGGGTGTATTTGTATTATTTTCTAAGATACACCTAAGGGTTGTATTTTTATTTTTGACAATAACACAGCTTCGGGGTGTATTTGTATTATTTTCCAAGATAGAGTTAACGGTTGTATTTGTATTTTGAATATAACACAGCTTGGGGGAGTATTTGTATTATTTTCCAAGATACAGCTAAGGGTTGTATTTGTATTTTTGAAAATATCACAGTTTGGGGGTGTATTTGTATTATTTTCCAATATACAGCTAAGGGTTGTATTTGTATTTTTGAAAATAACACAGCTTGGGGTTGTATTTGTATTATTTTCCAAGATACGGCTAAGGGTTATATTTGTATTTTTGAAAATAACACAGCCTGGGGGTGTATTTGTATTATTTTTCGAGACACAGCTAAGGGTTGTATTTCTATTTTTGAAATTAACACATCTTGGGGGTGTATTGTCTTATTTTGTGAATTACGGCTATGTTCTTTATATTTGTATTTTAGAAAATAACACAGCTTGGGGGTGTATTTGTATTACTTTCCAAGATACAGCTAAGGGTTGTATTTGTTTTTTTGAAAATAACACCGTTTGGGCGTGGATTTGTATTATTTTCCGCCATACAGCTAAGGGTTGTACATGTATTTTCAAAAATAACACCGCTTGGTGGTGTATTTGTATTATTTTCCGCGATACAGGTAAGGGTTTTATTTGTATTTTTGAAAATAACACTGCTTGGGGGTGTATTTGAATTATTTTACAAGGTACAGCTAAGGGTTGTGTTTGTATTTTTGACAGTAACACAGCTTGTGGGTGTATTTATGTTATTTCCAAAGATACAGCTAAGGGTTGTATTTGTATTTTTGACAATAACGCTGCTTGGGGGTGTATTTGAATTATTTTCCAAGAAACAGCTAAGGGTTGTATTTATATTTTTGACAATAACACAGCTTGGGGGTGTATTTGTGTTATTTTCCAAGATACAGCTAAGGGTTGTATCTGTGTTTTTGAAAATAACACAGCTTGGGGATGTATTTGTATTATTTTCCAAGATACAGCTAAGGGTTATATTTGTATTTTTGGAAATAACCCAGCTTTGGGGTGTATTTTTATAACTTTCCAAGATACAGCTAAGGCTTGTATTTGTGTTTTTGAAAATAAAACTGCTTCGGTGTGTATTTGCATTATTTTCCAAGAAACAGCTAAGGGTTGTATTTGTATTTTTGAAAATAACACAGCTTGAAGGTGTATTTGTATTATTTTACAATATACAGCTAAGGGTTGTATTTGTATTTTTGACAATAACAAAGCCTATGGGTGTATTTGTATTATTTTCCAAGGTATAGCTAAGGATTGTATTTGTATTTTTGAAAATAACACAGCTTGGGGTGTATTTGTTTTATTGTCCAAGATACATCTTTGGGTTGTATTTGTATTTTTTACACTAACAAAGCTTGGGTGTGTATTTGTATTATTTTCAAGATACAGCTAAGGGTTGCATTTGTATTTTTGAAAATATCACAGGTTGGTGGTGTATTTGTATTACTTTCCAAGATACAGCTAAGGGTTGTATTTGTATTCTTGAAAATAACACAGCTTGGGGGTGTAATTGTATTATTTTCCAAGATACAGCTAACGGTTGTATTTGCGTTTTTGAAAATAACACAGCTCGAGGGTGTATTTGTTTTATTTTCAAAGATACAGCTAAGGGTTTTTATTTGTGTTTTTGAAAATAACACTGCTTGGGGGTGTATTTGTATTATTTTCCAAGATACAGCTAAGGGTTGTATTTGTATTTTTGAAAATAACACAGCTTGGGGTTTTATCTTTATTATTTTCCGAGATACAGCTAATGGTTTTATTTGTCCTTTTGAAAATAACACAGCTTGGGTGTGTATTTGTATTATATTCCAAGATTCAGCTAAGGGTTGTATGTGTGTTTTTGAAAATAACACAGTTTGGGGGTGTATTTGTATTATTTTCAAAGATACAGCTAAGTGTTGTATTTGTGTTTTTGAAAATAACACAGCTTGTGGGTGTATTTGTATTATTTTCGAAGATACAGCTAAGGGTTGTATTTGTATTTTTGACAATAACACAGCCTAGGGTTATATTTGAATTATTTTCCAAGATACAGCTAAGAGTTTTATTTGTATTTTAGAAAATAACACAGCTTGGGGTTGTATTTGTATTATTTTCCAAAGATACAGCTAAGTGTTGTATTTGCATTTTTGAAAATAACACAGATTGGGGGTGTATTTGAATAATTTTCCAAGATACAGCTAGGGGTTGTTTTTATATTTTTGACAATAACACAGCTTCGGGGTTTATTTGTATTTTTTTCCAATATACAGCTAAGGGTTGTATTTATATTTTTGACAATAACACAGCTTCGGGGTGTATTTGTATTTTTTTCCAAGATACAGCTAAGGGTTTTATTTGTGTTTTTGAAAATAACACAGCTTGGGGATGTATTTGTATTATTTTCCAAGATACAGCTAAGGGTTGTATTTGTATTTTTGAAAATAACACAGCTTTGGGGTGTATTTGTATTACTTTCCAAGATACAGCTAAGGCTTGTATTTGTGTTTTTGAAAATAACACAGCTTGGGTGTGTATTTGCCTTATTTTCCAAGAAACAGCTAAGGGTTGTATTAGTATTTTTGAAAATAACACTGCTTGAAGGTGTATTTGTATTATTTTACAAGATACAGCTAAGGGTTGTATTTGTATTTTTGACAATAACAAAGCCTATAGGTGTATTTGTATTATTTTCTAAGGTATAGCTAAGGTTTGTATTTGTATTTTTGAAAATAACACAGCTTGGGGTGTATTTGTATTATTTTCCAAGATACATCTTTGGGTTGTATTTGTATTTATTACACTAACAGAGCTTGGGTGTGTATTTGTATTATTTTCCAAGATACAGCTAAGGGTTGTATTTGTATTTTTGAAAATATCACAGGTGGGGGGGGTATTTGTGTTATTTTCCAAGATACAGCTAAGGGTTGTATTTGTATTTTTGAAAATAACACAGCTTGGGGGTGTATTTGTATTATTTTCCAAGATACAGCTAAGGGTTGTATTTGTATTTTTGAAAATAACACAGCTTTGCGGTGTATTTGTATTATTTTCCAAGGTATAGCTAACGGTTGTATTTGTGTTTTTGAAAATAACACAGCTTCGGGGTGTATTTGTATGATTTTCAAATATACAGCTAATGGTTGTATTTGTGTTTTTGAAAATAACAAAGCTTGGGGGTGTATTTGTATTATTTTCCAAGATACAGCTAAGGGTTGTATTTGTATTTTTGAAAATAACACAGCTTGTGGTTGTATTTTTATTATTTTCCGAGATACAGCTGAGGGTTTTATTTGTCCTTTTGAAAATAACACAGCTTGGGTGTGTATTTCTATTATATTCCAAGATACAGCTAAGGGTTGTATGTGTGTTTTTGAAAATAACACAGCAAGGGGGTGTACTTGTATTATTTTCAAAGATACAGCTATGGGTTGTATTTGTATTTTTGAAAATAACGCAGGTTGAGGGTGTATTTGTATTATTTTCCAAGAAAGAGCTAAGGGATGTATTTGTATTTTTGACAATAACACAGCTTGGGGTTGTATTTGAATTATTTTCCAAGATACAGCTAAGAGTTGTATTTGTATTTTAGAAAATAACACAGCTTGGGGGTGTATTTGTATTATTTTCCAAGATAGAGCTAAGGGTTGTATTTTTATTTTTGAAAATAACATAGCTTGGGGGTGTATTTGTATTATTTTCAAAGATACAGCTACGTTTTGTATTTATATTTTGGAAAATAACACAGTTTGGGTGTGTATTTGTATTATTTTCCAAGATAAAGCTAAGGGTTGTATTTGTATTCTTGAAATTCACACAGCTTTGGTGTATATATGTATTATTTTCCAAGAAACAGCTATGTGTTGTATGTGTATTTTTGACAATAACACCGCTTGGGGATGTGTTTGTATTATTTTCCAAGATAGAGCTACGGGTTGTATTTGCATTTTTGAAAATAACACAGCTTGGGATTGTATTTGTATTATTTTCCCAGATACAGCTAAGGGTTGTTTTTGTATTTTTGAAAATAACACAGCTTGGTGGTGTATTTGTATTATTTTCCAAAGATACAGCTAAGTGTTGTATTTGTGTTTTTGAAAATAACACAGCTTGGGGGTGTATTTGTATTATTTTCCAAAGATACAGCTAAGTGTTGTATTTGTAGTTTTGAAAATAACACAGCTTGGGGTTGTATTTGTATTATTTTCCAAGATACAGCTCAGAGTTGTATTTGTATTTTTGACAATAACACAGCTTGAGGGTGTATTTGTATTATTTTCTAAGATACACCTAAGGGTTGTATTTTTATTTTTGACAATAACACAGCTTCGGGGTGTATTTGAATTATTTTCCAAGATAGAGTTAACGGTTGTATTTGTATTTTTGAATATAACACAGCTTGGGGTTGTATTTGTATTATTTTCCAAGATACAGCTAAGGGTTGTATTTGTATTTTTGAAACTAACTCAGCTTGGGGGTGTAATTGTATCATTTTCCATGATAGAGCTAAGGGTTGTATTTGTATTTTAGAAAATAACGCAGCTTGGTAGTGTATTTGTATCATTTTCCAAGATACAGCTAAGGGTTGTATTTGTATTTTTGACAATAACACAGCTTGGAGGTTTATTAGTATTATTTTCAAAGACACAGCTAAGGGTTTTATTTGTAGTTTTCAAAATAACACAGCTTTGGGGTGTTTTTGTATTATTTTCCAAGATACAGCTAAAGATTGTAATACACAGCTAAAACTGTCCGTTCTTTGAATGCTAGACAAGTTTTTCAGAATACACAGCTAAAGCGGGGACCGTTTTAGCTGTGTATTCTGAAAAACTTGTGTGCTCTTCGAAGAGAAAGCTACTTTTGCTTTGCCTTTGGGTTCGAGGGGAAATGGGAGTCCTCTTCCGTCAGTAGGGACGACACCTGAGTCCTTTGCAGTCCTCTTGTCTGCCTCTGAGGGTGAAATGAGAGTGGTCCCTGTCATCATGAGCCATGTCTGAAAGAATTATTCACATTCCCTACGAGAATAGACGGGTGAAATAGCGAAAGGTGTGTCTTCTTTTGGAGCATGGACGGGTTCAAAGCCCACCTCATACCACTAAGTATTTTGCTGAACACGAGCAGTTGTGTGTGCGGCCATTGTTGTTTTGTTTTTTGTGTCACGTGTGTGTGTGTGTGTGTGTGTGTGTGTGTGTCTGTGTGTGTGTGTCTGTATTTCTGTCTCCATTCCTGAGCAGCAAATCTTTTTTCCTCTTTTAGCATGTTACTGAGAACTGTGGATGAAGCCCAGCACTCCTGAAAACACAATCCATGTATGGTTGAAGGAAATTTTCTTGGTGATGAGGGAGAGGTTGGTGACTGAAACCAGCTCATTTCCCATTGACCACTGAGGTCACATCTCTCAGGTGAGAAGCAAAGTGAGAATTTGAACCAGGCACATTCTCCTTAGAGACAATGGGCCAGAGACAGGTCTGATGGAATGGAATGTGTTTTCATATTGACATCCATGACGTCAAGCTCTCGTTAAGCCATTGAAGTGTCACATTGGGCCTGGGAGAGGCGGTGCACCCTGTGAAATTACACGTCCGAAGATTTGGATTGGATTTCCAGCCCTCTGCCAGTCAGTCTGCCGGGCACTTTCATGTGAAAAGCCTTAGGCGAGTCCCTTTCTGTCTCTGTTTCCCGATTCCTTCACAGGGATTTATGTGGGCCTTAAGGCCCACTGGGAAAAGATCCCTCTGCCAGCTCAATGCCTGCTTTCTTGGTTTGACTTGTCAATCTGGACTTGAATACAAATTGGTTTTTGGATTGACTCTATTACCGCTCCTAGAAATTAACACACAAACCTGACAGCTGATTGACAAGATGAGAAGCAGTTTTCCAGAATTCAAATTGAACTTAATCCTTTCTTACTAAAAGAATGCTCAAATCAAGGGGACACAGCTCACTCGTTTTGACTTCATGAGCTATGGCAGGTAGAGACAACTTTTTGAAAATACACAGCTAAAACTGTCCGTGCTTTGAATGCTAGACATGTTTTTCAGAATACACAGCTAAAACGGTCCCCGCTTTAGCACTTAAAGCGTGGACCGTTTTAGCTGTGTATTTTGAAAAAGTTGTGTGCTCTTCCAAGAGAAAGCTACTTTTGCTGTGTCTTTGGGTTCGAGGGGAAATGGGAGTCCTCTTCAGTCAGCAGGGACGACACCTGAGTCCTTTGCAGTCCTCTTGTCTGCCTCTGAGGGTGAAATGGGAGTGGTCCCTGTCATCATGAGCCATGTCTGAAAGAATTATTCACATTCCCTACGAGAATAGACGGGTGAAATAGCGGAAGTTGTGTCTTCCTTTGGAGCATGGACGGGTTCAAAGCCCACCTCATACCACTAAGTATTTTGCTGAAAACGAGCAGTTGTGTGTGCGGCCTGTGTTTGGGTGTTTTTTGTGTCGTGTGTGTGTGTGTGTGTGTGTGTGTGTGTTTGTGTGTTTCTGTGTGTGTGTGTCTTTTTTTCTGTCTCCATTCCTGAGCAGCAAATCTTTTTTCCTCTTTTTGCATGTTACTCAAAACTGTGGAAGAAGCCCAGCACTTCTGAAAACACAATCCATGTATGGTTGAAGGAATTTTTTTGGTGATGAGTGAGAGGTTGGTGACTGAAACCAGCTCGTTTCCCATTGACCACTGAGGTCACATCTCTCAGGTGAGAAGCAAAGTGAGAATTTGAACCAGGCACATTCTCCTTGGAGACAATGGGCCAAAGACAGGTCCTATGGAATCGAATGTCTTTTCATGTTGATATCCATCCCGTCAGGCTCTCGTTAAGCCATTGAAGTGTCACATTGGGCCTGGGGGAGGCGGTGCACCCTGTGAAATTACACGTCCGAAAATTTGGATTTGATTTCCAGCCCTCTGCCAGTCAGTCTGCCAGGCACTTTCATGTGACAAGCCTTAGGCGAGTCCCATTCTGTCTCTGTTTCCCGATTCCTTCACAGGGATTTATGTGGGCCTTAAGGTCCACTGGGAAAAGATCCCTCTGCCAGCTCAGTGCCTGCTTTCTTGGTTTGACTTGTCAATCTGGACTTGAATACACCTTTGGTTTTGGATTGACTCTATTACCTCTCCTAGAAATTAACACACAAACCTGACAGCTGATTGACAAGATGAGAAGCAGTTTTCCAGAATTCAAATTGAACTTAATCCTTTCTTACTAAAAGAATGCTCAACTCAAGGGGACACAGCTCACTCGTTTTGACTTCATGAGCTATGGCAGGTAGAGACAACTTTTTGAAAATACACAGCTTAAACAGTCCGTGCTTTGAATGCTAGACATGTTTTTCAGAATACATAGTAAAAACGGTCCCCGTTTTAAGTGCTTTAGCGCTTAATGTGGGTACAGTTTTAGCTGTGTATTTTGAAAAAGTTGTGTGCTCTTCAAAGAGAAAGCTACTTTTGCTGTGTCTTTGGGTTCGACGGGAAATGGGAGTCCTCTTCAGTCAGCAGGGACGACACCTGAGTCCTTTGCAGTCCTCTTGTCTGCCTCTGAGGGTGAAATGAGAGTGGTCCCTGTCATCATGAGCCATGTCTGAAAGAGTTATTCACATTCCCTACGAGAATAGAGGGGTGAAATAGCGAAAGGTGTGTCTTCCTTTGGAGCATGGACGGGTTCAAAGCCCACCTCATACCACTAAGTATTTTGCTGAACACGAGCAGTTGTGTGTGCGGCCTGTGTTTGGGTGTTTTTTGTGTCATGTGTGTGTGTGTGTGTGTGTGTGTGTGTGTGTGTGTCTGTATTTCTGTCTGCATTCCTGAGCAGCAAATCTTTTTTCCTCTTTCAGCATGTTACTCAGAACTGTGGATGAAGCCCAGCACTCCTGAAAACACAATCCATGTATGGTTGAAGGAATTTTTCTTGGTGATGAGTGAGAGGTTGGTGACTGAAACCAGCTCATTTCCCATTGACCACTGAGGTCACATCTCTCAGGTGAGAAGCAAAGTGAGAATTTGAACCAGGCACAATCTACTTAGAGACAATGGGCCAAAGACAGGTCCAATGGAATCGAATGTCTTTTTATGTTGACATCCATCCCGTCAAGCTCTCGTTAAGCCATTGAAGTGTCACATTGGGCATGTGGGAGGGTGTGCACCCTGTGAAATTACACGTCCGAAGATTTGGATTTGGTTTCCAGCCCTCTGCCAGTCAGTCTGCCAGGCACTTTCATGAGACAAGCCTTAGGCGAGTCCCTTTCTGTCTCTGTTCCCGATTCCTTCACAGGGATTTATGTGGGCCTTAAGGCCCACTGGGAAAAGATCCCTCTGTCAGTTCAGTGCCTGCTTTCTTGGTTTGACTTGTCAATCTGGACTTGAATACACCTTTGGTTTTGGATTGACTCTATTACCTCTCCTAGAAATTAACACACAAAACTGACAGCTGATTGACAAGATGAGAAGCAGTTTTCCAGAATTCAAATTGAACTTAATCTTTTCTTACTAAAAGAATGCTCAACTCAAGGGGACACATCTCACTCGTTTTGACTTCATGAGCTACGGCAGGTAGAGACAAGTTTTTGAAAATACACAGCTAAAACTGTCCGTGCTTTGAATGCTAGACATGTTTTTCAGAATACACAGCTAAATCGCTCACCGCTTTAAATGCTTTAGCACTTAAAGCGGGGACCGTTTTAGCTGTGTGTTTTGAAAAAGTTGTGTGCTCTTCCAAGGGAAAGCTACTTTTGCTGTGTCTTTGGGTTCGAGGGGAAATGGGAGTCCTCTTCAGTCAACGGGGGCGACACCTGAGTCCTTTGCAGTCCTCTTGTCTGCCTCTGAGGGTGAAATGAGAGTGGTCCCTGTCATCATGAGCCATGTCCGAAAGAATTACTCACATTCCCTATGAGAATAGACGGGTGATACAACGAAAGGTGTGTCTTCCTTTGGAGCATGGACGGGTTCAAAGCCCACCTCATACCATTAAGTATTTTGCTGAACACGAGCAGTTGTGTGTGCGTCCTGTGTTTGGGTGTTTTTTGTGTCATGTGTGTGTGTGTGTGTTTGTGTGTGTGTGTGTGTCTGTGTGTCTGTGTCTGTATTTCTGTCTCCATTCCTGAGCAGCAAATCTTTTTTCCTCTTTTAGCATGTTACTCAGAACTGTGGATAAAGCCCAGCACTCCTGAAAACACAATCCATGTATGGTTGAAGGAATTTTTCTTGGTGATGAGTGAGAGGTTGGTGACTGAAACCAGCTCATTTCCCATTGACCACTGAGGTCACATCTCTCAGGTGAGAAGCAAAGTGAGAATTTGAACCAGGCACATTCTCCTTAGAGACAATGGGCCAAAGACAGGTCCGATGGAATCGAATGTCTTTTCATGTTGACATCCATCCTGTCAAGCTCTCGTTAAGCCATTGAAGTGTCACATTGGGCCTGGGGGAGACGGTGCACCCTGTGAAATTACACGTCCGAACATTTGGATTTGATTTCCAGCCCTCTGCCAGTCAGTCTGCCAGGCACTTTCATGTGACAAGCCTTAGTCGAGTCCCTTTCTGTCTCTGTTTCCCGATTCCTTCACAGGGATTTATGTGGGCCTTAAGGCCCACTGGGAAAAGATCCCTCTGCCAGCTCAGTGCCTGCTTTCTTGGTTTGACTTGTCAATCTGGACTTGAATACACCTTTGGTTTTGGATTGACTCTATTACCTCTCCTAGAAATTAACGCACAAAACTGACAGCTGATTGACAAGATGAGAAGCCGTTTTCCAGAATTCAAATTGAACTTAATCCTTTCTTACTAAAAGAATGCTCAACTCAAGGGGACGCAGATCACTCGTTTTGACTTCTTGAGCTATGGCAGGTAGAGAGAACTTTTTGAAAATACACAGCTAAAACTGTCGTGCTTTGAATGCTAGACAAGTTTTTCAGAATACTCAGCTAAAACGGTCTTTTTTTTTTTTTTGATACTGAATCTTGCTCTGTCACCTAGGCTAGAGTGCAGTGGCATGATAGCTCACTGCAACCTCTGCCTCATGGGTTCAAGGGATTCTCCTGCCTCAGCCTCCCAAATATCTGTGATTACAGGCACCTGCCACCACACCCAGCTAATTTTTGTAATTTTCATAGAGATGGGGTTTCTCTTTTTCTTTTTCTTTGAGACGGAGTTTCTCTCTTGTTACCCAGGCTTGAGTACAGTGTCATGATCTCAGCTCACCACAACCTCTGCCTCCTGGGTTCAGGCAATTGTCCTTCCTCTGCCTCCCGAGTAGCTGGGATTACAGGCATGCGCTACCATGCTTAGCTAATTTTTTGTATTTTTTGTAGAGACGGGGTTTCACCATGTTGACCAGGATGGCCTCGATCTCTTGACTTTGTGATCCGCCCGCCTTGGCCTCCCAAAGTGCTGGGATTACAGGCTTGAGCCACCATGCCCGGCCCAGAGATGGGGTTTCACCATATTGGCCTGTCTGGTCTTGAACTGACCTAGTGATCTGCCCACCTTGGCCTCTGATAGTGCTGGGATTGCAGGCATGAGCCACCACGCCTTGTACCTAATTCCTATTCACTGGTCCTGGATGGGAGCTATGGAATCTCTTCCTACAAAACATCCTGGCCGCATCAGAATGTGAGAGTTAAGTTTTCTAAGAGATGGTTCCTCTGTTTGTGCTCCACACCCAAATAATCGATCTTACTTCACTGTCAGACAACTTCCAGGTATTACAGTGGCTGTAGTCTAGCTGGAAAAACGCTGCAGTAGACCCCCGGGACTCTCTTGACTCAGCCACTAACAACTTAGTGTGGCTCTGGGAAACAAAGAAGCTGGAGCAAGCACGCCTGCAATCCCAGCACTTTGGGAGGTCGACGTGGGAGGATTGCTTGAGCCCAGGAGTTTGACAGCAGCCTGGGCAACATAGCAAGACCCCATCTCTACAAAAAAAAATCAAAAAATTATTGCGGTGTGGTGGTGTCACCCTGTAGTCCCAGCTATTCAGGAGGCTAAAGTGGGAGGATCACTTGAGTCCCAGAGGTCAAGACTGCAGTGAGCCAAGATCATGCCACTGCCCTCAAGCTTGGGCTTCAAAGTGAGACACTGTCTCAGGAGGGAAAAAACAAAACAAAACAAAACAAAAAAACTGGAGCTTTTGTTTTCTCATTTGTTAAAGGTGGATGATATTATCTCCTTCATGGAATTACTGTGAGGATGGAAGTACAATTTTTTTCCCCTTTCCTTTTAGAAATACAATGAGATAGGCATAGTTGCCAGGTGAGGTGGCTCATGCCTGTAATCCCAGCACTTTGGGAGCCTGAAGCAGGTGGATCACAAGAGGTCAGGAGCTCAAGACCATCCTGGCCACCATGGTGAAACCCTGACTCCACTAAAATTACACAAATTAGCCTAGCGTGGTGGCACGTGCCTACAATCGCAGCTACTCAGGAAGCTGAGGCAGGAGAATGGCTTGAACCTGGGAGGTGGAGGGTGTAGTGAGCAGAGATCATCCCATGGCACTCCAGTCTGGACGACAGAGTGAGACTCCATCTCAAAAAAAAAAAAAATGCCAGATGTGGTGGCTCATGCCTGTAAACCCAGCACTTTGGGAGGCAGAGGAAGGTGGATCACCTGAGGTCAGGAGTTCAAGACCAGCCTGACCAACATGCAGAAACCCCATCTCTAATAAACATATAAAATTCGCCAAGCATGGTGGCACATGCCTGTAATCCCAACTATTTGGGAGGCTGAGGCAGGAGAATCGCTTGAACCTGGGAAGTGGAGGTTGCAGTGAGCCAAGATTGCACTCCTGCATGGACAAGAAGAAGGAAACTGTTTCTCAAAAACAATAATTAGATAGGCATAGTGCACAAGATAATGTCAGGTGACACGTGCACTACCACTTAGTACCACTGTGAGTCTGGACAGATGACATAGGTCTCCGTGCCTCAGTTTTTCCACCTGTCAAATAGGAACCATATGAGGATGTACTCGTAAGATGATGCTCAAGGCTAAATAATGTCATCCATGAACGTGCCTAGACCAGCACCTCCTGCATTTTAAATACTCTTCCCTTTTGGCTGCTGTTGCTACTATTTTACTAACTGGGTTGATTTCTAGCCTGCAAAAAAAGGATCACAAGTTTGTGAACAAGACCATTATTCCTTACCAAATGATTCATAACCCCAATTTTTCTTTTGCTTTTTGTTTGTTTGTTTGTTTGTGTTTTTGGAAACAGAGTCTCACTCCCACTCCCAGGCTCAAGTGATTCTCCTGCTCAGTCTCATGAGTAACTGGGATTAAAGGTACCCACAACTAGGCCCAGCTAATTTTTGTATTTTTAGTACAGATGGGGTTTCACCATGTTGGCCAGGCTGATCTCAAACTCCTGACCTCACGTAATCCATCCACCTCGGCCTCCCAAAGTGCTGGGATTATAGGCGTGTGCCACCCCACCAGCCTATAACCCCAGTTTCTTTTTACCAACTTAGATTATGGAACTTGGCATGATGCCCAGATTCCCATAATGCAAATTGTCCTCCCCAATTATAACTACCAGTTTTTTTCATCTAAGAAAAACAAAACAAAAATTGAAATGCTGGTCATTTTTGTGGACAAAAAGATAAGTATGGCCAGGGGTAGTGGCTCATGCCTGTAATTCCAGCACTTTGAGAGGCTGAGGCGGGAACATCACTGGAAGCCAGAAGTTCGAGACCAGCGTGACCAACACGGTGAATCCCCCTCTCTACTAAAACTACAAAAATGAGCCAGGTGGGCTGGTGTGCGCCTGCAGTCCCAGCTACTCAGGAGGCTGAGGCAGGAGAATCACTTAACCCAGGAGGCAGAGGTTGCAGTGAAAAGAGATCATGCCACTGCAGTCCAGCTTGGGCAACAAGATCAGAACTCCATCTCAAAAAACAAACAAAAACAAGTAATGCGACTGCTATTTTCTGGTTATAATCACAGAGTTCATGTAGAAAAGCTAAGCAATATGAAAAAATACAGAGTTAAAGTTTTTAAAAATTACCCCAAATTGGATCAGCAAACTTTTTTTTTTTCCCTCTTGAGACAGACTAGGTCTTGCTGCTGCCCAAGCTGGTGTACAGTGACACAATCACAGATGACTGCAGCCTCGACCTCCTGGACTGGCTCTGTGCTCCTGCCTCCCAAGGAGCTGGGACTACAGGTGCATATTCCTATACCCAGCTAATTTTTTTTTTTAATTGGTTTTGTAGAGGTGAAGTCTCACTATGTTTCTCAGGCTGGTCTCGAGCTCTGGCCTCAAGTAATCCTCCCGCTTCAGCCTTCCAAAGTGCTGGAATTACAAGCATGAACTTATTTGGAGACTGGGTCATTACAGAGGTCATCAAGTTAAAATGGGTCATGAATGTGGGGCCCTGATGCTATATAACTGTTGTCCTTACTAAAAGAAAAATTTGTTGCCTGTGAAAGAAAAAGAAAGAATAAAATATTTTTTCCTTGAGACAGGGTCTTGTTCTGTCACCCAGGCTGGAGTGAAGTGGTGTGATCTCAGCTCACTGCAGCCTCATCCTCCCTGACTCAAGCAATCCTCCAACCTCAGCCTCCTGAGTAGCTTGGGAACACAGGTACATGCAACCATACCTGGCTTTTTTTTTTTTTTCCCGAGTTGGATTCTTGCTCTTTCCTCCAGTCTGGAGTGCAGTGGTGCAATCTCAGCTCACTGCAACCTCCACCTCTGGGTTCAAGCAGTTCTCCTGCCTCAGTCTCCTGAGTAGCTAGGATGGCAGGCGTGCACCACCACAACCAGCTAATTTTTATATTTTTAGTAGAGATGGGGTTTCACCATGTTGGCTATGCTGGTCTCAAACTCCTGACCTCTTGATCTGCCAACCTCAGCCTCCCAAAGTGCTAGGATTACAGGTGTGAGCCACCACTCCCGGCTGTATTGTTTTTAGTACAGGTGGGGTTTCATCCTGTTGGCCTGGCTGGTATTGAACTCCTGACCTGAAGTTATCCTCTCACTCATGCTCCCAAAGTACAGGGATTACAGACATGAGCCACGGCATCTGGCCTGAGACAAAAAATTTGTCTTATTCTAAGCCACTTAGTTGGTGGCACTTTGTTACAGCATCCCCAGCAAAGTTATATCCAACGAATAATCCATTTCATTGTTGTTGTTGTTGTTGTTGTTGTGGTTGTGGTTGTTGTTGTGGTTGTGGTTGTTGTTGTTTTTGAGACGGAGTTTCGCTCTTGTTACCCAGGCTGGAGTGCAATGGCACGATCTCGGCTCACCGCAACCTCCGCCTCCTGGGTTCAGGCAATTCTCCTGCCTCAGCCTCCTCAGTAGCTGGGATTACAGGCACGCACCACCATGCCCAGCTAATTTTTTGTATTTTTAGTAGAGAGGGGATTTCACCATGTTGACCAGGATGGTCTCGATCTCTTGACCTCGTGATCCACCCGCCTTGGCCTCCCAAAGTGCTGGGATTACAGGCTTGAGCCACCACGCCCGGCCATTGTTGTTGTTTTTAAGGAAAAAAAAAAAAAAAAGGAAAGAAAGAAAGAAAAAAGAATAATTAAAAAGAATGAAGGAGAGGAAGAAAGAGGAAGAGGGAGAGAGAACGGGAGTGTTGCTTTATTGCCCAGGCTAGAATGCAGTCTAAAAACGGGTATTGAAAACGTCTTTTATGCCAGTAGTTTTGCTTAATAATGGAGACAGGAAAAAAATGAGGAAAGAAAATAACAAACAAGCAGCCAACCAATAATTCATTTAAACCTGTAAGTAGGTATGATGTGGTACTGATAAGAGTGTATATTTTGTGTATTTAAAATGGAGAGTTCTATAAATGTTTATTAAGTTTACTTGTTCCGGATGTGAGTTCAAGTCCTGGATATCCTTGTTAATTTTCTGTCTCGTTGATCTGTCTAATATTGATGTTGAAGTCTCCCCCTATTATTGTGTGGGAGTCTGTCTCTTTATAAGTCTTACGTAATCTGGGTGTTCCTGTATTGGGTGCGTATATATTTAGGATCGTTAGCTCTTCTCGTTGCATTGATCCTTTGACCATTATGTAATGTCCTTCTTTGCCTCTTTTGATCTTTGTTGCTTTAAAGTTTATTTTATCAGAGGCGAGATTTGCAACTCCTGCTTTTTATTAATTAACTTATTTTTGCTCTCAAGTTGGTTGGTAAATCTTTCTCCATCCATTTATGTTGAGTCTTTGTGTATCCCTGCATGTGAGATGGGTCTGGATGCAGCTTACCGATGGATTTTGCATTTCATTGTTAAAGGACACAGAAGCTCATGCTCTCTGTCATTCACGAATGTGTAATTAGGTTTTGGCCAGGAGCAGAGGCTCATACCTGTAATCCCAGGACTTTGGAAGGCTGAGATGGGAGGATCACTTGAAGCTCAGAGTTTGAGGCCAGCCTGGCCAACATGGTGAGACCCCATCTCCACACACACACACAAATATTAGTTGGGCATGGTAGCATTCACCTGTAATCCCAGCTACTCAGGAGGCTAAGGTGGGAGGACTGCTTGATCCTGGGAGTAAGAGGCTGCAGTGGGCTATGATTATACCACTGCACTGTAGGCTGAACAACACAGGAAGTCCCTATCTATCTCTTAAAAAAGAAAAAAAAAAAAAAAAGGGCTGGAGATTGAGTTTGTGTTTTTGTTGTTGTTACTGTTGTTGTTGTCGTCTTTTTTTTTAGTCGGAGTTTCGCTCTTGTTACCCAGGCTGTAGTGCAATGGCACGATCTCGGCTCACCGCAACGTCCGCCTCCTGGGTTCAGGCAATTGTCCTGCCTCAGCCTCCTGAGTAGCTGGGATTACAGGCATGTGCCACCATGCCCAGCTATTTTTTTATATTTTTTAGTAGAGACGGGGTTTCACCATGTTGACCAGGATGGTCTCAATCTCTTGACCTCGTGATCCACCCGCCTTGGCTTCCCAAAGTGCTGGGGTTACAGGCGTGAGCCACCGGGCCCAGCCTCGTTACTGTTGTTTTTTGAGATGGAGTGTCATGCTCTGCCCGGGCTGGAGTGCGGTGGTTCAATCTCAGCTCATTGCAACTCCACCTCCTGTGTTCAAGTGATTCTCCCACCTCAGCCTCCCAAGTAGCTGGGATTACAGGTGTGCACCCCCACACCTGGCTCATTTTTATATTTTCAGTAGAGATGGGATTTCACCATGTTGGTCAGGCTGGTCTCAAACTCCTGACCTCAGGAGATCCACCGGCCTCGGCCTCCCAAAGTGATGGGATTACAGGTGTTCGTCACTGCGTTCAGTCGATTTAGTGTTTTGGCTGGGTTGGGTCTGGCAGGTGTATGGTTAATAAACCAGGTCTAAATATTTCCAGGAAACTGGTGGGTCAGGCATGCACTGACAGCAATGTTGTGGATGGTGATACTGGCTGTGAACATGGAAGAAAACAAGGTCTGGTCTCCTTTTTTCACCCAGACGGTGTCGACAAGCTGACCTAGGAGATAACAGGACAGGTACATGAGACCCCGTGAACATCCTGGGAAAGGCGGTGGCAACTGCTTGGGACCCCAGCCCACCTGGCCAGTGGCTCTTCCATGTTCCTTACAGCTTTTGAGAGGTTCGCTATTCAAAGGAGGATGAATCAAGGAAAGTACAGGGCTGGGGCACAATTTTGTTAAACATGACAAGGAATATGCCTTGGTTCAAGAAAACCCATGGCTCAGCACGGTGGTTTACACCTGTAATCTCAGCACTTTAGAAGGTGGAGGTGAGAAGATCACCAGAGGTCAGGAGTTCGAGGCCATCACGGCCAACATAGAAACCCCATCTCTACTAAAAATACAGAAATTAGCCAGGTGTGGTGGCACATGCCTGTAGTCCCAGCTACTCAAGAGGCTGACGCCTGAGAATCCCGGGAGGTGGAGGTTGCAGTGAGCTGAGACCACACCATTGTACTCCAGCCTGGGTGACAGAGTGAGACTCCATCTAAGAAATAAAATGAGAAAATCCGATCCTTCTGCCACGCATGGGGGTGCATGCCTGTAATCCCAGCACTTTGGGAGGCTGAGGTGGGCACATCACTTGAGGTCAGGAGTTCAAGATCAGCCTGGCTAACATGGCAAAACCTTGGCTCTACTAAAAATACAGAAATGAACCGGGTATGGTTGCATGTGCCTGTAATCCCAGCTAATTGGGAGACCGAGGCAGGAGAATCACTTGAACCCTGAAGGTGGAGCTAGCAGTGAGCTTAGATCACGCCACTGCACTTAAGCCTGGGGCCAGAGAAGACTCCATCTCAAAAGAAAAAAGAAAAGGCAATGCAACCCTTACTAGTCTTCTCTATAAGCAGGCTCAGAGTGATGGCCGTGGAGTTTTTGGTCAGCCAGGGGCTTGAACACAATGGAATGTCTTCTTTTTTTTTTTTTTTTTTTTTTTTTTTTTTTTTTTGAGACAGAGTTTTCACTCTTGTTTACCCAGGCTGGAGTGCAATGGCGCGATCTCAGCTCACCGCAACCTCTGCCTCCTGGGTTCAGGCAATTCTCCTGCCTCAGCCTCCTGAGTAGCTGGGATTACAGGCACATGCCACCATGCCCAGCTAATTTTTTGTATTTTTTAGTAGAGACGGGGTTTCACCATGCTGACCAGAATGGTCTCGATCTCTTGACCTCGTGATCCACCCGCCTCAGCCTCCCAAAGTGCTGGGATTACAGGCTTGAGCCACTGCGCCCGGCTTGGAATGTCTTCTAATACAGGTAACTACTATAAGCAATAAAACAGGTTGGGTTTGGCAGCTCTCATCTGTAATCCCAGCACTTTGGGAGGCTGAGGCTGGAGGATCGTTTGAGTCCAGCTGTTTGAGATCAGCCCAGGCAGGAGGGTGAAAGCCCATCTCTACAAAAAATAAGTTAGTCTTACATGGTGGTGCACCTGTGGTCCCAGCTACTGGGAGACTGAAGCAGGAGGACTGCTTGAGCCTGAGAGGTGGAGGCTGCAGTGAGCCACAATTGCACCTGGATGCAGTGAGCCTGGATGACAGACTGAGACCCTGTCTTCAAAAAAGAAAAAAAAAAAAAATTCGTTTGTAAGGATAATACAGACTGAGTACAGTGGCTCACCGCTGTAATATCCAGACTTCCAGACTTTGGGAGGCTAAGGCAGGGGGACTGCTTGAAGCCAGGTGTTTGAGACCAGCGTGCATAACATAGAGGGACCCAGTCTCTACAAAAAACACAAAAAAATTAGCCAGGCATGTTGGCATGTTCTTGTAGCCAGCTACTCACGAGGCTGAAGGGGGAGGATCGTTTGAATCCAGGGAAGGTGGAGGCTGCAGTGAGCCATTATGTCACTTCTGCACTCCAGCCTGGGTGCAGTAGTACAGTCAGAACTCAGCACAGCCTGCACCTCCACAGAGCGAGACCCTCTCTCTCAAAAAAAAAAAAAAAAAAAAAAAAAAAAAAAAAAAAAAGCTGGGGCTCATGCCTGTAATCCCATCACTTTGGGAGGCTGCGGTGGGCAGATCATGAGGTCAGGAGATTGAGACCATCCTCCCCAACATGGTGAAACTCCATCTCTACTAAAAATACAAAAAAAAAAAAAAAATGGTGGGCATGGTGGTACACACCTGTAGTCCTAGCTACTTGGGAGGCTGAGGCAGGAGAACTACTTGAACCCAGGAGGCAGAGATTGCAGTGAGCCAAGACTGAACCACTGCACTATAGTCTGGGATTACAGGTGTGTGCCACCAGGCCTGGCTAATTTTTGTATTTTAGTAGAGATGGGGTTTCACCATGTTAACCAGGCTGGTCTCCAACTCCTGATCTCAGGTGATCCTCCCACTTTAGCCTCCCAAAGTGCTGGGATTGCAGGTGTGAGCCACTGTGCCCAGTCTGATTTTTTTCAAGTATTTAAAAATATAAAACCAATAAACATTCTTGGGCAGCTCATGAGCTGTATAAAAACAGATGGTGAGCCGGGCGCAGTGGCTCAAGCCTGTAATCCCAGCACTTTGGGAGGCCGAGGCAGGTGGATCACGAGGTTGAGAGATCGAGACCATCCTGGTCAACATGGTGAAACCCTGTCTCTACTAAAAATACAAAAAATTATCTGGGCATGGTGGCACATGCCTGTAATCCCAGCTACTGAGGAGGCTGAGGCAGGAGAATTGCTTGAACCCAGGAGGCGGAGGTTGCGGTGAGCTGAGACAGCGCCATTGCACTCCAGCCTGGGTAACAAGAGCGAAACTCCGTCTCAAAAAAAAAAAAAAAAAAAAAAAAAAAAAAAAAAAAAACAGATGGTGGGATCTCTATGTCTCCTGTGTAGATACTATATGCCATGGTTTCCAGAGCCCTGGCTAGATGTTTGTTTGTTTGAGACAGGGTCTCCCTCTGTTGGCCAGGCTGATGCAATGGTGTGATCTCAGCTCACTGCAACCTCCACCTCCAACGTTCAAGCAATTCATGTGCCTCAGCCTCCCTATTAGCTGGGATTACAGGCACTACCACACCCAGATAATTTTTTTGTATTTTTAGTAGAGATGTGGTTTCAGTACGTTGGGCAGGTGCTCTCAAGCTCCTGGCCTCAGGTGATCATCCTACCTTGGCTTCCCAAAGTACTGGGATCACAGGTATAGGTGATTCTGGCTAAGTACATTTAAATACTAAGTACATTTAAGTACTAAGCCCTGGCTAGGTACCATTAAGGTATAATGGCATATGGAGGCTGAGGTGGGAGGATCACTGGATGCCAGGAGATCAAGGCTAGTCTGAGTAACATACCAACCAGAGAGATCTTATCTTTACAAAAAATATATATATATATTAACTGGGCATGTTGGTTATAGTGTGCACCTATAGTACTAACTACTTGGGAGGCTGAGGCAGGAGGATCCCTTGAGCCCAGCAGTTCAAGGTTTCAGTGAACTGTGATCACGCCACTGAATTCCAGCTCTGAGACAGAGCAAGACACTCTTTCTAAAAATAGTAAAAAATGTTTTATTTTCTTGAGACAGAGTCTGGCTACATCACCCAGGCTGGAGTGCAGTGGTACAATCTCAGTTCACTGCAACCTCCGCCTCTTGGGTTCAAACAGTTCTCCAGTCTCGGCCCCCTGAGGAGCTGGGATTATAGGCGTGTGCCACTGGGTTTGGCTCATTTTTGTATTTTTAGTAGACACCAGGTTTCACCACGTCAGCCAGGCTGGCCTCCAACTCCTGACCTCAAATGATACACCCATCTTGGCCTCTCAAAGTGCTGAGATTACAGGTGTGAGCCACTGCGCCTGACCTTGTGAAAATGTTAGTGGCATTTTGATTATAATTGAATACTTTTTAAAAAATCAAATGCGCATACATATGATTGTTTTTGGCAGGACTAGGGGCCAGGACTTTTTTCTAATTCCTTCACCTTGTATTCTAGGGCCTTGCAAACATTAGGTGCTTAGCAAATGCAATAGAAGGCACTCAGACAGTGATTGATGTGTAGTGCATACTTGTCTTCATTAGGAAGAAAGAGACAGACAGGAAGAACAAGGGAAAATTCAGGGCAATTGATCAGGTCGACACCATCATTGCTAAAATCAGAGGAGACCAGGCTGTGTGTGGTTGCTCATGCCTGTAATTTCAGCACGTTAGGAGTCTGAGGCAGGTGGATCACTTGATGTCAGGAGTTCAAGACCAGCCTGGACAACATGGCAAAACCTCATCTCTACTGAAAATACAAAACTTGGCCAGGCATGGTGTGGCAGGCCCCTGTAATCCCAGCTACTAAGGAGGCTGAGGCAGGAGAATCAGTTGAACCCGGGAGGTGTAAGTTGCAGTTAGATGAGATTACACCACTGCACTCCAGCCTGAGGGACATTGCAAGACTCCACAAAAAAAAAAAAAAAAAAAAATATCAGAGAAGACCAAGATACCTGCAGATAATGCACTGTGTCACTTTCCCTGTGCATTTTTCCTGCCTCTTGGTAGACAGCTCCTAACATCACCATGAGATCCTGGTGAAGGAGGTGTGGATACTGGGGTTGCTACAGTTTATTGAACCATTTTTTCTCCCAGAGATGCTAATCTTCTGTCAGATTCCTTTGAGTGTTTTTCCGATCCCTGCTGTGGGCAGTTTACCCTCAGGGCACTTCTCCATGGAGCCACCAGCTGGCTCCATTGCTGCATAAGTGAAACTGACTCAAGATTAGAAAGTAGTGTTCCATTGTCTTTGAGCTGGGTGGGGTGGGTCAAACCTGTAATCCCAGTACTTAGGGAGGCTGAGATGGGTAGTTCACTTGAGGCCAGTAGTTCGAGACCAGCCTGGCAACATGGTGAAACCCTATATGGTGAAACCCTAATTTTTATACTAAAAATATAAAAAATAGCCAGGCATAATGATTCACGCCTATAATCCCAGCTACTCGGGAGGCTGAGACAGCATTGGTTGGGAAGCAGAGGTTGCAGTGAGCCAAGATCGGGACACTGCCCTTTAGCCTGGGTAACAAAGCGAGACTCCAGTTTTTTTAAAGAAACAGTATTCCTAAGGACTGAGAGGGGAAACTGAGGCATGCAGACTGGAGTTGGGGTGGGGCTTGGGCTTGGCAAGAGAATGGGTTCAAGTAACATGTGAAGGACTCTCAGAAAGTCACAGCAACTTCAAAATCATTTATTCTACCTCCCACTTCCACATTTTCCAGATATAGAAACCAAAGCTGAGAGCGGGAGATAACTATCCCAAAAGCACCACGTCGGTGGGGAGCCGGGTTGCCAGAGAAAACACAGGACATCCAGTGAAGTGTGAGTTTTGGACTCTTCGTGTATGTCTCAAATAATGCACGAGACTTAAACTAAAACCTTATTTACTCTTTGTCTTTGAAGGTAACTGTGCATCTGTATGATGCTTTGCTAAGTCTGACAACCCTCATGAGGGTAAAATGAAGATTAGGGAAATAATTAAATGTAATAAGCAAACATGCAAAATAAAGACAACTCTGTTCCCATTGTACAGACAAGAGAATTGCACATTAGGGAGGTGGCTTGCCCCAAGGCCACACTCACAAGCGTCAGAGTCAGGATTTGAACCTGGTCCTGATTCTAGAGGTCCCAATTTCACTGTTGTGGCCAGGAACATCTCATAGTCCGCCATGTGCGTGCATGTTCTGTCTTGAATATAACCCTCTCCTCATCGTGTAAGTGGACCATTCCCCTCCCTGACATTGAAGAACCCCATATTCAGCAGGTGCCTCCTGACCCAGCAGACCCCCATGAGCCCAGATCCCTGAGACCTGGTGGCTGCCATTATGACATTCCCCGACTGCATCTTAGGACCCAAGTCTGACCCCCTGCAGGATCTGCAGCTGTGTTACAGGAAAGGGGACCCGATCCAGACCCTAAGGGAGGGTTCTTGAATCTCGTGCAAGAAACAACTCGGGGTGAGTACATAAAGTGAAAACACATTTTTTTTTTTTTTTTTGGTTTGGTTGGTGGTTTTTTTTTTTGTTTGTTTTTCAGATGGAGTCTCACTCTGTTGCGCAGGCTAGATAGAGGGCAGTGGTGTGATCTTGGCTCACTACAACCTACTCCTCTGCGGTTCAAGTGATTTTTCTGCTTCAGTCTCCTAAGTAGCTGGGATCACAGGTGCTTGCCACCACACCTGGCTAATTTTTATATTTTTAGTAGAGATGGGGTTTCACCATGTTGGCCAGGCTGCTCTCAAACATTTGACCTCAGGTGATCCGCCTCCCTCAGCCTCCCAAAGTGCTGGGGTTACAGGTGTGAGCCACAGAGCAAGTTTATGCTTTCCTAGACAAGCAAGTTTTTTAGAAAAGTAAAGATAGAATGGTTACTCCATAGAGCAGCCCAGAGGGCACTGGTGCCCATCTTTAGGGTTATTTCTTCATGACATGCTGAATGGGGGGGTAGATTATTCATGACTCCCCTTTTTTAGATCATACAGGGCAACTTTCTGATGTTGCCATGGCATTTATAAACTGTCAAGGCACTGGTGGCAATGTGGCAGTGAGGACGACCAGAGGTCACTCTCCTGGCCATCTTGGTTTTGATGGGTTTTGGATTGGCTTCTTTACTGCAGCCCGTTTTATCGACAATGTCTCTGTGACCTGTATCTTGTGCTGACCTCCTATGTCATCCTGTGACTTAGAATGCCTTCCCCGCCTGGGAACGCAGCCCAGTAGGTCTCAGCCTCCTTTTACCCATCTCCTATTCAAGATGCAGTTGCTGTGGTTCACACACCTCTGGCAGCTGGGCTCCTTGGGATCTCCTGACATTCTGTGCCCTCTGTGCCCTCCTCCCTCACTGCCATCGCTGTCTTCCTGAGCCTCCTCCTTCTGAATTTCTTCATCACCAAGAAGAGGAATCGCTGTTAGGTTTGGCTTTTGGGAAAGGGATGGACCAGGCAGGCAGTAGGGAGGGAGACACAGGCCCTGGCATGGGCGATGGGGAGGGGAGAGCTGAGTGGGAGCCGGTGGGTCTGTCTTTGTTCTTGTCTCTGTGAGTTGCCCATTGTGCAGATCTGCCCCGCTCCTTCCCCATCGCAATGGATGGGGACTCCTCTCTCTAGTGTTCAGGCCCCGGGCCCTGGGTCAGATCAATGCCTTTTTCTCCTGCACTCCGTTAGTCAGAAGATTTGCTTGGCATCACCTTGAAAATGCATCCAGAAGCAAGGCCCTGGCTCACTCCCTACTTCTGTCCCAGCCTCTCTGCCCTTCCAGCCACAGGAGAACTGTGTGAGCTGAATCCATTGCACCCTCCTCTGCTCAGACCCACAGCGGCCCCATTTTTCTCAATCTGAGCCAAAGGCCCCAGAGTGGCCCACCAGGCTCACCCTGGGCTGCCTCATTGCCTCCAGCCTCACCTTCCACCAGTCTCCCTCCGTTTTCCACCTACCATTCTTCCCCATCCTCACACCTGCCTGATGTTCACACATCCCTCCAGGCATCTGCTTTAGCTGTTCCCTCCACCTGGACCACCCTCCTTCCAGAAGACCATTGTCCCCTCCAGCACCCCCTGCAGTCAGGGCTTCCTCCCTCACCACCATCCAGCAAGGACATGGCCCGCCCATCCCTCTCCTCCCAGCAGCTCCCTTCCTTGGCCTGTCCTGGGTTTGTTTTTGCTTTTCTCCAGCACTTCGCACTTCCTAAAGGGCCCTGCAGGAGGCTCCTGGCAGGGGCCGATGGCCTCGCTCTCCTTAGACTGGAAGCTCCACAGCAGCACGGGCCACTCCCTGTGGCAGACTCAGTATCTAGTTAGTGCTCCTCATGCAGAAGGTGCTGGATCAGTGTTTGAGAACTACAGAAGATAGGAGGGTGGAGAGAAGGGAGGGAGAGATGAAGGGAAGAAAGGAGGGAGGGGAGAAAGGAGAGGAGGGGAGGAGTGAAGAGGAGGGAGGCAAGGACACATAGGAAAGGGGAGGACAGATGGAGGGAAGGAAAGAGTTGAAGGAGGAAGAGAAGGAATGAGGGAGAGAAGGAAGAGAGGGGGGAGGGAGGAAAGGAAAAAAGGGAAGAAAGAAAGGGCGGGAGAGCAGAAGAAAGGAGTAGGGAAGAAAGGAAAGAAAGGCGGGAGAGAGGGAGGGAGGCAAGGGGCTTGAAGGGAAGGAGTTTATTTCCTCTCTATGCCCAGCTGTCCCAATGTCAATCTGTCACTTGGACTGTTTCTCCAGCCTCCTGCGTGGCCTCCTTCAGGCATGGTGGCTCACACCTGTAATCCCAGCACTTTGGGAGGTGGAGGCAGGCGGATCACCTGAGATCAGGAGTTCAAAAGCAGCCTGGCCAACATGGCAAAATGCTATTTCTATTAAAAACTACAAAGATTAGCTAAGCATGGTGGCAGGCACCTATCATCTCAGCTACTCCAGAATCTCAGGCAGGAGAACCGCTTGAACACAGGAGGCGGAGGTTGCAGTGAGCTGAGATTGCATCACTACACTCCAGCCTGGTAAGAGCAAGACTCCATCTCAAAAAATAAAAATTCTTCTCCAGGCAGCTGCCTTCTGATGATGCCCCCCTCACCCAGTGAAGCACGGGAGACCCCAAATTCCTGCCTGACCCGAAAGTGCCAAGTGACCCTGCCCACACACTCCTCTGGCCGCACTGTGTCCTCTGAGTCATGCTGTTCCCTGTCTCAAAGCCTCCCCTCCCTCTTCCCAGCCCCATCCTCTGCCTTCCTGGTGTCCACCTCCTGGTCATTTTATGTGTAGCTCAGGCTGTAATCCCAGCACTTTAGGAGGCCTAGGGCAGAGGATCACTTGAGCTCAAGAGCTTGAGGCCAGCCAGAGCAACATAGTGAGATCTCCCCCCTCCCCAAACCCCACCAAAAATGTGAAAGGAAGAAAAAAAGATGTAGCTCAGGCATTACTCACCCCCAGGTAGCCTTTCTGATAGTGCCATCCACAGGTGGGCTCAGGGGCAGCCTCTGTTCTCTGGGCATCAGAAGCTGCCTCCCTGGGGAAACGCTCCTGGGTCAGCTCCTGCAGGAGTCCAGACACAGGATAACGGTGGATGGATCAGGACTGAGGGTCAGAGATGCGGAGAGGCAGGCAGCTTTGGGACACACTTGGTGAGATCAGTGGGATTTTCTGCAGGGTGACTGTCAGGGTGCAGGGGATAATTCTGGACCAGCCGTGTCTTCATCTCTCTCTCCCCTCCAATCCCAGGAGAGCAAATGAGGCAGAAGGACTTGAGGGCCCGGCTCACCAGCTCCATCCTCAGGAACTTGCGGACTATCAAGTTCCATGGCTGGTGAGGTCTGCTGTTCTGAGAGTTCCAGGCTTTTACCGATGTGGGGAGGAGGGTTCAGGTGCAGGTGGGCTGCAGAGGTAGAATCCAGGGTCTGAGTGGCCATATTGGCCAAGCTGGTCTTGAACTCCGAATGTTAAATGATTTGTCCGTCTCAGCCTACCAAAGTGCTGGGATTACAGGTGTGTGTCATCATGAACTGGCTAATTTGGGTATTTTCAGTAGAGAGGTGGTTTTGCTATGTCGTCCTTGCTGGTCTTGAACTCCTGGAGTCACATGATGCACCTGCATCAGCTTCCCCTTGTGCTGGGATTACAGGCATGAACCACCATGGCCATGCTTTCTTTTTTGAGACAGGATCTTATGCTGGCACCCAAGCTGGACTGAAGGTGTGTGCCACTATGAACTGGCTAATTTTTGTATTTCCAGTAGAGAGGTGGTTTTGCTTTGTCATCCTTGCTGGTCTTGAACTCCTGGAGTCACGCGATGCACCTGCCTCAGCTTCCCCTTGTGCTGGGATTACAGGCATCAACTGACGTGCCCAGCTAGTTTTTTTTTCTTTTTGAGGAATTACCGAACTATGTGAAACACAGGATGCACCGTTTTTGTTCCCTGTACAGTATTTAAAGATTGTGGTTTCTCTCTCACCTTGCCAACACTTGTTAATTAACATTTGTTGGATTATATCCTTTCTAGTGTGTGTGCGGGAGTATGTCATAGTTTCAGTTTAGATGGCCGTAGTCATGATAGTGATCATCTTTTTATGTGCTTGTTTTCCATTAACATGTATTTTTGGCAAAGCGTGTGTATGTCATTGTGTATGACATTGAGTATGTCATACAGTTAAGATGGCCCTAATGATAATGATATTATCCATCTCTTATGTGCCTGTTTTACATTTCAGTGTTTTATTGGCGGAGTGTGGGTTCAGCTGTTTCTGCATTTAGTAATTTGGTTGTTTTTGTTGTTGATTTATACAAATAACACATCGTGGCTAACAGACTGTTAGACATGTAATGCACAAATATTTTCTTCCTTTCTGTGGGTTGTGTTCCCCCTATCGTTTTTTTTTTTTTTTTTTTTCATGAGATGGACAGAGTCTAGCTCTGTTTCCCTGGCTGGAGTGCAGTAGTGTGATCTCGGCTCACGGCAACCTCTACCTCCTGGTTTCAGATGATTCTCCTGCCTCAGCCTGCCAAGTAGCTGACATTACATACTCCCAGTACCATGCCCAGCCAATTTTCTGTATTTATTTATTGATTTTTGAGATGGTGTGTTACTGTTGCTGTGTCACCCAGGCAGGAGTGCATTAGTGCAATATCGGCTCACTGCAACTTCCACCTCCAGGGTTCATGCGATTCTTCTCCCTGAGCCTTCTGACTAGCTGGGATTACAGACCTGTGCCACCACGCCCGGCAAATTTTTTGTATTTTTTATAGAGATGTTGTTTCTCCACAATGGTCAGGCTGGTCTCAAACTCTCAACCTCAGTTGATTTGCTTGCCTCAACTCCCCATAGTGCTGGGATTACAGGCGTGAGCCACTGCACCTGCCACTCCTAGGTATTTTGGTTTTCTTTCTTTTTTATTTTGAGATAGGTCTTGCTCTGTCTGCCGGGCTGGAGTGCAGTGGCCTGACAACTACTCACTGGAACCTCTGCCTCCTGGGTTCAAGCAATTCTTGTGCCTCAGCCTCCCAAGTAGCTGAGATTACAGGTACCGGGGTTTCACCATGTTGGGCAAGCTGGTATCGAACTCCTGACCTCAAGCGATCTTTCTGCTTCGGCCTCCCAAAATGCTGGGATTACAGGCATGAGCTGCCATGCCCGGCCTTTCTTTTTTGAGACGGGGTCTTGTGCTGTCTCCCAGGCTGGAGTGCAGTGGTGTAATCTCGGCTTACTGCAACCTCCACATTCTGGGCTCAAGCAATCCTCCTGTGTCAGCCTCTCCAGTAGCTGTGACTACAGGTGTGTGCCACCATGCCTGGCTAATTTTTGTATTTTTAGTTGAGACGGGGTTTTGCTAAGTCGTCCTGGGTGATCGTGAACTGCTGGACTCAACGTGATTTACCTGTCTCGGCCTCCCAATGTGCTGTGGTTGCAGGCATCAGCTATTGTGCCCAGACTATTTTTCACTTGTGAGTAAATACGAAACTATGTTAAAAATAGGCTGCACCATTTTATATTCACATGTGGTATTTAAGTATGGTGATTTCTCTCTGACCTTGCTAACACTTGTTATTTTCTATTTATTTGGATTATAGCCTTTTGAGTGTGTGTTAAAGGAGTTTATCATTGTGGTTTCCATGTAGATTGCCATAATGAGAGTTATATTGATCATCCTGTTATGTGCTTGTTTTCCATTTGCATGTCATATTGTTGAAGTGTGTGTTCAGCTGTTTTTAGATTTTGTAATTTGGTTGCTTTTGTTGTTGAGTCAGACAAATTATACACTGTGGTTAACAGACTGTTGTTAGATATATAATGCACTGTGTGCTGTCTTTTCACTTTCTTTTTTTAATTTGAGATGGAGTCTTGCACTTTTACCCAGGCTAAAGTGCAGTGGTGCGATCTCGGCTCACTGCAACCTCCCACTCTTGGGTTCACATGACTCTTGTGTCTCACCTTTCGAGTAGCTGAGATTACAGGCTCCTGTTAACATGCCCAGCTAAGTTTTTGTATTTTTTTTTTTTCTTTTGGAGATGGAGTCTCGCTCTGACACCCAGGCCTGGAGTGTAGTAGCACAATCGGCTTACTGCAACTTCCACCTCCCAAGTTCAAGTGATTCCTCAGGTGAGCACCACCACGCCCAGTTAATTTTTGTATTTTCAGTAGAGACGAGGTTTCTCTATGTTGGTAAGGCTGGTCTCAAACTCCCAACCTGAGGTACATGCTCGTCTCAGTCTGCCAAAGTGCTGGATTATAGGCGTGAGCCACTACACTCCTCCAGTCCCAGGCATTATGGTTTTCTTTTCTTATCTTTCTTTTTCTTTCTTTCTTTCTTTTTTTTTTTTTTTTTTTTTTTTTTTTTTTTTTTTTTTTTTTTGGTGCGATCTTGCCTCTCTGTTGGCCAGGCTGGAGTGCAGTGGCCTGATATCAGCTCACTGGAACCTCAGTCTCTTGGGTTCAAGCAATTCTCCTGCCTCAGCCTCCAAAGTAGCTGGGATTACAGGTGCATACCACCACACCCGGATAATTTTCATATTTTTAGTAGAGACCGGGTTTTGCCATGCTGGCCAAGGTGGTTTTTAACTGCTGACTTCAAGAGATCCTTCTGCCTCCACCCCTCAAAGTGCTGGGATTACAGGTGTGAGTCACCATGTTTGGCCTTTCCATTTTGAGATGAGGTCTTGTGCTGTCTCCTAGGCTGCAGTGCAGTGATGCAATCTCAGCTTACTGCAGCCTCCACATTCTGGGCTCACGCAATCCTCCTGTCTCAGCCTCCCATGTAGCTGGGACTACAGGTGTGTGCCACCATGCCTGGCTAATTTTTGTATTTCTAGTAGAGGTTGGGTTTTGCTGTGTCATCCTGGCTAGCTTTTAACTCCCGGGCTCATGTAATCCACCTGTCTCTGTCTCCCAGTGTGCTGTGATTATAGGCATTAGCTATCATGCCCGGCGTATTTTTAACTTTTTGAGGAATCAGCAAACTGTGTTAAAAATAGGCTGCAGTAGAGAAATGCAAATCAACACTACATTGAGATACCATCTCACGCCAGTTAGAATGGCCATCGTTAAAAAATCTAGAGACGACAGATGCTGGAGAGGATGTGGAGAAATAGGAACACTTTTACACTGTTGGTGGGAGTGCAAATTAGTTCAACCATTGTGGAAGACAGTGTGCCAATTCCTCAAGGACCTAGAAATAGAAATTCCATTTGACCTAGCAATCCCATTACTGAGTATATATCCAAAGGATTATAAATGGTTCTATTACAAGGACACGTGCACACGAATGTTCATTGCAGCATGGTTTACAATAGCAAAGACTTGGAACCAACCCAAATGCCCAACGATGATAGACTGGACAGGGAAAATGTGGCACATATACATAGAAAACGACGAGTTCGTGTCCTTTGTACGGACACGGATGAACCTGGAAAGCATCAATCTCGGCAAACTGACAGAGGAACAGAAAATCAAACACTGCATGTTCTCACTCATAGGCGGGTGTTAAACAGTGAGAACACATGGACAAAGGGAGGTGAGCATCACACACTGGGGTCTGTGGAGGGCATGTAGTGGGAGTTGGGGAGGGATATCATGGGGACAAATGCCAGATATAGGCGATAGGGAGAAAGGCAGCAGACCACATTGCCAAGTATGTACCTATGCGACAATCTTGAATATTCTTCAAATGTACCCCAAAACCTAAATCGCAGTAACATACATGTTTAAACAAAAAAGGCTGCACTATTTTATATTCCCCATACGGTATTTAAGGATGGTCATTTCTCTCAGACCTTGCTAACACTTGTTATTTTACATTTCTTTAGATTATAGCCTTTCTAGTGTGTGTCAAAGGTATATGCCATTGTGGTTTCGGTGTAGATGGTCGTAATGGTAATGATACTGATCATCTTGTTATGTGCCTGATGTCTGTTTGCATGTCTTATTAGTGCAGTGTGTGTTTAACCGTGTCTCTATTTTCCTTTGCAGATGAAGTCTTGCACTGTTGTCCAGGTTCGAGTGTAGTGGGGCGATCTCAGTTCACTGTAACCTTCATTACCTGGGTTCAAAAAAGTCCCCTGCCTCAGCCCCCTAAAGTAGTTGAGATTAGTCTCCTACTACCATGCCTAGCTATTTTTTTGTATTTTTCCTTTTTGAGACAGAGTGTAGCTCTGTTGCCAAAGGTGGAGAGCATTAGCACAATCTGTGCTCATTGCAACCTATACTTAACGTGGTTAGGCTCAGGGTTAGGGTTAGGGGTTAGGGATTAGGGGTGGGTTGGGGTTAGGGGCATGTGGTGCATCGTCCCAGCGCCGGCTTGCGTGGTGTGGCATCCAGGCCCTGGCGTGCATCACGCGGCATCCTGCCGGTCTGCGGGGTTGCAGTCTTCTCAGTATATGTCTGTTGGGAACCGTGAGTGTGGAGCTGCATGCTCCATGGCACAGGCCTAGCGGGCATAGCCTCACTACAACTCTGGGCCACGTCTACAGTGAGTAAATTCCTTCCTGTTCGCAGCCCTTCAATGCTTAGGGTCAGAGACTGGTAAGATCTCGGTATGGAAAACTGGACACCGAAAGCTCCTCTGAATCCTTCGCACCTAGGTTCTCCCCGCCCGAGGCCCGGTGGCTGCAGTGCAAGTTTTAATAATCAACACTGACATATCAGTGCAAACATAGAAACTAACGTATCGTTAGAGTTTAGGGTGAGGATTAGGGATAAGGGTTACGGTTAAAAGTTAGAATTTAGGGGTTAGAAGAATTTTAGGCAAATTTGAAGGAAGGAATGATGCTTGAATCGTGCCTGAAGCACCAGAGTGAGAAACAGGGCTTGGGTCTTCCAGCTCTCAGCGGTGGCTGCTGAGTGAGGTTTCTCATTGGCTCCAGTTGGGCGACCGCCGGTTGTGGGGATGGTTCCCTCAGCGTCAATAGTCATACAGCCAGCTGGCAGCTGGGTATTTTGTCATTGACTGGTTGGTTGGTTAACGTTTTTAAGTCAGTTCGCATGCCTCGAAGTTCGGTTTCGTTTGCTTAGGGAAGACCTCAGGCTAACAGCTTTCCCCTTTTTTGCTTTAACATGTCAAAACCATGATTCATATTCATTTTACTTTCCTGGCATTAATAGAAGAAAGTTTACATTTTTGTTGTCATTCAGAAAGTTGGTTTAATTGGCAGCCTATTTGTGATGTTGCATAAAATAATGTGTGTTAATTATTAGCATCTTAGATTAGGTGAAATATGTTAACTCTATTAAGCTTTGTTTAAACCATAACAGGAGTTCAGTTGCTTTTTTTTTTTTTTTTTTTTTTTCCCTCCTAGGCTTTAACCATTTAAAATACACTCAAGCGTCTCCTAACAATGTGGATACTTTCTAAGAAATGTGTCCTTAGTGATTTCATCTTTGTGCACACACCATCAAGTGTCCTTGTAAAACCTGGATGGTGTAAGTGATATGGTATAGCTTCTTGCTTTCAGGCTACATACCATACCTGTATAGCTCATCTCTGTACTGAATGCTGTAGTCAAATGTCACACCATGGTGATTGTGGATTGTGATCCCTATATATCTGAGTCAGGTCTCAGTCAAGTAGAAAGCTTATTTTGCCAAGGTTATGGACATACCCATGACAGAGCCTCAGGAGATCCTGACAACATGGGCCCAAGGTGGTCAGGGTAGAGCTTGCTTTTATATATTTTAGAGAGACATGAGACACCAATCAATATGTGCAAGATGTAAAGTCATTCGGTTTAGTGAGGTGGAACAACTGGAGGTAGGAAGGCGGGGTGGGGGGTGGTTCTAGGTAAGAAGTAGATAAAACAAAAGTTACATTCTTTTGAATTTTTTGATCAGCCTTCCACTGAATACAATTTAGTCTGGTTCAGTGAATTTGCATTTTTACACATACAGTAGGGCAGAGGAATGGTGTGATCTTGGCCCAGCACACCCACCTCCTCCCTGGTTTAAGCGATTGTCTTGCCGCATCCTCCCCAGTAGCTGGGATTACAGGCATGCACCACCAAGCCTGGGTAATTTTTGTATTTTTAGTAGAGATGGGGTTTCTCCGTGTTTGTCAGGCAGGTCTCGATCTCCCTACCTCAGATTATCCACCTGCTTTGGCCCCTCAAAGTGTTGGGATTATAGTCATGAGCCACCGTGCCTGGTCAGGAAGCTTATTTTGATTCTGATATTGTCAACTGTATTTCAGGTATAACTTATTTTCCTTGGAGCGTTAAATACTGCATTGGTATTGTATTACGGAAATAAAACACAGATCCCTTTTTATCACCTTCATTGCTAGTGATATTGACAACTAAATTTAGATGCATTCCAGAGTCTGGGTTTCCAGTCATTCTTAGCAATCCTCTAAAGGTAAATTACTTTTTCTCACGAGACACAGTGACATCTAAAGTCGCATTGATTGTCCTGCCACTTTTGTTTCTCTAGTTTCATCGATTACTTCAAAGCATCTTTGGGGGGATAACTTTGAGTAACCCTTTTAACTTTTCAGTATTAGAAAGCATCATCATGAAACATTGAATAATTGTGCTCACAAATTCCCTTTACAGTCTTTCTTTGAATATTTTTTTCCAGTGGCAAATATTTGCTTTTGTTGTATTGTAGCTAAAAGGAATGCTGGGAAACAAAACAAAGACAGGCATTCATTATAATAAGTGATTCAGTCACTATCAATTGCTATTTTAATTTTTTTTAAGTTATACTTTTGAAAACGTCCTGCTGTAAATTGAAATAGTGTCCAAAATCTGAAGTCTTTCCTTGGTTCTAAGGTGACCAGATTTCCTAGAAAGTGAACCACACCACAAGAAAAAATATATGATAAATATGTTTACATGGATGTGTTATTTTAACATAAATCTTGTAAAATAGGCATTTCTTTGAAATTACATATGTTTGCATAAATTACTTTGCAGCATCATGAATGCCCTTGTTTTGAAAAGTAGGAGTAGTTAGTGTCAATTACTGCTTCTTATTAGTACAAATAAGTAAGGAGATATTTTTAAAAATTACAATTTTTAAATAAAGGTTTTATTTTAAATTAGTTTTAGAATCACACCGAAATTGGGAGGAAAATGCAGATTTCCTGTGTAGACCCGAACTAGTTTCCCCTCGTATAAACATATCAACATGTATGAGATGTGTTGTTAACAGTATATATATATATATATATATATATATATATATATATATATACATATATATATTTTTGAGATGGAGTCTTTCTTGCTCTGTAACCCAGGTTGGAGTGCAATGACACGATACTGGCTCATTGCACCCTCCACCTCCCATGTTTAAGCGATTCTCCTGCTTCAGCCTCCCAAGCAGCTGGGATTACAGGTGCCCACCAGCACACGTGGCTAATTTTTTGTATTTTTAGTAGAGACGGGTTTCGCCATGTTGGCCAGGCTGGTCTGGAACTCTGACCTCAGAATATTTACCCGTCTAAGCCTTCGAAAGATGTGGGGTGACAGGCATGAGCCACCATGTCCTGCCTGCTATCAGTATATTTGCTTCGGTTAGGTATCTGTTCAGATATTTACCCAGTTTTAAAATCACGTATGTGTTTTGTCATTATCTTCTCGCATCTCTCTTTTCTTTTTGTTCTCTGCATACAGTTTTGCACAGTAGAATACTTAGTTTTATGAAGTCCATTATCAATATTTTCATGAATTGGCATTTGATGTTTTGTGTTACAAGTCAACACCAAACTCAACGTCATATAGATTTTCTTTTAGATTTTTCATAGTTTTGCATTTAAAATTACAGTCTCTGGACTATTTTGAGTAGGTTTTTGTTTTTCTTAATTTGTGTATATATTCATTTGATTCTACATGGCTTCCAAAGTCTTCCATCACCGTCTTTGGGAAGGAATGGCTACAGTGGGCTTCATTTTGGTTTGAATTTCTAAAATTATTACATTGAGTAAACTCAATATTGAATTTTATAGGTATTTCAGGACAGCCAGGCGGGGGTGCACGTCTGCTGAGAAACTGAGCAAGAGTATCTGTGCTGAGCTCTGGTGCCACCAGAGGGCGCACGAACCCACCCCTGACCAACTTCCCTCTGAGGTGCCCGAAGACTTCCTCGGGGCAGCACGACGGTGGTGTCAACTAAGTCTTGTTCATTGGTGAGTAAAAAGCTTCCTTTCCACGGCCTTGAGTGCAGAGAAGAGAGTCTTTAGAGTACTCAGCAAAGGAAGAAATTCATCTAGAAAAATGAAATCCCCAAATCCCATCATTACGACCACATCCTGATATCATTGTCAATATCCAGACACAGTGGCTGCTAAGATATGTTCTCACAGTGGCCTCTAATATAATAATCACACCGTGCCCTAACATTACTATGATATCCATACCGTACCCTAACACCAACATAATATCCACACCAATATAATATTCTAACGCTAATCTGACATCCACACTGTTGCTTCCAATGCTAATGTAATACTATCCGTATGGTTCCCTGATGTTAATGTAATATTTGCACTGTTCTCCAACACCAATATAATATGTACACTATACCCTAACACTAATATCCACACTGTGCAGTAAAACTAATGTGTCCACACAGCAGCCTCTAATACTAGTAAGTATAATAATATCTACTAAGTGGAGTTGGTTGACATTGAGGCTTTTATAAGGGTTCACAGCTTTGGATGAAGAGTAGCCTCTATAGTGGATTTTGGTGACGTCTCTGCTTTTCTGGCATAGTATTGATATGGTTGTTTTAAAAAGTAATTTACTTTTTAATAATGTCATACTTCTAGGAAACTTCCAGTAGCAGTGCAAAATATAACCTGTTTCTTTTCTTAGAGTCCCCACCAGTTATTGCTGTGCCAGATTTGCAACATCCCACAAAATACTCCGGTATATTTTATCCAAAGTGTGGAAACTCTCCTAGGTTACCACCGCATAACCCCTAGATCAAGAAATCAGCATGGTTCCTACATGATAATTCAGTTCACAAACTCATTTAACTTTTACCTCTTGCCCCGCTTGGGAGTAAAATATGTTTTTGCATTCTGATCCAGTTTTCCTGACACTGTTTCCAAGACTTTCCTGCATATTTATGATCTTGACACATTTAAAGAGCATACAAGTTTTTGTTTGAACACCTGTTTTCAGGTCTTTGGGGCATATAGCTAGCAATGGAATCACTGAGTCATACGGTAAATCTACTTGCAACCATTTGAAGAAACTTCAAATTAGTTCCCAGGGCTCATCCCTCACTTCTATCACATTCACAGAGAAGGCTTCCCTGATTATCTTATCCGCCACCAACACCGCACCCCTGCTCATGCTAGTGTGCCTTACACCCACATCTGATTTTGCTTTCCTTTCCTTTCCTTTCATTTTCTTTCTTCTTTCCTTTCCTTTCCTTTCTCCTTTCCTTTCCTTTCCTTTCTCTGGTGTTTTATTTTATAAGAACACCTTATTTTATAAGGACACTAATCTCATCAGGCCAGGGCCCAACCCTATGACTTCATTTAACTTGACTGACTTCCTTAGAGACCCCATCTCTAAATACAGACACACTGTGGGGTTAGGACTTGGACATATGAATTTGTGGGAGATACCAACATTCTATCTGTAGCACATGAAAACTTTTCAGAAATGTTAAATCTTGGGATTTACCATGAAACTACTGTGTCAGAAACCCTAGGATTTGGTCTCAAATATCTCTTTCAATCAGGCTTTCCGGTGTGTCTGAGTTTGAGACCCAATAAGAGTCAATACAGGAAGTGGATGGAGGGGAGATGAAAGAAGTAGATTGTCAGCAGAACGTGGAGAACTTTGAGGCTCAAGAATGCAAAGGCTGCTCTTAGTCAGTGGGACGCCTAGAAGGAGAGGAGCTAAATCATTTCTTTTGCCGTCTGTTTGTGGAAGGAAGGGGAGGAAAGAAAGGAGGAGAGAAGGAAAAAAGGACGGAATTAAGAGAAAGGGAAGAAAGGAGAAAGAGAGGGAGGGAATAAGAAAGGGACCGAAGAAGGCCTTTTGGAAAACAGTTTCCCATTTCCGGTGTTTACATTCTAAATACAGTAATGGAGAAATGGATAAATATGATATATATTATGAAAATCTATAGCTCATTCCAGGGTCAAGCCAGCAAAGGAGAAAGGGGAATCAGGGTAACTTGTAGATCTGTGCAACCTCCCACTGACAAAAATGTGGACGCTCAGATAGGAAGCTGATGTGAGGCACACATTCAGTTTTATTTATTTGTGCTGATGTTAACAGGAGGACATGTAAGTGACTGTGTTTACTAAGATAGAGATATAGCTAAGAGAGCAGTCAGTTCTGAAACTACCTTCAGAAGGTGATTACTGAATCTTGTGGATTCTCTGCAAGTTTGAGGAAGGGCACACAGTGAGAGAGGATAAATAAGGTCACAGAGAAAGCGACTGTTTCAAGGAAAGCAAAGACCCAGAATGAGGGTGAAGTTGAGGGCAGGGTAAATCGCAAGGACATTTAATTATTTTTGCCAGTTAGCACCTCAAAAGGCATCCCGGTCTGAGCTCTGCAGAAGGGACGTGTTTGCAACTCATTGTGAGTCCTCTGGGTGAATCACTGACTGTGCCTATGAACAGGACCAACTGGCCAAAACTGTGAATTGTGATGACCACCACTGTTGTTAGGCTGAAGCCTCGTTAAACAGGATAGTGGTTTTCAGTACCAGCTAAAATAATTTTAAAATGCTGACCATTTATATTATTTAAGTAATGTGCTACCATTTATAGTCATTTATATGACATTAATATACCATTTATATCACATATGCCATTAAGTAAAATAAAGTCAACATTTATATTACTGAAGCAATGTGCTACAGAAACCCTAAAGGGGTTTCTGTAACATTAAATTGATGGCTCTCTAGTGCAGTCCAGAATCACCTGTAGGGCGTGTTGGGCCACAGATTGCTGGTTTCCACTCAGAGTCTCTTATTCAGTAGGTCTGGGTGGGGTCTGAGAATCTGCATTTATAATAAGTTCTCAGACACAACTGATGCTGCTGGTTCGGGAACCACAATATGAGAACTATGGTTAAGCCTCACGCCACAGCATTCCTATAGCAAGAGCCACCTGTGCTAATTCAGGGTAACTTGTTGGCTGCAAACTGTAACCATAGGCAACTTCTTTAGCAATATAAACCTCTAGATAAAAGAAACACTCGACAGTCATAGTAGAAACATATATGGTCAATGAAATACCTTTTTTCCAAATGGGAACATGTGTCTTACAGCCTCAAAAGAATATTTTCACCTAGACTGCACTAAAGTAACAAGATCAATCTGAAACTAAAACTTAAAACGGCCTTTATGAACAGAAACACTTTGACACCTCAGGTAAAGGGCTACATATTTCCCTCTCTATTTTCATATCTTAGCTTTAAGATGAAATGACATTGTCATTTTACTTATAATAGGAGAACCTACGAATAGGAGAACTTAAATAACATTGTCATTTGACTTAAAACAGGACAACCTAGAAACTTGATTCCCGCTTATTAGTGCAAACCAAAGGGGTTACTTCCAAATATTTTCAGTTTAGTTTTTGTTCATGTGTAATATAAATGATTTAAAAGCCAGGTTTCGGGGAAAGCTGCCATAAATGTGTTTAATAGTTGCTGCCTCAGCATCCATTTTCAGACCTGACCTAAGTTGTCTGAAGCCCAGTCTCACTGTATCCCCTCCGATCTGGGTAACCCTCCCCCTCCCTGAGTGGTCGTGATGCGGCCCATCCCGCTGAGTCAGAACCCACCCATCACACAGCTGCTGGTCATGATAAAACCTAATGGTCGACACCAGAGCCCTGTAAATAAGCCCAGCTCCACGTGTTCTCTTAAATCAGCAAAGCCACACCCTCACGGGAAAGCCCGAGAAGAAAGCTTCAGGCCCTCCCTCTGCTCTCTGGTTCCTCACGGCCTTCAGACTGCCCCTCGTCCTCCAGACGCTCCCCGACCTTCTCCAGGATGTGTAAGTTAGAGATTTCTTCTGTTCCTGTGTTTTGGTGTTGCCTCCTCCTTGTGCCTTACCTGACTGACACCCCAGAGCCTTCCTTTCCTCCTGGCCAGGGCTCTCCTGGAGATGGGCTGGCTTCTGGCCTCCTTTAAAGAGAGACCTCAACCAAATTAGAGAGAAACCTAAATAAATAAATCACAACAGAAAGCTTGGTTTTTTACTTAAAATCCATATTTATAACATAAAATGTGTTTATGCTAGATTTAGAACACACTAGGCCTGTTCTAGCTCTAAATTGCACTGCTATCTTGTAGTATGCAGTTATTCTTCATTTTATTTTCCACTTGAAGTCATTGTATTTCCTCAGTTTATAAACACCTTGAATTCTTGAGCTGAAAAGACAGGGTAACTTGATAGGGCATCTCCCTTAGGAACCATAACCCCCAATGCAGAACAAATTAAATGTGCAAAACTGTGAGCACCATGTCCTATGTTATTAAAGATAGAATATAATGCTGAAAGGCAAGAAAGTCTTTATGAAGAAGTTTAAAGGAGTAGAAGAATGGACAGATGAACTGGAAATGGAAAGATCAGTTCTCCTTTCCTTTAGGAGTAAGCCCCTTTGGAAACTAGCTGGTAAATGTCAGTCCCTTTAGATGGCAAGGTTAGTGAATACTAAGAAAACACTAGGGTACAAGTGTTCATCACGCAAAGCACACCTGTAATATTTCATCTGGTCTCTCAGTGACCCTAGAAGAAACAAGAGATGTTTTCAGATGAGGAGATTGGGCTTCAGGGTGAAATTAGGAGACTGGTAAGACTCACAGAGAGAGTCAGTGGTGGAACGGAGTTCAGATCCACATTCTTCCAACTGCAAGCACAGGGCATTTTCCACTAATCAGTGCACTAACCCAAGAAATCTAATTTTTCCAAACATTTAAAATGATGCTATGGCCATCTGAGTAAAACCACTTTTGGCCTCTACTTCTGATTCCTCATTACCAGCCTACCATTGTTTATCTGATATGGGCAGCAGAATTAAGATGTAATGAAGTCTAACAGAACCCCTCATTACCTGTGTAGATACAGTAGTAACAGAGATGGTGATATCGTTTGAATGTTTGGGCCCTTCAAGTCTCATGTTGAAATGTGATCCCCAGTGTTGGAGGTAGGGCCTGCTGGGAGGGAGGTGTTGGCTCATCGGGCAGATCCTTCCTGAATGGCTTGGTTCCCTCCTCACAGTAATGGCTGAATTCCTGCTCTCTTCACTCACTGAGATCTGGTTGTTAAAGTGTGATACTGCCCCCGTCTCTCTCTTGCTTCCTCTCTCACTATGTTAGATGCCAGCTCCCCTTTGCCTTCTGCCATGGTTGTAAGCTCCCTGAGGTCTCACAAGAAGCAGATGCTGGTGCCATGCTTCTTGGACAGTCTGCACAACCATGAGTCTAATCACCCTTATTTCCCTATAAATTACCCAGCCTCAGGTATCCCTTTATTACAGCAATGCAAATTGGACTAATACAGATGAAGAGATAAAGTATTAATTTAGAAGATGTTTATATACATATATATATAAATATATATATATACATATACATATGCATATATATGTATATATGTATATATGTTTAACATTCTCACTGAGACTGGGAGGTGTTAGAGACACATAATTGAAAACGAAATCTCCCCCCAACCAAGAAAACTTCTCCACGAAGGTAGAAGAGAAAGAAATACTATTATTACACTTTAATTTCCGGGGTACATGTGCAGAACGTGCATTTTGTTACATAGGTATCCACACGTCTTGGTGCTTTGCTGCATCTGATCCTCCCATCAACTACACTAGGTATTTCTCGTGTTATCCCTTCCCAATCCCCCCACCCCTGCCTGTTCCTCCCCACCCCTCCCCCACCACCCACAAGCCCCAGTGTGTGATGTTCCCCTCCCTGTGTCCATGTGGTCTCATTGTTCACCATCCACTTATATTTTAGAAAAAAATATTATGTTTTAAGTTCTGCAATACATGTGGAGATCATGTAGGCTTGTTCAATAGGTATACACATGCCATGGTGGTTGTTACTTCATCCATTGCCCCGTCATCTACATTAGGTATTTCTCCTAATGCTATCCCTCCCCAATTCGCCCACACCCTGCTATTCCTCCCCTAGCCCCTCAGCCCCTGGGCCCCAGTGTGTGATGTTCCCCTACTTGTGTCTGTGTGTTCTCATTATTCAGCACCCACTTATGAGTGAGAACATGCAATGTTGGGTTTTCTGTTCTTGTGTCAGTTTGCTGAGAATGATGGTTTTCAGCTTCATCCATGTTCCAGCAAAGGACATGAAGTTATTTTTTATGGCTGCACAGTATTCCATGGTGTATGTGTGACATATTTTCCTTGTCCAGTCTATCTATGATGAGCATTTGGGTTAGTTCAGAGTCCTTGCTATGGTAAACAGTGCCACAATAAACATATGTGTACACGTGTCTTTATAATTGAAAGTGTTATAATCCCTTGGGTACATATCTAATAATGGGATTCCTGGGTCCAACAATATTTCTATTTCTAGATCCTGAAGGAATCACCACACTGTCTTCCACAATGGTTGAACAATTTACACTCTCAACAGCAGTGTAAAAGCATTCCTGTTTCTCCACATTGTCTCCAACATCTGTTGTCTCCAGATTTTTTAATGATTGCCATTCTAATTGGCATGAGATGGTACCTCAAAGTGGTTTTGATATGCATTTCTCTAGTTATCAGTGATGATGAGCTTTTTTTTTCATGTTTGTTGGCTGCATGAATGTCTTCTTTTGAAAAGTGTCTCTTCATCTCTGTCACAAAATTTTTTGCCCATTCTTTTGGTTGCCAGTTCACTCTAATGCTAATTTCTTTTGCTGTGCAGAAGTTCTTAAGTTTAGATCTCATTTGTCTGTTTTGGCTTCTGTTGCCATTGCTTTTGCTGTTTTAGTCATGAAGTCCTTGCCTATGCTTATGTCCAGAATGGTACTGCCTAGGTTTTTTACGGTGTTAGGTCTTATCTTTAAATCTTGAATCCATCCGGAGTTGATTTTTATATAAGGTGCAAGGAAGGGATCCAGTTTCAGCTTTCTGCATGTGGCTAGCCAGTTTTCCAACACCATTTGTTACCTAGGGTATCCTTTCCCCATGGCTTGTTTTTGTCAGGTTTGTCAAAGATCAGACAGTTGTAGCTGTGTGGTGTTACTTTCGAGGCCTCTGTTCTGTCCCGTATGGTCTACATTGGTACCAGTACCATGGTGTTTTTATTACTGTGGTCTTGTAGTACAGTTTGAAGTCAGGTAGTATGATGTCTCCATAATTGTGTGCTTAGGATTGTCTTGGCTATGTAGGTTCTCTTTTGGTTCCGTATAAAGCTTAAGGTGTTTGTTTTCCAATTCTGTGAAGAAAGTCATTGGTAGCTTATGGGGATAGCATTGAATATGTAAATTATTTTGGGCAGTATGGTCATTTTCACAATATCGATTCCTCCTGACCATGCGTATGAAATGTTTTTATATCTGTTTCTGTCCTCTCTTATTTTCTTAAGCAGTGGTTTGTCCTTCTTTTGGAAGAGGTCCTTCACATGTTTTGTTAGTTGTATTTCTAGGTATTTTATTCTCTTTGTAGCAACTGTGAATGGGAGGTCACTCATGATTTGGCTCTCTGTGTGTCTGTTGCTGATGTACAGGAATGCTCATAATTTTTGCACATTGTTTTTGTATCCTGAGACTTTGCTGAAGTTGCTTATCAACTTAAGGAGATTTGGGCTGAGACAATGGGGTCTTTTAAATATACAATCATGTCATCTGCAAATAGAGACAATTTGACTTCCTCTTTTTCTAATTGAATAACCTTTATTTCTTTTAGCATGAAACCAAAGTGAGATGCACTTCTCAGGAAATCAGCTCAGCAGTTGCAAAGACAGAAAAAAAAAAAGACCAACTCTCACCTTTTTATATAAAAAGCAGATACAACCTTTAACATACAAATTCTCAAGGTAAGCAATAACTTGTCCTCAAGGGGACTTTACAGTCCCATTTGTCACACACCTTTCATTTTAAACGTTCTTAGCAATTGGGGTAACCGTCTCTGTTAGACAATTGGCTTTTCCAAAGAAAAAAATAAACTTCTTATGTCTTTATAAAAGGAGGTTGTCTTGCAACTTGGAGTAAGATACCTGCGGAACATACCCTCCCAGCCTCCTACTGAACCTGAGAAATGGAGGTGTTATCTTCCTTGATAATTTTCAAAGTGATGATTCCCAGGCTTTCAGAACAGCATCTTTGGGTCTTAAAATTAATGAGACTAAGTTATCTTTTAAGACTATTTACATACATTTCAATATGACAAAGATGTACAAGCTTTCTAAAATAAACGCCCTAAGCAAAAGGTGCTTCTTTTCTTATTTTTAACATGGAGAATATATGAGTCAGTTAGTAATTATAGGCTTCTAACAAAATACTACAGATTGGGTAAGTTAAACAACAGATATTTATTTCCTCACTGTTCTTGAGGCCGAAAGTCTAAGACGAAGGTGCCAGTGGGGTTGGCTTTTGGTGAGACTGCTCTTCCTATCTTGGAGACAGTTACCTTTTCACTCCCTCCCATGTGGCCTTTTCCCCATGCACAGGGAGAGAGATCTCTTGTGTCTCTTTCTCCTCTTAGAAGAACACCAGTCTTATCACACTGAAGCCCAATCCTTGTCATCTCATCTAACCTTAATTAACTCTTTAAAGGCCCTCTCTTCCAATAAAGTCACACTGGAGGGTAGGACTTCCACATGCAAATTTAGTGTGGGGCACAATTCAGTCCTTTACATAGAGTCGAGCTTCTTATTTTTAGTTGGCCTTTGTCCTTATGGGAATAACAAGCCAGGCTGAGTCCTTCTCATCATGGGGCATGTATTGGAAGAAGAGATGATGAAAAGCAAGTACATTTATCACTTGCAAGTAATAATCAAGGAAAGAAACAGTGATGAGTGAAGGCCCTTGGCTCAAGGATGAGAAGATACCTGTGAGCTCCTGGTTAGCCAGGTAGTAAATCAAGCATTCCTGATGATTTGGAAAGAATGGAGCTAGAAAAACCAATTCAGGAAAGCAGAATCATCTAGATAGTCAGTGATATAACTAAGTCGTATGTACTATTTAGGCCATCGATCAATAATTTATCAACATTCCACTTACATATTAGCTCATTTGTTTATGCACTTAACATTTAATCACCCCTAGATTCATTGTACACATCAGTATGGCTGAAAACTACCCAGATAATTTTTTCCTTCCTGCAATCACTTACTACCACTGTAGATTTTATGAAACTATTAATCAGGTTTGAACTTAGATTTCAATTTCAAGCTGTTGTCATGTTGATTTTACACAAAGAATTATGAGGTGACATGTCAGAATTCTCTTCCTACCAGTACAGTTCACAAAACCCATGAAACATTTATATGGCTTGAAGCATCATATGTGCTCAGTTTATGGTGAGAAAACAGTTATCTGCATTTCTTCCCAGTTTTAAAAAAAACAACCATCAACTAATTGAAAAAGCATAACTCACTCAAAATAACTGAAAGATGGTCTAAATAAATTTACAAGATTATGTAGTCTGATAACATCCACAGATAGATAGTAAACTTACATCGAAGGAGTTTGGGATGAGTCTTCACTCATGAAGTACTGAGTTTCAGAACTCAGTACTTCCCTATTCTCAATGTATGGCCATTCTGTTGGTAGGGTGGATTTTCATCACTGGAAGCAGATGTTACACTGCTCCTCCCGTCAGGCAATCTGGCTTAGAGGAAGGCAAGTGAAGGCCAGATGAGACTGAGCCTGCACCCAGCTCCCCATGCCCATCCAACCCTCTGATTCTCTACCCTGCGCATCTTGAAGTCAAGTTAGGTATGTTTTAATGACTGTCATAGTTTAAAGAGATGAAAGCGATGATGATTCATTGTGCATTTGTTAAACCAAGTTTCAGACATGATTAACGTGGGCCCTGGACACCAAGCATGGGTGAATTATTTTAGTCTCAGGAAGACAGGTTTTGTAATGTATTTTGTATTAGGCAGAATGAGAAAGTAGAGAGATTGGAGAGTCCTAGATAAGCTCATAGAGAATGGGTAGGACCCCACTGGCACCTTCTCACCCTTCTCCTGACCAGCAGACTGCTGGTTAATCACGGCTTTGTTCTCGCCTAGCTTCCTACGTGGTTCATCAGTGGCAGTGAGGCACAATGCATTATCTGCTGAAACACAAAGAAAATGCTGATGCATTTCACATTTATTTCCTCAAGTCAATTGAACTTTCCCCTAAAATACGGTCACATTATTAATTACTTTAAATCTTGTCTTTGCCACATATTATGTGTAACATTGAGTAAGCAATTTAACTTTTCTACGTCTCATTCCCTCATCTGTAAAATGAGGTTGACAATAGTGTCCCCTGAGGGTGGTTGGTGAGAATATTAAATAAATCAATATATGTAAACCTCTTAGAACCATGCCTAGTGCATAACAAATACTTCATAGAAAGATTCTTTGTTATTTTATTTTATTTTCCACAAGTTATTGGGGTGTGCAGGTGGTATTTGGTTACATGAGTAAATTCTTTAGTAATGTGTGAGATCCTAGTGCACCCATCGCCTGAGCAGTATACACGGCATTGTATTTGTTGCTTTTGTCCCTTGTGCCTCCCCCCCTCCACCAAGTCATCGAAGTCCACTGTGTCATTCTTAAGCCTTTGTGTTCTCATAGCTTAGTTCCCGCATATCAGTGAGAACATACAATATTTGGTTTTCCATTCTCGAGTGGCTTCACTTAGAATAAGTCACCAATCTCATCTAGGTTATGGCAAATGCTGCTAATTTATTCCTTTTTTGGCTGAGTAGTATTCCATCATGTATATGTATGCCAGTTTCTTTATCCACTCATATATTGATGGGTATTTGGGTTGGTCCCATGATTTTGCAGTTGTGAATTGTGTTGCTATAAACATGCATGTGCAAGTATCTTTTCTCAAATAATGACTTTTTTTCTGAGTAGATATCCAGTAGTGGTATTGCTTGATCAAATGGTAATTCTACTTTTAGTTCTTTAAGGAACTCCGCCCTGTTTTCCGTAGTGGCCGTACTAGTTTATATTTCTTCTAGCAGTGTAGAAGTGTTCCCTAATTGCCACAACCATGCCAACATCTACTGTTGTTGTTGTTGTTTTTACATTCTTTGATTATGACCATTCTTGCAGGAGTAAGGTGGTATTGCATTGTTGTTTTGATTTACATTTCCCACATCATTAGTGATGTTGAGCATTTATTAAATTATTTGCTAGCCATTTGTATGTCTTCTTTGGAGAATTGTCTATTCATGTCTTAGCCCACTTTTGGATGGGGTTGATTGATTTTTTCTTACTGATTTGTTTGAGTTTGTTGTAGATTCTGGATATGAGTCCTTTGTCAGAAGTATATATTGTGAACATTTTCTCTCACTCTGTGAGTTAACTGTTTATTCTGCTGACTGTTATTTTTGCCATGCAAAAGCTCTTTAGTTATCTCTCAGCTATTTATCTTTGTTTATATTGCAATTGCTTTTGGGTTTTTAGTCATAAAATCTTTGCCTAAGCCAATGCCTAAAAGGGTTCTTCCAGTGTTATCTTCTGGAATTTTTATAGTTTCAGGTTTTAGGTTTAAGTCTCTAATCTGTCCTGAGTTGATTTTTGTATAAGGTGAGAGATGAGGATTCAGCTTTATTCTCCTACATGTGGCTGGCCAGTTATCTCAGCACCATTTGTTGAAAAGGGTGTCCTTTCTCCACTTGATGTTTTTGCTTGCTTTACTGAAGATCAGTTGGCTGTAAGTATTTGGTTTTATTTCTGGATTTTCTATTCTGTTCCCATTGATCTATGTGCCTGTTTTTATACCAGTACCATGCTGTTTTGGTGACCATGGCCTTATAGTTTGAAATCAGGAAGTGTGATGCTCCAGATTTGTTCCTTTTACTTAGTCGTGCTTTGGCTATGTTGGCTCTTGTTTGTTTCCATATGAATTTTAGAACTGCTTTTCTTGAACTCCCGACCTCAGGTGATCCACCCGCCTTGGCCTCCAAAATGCTCGGATTACAGGCATGAGCCACCACGCCCGTCCTTAGAACTATTTTTCTAACTCTGTGAAGAATGATGGTAAAATTTTGATGGGAATTGCATCGTGTTTATACATTGCATGTATTTGTACATTGCAGTATGCTCATTTTTACAATATTGATTCTACCCATCCAGGGCCATGTGATGTGTTTTCATTTCTTTGTGTCATCTATGTTTTCTTTCATCCGTGTTATGTAGTTTTCCTACTAGAGGTCTGTCCACCCTTTTGTTAGATATATTCCTAAGTATTTTTTTTTTTCTTTTTTTTTTCTTTTTTGGCGGCAATGGTGAAAGGGTTTGAGTTCTTGATTTGGTTCTCCATTTTGTCACTGTTGGTGTATAGAAGAGCTGATTTGTGTACATTAATCTCGTATTGGGAAATCTGCTAAAATATTTTATCAGTTCTGTGAGCTTTCTTGGGGAGTCCTTTGGGTTTTCAAGGTAGATGATCATATTGTTAGCAAACAGAGACAGTTTGACTTCCTCTTTATCTGTTTGGATGCCCTTTATTTCTTTCACTTGTCTGATTGCCCTGGCTAGGATTTCCAGTACTATGTGGAAGAGGAATGGTGAGAGTGGCCATCCGTGTCTTGTTTCCATTCTCAGGAGGAATGCTTTCAACTTTTCCCCATTCAGTATTCTGTTGGCTGTGGGTATGGCATAGATGGCCTTTATTACATTAAGGTATGTCCCTTGTGTACCGATTTTGCTGAAGGTTTTAATCAGAAAATGATGCTGGATTTTGTTAAATGCTTTTTCTGCATCTATTGAGATGATCATGTAATATTTGTCTTTAATTCTGTTAATGTGGTACAGCACATTTATTGACATGCTTATGTTACCCCATTCCTGCATCCCTGGTATGAGTCACTTGATCTTGGTAGATTATCTGTTTGATATGTTGTTTGATTTGCTTAGCAAGTATTTTATTAAGAATTTTAGCATGTATCTTTATCAAGGACATTGCTCTGTAGTTTTCTTTTTAGTTGTCTCCTTTCCTGGCTTTGATGCTGGCTTCATAGAACGGATTAAGGAGGGTTCCTTCTTTCTCTGTCTTGTGGAATAGTGTCAAAAGGATTGCTGCCAATTCTTCTTTGAATATCTGGTAGGATTCTGTGGTGATTCCATCTGCTTCTGAACTTTTTATTGTTGGTAATTTTTAATTTACCATTTCAGTCTTGCTACTTGTTATTAGTTTGTTTGGGGCATCTAATTCTTTCTGATTGAAGCTAAGAGGGCTGTATTTTTCCAGGAATTCATCCATCTCTTCTAGCTTTTCTAGTTTATTTCTGTCAAGGTGTTCGTAATAGCCTTGAGTGATCTTTAGTATTTCAGTGGTGTGAGTTGTGATATCTTCCATTGTGCTTCTCAGTGAGGTTATTGGGATGTTTCTCTCTTCTCTTGGGTAATTCTGCTAATGGTCTACCAGCTTTATTTATCTTTTCAAAGAACCAGCTTTTTGTTTCATTTATCTTTTGTATTTTTGTTCGTTTGTTTCTATTACATTTAGTCTGGTGTTGGCTATTTCCTTTCTTCTGGGTTTGGGTTTGGGTTTGGTTTATGTTTTTCCTCTCATTCCTTGAGGCACGACCTTAGATTGTCTGTTTGTGCTCTTTCAGACTTTTTGACGTAGGTGTTAAGGGCTATGCAGTTTTCTCTTAGCACCTCCTTAGTTGTAGCTCAGAGGTTTTGATAGGTTGTGTAATTTAAATATGTCATTGAGTTTGACAAATTTTTACATTTCTATCTCAATTTGCTTTGGGACCCAGTGCTCTTTCAGGAGCAGGTTATTTAATTTCCATGTATTTGTGTGGTGTTGAAGGTTCCTCTTTGAGTTTATTTCCAGTTTGATTCCACTGTTGGTATGATAGAGTGCTTGATATAATTTCAGTTGTCTGAAACTTCCTGAGGGTCGTTTTATGGCCTATCATATGGTCTATACTGGAGAAAGTTCCATGTATTGTTGAACAGAATGTGTATTCTGTGGTTGTTGGATGAAGCGTTCTGTATATATCTGTTAAGTCTATTTATTCCAAGGTATAGTTTAAATCCATTGTATCTTTCTTGACTTTCTGTCTTGATGACCTGTCTAGTGCTGTCAGTGGAGTATTGAAGTCCCCCGCTCTTATGGTGTTGCTGTCTACCTTATTTCTTAGGACCGTTCGTAATTGTTTTATAAATTTGGGAACTCCAGTGTTAGCCGCATATATGTTTAGGATCGTGGTATTTTCCTGTTGGACAAGGCCTTTTACCATTATGTACTATCTCTCTTTGTCTGTTTTAACTGCTGTTGCTTTAAAATTTGTTTTGTCTGATCTAAGAACAATTATCCCTGCTCAGTTTGGTGTCCTTTTGTATGAAATGCCTTTTTCCAGCCTTTTACTTTAAGTTTCTGTGAGTCCTCATGTGTCAGGCAAGACTCCTGAAGGCAGCAGATGGTTGGTTGGTGAGTTCTTACCCATTTTGCAGTTCCGCATCTTTTAAGTGGAGCATTTGGGCCATTTACATTCGATGTTAGTATTGAAATGTGAGGTATCATTGCAGTCATCATGCTCTTTGTTGCCTGCATAGTCTGTGTTGTTTTGTTTTCGCTTTTTACCTTGTAATTTTGTTTTATTGGTTTTGTGTGATTTATGCGTTAAAGAGATTCTGTTTGCGTGTGATTCCAGGATTTTGTTTCAAGATTTAGAGCTCCTTTTATAGCGGTTCTTGTAGTGGTGGTTTGGTAATGGTCAATTCTGTCAGTGTGTGTTTGTCTGAAAATGACTGTATCTTTCCTTCTTAAATAATGCTTAGTTTCACTGGATGCAAAATTCTTGGCCGCTAACTGTTTTGTTTGAGGAGGCTGAAGATAGGACACCAATCCCTTCTAGCTTGTAGGGTTTATGCAGGTAAATCTGCTTTTAATCGGGTGACTTTGGTTTTACAGGTTACCTGGTGCTTCTGTCTCACAGCTCTTAAGAGTCTTTCTTTCCTCTTAACTTTGGATAATTTGATGGCAATATGCCTAGGCAAAGACCTTTCTGTGATGAATTTCCCATGTCTTCTTCATGCTTCTTGTATTTACATGCCTAGGTCTCTATCTGGGCCAGGGAAGTTTTCCTCAGTTATTTCCCTAAATATGCTTTCCAAACTTTTAGAATTTTCTTCTTTCTCAGGAATACCAATTATTCTTAGGTTTAGTCATTTAACATAATCCCATAATTTGTGGAGGCTTTGTTCATAATTTCTTATTCTTTTTTCTTTGTCTTTGTTGGGTTGGGTTAATTCAAAGTCCTTATCTTTGAGCTCTGAATTTCTCTCTTCCACTTGTTCAATTCTATGGCTGAGACTTTCCAGAGCATTTTACATTTCTAAAAGTATGAACAAATTTTCCTGAATTTTGGATTTTTTTTTTTTTCTTGAAGCTGTCTGTTTCCTTTAATATTTCTCCATTCACTTCTAGTATCATTTTTTGGATTTTTTTTCCCACCCCCACAGGGCTTTGCCTTTCTCTGGACCCTCCCTGAGTAGCTTAACTAACCTCCTGAATTCTTTTTCAGGGGAATCAGGGATGTCTTCTTGGGTTGAATCCATTGCTGGTGAACTAGTGTGATTTTTGTGGGGTGTTGACACGCCTTGTTTTGCCATATTACCAGGGTTGGTTTTCTGGTTCTTTCTCATTGGGCTAGGCTGTGTTAGAGGCAAAGTCTAGGGCTGAAGGCTGTTCTGATATTTTTTGTCCCATGGGGTGTTCCCGTGGTGTAGTGTTCTCCCTGTTCTCCTGTGGATGTGGCTTCCTGTGAGCTGACTGCAGTGATTGTTGTCTCTTCTGGATCCAGCCACCCAGTGAGTCTATCTGGTTCTGGGCTGGTACTGGGGATCGTTTGCACAGAGTCCTGTGATGTGAACCATCTATGGATCTCTCAGTTGTGGATACCAGTGCCTGTTCCGGAGGAGGTGGTGTAGGGTGCAGCAAACCCATGAGGGTTCTTAACTTTGTTGATTGAGAGGTCTATGTTTGTGCTGATTGGCCTCCTGCCAGGAGGTGGCACATCCCAGAAAGCATCAGCTGTGGTATTGTGGAGAGAAACCATTGGTGGGTTTCTCTCCCAAGATTATATGCCCTTTGTCTTTCCCTACCAGGGTAGGTAGGGAAGGACCGTCATGTAGGGCAGGGCCAGGTGTGTGTGAGTTCAGACTCTCCTTGGGCAGGTCTTGCTGTGGTTGCTGTGGTGGGTGGGGATGAGACTCCCAGGTCACTGGCATTGTGTACCTAGGATTATGGCTGCCTCTGCTGGATCTTGCAGGTTGTCAGGGAAGTGGGGGAAAGCTGGCAGTCACAGGCCTCACCCAGCTCCCAGGAAACCTGAAGGGCCAGTCTCACTCCCACAATGCCCCCTGCAGCATCCCTGAGTCTGTTTCCAGGTGAATGACGAATCAGGCTCGGAAACTTGCCGGAGGGTTTCCTTCTTTCAGCTTCAGCTTCTCCATTGGGGACGTTTTCCACTTCCACAGCTGGGTCTCTCATAGTATTTGGGGTGTCTCTGGGGTCCTGAGGAAAGAGTCTGTTTCCTTCAGAGGGTCTGTCAGTCATCTCAGTATTGCTGGTTTGTTCTTGGAGTCAATCTGGAGCAAAAATTCACAGTGGAAGCCTCCACATGCTGCTCTGACTGGAGCTGCCACCTACTCCTGCCTCTCGTCTGCCTTGATCCATAAGTAGATTCCTAATTATGGAATTTGTGATTATTTTAAGTTATTTAAGGCAATTGTGTTCAGATCTTATTTTGCCACTAAAACTGCCTTGGAAATACGTTCTCTGCCACTCATGCTAACAGTGGTTATAGTGACACAATGGCATAACAGTTTCTCCAGAAATAATTCAGAATTCTCGGACAGTTTTTATTTGTGTCATTCTTTGGTTTATTTGGACAGATTCCGTTTTCCCGTGAATTACATTTGATCTTGTACAGAAATGTAACCAAATAATTGGAAAGTAATTTTCTATTCATTATACTAGTTATTTAATCTCTTAAATGATTATATAAAATAAATTTCTTCAGAGCATAAGAAATAGTGCATATAAAAATGCCTTTAAGAACTTGAAAAAAAATGTTTTCCAGAGGAGTTTTGGTTGTCTGCTTTAGCTTGGTTTGTTTTTACTAAGCTCATCGGTAATTTCTGTCCAACACCCAGCATGACGGAGTCTAGTTGAGTTGGACAGGGTTTGTGTACTGAGTCTGAAGGTTAAAATCAAAAATACATGTTGACTTCCATCTCAGAGGAGGTTATATGAACCACAAAGTTGTATGTTTTTCATGGCGTATAATATGCTTGTCCCAAGTGTGGGTATTCTTTCTACCAAAAGCACTACATTAAAAAGGATCATTTCTATATCCCATGCCAAACATGCCTCCCTGTGAATTTTAGATGACTCATTTCCCACAAGGGAGGTGGCTATGGAGGCCAGCTTTGTTGTTTTTAGTTTCATGGGATTTTCTTCCAGGAACTGGAATGTAAAGAGTATGGCCATGATGCAAACTTAAATGACGATAAGTCCCAGGCTTGCTTTGAGGAGTTACCACTGATATGCATATGCACACACCCACGTGCAACAAAAACTTCAGAGGCCGAATGACAGCACCAGCAGCTTTATGTATGACCCTGATTGGAGGCACTGCACAGGTGTGAGAACTGGGGATATTGTTTGGATGTTTTGTCTTTTCTGACTCTCATGATGACACGTGATTCACCCAGTGTTGGAGGTGGGGTCTGGCGGGAGGTGTTTGTGTTATGGGAGCAGATCTCTCGTGAATGACTTGATGCCCTCCCCAGGGAAATGAGTGATTTATTGCTCTATTAGTTTAGCTGGTTAAGAGTCTGGGACCTCCCTCTTCTCTTGCAATGTGAAACACCAGCTTCCCCTTTGCCTTCCACCACGAGTAAAAGCTCCCAGAGGTCTGACCACTAGTTGAGCAGGTGGTGGTGCCATGCTTGTATTGCCCGCAGAACTGTGAGCCAAAGAAACCTCTTTTCTGAATAAGTTACCCAGTCTCAGATATTCCTTTACAGCAATACAAAATGGACTAACACAACTGGGAAGTCCCATCCTTGGGAAGAGCTGTCCCTAATCTTTTTGACAACAGAGACTGGTTTCCGTCTTGGGCAGCTTTACCCCAAAACCAGTTGGGATGGTTTTTGGATGAAACTGATCCACTTCAGATCATCAGGCAATAGTTAGATTCTCATATGGAGTGCACAAGCTAGATCCCTCACATGTGCAGTTGACGACAGAGTTTACGCTCCTGTCAGAATCTAATGCTGGCTGATGTAACAGGAGGCAGGTCTCAGGTGGTAATGCTCACTTGCCTGCCACTGACCTCCTGCTGTACAGCCCAGTTCCTAGCAGGCCGCAGACCAGTCTCAGTCCACGGCCTGGGGAGTTAGGAACCCCTGCTCAGGAAGGTCAGAGCCAAAGACAATTGTAGTGCCAGCAAAGAATTCTACCAGGTGCATCAGGAGATGGCTTAACACCTTTGGAATCCAGGGTCCTCTGGTAGAAGGACATTCTACCGAACCTGCAGGCCAACGTTTCTGTGCATGTAAGGGGCTTATTTTAGGTAGCCCAGGGGTTGTGGTCCTCCACTTATGAACCCCAAATATGTCTGGGGTAACATATGGAAGGAGAGGGAAGATTGTTGGGCATGGAGAATTGCCTCTGAGATGCTACAGAAGAGGCAAGAGAGTCACCCCTGTGTAACACATAAAAATTACGATAAAGAATTGAATTTTGATCTTTTTCATGGACTGGTAATCTACACGACACATACTAAGAATGTAAAATATTTGAGTAAATTAATTAGTAAATACTGTATTCACATAATGTAAGAGATGAGGAGACTACTAACATTAATGATAATTTCAGGCGTTAAAAAGCAAGTATGTACGTATTTTATTCTGAGGGTCTAAAAATACATTATGTCCAGCTAATAATGTAAAAAATTTTCCAGTTCTACCTAATTTTGATGGAGGACAATAATGACTTTTTTTTTTTTCCAAAATTGAGGCATTAAATGTGTTCCAGAAATACGGACTTTGTCTTAATATTTTACCAATGATATAATCGTTTGGGCTACCTAATGAAAGACTATGATGCCTTTTTTTTTTTAGATGTTTACATAATAGAAGGGAGTCTAGCTTTTAGACAGGGCAAAATTGTCCATGAATATTTTGTAAGACTCCTAGAATGAGTGGAAGATTTTAACCTCTAAGGTCCTTTTGTAATTCTAAAATTCTATGATATTGAAGTGGGATTTAAAAGTTGAGTGAAAAGCTGTTCATGTACAGGGAGAGTTCGATGCTCTCCAGAGGCACATCCAGGCGCAGCACATATGATTTGGGTGGATTAAAGTTCTGTTGAATCAACCTGAGGGAAGCAACACTAGTAAGGGTTGAAGTTTTCTCAAAAGAATTCAATCGATATTGATTTAGTTCAAGCACCGTAAAATTTAAGTTGTAAAAACTGAGTCAATTTCTATTAATTTGATGTCATAACTTTTACTGAGCATTCTAAATTTTCTATCTTTTTAAAAGAAAACCTGGGCTCTTTCCATGTCAGAAAATAGTTTAAGCAAAAAGATTGAGCTCTGAGTGTTTATATGAAAATATTCATGCACTTGTTGTCTAGCCGGCACTCAGGAAATGTTAGCTGTATTGTACTGAGGCACAAACATGTATTTGACAAGAGTTTGCTTTCCTTCAGTCACTGCAGGAGTATTTGTTTTGTTTATTTCTCTACCCTGGAAACCTGGTACTCAACAAGTATTAAACGGAAAATCGGCAATTGTGCTGTGGTAAAATAATAATAATAGAGTAAAATACTATTCTAATCATATTCTACTTTCCCCACCAAATTTCCCATAATAATCATACATTTCAGTAATAGCTCACTTTACTTTAGCAAATATGTTCATATTCATGACAGCATCTGGTCGCACCTATATAGGTAGATAAGTATTCTCATTCTCATCTTATGAATGGCGGAAAAACAGAGGTTCAGGGAGATTAAATAATCCCATTAGTGACTAGGATACACATCCCTACTTCAAGATTCCCTGCTGAGGACATTTCTAATAAACATGAGGGTTTATGCCAGCTTCAGAGTACAGATCAAGAAAAGAGAAAGGCTGAACAATTTCTTCTCCATTTGATGACATTTTGCTTGCTTTTGCTTTGACTTTGTGTCTTCTATAAACCTGCAGTGTAATCTCTATTTCTTCAGTACCTACTTGCAATCATTGTTACATTTTTATGTTATTTGTGAATAAAAATGGTAAGAACTATTTCTTTCACTCCAGTAAGACTATCCAACTTTCTAAATGTAAGATATTTCCAAAGACACTTGTTCATGATGGATCTAGGGCAGGGGGAGGAGAGTCAAGAAAGCGATTGTTCCTATAGTAGTAAAATGTTCCAACGAATGGAAAGACATCGTTGTCTACGTGGTTTTTGAAATTTCCTTTAAGAAGCTTGCTTCAGTGGTTAGCTGTGCAGTGAAAAATTCTTCCCCACGTATAAACAAATTTTCTCTCAGTCTGTGTGAAGCCTATTACATCACATATTTCTGGTCTGTATGGAAACGAAGGACATCTGCTTCTTTGCTTCTTGAGTAGTACTTAGAACATTAAAAAATTGCATTCTCCTCACTCGTCTTTCCTCCGACCTCTTCCGAAGAATTGCACTACAACTTGAAGAGAGTAGTCATTACCTAGGCCACTGAAATTAAAGACATTAGGAAGATTAACCTCTTCTCTTGCTTTTGTAGTAATTGTTTTAAGTACTTTGTTTTTTTTAGGAAGAATTTTTTTAGGTCTAAAATAGCAAGTATATGACCATTTATTAACCTCTTATTCAACCAGGTGATTTGGAACAAAGAGAACAATGGACACCATTCTTCCTCCAGAATAGTTTATGATCTAATTTGGCAGGGCACAATAAACAAGTGTGGTACAGTGAGAGAGTCATTTCATGGTAATACATATTTGTGTGAGAACGTGGCAGGTCCGGGACTGTTTCTTGATCTTATCTAAGTGAGACCTCTCTCAATTCTGCAAGAATAGTATTGTCATCTAGGGAACACTGTGAGGAAAAGGTGTATCTAGGGAGGGATTTTAACGGAGGCATATGATTTAGGAATTAGAGGATTTTTCCATGAACATCAAAAGGTGTCACCAAAGGCAAAGACGTATGAATGAGCAAGCTGTATTCAGAGTGTAGGGAAGTGGGCCACATAAGCTGGAGTCGAAGGTCCAATTTGAGAACAAGATGAACTCAGCTAGCTTATGTTAGATTATAGGGGGCCTTTGAGATTCCTTTGCCCCTGTGGTACTGTCCTATTGCTAAATGCACAATAATTTTCAGATTTTAATGTTCCCTGTAACTCACTTTTTTGTACCTGATTTTTCAGATATTTATCGATCAATAACATGTCTGAATTATGTGCCAAATCAGTGTTTGGTTTCTATCTTTTCTATACAAATTGTGTTTTACCTTTGAAAACAAGTCTTTTTTGCTCTGCATTGATCCCTATTTTATTTATTTATTAATTTTATTGTACTTTAAGTTCTGGGATACACGTACAGATCTTGCAGGATGGTTGTAAAGGTGCACACGTGCCATGGTGGTTTGCTGCCCCCATCCCCCCATCACCCACATCTGGCATTTCTCCCAATGTTATGCCTACCCAGCCTCCCCACTCCCTGCTGTCCCTCCCCTAACTCTGCACCCCCCAACAGAACCCAGTGTGTGATGTTCCCCTCCTGTGCCCATGTGTGCTTATTGTTCATCACTCACCTGTGAGTGAGAACATGGGGTGTTTGGTTTTCTGTTCTTGTGTCAGTTTGCTGAGAATGATGGTTTCCAGATTCATCCATGAACATATGTGTGCATGGGTATTTATAATAGAATGATTTATAATCCTTTGGGCATATACTCAATAATGGGATTGCTGGGTCAAAATGAATTTCGATTTCTAGATCCTTAAGGAATCGCCATACTGTTTTCTACAGTGGTTGAACGAATTTACACTCCCACCAACAGTGTAAAAGTGTTCCTATTTCTCCACATCCTCTCCAGGATCTGTTGTCTCCAGATTTTTTAATGATCACCATTCTAACTGGCCTGAAATGGTATCTCAGTGTAGTTTTGATTTGCATTTCTCTAATGACCAGAGATGATAAGCATTTTTTCAGGTATTTATTAGTCTCATCTATGTCTTCTTTTGAAAGGTGTCTGTTTATATCCTTTGTCCACTTTTGAATAGGTTCGTTTTTTCTTGTAAACCTGTTTTAGTTCTTTGTAGATTCTGGATAGCAGTCCTTTGTCAGATGGGTAGGTTGCAAAATTCCTTTCCCATTCTGTTGGTTGCCAGTTCACCCTAGTGATTGTTTCTTTTGCTATGCAGAAACGCTTCAGTTTAATTAGATCCCATTTGTCTATTTTGGCTTTTGTTGCCAGTACTTCTGATGTCTTAGTCATGAAGTCCTTGCCTGTGCCTATGTCCTGAGTGGCTTTGCTTAGGCTTTCTTCTAGGGTTTTTATGATGTTAGGTCTTATGTTTAAATCTTTAATCTAACTGGAGTTAATTTTTGTATTAGGTGTAAGGAAGGGGTCCAGTTTCATTTTTCTGCACATGGCTAGCCAGTTTTCCCAACACCATTCATTAAACATGGAATCCTTTCCCCATTGCTTGTTTTTGTCAAGTTTGTCAAAGATTAGATGGTTGTAGATGTGTGGCATTACTTCTGGGGTCTTGGTTCTGTTCCATTGCTCTATATCTCATTTTTGGTACCAGTACCATGCTGTTTTGATTACTGTAGCTTTGAGAATGGTTTGAAGTCAGGTAGCGTGATGCTTCCAGCTTTGTTTATTTTGCTTATGATTGTCGTTTTATGGGCTCTTTTTTTTGGTTATATATGAAGTTTAAAGTGTTTTTTTTTTTTTTTTTTTTTTTTTTCCTAGTTCTGTGAAGAGGGTCAGTGGTAGATTGATGGGGATAGCACTGAATCTATAAATTACTTTGGAAAGCAGGGCCATTTTAACCATACCGATTTTTCCTGACCATAAGCATGGAATGTTTTTCCATCTGTTTGTGTCCTCCCTTATTTCCTTGAGTAGTGGTTTGTAATCCTCCTTGAAGAGGTCCTTCACAGCCTTTGCTAGTTGTATTCCTAGGCATTTTATTTTCTTTGTGGCAATCGTAAATGGGAATTTACTCATTATTTGGCTCTCTGTCTTTTACTGGTGTATAGGAATGCTTGTGATTTTTGCACATCGATTTTGTATTGTGAGACTTTGCTGAAGTTGCTTAGCAGCTTAAGGAGATTTTGGGCCGAGACAATGGGATCTTCTAAATATACAATCATGTCATCTGCAAATAGAGACAATTTAACTTCTTTTTTTCCTAATCGAATACCCTTTATGACGTTTTCTTGCCTGATTGCTCTAGCTAGAACTTCCAATACTATGTTGAATAGAAAGGGTGAGATAGAGCACCTTTGTCTAGTGCCAGTTTTCAAAGGGAATGCTTCCAGTTTTTGCTCATTAAGTTAGATGTTGGCTGTGGGTTTGTCATAAATAGCTTTTTTTAATTTTGAAATGTGTTCCATTGATACCTAGTTTATTGAGAGTTTTTTTTTTAATTTTTTTTATTTTTTTATTTTTATTTATTTATTTTTTTTTTTAGCATCAAGGGCTGTAGAAGTTTGTTGAAGGCCTTCTCTGCATCCTTTGAGATGATGTGTTTTTTTTTTTTTCTTTGTTTATGTGATGGATTACATTTATAGATTTATGTATGCTGAACCAGGCTTGCATCCCCGCGGTGAAGCCTACTTGATTGTGATGGATAAGCGTCTTGATGTGCTGTTGGATTCAGTTTGCCAGTATTTTATTGAAGATTTTTGCATCAATGTTCATCATGGCTATTGGCCTGAATTTTTTTCTTTTAGTTGTATGTCTGCCAGGTTTTGTCTGAGGATGATGATGGTCTCGTAAAATATGTTAGGGAGTATTCCTTCTTTTTGTATTGTTTCGAAGCGTTTTAGAAGGAGTGATATGAACTCCTCTTTGTACATCTGGTAGAATTCTGCTGTAAATCCATCTGGGCCTGGAATATCTTGGTTGGTAGGCTATTAATTACTGCCTCAACGTCAGTCCTTATTGTTGGTCTATTAAGGGATTAACTCCTTCTTGATTTAGTCTTGGGAAGGTGTAAGTGTCCAGGAGTTTATCCATTTCTTCCAGATTTACTGGTTTATATGCATAGAGTTGTTTGTAGTAATCTCTGATGGTAGTTTGTATTTCTTTGGAATTGTTGGTGATACCCTTTTTATCATTTTGTATTGCATCCATTTGAGTCTTCTCTCTTTTCTATGTCATTAGTATGGCTATCTTGTCTATTTTGTTGACCTTTTCAAAAAACCAGCTGCTTGATTTACCGATTTCTTGAAGAGTTTTTCTTTGCCTCTATCTCCACTTCTGCTCTCATCTTAGTTACTTCCTGTCTTCTGCTAGGTTTTGAACTTTTTCTGATCTTGCTTCTCTAGCTCTTTCCATTTTGATGATAGGGTGACGATTTTACATCTTTCCTCACTTCCAATGTGGGCATTTATTGCTATAATTTTTCTCGTAGTCACTGCTTTAAATGTGTCTCAGAAATTTTGGTATGTCGTGTCTTTGTTCTCATTGGTTTCGAAGAACATCTTTATTTCTGCCTTCATTTCATTGTTTATCCTGTTGCTGTTCTGGAGCAAATTGTCCCGGTTCCACGTACTCGTGTCGTTTTGAGTGACTTTCTTAATCCTGAGTTCTAATTTGATTTCACAGTGTTCTGAGAGATTGTTAGGATTTTCGTTCTTTTGCATTTGCTGAGGAGCGACTTACTTCCAATTATGTGGTCAGTTTTAGACTAGGTATCATGCAGTGCTGAGAGGAATATATATTCTGTGGATTTGGGGTGGAGATTTCTGTAGATGTCTGTTAGGTCCACTTGGTCCAGATCTGCGTTCAAGTCCCGGATATCCTTGTTGATTTTCTGTCTTGTTGATCTGTCAAATAGTGACAGTGGAATGTTAGTCTCCCACTATTATTGTTTGGGAGTCTAAGTCTCTCTGTGGGTCTTTGAAAACACCGCATGTTCTCACGCATAGGCGGGTGTTGAACAGTGAGAACACATGGACACAGGGAGGGGAGCACTACGCACTGGGGTCTGTCGGGGAGAAACAGGGGAGGGACAGCAGGGGGTGGGTAGTTGGGGAGAGATAGCATGGGGAGAAATGCCAGATACAGGTGAAGGGGAAGAAGGCAGCAAATCACACTGCCATGTTGTAGCTATGCAACAATCTTGCATGTTCTTCACATGTACCCCAAAACCTAAAATGCAATTTAAAAAAAGGGAGTATTCCTTCTTTTTGTATTGTTTCAAAGAGTTTTAGAAGGAGTGATCTGCTTTACGTATCTGGGTGCTTCTGTATTGGGTGCATACATATTTAGGATACTTAGCTCTTCTTGCATTGATCCTTTTACCGTTATGTAAAAGACCTTGTCTCTTTTGATCTTTGTTGGTTGAAAGTCCATTTTATCAGACCAGGATTGCAACCCCTGCTTCTTTTTGCTCTCCATTTGCTTGGTAAATCTTCTTCCATCCCTTTATTTTGAGTCCATGTGTGTATTTGCACATGAGATGGGTCTCCTGAATTCAGAACAACAAAGGATCTTGACTTTTTATCCAGTTTGTCTGTGTCTTTCAATGGGTGCATTTAGACCATTTATATGTAACATTAATATTGATACGTGCCAATTTTATCCTGCCATTTTGTCACTGGTTGGTGGTTTTGCCCGTTAGTCGATGCAGTTTATTCGTTATGTCCTTGGTCTTTACCTTTTGATACGTTTTTGTAGTGGCTGGTAGTGGTTGTTCCTTTCCGTGTTTAGTGCGTCTTTCAGGAACTCTTGTAAGGCAGGTCTGGTGGTGATAAAATCTCTCAGCAGTCGCTTGTCTGTAAAGGATTTTATTTCTCCTTCACTTATGAAGCTTAGTTTGACTGGATATGAAATTCTGTGTTGAAAGTTCTTTTCTTTAAGGGTGTTGAATATTGACCCCCACTCTCTTCCGGCCTGTAGGGTTTCTGCTGAGAGATCCACTGTAAGTCTAATGGGCTTCCGTTTGTTGATGACCCAACCTTTCTCTTTCTAGCTGCCCTTAACATTTTTTCCTTCATTTCAACCCCGGTCAGTCTGATGATTATGTGCCTTGGGGTTGCACTTTTTGAGAAATATCTTTGTGGTGTTCTCTGTATTTCCAGAATTTGAATGTCAGCTTGCCTTGCGAGGTTAGGGAAGTTCTCTTGGGTAATATTCTGAAGTGTGTTTTCCAGCTCGGATTCATTCTCCCTGTCACATTCAGGTACGTCGATCGTGCATAGATTTGGTTTCTTCACATAATCCCATAGGTCTTGTAGTCTTTATTCATTTTTGTTCTCTCTTTTTTTTCCTCTAATTTGGCCTTCTCATTTTATTTCATAGAGTTGATCTTCAATTTCTGATATTCCTCCTTCCACTTAATTGATTAAACTACTAAAATTGGCGTGTGCTTTGTGAAGTTCTCCTGCTGTGTTTTTCAGCTCCATTAAGTCGTTTATGTTCTTCTCTAAGCTGGTTATTCTAGTCAGAATTTTGTCTAACCACATTTCAAGCTCAGCGCCTGGATTGTTGAGTAAATTTATCAATCGGAACTTTCATAAACCTATTGTTTTGAACTAATTTTATTACCTGAACTGGAAATTGACACACAAAATTGACAGTGCATGGAAAAGATGATAAGCAGTTTTCTAGAATTAAAATAGAACGTGATCTTTACTTACTCAAAGAATGCTCATCTCAAGGGGACAGAGATCACTCGTTTTGACTGCATGAGCTACGGGAGGTAGAGACAACTTTTTGAAAATACAGAGCTAAAACTGTCCGTGTTTTGAATGCTAGACAAGATTTTCAGAATACACAGCTAAAACGGTCCCCACTTTAGCTCTGTATTTTGAAACAGTTGTGTGCTCTTCAAAGAGAAAGTTACATTTGCTGTGACTTTGGCTTTGAGGGGAAATGGGATGATGAGTGAGAGGGTGGTCACTGAAACCAGCTCATTTCACACTGACCACTGAGGCCACATCTCTCAGGTGAGAAGCAAAGTGAGAATATGAACCAGACACATTCTCCTTAGAGACAATGAGCCAAAGACAGGTCCGATGGAATCTAATGTCTTTTCATGATGACATCAATCACATCAAGCTCTCGTTAAGCCATTGAAGTGTCACACTGGGTCTGGGGGAGGCGGTGCACACTGTGGAATTACACGTCCGAAGATTTGGATTTGATTTCCAGCCCTCTGCCAGTCAGTCTGCCAGGAACTTTCAAGCGACAAGCCTTAGACGAGGCCATTTCTGTCTCTGATTCCAAATTCTTTCACAGGGATTTATGTGGGCCTTAAGGCCCACTAAAAAAAGATCCCTCTTCCGGCTTAGTGCCTACTTTATTGATTTGATTTGTTAATCTGGACTGAATACACATTTGGTTTTGGATTGACTCTATTACCTCTCCTAGAAATTAACACACAAAACTGACAGCTGATTGACAAGATGAGAAGCAGTTTTCCAGAATTCAAATTGAACTTAATCCTTTCTTAATAAAAGAATGCTCAATTCAAGGGGACAGAGATCACTAGTTTTGACTTCATGAGCTATGGCAGGTAGAGACAACTTTTTGAAAATACACAGCTAAAACTGTCCGTACTTTGAATGCTAGACAAGTTTTTCAGAATACTGCTGTGTATTTTTAAAAGTGGTGTGCTCTTCAAAGAGAAAGCTACTTTTTCTGTGACTTTGGGTTTGAGGGGAAATGGGAGTCCTCTTCAGTCAGCAGGGACGACACCTGAGTCCTTTGCAGTCCTTTTGTCTGCCTCTGAGGGTGAAATGAGAGTGGTCACTGTCATCATGAGCCGTGTCTGAAAGAATTATTCACATTTCCTACGAGAATAGACGGCTGAAATAGAGAAAGGCGTGTGTTTTTTTGGAGCATGGACTGGTTCAAAGCCCACCTCAAAACACTAAGTATTTTGCTGAACACGAGAAGTGGTGTGTGCGGCCTGTGTTTGGGTGTTTTTTGTGTCACTGTGTGTGTGTGTGTGTGTGTGTGTGTGTGTGTCTGTCTGAGGGTCTGTGTGTCTGTGTTTCTGTCTCCATTCCTGAGCAGCAAATCTTTTTTCCTCTTTTAGCATGTTACTCAGAATTGTGGATGAAGCCCAGCACTCCTGAAAACACTATACATGTATGGTTGAAGGAAATTTTCTTGATGATGAGTGAGAGGGTGGTGACTGAAACCAGCTCATTTCCCATTGACCACTGAGGCCACATCTCTCAGGTGAGAAGCAAAGTGAGAATTTGAATCAGGCACATTCTCCTTAGAGACAATGAGCCAAAGACAGGTCCGATGGAATCTAATGTCTCTTCATGTTGACATCCATCACTTCAAGCTCTCCTTAAGCCATTGAAGTGTCACATTGGGCCTGGGGGAGGCGGTGCACCCTGTGGAATTACACGTCCGAAGATTTGGATTTGATTTCAAGCCTTCTGCCAGTCAGTCTGCCAGGCCCTTTCAAGTGACAAGCCTTAGGCGAGTCCCTTTCTGTCTCTTTCCCGATTCCTTCACAGGGATTTATGTGGGCCTTAAGGCCTACTGGGAAAAGATACCTCTTCTGACTCAGTGCCTGCTTTCTTGATTTGACTTGTCAATCTGGAGTTGAATACACCTTTGATTTTGGATTGATTCTATTACCACTCCTGGAAGTTAACACACAAAACTGACAGTTGATTGACAGGATGAGAAGCAGTTTTCCAGAATTCAAATAGAACTTAATCCTTTCTTACGAAAACAATGCTGAACTCAAGGGGACACAGATCACTCGTTTTGACTTCAAGAGCTATGGCATGTAGAGACAACTTTTTGAAAATACACAGCTAAAACTGTCCGTGCTTTGAATGCTAGTCAAGTTGTTCAGAACACACAGCTAAAACGGTCCACGAATTAAGTGATTTAGTATTGGCATTTTTGAAAATATCACAGCTTGGGGGTTCATTTGTATTATATTCAAAAAAACAACTAAGAGTCGTATTTGTATTTTTGAAAATAACACAGCTTGGGGGAGTATTTGTATTATTTTCCGAGATACAGCTCAGGGTTGTATTTGTATTTTTGAAAATAACACAGCTTGGGGGTGTATTTGTATTATTTTCAAAAATACAACAGAGAGTTGTATTTGTATTTTTGAAAATAACACAGTTTGGGGGTGTATTTGTATTATTTTCCAAGGTACAGCTAAGGGTTGGATTTGTATTTTTAAAAATAATACAGCTTGGGGGTGTATTTGTATTATTTTCAAAGATACAACTAAGGGTTGGATTTGTATTTTTGAAAATAACACAGCTTGTGGGTGTATTTGTATTGTTGCCCAAGATAGAGCTAAGGGTTGTTTTTGTCTTTTTGAAAATAACACAGCTTGGGGGTGTATTTGTATTTTTTTCCAAGTTGCAGCTAAGTGTTTTATTTGTATTTTTGAAAATAACAGAGCTTGGGGGTGTATTTGTATTATTTTCCAAGATAGAGCTAAGGGTGGTATTTGTATTTTTGAAAATAACACAGCTTGGGGGTGTTTTTGTATTATTTTCCAAGATACAGCTAAGGGTTGTATTTGTATTTTTGAAAATAACGCAGCTTTCGTGTGTTTTGTTTTATTTTCCAAGATACAGCTAAGGGTTGTATTTGTGTTTATGAAAATAACACAGATTGGGGGTGTATTTGTATTATTTTCCAAGATACTTCTAAGGGTTGTATTTGTATTTTCGTCAGTAACACAGCTTGGGGGTGTATTTGTATTATTTTCCAAGATACTGCTAAGGGTTGTATTTGTATTTTTGGAAATAACACAGCTTGCGGGTGTATGTGTATTATTTTCCAAGATACAGCTAATTGTTGTATTTGTATTTTTGACAATAACACAGCTTGGGGGTGTGTTTGTATTATTTTCAAAGATAGAGCTAGGGTTTGTATTTGTATTTTTGAAAACAACAGAGCTTGGGTGTGTATTTGTATGATTTTCCAAGATACAGCTAAGGGTTGTATTTGTATTTTTGACAATAACACAGCTTGGGGGTGTATTTGTATTATTTTCCAAGATACAGCTAAGGGTTGTATTTGTATTTTTGACAATAACACAGTTTGGGGGTGTATTTATGTTATTTTCAAAGATACAGCTAAAGGTTCTATTTGTATTTTTGAAAATAACACAGCGTGGGGTTGTAACGTATTATTTTCCAAGATACAGCTAAGGGTTGTATTTGTATTTTTGACAATAACACAGATTGTGGGTGTATTTGTATTATATTCAAAGATACAGCTAAGTGTTGCATTTGTATTTTTGACAATAACTCAGCTTGTGTGTGTTTTTGTGTAATTTTCAAATATACAGCTAAGAATTCTATTTGTATTTTTGACAATAACACAGCTTGGGGGTGTATTTGTATCATTTTCAAAGATACAGCTAAGGGTTGTATTTGTATTTTTGACAATAAAACAGCTTGGGTGTTTATTTGTATTATTTTCCGAGATACAGCTATGGGTTGTATTTGTATTTTTGAAAATAACACAGCTTGGGGGTGTATTTTTATTATTTTCTGAGATACTGCTAAGGGTTGTATTTGAATTTTTGAAAATAAACGAGTTTGGGGGTGTTTTTGTATTATATTCCAAGAAACAGCTAAGGGCTGTATTTCTATTTTTGAAAATAACACAGCTTGGTGGTGTATTTGTATTATTTTACGAGATACAGCTGTGGGTTTTATTCGTATTTTTGAAAATAACAGAGCTTGTGGGTGTATCTGTATTATTTTCCAAGATACAGTTAAGGGTTGTATTTGCATTTTTTAAAATAAACGAGTTTGGGGGTGTATTGGTATTATTTTCCAAGATACAGCTAAGGGGTGTATTTGTATTTTTGAAAATAACACATCTTGGGGGTGTTTATGTATTATTTTCCAAGATTCAGCTAAGGGTTGTATTTGTATTTTTGAAAATAACACAGATTGGGGGTGTATTTGTATTATTTTCCAAGATACAGCTAAGGGATGTATTTGAATTATTGAGAATAACACAGCTTAGGGGTGTATTTGTATTATTTTCCAAGATACAGCTAAGGGTTGTATTTTTATTTTTGACTATAACTCAGCTTCGGGTTGTATTTGAATTATTTTCAAAATACAGCTAAGTGTTGTATTTGTATTTTTTATAATAACACAACTTGGGGGTGTATTTGTATTATTTTCCAAGATAAAGCTAAGGGTTGTATTTGTATGTTTGAAAATAACACAGATTGGGGGTGTATTTGTATTATTTTCCAAGATACAGCTAAGGGATATATTGGTATTTTTGAAAATAACAGGGCTTGGGGATGTATTTGTATTATTTTCCAAGATACAGCTAAGGGTTGTATTGGTATTTTGGAAAATCCCACACCTTGGGGGTGTATTTGTATTATTTTCAAAGATACAGCTAAGGGTCGTATTTGTATTTTTGAAAATAACACAGCTTGTGGGTGTATTTGTATCATTTTTCTAGATACAGCGAAGGGTTTTATTTTTATTTTTGAAAATAACACACCTTGGGGGAGTATTTTTATAATTTTAAAAGATACAGCTAAGGATTATATTTGTATTTCTGAAAATAACACAGATTGGGGATGTATTTGTATTATTTTCCAAGATATAGCTAAGAGTTTTATTTGTATTTTTTAAAATAACACAGCTTGGGGGTGTATTTGTGTTATTTTCCAAGATACAGCTACGGGTTGTATTTGTATTTTTGAAAATAACACAGCTTGGGGGTGTATTTGTATTATTTTCCAAGATCCAGCTAAGGGTTGTATTTGTATTTTAGACAATAACACAGCTTGGTGGTATATTTGTATTATTTTCAAAGATAAAGCTAAGCGATATATTTGTATTTTTTACCATAACACAGGTTGGGTGTTTATTTATGTTATTTTCAAAGATACAGCTAAGGGTTCTATTTGTATTTTTGAAAATAACACAGCTTGGGGTTGTATTGTATTATTTTCCAAGATACAGCTAAGGGTTGTATTTGTATTTTTGAAAATAAAACAGCTTTCGGGTGTATTTGTTTTATTTTCCAAGATACAGCTAAGGGTTGTATTTGTACTTTTGAAAATAACACAGATTTGGGGTGTATTTGTATTATTTTCCAAGATACTTCTAAGGGTTGTATTTGTATTTTCGTCAATAACACAGCTTGGGGGTGCATTTGTATTATTTTCCAAGATACAGCTAAGGGTTGTATTTGTATTTTTGAAAATAACACAGCTTGGGGGTGTATTTGTATTATTTTCAAAGACACACCTAAGGTTTGTATTTGTATTTTTGAAAATAACACAGCCTGTGTGTGTATTTGTATTATTTTCCAAGATACAGCTAATGGTGTATTTGTATTTTTGACAATAACACAGCCTGGGTGTGTATTTGTATTATTTTCCAAGATACAGCTAATGGTGTATTTGTATTTTTGACAATAACACAGCTTGGTGCTGTATTTGTATTATTTTCCAAGATACAGCTAAGAGTTCTATTTGTATTTTTGAAAATAACACAGCTTGGGGGTGTATTGTACTATTTTCCAAGATACAGCAAAGGGTTGTATTTGTATTTTTGACAATAACACAGCTTGTGGGTGTTTTTGTGTTATTTTCAAAGAAACAGCAAAGAGTTCTATTTGTATTTTTGACAATAACACAGCTTGAGTGTGTATTTGAATTATTTTCAAATATACAGCTAAGGGTTGTATTTGTATTTTTGACAAGAACACATCTTGGGGTTGTATTTGAATTATTTTCAAAATACAGCTAAAGGTTGTATTTGTATTTTTTAAAATAACAAAACTTGGGGGTGTATTTGTATTATTTTCCAAGATACAGCTAAGAATTGTATTTGTATTTTTGAAAATAACAAAGATTGGGTGTGTATTTGTATTATTTCCCAAGGTAGAGATAAGGGTTTTATTTGTATTTTTGAAAATAACACAGCTTTTGGGTGTACATGTATTATTTTCCAAGATACAGGTTAGTGTTGTATTTTTGAAAATAACACAGTTGGGCGTGTATATGTATTATTTTCCAAGATACAGCTAAGGGATGTATTTGTATTTTTGAAAATAACACAGCTTGAAGGTGTATTTGTAATATTTTCCAAGATACAGCTAAGGGTTGTATTTGTATTTTCGAAAATAACACAGCTTGCAGGTGTATTTGTATTATATTCCAAGATACAGCTAAGGGTTGTATTTGTATTTTTGACAATAACACAGCTTGGGTGTGTATTGGTATTATTTTCCAAGATAAAGCTAAGCGTTGTATTTGTATTTTTGACAATGACACATCTTGGGTGTGTATCTATGTTATTTTCAAAGATACAGCTAAGGTTACTATTTGTATTTTTGAAAATAACACAGCTTGTGGCTGTTTTGTATTATTTTCCAAGATACAGCTAAGGGTTGTATTTGTATTTTTGAAAATAACACAGCTTGGGGGTGTATTTGTATCATTTTCCAAGATACTGCTAAGGGTTGTATTTGTATTTTTGAAAATAACACCGCTTGGGGTTGTATTTGTATTATTTTCCAAGATAGAGGGAAGGGTTGTATTTTTATTTTTGAAAATAACACAGCTTTCGTGTGTTTTGTTTTATTTTCCAAGATACAGCTAAGGGTTGTATTTGTGTTTTTGAAAATAACACAGCTTGGGGGTGTATTTGTATTATTTTCCGAGTTAAAGCTCAGGGTTGAATATGTATTTTTGAAAATAACACAGCTGGGGTGTATATTTGTATTATTTTCCGAGATACAGCTAATTATTGTATTTGTATTTTTGAAAATAACACATCTTGGGGGTGTATTTGTATTATTTTCCGAGATACAGGTCAGGGTTGTATTTGTATTTTTTAAAATAACACAGCTTGGGGGTGTATTTGTATTATTATCCGAGATACAGCTCAGGGTTGTATTTGTATTTTTGAAAATAACACTGCTTGGGTGTGTATTTGTATTATTTTCCGAGATACAGCTAAGGGTTTTATTTGTATTTTTGAAAATAACACAGTTTGGGGGTGTTTTTGTATTATTTTCCGAGACACAGCTCAGGGTTGTATTTGTATTTTTTTAAATAACACAGCTTGGGGGTGGGTTTGTATTATTTTCCCAGTTACAGATCAGGATTGTATACGTATTTTTGAAAATAACAAAGCATGGGGGTATATTTGTATAATTTTCCACGATACAGCTAAGGAATATATTTGTATTTTTGAAAATAACAAAGCTTGGGGGTGTATTTGTATCATTTTCCGAGATACAGCTGAGGGTTGTATTTGTATTTTTGAAAATAACACAGCTTAGGGGTGTATTTGTATTATTTTCCAAGATACAGCTATGGGTGTTATTTGTATTTTTGAAAATAACACAGCTTGGGGGTGTATTTGTATTATTTTCAAAGATACAGCTAAGGGTTTTATTTGCATTTTTGAAAATAACATATCTTGTGGGTGTACTTGTATTATTTTCCGAGATACAGCTATTGGTGGTTTTTGTATTTTTGAAAATAACACAGCTTTGGGGTGTATTTGTATTATTTTCCGAGATACAGCTGAGGGTTGTATTTGTATTTTTGAAAATAACACAGCTTGGGGGTGTATTTCTATTATTTTCCGAGATACAGCTCCGGGTTGTATTTGTATTTTTGAAAATAAAACAGCTTGTGGGTGTATTTGTATTATTTTCCGAAATACAGCTAAGGATTGTATTTGTATTTTTGAAAACAACACAGCTTGGGGGTGTATTTGTATTATTTTCCGCGATACAGCTATTGGTTGTATTTGTATTTTTAAAAATAAGACAGCTTGGGGTGTATTTTTATTATTATCCGAGATACAGCTCAGGGTTGTATTTGTATTTTTGAAAATAACACAGCTTGGGGGTGTATTTGTATTATTTTCCGAGATACAGGTCAGGGTTGTATTTGTATTTTTGTAAATAACACAGCTTGGGGGTGTATTTGTATTATTTTCCGAGATACAGCTATGGGTTGTATTTGTATTTTTTAAAATAACCGAGCTTGGCGGTGTATTTGTATTATTTTCCGAGATACAGCTAAGGGCTGTATTTGTATTTTTGAAAATAACACAGCTTACGGGTGTATATGTATTATTTTTCGAGATACAGCTAAGGGTTGTATTTGTATTTTTGAAAATAACACAGCTTGGGGGTGTATTTGTATTATTTTCCGAGATAAAGCTAAGGGCTGTATTTGTATTTTTGAAAATTACACAACTGGGGGGTGTATTTGTATTATTTTCCGAGATACAGCTAACGGTTGTATTTCTATTTTTGAAAATAACACAGCTTGGGGGTGTATTTGTATTATTTTCTGAGACACAGCTAAGGGTTGTATTTGTGTTTTAGAAAATGACACAGCTTTTGGGTGTATTTGTATTACTTTCCAAGATACAGCTAAGGGTTGTATTTGCATTTTTGAAAATAACACAGCTTGGGGGTGTATTTGTATTATTTTCAAAGACACAGCTAAGGGTTGTATTTGCATTTTTGAAAATAACATATCGTGTGGGTGTACTTATATTATTTTACGAGATACAGCTATCGGTTGTTTTTGTATTTTTGAAAATAACACAGCTTTGGTGTGTATTTGTATTATTTTCCAAGATACAGCTATGGGTGTTATTTGTATTTTTGAAAATAACACAGCTTGGGGGTGTATTTGTATTATTTTCAAAGATACAGCTAAGGGTTGTATTTGCATTTTTGAAAATAACACAGCTTGGGGGTGTATTTGTATTATTTTCAAAGACACAGCTAAGGGTTGTATTTGCATTTTGGAAAATAACATATCGTGTGGGTGTACTTGTATTATTTTTCGAGATACAGCTATCGGTTGTTTTTGTATTTTTGAAAATAACACAGCTTTGGGGTGTATTTGTATTATTTTCCGAGATACAGCTGAGGGTTGTATTTGTATTTTTGAAAATAACACAGCTAAGGGGTGTATTTTTATTATTATCCGAGACACAGCTCCGGGTTGTATTTGTATTTTTGAAAATAACACAGCTTGGGGGTGTATTTGTATTATTTTCCGAAATAGAATTAAGGATTGTATTTGTATTTTTGAAAATAACACAGCTTGGGGGTGTATTTGTATTATTTTCCGAGATACAGCTATTGGTTGTATTTGTATTTTTAAAAATAACACAGCTTGGGGGTGTATTTCTATTATTATCCAAGATACAGCTCAGGGTTGTATTTGTATTTTTGAAAATAACACAGCTTGTGGGTGTGTTTGTATTATTTTCCAAGATACAGCTATGGGATTCATTTGTATTTTTGAAAATAACACAGCTTGTGGGTGTATTTATATTATTTTCCAAGATACAGCTCAGGGTTGTATTTGTATTTTTGAAAATAACACAGCTTGTGGGGGTACCTGTATTATTTTTCCAGATACAGCTAAGCTTTGTATTTGTATATTGGAAAATAACACAGCTTGGGGGTGTATTTGTATTATTTTCCAAGATACAGCTCAGGGTTGTATTTGTATTTTTGAAAATAACACAGCTTGGGGGTGTATTTGTATTATTATCCGAGATACAGCTCAGGGTTGTATTTGTATTTTTGAAAATATCACAGCTTGGGCGTGTATTTGTATTATTTTCCAAGATACAGCTATGGTTTGTAATTGTATTTTTGAAAATAACACATCTTGGGGGTGTATTTGTATTATTTTCCAGGATACAGCCAAGGGTTGTATTTGTATTTTTGAAAATAACAGAGCTTGGGGGTGTGTTTGTATTATTTTCCGAGATACAGCTCAGGGTTGTATTTGTGTTTTAGAAAATAACGCAGCTTGGGGGTGCTTATGTATTATTTTCCGAGGTACAGCTAAGGTTTGTATTTCTATTTTTGAAAATAACACAGATTGGAGGTGTATTTGTATTATTTTACGAGATACACCTAAGGGTTGTATTTGTATTATTGAAAATAACAGAGCTTGGGGGTGTATTTGTATTATTTTCCGAGATACAGCTAAGGGTTGTATTTGTATTTTCGAAAATAACACAGCTCGGAGGTGCATTTGTATTATTTTCCGAGATACAGCTAAGGGTTGTAGTTGTATTTTGGAAAATAACACAGCTCTGGGGTGTATTTGTATTATTTTCCAAGTTACAGCCAAAGGTTGTATTTGCATTTTTGAAACTAACATATCTTGTGGGTGTACTTGTATTATTTTCCGAGATACAGCTAAGGCCTGTATTTGTATTTTTGAAAATAACACAGCTTGGGGGTGTATATGTATTATTTTTCGAGACACAGCTAAGGGTTGTATTTGTATTTTTGAAAATAACACAGCTTGGGGGTGTTTTTGCATTATTTTCCGAGATACAGCTCAGGGTTGTATTTGTATTTTTGAAAATTACACAACGTGGGGGTGTATTTGTATTATTTTCCGAGATACAGCTATGGGTTGCATTTGTATTTTTGAAAATAACGCAGCTTGGGGTGTATTTGTATTATTTTCCGAGATACAGCTAAGGTTTTTATTTGTATTTTTGAAAGTAACACAGCTTGAGGGTGAATTTATACTATTTTCTGAGATACAGCTAAGGGTTGTATTTGTATTTTGGAAAATAACACAGCCTGGGGGTGTATTTGTATTATTTTCCGAGATACAGCTCAGGGTTGTATTTGTATGTTTGAAAGTAACACGGCTTGGGGGTGTATTTGTATTATTTTCGGAGATACAGCTCAGGGTTATATTTGTATTTTTGAAAATAACACAGCTTGGGGGTGTATTTGTATTATTTTCCCATATACAGCTAAGGTTTGTATTTGTATTTTTGAAAATAACACAGCTTGGGGGTGTATTTGTATTATTTCCCGATATACAGCTAAGGGTTGTATTTGTATTTATGAAAATAACACAGCTTGGGTGTGTATTTGTATTATTTTCCCAGATAGATCTATGGTTGTATTTTTATTTTTGAAAGTAACACAGCTTGGGTGTGTACTTGTATTATTTTCCCAGATACAGCTAAGTTTTGTATTTGTGTTTTGGAAAATAACACAGCTTGGGGGTGTATTTGTATTATTTTCCGAGTTACAGCTAAGGGCTGAATTTTATTTTTGAAAATAACACAACTTGGGGGTGTATTTGTATTATTTTCAGAGATACAGCTAAGGGTTCAATTTGTATTTTTGAAAATAACACAGCTTGTGGGTGTATTTGTATTATTTTCTGAGATACAGCTAAGGGTTGTATTAGTATTTCTGAAAATGAACGAGCTTGGGGGTGTATTTCTATTATTTTCTGAGATACAGCTAAGGGCTGTATTTATATTTTTGAAAATAACACAGTTTCGGGGTGTATTTGTATTACTTTCCGAGATACAGCTGTGGGTTGTAATTTTATTTTGGAAAATAACAGAGCTTGGGGGTGTATTTTTATTATTTTCCGAGATACAGCTAAGAGATGTATTTGTATTTTTGATAATAACACAGCTTGGGGGTGTTTTTGTATTATTTTCCGAGATACAGCTCAGGGTTGTATTTGTATTTTTGAAAATAACACAGCTTGGGTGTGTATTTGTATTATTTTCCAAGATAGAGCTAAGGATTGTATTTGTATTTTTGAAAATAACACAGCTTGGGGGAGTATTTGTATTATTTTCCGAGATACAGCTCTGGATTGTATTTGTATTTTTGAAAATAATACAGCTTGTGGGTGTATTTGAATTTTTTTCAGAGATACATTTAAGGGTTTTATTTGTATTTTTGAAAATAACCGAGCTTTTGTGTGTATTTGTATTATTTTCTGAAATACAACTAAGGGCTGTATATGTGTTTTTGAAAATAACACAGCTTGGGGGTGTATTTGTATTATTTTCCGATATTCAGGTAAGGGCTGTATTTATATTTTTGAAAATAACACAACTTGGGGGTGTATTTGTATTATTTTCCGAGATACAGCTAAGTGTTGTATTTGTATTTTTGAAAATAACACAGCTTGGGGGTGTATTTGTATTATTTTCCGAGATACAACTCAGGGTTGTATTTGTATTTTGCAAAATAACACAGCTTGGGGGTGTATTTGTATTTTTTTCCGAGCTACAGCTAAGGGTTGTATTTGTATTTTTGTAAATAAACGAGCTTGGGGGTGTATTTGTATTATTTTCTGAGATACAGCTAAGGGCTGTATTTGTATTTTTGAAAATAACACAGCTTTGGGGAGTATTTGTATTATTTTCCGATATACAGCTGTGGGTTGTATTTGTATTTTTGAAAATAACAGAGCTTGGGGGTGTATTTTTATTATTTTCCGATATACAGCTAAGTTTTGTATTTGTATTTTTTAAAATAACACAGCTTGGGGGTGTTTTTGTATTATTTTCCAAGATACAGGTATGGGTTGTATTTGTATTTTTGAAAATAACACAGCTTGGGCGTGTATTTGTATTATTTTCCGAGATACAGCTATCGGTTATATTTGTATTTTTGAAAATAACACAGTTTGGGGGTGTATTTGTTTTATTTTCCGAGATACAGCTAAGGGTTATATGTGTATTTTTGAAAGCAACACGGCTTGGGGGTGTATTTGTATTATTTTCCGAGATACAGCTCAGGGTTGTATTTGTATTTTGGAAAATAACACAGCTTGGGGGTGTATTTGTATTATTTTTCGATATACAGCAAAGAGTTGTATTTGTATTTTTGAAAATAACACAGCTTGGGGGTGTATTTGTATTATTTTCCGAGATAGAGCTATAGGTTGTATTTGTATTTTTGAAAATAACACAGCTTGGGGGTGTATTTCTATTATTATCCGAGATACAGCTCAGAGTTTTATATGTATTTTGGAAAATAACACAGCTTGGGGTGTATTTGTATTATTTTCCGAGATAAAGCTAAGAGTTGTATTTGTATTTTTGAAAATAACACAACTTGGGTGTGTATTTGTATTATTTTCCGAGTTAAAGCTCAGGGTTGTATATGTATTTTTGAAAATAACACAGCTGGGGTGTATATTTGTATTATTTTCCGAGATACAGCTAAGGATTGTATTAGTATTTTTGAAAATAACAGACCTTGGGGGTGTATCTGTATTATTTTCCAAGATACAGCTAAGGGTTGGTTTTGTATTTTTGAAAATAACACATCTTGGGGGTGTATTTGTATTATTTTCCGAGATACAGGTCAGGGTTGTATTTGTATTTTTGAAAATAACACAGCTTGGGGTTGTATTTGTATTATTTTTCGACATACAGCTATGGGTTGTATTTGTATTTTTTTAAATAACCGAGCTTGGTGGTGTATTTGTATTATTTTCCGAGATACAGCTAAGGGCTGTATTTGTATTTTTGAAAATAACACAACTTGGGGGTGTGTTTGTATTATTTTCCGAGATACAGCTAACTGTTGTAATTCTATTTTTGAAAATAACACAGCTTGGGTGTGTATTTGTATTATTTTCTGAGACACAGCTAAGGGTTGTATTTGTATTTTTGAAAATGACACAGCTTTTGGGTGTATTTGTATTAATTTCCGAGATACAGCTAAGGGTTGTATTTGTATTTTTGAAAATAACACAGCTTTGGGGTGTATTTGTATTATTTTCAAAGACACAGCTAAGGGTTGTATTTGAATTTTTGAAAATAACATATCTTGTGGGTGTACTTGTATTATTTTCCGAGATACAGCTATCGGTTGTTTTTTTATTTTTGAAAATAACACAGCTGTGGTGTGTATTTGTATTATTTTCCGAGATACAGCTGTGGGTTGTATTTGTATTTTTGAAAATAACACAGCTTGGGGGTGTATTTCTATTATTATCCGAGATATAGCTCAGGGTTGTATTTGTATTTTTTAAAATAACATAGCTTGGGGGTGTATTTGTATTATTTTCCGAAACACAGCTAAGGATTGTATTTGTATTTTTGAAAATAACACAGCTTGGTTGTGTATTTGTATTATTTTCCGAGATACAGCTATTGGTTGTATTTGTATTTTTAAAAATAACCCAGCTTGGGGGTGTATTTCTATTATTATCCGAGATACAGCTCAGGGTTGTATTTGTATTTTTGAAAATAACACAGCTTGGGGGTGTATTTGTATTATTTTCCAAGATACAGCTATGGGTTTTATTTGCATTTTTGAAAATAACAGAGCTTGGGGTTGTATTTATATTATTTTCCAAGATAGAGCTAGGGTTGTATTTGTATTTTTGAAAATAACACAGCTTGGGCGTGTACCTGTATTATTTTTCCAGATACAGCTAAGCTTTGTATTTGTATTTTGGAAAATAACACAGCTTTGGGGTGTATTTGTATTATTTTCCGAGACACAGCTATGTGTTGTATTTGTATTATTGAAAATAATAAAGCTTGGCTGTGTATTTGTATAATTTCCCGAGATAAAGCTAAGGGTTGTATTTGTATTTTTGAAAATAACACTGCTTGGGGGAGTTTTTGAATTATTTTCTGAGATACAGCTCAGGGTTGTATTTGTATTTTTGAAAATAACACAGCTTGGGGTTGTATTTGTATTATTTTCTGAGTTACAACTCAGGGTTGTATTTGTATTTTTGAAAATAACACAGATTTGGGGTGTATTTGTATTATTTTCAAAGACACAGCTAAGGGTTGTATTTGCATTTTTGAAAATAACATATCCTGTGGGTGTACTTGTATTATTTTCCGAGATACAGGTAAGGGTTGTATTTGTATTTTTGAAAATAAACGAGCTTGGGTGTGTATTTGTATTATTTTCAAAGATACAGCTAAGGGCTGTATTTGTATTTTTGAAAATACCACAGCTTCGTGGTGTATTTGTATTATTTTCCGAGGAACAGCTGTTGGTTTTATTTGTATTTTTGAAAATATCAGAGCTTGGGTGTGTATCTGTATTATTTTCCAAGATACAGCTAAGGGTTGTAAATGTATTTTTGAAAATAACACATCTTGAAGGTGTATTTGTGTATTTTCCAGGATACAGCCAAGGGTTGTATTTGTATTTTTGAAAATAACACAGCTTGGGGGTGTTTTTGTATTATATTCCGAGATACAGCTAAGGTTTGTATTTCTATATTTGAAAATAACACATATTGGGGGTGTATTTGTATTATTTTCGGAGATACACCTAAGGGTTGTATTTGTATTATTGAAATTAACAGAGCTTGGGGGTGTATTTGTATTATTTTCCGATATATAGCTAAGGGTTGTATTTGTATTTTTGAAAACAACACAGCTCGGAGGTGCATTTGTATTATTTTCCGAGATACAGCTACAGGTTTTATTTGTATTTTGGAAAATAACACAGCTCGGGGGTGTATTTGTATTATTTTCCAAGTTACAGCCAAGGGTTGTATTTGCATTTTTGAAAATAACATATCTTGTGGGTGTACTTGTATTATTTTCCAAGATACAGCTATCGGTTATATTTGTATTTTTGAAAATAACTCAGCTTGGGTGTGTATTTGTTTTATTTTCCGAGATACAGCTAAGGGTTATATTTGAATTTTTGAATTACACAGCCTGGGGGTGTATTCGTATTATTCTCCGAGATAGAGCTAATGGTTGTATTTGTATTTTTGAAAATAACACAGCTTGGGGGTTTATACGTATTATTTTCCTAGATACAGCTCAGGGTTGTATTTGTATTTTTGAAAATAGCAGAACTTGCGAGTGTGTTTGTATTATTTTCCGAGATACAGCTAAGGGTTGTATTTGTATTTTGAAAATAACACAGCTTGGGGGTGTGTTTGTATTATTTTCCAAGATACAGTTAAGGGTTGTATTTGTATTTTTGAAAATAACACATCTTGGGGGTGTATTTGTATTATTTTCCGAGATACAGCTAAGGGTTGTATTTGTATTTTTGAAAATAACACAGCTTGGGGGTGTTTTTGTATTATTTTCCGAGATACAGCTAAGGTTTGTATTTCTATTTTTGAAAATAATACATATTGGGGGTGTATTTGTATTATTTTCCGAGATACAGCTAAGGGTTGTATTTGTATTATTGAAAATAACACCTCTTGGGGGTGTATTTGTATTATTTTCCGAGATACAGCTAAGGGTTGTATTTGTATTTTTGAAAATAACACAGCTTGGGGGTGAATTTGTATTATTTTCCGAGATACAGCTAAGGGTTGTATTTGTATTTTTAAAAATAACACAGCTTGGGGGTATTTTGTGTTATTTTCTGAGATACAGCTCAGGGTTGTATTTGTATTTTTGAAAATAACGCAGCTTGGGGATGTATTTGCATTATTTTCCGAGGTACAGCTCAGGATTGTATTTGTATTTTTGAAAATAGCACAGATTGGGGGTGTATTTGTATTATTTTCCGAGATATAGCTAAGGATTGTATTTGTATTTTTGAAAATAACACAGCTTGGGGGTGTATTTGTATTATTTTCCGAGATACAGCTGAGGATTGTAATTGTATTTTTGAAAATAACACAGATTGTGTGTGTATTTGTATTACTTTCCGCGATACAGCTCAGGGTTGTTTTGGTATTTTAGAAAATAACACAGCTTGAGGGTGTATTTGTATTATTTTCTGAAATAAAGCTAAGGGTTGTATTTGTATTTTTGAAAAGAACACAGCTTGGGGGTGTATTTGTATTATTTTCCGCGATACAGCTAAGGGTTCTTTTTGTATTTTTGAAAATAACACATCTTGGGGATGTATTTGTATTATTTTCCGAGATACAGCTAAGGGTTGTATTTGTATTTTAGAAAATAACACAGCTTGGGGGTGTTTTCGTATTATTTTCCGAGATACAGCTAAGGATTGTATTTGTATTTTTGAAAATAACACAGCTTGGGGGTGTATTTGTATTATTGTCCGAGATACAGCTATGGGTTGTATTTGGATTTTGAAAATAACACAGCTTGGGGGTGTATTTCTATTATTATCCGAGATAAAGCTACGGGTTGTATCTGTATTTTTGAAAATAACAACCTTGGTGGTGTATTTGTATTATTTTCCAAGATACAGCTATGGGTTTTATTTGTATTTTTGAAAATAACACAGCTTTGGGGGGTATTTGTATTATTTTCCGAGATAATCCTATGAGTTTTATTTGTATTTTTGAAAATAACACAGCTTGGTGGTGTATTTGTATTATTTTCCGAGATACAGCTCAGGGTTGTATTTGTATTATTGAAAATAACAGAGCTTCGGGGTGTATTTGTATTATTTTCCAAGATAGAGCTAAGGGTTGTATTTGTATTTTTGAAAATAACACAGCTTGGGGTTGTTTTTGTATTATTTTCCGAGATACACCTCAGGGTTGTATTTGTATTTTTGAAAATAACACAGCTTGGGGGTGTATTTGTATTATTTTCGGAGTACAGCTCAGGGTTGTATAAATATTTTTGAAAATAACACAGCTTTGGGGTATATTTGCATTATTTTCCGAGATACATCTAAGGATTGTATTTGTATTTTTGAAAATAACACAGTTTGGGGGTGTATTTGTATTATTTTCCGAGATACAACTAAGGATTGTATTTGTATTTTTGAAAATAACACAGCTTGGGGGTGTATTTGTATTATTTTCCGAGATACATTTATTGGTTTTATTTGTATTTTTGAAAATAACACAGCTTGGGGGTGTATTTCTATTATTATCCGAGATACAGCTCAGGGTTGTATTTGTATTTTTGAAAATAACAGAGCTTCGGGGTGTGTTTGTATTATTTTCCAAGATACAGCTATGGGTTTTATTTGTGTTTTTGAAAATAACACAGCTTGGGGGTGTATTTGTATTATTTTCCGGGATACAGCTGAGGGTTGTATTGGTATTTTAGAAAATAACACAGCTTGAAGGTGTATTTGTATTATTTTCTGAAATAAAGCTAAGGGTTGTATTTGTATTTTTGAAAATAACACAGCTTGGGGGTGTATTTGTATTATTTTCCGCGATACAGCTGAGGGTTGTATTGGTTTTTTGGAAAATAACACAGCTTGAGGGTGTATTTGTATTATTTTCTGAAATAAAGCTAAGGGTTGTATTTGTATTTTTGAAAATAACACAGCTTGGGGGTGTATTTGTATTATTTTCCGCGATACAGCTAAGGGTTGTAATTGTATTTTTGAAAATAACACATCTTGGGGGTGTATTTGTATTATTTTCCGAGATACAGCTAAGGGTTGTATTTGTATTTTAGAAAATAACACAGCTTGGGGGTGTTTTCGTATTATTTTCCGAGATACAGCTAAGGATTGTATTTGTATTTTTGAAAATAACACAGCTTGGGGGTGTATTTGTATTATTGTCCGAGATACAGCTATGGGTTGTATTTGGATTTTGAAAATAACACAGCTTGGGGGTGTATTTCTATTATTATCCGAGATAAAGCTACGGGTTGTATCTGTATTTTTGAAAATAACAACCTTGGTGGTGTATTTGTATTATTTTCCAAGATACAGCTATGGGTTTTATTTGTATTTTTGAAAATAACACAGCTTTGGGGGGTATTTGTATTATTTTCCGAGATAATCCTATGGGTTTTATTTGTATTTTTGAAAATAACACAGCTTGGTGGTGTATTTGTATTATTTTCCGAGATACAGCTCAGGGTTGTATTTGTATTATTGAAAATAACAGAGCTTCGGGGTGTATTTGTATTATTTTCCAAGATACAGCTAAGGGTTGTATTTGTATTTTTGAAAATAACACAGCTTGGGGTTGTTTTTGTATTATTTTCCGAGATACACCTCAGGGTTGTATTTGTATTTTTGAAAATAACACAGCTTGGGGGTGTATTTGTATTATTTTCGGAGTACAGCTCAGGGTTGTATAAATATTTTTGAAAATAACACAGATTTGGGGTATATTTGCATTATTTTCCGAGATACATCTAAGGATTGTATTTGTATTTTTGAAAATAACACAGTTTGGGGGTGTATTTGTATTATTTTCCGAGATACAGCTAAGGATTGTATTTGTATTTTTGAAAATAACACAGCTTGGGGGTGTATTTGTATTATTTTCCGCGATACAGCTCAGGGTTGTATTGGTATTTTGGAAAATAACACAGCTTGAGGGTGTATTTGTATTATTTTCTGAAATAAAGCTAAGGGTTGTATTTGTATTTTTGAAAATAACACAGCTTGGGGGTGTATTTGTATTATTTTCCGCGATACAGCTCAGGGTTGTATTGGTATTTTGGAAAATAACACAGCTTGAGGGTGTATTTGTATTATTTTCTGAAATAAAGCTAAGGGTTGTATTTGTATTTTTGAAAATAACACAGCTTGGGGGTGTATTTGTATTATTTTCGGAGTACAGCTCAGGGTTGTATAAATATTTTTGAAAATAACACAGATTTGGGATATATTTGCATTATTTTCCGAGATACATCTAAGGATTGTATTTGTATTTTTGAAAATAACACAGTTTGGGGGTGTATTTGTATTATTTTCCGAGATACAGCTAAGGATTGTATTTGTGTTTTTGAAAATAACACAGCTTGGGGGTGTATTTGTATTATTTTCCGAGATACATTTATTGGTTTTATTTGTATTTTTGAAAATAACACAGCTTGGGGGTGTATTTCTATTATTATCCGAGATACAGCTCAGGGTTGTATTTGTGTTTTTGAAAATAACAGAGCTTCGGGGTGTGTTTGTATTATTTTCCAAGATACAGCTATGGGTTTTATTTGTATTTTTGAAAATAACACAGCTTGGGGGTGTATTTGTATTATTTTCTGGGATACAGCTGAGGGTTGTATTGGTATTTTAGAAAATAACACAGCTTGAAGGTGTATTTGAATTATTTTCTGAAATAAAGCTAAGGGTTGTATTTGTATTTTTGAAAATAACACAGCTTGGGGGTGTATTTGTATTATTTTCCGCGATACAGCTCAGGGTTGTATTGGTATTTTGGAAAATAACACAGCTTGAGGGTGTATTTGTATTATTTTCTGAAATAAAGCTAAGGGTTGTATTTGTATTTTTGAAAATAACACAGCTTGGGGGGGTATTTGTATTATTTTCCGAGATACAGCTAAGGGTTGTATTTTTTTTTTGAAAATAAACGAGCTTGGGGGTGTATTTCTATTATTTTCTGAGATACAGCTGTGGGTTGTATTTGTATTTTTGAAAATAACAGAGTTTGGGGCTGTATTTGTATTATTTTCCGAGATACAGCTAAGGTTTTTATTTTTATTTTTGAAAATTACACATTTTGGGGGTGTATTTATATTATTTTCCGAAATTCAGCTAACGGTTGTATTTGGATTTTTGAAAATAACACAGCTTAGGGGTGTATTTGTATTATTTTCCGAGATACAGCAATGGGTTGTATTTGTATTTTTGAAAATAACACAGCTTGGGGTTGTATTTCTATTATTATCCGACAAACAGCTCAGGGTTGTATTTGTATTTTTAAAAATAACACAGATTGGCGTTATATTTGTATTATTTTCCAAGATATAGCTATGGGTTTTATATGTGTTTTTGAAAATAACACAGCGTGGAGGTGTATTTGTATTATTTTCCACGACACAGCTCAGGGTTGTATTTGTATTTTTGAAAATAACACAGCTTGGGGGTGTATTTGTATTATTTTCCAAGATACAGTTATGGGTTGTATTTGTATTTTTGAAAATAACACAGTTTGGGGGTGTATTTGTATTATTTTACAAGATAGAGCTCAGGGTTGTATTTGTATTTTGCAAAATAACACAGCTTGGTGGTGTATTTGTATTATTTTTCGAGATACAGCTAATGCTTTTATTTGTATTTTTGAAAATTACACATTTTGGCGGTGTATTTGTATTATTTTCCGAGATACAGCTAATGGTTGTATTTGTATTTTTGAAAATAACACAGCTTGGGTGTGTATTTGTATTATTTTCCGAGATACAGCAATGGGTTGTATTTGTATTTTTGAAAATAAAACAGCTTGGGGGTGTATTTCCATTATTATCCGAGATACAGCTAAGGGTTGTATTTGTATATTTGAAAATAACACAGCTTGGCGGTGTAGTTGTATTATTTTCCAAGATACAGCTATGGGTTTTATTTGTGTTTTTGAAAATAACACAGCGTGGGGGTGTATTTGTATTATTTTCCGCGATACAGCTCAGGGGTGTATTTGTATTTTGGAAAATAACACAGCTTGGGGGTTTATTTGTATTATTTTCCGAGATACAGCTAAGGGTTTTACTTGTATTTTTGAAAATAACACAGCTTGTGTGTGTATTTGTATTATTTTCAGAGATAGAGCTCAGGGTTGGATTTGTATTTTGCAAAATAACACAGCTTGGGGGTGTATTTGTATTATTTTCCGAGATACAGCTAAGGGTTTTATTTGTATTTTTGAAAATAAACGAGCTTGGGGGTTTATTTCTATTATTTTCTGAGATACAGCTGTGGGTTGTATTTGTATTTTTGAAAATAACAGAGTTTGGGTGTGTATTTGTATTATTTTCCGTGATACAGCTAAGAGTTTTATTTTTATTTTTGAAAATTACACATTTTGGTGGTGTATTTGTATTATTTTCCGAGATACAGCTAAGAGTTGTATTTGTATTTTGAAAATAGCAGAGCTTCGGGGTGTATGTGTATTATTATCCGAGATACAGCTAAGTGTTGTATTTATATTTTTGAAAATAACAGAGCTTTGGGGTGTATTTGTATTGTTTTCCGAGGTACAGATAAGGGTTGTATTTGTATTTTTGAAAATTACACAACTTGGGGGTGTATTTGTTTTATTTTCTGAGATACAGCTAACGTTTATATTTGTATTTTTGAAAATAACACAGCTTGGAGGTGTATTTGTATAATTTTCCATGACACAGCTAAGGGTTGTATTTGTATTTTTAAAAATAACACAGCTTGGGGGTGTATTTGTATTATTTTCCGAGATACAGCTAAGGGTTGTATTTTATTTTTGAAAACAACACAGGTTGTGCGTGTATTTGTATTATTTTCGGAGGTACAGCTAAGGGTTGTATTTGTATTATTGAAAATAATAGAGCTTGGGGGTGTATTTGTATTATATTCCGTGATACAGCTAAGGGTTTTATTTTTATTTTTGAAAATTACACATTTTGGGGGTGTATTTGTATTATTTTCTGAGATACAGCTAAGAGTTGTATTTGTATTTTTGAAAATAACACAGCTTGGGGGTGTATTTGTATTATTTTCCGAGATACAGCAATGGGCTGTATTTGTATTTTTGAAAATAACACAGCTTGGGGGTGTATTTATATTATTTCCGAGATACAGCTAAGGTTTGTATTTGTATTTTTCAAAATAACACAGCTTGGGGGTGTAATTGTATTATTTTCCGAGATACAGCTAAGGATTTTATTTCTATTTTTGAAAATAACACAGCTTGGGTGTTTATTTGTATCATTTTCCGAGATACAGCTAAGGGTTGTATTTGTATTATTGAAAATAACAGAGCTTGGGGGTGTATTTGTATATTTTTCCGAGATACAGCTAAGGGTTGTATTTGTATTTTTGAAAGTAACACAGCTTGGGGGTGTTTTTGTATTATTTTCCGAGATACAGCTCAGGGATGTATATGTATTTTTGAAAATAACAGACCTTGGGGATGTATTTGTATTATTTTCTGAGTTACAGCTCATGGTTGTATTTGTATTTTTGAAAATAACACAGCTTAGGGGTTTATTTGTATTATTTTCCCAGATACAGGTAAGGGTTGTATTTGTATTTTTGAAAATGACACAGCTTGAGGGTGTATTTGTATTATTTTCCGAGATACAGCTCATGGTTGTATTTGTATTTTTGAAAATAAAACAGCTTGGGGGTGTATTTGTATTATTTTCCGAGATACAGCTAAGGGTTGTATTTGTATTTTGGGAAAAAACACAGCTTGTGGGTGTATTTGTATTATTTTCCAAGATACAGCTCAGGGTTGTATTTGTATTTTTGAAAATAACACAGCTTGGGGGTGTATTTGTATTATTTTCCGAGATACAGCTAAGGGTTGTAATTGTATTTTTTAAAATAATCGAGCTTGGGGGTGTATTTGTATTATTTTCCGAGATACAGCTAAGGGCTGTATTAGTATTTTTGAAAATAACACAGCTTAGCGGTGTATATGTATTATTTTTCGAGATAGAGCTAAGGATTTTATTTGTATTTTTGAAAATAACAGTGCTTGGGGGTGTATTTGTATTATTGCCTGAGATACAGCTAAGGGTTGTATATGTATTTTTGAAAATTACACAACTTGAAGGTGTATTTGTATTATTTTCCGAGATACAGCTAACGTTTGTATTTGTATTTTTGAAAATAACACAGCTTGCTGGTGTATTTGTATTATTTTCCGAGATACAGCATTGAGTTGTATTTGTATTTTTGAAAATAACACAGCTTCGGGGTGTATTTCTATTATTATCCGAGATACAGCTCAGGGTTGTATTTGTATTTTTGAAAATAACACAGATTGGCGGTATATTTGTATTATTTTCCAAGATACAGCTATGGGTTTTATTTGTGTTTTTGAAAATAACACAGCGTGGGGGTGTATTTGTATTATTTTCCACGATACAGCTCAGGGTTGTATTTGTATTTTTGAAAATAACACAGCTTGGGGGTGTATTTGCATTATTTTCCAAGATACAATTATGGGTTGTATTTGTATTTTTGAAAATAACACAGCTTGGGGGTGTATTTGTATTATTTTCCAAGATAGAGCTCAGGGTTGTATTTGTATTTTGCAAAATAACACAGCTTGTGGGTTAATTTGTATTATTTTCCGAGATACAGCTAAGGGTTTTATTTGTATTTTAGAAAATTACACATTTTGGGGGTGTATTTGTATTGTTTTCCGAGATACAGCTAATGGTTGTATTTGTATTTTTGAAAATAACACAGCTTGGTGGTGTATTTGTATTATTTTCCGAGATACAGCAATGGGTTGTATTTGTATTTTTGAAAATAACACAGCTTGGGGGTGTATTTCTATTATTATCCGAGATACAGCTAAGGGTTGTATTTGTATTTTTGAAAATAACACAGCTTGGCGGTGTAGTTGTATTATTTTCAAAGATAGAGCTATGGGTTTTATTTGTGTTTTTGAAAATAACATAGCGTGGTGGTGTATTTGTATTATTTTCCGCGGTACAGCTCAGGGTTATATTTGTATTTTGGAAAATAACACAGCTTGGGGGTGTATTTGTATTATTTTCCGAGATACAGCTACGGGTTGTATTTGTATTTTGAAAAAGTTGTGTGCTCCTCAAAGAGAAAGCTACTTTTGCTGTGTCTTTGGGTTCGAGGGGAAATGGGAGTCCTCTTCAGTCAGCAGGGACGACACCTGAGTCCTTTGCAGTCCTCTTGTCTGCCTCTGAGTGTGAAATGAAAGTGGTCCCTGTCATCATGAGCCATGTCTGAAAGAATTATTCACATTCCCTACGAGAATAGACGGGTGAAATAGCAAAAGGTGTGTCTTCCTTTGGAGCACGGACGGGTTCAAAGCCCACCTCATACCACTAAGTATTTTGCTGAACATGAGCAGTTGTGTGTGTGGCCTGTGTTTGGGTGATATTTGTGTCATGTGTGTGTGTGTGTGTGTGTGTGTGTGTGTGTATCTGTATTTCTGTCTCCATTCCTGAGCAGCAAATCTTTTTTCCTCTTTTAGCATGTTACTCACAACTGTGGATGAAGCCCAGCACTCCTGAAAACACAATCCATGTATGGTTGAAGGAAATTTTCTTGGTGATGAGGGAGAGGTTGGTGACTGAAACCAGCTCATTTCCCATTGACCACTGAGGTCACATCTCTCAGGTGAGAAGCAAAGTGAGAATTTGAACCAGGCATATTCTCCTTAGAGACAATGGGCCAAAGACAGGTCCGATGGAATCGAATGTCTTTTCATGTTGACATCCATCTGGTCAAGGCCTCGTTAAGCCATTGAAGTGTCACATTGGGCCTGGGGGAGGCGGTGCACCCTGTGAAATTACACGTCCGAAGATTTGGATTTGATTTCCAGCCCTCTGCCAGTCAGTCTGCCAGGCACTTTCATGTGACAAGCCTTAGGCGAGTCCCATTCTGTCGCTGATTCCCGATTCCTTCACAGGGATTTATGTGGGCATTAACGCCCACTGGGAAAAGATCCCTCTGCCAGCTCAGTGCCTGCTTTCTTGGTTTGACTTGTCAATCTGGACTTGAATACACCTTTGGTTTTGGATTGACTCTATTACCTCTCCTAGAAATTAACACACAAAACTGACAGCTGATTGACAAGATGAGAAGCAGTTTTCCAAAATTCAAATTGAACTTAATCCTTTCTTACTAAAAGAATGCTCAAATCAAGGGGACACAGCTCACTCGTTTTGACTTCATGAGCTATGGCAGGTAGAGACAACTTTTTGAAAATACACAGCTAAAACTGTCCGTGCTTTGAATGCTAGACATGTTTTTCAGAATACACAGCTAAAACGGTCCCCGCTTTAAGTGCTAAAGCACTTTTGAAAAAGTTGTGTGCTCTTCAAAGAGAAAGCTACTTTTGCTGTGTCTTTGGGTTCGAGGGGAAATGGGAGTCCTCTTCTGTCAGCAGGGACGACACCTGAGTCCTTTGCAGTCCTCTTGTCTGCCTCTGAGGGTGAAATGAGAGTGGTCCCTGTCATCATGAGCCATGTCTGAAAGAATTATTCACATTCCCTACGAGAATAGACGGGTGAAATAGCAAAAGTTGTGTCTTCCTTTGGAGCATGGACGGGTTCAAAGCCCACCTCATACCACTAAGTATTTTGCTGAACACGAGCAGTTGTGTGTGCGGCCTGTGTTTGGGTGATTTTTGTGTCATGTGTGTGTGTGTGTCTGTGTGTGTGTGTGTGTGTGTGTGTGTCTGTGTGTGTGTGTCTGTATTTCTGTCTCTATTCCTGAGCAGCAAATCTTTTTTCCTCTTTTAGCACATAAAGCGGGGACCGTTTTAGCTGTGTATTTTGAAAAAGTTGTGTGCTCTTCAAAGAGAAAGCTACTTTTGCTGTGTCTTTGGGTTCGAGGGGAAATGGGAGTCCTCTTCAGTCAGCAGGGACGACACCTGAGTCCTTTGCAGTCCTCTTGTCTGCCTCTGAGGGTGAAATGAGAGTGGTCCCTGTCATCATGAGCCATGTCTGAAAGAATTATTCACATTCCCTACGAGAATAGACGGGTGAAATAGCAAAAGGTGTGTCTTCCTTTGGAGCACGGACGGGTTCAAAGCCCACCTCATACCACTAAGTATTTTGCTGAACACGAGCAGTTGTGTGTGTGGCCTGTGTTTGGGTGATATTTGTGTCATGTGTGTGCATGTGTGTGTGTGTGTGTGTGTGTGTTTGTGTCTGTATTTCTGTCTCCATTCCTGAGCAGCAAATCTTTTTTCCTCTTTTAGCATGTTACTCACAACTGTGGATGAAGCCCAGCACTCCTGAAAACACAATCCATGTATGGTTGAAGGAAATTTTCTTGGTGATGAGTGAGAGGTTGGTGACTGAAACCAGCTCATTTCCCATTGACCACTGAGGTCACATCTCTCAGGTGAGAAGCAAAGTGAGAATTTGAACCAGGCACATTCTCCTTAGAGACAATGGGCCAAAGACAGGTCCGATAGAATCGAATGTCTTTTCATGTTGACATCCATCCCGTCAAGCCCTCGTTAAGCCATTGAAGTGTCACATTGGGCCTGGGGGAGGCGGTGCACCCTGTGAAATTACACGTCCGAAGATTTGGATTTGATTTCCAGCCCTCTGCCAGTCAGTCTGCCAGGCACTTTCATGTGACAAGCCTTAGGCGAGTCCCTTTCTGTCTCTGATTCCCGATTCCTTCACAGGGATTTATGTGGGCCTTAATGCCCACTGGGAAAAGATCCCTCTGCCAGCTAAGTGCCTGCTTTCTTGGTTTGACTTGTCCATCTGGACTTGAATACACCTTTGGTTTGGATTGACTCTATTACCTCTCCTAGAAATAAACACACAAAACTGACAGCTGATTGACAAGATGAGAAGCAGTTTTCCAAAATTCAAATTGAACTTTATCCTTTCTTACTAAATGAATGCTCAAATCAAGGGGACACAGCTCACTCGTTTTGACTTCATGAGCTATGGAAGGTAGAGACAACTTTTTGAAAATACACAGCTAAAACTGTCCGTGCTTTGAATGCTAGACATGTTTTTCAGAATACACAGCTAAAACGGTCCCCGCTTTTAGTGCTAAAGCACTTTTGAAAAAGTTGTGTGCTCTTCAAAGAGAAAGCTACTTTTGCTGTGTCTTTGGGTTCGAGGGGAAATGGGAGTCCTCTTCAGTCAGCAGGGACGACACCTGAGTCCTTTGCAGTCCTCTTGTCTGCATCTGAGGGTGAAATGTGAGTGGTCCCTGTCATCATGAGCCATGTCTGAAAGAATTATTCACATTCCCTACGAGAATAGACGGGTGAAATAGCAAAAGGTGTGTCTTCCTTTGGAGCATGGACGGGTTCAAAGCCCACCTCATACCACTAAGTATTTTGCGGAACACGAGCAGTTGTGTGTGCGGCCCGTGTTTGGGTGATTTTTGTGTCGTGTGTGTGTGTGTGTGTGTGTTTGTGTGTGTGTCTGTGTCTGTGTGTGTGTGTCTGTATTTCTGTCTCCATTCCTGAGCAGCAAATCTTTTTTCCTCTTTTAGCATGTTACTCACAACTGTGGATGAAGCCCAGCACTCCTGAAAACACAATCCATGTATGGTTGAAGGAAATTTTCTTGGTGATGAGTGAGAGGTTGGTGACTGAAACCAGCTCATTTCCCATTGACCACTGAGGTCACATCTCTCAGGTGAGAAGCAAAGGGAGAATTTGAACCAGGCACATTCTCCTTAGAGACAATGGGCCAAAGACAGGTCCGATGGAATCGAATGTCTTTTCATGTTGACATCCATCCCGTCAAGCCCTCGTTAAGGCATTGAAGTGTCACACTGGGCCTGGGGGAGGCGGTGCACCCTGTGAAATTACACGTCCGAAGATTTGGATTTGATTTCCAGCCCTCTGCCAGTCAGTCTGCCAGGCACTTTCATGTGACAAGCCTTAGGCGAGTCCCTTTCTGTCTCTGATTCCCGATTCCTTCACAGGGATTTATGTGGGCCTTAACGCCCACTGGGAAAAGATTCCTCTGCCAGCTCAGTGCCTGCTTTCTTGGTTTGACTTGTCAATCTGGACTTGAATACACCTTTGGTATTGGATTGACTCTATTACCTCTCCTAGAATTTAACACACAAAACTGACAGCTGATTGACAAGATGAGAAACAGTTTTCCAAAATACAAATTGAACTTAATCCTTTCTTACTAAAAGAATGCTCAAATCAAGGGGACACAGCTCACTCGTTTTGACTTCATGAGCTATGGCAGGTAGAGACAACTTTTTGAAAATACACAGTTAAACTGTCCGTGCTTTGAGTGCTAGACATGTTTTTCAGAATACACAGCTAAAACGGTCCCCGCTTTAGCGGTGTATTTTGAAAAAGTTGTGTGCTCTTCAAAGAGAAAGCTACTTTTGCTGTGTCTTTGGGTTCGAAGGGAAATGGGAGTCCTCTTCAGTCAGCAGGGACGACACCTGAGTCCTTTGCAGTCCTCCTGTCTGCCTCTGAGGGTGAAATGAGAGTGGTCCCTGTCATCATGAGCCATGTCTGAAAGAATTATTCACATTCCCTACGAGAATAGACGGGTGAAATAGCAAAAGGTGTGTCTTCCTTTGGAGCATGGACGGGTTCAAAGCCCACCTCATACCACTAATTATTTTGCTGAACACGAGCAGTTGTGTGTGCGGCCTGTGTTTGGGTGATTTTTGTGTCATGTGTGTGTGTGTGTCTGTGTGTGCGTGTGTGTGTGTGTGTGTGTGTCTGTGTGTGTGTGTTTGTATTTCTGTCTCCATTCCTGAGCAGCAAATCTTTTTTCCTCTTTTAGCACTTAAAGCGGGGACCATTTTAGCTGTGTATTTTGAAAAAGTTGTGTGCTCTTCAAAGAGAAAGCTACTTTTGCTGTGTCTTTGGGTTCGAGGGGAAATGGGAGTCCTCTTCAGTCAGCAGGGACGACACCTGAGTCCTTTGCAGTCCTCTTGTCTGCCTCTGAGGGTGAAATGAGAGTGGTCCCTGTCATCGTGAGCCATGTCAGAAAGAATTATTCACATTCCCTACGAGAATAGACGGGTGAAATAGCAAAAGGTGTGTCTTCCTTTGGAGCATGGACGGGTTCAAAGCCCACCTCATATCACTAAGTATTTTGCTGAACACGAGCAGTTGTGTGTGCAGCCTGTTTTTAGGTTATTTTTGTTTCATGTGTGTGTGTGTGTGTGTGTGTGTGTGTGTGTCTGTATGTGTGTGTCTGTATTTCTGTCTCCATTCCTGAGCAGCAAATCTTTTTTCCTCTTTTAGCATGTTACTCACAACTGTGGATGAAGCCCAGCACTCCTGAAAACACAATCCATGTATGGTTGAAGGAAATTTTCTTGGTGATGAGTGAGAGGTTGGTGACTGAAACCCGCTCATTTCCCATTGACCACTGAGGTCACATCTCTCAGGTGAGAAGCAAAGTGAGAATTTGAACCAGGCACATTCTCCTTAGAGACAATGGGCCAAAGACAGGTCCGATGGAATCGAATGTCTTTTCATGTTGACATCCATCCCGTCAAGCCCTTGTTAAGCCATTGAAGTGTCACATTGGGCCTGGGGGAGGCGGTGCACCCTGTGAAATTACACGTTCGAAGATTTGGATTTGATTTCCAGCCCTCTGCCAGTCAGTCTGCCAGGCACTTTCATGTGACAAGCCTTAGGCGAGTCCCTTTCTGTCTCTGATTCCCGATTCCTTCACAGGGATTTATGTGGGCCTTAACGCCCACTGGGAAAAGATCCCACTGCCAGCTCAGTGCCTGCTTTCTTGGTTTGACTTGTCAATCTGGACTTGAATACACCTTTGGTTTTGGATTGACTCTATTACCTCTCCTAGAAATTAACACACAAAACTGACAGCTGATTGACAAGATGAGAAGCAGTTTTCCAAAATTCAAATTGAACTTAATCCTTTCTTACTAAAAGAATGCTCAAATCAAGGGGACACAGCTCACTCATTTTGACTTCATGAGCTATGGCAGGTAGAGACAACTTTTTGAAAATACACAGCTAAAACTGTCCGTGCTTTGAATGCTAGACATGTTTTTCAGAACACACAGCTAAAACGGTCCCAGCTTTACGTGCTAAAGCACTTAAAGCGGGGACCGTTTTAGCTGTGTATTTTGAAAAAGTTGTGTGCTCTTCAAAGAGAAAGCTAAATTTGCTGTGTCTTTGGGTTCGAGGGGAAATGGGAGTCCTCTTCAGTCAGCAGGGACGACACCTGAGTCCTTTGCAGTCCTCTTGTCTGCCTCTGAGGGTGAAATGAGAGTGGTCCCTGTCATCATGAGCCATGTCGAAAAGAATTATTCACATTCCCTACGAGAATAGACGGGTGAAATAGCAAAAGGTGTGTCTTCCTTTGGAGCATGGATGGGTTCAAAGCCCACCACATACCACTAAGTATTTTGCTGAACACGAGCAGTTGTGTGTGCGGCCTGTGTTTGGGTGATTTTTGTGTCGTGTGTGTGTGTGTGTGTGTGTGTGTGTGTGTGTCTGTGTGTGTGTGTCTGTATTTCTGTCTCCATTCCTGAGCAGCAAATCTTTTTTCCTCTTTTGAATGTTACTCACAACTGTGGATGAAGCCCAGCACTCCTGAAAACACAATCCATGTATGGTTGAAGGAAATTTTCTTGGTGATGAGTGAGAGGTTGGTGACTGAAACCAGCTCATTTCCCATTGACCACTGAGGTCACATCTCTCAGGTGAGAAGCAAAGTGAGAATTTGAACCAGGCACTTTCTCCTTAGAGACAATGGGCCAAAGACAGGTCCGATGGAATCGAATGACTTTTCATGTTGACATCCATCCCGTCAAGCCCTCGTTAAGCCATTGAAGTGTCACATTGGGCCTGGGGGAGGCGGTGCACCCTGTGAAATTACACGTCCGAAGATTTGGATTTGATTTCCAGCCCTCTGCCAGTCAGTCTGCCAGGCACTTTGATGTGACAAGCCTTAGGCGAGTCCCTTTCTGTCTCTGATTCCCGATTCCTTCACAGGGATTTATGTGGGCTTTAACGCCCACTGGGAGAAGATCCCTCTGCCAGCTCAGTGCCTGCTTTCTTGGTTTGACTTGTCAATCTGGACTTGAATACACCTTTGGTTTTGGATTGACTCTATTACCTCTCCTAGAAATTAACACACAAAACTGACAGCTGATTGACAAGATGAGAAGCAGTTTTCCAAAATTCAAATTGAACTTAATCCTTTCTTACTAAAAGAATGCTCAACTCAAGGGGACACAGCTCACTCGTTTTGACTTCATGAGCTATGGCAGGTAGAGACAACTTTTTGAAAATACACAGCTAAAACTGTCCGTGCTTTGAATGCTAGACATGTTTTTCATAATACACAGCTAAAACGGTCCCCGCTTTAGCACTTAAAGCGGGGACCGTTTTAGCTGTGTATTTTGAAAAAGTTGTGTGCTCTTCAAAGAGAAAGCTACTTTTGCTGTGTCTTTGGGTTCGAGGGGAAATGGGAGTCCTCTTCTGTCAGCAGAGACGACACCTGAGTCCTTTGCAGTCCTCTTGTCTGCCTCTGTGGGTGAAATGAGAGTGGTCTCTGTCATCATGAGCCATGTCTGAAAGAATTATTCACATTCCTTACGAGAATAGACGGGTGAAATAGCAAAAGGTGTGTCTTCCTTTGGAGCATGGACGGGTTCAAAGCCCACCTCATACCACTAAGTATTTTGCTGAACACGAGCAGTTGTGTGTGCGGCCTGTGTTTGGGTGATTTTTGGGTCATGTGTGTGTGTGTGTGTGTGTGTGTGTCTGTGTGTGTGTGTCTGTATTTCTGTCTCCATTCCTGAGCAGCAAATCTTTTTTCCTCTTTTAGCATGTTACTCACAACTGTGGATGAAGCCCAGCACTCCTGAAAACACAATCCATGTATGGTTGAAGGAAATTTTCTTGGTGATGTGTGAGAGGTTGGTGACTGAAACCAGCTCATTTCCCATTGACCACTAAGGTCACATCTCTCAGGTGAGAAGCAAAGTGAGAATTTGAACCAGGCACATTCTCCTTAGAGACAATGGGCCAAAGACAGGTCCGATGGAATAGAATGTCTTTTCATGTTGACATCCATCCCGTCAAGCCCTCGTTAAGCCATTGAAGTGTCACATTGGGCCTGGGGGAGGCGGTGCACCCTGTGATATTACACGTCCGAAGATTTGGATTTGATTTCCAGCCCTCTGCCAGTCAGTCTGCCAGGCACTTTCATGTGACAAGCCTTAGGCGAGTCCCTTTCTGTCTCTGATTCCCGATTCCTTCACAGGGATTTATGTGGGCCTTAACGCCCACTGGTAAAAGATCACTCTGCCAGCTCAGTGCCTGCTTTCTTGGTTTGACTTGTCAATCTGGACTTGAATACACCTTTGGTTTTGGATTGACTCTATTACCTCTCCTAGAAATTAACACACAAAACTGACAGCTGATTGACAAGATGAGAAGCAGTTTTCCAAAATTCAAATGGAACTTAATCCTTTCTTCCTAAAAGAATGCTCAAATAGAGGGGACACAGCTCACTCGTTTTGACTTCATGAGCTATGGCAGGTAGAGACAACTTTTTGAAACTACACAGCTAAAACTGTCCGTGCTTTGAATGCTAGACATGTTTTTCAGAATACACCGCTAAAACGGTCCCCGCTTTAAGTGCTAAAACACTTAAAGTGGGGACCGTTTTAGCTGTGTATTTTGAAAAAGTTGTGTGCTCTTCAAAGAGAAAGCTACTTTTGCTGTGTCTTTGGGTTCGAGGGGAAATGGGAGTCCTCTTCAGTCAGCAGGGACGACACCTGAGTCCTTTGAAGTCCTCCTGTCTGCCTCTGAGGGTGAAATGAGAGTGGTCCCTGTCATCATGAGCCATGTCTGAAAGAATTATTCACATTCCCTACGAGAATAGACGGGTGAAATAGCAAAAGGTGTGTCTTCCTTGGGAGCATGGACGGGTTCAAAGCCCACCTCATACCACTAAGTATTTTGCTGAACACGAGCAGTTGTGTGTGCGGCCTGTGTTTGGGTGATTTTTGTGTCATGTGTGTGTGTGTGTGTGTGTGTGAGTCTGTGTGTGTGTGTCTGTATTTCTGTCTCCATTCCTGAGCAGCAAATCTTTTTTCCTCTTTTAGCATGTTACTCACAACTGTGGATGAAGCCCAGCACTCCTGAAAACACAATCCATGTATGGTTGAAGGAAATTTTCTTGGTGATGAGTGAGAGGTTGGTGACTGAAACCAGCTCATTTCCCATTGACCACTGAGGTCACATCTCTCAGGTGAGAAGCAAAGGGAGAATTTGAACCAGGCACATTCTCCTTAGAGACAATGGGCCAAAGACAGGTCCGATGGAATCGAATGTCTTTTCATGTTGACATCCATCCCGTCAAGCCCTCGTTAAGCCATTGAAGTGTCACATTGGGCCTGGGGGAGGCGGTGCACCCTGTGAAATTACACGTCCGAAAATTTGGATTTGATTTCCAGCCCTCTGCCAGTCAGTCTGCCAGGCACTATCATGTGACAAGCCTTAGGCGAGTCCCTTTCTGTCTCTGATTCCCGATTCCTTAACAGGGATTTATGTGGGCCTTAACGCCCACTGGGAAAAGATCCCTCTGCCAGCTCAGTGCCTGCTTTCTTGGTTTGACTTGTCAATCTGGACTTGAATACACCTTTGGTTTTGGATTGACTCTATTACCTCTCCTAGAAATTAACACACAAAACTGACAGCTGATTGACAAGATGAGAAGCCGTTTTCCAAAATTCAAATTGAACTTAATCCTTTCTTACTAAAAGAATGCTCAACTCAAGGGGACACAGCTCACTCGTTTTGACTTCATGAGCTATGGCAGGTAGAGAAAACTTTTTGAAAATACACAGCTAAAACTGTCCGTGCTTTGAATGCTAGACATGTTTTTCAGAATACACAGCTAAAACGGTCCCCGCTTTAAGTGCTAAAACACTTAAAGCGGGGACCGTTTTAGCTGTGTATTTTGAAAAAGTTGTGTGCTCTTCAAAGAGAAAGCTACTTTTGCTGTGTCTTTGGGTTCGAGGGGAAATGGGAGTCCTCTTCAGTCAGCAGGGACGACACCTGAGTCCTTTGAAGTCCTCCTGTCTGCCTCTGAGGGTGAAATGAGAGTGGTCCCTGTCATCATGAGCCATGTCTGAAAGAATTATTCACATTCCCTACGAGAATAGACGGGTGAAATAGCAAAAGGTGTGTCTTCCTTTGGAGCATGGACGGGTTCAAAGCCCACCTCATACCACTAAGTATTTTGCTGAACACGAGCAGTTGTGTGTGCGGCCTGTGTTTCGGTGATTTTTGGGTCATGTGTGTGTGTGTGTGTGTGTGTGTTTGTGTGTGTGTGTGTCTGTATTTCTGTCTCCATTCCTGAGCAGCAAATCTTTTTTCCTCTTTTAGCATGTTACTCACAACTGTGGATGAAGCCCAGCACTCCTGAAAACACAATCCATGTATGGTTGAAGGAAATTTTCTTGGTGATGAGTGAGAGGTTGGTGACTGAAACCAGCTCATTTCCCATTGACCACTGAGGTCACATCTCTCAGGTGAGAAGCAAAGTGAGAATTTGAACCAGGCACATTCTCCTTAGAGACAATGGGCCAAAGACAAGTCCGATGGAATAGAATGTCTTTTCATGTTGACATCCATCCCGTCAAGCCCTCGTTAAGCCATTGAAGTGTCACATTGGGCCTGGGGGAGGCGGTGCACCCTGTGAAATTACACGTCCGAAAATTTGGATTTGATTTGCAGCCCTCTGCCAGTCAGTCTGCCAGGCACTATCATGTGACAAGCCTTAGGCGAGTCCCTTTCTGTCTCTGATTCCCGATTCCTTCACAGGGATTTATGTGGGCCTTAACGCCCACTGGGAAAAGATCCCTCTGCCAGCTCAGTGCCTGCTTTCTTGGTTTGACTTGTCAATCTGGACTTGAATACACCTTTGGTTTTGGATTGACTCTATTACCTCTCCTAGAAATTAACACACAAAACTGACAGCTGATTGACAAGATGAGAAGCCGTTTTCCAAAATTCAAATTGAACTTAATCCTTTCTTACTAAAAGAATGCTCAACTCAAGGGGACACAGCTCACTCGTTTTGACTTCATGAGCTATGGCAGGTAGAGAAAACTTTTTGAAAATACACAGCTAAAACTGTCCGTGCTTTGAATGCTAGACATGTTTTTCAGAATACACAGCTAAAACGGTCCCCGCTTTAAGTGCTAAAACACTTAAAGCGGGGACCGTTTTAGCTGTGTATTTTGAAAAAGTTGTGTGCTCTTCAAAGAGAAAGCTACTTTTGCTGTGTCTTTGGGTTCGAGGGGAAATGGGAGTCCTCTTCAGTCAGCAGGGACGACACCTGAGTCCTTTGAAGTCCTCCTGTCTGCCTCTGAGGGTGAAATGAGAGTGGTCCCTGTCATCATGAGCCATGTCTGAAAGAATTATTCACATTCCCTACGAGAATAGACGGGTGAAATAGCAAAAGGTGTGTCTTCCTTTGGAGCATGGACGGGTCCAAAGCCCACCTCATACCACTAAGTATTTTGCTGAACACGAGCAGTTGTGTGTGCGGCCTGTGTTTCGGTGATTTTTGGGTCATGTGTGTGTGTGTGTGTGTGTGTGTGTTTGTGTGTGTGTGTGTCTGTATTTCTGTCTCCATTCCTGAGCAGCAAATCTTTTTTCCTCTTTTAGCATGTTACTCACAACTGTGGATGAAGCCCAGCACTCCTGAAAACACAATCCATGTATGGTTGAAGGAAATTTTCTTGGTGATGAGTGAGAGGTTGGTGACTGAAACCAGCTCATTTCCCATTGACCACTGAGGTCACATCTCTCAGGTGAGAAGCAAAGTGAGAATTTGAACCAGGCACATTCTCCTTAGAGACAATGGGCCAAAGACAAGTCCGATGGAATAGAATGTCTTTTCATGTTGACATCCATCCCGTCAAGCCCTCGTTAAGCCATTGAAGTGTCACATTGGGCCTGGGGGAGGCGGTGCACCCTGTGAAATTACACGTCCGAAAATTTGGATTTGATTTCCAGCCCTCTGCCAGTCAGTCTGCCAGGCACTTTCATGTGACAAGCCTTAGGCGAGTCCCTTTCTGTCTCTGATTCCCGATTCCTTCACAGGGATTTATGTGGGCCTTAACGCCCACTGGGAAAAGATCCCTCTGCCAGCTCAGTGCCTGCTTTCTTGGTTTGACTTGTCAATCTGGACTTGAATACACCTTTGGTTTTGGATTGACTCTATTACCTCTCCTAGAAATTAACACACAAAACTGACAGCTGATTGACAAGATGAGAAGCAGTTTTCCAAAATTCAAATTGAACTTAATCCTTTCTTACTAAAAGAATGCTCAACTCAAGGGGACACAGCTCACTCGTTTTGACTTCATGAGCTATGGCAGGTAGAGACAACTTTTTGAAAATACACAGCTAAAACTGTCCGTGCTTTGAATGCTAGACATGTTTTTCAGAATACACAGCTAAAACGGTCCCCGCTTTAAGTGCTAAAGCACTTAAAGCGGGGACCGTTTTAGCTGTGTATTTTGAAAAAGTTGTGTGCTCTTCAAAGAGAAAGCTACTTTTGCTGTGTCTTTGGGTTCGAGGGGAAATGGGAGTCCTCTTCTGTCAGCAGGGACGACACCTGAGTCCTTTGCACTCCTCTTGTCTGCCTCTGAGGGTGAAATGAGAGTGGTCTCTGTCATCATGAGCCATGTCTGAAAGAATTATTCACATTCCTTACGAGAATAGACGGGTGAAATAGCAAAAGGTGTGTCTTCCTTTGGAGCATGGACAGGTTCAAAGCCCACCTCATACCACTAAGTATTTTGCTGAACACGAGCAGTTGTGTGTGCGGCCTGTGTTTGGGTGATTTTTGGGTCATGTGTGTGTGTGTGTGTGTGTTTGTGTGTCTGTGTGTGTGTGTCTGTATTTCTGTCTCCATTCCTGAGCAGCAAATCTTTTTTCCTCTTTTAGCATGTTACTCACAACTGTGGATGAAGCCCAGCACTCCTGAAAACACAATCCATGTATGGTTGAAGGAAATTTTCTTGGTGATGAGTGAGAGGTTGGTGACTGAAACCAGCTCATTTCCCATTGACCACTGAGGTCACATCTCTCAGGTGAGAAGCAAAGGGAGAATTTGAACCAGGCACATTCTCCTTAGAGACAATGGGCCAAAGACAGGTCCGATGGAATCGAATGTCTTTTCATGTTGACATCCATCCCGTCACGCCCTCGTTAAGCCATTGAAGTGTCACATTGGGCCGGCGGGAGGCGGTGCCCCCTGTGAAATTACAAGTCCGAAGATTTGGATTTGATTTCCAGCCCTCTGCCAGTCAGTCTGCCAGGCACTTTCATGTGACAAGCCTTAGGCGAGTCCCTTTCTGTCTCTGGTTCCCGATTCCTTCACAGGGATTTATGTGGAACTTAACGCCCACTGGGAAAAGATCCCTCTGCCAGCTCAGTGCCTGCTTTCTTGGTTTGACTTGTCAATCTGGACTTGAATACACCTTTGGTTTTGGATTGACTCTATTACCTCTCCTAGAAATTAACACACAAAACTGACAGCTGATTGACAATATGAGAAGCAGTTTTCCAAAATTCAAATTGAACTTAATCCTTTCTTACTAAAAGAATGCTCAAATCAAGGGGAAACAGCTCACTCGTTTTGACTTCATGAGCTATGGCAGGTAGAGACAACGTTTTGAAAATACACAGCTACAACTGTCCGTGCTTTGAATGCTAGACATGTTTTTCAGAATACACAGCTAAAGTGCTAAAGCACTTAAAGCGGGGACCGTTTTAGCTGTGTATTTTGAAAAAGTTGTGTGCTCTTCAAAGAGAAAGCTACTTTTGCTGTGTCTTTGGGTTCGAGGGGAAATGGGAGTCCTCTTCAGTCAGCAGGGACGACACCTGAGTCCTTTGCAGTCTTCCTGTCTGCCTCTGAGGGTGAAATGAGAGTGATCCCTGTCATCATGAGCCATGTCTGAAAGAATTATTCACATTCCCTACGAGAATAGACGGGTGAAATAGCAAAAGGTGTGTCTTCCTTTGGAGCATGGACGGGTTCAAAGCCCACCCCATACCACTAAGTATTTTGCTGAACACGAGCAGTTGTGTGTGCGGCCTGTGTTTGGGTGATTTTTGTGTCATGTGTGTGTGTGTGTGTGTGTGTGTGTGTGTGTGTGTGTCTGTATTTCTGTCTCCATTCCTGAGCCGCTAATCTTTTCTCCTCTTTTAGCATGTTACTCACAACTGTGGATGAAGCCCAGCACTCCTGAAAACACAATCCATGTATGGTTGAAGGAAATTTTCTTGGTGATGAGTGAGAGTTTGGTGACTGAAATCAGCTCATTTCCCATTGACCACTGAGGTCACATCTCTCAGGTGAGAAGCAAAGTGAGAATTTGAACCAGGCACATTCTCCTTAGAGACAATGGGCCAAAGACAGGTCCGATGGAATCGAATGTCTTTTCATGTTTACATCCATCCCGTCAAGCCCTCGTTAAGCCATTGAAGTGTCACATTGGGCCTGGGGGAGGCGGTGCACCCTGTGAAATTACACGTCCGAAGATTTGGATTTGATTTCCAGCCCTCTGCCAGTCAGTCTGCCAGGCACTTTCATGTGACAAGACTTAGGCGAGTCCCTTTCTGTCTCTGATTCCCGATTCCTTCACAGGGATTTATGTGGGCCTTAACGCCCACTGGGAAAAGATCCCTCTGCCAGCTCAGTGCCTGCTTTCTTGGTTTGACTTGTCAATCTGGACTTGAATACACCTTTGGTTTTGGATTGACTCTATTACCTCTCCTAGAAATTAACACACAAAACTGACAGCTGATTGACAAGATGAGAAGCAGTTTTCCAAAATTCAAATTGAACTTAATCCTTTCTTACTAAAAGAATGCTCAAATCAAGGGGACACAGCTCACTCGTTTTGACTTCATGAGCTATGGCAGGTAGAGACAACTTTTTGAAAATACACAGCTAAAACTGTCCGTGCTTTGAATGCTAGATATGTTTTTCAGAATACACAGCTAAAACGGTCCCCGCTTTACGTGCTAAAGCACTTAAAGCGGGGACCGTTTTAGCTGTGTATTTTGAAAAAGTTGTGTGCTCTTCAAAGAGAAAGCTACTTTTGCTGTGTCTTTGGGTTCGAGGGGAAATGGGAGTCCTCTTCAGTCAGCAGAAACGACACCTGAGTCCTTTGCAGTCCTCTTGTCTGCCTCTGAGGGTGAAATGAGAGTGGTCCCTGTCATCATGAGCCATGTCTGAAAGAATTATTCACATTCCCTACGAGAATAGACGGGTGAAATAGCAAAAGGTGTGTCTTCCTTTGGAGCATGGACGGGTTCAAAGCCCACCTCATACCACTAAGTATTTTGCTGAACACGAGCAGTTGTGTGTGCGGCCTGTGTTTGGGTGATTTTTGTGTCGTGTGTGTGTGTGTGTGTGTGTGTGTGTGTGTGTCTGTGTGTGTGTGTCTGTATTTCTGTCTCCATTCCTGAACAGCAAATCTTTTTTCCTCTTTAAGCATGTTACTCACAACTGTGGATGAAGCCCAGCACTCCTGAAAACACAATCCATGTATGGTTGAAGGAAATTTTCTTGGTGATGAGTGAGAGGTTGGTGACTGAAACCAGCTCATTTCCCATTGACCACTGAGGTCACATCTCTCAGGTGAGAAGCAAAGTGAGAATTTGAACCAGGCACATTCTCCTTAGAGACAATGGGCCAAAGACAGGTCCGATGGAATCGAATGTCTTTTTTGTTGACATCCATCCCGTCAAGCCCTCGTTAAGCCATTGAAGTGTCACATTGGGCCTGGGGGAGGCGGTGCACCCTGTGAAATTACACGTCCGAAGATTTGGATTTGATTTCCAGCCCTCTGCCAGTCTGTCTGCCAGGCACTTTCATGTGACAAGCCTTAGGCGAGTCCCTTTCTGTCTCTGATTCCCGATTCCTTCACAGGGATTTATGTGGGCCTTAACGCCCACTGGGAAAAGATCCCTCTGCCAGCTCAGTGCCTGCTTTCTTGGTATGACTTGTCAATCTGGACTTGAATACACCTTTGGTTTTGGATTGACTCTATTACCTCTCCTAGAAATTAACACACAAAACTGACAGCTGATTGACAAGATGAGAAGCAGTTTTCCAAAATTCAAATTGAACTTAATCCTTTCTTACTAAAAGAATGCTCAAATCAAGGGGACACAGCTCACTCGTTTTGATTTCATGAGATATGGCAGGTAGAGACAACTTTTTGATAATAGACAGCTACAACTGTCCGTGCTTTGAATGCTAGACATGTTTTTCAGAATACACAGCTAAAGTGCTAAAGCACTTAAAGCGGGGACCGTTTTAGCTGTGTATTTTGAAAAAGTTGTGTGCTCTTCAAAGAGAAAGCTACTTTTGCTGTGTCTTTGGGTTCGAGGGGAAATGGGAGTCCTCTTCAGTCAGCAGGGACGACACCTGAGTCCTTTGCAGTCTTCCTGTCTGCCTCTGAGGGTGAAATGAGAGTGGTCCCTGTCATCATGAGCCATGTCTGAAAGAATTATTCACATTCCCTACGAGAATAGACGGGTGAAATAGCAAAAGGTGTGTCTTCCTTTGGAGCATGGACGGGTTCAAAGCCCACCCCATACCACTAAGTATTTTGCTGAACACGAGCAGTTGTGTGTGCGGCCTGTGTTTGGGTGATTTTTGTGTCATGTGTGTGTGTGTGTGTGTGTGTGTGTGTGTGTGTGTCTGTATTTCTGTCTCCATTCCTGAGCCGCTAATCTTTTCTCCTCTTTTAGCATGTTACTCACAACTGTGGATGAAGCCCAGCACTCCTGAAAACACAATCCATGTATGGTTGAAGGAAATTTTCTTGGTGATGAGTGAGAGTTTGGTGACTGAAATCAGCTCATTTCCCATTGACCACTGAGGTCACATCTCTCAGGTGAGAAGCAAAGTGAGAATTTGAACCAGGCACATTCTCCTTAGAGACAATGGGCCAAAGACAGGTCCGATGGAATCGAATGTCTTTTCATGTTTACATCCATCCCGTCAAGCCCTCGTTAAGCCATTGAAGTGTCACATTGGGCCTGGGGGAGGCGGTGCACCCTGTGAAATTACACGTCCGAAGATTTGGATTTGATTTCCAGCCCTCTGCCAGTCAGTCTGCCAGGCACTTTCATGTGACAAGCCTTAGGCGAGTCCCTTTCTGTCTCTGATTCCCGATTCCTTCACAGGGATTTATGTGGGCCTTAACGCCCACTGGGAAAAGATCCCTCTGCCAGCTCAGTGCCTGCTTTCTTGGTTTGACTTGTCAATCTGGACTTGAATACACCTTTGGTTTTGGATTGACTCTATTACCTCTCCTAGAAATTAACACACAAAACTGACAGCTGATTGACAAGATGAGAAGCAGTTTTCCAAAATTCAAATTGAACTTAATCCTTTCTTACTAAAAGAATGCTCAAATCAAGGGGACACAGCTCACTCGTTTTGACTTCATGAGCTATGGCAGGTAGAGACAACTTTTTGAAAATACACAGCTAAAACTGTCCGTGCTTTGAATGCTAGACATGTTTTTCAGAATACACAGCTAAAACGGTCCCCGCTTTACGTGCTAAAGCACTTAAAGCGGGGACCGTTTTAGCTGTGTATTTTGAAAAAGTTGTGTGCTCTTCAAAGAGAAAGCTACTTTTGCTGTGTCTTTGGGTTCGAGGGGAAATGGGAGTCCTCTTCAGTCAGCAGGGACGACACCTGAGTCCTTTGCAGTCCTCTTGTCTGCTTCTGAGGGTGAAATGAGAGTGGTCCCTGTCATCATGAGCCATGTCTGAAAGAATTATTCACATTCCCTACGAGAATAGACGGGTGAAATAGCAAAAGGTGTGTCTTCCTTTGGAGCATGGACGGGTTCAAAGCCCACCTCATACCACTAAGTATTTTGCTGAACACGAGCAGTTGTGTGTGCGGCCTGTGTTTGGGTGATTTTGGTGTCATGTGTTTGTGTGTGAGTGTTTGTGTGTGTGTGTGTGTGTGTGTCTGTGTGTGTGTGTCTATATTTCTGTCTCCATTCCTGAGCAGCAAATCATTTTTCCTCTTTTAGCATGTTACTCACAACGGTGGATGAAGCCCAGCACTCCTGAAAACACAATCCATGTATGGTTGAAGGAAATTTTCTTGGTGATGAGTGTGAGGTTGGTGACTGAAACCAGCTCATTTCCCATTGACCACGGAGGTCACATCTCTCAGGTGAGAAGCAAAGGGAGAATTTGAACCAGGCACATTCTCCTTAGAGACAATGGGCCAAAGACAGGTCCGATGGAATCGAATGTCTTTTCATGTTGACATCCATCCCGTCACGCCCTCGTTAAGCCATTGAAGTGTCACATTGGGCCGGCGGGAGTGGTGCCCCCTGTGAAATTACAAGTCCGAAGATTTGGATTTGATTTCCAGCCCTCTGCCAGTCAGTCTGCCAGGCACTTTCATGTGACAAGCCTTAGGCGAGTCTCTTTCTGTCTCTGATTCCCGATTCTTTCACAGGGATTTATGTGGGCCTTAACGCCCACTGGGAAAAGATCCCTCTGCCAGCTCAGTGCCTGCTTTCTTGCTTTGACTTGTGAATCTGGACTTGATTACACCTTTGCTTTTGGATTGACTCTATTACCTCTCGTAGAAATTGACACACAAAACTGACAGCTGATTGAAAAGATGAGAAGCAGTTTTCCAAAATTCAAATTGAACAAAATCCTTTCTTACTAAAAGAATGCTCAAATCAAGGGGACACAACTCTCTCGTTTTGACTTCATGAGCTACGGCAGGTAGAGACAACTTTTTGAAAATACACAGCTAAAACTGTCCGTGCTTTGAATGCTAGACATGTTTTTCAGAATACACAGCTAAAACGGTCCCCGCATTAACTGCTAAAGCACTTAAAGCGGGGACCGTTTTAACTGTGTATTTTGAAAAAGTTGTGTGCTCTTCAAAGAGAAAGCTACTTTTGCTGTGTCTTTGGGTTCGAGGGGAAATGGGAGTCCTCTTCAGTCAGCAGGGACGACACCTGAGTCCTTTGCAGTCCTCTTGTCTGCCTCTGAGGCTGAAATGAAAGTGGTCCCTGTCATCATGAGCCATGTCTGAAAGAATTATTCACATTCCCTACGAGAATAGACGGGTGAAATAGCAAAAGGTGTGTCTTCCTTTGGAGCATGGACGGTTTCAAAGCCCACCTCATACCACTAAGTATTTTGCTGAACACGAGCAGTTGTGTGTGCGGCCTGTGTTTGGGTGATTTTTGTGTCGTGTGTGTGTGTGTGTGTGTGTGTGTGTGTCTGTGTGTGTGAGTCTGTATTTCTGTCTCCATTCCTGAGAAGCAAATCTTTTTTCCTCTTTTAGCATGTTACTCACAACTGTGGATGAAGCCCAGCACTCCTGGAAACACAATCCATGTATGGTTGAAGGAAATTTTGTTGGTGATGAGTGAGAGGCTGGTGACTGAAACCAGCTCATTTCCCATTGACCACTGAGGTCACATCTCTCAGGTGAGAAGCAAAGTGAGAATTTGAACCAGGCACATTCTCCTTAGAGACAATGGGCCAAAGACAGGTCCGATGGAATCGAATGTCTTTTCATGTTGACATCCATCCCGTCAAGCCCTCGTTAAGCCATTGAAGTGTCACATTGGGCCTGGGGGAGGCGGTGCACCCTGTGAAATAACACGTAAAAAGATTTGGATTTGATTTCCAGCCCTCTGCCAGTCAGTCTGCCAGGCACTTTCATGTGACAAGCCTTAGGCGAGTCCCTTTCTGTCTCTGATTCCCGATTCCTTCACAGGGATTTATGTGGGCCTTAACGCCCACTGGGAAAAGATCCCTCTGCCAGCTCAGTGCCTGCTTTCTTGGTTTGACTTGTCAATCTGGACTTGAATACACCTTTGGTTTTGGATTGACTCTATTACCTCTCCTAGAAATTAACACACAAAACTGACAGCTGATTGACAAGATGAGAAGCAGTTTTCCAAAATTCAAATTGAACTTAATCCTTTCTTTCTAAAAGAATGCTCAAATCAAGGGGACACAGCTCACTCGTTTTGACTTCATGAGCTATGGCAGGTAGAGACAACTTTTTGAAAATACACAGCTAAAACTGTCCGTGCTTTGAATGCTAGACATGTTTTTCAGAATACACAGCTAAAACGGTCCCCGCTTTACGTGCTAAAGCACTTAAAGCGGGGACCGTTTTAGCTGTGTATTTTGAAAAAGTTGTGTGCTCTTCAAAGAGAAAGCTACTTTTGCTGTGTCTTTGGGTTCGAGGGGAAATGGGAGTCCTCTTCAGTCAGCAGGGATGACACCTGAGTCCTTTGCAGTCCTCTTGTCTGCCTCTGAGGGTGAAATGAGAGTGGTCCCTGTCATCATGAGCCATGTCTGAAAGAATTATTCACATTCCCTACGAGAATAGACGGGTGAAATAGCAAAAGGTGTGTCTTCCTTTGGAGCATGGACGGGTTCAAAGCCCACCTCATACCACTAAGTATTTTGCTGAACACGAGCAGTTGTGTGTGCGGCCTGTGTTTGGGTGATTTTTTTGTCGTGTGTGTGTGTGAGTGTTTGTGTGTGTGTGTGTGTGTGTGTGTCTGCGTGTGTGTGTCTGTATTTCTGTCTCCATTCCTGAGCAGCAAATCTTTTTTCCTCTTTTAGCATGTTACTCACAACGGTGGATGAAGCCCAGCGCTCCTGAAAACACAATCCATGTATGGTTGAAGGAAATTTTCTTGGTGATGAGTGAGAGGTTGGTGACTGAAACCAGCTCATTTCCCATTGACCACTGAGGTCACATCTCTCAGGTGAGAAGCAAAGTGAGAATTTGAACCAGGCACATTCTCCTTAGAGACAATGGGCCAAAGACAGGTCCGATGGAATCGAATGTCTTTTCATGTTGATATCCATCCCGTCAAGCCCTCGTTAAGCCATTGAAGTGTCACATTGGGCCTGGGGGAGGTGGTGCACCCTGCGAAATTACACGTCCGAAGATTTGGATTTGATTTCCAGCCCTCTGCCAGTCAGTCTGCCAGGCACTTTCATGTGACAAGACTTAGGCGAGTCCCTTTCTGTCTCTGATTCCCGATTCCTTCACAGGGATTTATGTGGGCCTTAACGCCCACTGGGAAAATATCCCTCTGCCAGCTCAGTGCCTGCTTTCTTGGTTTGACTTGTCAATCTGGACTTGAATACACCTTTGGTTTTGGATTGACTCTATTACCTCTCCTAGAAATTAACACACAAAACTGACAGCTGATTGACAAAATGAGAAGCAGTTTTCCAAAATTCAAATTGAACTTAATCCTTTCTTTCTAAAAGAATGCTCAAATCAAGGGGACACAGCTCACTCGTTTTGACTTCATGAGCTATGGCAGGTAGAGACAACTTTTTGAAAATACACAGCTAAAACCGTCCGTGCTTTGAATGCTAGATATGTTTTTCAGAATACACAGCTAAAACAGTACCCGCTTTAAGTGTTAAAGCACTTAAAGCGGGGACCGTTTTAGCTGTGTATTTTGAAAAATTTGTGTGCTCTTCAAAGAGAAAGCTACTTTTGCTGTGTCTTCGGGTTCGAGGGGAAATGGGAGTCCTCTTCAGTCAGCAGGGACGACACCTGAGTCCTTTGCAGTCTTCCTGTCTGCATTTGAGGGTGAAATGAGAGTGGTCCCTGTCATCATGAGCCATGTCTGAAAGAATTATTCACATTCCCTACGAGAATAGACGGGTGAAATAGCAAAAGGTGTGTCTTCCTTTGGAGCATGGACGGGTTCAAAGCCCACCTCATACCACTAAGTATTTTGCTGAACACGAGCAGTTGTGTGTGCGGCCTGTGTTTGGGTGATTTTTGTGTCGTGTGTGTGTGTGTGTGTGTGTGTGTGTGTGTGTCTGTATTTCTGTCTCCATTCCTGAGCAGCAAATCTTTTTTCCTCTTTTAGCATGTTACTCACAACTGTGGATGAAGCCCAGCACTCCTGAAAACACAATCCATGTATGGTTGAAGGAAATTTTCTTGGTGATGAGTGAGAGTTTGGTGACTGAAACCAGCTCATTTCCCATTGACCACTGAGGTCACATCTCTCAGGTGAGAAGCAAAGTGAGAATTTGAACCAGGCACATTCTCCTTAGAGACAATGGGCCAAAGACAGGTCCGATGGAATCGAATGTCTTTTCATGTTTACATCCATCCCGTCAAGCCCTCGTTAAGCCATTGAAGTGTCACATTGGGCCTGGGGGAGGCGGTGCACCCTGTGAAATTACACGTCCGAAGATATGGATTTGATTTCCAGCCCTCTGCCAGTCAGTCTGCCAGGCACTTTCATGTGACAAGCCTTAGGCGAGTCCCTTTCTGTCTCTGATTCCCGATTCCTTCACAGGGATTTATGTGGGCCTTAACGCCCACTGGGAAAAGATCCCTCTGCCAGCTCAGTGCCTGCTTTCTTGGTTTGACTTGTCAATCTGGACTTGAATACACCTTTGGTTTTGGATTGACTCTATTACCTCTCCTAGAAATTAACACACAAAACTGACAGCTGATTGACAAGATGAGAAGCTGTTTTCCAAAATTCAAATTGAACTTAATCCTTTCTTACTAAAAGAATGCTCAAATCAAGAGGACACAGCTCACTCGTTTTGACTTCATGAGCTATGGCAGGTAGAGACAACTTTTTGAAAATACACAGCTAAAACTGTCCGTGCTTTGAATGCTAGACATGTTTTTCAGAATACACAGCTAAAACGGTCCCCGCTTTACGTGCTAAAGCAGTTAAAGCGGGGACCGTTTTAGCTGTGTATTTTGAAAAAGTTGTGTGCTCTTCAAAGAGAAAGCTACTTTTGCTGTGTCTTTGGGTTCGAGGGGAAATGGGAGTCCACTTCAGTCAGCAGCGACGACACTTGAGTCCTTTGCAGTCCTCTTGTCTGCCTCTGAGGGTGAAATGAGAGTGGTCCCTGTCATCATGACCCATGTCTGAAAGAATTATTCACATTCCCTACGAGAATAGACGGTTGAAATAGCAAAAGGTGTGTCTTCCTTTGGAGCATGGACGGGTTCAAAGCCCACCTCATACCACTAAGTATTTTGCTGAACACGAGCAGTTGTGTGTGCGGCCTGTGTTTGGGTGATTTTTGTGTCATGTGTGTGTGTGTGTGTGTGTGTGTGTGTGTGTGTGTCTGTGTGTGTGTGTCTGTATTTCTGTCTCCATTCCTGAGCAGCAAATCTTTTTTCCTCTTTTAGCATGTTACTCACAACGGTGGATGAAGCCCAGCACTCCTGAAAACACAATCCATGTATGGTTGAAGGAAATTTTCTTGGTGTTGAGTGAGAGGTTGGTGACTGAAACCAGCTCATTTCCCATTGACCACTGAGGTCACATCTCTCAGGTGAGAAGCAAAGTGAGAATTTGAACCGGGCACATTCTCCTTAGAGACAATGGGCCAAAGACAGGTCCGATGGAATCGAATGTCTTTTCATGTTGACATCCATCACGTCAAGCCCTCGTTAAGCAATTGAAGTGTCACATTGGGCCTGGGGGAGGTGGTACACCCTGTGAAATTACACGTCCGAAGATTTGGATTTGATTTCCAGCCCTCTGCCAGTCAGTCTGCCAGGCACTTTCATGTGACAAGCCTTAGGCGAGTCCCTTTCTGTCTCTGATTCCCGATTCCTTCACAGGGATTTATGTGGGCCTTAACGCCCACTGGGAAAAGATCCCTCTGCCAGCTCAGTGCCTGCTTTCTTGGTTTGACTTGTCAATCTGGACTTGAATACACCTTTGGTTTTGGATTGACTCTATTACCTCTCCTAGAAATTAACACACAAAACTGACAGCTGATTGACAAGATGAGAAGCAGTTTTCCAAAATTCAAATTGAACTTAATCCTTTCTTCCTAAAAGAATGCTCAAATCAAGGGGACACAGCTCACTCGTTTTGACTTCATGAGCTATGGCAGGTAGAGACAACTTTTTGAAAATACACAGCTAAAACTGTCCGTGCTTTGAATGCTAGACATGTTTTTCAGAATACACAGCTAAAACGGTCCCCGCTTTACGTGCTAAAGCACTTAAAGCGGGGACCGTTTTAGCTGTGTATTTTGAAAAAGTTGTGTGCTCTTCAAAGAGAAAGCTACTTTTGCTGTGTCTTTGGGTTCGAGGGGAAATGGGAGTCCTCTTCAGTCAGCAGGGACGACACCTGAGTCCTTTGCAGTCCTCTTGTCTGCCTCTGAGGGTGAAATGAGAGTGGTCCCTGTCATCATGAGCCATGTCTGAAAGAATTATTCACATTCCCTACGAGAATAGACGGGTGAAATAGCAAAAGGTGTGTCTTCCTTTGGAGCATGGACGGGTTCAAAGCCCACCTCATACCACTAAGTATTTTGCTGAACACGAGCAGTTGTGTGTGCGGCCTGTGTTTGGGTGATTTTTGTGTCGTGTGTGTGTGTGAGTGTTTGTGTGTGTGTGTGTGTGTGTGTCTGCGTGTGTGTGTCTGTATTTCTGTCTCCATTCCTGAGCAGCAAATCTTTTTTCCTCTTTTAGCATGTTACTCACAACGGTGGATGAAGCCCAGCGCTCCTGAAAACACAATCCATGTATGGTTGAAGGAAATTTTCTTGGTGATGAGTGAGAGGTTGGTGACTGAAACCAGCTCATTTCCCATTGACCATTGAGGTCACATCTCTCAGGTCAGAAGCAAAGTGAGAATTTGAACCAGGCACATTCTCCTTAGAGACAATGGGCCAAAGACAGGTCCGATGGAATCGAATGTCTTTTCATGTTGATATCCATCCCGTCAAGCCCTCGTTAAGCCATTGAAGTGTCACATTGGGCCTGGGGGAGGTGGTGCACCCTGCGAAATTACACGTCCGAAGATTTGGATTTGATTTCCAGCCCTCTGCCAGTCAGTCTGCCAGGCACTTTCATGTGACAAGACTTAGGCGAGTCCCTTTCTGTCTCTGATTCCCGATTCCTTCACAGGGATTTATGTGGGCCTTAACGCCCACTGGGAAAATATCCCTCTGCCAGCTCAGTGCCTGCTTTCTTGGTTTGACTTGTCAATCTGGACTTGAATACACCTTTGGTTTTGGATTGACTCTATTACCTCTCCTAGAAATTAACACACAAAACTGACAGCTGATTGACAAAATGAGAAGCAGTTTTCCAAAATTCAAATTGAACTTAATCCTTTCTTTCTAAAAGAATGCTCAAATCAAGGGGACACAGCTCACTCGTTTTGACTTCATGAGCTATGGCAGGTAGAGACAACTTTTTGAAAATACACAGCTAAAACCGTCCGTGCTTTGAATGCTAGATATGTTTTTCAGAATACACAGCTAAAACAGTACCCGCTTTAAGTGTTAAAGCACTTAAAGCGGGGACCGTTTTAGCTGTGTATTTTGAAAAATTTGTGTGCTCTTCAAAGAGAAAGCTACTTTTGCTGTGTCTTCGGGTTCGAGGGGAAATGGGAGTCCTCTTCAGTCAGCAGGGAAGACACCTGAGTCCTTTGCAGTCTTCCTGTCTGCATTTGAGGGTGAAATGAGAGTGGTCCCTGTCATCATGAGCCATGTCTGAAAGAATTATTCACATTCCCTACGAGAATAGACGGGTGAAATAGCAAAAGGTGTGTCTTCCTTTGGAGCATGGACGGGTTCAAAGCCCACCTCATACCACTAAGTATTTTGCTGAACACGAGCAGTTGTGTGTGCGGCCTGTGTTTGGGTGATTTTTGTGTCGTGTGTGTGTGTGTGTGTGTGTGTGTGTGTGTCTGTATTTCTGTCTCCATTCCTGAGCAGCAAATCTTTTTTCCTCTTTTAGCATGTTACTCACAACTGTGGATGAAGCCCAGCACTCCTGAAAACACAATCCATGTATGGTTGAAGGAAATTTTCTTGGTGATGAGTGAGAGTTTGGTGACTGAAACCAGCTCATTTCCCATTGACCACTGAGGTCACATCTCTCAGGTGAGAAGCAAAGTGAGAATTTGAACCAGGCACATTCTCCTTAGAGACAATGGGCCAAAGACAGGTCCGATGGAATCGAATGTCTTTTCATGTTTACATCCATCCCGTCAAGCCCTCGTTAAGCCATTGAAGTGTCACATTGGGCCTGGGGGAGGCGGTGCACCCTGTGAAATTACACGTCCGAAGATATGGATTTGATTTCCAGCCCTCTGCCAGTCAGTCTGCCAGGCACTTTCATGTGACAAGCCTTAGGCGAGTCCCTTTCTGTCTCTGATTCCCGATTCCTTCACAGGGATTTATGTGGGCCTTAACGCCCACTGGGAAAAGATCCCTCTGCCAGCTCAGTGCCTGCTTTCTTGGTTTGACTTGTCAATCTGGACTTGAATACACCTTTGGTTTTGGATTGACTCTATTACCTCTCCTAGAAATTAACACACAAAACTGACAGCTGATTGACAAGATGAGAAGCTGTTTTCCAAAATTCAAATTGAACTTAATCCTTTCTTACTAAAAGAATGCTCAAATCAAGAGGACACAGCTCACTCGTTTTGACTTCATGAGCTATGGCAGGTAGAGACAACTTTTTGAAAATACACAGCTAAAACTGTCCGTGCTTTGAATGCTAGACATGTTTTTCAGAATACACAGCTAAAACGGTCCCCGCTTTACGTGCTAAAGCAGTTAAAGCGGGGACCGTTTTAGCTGTGTATTTTGAAAAAGTTGTGTGCTCTTCAAAGAGAAAGCTACTTTTGCTGTGTCTTTGGGTTCGAGGGGAAATGGGAGTCCACTTCAGTCAGCAGGGACGACACTTGAGTCCTTTGCAGTCCTCTTGTCTGCCTCTGAGGGTGAAATGAGAGTGGTCCCTGTCATCATGAGCCATGTCTGAAAGAATTATTCACATTCCCTACGAGAATAGACGGTTGAAATAGCAAAAGGTGTGTCTTCCTTTGGAGCATGGACGGGTTCAAAGCCCACCTCATACCACTAAGTATTTTGCTGAACACGAGCAGTTGTGTGTGCGGCCTGTGTTTGGGTGATTTTTGTGTCATGTGTGTGTGTGTGTGTGTGTCTGTATTTCTGTCTCCATTCCTGAGCAGCAAATCTTTTTTCCTCTTTTAGCATGTTACTCACAACGGTGGATGAAGCCCAGCGCTCCTGAAAACACAATCCATGTATGGTTGAAGGAAATTTTCTTGGTGATGAGTGAGAGGTTGGTGACTGAAACCAGCTCATTTCCCATTGACCATTGAGGTCACATCTCTCAGGTCAGAAGCAAAGTGAGAATTTGAACCAGGCACATTCTCCTTAGAGACAATGGGCCAAAGACAGGTCCGATGGAATCGAATGTCTTTTCATGTTGATATCCATCCCGTCAAGCCCTCGTTAAGCCATTGAAGTGTCACATTGGGCCTGGGGGAGGTGGTGCACCCTGCGAAATTACACGTCCGAAGATTTGGATTTGATTTCCAGCCCTCTGCCAGTCAGTCTGCCAGGCACTTTCATGTGACAAGACTTAGGCGAGTCCCTTTCTGTCTCTGATTCCCGATTCCTTCACAGGGATTTATGTGGGCCTTAACGCCCACTGGGAAAATATCCCTCTGCCAGCTCAGTGCCTGCTTTCTTGGTTTGACTTGTCAATCTGGACTTGAATACACCTTTGGTTTTGGATTGACTCTATTACCTCTCCTAGAAATTAACACACAAAACTGACAGCTGATTTACAAAATGAGAAGCAGTTTTCCAAAATTCAAATTGAACTTAATCCTTTCTTTCTAAAAGAATGCTCAAATCAAGGGGACACAGCTCACTCGTTTTGACTTCATGAGCTATGGCAGGTAGAGACAACTTTTTGAAAATACACAGCTAAAACCGTCCGTGCTTTGAATGCTAGATATGTTTTTCAGAATACACAGCTAAAACAGTACCCGCTTTAAGTGTTAAAGCACTTAAAGCGGGGACCGTTTTAGCTGTGTATTTTGAAAAATTTGTGTGCTCTTCAAAGAGAAAGCTACTTTTGCTGTGTCTTCGGGTTCGAGGGGAAATGGGAGTCCTCTTCAGTCAGCAGGGACGACACCTGAGTCCTTTGCAGTCTTCCTGTCTGCATTTGAGGGTGAAATGAGAGTGGTCCCTGTCATCATGAGCCATGTCTGAAAGAATTATTCACATTCCCTACGAGAATAGACGGGTGAAATAGCAAAAGGTGTGTCTTCCTTTGGAGCATGGACGGGTTCAAAGCCCACCTCATACCACTAAGTATTTTGCTGAACACGAGCAGTTGTGTGTGCGGCCTGTGTTTGGGTGATTTTTGTGTCGTGTGTGTGTGTGTGTGTGTGTGTGTGTGTGTGTGTCTGTATTTCTGTCTCCATTCCTGAGCAGCAAATCTTTTTTCCTCTTTTAGCATGTTACTCACAACTGTGGATGAAGCCCAGCACTCCTGAAAACACAATCCATGTATGGTTGAAGGAAATTTTCTTGGTGATGAGTGAGAGTTTGGTGACTGAAACCAGCTCATTTCCCATTGACCACTGAGGTCACATCTCTCAGGTGAGAAGCAAAGTGAGAATTTGAACCAGGCACATTCTCCTTAGAGACAATGGGCCAAAGACAGGTCCGATGGAATCGAATGTCTTTTCATGTTTACATCCATCCCGTCAAGCCCTCGTTAAGCCATTGAAGTGTCACATTGGGCCTGGGGGAGGCGGTGCACCCTGTGAAATTACACGTCCGAAGATATGGATTTGATTTCCAGCCCTCTGCCAGTCAGTCTGCCAGGCACTTTCATGTGACAAGCCTTAGGCGAGTCCCTTTCTGTCTCTGATTCCCGATTCCTTCACAGGGATTTATGTGGGCCTTAACGCCCACTGGGAAAAGATCCCTCTGCCAGCTCAGTGCCTGCTTTCTTGGTTTGACTTGTCAATCTGGACTTGAATACACCTTTGGTTTTGGATTGAGTCTATTACCTCTCCTAGAAATTAACACACAAAACTGACAGCTGATTGACAAGATGAGAAGCTGTTTTCCAAAATTCAAATTGAACTTAATCCTTTCTTACTAAAAGAATGCTCAACTCAAGGGGACACAGCTCACTCGTTTTGACTTCATGAGCTATGGCAGGTAGAGACAACTTTTTGAAAATACACAGCTAAAACTGTCCGTGCTTTGAATGCTAGACATGTTTTTCAGAATACACAGCTAAAGCGGGGACCGTTTTAGCTGTGTATTTTGAAAAAGTTGTGTGCTGTTCAAAGAGAAAGCTACTTTTGCTGTGTCTTTGGGTTCGAGGGGAAATGGGAGTCCACTTCAGTCAGCAGGGACGACATTTGAGTTCTTTGCAGTGCTCTTGTCTGCCTCTGAGGGTGAAATGAGAGTGGTCCCTGTCATCATGAGCCATGTCTGAAAGAATTATTCACATTCCCTACGAGAATAGACGGGTGAAATAGCAAAAGGTGTGTCTTCCTTTGGAGCATGAACGGGTTCAAAGCCCACCTCATACCACTAAGTATTTTGCTGAACACGAGCAGTTGTGTGTGCGGCCTGTGTTTGGGTGATTTTTGTGTCTCGTGTGTGTGTGTGTATGTGTGTGTGTGTGTGTGTCTGTGTGTGTGTGTCTGTATTTCTGTCTCCATTCCTGAGCAGCAAATCTTTTTTCCTCTTTTAGCATGTTACTCACAACTGTGGATGAAGCCCAGCACTCCTGAAAACACAATCCATGTATGGTTGAAGGAAATTTTCTTGGTGATGAGTGAGAGGTTGGTGACTGAAACCAGCTCATTTCCCATTGACCACTGAGGTCACATCTCTCAGGTGAGAAGCAAAGTGAGAATTTGAACCAGGCACATTCTCCTTAGAGACAATGGGCCAAAGACAGGTCCGATGGAATCGAATGTCTTTTCATGTTGACATCCATCCCGTCAAGCGCTCGTTAAGCCATTGAAGTGTCACATTGGGCCTGGGGGAGGCGGTGCACCCTGTGAAATTACACGTCCGAAGATTTGGATTTGATTTCCAGCCCTCTGCCAGTCAGTCTGCCAGGCACATTCATGTGACAAGCCTTAGGCGAGTCCCTTTCTGTCTCTGATTCCCGATTCCTTCACAGGGATTTATGTGGGCCTTAACGCCCATTGGGAAAAGATCCCTCTGCCAGCTCAGTGCCTGCTTTCTTGCTTTGACTTGTGAATCTGGACTTGAATACACCTTTGGTTTTGGATTGACTCTATTACCTCTCCTAGAAATTAACACACAAAACTGACAGCTGATTGACAAGATGAGAAGAATTTTCCAAAATTCAATTTTAACTTAATCCTTTCTTACTAAAAGAATGCTCAAATCAAGGGGACACAGCTCACTCGTTTTGACTTCATGAGTTATGGCAGGTAGAGACAACTTTTTGAAAATACACAGCTAAAACTGTCCGTGCTTTGAATGCTAGACATGTTTTTCAGAATACACACCTAAAGCGGGCTTTAGCTGTGTATTCTGAAAAAGTTGTGTGCTCTTCAGAGAGAAAGCTACTTTTGCTGTGTCTTTGGGTTCGAGGGGAAATGGGAGTCCTCTTCAGTCAGCAGGGACGTCACCTGAGTCCTTTGCAGTCCTCCTGTCTACCTCTGAGGGTGAAATGAGAGTGGTCCCTGTCATCATGAGCCATGTCTGAAAGAATTATTCACATTCCCTACGAGAATAGACGGGTGAAATAGCAAAAGGTGTGTCTTCCTTTGGAGCATGGACGGGTTCAAAGCCCACCTCATACCACTAAGTATTTTGCTGAACACGAGCAGTTGTGTGTGCGGCCTGTGTTTGGGTGATTTTTGTGTCATGTGTGTGTGTGTGTGTGTGTGTGTCTGTGTGTGTGTGTCTGTATTTCTGTCTCCATTCCTGAGCAGCAAATCTTTTTTCCTCTTTTAGCATGTTACTCACAAATGTGGATGAAGCCCAGCACTCCTGAAAACACAATCCATGTATGGTTGAAGGAAATTTTCTTGGTGATGAGTGAGAGTTTGGTGACTGAAACCAGCTTATTTCCCATTGACCACTGAGGTCACATCTCTCAGGTGAGAAGCAAAGTGAGAATTTGAACCAGGCACATTCTCCTTAGAGACAATGGGCCAAAGACAGGTCCGATGGAATCGAATGTCTTTTCATGTTGACATCCATCCCGTCAAGCCCTCGTTAAGCCATTGAAGTGTCACATTGGGCCTGGGGGAGGCGGTGCACCCTGTGAAATTACACGTCCGAAGATTTGGATTTGATTTCCAGCCCTCTGCCAGTCAGTCTGCCAGGCACTTTCATGAGACAAGCCTTAGGCGAGTCCCTTTCTGTCTCTGATTCCCGATTCCTTCACAGGGATTTATGTGGGCCTTAACGCCCACTGGGAAAAGATCCCTCTGCCAGCTCAGTGCCTGCTTTCTTGGTTTGACTTGTCAATCTGGACTTGAATACACCTTTGGTTTTGGATTGACTCTATTACCTCTCCTAGAAATTAACACACAAAACTGACAGCTGATTGACAAGATGAGAAACAGTTTTCCAAAATTCAAATTGAACTTAATCCTTTCTTACTAAAAGAATGCTCAAATCAAGGGGACACAGCTCACTCGTTTTGACTTCATGAGCTATGGCAGGTAGAGACAACTTTTTGAAAATACACAGCTAAAACTGTCCGTGCTTTGAATGCTAGACATGTTTTTCACATTACACAACTAAAGCGGGGACCGTTTTAGCTGGGTATTTTGGAAAAGTTGTGTGCTGTTCAAAGAGAAAGGTACTTTTGCTGTGTCTTTGGGTTCGAGGGGAAATGGGAGTCCACTTCAGTCAGCAGGGACGACACCTGAGTCCTTTGCAGTCCTCTTGTCTGCCTCTGAGGGTGAAATGAGAGTGGTCCCTGTCATCATGAGCCATGTCTGAAAGAATTATTCACATTCGCTACGAGAATAGACGGGTGAAATAGCAAAAGGTGTGTCTTCCTTTGGAGCATGGACGGGTTCAAAGCCCACCTCATACCACTAAGTATTTCGCTGAACACGAGCAGTTGTGTGTGCGGCCTGTGTTTGGGTGATTTTTGTGTCCTGTGTGTGTGTGTGTGTGTGTGTGTGTGTGTCTGTGTGTGTGTGTCTGTATTTCTGTCTCCATTCCTGAGCAGCAAATCTTTTTTCCTCTTTTAGCGTGTTACTCACAACTGTGGATGAAGCCCAGCACTCCTGAAAACACAATCCATGTATGGTTGAAGGAAATTTTCTTGGTGATGAGTGAGAGGTTGGTGACTGAAACCAGCTCATTTCCCATTGACCACTGAGGTCACATCTCTCAGGTGAGAAGCAAAGTGAGAATTTGAACCAGGCACATTCTCCTTAGAGACAATGGGCCAAAGACAGGTCCGATGGAATCGAATGTCTTTTCATGTTGACATCCATCCCGTCAAGCCCTCGTTAAGCCATTGAAGTGTCACATTGGGCCTGGGGGAGGCGGTGCACCCTGTGAAATTACACGTCCGAAATTTGGATTTGATTTCCAGCCCTCTGCCAGTCAGTCTGCCAGGCACTTTCATGTGACAAGCCTTAGGCGAGTCCCTTTCTGTCTCTGATTCCCGTTTCCTTCACAGGGATTTATGTGAGCCTTAACGCCCACTGGGAAAAGATCCCTCTGCCAGCTCAGTGCCTGCTTTCTTGGTTTGACTTGTCAATCTGGACTTGAATACACCTTTGGTTTTGGATTGACTCTATTACCTCTCCTAGAAATTAACACACAAAACTGACAGCTGATTGACAAGATGAGAAGCAGTTTTCCAAAATTCAAATTGAACTTAATCCTTTCTTACTAAGAGAATGCTCAAATCAAGGGGACACAGCTCACTCGTTTTGACTTCATGAGCTATGGCAGGTAGAGACAACTTTTTGAAAATACACAGCTAAAACTGTCCGTGCTTTGAATGCTAGACATGTTTTTCAAAATACACAGCTAAAACGGTCCCCGCTTTAAGTGCTTTAGCACTTAAAGCGGGGACCGTTTTAGCTGTGTATTTTGAAAAAGTTGTGTGCTCTTCAAAGAGAAAGCTACTTTTGCTGTGTCTTTTGGTTCGAGGGGAAATGGGAGTCCTCTTCAGTCAGCAGGGACGACACCTGAGTCCTTTGCAGTCCTCTTGTCTGCCTGAGGGTGAAATGAGAGTGGTCTCTGTCATCATGAGCCATGTCTGAAAGAATTATTCACATTCCCTACGAGAATAGACGGGTGAAATAGCAAAAGGTGTGTCTTCCTTTGGAGCATGGACGGGTTCAAAGCCCACCTCATACCACTAAGTATTTTGCTGAACATGAGCAGTTGTGTGCGGCCTGTGTTTGGGTGATATTTGTGTCATGTGTGTGTGTGTGTGTGTGTGTGTGTGTGTGTGTCTGTGTGTGTGTGTCTGTATTTCTGTCTCCATTCCTGAGCAGCAAATCTTTTTTCCTCTTTTAGCATGTTACTCACAACTGTGGATGAAGCCCAGCACTCCTGAAAACACAATCCATGTATGGTTGAAGGAAATTTTCTTGGTGATTAGTGAGAGGTTGGTGACTGAAACCAGCTCATTTCCCATTGACCACTGAGGTCACATCTCTCAGGTGAGAAGCAAAGTGAGAATTTGAACCAGGCACATTCTCCTTAGAGACAATGGGCCAAAGACAGGTCCGATGGAATCGAATGTCTTTTCATGTTGACATCCATCCCGTCAAGCCCTCGTTAAGCCATTGAAGTGTCACATTGTGCCTGGGGGAGGCGGTGCACCCTGTGAAATTACACGTCCGAAGATTTGGATTTGATTTCCAGCCCTCTGTCAGTCAGTCTGCCAGGCACATTCATGTGACAAGACTTAGGCGAGTCCCTTTCTGTCTCTGATTCCCGATTCCTTCACAGGGATTTATGAGGGCCTTAACGCCCACTGGGAAAAGATCCCTCTGCCAGCTCAGTGCCTGCTTTCTTGCTTTGACTTGTGAATCTGGACTTGAATACACCTTTGGTTTAGGATTGACTCTATTACCTCTCCTAGAAATTAACACACAAAACTGACAGCTGATTGACAAGATGAGAAGCATTTTTCCAAAATTCAAATTGAACTTAATTCTTTCTTACTAAAAGAATGCTCAAATCAAGGGGACACAGCTCACTCGTTTTGACTTCATGAGTTATGGCAGGTAGAGACAACTTTTTGAAAATACACAGCTAAAACTGTCCGTGCTTTGAATGCTAGACATGTTTTTCAGGATACACACCTAAAGCGGGCTTTAGCTGTGTATTCTGAATAAGTTGTGTGCTCTTCAGAGAGAAAGCTACTTTTGCTGTGTCTTTGGGTTCGAGGGGAAATGGGAGTCCTCTTCAGTCAGCAGGGACGTCACCTGAGTCCTTTGCAGTCCTCCTGTCTGCCTCTGAGGGTGAAATGAGAGTGGTCCCTGTCATCATGAGCCATGTCTGAAAGAATTATTCACATTCCCTACGAGAATAGACGGGTGAAATAGCAAAAGGTGTGTCTTCCTTTGGAGCGTGGACGGGTTCAAAGCCCACCTCATACCACTAAGTATTTTGCTGAACACGAGCAGTTGTGTGTGCGGCCTGTGGTTGGGTGATTTTTGTGTCATGTGTGTGTGTGTGTGTGTGTGTGTGTGTGTGTGTGTCTGTGTGTGTGTGTCTGTATTTCTGTCTCCATTCCTGAGCAGCAAATCTTTTTTCCTCTTTTAGCATGTTACTCTCAACTGTGGATGAAGCCCAGCACTCCTGAAAACACAATCCATGTATGGTTGAAGGAAATTTTTTTGGTGATGAGTGAGAGGTTGGTGACTGAAACCAGCTCATTTCCCATTGACCACTGAGGTCACATCTCTCAGGTGAGAAGCAAAGGGAGAATTTGAACCAGGCACATTCTCCTTAGAGACAATGGGCCAAAGACAGGTCCGATGGAATCGAATGTCTTTTCATGTTGACATCCATCCCGTCAAGCCCTCGTTAAGCCATTGAAGTGTCACATTGGGCCTGGGGGAGGCGGTGCACCCTGTGAAATTACACGTCCGAAGATTTGGATTTGATTTCCAGCCCTCTGCCAGTCAGTCTGCCAGGCACATTCATGTGACATACCTTAGGCGAGTCCCTTTCTGTCTCTGATTCCCGATTCCTTCACAGGGATTTATGTGGGCCTTAACGCCCACTGGGAAAAGATCCCTCTGCCAGCTCAGTGCCTGCTTTCTTGCTTTGACTTGTGAATCTGGACTTGAATACACCTTTGGTTTTGGATTGACTCTATTACCTCTCCTAGAAATTAACACACAAAACTGACAGCTGATTGACAAGATGAGAAGCAGTTTTCCAAAATTCAAATTGAACGTAATGCTTTCTTACTAAAAGAATGCTCAAATCAAGGGGACACAGCTCACTCGTTTTGACTTCATGAGTTATGGCAGGTAGAGACAACTTTTTGAAAATACACAGCTAAAACTGTCCGTGCTTTGAATGCTAGACATGTTTTTCAGAATACACACCTAAAGCGGGCTTTAGCTGTGTATTCTGAAAAAGTTGTGTGCTCTTCAGAGAGAAAGCTACTTTTGCTGTGTCTTTGGGTTCGAGGGGAAATGGGAGTCCTCTTCAGTCAGCAGGGACGTCACCTGAGTCCTTTGCAGTCCTCCTGTCTGCCACTGAGGGTGAAATGAGAGTGGTCCCTGTCATCATGAGCCATGTCTGAAAGAATTATTCACATTCCCTACGAGAATAGACGGGTGAAATAGCAAAAGGTGTGTCTTCCTTTGGAGCATGGACGGGTTCAAAGCCCACCCCATACCACTAAGTATTTTGCTGAACACGAGCAGTTGTGTGTGCGGCCTGTGTTTGGGAGATTTTTGTGTCGTGTGTGTGTGTGTGTGTGTGTGTGTCTGTGTGTGTGTGTCTGTATTTCTGTCTCCATTCCTGAGCAGCAAATCTTTTTTCCTCTTTTAGCATGTTACTCACAACTGTGGATGAAGCCCAGCACTCCTGAAAACACAATCCATGTATGGTTGAAGGAAATTTTCTTGGTGATGAGTGAGAGGTTGGTGACTGAAACCAGCTCATTTCCCATTGACCACTGAGGTCACATCTCTCAGGTGAGAAGCAAAGTGAGGATTTGAACCAGGCACATTCTCCTTAGAGACAATGGGCCAAAGACAGGTCCGATGGAATCGAATGTCTTTTCATGTTGACATCCATCCCGTCAAGCCCTCGTTAAGCCATTGAAGTGTCACATTGGGCCTGGGGGAGGCGGTGCACCCTGTGAAATTACATGTCCGAAGATTTGGATTTGATTTCCAGCCCTCTGCCAGTCAGTCTGCCAGGCACTTTCATGTGACAAGCCTTAGGCGAGTCCCTTTCTGTCTCTGATTCCCGATTCCTTCACAGGGATTTATGTGGGCCTTAACGCCCACTGGGAAAAGATCCCTCTGCCAGCTCAGTGCCTGCTTTCTTGGTTTGACTTGTCAATCTGGACTTGAATACACCTTTGGTTTTGGATTGACTCTAATTACCTCTCCTAGAAATTAACACACAAAACTGACAGCTGATTGACAAGATGAGAAGCAGTTTTCCAAAATTCAAATTGAACTTAATCCTTTCTTACTAAAAGAATGCTCAAATCAAGGGGACACAGCTCACTCGTTTTGATTTCATGAGCTATGGCAGGTAGAGACAACTTTTTGAAAATACACAGCTAAAACTGTCCGTGCTTTGAATGCTAGACATGTTTTTCAGAATACACAGCTAAAACGGTCCCCGCTTCAAGTGCTAAAGCACTTAAAGCGGGGACCGTTTTAGCTGTGTATTTTGAAAAAGTTGTGTGCTCTTCAAAGAGAAAGCTACTTTTGCTGTGTCTTTGGGTTCGAGGGGAAATGGGAGTCCTCTTCAGTCAGCAGGGATGACACCTGAGTCCTTTGCAGTCCTCTTGTCTGCCTCTGAGGGTGAAATGAGAGTGGTCCCTGTCATCATGAGCCATGTCTGAGAGAATTATTCGCATTCTCTACGAGAATAGACGGGTGAAATAGCAAAAGGTGTGTCTTCCTTTGGAGCATGTACGGGTTCAAAGCCCACCTCATACCACTAAGTATTTTGCTGAACACGAGCAGTTGTGTGTGCGGCCTGTGTTTGGGAGATTTTTGTGTCGTGTGTGTGTGTGTGTGTGTGTGTGTGTCTGTGTGTGTGTGTCTGTATTTCTGTCTCCATTCCTGAGCAGCAAATCTTTTTTCCTCTTTTAGCATGTTACTCACAACTGTGGATGAAGCCCAGCACTCCTGAAAACACAATCCATGTATGGTTGAAGGAAATTTTCTTGGTGATGAGTGAGAGGTTGGTGACTGAAACCAGCTCATTACCCATTGACCAATGAGGTCACATCTCTCAGGTGAGAAGCAAAGTGAGAATTTGAACGAGGCACATTCTCCTTAGAGACAATGGGCCAAAGACAGGTCCGATGGAATCGAATGTCTTTTCATGTTGACATCCATCCCGTCAAGCCCTCGTTAAGCCATTGAAGTGTCACATTGGGCCTGGAGGAGGCGGTGCACCCTGTGAAATTACACGTCCGAAGATTTGGATTTGATTTCCAGCCCTCTGCCAGTCAGTCTGCCAGGCACTTTCATGTGACAAGCCTTAGGCGAGTCCCTTTCTGTCTCTGATCCCCGATTCCTTCACAGGGATTTATGTGGGCCTTAATGCCCACTGGGATAAGATCCCTCTGCCAGCTCAGTGCCTGCTTTCTTGGTTTGACTTGTCAATCTGGACTTGAATACACCTTTGGTTTTGGATTGACTCTATTACCTCTCCGAGAAATTAACACACAAAACTGACAGCTGATTGACAAGATGAGAAGCAGTTTTCCAAAATTCAAATTGAACTTAATCCTTTCTTACTAAAAGAATGCTCAAATCAAGGGGACACAGCTCACTCGTTTTGACCTCATGAGCTATGGTAGGTAGAGACAACTTTTTGAAAATACACAGCTAAAACTGTCCGTGCTTTGAATGCTAGACATGTTTTTCAGAATACACAGCTAAAACGGTCCCTGCTTTAAGTGCTTTATTAGCTGTGTATTTTGAAAAAGTTGTGTGCTCTTCAAAGAGAAAGCTACTTTTGCTGTGTCTTTGGATTCGAGGGGAAATGGGAGTCCTCTTCAGTCAGCAGGGACGACACCTGAGTCCTTTGCAGTCCTCTTGTCTGCCTCTGAGGGTGAAATGAGAGTGGTCCCTGTCATCATGAGCCATGTCTGAAAGAATTATTCACATTCCCTACGAGAATAGACGGGTGAAATAGCAAAAGGTTTGTCTTCCTTTGGAGCATGGACGGGTTCAAAGCCCACCTCATACCACTAAGTATTTTGCTGAACACGAGCATTTGTGTGTGCGGCCTGTGTTTGGGTGATTTTTGTGTCGTGTGTGTTTCTGTGTGTGTGTGTGTCTGTGTCTGTGTGTGTGTGTCTGTATTTCTGTCTCCATTCCTGAGCAGCAAATCTTTTTTCCTCTTTTAGCATGTTACTCAGAACTGTGGATGAAGCCCAGCACTCCTGAAAACACAATCCATGTATGGTTGAAGGAAATTTTCTTGGTGATGAGTGAGAGTTTGGTGACTGAAACCAGCTCATTTCCCATTGACCACTGAGGTCACTTCTCTAGGGGGGGAAGCAAAGTGAGAATTTGAACCAGACACATTCTCCTTAGAGACAATGGGCCAAAGACAGGTCCGATGGAATCGAATGTCTTTTCATGTTGACATCCATCCCGTCAAGCCCTCGTTAAGGCATTGAAGTGTCACACTGGGCCTGGGGGAGGCGGTGCACCCTGTGAAATTACACGTCCGAAGATTTGGATTTGATTTCCAGCCCTCTGCCAGTCAGTCTGCCAGGCACTTTCATATGACAAGCTTTAGGCGATTCCCTTTCTGTCTCTGTTTCCCGATTCCTTTACAGGGATTTATGTGGGCCTTAAGGCCCACTGGGGAAACATCCCTCTGCCAGCTCAGTGCCTGCTTTCTTGGTTTGACTTGTCAATCTGGACTAGAATACACCTTTGGTTTTGGATTGACTCTATTACCTCTCCTAGAAATTAACACACAAAACTGACAGCTGATTGACAAGATGAGAAGCAGTTTTCCAAAATTCAAATTGAACTTAATCCTTTCTTACTAAAAGAATGCTCAACTCAAGGGGACACATCTCACTCGTTTTGACTTTATGAGCTATGGCAGGTAGAGACAACTTTTTGAAAATACACAGCTAAAACTGTCCGTGCTTTGAATGCTAGACATGTTTTTCAGAATACACAGCTAAAACGGTCCCCGCTTTACGTGGTTTAGGACTTAAAGCGGAGACCGTTTTAGCTGTGTATTTTGAAAAATTTGTGTGCTCTTCAAAGAGAAAGCTTCTTTTGCTGTGTCTTTGGGTTCGAGGGGAAATGGGAGTCCTCTTCAGTCAGCAGGGACGACACCTGAGTCCTTTGCAGTCCTCTTTTCTGCCTCTGAGGGTGAAATGAGAGTGGTCCCTGGCATCATGAGCCATGTCTGAAAGAATTATTCACATTCCCTACGAGAATTGACGGGTGAAATAGCATAAGGTGTGTCTTCCTTTGGAGCATGGACGGGTTCAAAGCCCACCTCATACCACTAAGTATTTTGCTGAACACGAGCAGTTGTGTGTGCGGCCTGTGTTTGTGTGTTTTTTGTGTCAGGTGTTCGTGTGTGTGTGTGTTTGTGTGTCTGTGTTTTGGTGTGTCTCTGTGTGTGTGTCTGTATTTCTGTCTCCATTCCTGAGCAGCAAATCTTTTTTCCTCTTTTAGCATGTTACTCACAACTGTGGATGAAGCCCAGCACTCCTGAAAACACAATCCATGTATGGTTGAAGGAATTTTTCTTGGTGATGAGTGACAGGTTGGTGACTGAAACCAGCTCATTTCCCATTGACCACTGAGGTCACATCTCTCAGGTGAGAAGCAAAGTGAGAATTTGAACCAGGCACATTCTCCTTAGAGACAATGGGCCAAACACAGGTCCGATGGAATGTAATGTCTTTTCATGTTGACATCCATCCCGAAAAGCTCTCGTTAAGCCATTGAAGTGTCACATTGGGCCTGGGGGAGGCGGTGCACCCTGTGAAATTACACGTCCGAAGATTTGGATTTGATTTCCAGGCCTCTGCCAGTCACTCTGCCAGGCACTTTCATGTGACAAGCCTTAGGCGAGTACCTTTCTGTCTCTGTTTCCCGATTCCTTCACAGGGATTTATGTGGTTTTTAAGGCCCAGTGGGAAAAGTTCCCTCTTCCAGCTCAGTGCCTGTTTTCTTGGTTTAACTTGTCAATCTGGACTTGAATACACCTTTGGTTTTGGATTGACTCTGTTACATCTGCTAGAAATTAACGCACAAAACTGAGAGCTGATTGACAAGATGAGAAGCCGTTTTCCTGAATTCAAATCCAACTTAATCCTTTCTTACAAATAGAATGCTCAACTCAAGGGGACACTGATCACTCATTTTGACTTCATGAGCTATGGAAGGTAGAGACAACTTTTTGAAAATACACAGCTAAAACTGTCCGTGCTTTGAATGCTAGACATGTTTTTCAGAATACACAGCTAAAACGGTCCCTGCTTTAAGTGCTTTATTAGCTGTGTATTTTGAAAAAGTTGTGTGCTCTTCAAAGAGAAAGCTACTTTTGCTGTGTCTTTGGATTCGAGGGGAAATGGGAGTCCTCTTCAGTCAGCAGGGACGACACCTGAGTCCTTTGCAGTCCTCTTGTCTGCCTCTGAGGGTGAAATGAGAGTGGTCCCTGTCATCATGAGCCATGTCTGAAAGAATTATTCACATTCCCTACGAGAATAGACGGGTGAAATAGCAAAAGGTTTGTCTTCCTTTGGAGCATGGACGGGTTCAAAGCCCACCTCATACCACTAAGTATTTTGCTGAACACGAGCATTTGTGTGTGCGGCCTGTGTTTGGGTGATTTTTGTGTCGTGTGTGTTTCTGTGTGTGTGTGTGTCTGTGTCTGTGTGTGTGTGTCTGTATTTCTGTCTCCATTCCTGAGCAGCAAATCTTTTTTCCTCTTTTAGCATGTTACTCAGAACTGTGGATGAAGCCCAGCACTCCTGAAAACACAATCCATGTATGGTTGAAGGAAATTTTCTTGGTGATGAGTGAGAGTTTGGTGACTGAAACCAGCTCATTTCCCATTGACCACTGAGGTCACTTCTCTAGGGGGGGAAGCAAAGTGAGAATTTGAACCAGACACATTCTCCTTAGAGACAATGGGCCAAAGACAGGTCCGATGGAATCGAATGTCTTTTCATGTTGACATCCATCCCGTCAAGCCCTCGTTAAGGCATTGAAGTGTCACACTGGGCCTGGGGGAGGCGGTGCACCCTGTGAAATTACACGTCCGAAGATTTGGATTTGATTTCCAGCCCTCTGCCAGTCAGTCTGCCAGGCACTTTCATATGACAAGCTTTAGGCGATTCCCTTTCTGTCTCTGTTTCCCGATTCCTTTACAGGGATTTATGTGGGCCTTAAGGCCCACTGGGGAAACATCCCTCTGCCAGCTCAGTGCCTGCTTTCTTGGTTTGACTTGTCAATCTGGACTAGAATACACCTTTGGTTTTGGATTGACTCTATTACCTCTCCTAGAAATTAACACACAAAACTGACAGCTGATTGACAAGATGAGAAGCAGTTTTCCAAAATTCAAATTGAACTTAATCCTTTCTTACTAAAAGAATGCTCAACTCAAGGGGACACATCTCACTCGTTTTGACTTTATGAGCTATGGCAGGTAGAGACAACTTTTTGAAAATACACAGCTAAAACTGTCCGTGCTTTGAATGCTAGACATGTTTTTCAGAATACACAGCTAAAACGGTCCCCACTTTACGTGGTTTAGGACTTAAAGCGGAGACCGTTTTAGCTGTGTATTTTGAAAAATTTGTGTGCTCTTCAAAGAGAAAGCTTCTTTTGCTGTGTCTTTGGGTTCGAGGGGAAATGGGAGTCCTCTTCAGTCAGCAGGGACGACACCTGAGTCCTTTGCAGTCCTCTTTTCTGCCTCTGAGGGTGAAATGAGAGTGGTCCCTGGCATCATGAGCCATGTCTGAAAGAATTATTCACATTCCCTACGAGAATTGACGGGTGAAATAGCATAAGGTGTGTCTTCCTTTGGAGCATGGACGGGTTCAAAGCCCACCTCATACCACTAAGTATTTTGCTGAACACGAGCAGTTGTGTGTGCGGCCTGTGTTTGTGTGTTTTTTGTGTCAGGTGTTCGTGTGTGTGTGTGTTTGTGTGTCTGTGTTTTGGTGTGTCTCTGTGTGTGTGTCTGTATTTCTGTCTCCATTCCTGAGCAGCAAATCTTTTTTCCTCTTTTAGCATGTTACTCACAACTGTGGATGAAGCCCAGCACTCCTGAAAACACAATCCATGTATGGTTGAAGGAATTTTTCTTGGTGATGAGTGACAGGTTGGTGACTGAAACCAGCTCATTTCCCATTGACCACTGAGGTCACATCTCTCAGGTGAGAAGCAAAGTGAGAATTTGAACCAGGCACATTCTCCTTAGAGACAATGGGCCAAACACAGGTCCGATGGAATGTAATGTCTTTTCATGTTGACATCCATCCCGAAAAGCTCTCGTTAAGCCATTGAAGTGTCACATTGGGCCTGGGGGAGGCGGTGCACCCTGTGAAATTACACGTCCGAAGATTTGGATTTGATTTCCAGGCCTCTGCCAGTCACTCTGCCAGGCACTTTCATGTGACAAGCCTTAGGCGAGTACCTTTCTGTCTCTGTTTCCCGATTCCTTCACAGGGATTTATGTGGTTTTTAAGGCCCAGTGGGAAAAGTTCCCTCTTCCAGCTCAGTGCCTGTTTTCTTGGTTTAACTTGTCAATCTGGACTTGAATACACCTTTGGTTTTGGATTGACTCTGTTACATCTGCTAGAAATTAACGCACAAAACTGAGAGCTGATTGACAAGATGAGAAGCCGTTTTCCTGAATTCAAATCCAACTTAATCCTTTCTTACAAATAGAATGCTCAACTCAAGGGGACACTGATCACTCATTTTGACTTCATGAGCTATGGAAGGTAGAGACAACTTTTTGAAAATACACAGCTAAAACTGTCCGTGCTTTGAATGCTAGACATGTTTTTCAGAATACACAGCTAAAACGGTCCCCACTTTAAGGGCTAAAGCACTTAAAGCGGGGACCGTTTTAGTTGTGTATTCTGAAAAAGTTGTGTGCTCTTCAAAGAGAAAGCTGCTTTTGCTGTGCCTTTGGGTTTGAGGGGAAATGGGAGTCCTCTTCAGTCAGCAGGGAGGACACCTGAGTCCTTTGCAGTCCTCTTGTCTGCCTCTGAGGGTGAAATGATAGTGGTCCCTGTCATCATGAGCTATGTCTGAAGGAATTATTCACATTCCCTACGAGAATAGACGGGTGAAATAGCGAAAGGTGTGTCTTCCTTTGGAGCATGGACGGGTTCAAAGCCCACCTCATACCACTAAGTATTTTGCTGAACACGAGCAGTTGTGTGTGCGGCCTGTGTTTGGGTGTTTTTTGTGTCACGTGTTCGTGTGTGTGTGTGTGTGGGTGTGTGTGGGTGTGTCTGTGTGTGTGTGTCTGTGTTTCTGTCTCCATTCCTGATCAGCAAATCTTTTTTCCTCTTTTTGCATGTTACTGAGAACTGTGGATGAAGCCCAGCACTCCTGAAAACACAATCTATGTATGGTTGAAGTAATTTTTCTTGGTGATGAGTGAGAGGTTGGTGACTGAAACCAGCTCATTTCACATTGACCACTGAGGCCACATCTCTCAGGTGAGAAGCAAAGTGAGAATTTGAACCAGGCACATTCTCCTTAGAGACAATGGGCCAAAGACAGGTCAGATGGAATCGAATGTCTTTTCATGTTGACATCCATCCCGTCAAGCTCTCGCTAAACCATTGAAGTGTCACATTGTGCCTGGGGGAGGCATTGCACCCTGTGAAATTACACGTCCGAATATTTGGATTTGATTTCCAGCCTTCTGCCAGTCAGTCTGCCAGGCACTTTCATGTGACAAGCCTTAGGCGAGTCCCTTTCTGTCTCTGATTCCCGATTCCTTCACAGGGATTTATGTGGGCCTTAACGCCCACTGGGAAAAGATCCCTCTGCCAGCTCAGTGCCTGCTTTCTTGGTTTGACTTGTCAATCTGGACTTGAATACACCTTTGGTTTTGGATTGACTCTATTACCTCTCCTAGAAATTAACACACAAAACTGACAGCTGATTGACAAGATGAGAAGCTGTTTTCCAAAATTCAAATTGAACTTAATCCTTTCTTACTAAAAGAATGCTCAAATCAAGAGGACACAGCTCACTCGTTTTGACTTCATGAGCTATGGCAGGTAGAGACAACTTTTTGAAAATACACAGCTAAAACTGTCCGTGCTTTGAATGCTAGACATGTTTTTCAGAATACACAGCTAAAACGGTCCCCGCTTTACGTGCTAAAGCAGTTAAAGCGGGGACCGTTTTAGCTGTGTATTTTGAAAAAGTTGTGTGCTCTTCAAAGAGAAAGCTACTTTTGCTGTGTCTTTGGGTTCGAGGGGAAATGGGAGTCCACTTCAGTCAGCAGCGACGACACTTGAGTCCTTTGCAGTCCTCTTGTCTGCCTCTGAGGGTGAAATGAGAGTGGTCCCTGTCATCATGACCCATGTCTGAAAGAATTATTCACATTCCCTACGAGAATAGACGGTTGAAATAGCAAAAGGTGTGTCTTCCTTTGGAGCATGGACGGGTTCAAAGCCCACCTCATACCACTAAGTATTTTGCTGAACACGAGCAGTTGTGTGTGCGGCCTGTGTTTGGGTGATTTTTGTGTCATGTGTGTGTGTGTGTGTGTGTGTGTGTGTGTGTGTGTCTGTGTGTGTGTGTCTGTATTTCTGTCTCCATTCCTGAGCAGCAAATCTTTTTTCCTCTTTTAGCATGTTACTCACAACGGTGGATGAAGCCCAGCACTCCTGAAAACACAATCCATGTATGGTTGAAGGAAATTTTCTTGGTGTTGAGTGAGAGGTTGGTGACTGAAACCAGCTCATTTCCCATTGACCACTGAGGTCACATCTCTCAGGTGAGAAGCAAAGTGAGAATTTGAACCGGGCACATTCTCCTTAGAGACAATGGGCCAAAGACAGGTCCGATGGAATCGAATGTCTTTTCATGTTGACATCCATCACGTCAAGCCCTCGTTAAGCAATTGAAGTGTCACATTGGGCCTGGGGGAGGTGGTACACCCTGTGAAATTACACGTCCGAAGATTTGGATTTGATTTCCAGCCCTCTGCCAGTCAGTCTGCCAGGCACTTTCATGTGACAAGCCTTAGGCGAGTCCCTTTCTGTCTCTGATTCCCGATTCCTTCACAGGGATTTATGTGGGCCTTAACGCCCACTGGGAAAAGATCCCTCTGCCAGCTCAGTGCCTGCTTTCTTGGTTTGACTTGTCAATCTGGACTTGAATACACCTTTGGTTTTGGATTGACTCTATTACCTCTCCTAGAAATTAACACACAAAACTGACAGCTGATTGACAAGATGAGAAGCAGTTTTCCAAAATTCAAATTGAACTTAATCCTTTCTTCCTAAAAGAATGCTCAAATCAAGGGGACACAGCTCACTCGTTTTGACTTCATGAGCTATGGCAGGTAGAGACAACTTTTTGAAAATACACAGCTAAAACTGTCCGTGCTTTGAATGCTAGACATGTTTTTCAGAATACACAGCTAAAACGGTCCCCGCTTTACGTGCTAAAGCACTTAAAGCGGGGACCGTTTTAGCTGTGTATTTTGAAAAAGTTGTGTGCTCTTCAAAGAGAAAGCTACTTTTGCTGTGTCTTTGGGTTCGAGGGGAAATGGGAGTCCTCTTCAGTCAGCAGGGACGACACCTGAGTCCTTTGCAGTCCTCTTGTCTGCCTCTGAGGGTGAAATGAGAGTGGTCCCTGTCATCATGAGCCATGTCTGAAAGAATTATTCACATTCCCTACGAGAATAGACGGGTGAAATAGCAAAAGGTGTGTCTTCCTTTGGAGCATGGACGGGTTCAAAGCCCACCTCATACCACTAAGTATTTTGCTGAACACGAGCAGTTGTGTGTGCGGCCTGTGTTTGGGTGATTTTTGTGTCGTGTGTGTGTGTGAGTGTTTGTGTGTGTGTGTGTGTGTGTGTGTCTGCGTGTGTGTGTCTGTATTTCTGTCTCCATTCCTGAGCAGCAAATCTTTTTTCCTCTTTTAGCATGTTACTCACAACGGTGGATGAAGCCCAGCGCTCCTGAAAACACAATCCATGTATGGTTGAAGGAAATTTTCTTGGTGATGAGTGAGAGGTTGGTGACTGAAACCAGCTCATTTCCCATTGACCATTGAGGTCACATCTCTCAGGTCAGAAGCAAAGTGAGAATTTGAACCAGGCACATTCTCCTTAGAGACAATGGGCCAAAGACAGGTCCGATGGAATCGAATGTCTTTTCATGTTGATATCCATCCCGTCAAGCCCTCGTTAAGCCATTGAAGTGTCACATTGGGCCTGGGGGAGGTGGTGCACCCTGCGAAATTACACGTCCGAAGATTTGGATTTGATTTCCAGCCCTCTGCCAGTCAGTCTGCCAGGCACTTTCATGTGACAAGACTTAGGCGAGTCCCTTTCTGTCTCTGATTCCCGATTCCTTCACAGGGATTTATGTGGGCCTTAACGCCCACTGGGAAAATATCCCTCTGCCAGCTCAGTGCCTGCTTTCTTGGTTTGACTTGTCAATCTGGACTTGAATACACCTTTGGTTTTGGATTGACTCTATTACCTCTCCTAGAAATTAACACACAAAACTGACAGCTGATTGACAAAATGAGAAGCAGTTTTCCAAAATTCAAATTGAACTTAATCCTTTCTTTCTAAAAGAATGCTCAAATCAAGGGGACACAGCTCACTCGTTTTGACTTCATGAGCTATGGCAGGTAGAGACAACTTTTTGAAAATACACAGCTAAAACCGTCCGTGCTTTGAATGCTAGATATGTTTTTCAGAATACACAGCTAAAACAGTACCCGCTTTAAGTGTTAAAGCACTTAAAGCGGGGACCGTTTTAGCTGTGTATTTTGAAAAATTTGTGTGCTCTTCAAAGAGAAAGCTACTTTTGCTGTGTCTTCGGGTTCGAGGGGAAATGGGAGTCCTCTTCAGTCAGCAGGGAAGACACCTGAGTCCTTTGCAGTCTTCCTGTCTGCATTTGAGGGTGAAATGAGAGTGGTCCCTGTCATCATGAGCCATGTCTGAAAGAATTATTCACATTCCCTACGAGAATAGACGGGTGAAATAGCAAAAGGTGTGTCTTCCTTTGGAGCATGGACGGGTTCAAAGCCCACCTCATACCACTAAGTATTTTGCTGAACACGAGCAGTTGTGTGTGCGGCCTGTGTTTGGGTGATTTTTGTGTCGTGTGTGTGTGTGTGTGTGTGTGTGTGTGTGTGTGTCTGTATTTCTGTCTCCATTCCTGAGCAGCAAATCTTTTTTCCTCTTTTAGCATGTTACTCACAACTGTGGATGAAGCCCAGCACTCCTGAAAACACAATCCATGTATGGTTGAAGGAAATTTTCTTGGTGATGAGTGAGAGTTTGGTGACTGAAACCAGCTCATTTCCCATTGACCACTGAGGTCACATCTCTCAGGTGAGAAGCAAAGTGAGAATTTGAACCAGGCACATTCTCCTTAGAGACAATGGGCCAAAGACAGGTCCGATGGAATCGAATGTCTTTTCATGTTTACATCCATCCCGTCAAGCCCTCGTTAAGCCATTGAAGTGTCACATTGGGCCTGGGGGAGGCGGTGCACCCTGTGAAATTACACGTCCGAAGATATGGATTTGATTTCCAGCCCTCTGCCAGTCAGTCTGCCAGGCACTTTCATGTGACAAGCCTTAGGCGAGTCCCTTTCTGTCTCTGATTCCCGATTCCTTCACAGGGATTTATGTGGGCCTTAACGCCCACTGGGAAAAGATCCCTCTGCCAGCTCAGTGCCTGCTTTCTTGGTTTGACTTGTCAATCTGGACTTGAATACACCTTTGGTTTTGGATTGACTCTATTACCTCTCCTAGAAATTAACACACAAAACTGACAGCTGATTGACAAGATGAGAAGCTGTTTTCCAAAATTCAAATTGAACTTAATCCTTTCTTACTAAAAGAATGCTCAAATCAAGAGGACACAGCTCACTCGTTTTGACTTCATGAGCTATGGCAGGTAGAGACAACTTTTTGAAAATACACAGCTAAAACTGTCCGTGCTTTGAATGCTAGACATGTTTTTCAGAATACACAGCTAAAACGGTCCCCGCTTTACGTGCTAAAGCAGTTAAAGCGGGGACCGTTTTAGCTGTGTATTTTGAAAAAGTTGTGTGCTCTTCAAAGAGAAAGCTACTTTTGCTGTGTCTTTGGGTTCGAGGGGAAATGGGAGTCCACTTCAGTCAGCAGGGACGACACTTGAGTCCTTTGCAGTCCTCTTGTCTGCCTCTGAGGGTGAAATGAGAGTGGTCCCTGTCATCATGAGCCATGTCTGAAAGAATTATTCACATTCCCTACGAGAATAGACGGTTGAAATAGCAAAAGGTGTGTCTTCCTTTGGAGCATGGACGGGTTCAAAGCCCACCTCATACCACTAAGTATTTTGCTGAACACGAGCAGTTGTGTGTGCGGCCTGTGTTTGGGTGATTTTTGTGTCATGTGTGTGTGTGTGTGTGTGTGTGTGTGTGTGTCTGTGTGTGTGTGTCTGTATTTCTGTCTCCATTCCTGAGCAGCAAATCTTTTTTCCTCTTTTAGCATGTTACTCACAACGGTGGATGAAGCCCAGCGCTCCTGAAAACACAATCCATGTATGGTTGAAGGAAATTTTCTTGGTGATGAGTGAGAGGTTGGTGACTGAAACCAGCTCATTTCCCATTGACCATTGAGGTCACATCTCTCAGGTCAGAAGCAAAGTGAGAATTTGAACCAGGCACATTCTCCTTAGAGACAATGGGCCAAAGACAGGTCCGATGGAATCGAATGTCTTTTCATGTTGATATCCATCCCGTCAAGCCCTCGTTAAGCCATTGAAGTGTCACATTGGGCCTGGGGGAGGTGGTGCACCCTGCGAAATTACACGTCCTAAGATTTGGATTTGATTTCCAGCCCTCTGCCAGTCAGTCTGCCAGGCACTTTCATGTGACAAGACTTAGGCGAGTCCCTTTCTGTCTCTGATTCCCGATTCCTTCACAGGGATTTATGTGGGCCTTAACGCCCACTGGGAAAATATCCCTCTGCCAGCTCAGTGCCTGCTTTCTTGGTTTGACTTGTCAATCTGGACTTGAATACACCTTTGGTTTTGGATTGACTCTATTACCTCTCCTAGAAATTAACACACAAAACTGACAGCTGATTGACAAAATGAGAAGCAGTTTTCCAAAATTCAAATTGAACTTAATCCTTTCTTTCTAAAAGAATGCTCAAATCAAGGGGACACAGCTCACTCGTTTTGACTTCATGAGCTATGGCAGGTAGAGACAACTTTTTGAAAATACACAGCTAAAACCGTCCGTGCTTTGAATGCTAGATATGTTTTTCAGAATACACAGCTAAAACAGTACCCGCTTTAAGTGTTAAAGCACTTAAAGCGGGGACCGTTTTAGCTGTGTATTTTGAAAAATTTGTGTGCTCTTCAAAGAGAAAGCTACTTTTGCTGTGTCTTCGGGTTCGAGGGGAAATGGGAGTCCTCTTCAGTCAGCAGGGACGACACCTGAGTCCTTTGCAGTCTTCCTGTCTGCATTTGAGGGTGAAATGAGAGTGGTCCCTGTCATCATGAGCCATGTCTGAAAGAATTATTCACATTCCCTACGAGAATAGACGGGTGAAATAGCAAAAGGTGTGTCTTCCTTTGGAGCATGGACGGGTTCAAAGCCCACCTCATACCACTAAGTATTTTGCTGAACACGAGCAGTTGTGTGTGCGGCCTGTGTTTGGGTGATTTTTGTGTCGTGTGTGTGTGTGTGTGTGTGTGTGTGTGTGTGTGTCTGTATTTCTGTCTCCATTCCTGAGCAGCAAATCTTTTTTCCTCTTTTAGCATGTTACTCACAACTGTGGATGAAGCCCAGCACTCCTGAAAACACAATCCATGTATGGTTGAAGGAAATTTTCTTGGTGATGAGTGAGAGTTTGGTGACTGAAACCAGCTCATTTCCCATTGACCACTGAGGTCACATCTCTCAGGTGAGAAGCAAAGTGAGAATTTGAACCAGGCACATTCTCCTTAGAGACAATGGGCCAAAGACAGGTCCGATGGAATCGAATGTCTTTTCATGTTTACATCCATCCCGTCAAGCCCTCGTTAAGCCATTGAAGTGTCACATTGGGCCTGGGGGAGGCGGTGCACCCTGTGAAATTACACGTCCGAAGATATGGATTTGATTTCCAGCCCTCTGCCAGTCAGTCTGCCAGGCACTTTCATGTGACAAGCCTTAGGCGAGTCCCTTTCTGTCTCTGATTCCCGATTCCTTCACAGGGATTTATGTGGGCCTTAACGCCCACTGGGAAAAGATCCCTCTGCCAGCTCAGTGCCTGCTTTCTTGGTTTGACTTGTCAATCTGGACTTGAATACACCTTTGGTTTTGGATTGAGTCTATTACCTCTCCTAGAAATTAACACACAAAACTGACAGCTGATTGACAAGATGAGAAGCTGTTTTCCAAAATTCAAATTGAACTTAATCCTTTCTTACTAAAAGAATGCTCAACTCAAGGGGACACAGCTCACTCGTTTTGACTTCATGAGCTATGGCAGGTAGAGACAACTTTTTGAAAATACACAGCTAAAACTGTCCGTGCTTTGAATGCTAGACATGTTTTTCAGAATACACAGCTAAAGCGGGGACCGTTTTAGCTGTGTATTTTGAAAAAGTTGTGTGCTGTTCAAAGAGAAAGCTACTTTTGCTGTGTCTTTGGGTTCGAGGGGAAATGGGAGTCCACTTCAGTCAGCAGGGACGACATTTGAGTCCTTTGCAGTGCTCTTGTCTGCCTCTGAGGGTGAAATGAGAGTGGTCCCTGTCATCATGAGCCATGTCTGAAAGAATTATTCACATTCCCTACGAGAATAGACGGGTGAAATAGCAAAAGGTGTGTCTTCCTTTGGAGCATGAACGGGTTCAAAGCCCACCTCATACCACTAAGTATTTTGCTGAACACGAGCAGTTGTGTGTGCGGCCTGTGTTTGGGTGATTTTTGTGTCTCGTGTGTGTGTGTGTATGTGTGTGTGTGTGTGTGTCTGTGTGTGTGTGTCTGTATTTCTGTCTCCATTCCTGAGCAGCAAATCTTTTTTCCTCTTTTAGCATGTTACTCACAACTGTGGATGAAGCCCAGCACTCCTGAAAACACAATCCATGTATGGTTGAAGGAAATTTTCTTGGTGATGAGTGAGAGGTTGGTGACTGAAACCAGCTCATTTCCCATTGACCACTGAGGTCACATCTCTCAGGTGAGAAGCAAAGTGAGAATTTGAACCAGGCACATTCTCCTTAGAGACAATGGGCCAAAGACAGGTCCGATGGAATCGAATGTCTTTTCATGTTGACATCCATCCCGTCAAGCGCTCGTTAAGCCATTGAAGTGTCACATTGGGCCTGGGGGAGGCGGTGCACCCTGTGAAATTACACGTCCGAAGATTTGGATTTGATTTCCAGCCCTCTGCCAGTCAGTCTGCCAGGCACATTCATGTGACAAGCCTTAGGCGAGTCCCTTTCTGTCTCTGATTCCCGATTCCTTCACAGGGATTTATGTGGGCCTTAACGCCCATTGGGAAAAGATCCCTCTGCCAGCTCAGTGCCTGCTTTCTTGCTTTGACTTGTGAATCTGGACTTGAATACACCTTTGGTTTTGGATTGACTCTATTACCTCTCCTAGAAATTAACACACAAAACTGACAGCTGATTGACAAGATGAGAAGAATTTTCCAAAATTCAATTTTAACTTAATCCTTTCTTACTAAAAGAATGCTCAAATCAAGGGGACACAGCTCACTCGTTTTGACTTCATGAGTTATGGCAGGTAGAGACAACTTTTTGAAAATACACAGCTAAAACTGTCCGTGCTTTGAATGCTAGACATGTTTTTCAGAATACACACCTAAAGCGGGCTTTAGCTGTGTATTCTGAAAAAGTTGTGTGCTCTTCAGAGAGAAAGCTACTTTTGCTGTGTCTTTGGGTTCGAGGGGAAATGGGAGTCCTCTTCAGTCAGCAGGGACGTCACCTGAGTCCTTTGCAGTCCTCCTGTCTACCTCTGAGGGTGAAATGAGAGTGGTCCCTGTCATCATGAGCCATGTCTGAAAGAATTATTCACATTCCCTACGAGAATAGACGGGTGAAATAGCAAAAGGTGTGTCTTCCTTTGGAGCATGGACGGGTTCAAAGCCCACCTCATACCACTAAGTATTTTGCTGAACACGAGCAGTTGTGTGTGCGGCCTGTGTTTGGGTGATTTTTGTGTCATGTGTGTGTGTGTGTGTGTGTGTGTCTGTGTGTGTGTGTCTGTATTTCTGTCTCCATTCCTGAGCAGCAAATCTTTTTTCCTCTTTTAGCATGTTACTCACAAATGTGGATGAAGCCCAGCACTCCTGAAAACACAATCCATGTATGGTTGAAGGAAATTTTCTTGGTGATGAGTGAGAGTTTGGTGACTGAAACCAGCTTATTTCCCATTGACCACTGAGGTCACATCTCTCAGGTGAGAAGCAAAGTGAGAATTTGAACCAGGCACATTCTCCTTAGAGACAATGGGCCAAAGACAGGTCCGATGGAATCGAATGTCTTTTCATGTTGACATCCATCCCGTCAAGCCCTCGTTAAGCCATTGAAGTGTCACATTGGGCCTGGGGGAGGCGGTGCACCCTGTGAAATTACACGTCCGAAGATTTGGATTTGATTTCCAGCCCTCTGCCAGTCAGTCTGCCAGGCACTTTCATGAGACAAGCCTTAGGCGAGTCCCTTTCTGTCTCTGATTCCCGATTCCTTCACAGGGATTTATGTGGGCCTTAACGCCCACTGGGAAAAGATCCCTCTGCCAGCTCAGTGCCTGCTTTCTTGGTTTGACTTGTCAATCTGGACTTGAATACACCTTTGGTTTTGGATTGACTCTATTACCTCTCCTAGAAATTAACACACAAAACTGACAGCTGATTGACAAGATGAGAAACAGTTTTCCAAAATTCAAATTGAACTTAATCCTTTCTTACTAAAAGAATGCTCAAATCAAGGGGACACAGCTCACTCGTTTTGACTTCATGAGCTATGGCAGGTAGAGACAACTTTTTGAAAATACACAGCTAAAACTGTCCGTGCTTTGAATGCTAGACATGTTTTTCACATTACACAACTAAAGCGGGGACCGTTTTAGCTGGGTATTTTGGAAAAGTTGTGTGCTGTTCAAAGAGAAAGGTACTTTTGCTGTGTCTTTGGGTTCGAGGGGAAATGGGAGTCCACTTCAGTCAGCAGGGACGACACCTGAGTCCTTTGCAGTCCTCTTGTCTGCCTCTGAGGGTGAAATGAGAGTGGTCCCTGTCATCATGAGCCATGTCTGAAAGAATTATTCACATTCGCTACGAGAATAGACGGGTGAAATAGCAAAAGGTGTGTCTTCCTTTGGAGCATGGACGGGTTCAAAGCCCACCTCATACCACTAAGTATTTCGCTGAACACGAGCAGTTGTGTGTGCGGCCTGTGTTTGGGTGATTTTTGTGTCCTGTGTGTGTGTGTGTGTGTGTGTGTGTGTCTGTGTGTGTGTGTCTGTATTTCTGTCTCCATTCCTGAGCAGCAAATCTTTTTTCCTCTTTTAGCGTGTTACTCACAACTGTGGATGAAGCCCAGCACTCCTGAAAACACAATCCATGTATGGTTGAAGGAAATTTTCTTGGTGATGAGTGAGAGGTTGGTGACTGAAACCAGCTCATTTCCCATTGACCACTGAGGTCACATCTCTCAGGTGAGAAGCAAAGTGAGAATTTGAACCAGGCACATTCTCCTTAGAGACAATGGGCCAAAGACAGGTCCGATGGAATCGAATGTCTTTTCATGTTGACATCCATCCCGTCAAGCCCTCGTTAAGCCATTGAAGTGTCACATTGGGCCTGGGGGAGGCGGTGCACCCTGTGAAATTACACGTCCGAAATTTGGATTTGATTTCCAGCCCTCTGCCAGTCAGTCTGCCAGGCACTTTCATGTGACAAGCCTTAGGCGAGTCCCTTTCTGTCTCTGATTCCCGTTTCCTTCACAGGGATTTATGTGAGCCTTAACGCCCACTGGGAAAAGATCCCTCTGCCAGCTCAGTGCCTGCTTTCTTGGTTTGACTTGTCAATCTGGACTTGAATACACCTTTGGTTTTGGATTGACTCTATTACCTCTCCTAGAAATTAACACACAAAACTGACAGCTGATTGACAAGATGAGAAGCAGTTTTCCAAAATTCAAATTGAACTTAATCCTTTCTTACTAAGAGAATGCTCAAATCAAGGGGACACAGCTCACTCGTTTTGACTTCATGAGCTATGGCAGGTAGAGACAACTTTTTGAAAATACACAGCTAAAACTGTCCGTGCTTTGAATGCTAGACATGTTTTTCAAAATACACAGCTAAAACGGTCCCCGCTTTAAGTGCTTTAGCACTTAAAGCGGGGACCGTTTTAGCTGTGTATTTTGAAAAAGTTGTGTGCTCTTCAAAGAGAAAGCTACTTTTGCTGTGTCTTTTGGTTCGAGGGGAAATGGGAGTCCTCTTCAGTCAGCAGGGACGACACCTGAGTCCTTTGCAGTCCTCTTGTCTGCCTGAGGGTGAAATGAGAGTGGTCTCTGTCATCATGAGCCATGTCTGAAAGAATTATTCACATTCCCTACGAGAATAGACGGGTGAAATAGCAAAAGGTGTGTCTTCCTTTGGAGCATGGACGGGTTCAAAGCCCACCTCATACCACTAAGTATTTTGCTGAACATGAGCAGTTGTGTGCGGCCTGTGTTTGGGTGATATTTGTGTCATGTGTGTGTGTGTGTGTGTGTGTGTGTGTGTGTGTCTGTGTGTGTGTGTCTGTATTTCTGTCTCCATTCCTGAGCAGCAAATCTTTTTTCCTCTTTTAGCATGTTACTCACAACTGTGGATGAAGCCCAGCACTCCTGAAAACACAATCCATGTATGGTTGAAGGAAATTTTCTTGGTGATTAGTGAGAGGTTGGTGACTGAAACCAGCTCATTTCCCATTGACCACTGAGGTCACATCTCTCAGGTGAGAAGCAAAGTGAGAATTTGAACCAGGCACATTCTCCTTAGAGACAATGGGCCAAAGACAGGTCCGATGGAATCGAATGTCTTTTCATGTTGACATCCATCCCGTCAAGCCCTCGTTAAGCCATTGAAGTGTCACATTGTGCCTGGGGGAGGCGGTGCACCCTGTGAAATTACACGTCCGAAGATTTGGATTTGATTTCCAGCCCTCTGTCAGTCAGTCTGCCAGGCACATTCATGTGACAAGACTTAGGCGAGTCCCTTTCTGTCTCTGATTCCCGATTCCTTCACAGGGATTTATGAGGGCCTTAACGCCCACTGGGAAAAGATCCCTCTGCCAGCTCAGTGCCTGCTTTCTTGCTTTGACTTGTGAATCTGGACTTGAATACACCTTTGGTTTAGGATTGACTCTATTACCTCTCCTAGAAATTAACACACAAAACTGACAGCTGATTGACAAGATGAGAAGCATTTTTCCAAAATTCAAATTGAACTTAATTCTTTCTTACTAAAAGAATGCTCAAATCAAGGGGACACAGCTCACTCGTTTTGACTTCATGAGTTATGGCAGGTAGAGACAACTTTTTGAAAATACACAGCTAAAACTGTCCGTGCTTTGAATGCTAGACATGTTTTTCAGGATACACACCTAAAGCGGGCTTTAGCTGTGTATTCTGAATAAGTTGTGTGCTCTTCAGAGAGAAAGCTACTTTTGCTGTGTCTTTGGGTTCGAGGGGAAATGGGAGTCCTCTTCAGTCAGCAGGGACGTCACCTGAGTCCTTTGCAGTCCTCCTGTCTGCCTCTGAGGGTGAAATGAGAGTGGTCCCTGTCATCATGAGCCATGTCTGAAAGAATTATTCACATTCCCTACGAGAATAGACGGGTGAAATAGCAAAAGGTGTGTCTTCCTTTGGAGCGTGGACGGGTTCAAAGCCCACCTCATACCACTAAGTATTTTGCTGAACACGAGCAGTTGTGTGTGCGGCCTGTGGTTGGGTGATTTTTGTGTCATGTGTGTGTGTGTGTGTGTGTGTGTGTGTGTGTGTGTCTGTGTGTGTGTGTCTGTATTTCTGTCTCCATTCCTGAGCAGCAAATCTTTTTTCCTCTTTTAGCATGTTACTCACAACTGTGGATGAAGCCCAGCACTCCTGAAAACACAATCCATGTATGGTTGAAGGAAATTTTTTTGGTGATGAGTGAGAGGTTGGTGACTGAAACCAGCTCATTTCCCATTGACCACTGAGGTCACATCTCTCAGCTGAGAAGCAAAGGGAGAATTTGAACCAGGCACATTCTCCTTAGAGACAATGGGCCAAAGACAGGTCCGATGGAATCGAATGTCTTTTCATGTTGACATCCATCCCGTCAAGCCCTCGTTAAGCCATTGAAGTGTCACATTGGGCCTGGGGGAGGCGGTGCACCCTGTGAAATTACACGTCCGAAGATTTGGATTTGATTTCCAGCCCTCTGCCAGTCAGTCTGCCAGGCACATTCATGTGACATACCTTAGGCGAGTCCCTTTCTGTCTCTGATTCCCGATTCCTTCACAGGGATTTATGTGGGCCTTAACGCCCACTGGGAAAAGATCCCTCTGCCAGCTCAGTGCCTGCTTTCTTGCTTTGACTTGTGAATCTGGACTTGAATACACCTTTGGTTTTGGATTGACTCTATTACCTCTCCTAGAAATTAACACACAAAACTGACAGCTGATTGACAAGATGAGAAGCAGTTTTCCAAAATTCAAATTGAACGTAATGCTTTCTTACTAAAAGAATGCTCAAATCAAGGGGACACAGCTCACTCGTTTTGACTTCATGAGTTATGGCAGGTAGAGACAACTTTTTGAAAATACACAGCTAAAACTGTCCGTGCTTTGAATGCTAGACATGTTTTTCAGAATACACACCTAAAGCGGGCTTTAGCTGTGTATTCTGAAAAAGTTGTGTGCTCTTCAGAGAGAAAGCTACTTTTGCTGTGTCTTTGGGTTCGAGGGGAAATGGGAGTCCTCTTCAGTCAGCAGGGACGTCACCTGAGTCCTTTGCAGTCCTCCTGTCTGCCACTGAGGGTGAAATGAGAGTGGTCCCTGTCATCATGAGCCATGTCTGAAAGAATTATTCACATTCCCTACGAGAATAGACGGGTGAAATAGCAAAAGGTGTGTCTTCCTTTGGAGCATGGACGGGTTCAAAGCCCACCCCATACCACTAAGTATTTTGCTGAACACGAGCAGTTGTGTGTGCGGCCTGTGTTTGGGAGATTTTTGTGTCGTGTGTGTGTGTGTGTGTGTGTGTGTCTGTGTGTGTGTGTCTGTATTTCTGTCTCCATTCCTGAGCAGCAAATCTTTTTTCCTCTTTTAGCATGTTACTCACAACTGTGGATGAAGCCCAGCACTCCTGAAAACACAATCCATGTATGGTTGAAGGAAATTTTCTTGGTGATGAGTGAGAGGTTGGTGACTGAAACCAGCTCATTTCCCATTGACCACTGAGGTCACATCTCTCAGGTGAGAAGCAAAGTGAGGATTTGAACCAGGCACATTCTCCTTAGAGACAATGGGCCAAAGACAGGTCCGATGGAATCGAATGTCTTTTCATGTTGACATCCATCCCGTCAAGCCCTCGTTAAGCCATTGAAGTGTCACATTGGGCCTGGGGGAGGCGGTGCACCCTGTGAAATTACATGTCCGAAGATTTGGATTTGATTTCCAGCCCTCTGCCAGTCAGTCTGCCAGGCACTTTCATGTGACAAGCCTTAGGCGAGTCCCTTTCTGTCTCTGATTCCCGATTCCTTCACAGGGATTTATGTGGGCCTTAACGCCCACTGGGAAAAGATCCCTCTGCCAGCTCAGTGCCTGCTTTCTTGGTTTGACTTGTCAATCTGGACTTGAATACACCTTTGGTTTTGGATTGACTCTAATTACCTCTCCTAGAAATTAACACACAAAACTGACAGCTGATTGACAAGATGAGAAGCAGTTTTCCAAAATTCAAATTGAACTTAATCCTTTCTTACTAAAAGAATGCTCAAATCAAGGGGACACAGCTCACTCGTTTTGATTTCATGAGCTATGGCAGGTAGAGACAACTTTTTGAAAATACACAGCTAAACCTGTCCGTGCTTTGAATGCTAGACATGTTTTTCAGAATACACAGCTAAAACGGTCCCCGCTTCAAGTGCTAAAGCACTTAAAGCGGGGACCGTTTTAGCTGTGTATTTTGAAAAAGTTGTGTGCTCTTCAAAGAGAAAGCTACTTTTGCTGTGTCTTTGGGTTCGAGGGGAAATGGGAGTCCTCTTCAGTCAGCAGGGATGACACCTGAGTCCTTTGCAGTCCTCTTGTCTGCCTCTGAGGGTGAAATGAGAGTGGTCCCTGTCATCATGAGCCATGTCTGAGAGAATTATTCGCATTCTCTACGAGAATAGACGGGTGAAATAGCAAAAGGTGTGTCTTCCTTTGGAGCATGTACGGGTTCAAAGCCCACCTCATACCACTAAGTATTTTGCTGAACACGAGCAGTTGTGTGTGCGGCCTGTGTTTGGGAGATTTTTGTGTCGTGTGTGTGTGTGTGTGTGTGTGTGTGTCTGTGTGTGTGTGTCTGTATTTCTGTCTCCATTCCTGAGCAGCAAATCTTTTTTCCTCTTTTAGCATGTTACTCACAACTGTGGATGAAGCCCAGCACTCCTGAAAACACAATCCATGTATGGTTGAAGGAAATTTTCTTGGTGATGAGTGAGAGGTTGGTGACTGAAACCAGCTCATTACCCATTGACCAATGAGGTCACATCTCTCAGGTGAGAAGCAAAGTGAGAATTTGAACGAGGCACATTCTCCTTAGAGACAATGGGCCAAAGACAGGTCCGATGGAATCGAATGTCTTTTCATGTTGACATCCATCCCGTCAAGCCCTCGTTAAGCCATTGAAGTGTCACATTGGGCCTGGAGGAGGCGGTGCACCCTGTGAAATTACACGTCCGAAGATTTGGATTTGATTTCCAGCCCTCTGCCAGTCAGTCTGCCAGGCACTTTCATGTGACAAGCCTTAGGCGAGTCCCTTTCTGTCTCTGATCCCCGATTCCTTCACAGGGATTTATGTGGGCCTTAATGCCCACTGGGATAAGATCCCTCTGCCAGCTCAGTGCCTGCTTTCTTGGTTTGACTTGTCAATCTGGACTTGAATACACCTTTGGTTTTGGATTGACTCTATTACCTCTCCGAGAAATTAACACACAAAACTGACAGCTGATTGACAAGATGAGAAGCAGTTTTCCAAAATTCAAATTGAACTTAATCCTTTCTTACTAAAAGAATGCTCAAATCAAGGGGACACAGCTCACTCGTTTTGACCTCATGAGCTATGGTAGGTAGAGACAACTTTTTGAAAATACACAGCTAAAACTGTCCGTGCTTTGAATGCTAGACATGTTTTTCAGAATACACAGCTAAAACGGTCCCTGCTTTAAGTGCTTTATTAGCTGTGTATTTTGAAAAAGTTGTGTGCTCTTCAAAGAGAAAGCTACTTTTGCTGTGTCTTTGGATTCGAGGGGAAATGGGAGTCCTCTTCAGTCAGCAGGGACGACACCTGAGTCCTTTGCAGTCCTCTTGTCTGCCTCTGAGGGTGAAATGAGAGTGGTCCCTGTCATCATGAGCCATGTCTGAAAGAATTATTCACATTCCCTACGAGAATAGACGGGTGAAATAGCAAAAGGTTTGTCTTCCTTTGGAGCATGGACGGGTTCAAAGCCCACCTCATACCACTAAGTATTTTGCTGAACACGAGCATTTGTGTGTGCGGCCTGTGTTTGGGTGATTTTTGTGTCGTGTGTGTTTCTGTGTGTGTGTGTGTCTGTGTCTGTGTGTGTGTGTCTGTATTTCTGTCTCCATTCCTGAGCAGCAAATCTTTTTTCCTCTTTTAGCATGTTACTCAGAACTGTGGATGAAGCCCAGCACTCCTGAAAACACAATCCATGTATGGTTGAAGGAAATTTTCTTGGTGATGAGTGAGAGTTTGGTGACTGAAACCAGCTCATTTCCCATTGACCACTGAGGTCACTTCTCTAGGGGGGGAAGCAAAGTGAGAATTTGAACCAGACACATTCTCCTTAGAGACAATGGGCCAAAGACAGGTCCGATGGAATCGAATGTCTTTTCATGTTGACATCCATCCCGTCAAGCCCTCGTTAAGGCATTGAAGTGTCACACTGGGCCTGGGGGAGGCGGTGCACCCTGTGAAATTACACGTCCGAAGATTTGGATTTGATTTCCAGCCCTCTGCCAGTCAGTCTGCCAGGCACTTTCATATGACAAGCTTTAGGCGATTCCCTTTCTGTCTCTGTTTCCCGATTCCTTTACAGGGATTTATGTGGGCCTTAAGGCCCACTGGGGAAACATCCCTCTGCCAGCTCAGTGCCTGCTTTCTTGGTTTGACTTGTCAATCTGGACTAGAATACACCTTTGGTTTTGGATTGACTCTATTACCTCTCCTAGAAATTAACACACAAAACTGACAGCTGATTGACAAGATGAGAAGCAGTTTTCCAAAATTCAAATTGAACTTAATCCTTTCTTACTAAAAGAATGCTCAACTCAAGGGGACACATCTCACTCGTTTTGACTTTATGAGCTATGGCAGGTAGAGACAACTTTTTGAAAATACACAGCTAAAACTGTCCGTGCTTTGAATGCTAGACATGTTTTTCAGAATACACAGCTAAAACGGTCCCCGCTTTACGTGGTTTAGGACTTAAAGCGGAGACCGTTTTAGCTGTGTATTTTGAAAAATTTGTGTGCTCTTCAAAGAGAAAGCTTCTTTTGCTGTGTCTTTGGGTTCGAGGGGAAATGGGAGTCCTCTTCAGTCAGCAGGGACGACACCTGAGTCCTTTGCAGTCCTCTTTTCTGCCTCTGAGGGTGAAATGAGAGTGGTCCCTGGCATCATGAGCCATGTCTGAAAGAATTATTCACATTCCCTACGAGAATTGACGGGTGAAATAGCATAAGGTGTGTCTTCCTTTGGAGCATGGACGGGTTCAAAGCCCACCTCATACCACTAAGTATTTTGCTGAACACGAGCAGTTGTGTGTGCGGCCTGTGTTTGTGTGTTTTTTGTGTCAGGTGTTCGTGTGTGTGTGTGTTTGTGTGTCTGTGTTTTGGTGTGTCTCTGTGTGTGTGTCTGTATTTCTGTCTCCATTCCTGAGCAGCAAATCTTTTTTCCTCTTTTAGCATGTTACTCACAACTGTGGATGAAGCCCAGCACTCCTGAAAACACAATCCATGTATGGTTGAAGGAATTTTTCTTGGTGATGAGTGACAGGTTGGTGACTGAAACCAGCTCATTTCCCATTGACCACTGAGGTCACATCTCTCAGGTGAGAAGCAAAGTGAGAATTTGAACCAGGCACATTCTCCTTAGAGACAATGGGCCAAACACAGGTCCGATGGAATGTAATGTCTTTTCATGTTGACATCCATCCCGAAAAGCTCTCGTTAAGCCATTGAAGTGTCACATTGGGCCTGGGGGAGGCGGTGCACCCTGTGAAATTACACGTCCGAAGATTTGGATTTGATTTCCAGGCCTCTGCCAGTCACTCTGCCAGGCACTTTCATGTGACAAGCCTTAGGCGAGTACCTTTCTGTCTCTGTTTCCCGATTCCTTCACAGGGATTTATGTGGTTTTTAAGGCCCAGTGGGAAAAGTTCCCTCTTCCAGCTCAGTGCCTGTTTTCTTGGTTTAACTTGTCAATCTGGACTTGAATACACCTTTGGTTTTGGATTGACTCTGTTACATCTGCTAGAAATTAACGCACAAAACTGAGAGCTGATTGACAAGATGAGAAGCCGTTTTCCTGAATTCAAATCCAACTTAATCCTTTCTTACAAATAGAATGCTCAACTCAAGGGGACACTGATCACTCATTTTGACTTCATGAGCTATGGAAGGTAGAGACAACTTTTTGAAAATACACAACTAAAACTGTCCGTGCTTTGAATGCTAGACATGTTTTTCAGAATACACAGCTAAAACGGTCCCTGCTTTAAGTGCTTTATTAGCTGTGTATTTTGAAAAAGTTGTGTGCTCTTCAAAGAGAAAGCTACTTTTGCTGTGTCTTTGGATTCGAGGGGAAATGGGAGTCCTCTTCAGTAAGCAGGGACGACACCTGAGTCCTTTGCAGTCCTCTTGTCTGCCTCTGAGGGTGAAATGAGAGTGGTCCCTGTCATCATGAGCCATGTCTGAAAGAATTATTCACATTCCCTACGAGAATAGACGGGTGAAATAGCAAAAGGTTTGTCTTCCTTTGGAGCATGGACGGGTTCAAAGCCCACCTCATACCACTAAGTATTTTGCTGAACACGAGCATTTGTGTGTGCGGCCTGTGTTTGGGTGATTTTTGTGTCGTGTGTGTTTCTGTGTGTGTGTGTGTCTGTGTCTGTGTGTGTGTGTCTGTATTTCTGTCTCCATTCCTGAGCAGCAAATCTTTTTTCCTCTTTTAGCATGTTACTCAGAACTGTGGATGAAGCCCAGCACTCCTGAAAACACAATCCATGTATGGTTGAAGGAAATTTTCTTGGTGATGAGTGAGAGTTTGGTGACTGAAACCAGCTCATTTCCCATTGACCACTGAGGTCACTTCTCTAGGGGGGGAAGCAAAGTGAGAATTTGAACCAGACACATTCTCCTTAGAGACAATGGGCCAAAGACAGGTCCGATGGAATCGAATGTCTTTTCATGTTGACATCCATCCCGTCAAGCCCTCGTTAAGGCATTGAAGTGTCACACTGGGCCTGGGGGAGGCGGTGCACCCTGTGAAATTACACGTCCGAAGATTTGGATTTGATTTCCAGCCCTCTGCCAGTCAGTCTGCCAGGCACTTTCATATGACAAGCTTTAGGCGATTCCCTTTCTGTCTCTGTTTCCCGATTCCTTTACAGGGATTTATGTGGGCCTTAAGGCCCACTGGGGAAACATCCCTCTGCCAGCTCAGTGCCTGCTTTCTTGGTTTGACTTGTCAATCTGGACTAGAATACACCTTTGGTTTTGGATTGACTCTATTACCTCTCCTAGAAATTAACACACAAAACTGACAGCTGATTGACAAGATGAGAAGCAGTTTTCCAAAATTCAAATTGAACTTAATCCTTTCTTACTAAAAGAATGCTCAACTCAAGGGGACACATCTCACTCGTTTTGACTTTATGAGCTATGGCAGGTAGAGACAACTTTTTGAAAATACACAGCTAAAACTGTCCGTGCTTTGAATGCTAGACATGTTTTTCAGAATACACAGCTAAAACGGTCCCCACTTTACGTGGTTTAGGACTTAAAGCGGAGACCGTTTTAGCTGTGTATTTTGAAAAATTTGTGTGCTCTTCAAAGAGAAAGCTTCTTTTGCTGTGTCTTTGGGTTCGAGGGGAAATGGGAGTCCTCTTCAGTCAGCAGGGACGACACCTGAGTCCTTTGCAGTCCTCTTTTCTGCCTCTGAGGGTGAAATGAGAGTGGTCCCTGGCATCATGAGCCATGTCTGAAAGAATTATTCACATTCCCTACGAGAATTGACGGGTGAAATAGCATAAGGTGTGTCTTCCTTTGGAGCATGGACGGGTTCAAAGCCCACCTCATACCACTAAGTATTTTGCTGAACACGAGCAGTTGTGTGTGCGGCCTGTGTTTGTGTGTTTTTTGTGTCAGGTGTTCGTGTGTGTGTGTGTTTGTGTGTCTGTGTTTTGGTGTGTCTCTGTGTGTGTGTCTGTATTTCTGTCTCCATTCCTGAGCAGCAAATCTTTTTTCCTCTTTTAGCATGTTACTCACAACTGTGGATGAAGCCCAGCACTCCTGAAAACACAATCCATGTATGGTTGAAGGAATTTTTCTTGGTGATGAGTGACAGGTTGGTGACTGAAACCAGCTCATTTCCCATTGACCACTGAGGTCACATCTCTCAGGTGAGAAGCAAAGTGAGAATTTGAACCAGGCACATTCTCCTTAGAGACAATGGGCCAAACACAGGTCCGATGGAATGTAATGTCTTTTCATGTTGACATCCATCCCGAAAAGCTCTCGTTAAGCCATTGAAGTGTCACATTGGGCCTGGGGGAGGCGGTGCACCCTGTGAAATTACACGTCCGAAGATTTGGATTTGATTTCCAGGCCTCTGCCAGTCACTCTGCCAGGCACTTTCATGTGACAAGCCTTAGGCGAGTACCTTTCTGTCTCTGTTTCCCGATTCCTTCACAGGGATTTATGTGGTTTTTAAGGCCCAGTGGGAAAAGTTCCCTCTTCCAGCTCAGTGCCTGTTTTCTTGGTTTAACTTGTCAATCTGGACTTGAATACACCTTTGGTTTTGGATTGACTCTGTTACATCTGCTAGAAATTAACGCACAAAACTGAGAGCTGATTGACAAGATGAGAAGCCGTTTTCCTGAATTCAAATCCAACTTAATCCTTTCTTACAAATAGAATGCTCAACTCAAGGGGACACTGATCACTCATTTTGACTTCATGAGCTATGGAAGGTAGAGACAACTTTTTGAAAATACACAGCTAAAACTGTCCGTGCTTTGAATGCTAGACATGTTTTTCAGAATACACAGCTAAAACGGTCCCCACTTTAAGGGCTAAAGCACTTAAAGCGGGGACCGTTTTAGTTGTGTATTTTGAAAAAGTTGTGTGCTCTTCAAAGAGAAAGCTGCTTTTGCTGTGCCTTTGGGTTTGAGGGGAAATGGGAGTCCTCTTCAGTCAGCAGGGAGGACACCTGAGTCCTTTGCAGTCCTCTTGTCTGCCTCTGAGGGTGAAATGATAGTGGTCCCTGTCATCATGAGCTATGTCTGAAGGAATTATTCACATTCCCTACGAGAATAGACGGGTGAAATAGCGAAAGGTGTGTCTTCCTTTGGAGCATGGACGGGTTCAAAGCCCACCTCATACCACTAAGTATTTTGCTGAACACGAGCAGTTGTGTGTGCGGCCTGTGTTTGGGTGTTTTTTGTGTCACGTGTTCGTGTGTGTGTGTGTGTGGGTGTGTGTGGGTGTGTCTGTGTGTGTGTGTCTGTGTTTCTGTCTCCATTCCTGATCAGCAAATCTTTTTTCCTCTTTTTGCATGTTACTGAGAACTGTGGATGAAGCCCAGCACTCCTGAAAACACAATCTATGTATGGTTGAAGTAATTTTTCTTGGTGATGAGTGAGAGGTTGGTGACTGAAACCAGCTCATTTCACATTGACCACTGAGGCCACATCTCTCAGGTGAGAAGCAAAGTGAGAATTTGAACCAGGCACATTCTCCTTAGAGACAATGGGCCAAAGACAGGTCAGATGGAATCGAATGTCTTTTCATGTTGACATCCATCCCGTCAAGCTCTCGCTAAACCATTGAAGTGTCACATTGTGCCTGGGGGAGGCATTGCACCCTGTGAAATTACACGTCCGAATATTTGGATTTGATTTCCAGCCTTCTGCCAGTCAGTCTGCCAGGCACTTTCATGTGACAAGCCTTAGGCGAGTCCCTTTCTGTCTCTGATTCCCGATTCCTTCACAGGGATTTATGTGGGCCTTAACGCCCACTGGGAAAAGATCCCTCTGCCAGCTCAGTGCCTGCTTTCTTGGTTTGACTTGTCAATCTGGACTTGAATACACCTTTGGTTTTGGATTGACTCTATTACCTCTCCTAGAAATTAACACACAAAACTGACAGCTGATTGACAAGATGAGAAGCTGTTTTCCAAAATTCAAATTGAACTTAATCCTTTCTTACTAAAAGAATGCTCAAATCAAGAGGACACAGCTCACTCGTTTTGACTTCATGAGCTATGGCAGGTAGAGACAACTTTTTGAAAATACACAGCTAAAACTGTCCGTGCTTTGAATGCTAGACATGTTTTTCAGAATACACAGCTAAAACGGTCCCCGCTTTACGTGCTAAAGCAGTTAAAGCGGGGACCGTTTTAGCTGTGTATTTTGAAAAAGTTGTGTGCTCTTCAAAGAGAAAGCTACTTTTGCTGTGTCTTTGGGTTCGAGGGGAAATGGGAGTCCACTTCAGTCAGCAGCGACGACACTTGAGTCCTTTGCAGTCCTCTTGTCTGCCTCTGAGGGTGAAATGAGAGTGGTCCCTGTCATCATGACCCATGTCTGAAAGAATTATTCACATTCCCTACGAGAATAGACGGTTGAAATAGCAAAAGGTGTGTCTTCCTTTGGAGCATGGACGGGTTCAAAGCCCACCTCATACCACTAAGTATTTTGCTGAACACGAGCAGTTGTGTGTGCGGCCTGTGTTTGGGTGATTTTTGTGTCATGTGTGTGTGTGTGTGTGTGTGTGTGTGTGTGTGTGTCTGTGTGTGTGTGTCTGTATTTCTGTCTCCATTCCTGAGCAGCAAATCTTTTTTCCTCTTTTAGCATGTTACTCACAACGGTGGATGAAGCCCAGCACTCCTGAAAACACAATCCATGTATGGTTGAAGGAAATTTTCTTGGTGTTGAGTGAGAGGTTGGTGACTGAAACCAGCTCATTTCCCATTGACCACTGAGGTCACATCTCTCAGGTGAGAAGCAAAGTGAGAATTTGAACCGGGCACATTCTCCTTAGAGACAATGGGCCAAAGACAGGTCCGATGGAATCGAATGTCTTTTCATGTTGACATCCATCACGTCAAGCCCTCGTTAAGCAATTGAAGTGTCACATTGGGCCTGGGGGAGGTGGTACACCCTGTGAAATTACACGTCCGAAGATTTGGATTTGATTTCCAGCCCTCTGCCAGTCAGTCTGCCAGGCACTTTCATGTGACAAGCCTTAGGCGAGTCCCTTTCTGTCTCTGATTCCCGATTCCTTCACAGGGATTTATGTGGGCCTTAACGCCCACTGGGAAAAGATCCCTCTGCCAGCTCAGTGCCTGCTTTCTTGGTTTGACTTGTCAATCTGGACTTGAATACACCTTTGGTTTTGGATTGACTCTATTACCTCTCCTAGAAATTAACACACAAAACTGACAGCTGATTGACAAGATGAGAAGCAGTTTTCCAAAATTCAAATTGAACTTAATCCTTTCTTCCTAAAAGAATGCTCAAATCAAGGGGACACAGCTCACTCGTTTTGACTTCATGAGCTATGGCAGGTAGAGACAACTTTTTGAAAATACACAGCTAAAACTGTCCGTGCTTTGAATGCTAGACATGTTTTTCAGAATACACAGCTAAAACGGTCCCCGCTTTACGTGCTAAAGCACTTAAAGCGGGGACCGTTTTAGCTGTGTATTTTGAAAAAGTTGTGTGCTCTTCAAAGAGAAAGCTACTTTTGCTGTGTCTTTGGGTTCGAGGGGAAATGGGAGTCCTCTTCAGTCAGCAGGGACGACACCTGAGTCCTTTGCAGTCCTCTTGTCTGCCTCTGAGGGTGAAATGAGAGTGGTCCCTGTCATCATGAGCCATGTCTGAAAGAATTATTCACATTCCCTACGAGAATAGACGGGTGAAATAGCAAAAGGTGTGTCTTCCTTTGGAGCATGGACGGGTTCAAAGCCCACCTCATACCACTAAGTATTTTGCTGAACACGAGCAGTTGTGTGTGCGGCCTGTGTTTGGGTGATTTTTGTGTCGTGTGTGTGTGTGAGTGTTTGTGTGTGTGTGTGTGTGTGTGTGTCTGCGTGTGTGTGTCTGTATTTCTGTCTCCATTCCTGAGCAGCAAATCTTTTTTCCTCTTTTAGCATGTTACTCACAACGGTGGATGAAGCCCAGCGCTCCTGAAAACACAATCCATGTATGGTTGAAGGAAATTTTCTTGGTGATGAGTGAGAGGTTGGTGACTGAAACCAGCTCATTTCCCATTGACCATTGAGGTCACATCTCTCAGGTCAGAAGCAAAGTGAGAATTTGAACCAGGCACATTCTCCTTAGAGACAATGGGCCAAAGACAGGTCCGATGGAATCGAATGTCTTTTCATGTTGATATCCATCCCGTCAAGCCCTCGTTAAGCCATTGAAGTGTCACATTGGGCCTGGGGGAGGTGGTGCACCCTGCGAAATTACACGTCCGAAGATTTGGATTTGATTTCCAGCCCTCTGCCAGTCAGTCTGCCAGGCACTTTCATGTGACAAGACTTAGGCGAGTCCCTTTCTGTCTCTGATTCCCGATTCCTTCACAGGGATTTATGTGGGCCTTAACGCCCACTGGGAAAATATCCCTCTGCCAGCTCAGTGCCTGCTTTCTTGGTTTGACTTGTCAATCTGGACTTGAATACACCTTTGGTTTTGGATTGACTCTATTACCTCTCCTAGAAATTAACACACAAAACTGACAGCTGATTGACAAAATGAGAAGCAGTTTTCCAAAATTCAAATTGAACTTAATCCTTTCTTTCTAAAAGAATGCTCAAATCAAGGGGACACAGCTCACTCGTTTTGACTTCATGAGCTATGGCAGGTAGAGACAACTTTTTGAAAATACACAGCTAAAACCGTCCGTGCTTTGAATGCTAGATATGTTTTTCAGAATACACAGCTAAAACAGTACCCGCTTTAAGTGTTAAAGCACTTAAAGCGGGGACCGTTTTAGCTGTGTATTTTGAAAAATTTGTGTGCTCTTCAAAGAGAAAGCTACTTTTGCTGTGTCTTCGGGTTCGAGGGGAAATGGGAGTCCTCTTCAGTCAGCAGGGAAGACACCTGAGTCCTTTGCAGTCTTCCTGTCTGCATTTGAGGGTGAAATGAGAGTGGTCCCTGTCATCATGAGCCATGTCTGAAAGAATTATTCACATTCCCTACGAGAATAGACGGGTGAAATAGCAAAAGGTGTGTCTTCCTTTGGAGCATGGACGGGTTCAAAGCCCACCTCATACCACTAAGTATTTTGCTGAACACGAGCAGTTGTGTGTGCGGCCTGTGTTTGGGTGATTTTTGTGTCGTGTGTGTGTGTGTGTGTGTGTGTGTGTGTGTGTGTCTGTATTTCTGTCTCCATTCCTGAGCAGCAAATCTTTTTTCCTCTTTTAGCATGTTACTCACAACTGTGGATGAAGCCCAGCACTCCTGAAAACACAATCCATGTATGGTTGAAGGAAATTTTCTTGGTGATGAGTGAGAGTTTGGTGACTGAAACCAGCTCATTTCCCATTGACCACTGAGGTCACATCTCTCAGGTGAGAAGCAAAGTGAGAATTTGAACCAGGCACATTCTCCTTAGAGACAATGGGCCAAAGACAGGTCCGATGGAATCGAATGTCTTTTCATGTTTACATCCATCCCGTCAAGCCCTCGTTAAGCCATTGAAGTGTCACATTGGGCCTGGGGGAGGCGGTGCACCCTGTGAAATTACACGTCCGAAGATATGGATTTGATTTCCAGCCCTCTGCCAGTCAGTCTGCCAGGCACTTTCATGTGACAAGCCTTAGGCGAGTCCCTTTCTGTCTCTGATTCCCGATTCCTTCACAGGGATTTATGTGGGCCTTAACGCCCACTGGGAAAAGATCCCTCTGCCAGCTCAGTGCCTGCTTTCTTGGTTTGACTTGTCAATCTGGACTTGAATACACCTTTGGTTTTGGATTGACTCTATTACCTCTCCTAGAAATTAACACACAAAACTGACAGCTGATTGACAAGATGAGAAGCTGTTTTCCAAAATTCAAATTGAACTTAATCCTTTCTTACTAAAAGAATGCTCAAATCAAGAGGACACAGCTCACTCGTTTTGACTTCATGAGCTATGGCAGGTAGAGACAACTTTTTGAAAATACACAGCTAAAACTGTCCGTGCTTTGAATGCTAGACATGTTTTTCAGAATACACAGCTAAAACGGTCCCCGCTTTACGTGCTAAAGCAGTTAAAGCGGGGACCGTTTTAGCTGTGTATTTTGAAAAAGTTGTGTGCTCTTCAAAGAGAAAGCTACTTTTGCTGTGTCTTTGGGTTCGAGGGGAAATGGGAGTCCACTTCAGTCAGCAGGGACGACACTTGAGTCCTTTGCAGTCCTCTTGTCTGCCTCTGAGGGTGAAATGAGAGTGGTCCCTGTCATCATGAGCCATGTCTGAAAGAATTATTCACATTCCCTACGAGAATAGACGGTTGAAATAGCAAAAGGTGTGTCTTCCTTTGGAGCATGGACGGGTTCAAAGCCCACCTCATACCACTAAGTATTTTGCTGAACACGAGCAGTTGTGTGTGCGGCCTGTGTTTGGGTGATTTTTGTGTCATGTGTGTGTGTGTGTGTGTGTGTGTGTGTGTGTCTGTGTGTGTGTGTCTGTATTTCTGTCTCCATTCCTGAGCAGCAAATCTTTTTTCCTCTTTTAGCATGTTACTCACAACGGTGGATGAAGCCCAGCGCTCCTGAAAACACAATCCATGTATGGTTGAAGGAAATTTTCTTGGTGATGAGTGAGAGGTTGGTGACTGAAACCAGCTCATTTCCCATTGACCATTGAGGTCACATCTCTCAGGTCAGAAGCAAAGTGAGAATTTGAACCAGGCACATTCTCCTTAGAGACAATGGGCCAAAGACAGGTCCGATGGAATCGAATGTCTTTTCATGTTGATATCCATCCCGTCAAGCCCTCGTTAAGCCATTGAAGTGTCACATTGGGCCTGGGGGAGGTGGTGCACCCTGCGAAATTACACGTCCTAAGATTTGGATTTGATTTCCAGCCCTCTGCCAGTCAGTCTGCCAGGCACTTTCATGTGACAAGACTTAGGCGAGTCCCTTTCTGTCTCTGATTCCCGATTCCTTCACAGGGATTTATGTGGGCCTTAACGCCCACTGGGAAAATATCCCTCTGCCAGCTCAGTGCCTGCTTTCTTGGTTTGACTTGTCAATCTGGACTTGAATACACCTTTGGTTTTGGATTGACTCTATTACCTCTCCTAGAAATTAACACACAAAACTGACAGCTGATTGACAAAATGAGAAGCAGTTTTCCAAAATTCAAATTGAACTTAATCCTTTCTTTCTAAAAGAATGCTCAAATCAAGGGGACACAGCTCACTCGTTTTGACTTCATGAGCTATGGCAGGTAGAGACAACTTTTTGAAAATACACAGCTAAAACCGTCCGTGCTTTGAATGCTAGATATGTTTTTCAGAATACACAGCTAAAACAGTACCCGCTTTAAGTGTTAAAGCACTTAAAGCGGGGACCGTTTTAGCTGTGTATTTTGAAAAATTTGTGTGCTCTTCAAAGAGAAAGCTACTTTTGCTGTGTCTTCGGGTTCGAGGGGAAATGGGAGTCCTCTTCAGTCAGCAGGGACGACACCTGAGTCCTTTGCAGTCTTCCTGTCTGCATTTGAGGGTGAAATGAGAGTGGTCCCTGTCATCATGAGCCATGTCTGAAAGAATTATTCACATTCCCTACGAGAATAGACGGGTGAAATAGCAAAAGGTGTGTCTTCCTTTGGAGCATGGACGGGTTCAAAGCCCACCTCATACCACTAAGTATTTTGCTGAACACGAGCAGTTGTGTGTGCGGCCTGTGTTTGGGTGATTTTTGTGTCGTGTGTGTGTGTGTGTGTGTGTGTGTGTGTGTGTGTCTGTATTTCTGTCTCCATTCCTGAGCAGCAAATCTTTTTTCCTCTTTTAGCATGTTACTCACAACTGTGGATGAAGCCCAGCACTCCTGAAAACACAATCCATGTATGGTTGAAGGAAATTTTCTTGGTGATGAGTGAGAGTTTGGTGACTGAAACCAGCTCATTTCCCATTGACCACTGAGGTCACATCTCTCAGGTGAGAAGCAAAGTGAGAATTTGAACCAGGCACATTCTCCTTAGAGACAATGGGCCAAAGACAGGTCCGATGGAATCGAATGTCTTTTCATGTTTACATCCATCCCGTCAAGCCCTCGTTAAGCCATTGAAGTGTCACATTGGGCCTGGGGGAGGCGGTGCACCCTGTGAAATTACACGTCCGAAGATATGGATTTGATTTCCAGCCCTCTGCCAGTCAGTCTGCCAGGCACTTTCATGTGACAAGCCTTAGGCGAGTCCCTTTCTGTCTCTGATTCCCGATTCCTTCACAGGGATTTATGTGGGCCTTAACGCCCACTGGGAAAAGATCCCTCTGCCAGCTCAGTGCCTGCTTTCTTGGTTTGACTTGTCAATCTGGACTTGAATACACCTTTGGTTTTGGATTGAGTCTATTACCTCTCCTAGAAATTAACACACAAAACTGACAGCTGATTGACAAGATGAGAAGCTGTTTTCCAAAATTCAAATTGAACTTAATCCTTTCTTACTAAAAGAATGCTCAACTCAAGGGGACACAGCTCACTCGTTTTGACTTCATGAGCTATGGCAGGTAGAGACAACTTTTTGAAAATACACAGCTAAAACTGTCCGTGCTTTGAATGCTAGACATGTTTTTCAGAATACACAGCTAAAGCGGGGACCGTTTTAGCTGTGTATTTTGAAAAAGTTGTGTGCTGTTCAAAGAGAAAGCTACTTTTGCTGTGTCTTTGGGTTCGAGGGGAAATGGGAGTCCACTTCAGTCAGCAGGGACGACATTTGAGTCCTTTGCAGTGCTCTTGTCTGCCTCTGAGGGTGAAATGAGAGTGGTCCCTGTCATCATGAGCCATGTCTGAAAGAATTATTCACATTCCCTACGAGAATAGACGGGTGAAATAGCAAAAGGTGTGTCTTCCTTTGGAGCATGAACGGGTTCAAAGCCCACCTCATACCACTAAGTATTTTGCTGAACACGAGCAGTTGTGTGTGCGGCCTGTGTTTGGGTGATTTTTGTGTCTCGTGTGTGTGTGTGTATGTGTGTGTGTGTGTGTGTCTGTGTGTGTGTGTCTGTATTTCTGTCTCCATTCCTGAGCAGCAAATCTTTTTTCCTCTTTTAGCATGTTACTCACAACTGTGGATGAAGCCCAGCACTCCTGAAAACACAATCCATGTATGGTTGAAGGAAATTTTCTTGGTGATGAGTGAGAGGTTGGTGACTGAAACCAGCTCATTTCCCATTGACCACTGAGGTCACATCTCTCAGGTGAGAAGCAAAGTGAGAATTTGAACCAGGCACATTCTCCTTAGAGACAATGGGCCAAAGACAGGTCCGATGGAATCGAATGTCTTTTCATGTTGACATCCATCCCGTCAAGCGCTCGTTAAGCCATTGAAGTGTCACATTGGGCCTGGGGGAGGCGGTGCACCCTGTGAAATTACACGTCCGAAGATTTGGATTTGATTTCCAGCCCTCTGCCAGTCAGTCTGCCAGGCACATTCATGTGACAAGCCTTAGGCGAGTCCCTTTCTGTCTCTGATTCCCGATTCCTTCACAGGGATTTATGTGGGCCTTAACGCCCATTGGGAAAAGATCCCTCTGCCAGCTCAGTGCCTGCTTTCTTGCTTTGACTTGTGAATCTGGACTTGAATACACCTTTGGTTTTGGATTGACTCTATTACCTCTCCTAGAAATTAACACACAAAACTGACAGCTGATTGACAAGATGAGAAGAATTTTCCAAAATTCAATTTTAACTTAATCCTTTCTTACTAAAAGAATGCTCAAATCAAGGGGACACAGCTCACTCGTTTTGACTTCATGAGTTATGGCAGGTAGAGACAACTTTTTGAAAATACACAGCTAAAACTGTCCGTGCTTTGAATGCTAGACATGTTTTTCAGAATACACACCTAAAGCGGGCTTTAGCTGTGTATTCTGAAAAAGTTGTGTGCTCTTCAGAGAGAAAGCTACTTTTGCTGTGTCTTTGGGTTCGAGGGGAAATGGGAGTCCTCTTCAGTCAGCAGGGACGTCACCTGAGTCCTTTGCAGTCCTCCTGTCTACCTCTGAGGGTGAAATGAGAGTGGTCCCTGTCATCATGAGCCATGTCTGAAAGAATTATTCACATTCCCTACGAGAATAGACGGGTGAAATAGCAAAAGGTGTGTCTTCCTTTGGAGCATGGACGGGTTCAAAGCCCACCTCATACCACTAAGTATTTTGCTGAACACGAGCAGTTGTGTGTGCGGCCTGTGTTTGGGTGATTTTTGTGTCATGTGTGTGTGTGTGTGTGTGTGTGTCTGTGTGTGTGTGTCTGTATTTCTGTCTCCATTCCTGAGCAGCAAATCTTTTTTCCTCTTTTAGCATGTTACTCACAAATGTGGATGAAGCCCAGCACTCCTGAAAACACAATCCATGTATGGTTGAAGGAAATTTTCTTGGTGATGAGTGAGAGTTTGGTGACTGAAACCAGCTTATTTCCCATTGACCACTGAGGTCACATCTCTCAGGTGAGAAGCAAAGTGAGAATTTGAACCAGGCACATTCTCCTTAGAGACAATGGGCCAAAGACAGGTCCGATGGAATCGAATGTCTTTTCATGTTGACATCCATCCCGTCAAGCCCTCGTTAAGCCATTGAAGTGTCACATTGGGCCTGGGGGAGGCGGTGCACCCTGTGAAATTACACGTCCGAAGATTTGGATTTGATTTCCAGCCCTCTGCCAGTCAGTCTGCCAGGCACTTTCATGAGACAAGCCTTAGGCGAGTCCCTTTCTGTCTCTGATTCCCGATTCCTTCACAGGGATTTATGTGGGCCTTAACGCCCACTGGGAAAAGATCCCTCTGCCAGCTCAGTGCCTGCTTTCTTGGTTTGACTTGTCAATCTGGACTTGAATACACCTTTGGTTTTGGATTGACTCTATTACCTCTCCTAGAAATTAACACACAAAACTGACAGCTGATTGACAAGATGAGAAACAGTTTTCCAAAATTCAAATTGAACTTAATCCTTTCTTACTAAAAGAATGCTCAAATCAAGGGGACACAGCTCACTCGTTTTGACTTCATGAGCTATGGCAGGTAGAGACAACTTTTTGAAAATACACAGCTAAAACTGTCCGTGCTTTGAATGCTAGACATGTTTTTCACATTACACAACTAAAGCGGGGACCGTTTTAGCTGGGTATTTTGGAAAAGTTGTGTGCTGTTCAAAGAGAAAGGTACTTTTGCTGTGTCTTTGGGTTCGAGGGGAAATGGGAGTCCACTTCAGTCAGCAGGGACGACACCTGAGTCCTTTGCAGTCCTCTTGTCTGCCTCTGAGGGTGAAATGAGAGTGGTCCCTGTCATCATGAGCCATGTCTGAAAGAATTATTCACATTCGCTACGAGAATAGACGGGTGAAATAGCAAAAGGTGTGTCTTCCTTTGGAGCATGGACGGGTTCAAAGCCCACCTCATACCACTAAGTATTTCGCTGAACACGAGCAGTTGTGTGTGCGGCCTGTGTTTGGGTGATTTTTGTGTCCTGTGTGTGTGTGTGTGTGTGTGTGTGTGTCTGTGTGTGTGTGTCTGTATTTCTGTCTCCATTCCTGAGCAGCAAATCTTTTTTCCTCTTTTAGCGTGTTACTCACAACTGTGGATGAAGCCCAGCACTCCTGAAAACACAATCCATGTATGGTTGAAGGAAATTTTCTTGGTGATGAGTGAGAGGTTGGTGACTGAAACCAGCTCATTTCCCATTGACCACTGAGGTCACATCTCTCAGGTGAGAAGCAAAGTGAGAATTTGAACCAGGCACATTCTCCTTAGAGACAATGGGCCAAAGACAGGTCCGATGGAATCGAATGTCTTTTCATGTTGACATCCATCCCGTCAAGCCCTCGTTAAGCCATTGAAGTGTCACATTGGGCCTGGGGGAGGCGGTGCACCCTGTGAAATTACACGTCCGAAATTTGGATTTGATTTCCAGCCCTCTGCCAGTCAGTCTGCCAGGCACTTTCATGTGACAAGCCTTAGGCGAGTCCCTTTCTGTCTCTGATTCCCGTTTCCTTCACAGGGATTTATGTGAGCCTTAACGCCCACTGGGAAAAGATCCCTCTGCCAGCTCAGTGCCTGCTTTCTTGGTTTGACTTGTCAATCTGGACTTGAATACACCTTTGGTTTTGGATTGACTCTATTACCTCTCCTAGAAATTAACACACAAAACTGACAGCTGATTGACAAGATGAGAAGCAGTTTTCCAAAATTCAAATTGAACTTAATCCTTTCTTACTAAGAGAATGCTCAAATCAAGGGGACACAGCTCACTCGTTTTGACTTCATGAGCTATGGCAGGTAGAGACAACTTTTTGAAAATACACAGCTAAAACTGTCCGTGCTTTGAATGCTAGACATGTTTTTCAAAATACACAGCTAAAACGGTCCCCGCTTTAAGTGCTTTAGCACTTAAAGCGGGGACCGTTTTAGCTGTGTATTTTGAAAAAGTTGTGTGCTCTTCAAAGAGAAAGCTACTTTTGCTGTGTCTTTTGGTTCGAGGGGAAATGGGAGTCCTCTTCAGTCAGCAGGGACGACACCTGAGTCCTTTGCAGTCCTCTTGTCTGCCTGAGGGTGAAATGAGAGTGGTCTCTGTCATCATGAGCCATGTCTGAAAGAATTATTCACATTCCCTACGAGAATAGACGGGTGAAATAGCAAAAGGTGTGTCTTCCTTTGGAGCATGGACGGGTTCAAAGCCCACCTCATACCACTAAGTATTTTGCTGAACATGAGCAGTTGTGTGCGGCCTGTGTTTGGGTGATATTTGTGTCATGTGTGTGTGTGTGTGTGTGTGTGTGTGTGTGTGTCTGTGTGTGTGTGTCTGTATTTCTGTCTCCATTCCTGAGCAGCAAATCTTTTTTCCTCTTTTAGCATGTTACTCACAACTGTGGATGAAGCCCAGCACTCCTGAAAACACAATCCATGTATGGTTGAAGGAAATTTTCTTGGTGATTAGTGAGAGGTTGGTGACTGAAACCAGCTCATTTCCCATTGACCACTGAGGTCACATCTCTCAGGTGAGAAGCAAAGTGAGAATTTGAACCAGGCACATTCTCCTTAGAGACAATGGGCCAAAGACAGGTCCGATGGAATCGAATGTCTTTTCATGTTGACATCCATCCCGTCAAGCCCTCGTTAAGCCATTGAAGTGTCACATTGTGCCTGGGGGAGGCGGTGCACCCTGTGAAATTACACGTCCGAAGATTTGGATTTGATTTCCAGCCCTCTGTCAGTCAGTCTGCCAGGCACATTCATGTGACAAGACTTAGGCGAGTCCCTTTCTGTCTCTGATTCCCGATTCCTTCACAGGGATTTATGAGGGCCTTAACGCCCACTGGGAAAAGATCCCTCTGCCAGCTCAGTGCCTGCTTTCTTGCTTTGACTTGTGAATCTGGACTTGAATACACCTTTGGTTTAGGATTGACTCTATTACCTCTCCTAGAAATTAACACACAAAACTGACAGCTGATTGACAAGATGAGAAGCATTTTTCCAAAATTCAAATTGAACTTAATTCTTTCTTACTAAAAGAATGCTCAAATCAAGGGGACACAGCTCACTCGTTTTGACTTCATGAGTTATGGCAGGTAGAGACAACTTTTTGAAAATACACAGCTAAAACTGTCCGTGCTTTGAATGCTAGACATGTTTTTCAGGATACACACCTAAAGCGGGCTTTAGCTGTGTATTCTGAATAAGTTGTGTGCTCTTCAGAGAGAAAGCTACTTTTGCTGTGTCTTTGGGTTCGAGGGGAAATGGGAGTCCTCTTCAGTCAGCAGGGACGTCACCTGAGTCCTTTGCAGTCCTCCTGTCTGCCTCTGAGGGTGAAATGAGAGTGGTCCCTGTCATCATGAGCCATGTCTGAAAGAATTATTCACATTCCCTACGAGAATAGACGGGTGAAATAGCAAAAGGTGTGTCTTCCTTTGGAGCGTGGACGGGTTCAAAGCCCACCTCATACCACTAAGTATTTTGCTGAACACGAGCAGTTGTGTGTGCGGCCTGTGGTTGGGTGATTTTTGTGTCATGTGTGTGTGTGTGTGTGTGTGTGTGTGTGTGTGTGTCTGTGTGTGTGTGTCTGTATTTCTGTCTCCATTCCTGAGCAGCAAATCTTTTTTCCTCTTTTAGCATGTTACTCACAACTGTGGATGAAGCCCAGCACTCCTGAAAACACAATCCATGTATGGTTGAAGGAAATTTTTTTGGTGATGAGTGAGAGGTTGGTGACTGAAACCAGCTCATTTCCCATTGACCACTGAGGTCACATCTCTCAGCTGAGAAGCAAAGGGAGAATTTGAACCAGGCACATTCTCCTTAGAGACAATGGGCCAAAGACAGGTCCGATGGAATCGAATGTCTTTTCATGTTGACATCCATCCCGTCAAGCCCTCGTTAAGCCATTGAAGTGTCACATTGGGCCTGGGGGAGGCGGTGCACCCTGTGAAATTACACGTCCGAAGATTTGGATTTGATTTCCAGCCCTCTGCCAGTCAGTCTGCCAGGCACATTCATGTGACATACCTTAGGCGAGTCCCTTTCTGTCTCTGATTCCCGATTCCTTCACAGGGATTTATGTGGGCCTTAACGCCCACTGGGAAAAGATCCCTCTGCCAGCTCAGTGCCTGCTTTCTTGCTTTGACTTGTGAATCTGGACTTGAATACACCTTTGGTTTTGGATTGACTCTATTACCTCTCCTAGAAATTAACACACAAAACTGACAGCTGATTGACAAGATGAGAAGCAGTTTTCCAAAATTCAAATTGAACGTAATGCTTTCTTACTAAAAGAATGCTCAAATCAAGGGGACACAGCTCACTCGTTTTGACTTCATGAGTTATGGCAGGTAGAGACAACTTTTTGAAAATACACAGCTAAAACTGTCCGTGCTTTGAATGCTAGACATGTTTTTCAGAATACACACCTAAAGCGGGCTTTAGCTGTGTATTCTGAAAAAGTTGTGTGCTCTTCAGAGAGAAAGCTACTTTTGCTGTGTCTTTGGGTTCGAGGGGAAATGGGAGTCCTCTTCAGTCAGCAGGGACGTCACCTGAGTCCTTTGCAGTCCTCCTGTCTGCCACTGAGGGTGAAATGAGAGTGGTCCCTGTCATCATGAGCCATGTCTGAAAGAATTATTCACATTCCCTACGAGAATAGACGGGTGAAATAGCAAAAGGTGTGTCTTCCTTTGGAGCATGGACGGGTTCAAAGCCCACCCCATACCACTAAGTATTTTGCTGAACACGAGCAGTTGTGTGTGCGGCCTGTGTTTGGGAGATTTTTGTGTCGTGTGTGTGTGTGTGTGTGTGTGTGTCTGTGTGTGTGTGTCTGTATTTCTGTCTCCATTCCTGAGCAGCAAATCTTTTTTCCTCTTTTAGCATGTTACTCACAACTGTGGATGAAGCCCAGCACTCCTGAAAACACAATCCATGTATGGTTGAAGGAAATTTTCTTGGTGATGAGTGAGAGGTTGGTGACTGAAACCAGCTCATTTCCCATTGACCACTGAGGTCACATCTCTCAGGTGAGAAGCAAAGTGAGGATTTGAACCAGGCACATTCTCCTTAGAGACAATGGGCCAAAGACAGGTCCGATGGAATCGAATGTCTTTTCATGTTGACATCCATCCCGTCAAGCCCTCGTTAAGCCATTGAAGTGTCACATTGGGCCTGGGGGAGGCGGTGCACCCTGTGAAATTACATGTCCGAAGATTTGGATTTGATTTCCAGCCCTCTGCCAGTCAGTCTGCCAGGCACTTTCATGTGACAAGCCTTAGGCGAGTCCCTTTCTGTCTCTGATTCCCGATTCCTTCACAGGGATTTATGTGGGCCTTAACGCCCACTGGGAAAAGATCCCTCTGCCAGCTCAGTGCCTGCTTTCTTGGTTTGACTTGTCAATCTGGACTTGAATACACCTTTGGTTTTGGATTGACTCTAATTACCTCTCCTAGAAATTAACACACAAAACTGACAGCTGATTGACAAGATGAGAAGCAGTTTTCCAAAATTCAAATTGAACTTAATCCTTTCTTACTAAAAGAATGCTCAAATCAAGGGGACACAGCTCACTCGTTTTGATTTCATGAGCTATGGCAGGTAGAGACAACTTTTTGAAAATACACAGCTAAACCTGTCCGTGCTTTGAATGCTAGACATGTTTTTCAGAATACACAGCTAAAACGGTCCCCGCTTCAAGTGCTAAAGCACTTAAAGCGGGGACCGTTTTAGCTGTGTATTTTGAAAAAGTTGTGTGCTCTTCAAAGAGAAAGCTACTTTTGCTGTGTCTTTGGGTTCGAGGGGAAATGGGAGTCCTCTTCAGTCAGCAGGGATGACACCTGAGTCCTTTGCAGTCCTCTTGTCTGCCTCTGAGGGTGAAATGAGAGTGGTCCCTGTCATCATGAGCCATGTCTGAGAGAATTATTCGCATTCTCTACGAGAATAGACGGGTGAAATAGCAAAAGGTGTGTCTTCCTTTGGAGCATGTACGGGTTCAAAGCCCACCTCATACCACTAAGTATTTTGCTGAACACGAGCAGTTGTGTGTGCGGCCTGTGTTTGGGAGATTTTTGTGTCGTGTGTGTGTGTGTGTGTGTGTGTGTGTCTGTGTGTGTGTGTCTGTATTTCTGTCTCCATTCCTGAGCAGCAAATCTTTTTTCCTCTTTTAGCATGTTACTCACAACTGTGGATGAAGCCCAGCACTCCTGAAAACACAATCCATGTATGGTTGAAGGAAATTTTCTTGGTGATGAGTGAGAGGTTGGTGACTGAAACCAGCTCATTACCCATTGACCAATGAGGTCACATCTCTCAGGTGAGAAGCAAAGTGAGAATTTGAACGAGGCACATTCTCCTTAGAGACAATGGGCCAAAGACAGGTCCGATGGAATCGAATGTCTTTTCATGTTGACATCCATCCCGTCAAGCCCTCGTTAAGCCATTGAAGTGTCACATTGGGCCTGGAGGAGGCGGTGCACCCTGTGAAATTACACGTCCGAAGATTTGGATTTGATTTCCAGCCCTCTGCCAGTCAGTCTGCCAGGCACTTTCATGTGACAAGCCTTAGGCGAGTCCCTTTCTGTCTCTGATCCCCGATTCCTTCACAGGGATTTATGTGGGCCTTAATGCCCACTGGGATAAGATCCCTCTGCCAGCTCAGTGCCTGCTTTCTTGGTTTGACTTGTCAATCTGGACTTGAATACACCTTTGGTTTTGGATTGACTCTATTACCTCTCCGAGAAATTAACACACAAAACTGACAGCTGATTGACAAGATGAGAAGCAGTTTTCCAAAATTCAAATTGAACTTAATCCTTTCTTACTAAAAGAATGCTCAAATCAAGGGGACACAGCTCACTCGTTTTGACCTCATGAGCTATGGTAGGTAGAGACAACTTTTTGAAAATACACAGCTAAAACTGTCCGTGCTTTGAATGCTAGACATGTTTTTCAGAATACACAGCTAAAACGGTCCCTGCTTTAAGTGCTTTATTAGCTGTGTATTTTGAAAAAGTTGTGTGCTCTTCAAAGAGAAAGCTACTTTTGCTGTGTCTTTGGATTCGAGGGGAAATGGGAGTCCTCTTCAGTCAGCAGGGACGACACCTGAGTCCTTTGCAGTCCTCTTGTCTGCCTCTGAGGGTGAAATGAGAGTGGTCCCTGTCATCATGAGCCATGTCTGAAAGAATTATTCACATTCCCTACGAGAATAGACGGGTGAAATAGCAAAAGGTTTGTCTTCCTTTGGAGCATGGACGGGTTCAAAGCCCACCTCATACCACTAAGTATTTTGCTGAACACGAGCATTTGTGTGTGCGGCCTGTGTTTGGGTGATTTTTGTGTCGTGTGTGTTTCTGTGTGTGTGTGTGTCTGTGTCTGTGTGTGTGTGTCTGTATTTCTGTCTCCATTCCTGAGCAGCAAATCTTTTTTCCTCTTTTAGCATGTTACTCAGAACTGTGGATGAAGCCCAGCACTCCTGAAAACACAATCCATGTATGGTTGAAGGAAATTTTCTTGGTGATGAGTGAGAGTTTGGTGACTGAAACCAGCTCATTTCCCATTGACCACTGAGGTCACTTCTCTAGGGGGGGAAGCAAAGTGAGAATTTGAACCAGACACATTCTCCTTAGAGACAATGGGCCAAAGACAGGTCCGATGGAATCGAATGTCTTTTCATGTTGACATCCATCCCGTCAAGCCCTCGTTAAGGCATTGAAGTGTCACACTGGGCCTGGGGGAGGCGGTGCACCCTGTGAAATTACACGTCCGAAGATTTGGATTTGATTTCCAGCCCTCTGCCAGTCAGTCTGCCAGGCACTTTCATATGACAAGCTTTAGGCGATTCCCTTTCTGTCTCTGTTTCCCGATTCCTTTACAGGGATTTATGTGGGCCTTAAGGCCCACTGGGGAAACATCCCTCTGCCAGCTCAGTGCCTGCTTTCTTGGTTTGACTTGTCAATCTGGACTAGAATACACCTTTGGTTTTGGATTGACTCTATTACCTCTCCTAGAAATTAACACACAAAACTGACAGCTGATTGACAAGATGAGAAGCAGTTTTCCAAAATTCAAATTGAACTTAATCCTTTCTTACTAAAAGAATGCTCAACTCAAGGGGACACATCTCACTCGTTTTGACTTTATGAGCTATGGCAGGTAGAGACAACTTTTTGAAAATACACAGCTAAAACTGTCCGTGCTTTGAATGCTAGACATGTTTTTCAGAATACACAGCTAAAACGGTCCCCGCTTTACGTGGTTTAGGACTTAAAGCGGAGACCGTTTTAGCTGTGTATTTTGAAAAATTTGTGTGCTCTTCAAAGAGAAAGCTTCTTTTGCTGTGTCTTTGGGTTCGAGGGGAAATGGGAGTCCTCTTCAGTCAGCAGGGACGACACCTGAGTCCTTTGCAGTCCTCTTTTCTGCCTCTGAGGGTGAAATGAGAGTGGTCCCTGGCATCATGAGCCATGTCTGAAAGAATTATTCACATTCCCTACGAGAATTGACGGGTGAAATAGCATAAGGTGTGTCTTCCTTTGGAGCATGGACGGGTTCAAAGCCCACCTCATACCACTAAGTATTTTGCTGAACACGAGCAGTTGTGTGTGCGGCCTGTGTTTGTGTGTTTTTTGTGTCAGGTGTTCGTGTGTGTGTGTGTTTGTGTGTCTGTGTTTTGGTGTGTCTCTGTGTGTGTGTCTGTATTTCTGTCTCCATTCCTGAGCAGCAAATCTTTTTTCCTCTTTTAGCATGTTACTCACAACTGTGGATGAAGCCCAGCACTCCTGAAAACACAATCCATGTATGGTTGAAGGAATTTTTCTTGGTGATGAGTGACAGGTTGGTGACTGAAACCAGCTCATTTCCCATTGACCACTGAGGTCACATCTCTCAGGTGAGAAGCAAAGTGAGAATTTGAACCAGGCACATTCTCCTTAGAGACAATGGGCCAAACACAGGTCCGATGGAATGTAATGTCTTTTCATGTTGACATCCATCCCGAAAAGCTCTCGTTAAGCCATTGAAGTGTCACATTGGGCCTGGGGGAGGCGGTGCACCCTGTGAAATTACACGTCCGAAGATTTGGATTTGATTTCCAGGCCTCTGCCAGTCACTCTGCCAGGCACTTTCATGTGACAAGCCTTAGGCGAGTACCTTTCTGTCTCTGTTTCCCGATTCCTTCACAGGGATTTATGTGGTTTTTAAGGCCCAGTGGGAAAAGTTCCCTCTTCCAGCTCAGTGCCTGTTTTCTTGGTTTAACTTGTCAATCTGGACTTGAATACACCTTTGGTTTTGGATTGACTCTGTTACATCTGCTAGAAATTAACGCACAAAACTGAGAGCTGATTGACAAGATGAGAAGCCGTTTTCCTGAATTCAAATCCAACTTAATCCTTTCTTACAAATAGAATGCTCAACTCAAGGGGACACTGATCACTCATTTTGACTTCATGAGCTATGGAAGGTAGAGACAACTTTTTGAAAATACACAGCTAAAACTGTCCGTGCTTTGAATGCTAGACATGTTTTTCAGAATACACAGCTAAAACGGTCCCTGCTTTAAGTGCTTTATTAGCTGTGTATTTTGAAAAAGTTGTGTGCTCTTCAAAGAGAAAGCTACTTTTGCTGTGTCTTTGGATTCGAGGGGAAATGGGAGTCCTCTTCAGTAAGCAGGGACGACACCTGAGTCCTTTGCAGTCCTCTTGTCTGCCTCTGAGGGTGAAATGAGAGTGGTCCCTGTCATCATGAGCCATGTCTGAAAGAATTATTCACATTCCCTACGAGAATAGACGGGTGAAATAGCAAAAGGTTTGTCTTCCTTTGGAGCATGGACGGGTTCAAAGCCCACCTCATACCACTAAGTATTTTGCTGAACACGAGCATTTGTGTGTGCGGCCTGTGTTTGGGTGATTTTTGTGTCGTGTGTGTTTCTGTGTGTGTGTGTGTCTGTGTCTGTGTGTGTGTGTCTGTATTTCTGTCTCCATTCCTGAGCAGCTAATCTTTTTTCCTCTTTTAGCATGTTACTCAGAACTGTGGATGAAGCCCAGCACTCCTGAAAACACAATCCATGTATGGTTGAAGGAAATTTTCTTGGTGATGAGTGAGAGTTTGGTGACTGAAACCAGCTCATTTCCCATTGACCACTGAGGTCACTTCTCTAGGGGGGGAAGCAAAGTGAGAATTTGAACCAGACACATTCTCCTTAGAGACAATGGGCCAAAGACAGGTCCGATGGAATCGAATGTCTTTTCATGTTGACATCCATCCCGTCAAGCCCTCGTTAAGGCATTGAAGTGTCACACTGGGCCTGGGGGAGGCGGTGCACCCTGTGAAATTACACGTCCGAAGATTTGGATTTGATTTCCAGCCCTCTGCCAGTCAGTCTGCCAGGCACTTTCATATGACAAGCTTTAGGCGATTCCCTTTCTGTCTCTGTTTCCCGATTCCTTTACAGGGATTTATGTGGGCCTTAAGGCCCACTGGGGAAACATCCCTCTGCCAGCTCAGTGCCTGCTTTCTTGGTTTGACTTGTCAATCTGGACTAGAATACACCTTTGGTTTTGGATTGACTCTATTACCTCTCCTAGAAATTAACACACAAAACTGACAGCTGATTGACAAGATGAGAAGCAGTTTTCCAAAATTCAAATTGAACTTAATCCTTTCTTACTAAAAGAATGCTCAACTCAAGGGGACACATCTCACTCGTTTTGACTTTATGAGCTATGGCAGGTAGAGACAACTTTTTGAAAATACACAGCTAAAACTGTCCGTGCTTTGAATGCTAGACATGTTTTTCAGAATACACAGCTAAAACGGTCCCCACTTTACGTGGTTTAGGACTTAAAGCGGAGACCGTTTTAGCTGTGTATTTTGAAAAATTTGTGTGCTCTTCAAAGAGAAAGCTTCTTTTGCTGTGTCTTTGGGTTCGAGGGGAAATGGGAGTCCTCTTCAGTCAGCAGGGACGACACCTGAGTCCTTTGCAGTCCTCTTTTCTGCCTCTGAGGGTGAAATGAGAGTGGTCCCTGGCATCATGAGCCATGTCTGAAAGAATTATTCACATTCCCTACGAGAATTGACGGGTGAAATAGCATAAGGTGTGTCTTCCTTTGGAGCATGGACGGGTTCAAAGCCCACCTCATACCACTAAGTATTTTGCTGAACACGAGCAGTTGTGTGTGCGGCCTGTGTTTGTGTGTTTTTTGTGTCAGGTGTTCGTGTGTGTGTGTGTTTGTGTGTCTGTGTTTTGGTGTGTCTCTGTGTGTGTGTCTGTATTTCTGTCTCCATTCCTGAGCAGCAAATCTTTTTTCCTCTTTTAGCATGTTACTCACAACTGTGGATGAAGCCCAGCACTCCTGAAAACACAATCCATGTATGGTTGAAGGAATTTTTCTTGGTGATGAGTGACAGGTTGGTGACTGAAACCAGCTCATTTCCCATTGACCACTGAGGTCACATCTCTCAGGTGAGAAGCAAAGTGAGAATTTGAACCAGGCACATTCTCCTTAGAGACAATGGGCCAAACACAGGTCCGATGGAATGTAATGTCTTTTCATGTTGACATCCATCCCGAAAAGCTCTCGTTAAGCCATTGAAGTGTCACATTGGGCCTGGGGGAGGCGGTGCACCCTGTGAAATTACACGTCCGAAGATTTGGATTTGATTTCCAGGCCTCTGCCAGTCACTCTGCCAGGCACTTTCATGTGACAAGCCTTAGGCGAGTACCTTTCTGTCTCTGTTTCCCGATTCCTTCACAGGGATTTATGTGGTTTTTAAGGCCCAGTGGGAAAAGTTCCCTCTTCCAGCTCAGTGCCTGTTTTCTTGGTTTAACTTGTCAATCTGGACTTGAATACACCTTTGGTTTTGGATTGACTCTGTTACATCTGCTAGAAATTAACGCACAAAACTGAGAGCTGATTGACAAGATGAGAAGCCGTTTTCCTGAATTCAAATCCAACTTAATCCTTTCTTACAAATAGAATGCTCAACTCAAGGGGACACTGATCACTCATTTTGACTTCATGAGCTATGGAAGGTAGAGACAACTTTTTGAAAATACACAGCTAAAACTGTCCGTGCTTTGAATGCTAGACATGTTTTTCAGAATACACAGCTAAAACGGTCCCCACTTTAAGGGCTAAAGCACTTAAAGCGGGGACCGTTTTAGTTGTGTATTTTGAAAAAGTTGTGTGCTCTTCAAAGAGAAAGCTGCTTTTGCTGTGCCTTTGGGTTTGAGGGGAAATGGGAGTCCTCTTCAGTCAGCAGGGAGGACACCTGAGTCCTTTGCAGTCCTCTTGTCTGCCTCTGAGGGTGAAATGATAGTGGTCCCTGTCATCATGAGCTATGTCTGAAGGAATTATTCACATTCCCTACGAGAATAGACGGGTGAAATAGCGAAAGGTGTGTCTTCCTTTGGAGCATGGACGGGTTCAAAGCCCACCTCATACCACTAAGTATTTTGCTGAACACGAGCAGTTGTGTGTGCGGCCTGTGTTTGGGTGTTTTTTGTGTCACGTGTTCGTGTGTGTGTGTGTGTGGGTGTGTGTGGGTGTGTCTGTGTGTGTGTGTCTGTGTTTCTGTCTCCATTCCTGATCAGCAAATCTTTTTTCCTCTTTTTGCATGTTACTGAGAACTGTGGATGAAGCCCAGCACTCCTGAAAACACAATCTATGTATGGTTGAAGTAATTTTTCTTGGTGATGAGTGAGAGGTTGGTGACTGAAACCAGCTCATTTCACATTGACCACTGAGGCCACATCTCTCAGGTGAGAAGCAAAGTGAGAATTTGAACCAGGCACATTCTCCTTAGAGACAATGGGCCAAAGACAGGTCAGATGGAATCGAATGTCTTTTCATGTTGACATCCATCCCGTCAAGCTCTCGCTAAACCATTGAAGTGTCACATTGTGCCTGGGGGAGGCATTGCACCCTGTGAAATTACACGTCCGAATATTTGGATTTGATTTCCAGCCTTCTGCCAGTCAGTCTGCCAGGCACTTTCATGTGACAAGCCTTAGGCGAGTCCCTTTCTGTCTCTGATTCCCGATTCCTTCACAGGGATTTATGTGGGCCTTAACGCCCACTGCGAAAAGATCCCTCTGCCAGCTCAGTGCCTGCTTTCTTGGTTTGACTTGTCAATCTGGACTTGAATACACCTTTGGTTTTGGATTGACTCTATTACCTCTCCTAGAAATTAACGCACAAAACTGACAGCTGATTGAGAAGATGAGAAGCCATTTTCCAGAATTCAAATTGAACTTAATCCTTTCTTACTAAAAGAATGCTCAACTCAAGGGGACACAGATCACTCGTTTTAACATCATTAGCTATGGCAGGTAGAGACAACTTTTTGAAAATACACAGCTAAAACTGTCCGTGCTTTGAATGCTAGACAAGTTTTTCAGAATACTTAGCTAAAACGGTCTTTATATATATATATATATATATATATATATATACTGAATCTTGCTCTGTCACCTAGGCTAGCGTGCAGTGGCATGATAGCTCACTGCAACCTCTGCCTCATTGGTTCAAGGGATTCTCCTGCCTCAGCCACCCAGGTATCTGTGATTACAGGCACCTGCCACCACACCCAGCTAATTTTTGTATTTTTCATAGAGATGGGGTTTCTTTTTTTCTTTTTCTTTGAGACGGAGTTTCTCTCTTGTTACCCAGGCTTGAGTGCAGTGTCATGATCTCAGCTCACCACAACCTCTGCCTCCTGGGTTCAGGCAGTTGTCCTTCCTCTGCCTCCCGTGTAGCTGGGATTACAGGCATGCGCCACCATGCTTAGCTAATTTTTTGTATTTTTCGTAGAGACGGGGTTTCACCATGTTGTCCAGGATGGCCTCGATCTCTTGACTTTGTGATCCGCCCACCTCGGCCTCCCAAAGTGCTGGGAGTACAGGCTTGAGCCACCGTGCCCGGCCCAGAGATGGTGTTTCACCATATTGGCCTGTCTGGTCTTGAACTGACCTAGTGATCTGCCCACCTTGGCCTCTGATAGTGCTCGGATTGCAGGCATGAGCCACCACGCCTTGTACCTAATTCCTATTCACTGGTCGTGGATGGGAGCTATGGAATCTCTTCCTACAAAACATCCTGGCCGCATCAGAATGTGAGAGTTAAGTTTTCTAAGAGATGGTTCCTCTGTTTGTGCTCCACACCCAAATAATCGATCTTACTTCACTGTCAGACAACTTCCAGTTATTACAGTGGCTGTAGTCTAGCTGGAAAAACGCTAAGTAGACCCCCGGGACTCTCTTGACTCAGCCACTAACAACTTAGTGTGGCTCTGGGAAACAAAGAAGCTGGAGCAACCACGCCTGCAATCCCAGCACTTTGGGAGGTTGACGTGGGAGGATTGCTTGAGCCCAGGAGTTTGACAGCAGCCTGGGCAACATAGCAAGACCCCATCTCTACAAAAAAAAAATCAAAAAAATTATTGCGGTGTGGTGGTGTCACCCTGTAGTCCCAGCTATTCAGGAGGCTAAAGTGGGAGGATCACTTGAGTCCCAGAGGTCAAGACTGCAGTGAGCCAAGATCATGCCACTGCCCTCAAGCTTGGGCTTCAAAGTGAGACACTGTCTCAGGAGGGAAAAAACAAAACAAAACAAAACAAAAAAACTGGAGCTTTTGTTTTCTCATTTGTTAAAGGTGGATGATATTATCTCCTTCATGGAATTACTGTGAGGATGGAAGTACAATTTTTTTCCCCTTTCCTTTTAGAAATACAATGAGATAGGCATAGTGGCCAGGTGAGGTGGCTCATGCCTGTAATCCCAGCACTTTGGGAGCCTGAAGCAGGTGGATCACCTGAGGTCAGGAGTTCAAGACCATCCTGGCCACCATGGTGAAACCCTGACTCCACTAAAATTACAAAAATTAGCCTAGCGTGGTGGCACGTGCCTACAATCGCAGCTACTCAGGAAGCTGAGGCAGGAGAATGGCTTGAACCTGGGAGGTGGAGGGTGTAGTGAGCAGAGATCATCCCATGGCACTCCAGTCTGGACGACAGAGTGAGACTCCATCTCAAAAAAATAAAATGCCAGATGTGGTGGCTCATGCCTGTAAACCCAGCACTTTGGGAGGCAGAGGAAGGTGGATCACCTGAGGTCAGGAGTTCAAGACCAGCCTGACCAACATGCAGAAACCCCATCTCTAATAAACATATAAAATTCGCCAAGCATGGTGGCACATGCCTGTAATCCCAACTATTTGGGAGGCTGAGGCAGGAGAATCGCTTGAACCTGGGAAGTGGAGGTTGCAGTGAGCCAAGATTGCACTCCTGCATGGACGAGAAGAAGGAAACTGTGTCTCAAAAACAATAATTAGATAGGCATAGTGCACAAGATAATGTCAGGTGACATGTGCACTACCACTTAGTACCACTGTGAGTCCGGACAGATGACATAGGTCTCCGTGCCTCAGTTTTTCCACCTGTCAAATAGGAACCATATGAGGATGTACTCGTAAGATGATGCTCAAGGCTAAATAATGTAATCCATGAACGTGCTTAGACCAGCACCTCCTGCATTTTAAATACTCTTCCCTTTTGGCTGCTGTTGCTACTATTTTACAACTGGGTTGATTTCTAGCCTGCAAAAAAAAGGATCACAAGTTTGTGAACAAGACCATTATTCCTTACCAAATGATTCATAACCCCAATTTTTCTTTTGCTTTTTTGTTTGTTTGTTTGTTTGTGTTTTTGGAAACAGAGTCTCACTCCCACTCCCAGGCTCAAGTGATTCTCCTGCTCAGTCTCATGAGTAACTGGGATTAAAGGTACCCACAACTAGGCCCAGCTAATTTTTGTATTTTTAGTACAGATGGGGTTTCACCATGTTGGCCAGGCTGATCTCAGACTCCTGACCTCACGTAATCCATCCACCTCGGCCTCCCAAAGTGCTGGGATTATAGGCGTGTGCCACCCCACCAGCCTATAACCCCAGTTTCTTTTTACCAACTTAGATTATGGAACTTGGCATGATGCCCAGATTCCCATAATGCAAATTGTCCTCCCCAATTATAACTACCAGTTTTTTTCCTCTAAGAAAAACAAAACAAAAATTGAAATGCTGGTCATTTTTGTGGACAAAAAGATAAGTATGGCCAGGGGTAGTGGCTCAGGCCTGTAATTCCAGCACTTTGAGAGGCTGAGGCGGGAACATCACTGGAAGCCAGAAGTTCGAGACCAGCCTGACCAACACGGTGAATCCCCCTCTCTACTAAAACTACAAAAATGAGCCACGTGGGCTGGTGTGCGCCTGCAGTCCCAGCTACTCAGGAGGCTGAGGCAGGAGAATCACTTAACCCAGGAGGTAGAGGTTGCAGTGAAAAGAGATCATGCCACTGCAGTCCAGCTTGGGCAACAAGATCAGAACTCCATCTCAAAAAACAAACAAAAACAAGTAATGCGACTGCTATTTTCTGGTTATAATCACAGAGTTCATGTAGAAAAGCTAAGCAATATGAAAAAATACAGAGTTAAAGTTTTTAAAAATTACCCCAAATTGGATCAGCAAACTTTTTTTTTTTTTTTTTTCCCTCTTGAGACAGACTAGGTCTTGCTGCTGCCCAAGCTGGTGTACAGTGACACAATCACAGATGACTGCAGCCTCGACCTCCTGGACTGGCTCTGTGCTCCTGCCTCCCAAGGAGCTGGGACTACAGGTGCATATTCCTATACCCAGCTAATTTTTTTTTTAATTGGTTTTGTAGAGGTGAAGTCTCACTATGTTGCTCAGGCTGGTCTCGAGCTCTGGCCTCAAGTAATCCTCCCGCTTCAGCCTTCCAAAGTGCTGGAATTACAAGCATGAACTTATTTGGAGACTGGGTCATTACAGAGGTCATCAAGTTAAAATGGGTCATGAATGTGGGGCCCTGATGCTATATAACTGTTGTCCTTACTAAAAGAAAAATTTGTTGCCTGTGAAAGAAAAAGAAAGAATAAAATATTTTTTCCTTGAGACAGGTCTTGTTCTGTCACCCAGGCTGGAGTGAAGTGGTGTGATCTCAGCTCACTGCAGCCTCATCCTCCCTGACTCAAGCAATCCTCCAACCTCAGCCTCCTGAGTAGCTTGGGAACACAGGTACATGCAACCATACCTGGCTTTTTTTTTTTTTTCCCGAGTTGGATTCTTGCTCTTTCCTCCAGTCTGGAGTGCAGTGGTGCAATCTCAGCTCACTGCAACCTCCACCTCTGGGTTCAAGCAGTTCTCCTGCCTCAGCCTCCTGAGTAGCTAGGATGGCAGGCGTGCACCACCACAGCCAGCTAATTTTTATATTTTTAGTAGAGATGGGGTTTCACCATGTTGGCTATGCTGGTCTCAAACTCCTGACCTCTTGATCTGCCAACCTCAGCCTCCCAAAGTGCTAGGATTACAGGTGTGAGCCACCACTCCCGGCTGTATTGTTTTTAGTACAGGTGGGGTTTCATCCTGTTGGCCTGGCTGGTATTGAACTCCTGACCTGAAGTTATCCTCTCACTCATGCTCCCAAAGTACAGGGATTACAGACATGAGCCACGGCATCTGGCCTGAGACAATAAATTTGTCTTATTCTAAGCCACTTAGTTGGTGGCACTTTGTTACAGCATCCCCAGCAAAGTTATATCCAACGAATAATCCATTTCATTGTTGTTGTTGTTGTTGTTGTTGTTGTGGTTGTGGTTGTTGTTGTTTTTGAGACGGAGTTTCGCTCTTGTTACCCAGGCTGGAGTGCAATGGCACGATCTCGGCTCACCGCAACCTCTGCCTCCTGGGTTCAGGCAATTATCCTGCCTCAGCCTCCTCAGTAGCTGGGATTACAGGCACGCACCACCATGCCCAGCTAATTTTTTGTATTTTTAGTAGAGAGGGGATTTCACCATGTTGACCAGGATGGTCTCGATCTCTTGACCTCGTGATCCACCCGCCTCAGCCTCCCAAAGTGCTGAGATTACAGGCTTGAGACACCACGCCCGGCCGTTGTTGTTGTTTTTAAGGAAAAAAAAAAAGGAAAGAAAGAAAGAAAAAAGAATAATTAAAAAGAATGAAGGAGAGGAAGAAAGAGGAAGAGGGAGAGAGAACAGGAGTGTTGCTTTATTGCCCAGGCTAGAATGCAGTCTAAAAACGGGTATTGAAAACGTCTTTTATGCCAGTAGTTTTGCTTAATAATGGAGACAGGAAAAAAATTAGGAAAGAAAATAACAAACAAGCAGCCAACCAATAATTCATTTAAACCTGTAAGTAGGTATGATGTGGTACTGATAAGAGTGTATATTTTTGTGTATTTAAAATGGAGAGTTCTATAAATGTTTATTAAGTTTACTTGTTCCGGATGTGAGTTCAAGTCCTGGATATCCTTGTTAATTTTCTGTCTCGTTGATCTGTCTAATATTGATGTTGAAGTCTCCCCCTATTATTGTGTGGGAGTCTGTCTCTTTATAAGTCTTACGTAATCTGGGTGTTCCTGTATTGGGTGCGTATATATTTAGGATCGTTAGCTCTTCTCGTTGTATTGATCCTTTGACCATTATGTAATGTCCTTCTTTGCCTCTTTTGATCTTTGTTGCTTTAAAGTTTATTTTATCAGAGGCGAGATTTGCAACTCCTGCTTTTTATTAATTAACTTATTTTTGCTCTCAAGTTGGTTGGTAAATCTTTCTCCATCCATTTATGTTGAGTCTTTGTGTATCCCTGCATGTGAGATGGGTCTGGATGCAGCATACCGATGGATTTTGCATTTCATTGTTAAAGGACACAGAAGCTCATGCTCTCTGTCATTCCCGAATGTGTAATTAGGTTTTGGCCAGGAGCAGAGGCTCATACCTGTAATCCCAGGACTTTGGAAGGCTGAGATGGGAGGATCACTTGAAGCTCAGAGTTTGAGGCCAGCCTGGCCAACATGGTGAGACCCCATCTCCACACACACACACACACAAATATTAGTTGGGCATGGTAGCATTCACCTGTAATCCCAGCTACTCAGGAGGCTAAGGTGGGAGGACTGCTTGATCCTGGGAGTAAGAGGCTGCAGTGGGCTATGATTATACCACTGCACTGTAGGCTGAACAACACAGGAAGTCCCTATCTATCTCTTAAAAAAGAAAAAAAAAAAAGGCTGGAGTTTGAGTTTGTGTTTTTGTTGTTGTTACTGTTGTTGTTGTTGTCGTCTTTTTTTTAGTCGGAGTTTCACTCTTGTTACCCAGGCTGTAGTGCAATGGCACGATCTCGGCTCACCGCAACGTCCGCCTCCTGGGTTCAGGCAATTGTCCTGCCTCAGCCTCCTGAGTAGCTGGGATTACAGACATGTGCCACCATGCCCAGCTATTTTTTTATATTTTTTAGTAGAGACGGGGTTTCACCATGTTGACCAGGATGGTCTCAATCTCTTGACCTCGTGATCCACCCGCCTTGGCTTCCCAAAGTGCTGGGGTTACAGGCGTGAGCCACCGGGCCCAGCCTCGTTACTGTTGTTTTTTGAGATGGAGTGTCATGCTCTGCCCGGGCTGGAGTGCGGTGGTTCAATCTCAGCTCATTGCAACTCCACCTCCTGTGTTCAAGTGATTCTCCCACCTCAGCCTCCCAAGTAGCTGGGATTACAGGTGTGCACCCCCACACCTGGCTCATTTTTATATTTTCAGTAGAGATGGGATTTCACCATGTTGGCCAGGCTGGTCTCAAACTCCTGACCTCAGGAGATCCACCGGCCTCGGCCTCCCAAAGTGATGGGATTACAGGTGTGGGTCACTGTGTTCAGTCGATTTAGTGTTTTGGCTGGGTTGGGTCTGGCAGGTGTATGGTTAATAAACCAGGTCTAAATATTTCCAGGAAACTGGTGGGTCAGGCATGCACTGACAGCAATGTTGTGGATGGTGATACTGGCTGTGAACATGGAAGAAAACAAGGTCTGGTCTCCTTTTTTCACCCAGACGGTGTCGATGAGCTGACCTAGGAGATAACAGGACAGGTACATGAGACCCCGTGTACATCCTGGGAAAGGCGGTGGCAACTGCTTGGGACCCCAGCCCACCTGGCCAGTGGCTCTTCCATGTTCCTTACAGCTTTTGAGAGGTTCGCTATTCAAAGGAGGATGAATCAAGGAAAGTACAGGGCTGGGGCCCAATTTTGTTAAACATGACAAGGAATATGCCTTGGTTCAAGAAAACCCATGGCTCAGCACGGTGGTTTACACCTGTAATCTCAGCACTTTAGAAGGTGGAGGTGAGAAGATCACCAGAGGTCAGGAGTTCGAGGCCATCACGGCCAACATAGAAACCCCATCTCTACTAAAAATACAGAAATTAGCCAGGTGTGGTGGCACATGCCTGTAGTCCCAGCTACTCAAGAGGCTGAGGCCTGAGAATCCCGGGAGGTGGAGGTTGCAGTGAGCCGAGACCACACCATTGTACTCCAGCCTGGGTGACAGAGTGAGACTCCATCTAAGAAATAAAATGAGAAAATCCGATCCTTCTGCCACGCATGGGGGTGCATGCCTGTAATCCCAGCACTTTGGGAGGCTGAGGTGGGCACATCACTTGAGGTCAGGAGTTCAAGATCAGCCTGGCTAACATGGCAAAACCTTGGCTCTGCTAAAAATACAAAAATGAACCAGGTATGGTTGCATGTGCCTGTAATCCCAGCTAATTGGGAGACCGAGGCAGGAGAATCACTTGAACCCTGAAGGTGGAGCTAGCAGTGAGCTTAGATCATGCCACTGCACTTAAGCCTGGGGCCAGAGAAGACTCCATCTCAAAAGAAAAAAGAAAAGGCAATGCAACCCCTACTAGTCTTCTCTATAAGCAGGCTCAGAGTGATGGCCGTGGAGTTTTTGGTCAGCCAGGGGATTGAACACAATGGAATGTCTTCTTTTTTTTTTTTTTTTTGAGACGGAGTTTTCGCTCTTGTTTACCCAGGCTGGAGTGCAATGGCGCCATCTCAGCTCACCGCAACCTCTGCCTCCTGGGTTCAGGCAATTCTCCTGCCTCAGCCTCCTGAGTAGCTGGGATTACAGGCACGTGCCACCATGCCCAGCTAATTTTTTGTATTTTTTAGTAGAGACGGGGTTTCACCATGCTGACCAGAATGGTCTCGATCTCTTGACCTCGTGATCCACCCGCCTCAGCCTCCCAAAGTGCTGGGATTACAGGCTTGAGCCACTGCGCCCGGCTTGGAATGTCTTCTAATACAGGTAACTACTATAAGCAATAAAACAGGTTGGGTTTGGCAGCTCTCATCTGTAATCCCAGCACTTTGGGAGGCTGAGGCTGGAGGATCGTTTGAGTCCAGCTGTTTGAGATCAGCCCAGGCAGGAGGGTGAAAGCCCATCTCTACAAAAAATAAGTTAGTCTTACATGGTGGTGCACCTGTGGTCCCAGCTACTGGGAGACTGAAGCAGGAGGACTGCTTGAGCCTGAGAGGTGGAGGCTGCAGTGAGCCACAATTGCACCTGGATGCAGTGAGCCTGGATGACAGACTGAGACCCTGTCTTCAAAAAAGAAAAAAAAAAAAAATTCGTTTGTAAGGATAATACAGACTGAGTACAGTGGCTCACCGCTGTAATACCCAGACTTCCAGACTTTGGGAGGCTAAGGCAGGGGGACTGCTTGAAGCCAGGTGTTTGAGACCAGTGTGCATAACATAGAGGGACCCAGTCTCTACAAAAAACACAAAAAAATTAGCCAGGCATGTTGGCATGTTCTTGTAGCCAGCTACTCACGAGGCTGAAGGGGGAGGATCGTTTGAATCCAGGGAAGGTGGAGGCTGCAGTGAGCCATTATGTCACTTCTGCACTCCAGCCTGGGTGCAGTAGTACAGTCAGAACTCAGCACAGCCTGCACCTCCACAGAGCGAGACCCTCTCTCAAAAAAAAAAAAAAAAAAAAAAAAAGCTGGGGCTCATGCTGTAATCCCATCACTTTGGGAGGCTGCGGTGGGCAGATCATGAGGTCAGGAGATCGAGACCATCCTCCCCAACATGGTGAAACTCCATCTCTACTAATAATACAAAAAAAAAAAATGGTGGGCATGGTGGTACACACCTGTAGTCCTAGCTACTTGGGAGGCTGAGGCAGGAGAACTACTTGAACCCAGGAGGCAGAGATTGCAGTGAGCCAAGACTGAACCACTGCACTATAGTCTGGGATTACAGGTGTGTGCCACCAGGCCTGGCTAATTTTTGTATTTTAGTAGAGATGGGGTTTCACCATGTTAACCAGGCTGGTCTCCAACTCCTGATCTCAGGTGATCCTCCCACTTTAGCCTCCCAAAGTGCTGGGATTGCAGGTGTGAGCCACTGTGCCCAGTCTGATTTTTTTCAAGTATTTAAAAATATAAAACCAATAAACATTCTTGGGCAGCTCATGAGCTGTATAAAAACAGATGGTGAGCTGGGCGCAGTGGCTCAAGCCTGTAATCCCAGCACTTTGGGAGGCCGAGGTGGGTGGATCACGAGGTTGAGAGATCGAGACCATCCTGGTCAACATGGTGAAACCCTGTCTCTACTAAAAATACAAAAAATTAGCTGGGCATGGTGGCACATGCCTGTAATCTCAGCTACTGAGGAGGCTGAGGCAGGAGAATTGCCTGAACCCAGGAGGCGGAGGTTGCGGTGAGCCGAGACAGCGCCATTGCACTCCAGCCTGGGTAACAAGAGCGAAACTCCGTCTCAAAAAAAAAACAAAAAACAAAAAACAGATGGTGGGATCTCTATGTCTCCTGTGTAGATACTATATGCCATGGTTTCCAGAGCCCTGGCTAGATGTTTCTTTGTTTGAGACAGGGTCTCCCTCTGTTGGCCAGGCTGATGCAATGGTGTGATCTCAGCTCACTGCAACCTCCACCTCCAACGTTCAAGCAATTCATGTGCCTCAGCCTCCCTAGTAGCTGGGATTACAGGCACTACCACACCCAGATAATTTTTTTTGTATTTTTAGTAGAGATGTGGTTTCAGTACGTTGGGCAGGTGCTCTCAAGCTCCTGGCCTCAGGTGATCATCCTACCTTGGCTTCCCAAAGTACTGGGATCACAGGTATAGGTGATTCTGGCTAAGTACATTTAAATACTAAGTACATTTAAGTACTAAGCCCTGGCTAGGTACCATTAAGGTATAATGGCATATGGAGGCTGAGGTGGGAGGATCACTGGATGCCAGGAGATCAAGGCTAGTCTGAGTAACATACCAACCAGAGAGATCTTATCTTTACAAAAAAAATATATATATATTAACTGGGCATGTTGGTTATAGTGTGCACCTATAGTACTAACTACTTGGGAGGCTGAGGCAGGAGGATCCCTTGAGCCCAGCAGTTCAAGGTTTCAGTGAACTGTGATCACGCCACTGAATTCCAGCTCTGAGACAGAGCAAGACACTCTTTCTAAAAATAGTAAAAAATGTTTTATTTTCTTGAGACAGAGTCTGGCTACATCACCCAGGCTGGAGTGCAGTGGTACAATCTCAGTTCACTGCAACCTCTGCCTCTTGGGTTCAAACAGTTCTCCAGTCTCGGCCCCCTGAGGAGCTGGGATTATAGGCGTGTGCCACTGGGTTTGGCTCATTTTTGTATTTTTAGTAGACACCAGGTTTCACCACGTCAGCCAGGCTGGCCTCCAACTCCTGACCTCAAATGATACACCCATCTTGGCCTCTCAAAGTGCTGAGATTACAGGTGTGAGCCACTGCGCCTGACCTTGTGAAAATGTTAGTGGCATTTTGATTATAATTGAATACTTTTTAAAAAATGAAATGCGCATACATATGATTGTTTTTGGCAGGACTAGGGGCCAGGACTTTTTTCTAATTCCTTCACCTTGTATTCTAGGGCCTTGCAAACATTAGGTGCTTAGCAAATGCAATAGAAGGCACTCAGACAGTGATTGATGTGTAGTGCATACTTGTCTTCATTAGGAAGAAAGAGACAGACAGGAAGAACAAGGGAAAATTCAGGGCAATTGATCAGGTCGACACCATCATTGCTAAAATCAGAGGAGACCAGGCTGTGTGTGGTTGCTCATGCCTGTAATTTCAGCACTTTAGGAGTCTGAGGCAGGTGGATCACTTGATGTCAGGATTTCAAGACCAGCCTGGACAACATGGCAAAACCTCATCTCTACTGAAAATACAAAACTTAGCCAGGCATGGTGTGGCAGGCCCCTGTAATCCCAGCTACTAAGGAGGCTGAGGCAGGAGAATCAGTTGAACCCCGGAGGTGTAAGTTGCAGTTAGATGAGATTACACCACTGCACTCCAGCCTGAGGGACATTGCAAGACTCCACCAAAAAAAAAAAAAAAAAAAAAAAAAAAAAAATCAGAGAAGACCAAGATACCTGCAGATAATGCACTGTGTCACTTTCCCTGTGCATTTTTCCTGCCTCTTGGTAGACAGCTCCGAACATCACCATGAGATCCTGGTGAAGGAGGTGTGGATACTGGGGTTGCTACAGTTTATTGAATCATTTTTTCTCCCAGAGATGCTAATCTTCTGTCAGATTCCTTTGAGTGTTTTTCCGATCCCTGCTGCGGGCAGTTTACCCTCAGGGCACTTCTCCATGGAGCCACCAGCTGGCTCCATTGCTGCTTAAGTGAAACTGACTCAAGATTAGAAAGTAGTGTTCCATTGTCTTTGAGCTGGGTGGGGTGGGTCAAACCTGTAATCCCAGTACTTAGGGAGGTTGAGATGGGTAGTTCACTTGAGGCCAGTAGTTCGAGACCAGCCTGGCAACATGGTGAAACCCTATATGGTGAAACCCTAATTTTTATACTAAAAATATAAAAAATAGCCAGGCATAATGATTCACGCCTATAATCCCAGCTACTCGGGAGGCTGAGACAGCATTGGTTGGGAAGCAGAGGTTGCAGTGAGCCAAGATCGGGACACTGCCCTTTAGCCTGGGTAACAAAGCGAGACTCCAGTTTTTTTTAAAAAAAACAGTATTCCTAAGGACTGAGAGGGGAAACTGAGGCATGCAGACTGGAGTTGGGGTGGGGCTTGGGCTTGGCAAGAGAATGGGTTCAAGTAACATGTGAAGGACTCTCAGAAAGTCACAGCAACTTCAAAATCATTTATTCTACCTCCCACTTCCACATTTTCCAGATATAGAAACCAAAGCTGAGAGCGGGAGATAACTATCCCAAAAGCACCACGTCGGTGGGGAGCCGGGTTGCCAGAGAAAACACAGGACATCCAGTGAAGTGTGAGTTTTGGACTCTTCGTGTATGTCTCAAATAATGCACGAGACTTAAACTAAAACCTTATTTACTCTTTGTCTTCGAAGGTAACTGTGCATCTGTATGATGCTTTGCTAAGTCTGACAACCCTCATGAGGGTAAAATGAAGATTAGGGAAATAATTAAATGTAATAAGCAAACATGCAAAATAAAGACAACTCTGTTCCCATTGTACAGACAAGAGAATTGCACATTAGGGAGGTGGCTTGCCCCAAGGCCACACTCACAAGCGTCAGTCAGGATTTGAACCTGGTCCTGATTCCAGAGGTCCCAATTTCACTGTTGTGGCCAGGAACATCTCATAGTCTGCCATGTGCGTGCATGTTCTGTCTTGAATATAACCCTCTCCCCATCGTGTAAGTGGACCATTCCCCTCCCTGACATTGAAGAACCCCATATTCAGCAGGTGCCTCCTGACCCAGCAGACCCCCATGAGCCCAGATCCCTGAGACCTGGTGGCTGCCATTATGACATTCCCCGACTGCATCTTAGGACCCAAGTCTGACCCCCTGCAGGATCTGCAGCTGTGTTACAGGAAAGGGGACCCGATCCAGACCCCAAGGGAGGGTTCTTGAATCTCGTGCAAGAAACAACTCGGGGTGAGTACATAAAGTGAAAACACATTTTTTTTTTTTGTTGTTTGGTTGGTGGTTTTGTTTGTTTGTTTTTCAGATGGAGTCTCACTCTGTTGCCCAGGCTAGATAGAGGGCAGTGGTGTGATCTTGGCTCACTACAACCTACTCCTCTGGGGTTCAAGTGATTTTTCTGCTTCAGTCTCTTAAGTAGCTGGGATCACAGGTGCTTGCCACCACACCTGGCTAATTTTTATATTTTTAGTAGAGATGGAGTTTCACCATGTTGGCCAGGCTGCTCTCAAACTCTTGACCTCAGGTGATCCGCCTCCCTCAGCCTCCCAAAGTGCTGGGGTTACAGGTGTGAGCCACAGAGCAAGTTTATGCTTTCCTAGACAAGCAAGTTTTTTAGGAAAGTAAAGATAGAATGGTTACTCCATAGAGCAGCCCAGAGGGCACTGGTGCCCATCTTTAGGGTTATTTCTTCATGACATGCTGAATGGGGGGGTAGATTATTCATGACTCCCCTTTTTTAGATCATACAGGGCAACTTTCTGATGTTGCCATGGCATTTATAAACTGTCAAGGCACTGGTGGCAATGTGGCAGCGAGGACGACCAGAGGTCACTCTCCTGGCCATCTTGGTTTTGATGGGTTTTGGATTGGCTTCTTTACTGCAGCCTGTTTTATCGACAATGTCTCTGTGACCTGTATCTTGTGCTGACCTCCTATGTCATCCTGTGACTTAGAATGCCTTCCCCGCCTGGGAACGCAGCCCAGTAGGTCTCAGCCTCCTTTTACCCATCTCCTATTCAAGATGCAGTTGCTGTGGTTCACACACCTCTGGCAGCTGGGCTCCTTGGGATCTCCTGACATTCTGTGCCCTCTGTGCCCTCCTCCCTCACTGCCATCGCTGTCTTCCTGAGCCTCCTCCTTCTGAATTTCTTCATCACCAAGAAGAGGAATCGCTGTTAGGTTTGGCTTTTGGGAAAGGGATGGACCAGGCAGGCAGTAGGGAGGGAGACACAGGCCCTGGCATGGGCGATGGGGAGGGGAGAGCTGAGTGGGAGCCGGTGGGTCTGTCTTTGTTCTTGTCTCTGTGAGTTGCCCATTGTGCAGATCTGCCCCGCTCCTTCCCCATCGCAATGGATGGGGACTCCTCTCTCTAGTGTTCAGGCCCTGGGCCCTGGGTCAGATCAATGCCTTTTTCTCCTGCACTCCGTTAGTCAGAAGATGTGCTTGGCATCACCTTGAAAATGCATCCAGAAGCAAGGCCCTGGCTCACTCCCTACTTCTGTCCCAGCCTCTCTGCCCTTCCAGCCACAGGAGACCTGTGTGAGCTGAATCCATTGCACCCTCCTCTGCTCAGACCCACAGCGGCCCCATTTTTCTCGATCTGAGCCAAAGGCCCCAGAGTGGCCCACCAGGCTCACCCTGGGCTGCCTCATTGCCTCCAGCCTCACCTTCCACCAGTCTCCCTCCGTTTTCCACCTACCATTCTTCCCCATCCTCACACCTGCCTGATGTTCACACATCCCTCCAGGCATCTGCTTTAGCTGTTCCCTCCACCTGGACCACCCTCCTTCCAGAAGACCATTGTCCCCTCCAGCACCCCCTGCAGTCAGGGCTGCCTCCCTCACCACCATCCAGCAAGGACATGGCCCGCCCATCCCTCTCCTCCCAGCAGCTCCCTTCCTTGGCCTGTCCTGGGTTTGTTTTTGCTTTTCCCCAGCACTTCGCACTTCCTAAAGGGCCCTGCAGGAGGCTCCTGGCAGGGGCCGATGGCCTCGCTCTCCTTAGACTGGAAGCTCCACAGCAGCACGGGCCACTCCCTGTGGCAGACTCAGTATCTAGTTAGTGCTCCTCATGCAGAAGGTGCTGGATCAGTGTTTGAGAACTACAGAAGATAGGAGGGTGGAGAGAAGGGAGGGAGAGATGAAGGGAAGAAAGGAGGGAGGGGAGAAAGGAGAGGAGGGGAGGAGTGAAGAGGAGGGAGGCAAGGACACATAGGAAAGGGGAGGACAGATGGAGGGAAGGAAAGAGTTGAAGGAGGAAGAGAAGGAATGAGGGAGAGAAGGAAGAGAGGGGGGAGGGAGGAAAGGAAAAAAGGGAAGAAAGAAAGGGCGGGAGAGCAGAAGAAAGGAGTAGGGAAGAAAGGAAAGAAAGGCGGGAGAGAGGGAGGGAGGCAAGGGGCATGAAGGGAAGGAGTTTATTTCCTCTCTATGCCCAGCTGTCCCAATGTCCATCTGTCACTTGGACTGTTTCTCCAGCCTCCTGCGTGGCCTCCTTCAGGCATGGTGGCTCACACCTGTAATCCCAGCACTTTGGGAGGTGGAGGCAGGCGGATCACCTGAGATCAGGAGTTCAAAAGCAGCCTGGCCAACATGGCAAAATGCTATTTCTATTAAAAACTACAAAGATTATCTAAGCATGGTGGCAGGCACCTATCATCTCAGCTACTCCAGAATCTCAGGCAGGAGAACCGCTTGAACACAGGAGGCGGAGGTTGCAGTGAGCTGAGATTGCATCACTACACTCCAGCCTGGTAAGAGCAAGACTCCATCTCAAAAAATAAAAATTCTTCTCCAGGCAGCTGCCTTCTGATGATGCCCCCCTCACCCAGTGAAGCACAGGAGACCCCAAATTCCTGCCTGACCCGAAAGTGCCAAGTGACCCTTCCCACACACTCCTCTGGCCGCACTGTGTCCTCTGAGTCATGCTGTTCCCTGTCTCAAAGCCTCCCCTCCCTCTTCCCAGCCCCATCCTCTGCCTTCCTGGTGTCCACCTCCTGGTCATTTTATGTGTAGCTCAGGCTGTAATCCCAGCATTTTAGGAGGCGTAGGGCAGAGGATCACTTGAGCTCAAGAGCTTGAGGCCAGCCAGAGCAACATAGTGAGATCTCCCCCCTCCCCAAACCCCACCAAAAATGTGAAAGGAAGAAAAAAAGATGTAGCTCAGGCATTACTCACCTCCAGGTAGCCTTTCTGATAGTGCCATCCACAGGTGGGCTCAGGGGCAGCCTCTGTTCTCTGGGCATCAGAAGCTGCCTCCCTGGGGAAACGCTCCTGCGTCAGCTCCTGCAGGAGTCCAGACACAGGATAACGGTGGATGGATCAGGACTGAGGGTCAGAGATGCGGAGAGGCAGGCAGCTTTGGGACACACTTGGTGAGATCAGTGGGATTTTCTGCAGGGTGACTGTCAGGGTGCAGCGGATAATTCTAGACCAGCCGTGTCTTCATCTCTCTCTCCCCTCCAATCCCAGGAGAGCAAATGAGGCAGAAGGACTTGAGGGCCCGGCTCAGCAGCTCCATCCTCAGGAACTTGAGGACTATCAAGTTCCATGGCTGGTGAGGTCTGCTGTTCTGAGAGTTCCAGGCTTTTACCGATGTGGGGAGGAGGGTTCAGGTGCAGGTGGGCTGCAGAGGTAGAATCCAGGGTCTGAGTGGCCATATTGGCCAAGCTGGTCTTGAACTCCGAATGTTAAATGATTTGTCCGTCTCAGCCTACCAAAGTGCTGGGATTACAGGTGTGTGTCACCATGAACTGGCTAATTTGGGCATTTTCAGTAGAGAGATGGTTTTGCTATGTCGTCCTTGCTGGTCTTGAACTCCTGGAGTCACATGATGCACCTGCATCAGCTTCCCCTTGTGCTGGGATTACAGGCATGAACCACCATGGCCATGCTTTCTTTTTTGAGACAGGATCTTATGCTGGCACCCAAGCTGGACTGAAGGTGTGTGCCACTATGAACTGGCTAATTTTTGTATTTCCAGTAGAGAGGTGGTTTTGCTTTGTCATCCTTGCTGGTCTTGAACTCCTGGAGTCACGCAATGCACCTGCCTCAGCTTCCCCTTGTGCTGGGATTACAGGCATCAACTGATGTGCCCAGCTAGTTTTTTTTTTCTTTTTGAGGAATTACCGAACTATGTGAAACACAGGATGCACCGATTTTGTTCCCTGTACAGTATTTAAAGATTGTGGTTTCTCTCTCACCTTGCCAACACTTGTTAATTAACATTTGTTGGATTATATCCTTTCTAGTGTGTGTGCGGGAGTATGTCATAGTTTCAGTTTAGATGGCCATAGTCATGATAGTGATCATCTTTTTATGTGCTTGTTTTCCATTAACATGTATTTTTGGCAAAGCGTGTGTATGTCATTGTGTATGACATTGAGTATGTCATACAGTTAAGATGGCCCTAATGATAATGATATTACCCATCTCTTATGTGCCTGTTTTACATTTCAGTGTTTTATTGGCGGAGTGTGGGTTCAGCTGTTTCTCCATTTAGTAATTTGGTTGTTTTTGTTGTTGATTTATACAAATAACACATCGTGGCTAACAGACTGTTAGACATGTAATGCACCAATATTTTCTTCCTTTCTGTGGGTTGTGTTCCACCTATCTTTTTTTTTTTTTTTTTTTTTTTTTTTTTCATGAGATGGACAGAGTCTAGCTCTGTTTCCCTGGCTGGAGTGCAGTAGTGTGATCTCGGCTCATGGCAACCTCTACCTCCTGGTTTCAGATGATTCTCCTGCCTCAGCCTGCCAAGTAGCTGACATTACATACTCCCAGTACCATGCCCAGCCAATTTTCTGTATTTATTTATTGATTTTTGAGATGGTGTATTACTGTTGCTGTGTCACCCAGGCAGGAGTGCATTAGTGCAATATCGGCTCACTGCAACTTCCACCTCCAGGGTTCATGCGATTCTTCTCCCTGAGCCTTCTGACTAGCTGGGATTACAGACCTGTGCCACCACGCCCGGCAAATTTTTTGTATTTTTTATAGAGATGTTGTTTCTCCACAATGGTCAGGCTGGTCTCAAACTCTCAACCTCAGTTGATTTGCTTGCCTCAACTCCCCATAGTGCTGGGATTACAGGCGTGAGCCACTGCACCTGCCACTCCTAGGTATTTTGGTTTTCTTTCTTTTTTATTTTGAGATAGGTCTTGCTCTGTCTGCCGGGCTGGAGTGCAGTGGCCTGACAACTACTCACTGGAACCTCTGCCTCCTGGGTTCAAGCAATTCTTGTGCCTCAGCCTCCCAAGTAACTGAGATTACAGGTACCGGGGTTTCACCATGTTGGGCAAGCTGGTATCGAACTCCTGACCTCAAGCGATCTTTCTGCTTCGGCCTCCCAAAATGCTGGGATTACAGGCATGAGCTGCCATGCCCGGCCTTTCTTTTTTGAGACGGGGTCTTGTGCTGTCTCCCAGGCTGGAGTGCAGTGGTGTAATCTCGGCTTACTGCAACCTCCACATTCTGGGCTCAAGCAATCCTCCTGTGTCAGCCTCTCCAGTAGCTGTGACTACAGGTGTGTGCCACCATGCCTGGCTAATTTTTGTATTTTTAGTTGAGATGGGGTTTTGCTAAGTCGTCCTGGGTTATCGTCAACTGCTGGACTCAACGTGATTTACCTGTCTCGGCCTCCCAATGTGCTGTGGTTGCAGGCATCAGCTATTGTGCCCAGACTATTTTTCACTTGTGAGTAAATACGAAACTATGTTAAAAATAGGCTGCACCATTTTATATTCACATGTGGTATTTAAGTGTGGTGATTTCTCTCTGACCTTGCTAACACTTGTTATTTTCTATTTATTTGGATTATAGCCTTTTGAGTGTGTGTTAAAGGAGTTTATCATTGTGGTTTCCATGTAGATTGCCATAATGAGAGTTATATTGATCATCCTGTTATGTGCTTGTTTTCCATTTGCATGTCATATTGTTGAAGTGTGTGTTCAGCTGTTTTTAGATTTTGTAATTTGGTTGCTTTTGTTGTTGAGTCAGACAAATTATACACTGTGGTTAACAGACTGTTGTTAGATATATAATGCACTGTGTGCTGTCTTTTCACTTTCTTTTTTTAATTTGAGATGGAGTCTTGCACTTTTACCCAGGCTAAAGTGCAGTGGTGCGATCTTGGCTCACTGCAACCTCCCACTCTTGGGTTCACATGACTCTTGTGTCTCACCTTTCGAGTAGCTGAGATTACAGGCTCCTGTTAACATGCCCAGCTAAGTTTTTGTATTTTTTTTTTCTTTTGGAGATGGAGTCTCGCTCTGACACCCAGGCCTGGAGTGTAGTAGCACAATCGGCTTACTGCAACTTCCACCTCCCAAGTTCAAGTGATTCCTCAGGTGAGCACCACCACGCCCAGTTAATTTTTGTATTTTCAGTAGAGACGAGGTTTCTCTATGTTGGTAAGGCTGGTCTCAAACTCCCAACCTGAGGTACATGCTCGTCTCAGTCTGCCAAAGTGCTGGATTATAGGCGTGAGCCACTACACTCCTCCAGTCCCAGGCATTATGGTTTTCTTTTCTTTTCTTTCTTTTTCTTTCTTTCTTTTTTTTTTTTTTTTTTTTGGTGCGATCTTGCCTCTCTGTTGGCCAGGCTGGAGTGCAGTGGCCTGATATCAGCTCACTGGAACCTCAGTCTCTTGGGTTCAAGCAATTCTCCTGCCTCAGCCTCCAAAGTAGCTGGGATTACAGGTGCATACCACCACACCCGGATAATTTTCATATTTTTAGTAGAGACCGGGTTTTGCCATGCTGGCCAAGGTGGTTTTTAACTGCTGACTTCAAGAGATCCTTCTGCCTCCACCCCTCAAAGTGCTGGGATTACAGGTGTGAGTCACCATGTTTGGCCTTTCCATTTTGAGATGAGGTCTTGTGCTGTCTCCTAGGCTGCAGTGCAGTGATGCAATCTCAGCTTACTGCAGCCTCCACATTCTGGGCTCACGCAATCCTCCTGTCTCAGCCTCCCATGTAGCTGGGACTACAGGTGTGTGCCACCATGCCTGGCTAATTTTTGTATTTCTAGTAGAGGTTGGGTTTTGCTGTGTCATCCTGGCTAGCTTTTAACTCCCGGGCTCATGTAATCCACCTGTCTCTGTCTCCCAGTGTGCTGTGATTATAGGCATTAGCTATCATGCCCGGCGTATTTTTAACTTTTTGAGGAATCAGCAAACTGTGTTAAAAATAGGCTGCAGTAGAGAAATGCAAATCAACACTACATTGAGATACCATCTCACGCCAGTTAGAATGGCCATCGTTAAAAAATCTAGAGACGACAGATGCTGGAGAGGATGTGGAGAAATAGGAACACTTTTACACTGTTGGTGGGAGTGCAAATTAGTTCTTGTGGAAGACAGTGTGCCAATTCCTCAAGGACCTAGAAATAGAAATTCCATTTGACCTAGCAATCCCATTACTGAGTATATATCCAAAGGATTATAAATGGTTCTATTACAAGGACACGTGCACACGAATGTTCATTGCAGCATGGTTTACAATAGCAAAGACTTGGAACCAACCCAAATGCCCAACGATGATAGACTGGACAGGGAAAATGTGGCACATATACATAGAAAACGACGAGTTCGTGTCCTTTGTACGGACACGGATGAACCTGGAAAGCATCAATCTCGGCAAACTGACAGAGGAACAGAAAATCAAACACTGCATGTTCTCACTCATAGGCGGGTGTTAAACAGTGAGAACACATGGACAAAGGGAGGTGAGCATCACACACTGGGGTCTGTGGAGGGCATGTAGTGGGAGTTGGGGAGGGATATCATGGGGACAAATGCCAGATATAGGTGATAGGGAGAAAGGCAGCAAACCACATTGCCAAGTATGTACCTATGCGACAATCTTGAATATTCTTCAAATGTACCCCAAAACCTAAATCGCAGTAACATACATGTTTAAACAAAAAAGGCTGCACTATTTTATATTCCCCATACGGTATTTAAGGATGGTCATTTCTCTCAGACCTTGCTAACACTTGTTATTTTACATTTCTTTAGATTATAGCCTTTCTAGTGTGTGTCAAAGGTATATGCCATTGTGGTTTCGGTGTAGATGGTCGTAATGGTAATGATACTGATCATCTTGTTATGTGCCTGATGTCTGTTTGCATGTCTTATTAGTGCAGTGTGTGTTTAACTGTGTCTCTATTTTCCTTTGCAGATGAAGTCTTGCACTGTTGTCCAGGTTCGAGTGTAGTGGGGCGATCTCAGTTTACTGTAACCTTCATTACCTGGGTTCAAAAAAGTCCCCTGCCTCAGCCCCCTAAAGTAGTTGAGATTAGTCTCCTACTACCATGCCTAGCTTTTTTTTTGTATTTTTCCTTTTTGAGACAGAGTGTAGCTCTGTTGCCAAAGGTGGAGAGCATTAGCACAATCTGTGCTCATTGCAACCTATACTTAACGTGGTTAGGCTCAGGGTTAGGGTTAGGGGTTAGGGATTAGGGGTGGGTTGGGGTTAGGGGCATGTGGTGCATCGTCCCAGCGCCGGCTTGCGTGGTGTGGCATCCAGGCCCTGGCGTGCATCACGCGGCATCCTGCCGGTCTGCGGGGTTGCAGTCTTCTCAGTATATGTCTGTTGGGAACCGTGAGTGTGGAGCTGCATGCTCCATGGCACAGGCCTAGCGGGCATAGCCTCGCTACAACTCTGGGCCACGTCTACAGTGAGTAAATTCCTTCCTGTTCGCAGCCCTTCAATGCTTAGGGTCAGAGACTGGTAAGATCTCGGTATGGAAAACTGGACACCGAAAGCTCCTCTGAATCCTTCGCACCTAGGTTCTCCCCGCCCGAGGCCCGGTGGCTGCAGTGCAAGTTTTAATAATCAACACTGACATATCAGTGCAAACATAGAAACTAACGTATCGTTAGAGTTTAGGGTGAGGATTAGGGATAAGGGTTACGGTTAAAAGTTAGAATTTAGGGGTTAGAAGAATTTTAGGCAAATTTGAAGGAAGGAATGATGCTTGAATCGTGCCTGAAGCACCAGAGTGAGAAACAGGGTTTGGGTCTTCCAGCTCTCAGCGGTGGCTGCTGAGTGAGGTTTCTCATTGGCTCCAGTTGGGCGACCGCCGGTTGTGGGGATAGTTCCCTCAGCGTCAATAGTCATACAGCCAGCTGGCAGCTGGGTATTTTGTCATTGACTGGTTGTTTGGTTAACGTTTTTAAGTCAGTTCGCATGCCTCGAAGTTCGGTTTCGTTTGCTTAGGGAAGACCTCAGGCTAACAGCTTTCCCCTTTTTTGCTTTAACATGTCAAAACCATGATTCATATTCATTTTACTTTCCTGGCATTAATAGAAGAAAGTTTACATTTTTGTTGTCATTCAGAAAGTTGGTTTAATTGGCAGCCTATTTGTGATGTTGCATAAAATAATGTGTGTTAATTATTAGCATCTTAGATTAGGTGAAATATGTTAACTCTATTAAGCTTTGTTATTAAACCATAACAGGAGTTCAGTTGCTTTTTTTTTTTTTTTTTTTTTTTTTTTTTCCCTCCTAGGCTTTAACCATTTAAAATACACTCAAGCGTCTCCTAACAACGTGGATACTTTCTAAGAAATGTGTCCTTAGTGATTTCATCTTTGTGCACACACCATCAAGTGTCCTTGTAAAACCTGGATGGTGTAAGTGATATGGTATAGCTTCTTGCTTTCAGGCTACATACCATACCTGTATAGCTCATCTCTGTACTGAATGCTGTAGTCAAATGTCACACCATGGTGATTGTGGATTGTGATCCCTAAATATCTGAGTCAGGTCTCAGTCAAGTAGAAAGCTTATTTTGCCAAGGTTATGGACATACCCATGACAGAGCCTCAGGAGATCCTGACAACATGGGCCCAAGGTGGTCAGGGTAGAGCTTGCTTTTATATATTTTAGAGAGACATGAGACACCAATCAATATGTGCAAGATGTAAAGTCATTCGGTTTAGTGAGGTGGAACAACTGGAGGTAGGAAGGCGGGGTGGGGGGTGGTTCTAGGTAAGAAGTAGATAAAACAAAAGTTACATTCTTTTGAATTTTTTGATCAGCCTTCCACTGAATACAATTTAGTCTGGTTCAGTGAATTTGCATTTTTACACATACAGTAGGGCAGAGGAATGGTGTGATCTTGGCCCAGCACACCCACCTCCTCCCTGGTTTAAGCGATTGTCTTGCCGCATCCTCCCCAGTAGCTGGGATTACAGGCATGCACCACCAAGCCTGGGTAATTTTTGTATTTTTAGTAGAGATGGGGTTTCTCCGTGTTTGTCAGGCGGGTCTCGATCTCCCTACCTCAGATTATCCACCTACTTTGGCCCCTCAAAGTGTTGGGATTATAGTCATGAGCCACCGTGCCTGGTCAGGAAGCTTATTTTGATTCTGATATTGTCAACTGTATTTCAGGTATAACTTATTTTCCTTGGAGCGTTAAATACTGCATTGGTATTGTATTACGGAAATAAAACACAGATCCCTTTTTATCACCTTCATTGCTAGTGATATTGACAACTAAATTTAGATGCATTCCAGAGTCTGGGTTTCCAGTCATTCTTAGCAATCCTCTAAAGGTAAATTACTTTTTCTCACGAGACACAGTGACATCTAAAGTCGCATTGATTGTCCTGCCACTTTTGTTTCTCTAGTTTCATCGATTACTTCAAAGCATCTTTGGGGGGATAACTTTGAGTAACCCTTTTAACTTTTCAGTATTAGAAAGCATCATCATGAAACATTGAATAATTGTGCTCACAAATTCCCTTTACAGTCTTTCTTTGAATATTTTTTTCCAGTGGCAAATATTTGCTTTTGTTGTATTGTAGCTAAAAGGAATGCTGGGAAACAAAACAAAGACAGGCATTCATTATAATAAGTGATTCAGTCACTATCAATTGCTATTTTAATTTTTTTTAAGTTATACTTTTGAAAACGTCCTGCTGTAAATTGAAATAGTGTCCAAAATCTGAAGTCTTTCCTTGGTTCTAAGGTGACCAGATTTCCTAGAAAGTGAACCACACCACAAGAAAAAATATATGATAAATATGTTTACATGGATGTGTTATTTTAACATAAATCTTGTAAAATAGGCATTTCTTTGAAATTACATATGTTTGCATAAATTACTTTGCAGCATCATGAATGCCCTTGTTTTGAAAAGTAGGAGTAGTGTCAATTACTGCTTCTTATTAGTACAAATAAGTAAGGAGATATTTTTAAAAATTACAATTTTTAAATAAAGGTTTTATTTTAAATTAGTTTTAGAATCACACCGAAATTGGGAGGAAAATGCAGATTTCCTGTGTAGACCCGAACTAGTTTCCCCTCGTATAAACATATCAACATGTATGAGATGTGTTGTTAACAGTATATATATATATATATATATATATATATATATATATACATATATATATTTTTGAGATGGAGTCTTTCTTGCTCTGTAACCCAGGTTGGAGTGCAATGACACGATACTGGCTCATTGCACCCTCCACCTCCCATGTTTAAGCGATTCTCCTGCTTCAGCCTCCCAAGCAGCTGGGATTACAGGTGCCCACCAGCACACGTGGCTAATTTTTTGTATTTTTAGTAGAGACGGGTTTCGCCATGTTGGCCAGGCTGGTCTGGAACTCTGACCTCAGAATATTTACCCGTCTAAGCCTTCGAAAGATGTGGGGTGACAGGCATGAGCCACCATGTCCTGCCTGCTATCAGTATATTTGCTTCGGTTAGGTATCTGTTCAGATATTTACCCAGTTTTAAAATCACGTATGTGTTTTGTCATTATCTTCTCGCATCTCTCTTTTCTTTTTGTTCTCTGCATACAGTTTTGCACAGTAGAATACTTAGTTTTATGAAGTCCATTATCAATATTTTCATGAATTGGCATTTGATGTTTTGTGTTACAAGTCAACACCAAACTCAACGTCATATAGATTTTCTTTTAGATTTTTTATAGTTTTGCATTTAAAATTACAGTCTCTGGACTATTTTGAGTAGGTTTTTGTTTTTCTTAATTTGTGTATATATTCATTTGATTCTACATGGCTTCCAAAGTCTTCCATCACCGTCTTTGGGAAGGAATGGCTACAGTGGGCTTCATTTTGGTTTGAATTTCTAAAATTATTACATTGAGTAAACTCAATATTGAATTTTATAGGTATTTCAGGACAGCCAGGCGGGGGTGCACGTCTGCTGAGAAACTGAGCAAGAGTATCTGTGCTGAGCTCTGGTGCCACCAGAGGGCGCACGAACCCACCCCTGACCAACTTCCCTCTGAGGTGCCCGAAGACTTCCTCGGGGCAGCACGACGGTGGTGTCAACTAAGTCTTGTTCATTGGTGAGTAAAAAGCTTCCTTTCCACGGCCTTGAGTGCAGAGAAGAGAGTCTTTAGAGTACTCAGCAAAGGAAGAAATTCATCTAGAAAAATGAAATCCCCAAATCCCATCATTACGACTACATCCTGATATCATTGTCAATATCCAGACACAGTGGCTGCTAAGATATGTTCTCACAGTGGCCTCTAATATAATAATCACACCGTGCCCTAACATTACTATGATATCCATACCGTACCCTAACACCAACATAATATCCACACCAATATAATATTCTAACGCTAATCTGACATCCACACTGTTGCTTCCAATGCTAATGTAATACTATCCGTATGGTTCCCTGATGTTAATGTAATATCTGCACTGTTCTACAACACCAATATAATATGTACACTATGCCCTAACACTAATATCCACACTGTGCAGTAAAACTAATGTGTCCACACAGCAGCCTCTAATACTAGTAAGTATAATAATATCTACTAAGTGGAGTTGGTTGACATTGAGGCTTTTATAAGGGTTCACAGCTTTGGATGAAGAGTAGCCTCTGTAGTGGATTTTGGTGACGTCTCTGCTTTTCTGGCATAGTATTGATATGGTTGTTTTAAAAAGTAATTTACTTTTTAATAATGTCATACTTCTAGGAAACTTCCAGTAGCAGTGCAAAATATAACCTGTTTCTTTTCTTAGAGTCCCCACCAGTTATTGCTGTGCCAGATTTACAACATCCCACAAAATACTCCGGTATATTTTATCCAAAGTGTGGAAACTCTCCTAGGTTACCACCGCATAACCCCTAGATCAAGAAATCAGCATGGTTCCTACATGGTAATTCAGTTCACAAACTCATTTACCTTTTACCTCTTGCCCCGCTTGGGAGTAAAATATGTTTTTTCATTCTGATCCAGTTTTCCTGACACTGTTTCCAAGACTTTCCTGCATATTTATGATCTTGACACATTTAAAGAGCATACAAGTTTTTGTTTGAACACCTGTTTTCAGGTCTTTGGGGCATATAGCTAGCAATGGAATCACTGAGTCATACGGTAAATCTACTTGCAACCATTTGAAGAAACTTCAAATTAGTTCCCAGGGCTCATCCCTCACTTCTATCACATTCACAGAGAAGGCTTCCCTGATTATCTTATCCGCCACCAACACCGCACCCCTGCTCATGCTAGTGTGCATTACACCCACATCTGATTTTGCTTTCCTTTCCTTTCCTTTCATTTTCTTTCTTCTTTCCTTTCGTTTCCTTTCTCCTTTCCTTTCCTTTCCTTTTTCTGGTGTTTTATTTTATAAGAACACCTTATTTTATAAGGACACTAATCTCATCAGGCCAGGGCCCAACCCTATGACTTCATTTAACTTGACTGACTTCCTTAGAGACCCCATCTCTAAATACAGACACACTGTGGGGTTAGGACTTGGACATATGAATTTGTGGGAGATACCCACATTCTATCTGTAGCACATGAAAACTTTTCAGAAATGTTAAATCTTGGGATTTACCATGAAACTACTGTGTCAGAAACCCTAGGATTTGGTCTCAAATATCTCTTTCAATCAGGCTTTTCGGTGTGTCTGAGTTTGAGACCCAATAAGAGTCAATACAGGAAGTGGATGGAGGGGAGATGAAAGAAGTAGATTGTCAGCAGAACGTGGAGAACTTTGAGGCTCAAGAATGCAAAGGCTGCTCTTAGTCAGTGGGACGCCTAGAAGGAGAGGAGCTAAATCATTTCTTTTGCCATCTGTTTGTGGAAGGAAGGGGAGGAAAGAAAGGAGGAGAGAAGGAAAAAAGGACGGAATTAAGAGAAAGGGAAGAAAGAGAGGGAGGGAATAAGAAAGGGACAGAAGAAGGCCTTTTGGAAAACAGTTTCCCATTTCCGGTGTTTACATTCTAAATACAGTAATGGAGAAATGGATAAATATGATATATATTATGAAAATCTATAGCTCATTCCAGGGTCAAGCCAGCAAAGGAGAAAGGGGAATCAGGGTAACTTGTAGATCTGTGCAACCTCCCACTGACAAAAATGTGGACGCTCAGATAGGAAGCTGATGTGAGGCACACATTCAGTTTTATTTATTTGTGCTGATGTTAACAGGAGGACATGTAAGTGACTGTGTTTACTAAGATAGAGATATAGCTAAGAGAGCAGTCAGTTCTGAAACTACCTTCAGAAGGTGATTACTGAATCTTGTGGATTCTCTGCAAGTTTGAGGAAGGGCACACAGTGAGAGAGGATAAATAAGGTCACAGAGAAAGCGACTGTTTCAAGGAAAGCAAAGACCCAGAATGAGGGTGAAGATGAGGGCAGGGTAAATCGCAACGACATTTAACTTATTTTGCCAGTTAGCACCTCAAAAGGCATCCCGGTCTGAGCTCTGCAGAAGGGACGTGTTTGCAACTCATTGTGAGTCCTCTGGGTGAATCACTGACTGTGTCTATGAACAGGACCAACTGGCCAAAACTGTGAATTGTGATGACCACCACTGTTGTTAGGCTGAACCCTTGTTAAACAGGATGGTGGTTTTCAGTACCAGCTAAAAGAATTTTAAAATGTTGACCATTTATATTATTTAAGTAATGTGCTACCATTTATAGTCATTTATATGACATTAATATACCATTTATATCACATATGCCATTAAGTAAAATAAAGTCAACATTTATATTACTGAAGCAATGTGCTACAGAAACCCTAAAGGGGTTTCTGTAACATTAAATTGATGGCTCTCTAGTGCAGTCCAGAATCACCTGTAGGGCATGTTGGGCCACAGATTGCTGGTTTCCACTCAGAGTCTCTTATTCAGTAGGTCTGGGTGGGGTCTGAGAATCTGCATTTATAATAAGTTCTCAGACACAACTGATGCTGCTGGTTCGGGAACCACAATATGAGAACTATGGTTAAGCCTCACGCCACAGCATTCCTATAGCAAGAGCCACCTGTGCTAATTCAGGGTAACTTGTTGGCTGCAAACTGTAACCATAGGCAACTTCTTTAGCAATATAAACCTCTAGATAAAAGAAACACTCGACAGTCATAGTAGAAACATATATGGTCAATGAAATATCTTTTTTCCAAATGGGAACATGTGTCTTACAGCCTCAAAAGAATATTTTCACCTAGACTGCACTAAAGTAACAAGATCAATCTGAAACTAAAACTTAAAACGGCCTTTATGAACAGAAACACTTTGACACCTCAGGTAAAGGGCTACATATTTCCCTCTCTATTTTCGTATCTTAGCTTTAAGATGAAATGACATTGTCATTTTACTTATAATAGGAGAACCTACGAATAGGAGAACTTAAATAACATTGTCATTTGACTTAAAACAGGACAACCTAGAAACTTGATTCCCGCTTATTAGTGCAAACCAAAGGGGTTATTTCCAAATATTTTCAGTTTAGTTTTTGTTCATGTGTAATATAAATGATTTAAAAGCCAGGTTTCGGGGAAAGCTGCCATAAATGTGTTTAATAGTTGCTGCCTCAGCATCCATTTTCAGACCTGACCTAAGTTGTCTGAAGCCCAGTCTCACTGTATCCCCTCCGATCTGGGTAACCCTCCCCCTCCCTGAGTGGTCGTGATGCGGCCCATCCCGCTGAGTCAGAACCCACCCATCACACAGCTGCTGGTCATGATAAAACCTAATGGTCGACACCAGAGCCCTGTAAATAAGCCCAGCTCCACGTGTTCTCTTAAATCAGCAAAGCCACACCCTCACGGGAAAGCCCGAGAAGAAAGCTTCAGGCCCTCCCTCTGCTCTCTGGTTCCTCACGGCCTTCAGACTGCCCCTCGTCCTCCAGACGCTCCCCGACCTTCTCCAGGATGTGTAAGTTAGAGATTTCTTCTGTTCCTGTGTTTTGGTGTTGCCTCCTCCTTGTGCCTTACCTGACTGACACCCCAGAGCCTTCCTTTCCTCCTGGCCAGGGCTCTCCTGGAGATGGGCTGGCTTCTGGCCTCCTTTAAAGAGAGACCTCAACCAAATTAGAGAGAAACCTAAATAAATAAATCACAACAGAAAGCTTGGTTTTTTACTTAAAATCCATATTTATAACATAAAATGTGTTTATGCTAGATTTAGAACACACTAGGCCTGTTCTAGCTCTAAATTGCACTGCTATCTTGTAGTATGCAGTTATTCTTCATTTTATTTTCCACTTGAAGTCATTGTATTTCCTCAGTTTATAAACACCTTGAATTCTTGAGCTGAAAAGACAGGGTAACTTGATAGGGCATCTCCCTTAGGAACCATAACCCCCAATGCAGAACAAATTAAATGTGCAAAACTGTGAGCACCATGTCCTATGTTATTAAAGATAGAATATAATGCTGAAAGGCAAGAAAGTCTTTATGAAGAAGTTTAAAGGAGTAGAAGAATGGACAGATGAACTGGAAATGGAAAGATCAGTTCTCCTTTCCTTTAGGAGTAAGCCCCTTTGGAAACTAGCTGGTAAATGTCAGTCCCTTTAGATGGCAAGGTTAGTGAATACTAAGAAAACACTAGGGTACAAGTGTTCATCACGCAAAGCACACCTGTAATATTTCATCTGGTCTCTCAGTGACCCTAGAAGAAACAAGAGATGTTTTCAGATGAGGAGATTGGGCTTCAGGGTGAAATTAGGAGACTGGTAAGACTCACAGAGAGAGTCAGTGGTGGAACGGAGTTCAGATCCACATTCTTCCAACTGCAAGCACAGGGCATTTTCCACTAATCAGTGCACTAACCCAAGAAATCTAATTTTTCCAAACATTTAAAATGATGCTATGGCCATCTGAGTAAAACCACTTTTGGCCTCTACTTCTGATTCCTCATTACCAGCCTACCATTGTTTATCTGATATGGGCAGCAGAATTAAGATGTAATGAAGTCTAACAGAACCCCTCATTACCTGTGTAGATACAGTAGTAACAGAGATGGTGATATCGTTTGAATGTTTGGGCCCTTCAAGTCTCATGTTGAAATGTGATCCCCAGTGTTGGAGGTAGGGCCTGCTGGGAGGGAGGTGTTGGCTCATCGGGCAGATCCTTCCTGAATGGCTTGGTTCCCTCCTCACAGTAATGGCTGAATTCCTGCTCTCTTCACTCACTGAGATCTGGTTGTTAAAGTGTGATACTGCCCCCGTCTCTCTCTTGCTTCCTCTCTCACTATGTTAGATGCCAGCTCCCCTTTGCCTTCTGCCATGGTTGTAAGCTCCCTGAGGTCTCACAAGAAGCAGATGCTGGTGCCATGCTCCTTGGACAGTCTGCACAACCATGAGTCTAATCACCCTTATTTCCCTATAAATTACCCAGCCTCAGGTATCCCTTTATTACAGCAATGCAAATTGGACTAATACAGATGAAGAGATAAAGTATTAATTTAGAAGATGTTTATATACATATATATAAATATATATATATACATATACATATGCATATATATGTATATATGTATATATGTTTAACATTCTCACTGAGACTGGGAGGTGTTAGAGACACATAATTGAAAACGAAATCTCCCCCCAACCAAGAAAACTTCTCCACGAAGGTAGAAGAGAAAGAAATACTATTATTACACTTTAATTTCCGGGGTACATGTGCAGAACGTGCATTTTGTTACATAGGTATCCACACGTCTTGGTGCTTTGCTGCATCTGATCCTCCCATCAACTACACTAGGTATTTCTCGTGTTATCCCTTCCCAATCCCCCCACCCCTGCCTGTTCCTCCCCACCCCTCCCCCACCACCCACAAGCCCCAGTGTGTGATGTTCCCCTCCCTGTGTCCATGTGGTCTCATTGTTCACCATCCACTTATATTTTAGAAAAAAATATTATGTTTTAAGTTCTGCAATACATGTGGAGATCATGTAGGCTTGTTCAATAGGTATACACATGCCATGGTGGTTGTTACTTCATCCATTGCCCCGTCATCTACATTAGGTATTTCTCCTAATGCTATCCCTCCCCAATTCGCCCACACCCTGCTATTCCTCCCCTAGCCCCTCAGCCCCTGGGCCCCAGTGTGTGATGTTCCCCTAGTTGTGTCTGTGTGTTCTCATTATTCAGCACCCACTTATGAGTGAGAACATGCAATGTTGGGTTTTCTGTTCTTGTGTCAGTTTGCTGAGAATGATGATTTTCAGCTTCATCCATGTTCCAGCAAAGGACATGAAGTTATTTTTTATGGCTGCACAGTATTCCATGGTGTATGTGTGACATATTTTCCTTGTCCAGTCTATCTATGATGGGCATTTGGGTTAGTTCAGAGTCCTTGCTATGGTAAACAGTGCCACAATAAACATATGTGTACACGTGTCTTTATAATTGAAAGTGTTATAATCCCTTGGGTACATATCTAATAATGGGATTCCTGGGTCCAACAATATTTCTATTTCTAGATCCTGAAGGAATCACCACACTGTCTTCCACAATGGTTGAACAATTTACACTCTCAACAGCAGTGTAAAAGCATTCCTGTTTCTCCACATTGTCTCCAACATCTGTTGTCTCCAGATTTTTTAATGATTGCCATTCTAATTGGCATGAGATGGTACCTCAAAGTGGTTTTGATATGCATTTCTCTAGTTATCAGTGATGATGAGCTTTTTTTTTCATGTTTGTTGGCTGCATGAATGTCTTCTTTTGAAAAGTGTCTCTTCATCTCTGTCACAAAATTTTTTGCCCATTCTTTTGGTTGCCAGTTCACTCTAATGCTAATTTCTTTTGCTGTGCAGAAGTTCTTAAGTTTAGATCTCATTTGTCTGTTTTGGCTTCTGTTGCCATTGCTTTTGCTGTTTTAGTCATGAAGTCCTTGCCTATGCTTATGTCCAGAATGGTACTGCCTAGGTTTTTTACGGTGTTAGGTCTTATCTTTAAATCTTGAATCCATCCGGAGTTGATTTTTATATAAGGTGCAAGGAAGGGATCCAGTTTCAGCTTTCTGCATGTGGCTAGCCAGTTTTCCAACACCATTTGTTACCTAGGGTATCCTTTCCCCATGGCTTGTTTTTGTCAGGTTTGTCAAAGATCAGACAGTTGTAGCTGTGTGGTGTTACTTTCGAGGCCTCTGTTCTGTCCCGTATGGTCTACACTGGTACCAGTACCATGGTGTTTTTATTACTGTGGTCTTGTAGTACAGTTTGAAGTCAGGTAGTATGATGTCTCCATAATTGTGTGCTTAGGATTGTCTTGGCTATGTAGGTTCTCTTTTGGTTCCGTATAAAGCTTAAGGTGTTTGTTTTCCAATTCTGTGAAGAAAGTCATTGGTAGCTTATGGGGATAGCATTGAATATGTAAATTATTTTGGGCAGTATGGTCATTTTCACAATATCGATTCCTCCTGACCATGCGTATGAAATGTTTTTATATCTGTTTCTGTCCTCTCTTATTTTCTTAAGCAGTGGTTTGTCCTTCTTTTGGAAGAGGTCCTTCACATGTTTTGTTAGTTGTATTTCTAGGTATTTTATTCTCTTTGTAGCAACTGTGAATGGGAGGTCACTCATGATTTGGCTCTCTGTGTGTCTGTTGCTGATGTACAGGAATGCTCATAATTTTTGCACATTGTTTTTGTATCCTGAGACTTTGCTGAAGTTGCTTATCAACTTAAGGAGATTTGGGCTGAGACAATGGGGTCTTTTAAATATACAATCATGTCATCTGCAAATAGAGACAATTTGACTTCCTCTTTTTCTAATTGAATAACCTTTATTTCTTTTAGCATGAAACCAAAGTGAGATGCACTTCTCAGGAAATCAGCTCAGCAGTTGCAAAGACAGAAAAAAAAAAACCAAAAACCAACTCTCACCTTTTTATATAAAAAGCAGATACAACCTTTAACATACAAATTCTCAAGGTAAGCAATAACTTGTCCTCAAGGGGACTTTACAGTCCCATTTGTCACACACCTTTCATTTTAAACGTTCTTAGCAATTGGGGTAACCGTCTCTGTTAGACAATTGGCTTTTCCAAAGAAAAAAATAAACTTCTTATGTCTTTATAAAAGGAGGTTGTCTTGCAACTTGGAGTAAGATACCTGCGGAACATACCCTCCCAGCCTCCTACTGAACCTGAGAAATGGAGGTGTTATCTTCCTTGATAATTTTCAAAGTGATGATTCCCAGGCTTTCAGAACAGCATCTTTGGGTCTTAAAATTAATGAGACTAAGTTATCTTTTAAGACTATTTACATACATTTCAATATGACAAAGATGTACAAGCTTTCTAAAATAAACGCCCTAAGCAAAAGGTGCTTCTTTTCTTATTTTTAACATGGAGAATATATGAGTCAGTTAGTAATTATAGGCTTCTAACAAAATACTACAGATTGGGTAAGTTAAACAACAGATATTTATTTCCTCACTGTTCTTGAGGCCGAAAGTCTAAGACGAAGGTGCCAGTGGGGTTGGCTTTTGGTGAGACTGCTCTTCCTATCTTGGAGACAGTTACCTTTTCACTCCCTCCCATGTGGCCTTTTCCCCATGCACAGGGAGAGAGATCTCTTGTGTCTCTTTCTCCTCTTAGAAGAACACCAGTCTTATCACACTGAAGCCCAATCCTTGTCATCTCATCTAACCTTAATTAACTCTTTAAAGGCCCTCTCTTCCAATAAAGTCACACTGGAGGGTAGGACTTCCACATGCAAATTTAGTGTGGGGCACAATTCAGTCCTTTACATAGAGTCGAGCTTCTTATTTTTAGTTGGCCTTTGTCCTTATGGGAATAACAAGCCAGGCTGAGTCCTTCTCATCATGGGGCATATATTGGAAGAAGAGATGATGAAAAGCAAGTACATTTATCACTTGCAAGTAATAATCAAGGAAAGAAACAGTGATGAGTGAAGGCCCTTGGCTCAAGGATGAGAAGATACCTGTGAGCTCCTGGTTAGCCAGGTAGTAAATCAAGCATTCCTGATGATTTGGAAAGAATGGAGCTAGAAAAACCAATTCAGGAAAGCAGAATCATCTAGATAGTCAGTGATATAACTAAGTCGTATGTACTATTTAGGCCATCGATCAATAATTTATCAACATTCCACTTACATATTAGCTCATTTGTTTATGCACTTAACATTTAATCACCCCTAGATTCATTGTACACATCAGTATGGCTGAAAACTACCCAGATAATTTTTTCCTTCCTGCAATCACTTACTACCACTGTAGATTTTATGAAACTATTAATCAGGTTTGAACTTAGATTTCAATTTCAAGCTGTTGTCATGTTGATTTTACACAAAGAATTATGAGGTGACATGTCAGAATTCTCTTCCTACCAGTACAGTTCACAAAACCCATGAAACATTTATATGGCTTGAAGCATCATATGTGCTCAGTTTATGGTGAGAAAACAGTTATCTGCATTTCTTCCCAGTTTTAAAAAAAACAACCATCAACTAATTGAAAAAGCATAACTCACTCAAAATAACTGAAAGATGGTCTAAATAAATTTACAAGATTATGTAGTCTGATAACATCCACAGATAGATAGTAAACTTACATCGAAGGAGTTTGGGATGAGTCTTCACTCATGAAGTACTGAGTTTCAGAACTCAGTACTTCCCTATTCTCAATGTATGGCCATTCTGTTGGTAGGGTGGATTTTCATCACTGGAAGCAGATGTTACACTGCTCCTCCCGTCAGGCAATCTGGCTTAGAGGAAGGCAAGTGAAGGCCAGATGAGACTGAGCCTGCACCCAGCTCCCCATGCCCATCCAACCCTCTGATTCTCTACCCTGCGCATCTTGAAGTCAAGTTAGGTATGTTTTAATGACTGTCATAGTTTAAAGAGATGAAAGCGATGATGATTCATTGTGCATTTGTTAAACCAAGTTTCAGACATGATTAACGTGGGCCCTGGACACCAAGCATGGGTGAATTATTTTAGTCTCAGGAAGACAGGTTTTGTAATGTATTTTGTATTAGGCAGAATGAGAAAGTAGAGAGATTGGAGAGTCCTAGATAAGCTCATAGAGAATGGGTAGGACCCCACTGGCACCTTCTCACCCTTCTCCTGACCAGCAGACTGCTGGTTAATCACGGCTTTGTTCTCGCCTAGCTTCCTACGTGGTTCATCAGTGGCAGTGAGGCACAATGCATTATCTGCTGAAACACAAAGAAAATGCTGATGCATTTCACATTTATTTCCTCAAGTCAATTGAACTTTCCCCTAAAATACGGTCACATTATTAATTACTTTAAATCTTGTCTTTGCCACATATTATGTGTAACATTGAGTAAGCAATTTAACTTTTCTACGTCTCATTCCCTCATCTGTAAAATGAGGTTGACAATAGTGTCCCCTGAGGGTGGTTGGTGAGAATATTAAATAAATCAATATATGTAAACCTCTTAGAACCATGCCTAGTGCATAACAAATACTTCATAGAAAGATTCTTTGTTATTTTATTTTATTTTCCACAAGTTATTGGGGTGTGCAGGTGGTATTTGGTTACATGAGTAAATTCTTTAGTAATGTGTGAGATCCTAGTGCACCCATCGCCTGAGCAGTATACACGGCATTGTATTTGTTGCTTTTGTCCCTTGTGCCTCCCCCCCTCCACCAAGTCATCGAAGTCCACTGTGTCATTCTTAAGCCTTTGTGTTCTCATAGCTTAGTTCCCGCATATCAGTGAGAACATACAATATTTGGTTTTCCATTCTTGAGTGGCTTCACTTAGAATAAGTCACCAATCTCATCTAGGTTATGGCAAATGCTGCTAATTTATTCCTTTTTTGGCTGAGTGGTATTCCATCATGTATATGTATGCCAGTTTCTTTATCCACTCATATATTGATGGGTATTTGGGTTGGTCCCATGATTTTGCAGTTGTGAATTGTGTTGCTATAAACATGCATGTGCAAGTATCTTTTCTCAAATAATGACTTTTTTTCTGAGTAGATATCCAGTAGTGGTATTGCTTGATCAAATGGTAATTCTACTTTTAGTTCTTTAAGGAACTCCGCCCTGTTTTCCGTAGTGGCCATACTAGTTTATATTTCTTCTAGCAGTGTAGAAGTGTTCCCTAATTGCCACAACCATGCCAACATCTACTGTTGTTGTTGTTGTTTTTACATTCTTTGATTATGACCATTCTTGCAGGAGTAAGGTGGTATTGCATTGTTGTTTTGATTTACATTTCCCACATCATTAGTGATGTTGAGCATTTATTAAATTATTTGCTAGCCATTTGTATGTCTTCTTTGGAGAATTGTCTATTCATGTCTTAGCCCACTTTTGGATGGGGTTGATTGATTTTTTCTTACTGATTTGTTTGAGTTTGTTGTAGATTCTGGATATGAGTCCTTTGTCAGAAGTATATATTGTGAACATTTTCTCTCACTCTGTGAGTTAACTGTTTATTCTGCTGACTGTTATTTTTGCCATGCAAAAGCTCTTTAGTTATCTCTCAGCTATTTATCTTTGTTTATATTGCAATTGCTTTTGGGTTTTTAGTCATAAAATCTTTGCCTAAGCCAATGCCTAAAAGGGTTCTTCCAGTGTTATCTTCTGGAATTTTTATAGTTTCAGGTTTTAGGTTTAAGTCTTTAATCTGTCCTGAGTTGATTTTTGTATAAGGTGAGAGATGAGGATTCAGCTTTATTCTCCTACATGTGGCTGGCCAGTTATCTCAGCACCATTTGTTGAAAAGGGTGTCCTTTCTCCACTTGATGTTTTTGCTTGCTTTACTGAAGATCAGTTGGCTGTAAGTATTTGGTTTTATTTCTGGATTTTCTATTCTGTTCCCATTAATCTATGTGCCTGTTTTTATACCAGTACCATGCTGTTTTGGTGACCATGGCCTTATAGTTTGAAATCAGGAAGTGTGATGCTCCAGATTTGTTCCTTTTACTTAGTCGTGCTTTGGCTATGTTGGCTCTTGTTTGTTTCCATATGAATTTTAGAACTGCTTTTCTTGAACTCCCGACCTCAGGTGATCCACCCGCCTTGGCCTCCAAAATGCTCGGATTACAGGCATGAGCCACCACGCCCGGCCTTAGAACTATTTTTCTAACTCTGTGAAGAATGATGGTAAAATTTTGATGGGAATTGCATCGTGTTTATACATTGCATGTATTTGTACATTGCAGTATGCTCATTTTTACAATATTGATTCTACCCATCCAGGGCCATGTGATGTGTTTTCATTTCTTTGTGTCATCTATGTTTTCTTTCATCCGTGTTATGTAGTTTTCCTACTAGAGGTCTGTCCACCCTTTTGTTAGATATATTCCTAAGTATTTTTTTTTTCTTTTTTTTTTCTTTTTTGGCGGCAATGGTGAAAGGGTTTGAGTTCTTGATTTGGTTCTCCATTTTGTCACTGTTGGTGTATAGAAGAGCTGATTTGTGTACATTAATCTCGTATTGGGAAATCTGCTAAATTATTTTATCAGTTCTGTGAGCTTTCCTGGGGAGTCCTTTGGGTTTTCAAGGTAGATGATCATATTGTTAGCAAACAGAGACAGTTTGACTTCCTCTTTATCTGTTTGGATGCCCTTTATTTCTTTCACTTGTCTGATTGCCCTGGCTAGGATTTCCAGTACTATGTGGAAGAGGAATGGTGAGAGTGGCCATCCGTGTCTTGTTTCCATTCTCAGGAGGAATGCTTTCAACTTTTCCCCATTCAGTATTCTGTTGGCTGTGGGTATGGCATAGATGGCCTTTATTACATTAAGGTATGTCCCTTGTGTACCGATTTTGCTGAAGGTTTTAATCAGAAAATGATGCTGGATTTTGTTAAATGCTTTTTCTGCATCTATTGAGATGATCATGTAATATTTGTCTTTAATTCTGTTAATGTGGTACAGCACATTTATTGACATGCTTATGTTACCCCATCCCTGCATCCCTGGTATGAGTCACTTGATCATGGTAGATTATCTGTTTGATATGTTGTTTGATTTGCTTAGCAAGTATTTTATTAAGAATTTTAGCATGTATCTTTATCAAGGACATTGCTCTGTAGTTTTCTTTTTAGTTGTCTCCTTTCCTGGCTTTGGTAATAGGGTGATGCTGGCTTCATAGAACGGATTAAGGAGGGTTCCTTCTTTCTCTGTCTTGTGGAATAGTGTCAAAAGGATTGCTGCCAATTCTTCTTTGAATATCTGGTAGGATTCTGTGGTGATTCCATCTGCTTCTGAACTTTTTATTGTTGGTAATTTTTAAATTACCATTTCAGTCTTGCTACTTGTTATTAGTTTGTTTGGGGCATCTAATTCTTTCTGATTGAAGCTAAGAGGGCTGTATTTTTCCAGGAATTCATCCATCTCTTCTAGCTTTTCTAGTTTATTTCTGTCAAGGTGTTCGTAATAGCCTTGAGTGATCTTTAGTATTTCAGTGGTGTGAGTTGTGATATCTTCCGTTGTGCTTCTCAGTGAGGTTATTGGGATGTTTCTCTCTTCTCTTGGGTAATTCTGCTAATGGTCTACCAGCTTTATTTATCTTTTCAAAGAACCAGCTTTTTGTTTCATTTATCTTTTGTATTTTTGTTCGTTTGTTTCTATTACATTTAGTCTGGTGTTGGCTATTTCCTTTCTTCTGGGTTTGGGTTTGGGTTTGGTTTATGTTTTTCCTCTCATTCCTTGAGGCACGACCTTAGATTGTCTGTTTGTGCTCTTTCAGACTTTTTGACGTAGGTGTTAAGGGCTATGCAGTTTTTTCTTAGCACCTCCTTAGTTGTAGCTCAGAGGTTTTGATAGGTTGTGTAATTTAAATATGTCATTGAGTTTGACAAATTTTTACATTTCTATCTCAATTTGCTTTGGGACCCAGTGCTCTTTCAGGAGCAGGTTATTTAATTTCCATGTATTTGTGTGGTGTTGAAGGTTCCTCTTTGAGTTTATTTCCAGTTTGATTCCACTGTTGGTATGATAGAGTGCTTGATATAATTTCAGTTGTCTGAAACTTCCTGAGGGTCGTTTTATGGCCTATCATATGGTCTATACTGGAGAAAGTTCCATGTATTGTTGAACAGAATGTGTATTCTGTGGTTGTTGGATGAAGCGTTCTGTATATATCTGTTAAGTCTATTTATTCCAAGGTATAGTTTAAATCCATTGTATCTTTCTTGACTTTCTGTCTTGATGACCTGTCTAGTGCTGTCAGTGGAGTATTGAAGTCCCCCGCTCTTATGGTGTTGCTGTCTACCTTATTTCTTAGGACCGTTCGTAATTGTTTTATAAATTTGGGAACTCCAGTGTTAGCCGCATATATGTTTAGGATCGTGGTATTTTCCTGTTGGACAAGGCCTTTTACCATTATGTACTATCTCTCTTTGTCTGTTTTAACTGCTGTTGCTTTAAAATTTGTTTTGTCTGATCTAAGAACAATTATCCCTGCTCAGTTTGGTGTCCTTTTGTATGAAATGCCTTTTTCCAGCCTTTTACTTTAAGTTTCTGTGAGTCCTCATGTGTCAGGCAAGACTCCTGAAGGCAGCAGATGGTTGGTTGGTGAGTTCTTACCCATTTTGCAGTTCCGCATCTTTTAAGTGGAGCATTTGGGCCATTTACATTCGATGTTAGTATTGAAATGTGAGGTATCATTGCAGTCATCATGCTCTTTGTTGCCTGCATAGTCTGTGTTGTTTTGTTTTCGCTTTTTACCTTGTAATTTTGTTTTATTGGTTTTGTGTGATTTATGCGTTAAAGAGATTCTGTTTGCGTGTGATTCCAGGATTTTGTTTCAAGATTTAGAGCTCCTTTTATAGCGGTTCTTGTAGTGGTGGTTTGGTAATGGTCAATTCTGTCAGTGTGTGTTTGTCTGAAAATGACTGTATCTTTCCTTCTTAAATAATGCTTAGTTTCACTGGATGCAAAATTCTTGGCCGCTAACTGTTTTGTTTGAGGAGGCTGAAGATAGGACACCAATCCCTTCTAGCTTGTAGGGTTTATGCAGGTAAATCTGCTTTTAATCGGGTGACTTTGGTTTTACAGGTTACCTGGTGCTTCTGTCTCACAGCTCTTAAGAGTCTTTCTTTCCTCTTAACTTTGGATAATTTGATGGCAATATGCCTAGGCAAAGACCTTTCTGTGATGAATTTCCCATGTCTTCTTCATGCTTCTTGTATTTACATGCCTAGGTCTCTATCTGGGCCAGGGAAGTTTTCCTCAGTTATTTCCCTAAATATGCTTTCCAAACTTTTAGAATTTTCTTCTTTCTCAGGAATACCAATTATTCTTAGGTTTAGTCATTTAACATAATCCCATAATCTGTGGAGGCTTTGTTCATAATTTCTTATTCTTTTTTCTTTGTCTTTGTTGGGTTGGGTTAATTCAAAGTCCTTATCTTTGAGCTCTGAATTTCTCTCTTCCACTTGTTCAATTCTATGGCTGAGACTTTCCAGAGCATTTTACATTTCTAAAAGTATGAACAAATTTTCCTGAATTTTGGATTTTTTTTTTTCTTGAAGCTGTCTGTTTCCTTTAATATTTCTCCATTCACTTCTAGTATCATTTTTTGGATTTTTTTTCCCACCCCCACAGGGCTTTGCCTTTCTCTGGACCCTCCCTGAGTAGCTTAACTAACCTCCTGAATTCTTTTTCAGGGGAATCAGGGATGTCTTCTTGGGTTGAATCCATTGCTGGTGAACTAGTGTGATTTTTGTGGGGTGTTGACACGCCTTGTTTTGCCATATTACCAGGGTTGGTTTTCTGGTTCTTTCTCATTGGGCTAGGCTGTGTTAGAGGCAAAGTCTAGGGCTGAAGGCTGTTCTGATATTTTTTGTCCCATGGGGTGTTCCCGTGGTGTAGTGTTCTCCCTGTTCTCCTGTGGATGTGGCTTCCTGTGAGCTGACTGCAGTGATTGTTGTCTCTTCTGGATCCAGCCACCCAGTGAGTCTATCTGGTTCTGGGCTGGTACTGGGGATCGTTTGCACAGAGTCCTGTGATGTGAACCATCTATGGATCTCTCAGTTGTGGATACCAGTGCCTGTTCCGGAGGAGGTGGTGTAGGGTGCAGCAAACCCATGAGGGTTCTTAACTTTGTTGATTGAGAGGTCTATGTTTGTGCTGATTGGCCTCCTGCCAGGAGGTGGCACATCCCAGAAAGCATCAGCTGTGGTATTGTGGAGAGAAACCATTGGTGGGTTTCTCTCCCAAGATTATATGCCCTTTGTCTTTCCCTACCAGGGTAGGTAGGGAAGGACCGTCATGTAGGGCAGGGCCAGGTGTGTGTGAGTTCAGACTCTCCTTGGGCAGGTCTTGCTGTGGTTGCTGTGGTGGGTGGGGATGAGACTCCCAGGTCACTGGCATTGTGTACCTAGGATTATGGCTGCCTCTGCTGGATCTTGCAGGTTGTCAGGGAAGTGGGGGAAAGCTGGCAGTCACAGGCCTCACCCAGCTCCCAGGAAACCTGAAGGGCCAGTCTCACTCCCACGATGCCCCCTGCAGCATCCCTGAGTCTGTTTCCAGGTGAATGACGAATCAGGCTCGGAAACTTGCCGGAGGGTTTCCTTCTTTCAGCTTCAGCTTCTCCACTGGGGACGTTTTCCACTTCCACAGCTGGGTCTCTCATAGTATTTGGGGTGTCTCTGGGGTCCTGAGGAAAGAGTCTGTTTCCTTCAGAGGGTCTGTCAGTCATCTCAGTATTGCTGGTTTGTTCTTGGAGTCAATCTGGAGCAAAAATTCACAGTGGAAGCCTCCACATGCTGCTCTGACTGGAGCTGCCACCTACTCCTGCCTCTCGTCTGCCTTGATCCATAAGTAGATTCCTAATTATGGAATTTGTGATTATTTTAAGTTATTTAAGGCAATTGTGTTCAGATCTTATTTTGCCACTAAAACTGCCTTGGAAATACGTTCTCTGCCACTCATGCTAACAGTGGTTATAGTGACACAATGGCATAACAGTTTCTCCAGAAATAATTCAGAATTCTCGGACAGTTTTTATTTGTGTCATTCTTTGGTTTATTTGGACAGATTCCGTTTTCCCGTGAATTACATTTGATCTTGTACAGAAATGTAACCAAATAATTGGAAAGTAATTTTCTATTCATTATACTAGTTATTTAATCTCTTAAATGATTATATAAAATAAATTTCTTCAGAGCATAAGAAATAGTGCATATAAAAATGCCTTTAAGAACTTGAAAAAAAATGTTTTCCAGAGGAGTTTTGGTTGTCTGCTTTAGCTTGGTTTGTTTTTACTAAGCTCATCGGTAATTTCTGTCCAACACCCAGCATGACGGAGTCTAGTTGAGTTGGACAGGGTTTGTGTACTGAGTCTGAAGGTTAAAATCAAAAATACATGTTGACTTCCATCTCAGAGGAGGTTATATGAACCACAAAGTTGTATGTTTTTCATGGCGTATAATATGCTTGTCCCAAGTGTGGGTATTCTTTCTACCAAAAGCACTACATTAAAAAGGATCATTTCTATATCCCATGCCAAACATGCCTCCCTGTGAATTTTAGATGACTCATTTCCCACAAGGGAGGTGGCTATGGAGGCCAGCTTTGTTGTTTTTAGTTTCATGGGATTTTCTTCCAGGAACTGGAATGTAAAGAGTATGGCCATGATGCAAACTTAAATGACGATAAGTCCCAGGCTTGCTTTGAGGAGTTACCACTGATATGCATATGCACACACCCACGTGCAACAAAAACTTCAGAGGCCGAATGACAGCACCAGCAGCTTTATGTATGACCCTGATTGGAGGCACTGCACAGGTGTGAGAACTGGGGATATTGTTTGGATGTTTTGTCTTTTCTGACTCTCATGATGACACGTGATTCACCCAGTGTTGGAGGTGGGGTTTGGCGGGAGGTGTTTGTGTTATGGGAGCAGATCTCTCGTGAATGACTTGATGCCCTCCCCAGGGAAATGAGTGATTTATTGCTCTATTAGTTTAGCTGGTTAAGAGTCTGGGACCTCCCTCTTCTCTTGCAATGTGAAACACCAGCTTCCCCTTTGCCTTCCACCACGAGTAAAAGCTCCCAGAGGTCTGACCACTAGTTGAGCAGGTGGTGGTGCCATGCTTGTATTGCCCGCAGAACTGTGAGCCAAAGAAACCTCTTTTCTGAATAAGTTACCCAGTCTCAGATATTCCTTTACAGCAATACAAAATGGACTAACACAACTGGGAAGTCCCATCCTTGGGAAGAGCTGTCCCTAATCTTTTTGACAACAGAGACTGGTTTCCGTCTTGGGCAGCTTTACCCCAAAACCAGTTGGGATGGTTTTTGGATGAAACTGATCCACTTCAGATCATCAGGCAATAGTTAGATTCTCATATGGAGTGCACAAGCTAGATCCCTCACATGTGCAGTTGACGACAGAGTTTACGCTCCTGTCAGAATCTAATGCTGGCTGATGTAACAGGAGGCAGGTCTCAGGTGGTAATGCTCACTTGCCTGCCACTGACCTCCTGCTGTACAGCCCAGTTCCTAGCAGGCCGCAGACCAGTCTCAGTCCACGGCCTGGGGAGTTAGGAACCCCTGCTCAGGAAGGTCAGAGCCAAAGACAATTGTAGTGCCAGCAAAGAATTCTACCAGGTGCATCAGGAGATGGCTTAACACCTTTGGAATCCAGGGTCCTCTGGTAGAAGGACATTCTACCGAACCTGCAGGCCAACGTTTCTGTGCATGTAAGGGGCTTATTTTAGGTAGCCCAGGGGTTGTGGTCCTCCACTTATGAACCCCAAATATGTCTGGGGTAACATATGGAAGGAGAGGGAAGATTGTTGGGCATGGAGAATTGCCTCTGAGATGCTACAGAAGAGGCAAGAGAGTCACCCCTGTGTAACACATAAAAATTACGATAAAGAATTGAATTTTGATCTTTTTCATGGACTGGTAATCTACACGACACATACTAAGAATGTAAAATATTTGAGTAAATTAATTAGTAAATACTGTATTCACATAATGTAAGAGATGAGGAGACTACTAACATTAATGATAATTTCAGGCGTTAAAAAGCAAGTATGTACGTATTTTATTCTGAGGGTCTAAAAATACATTATGTCCAGCTAATAATGTAAAAAATTTTCCAGTTCTACCTAATTTTGATGGAGGACAATAATGACTTTTTTTTTTTTCCAAAATTGAGGCATTAAATGTGTTCCAGAAATACGGACTTTGTCTTAATATTTTACCAATGATATAATCGTTTGGGCTACCTAATGAAAGACTATGATGCCTTTTTTTTTTTAGATGTTTACATAATAGAAGGGAGTCTAGCTTTTAGACAGGGCAAAATTGTCCATGAATATTTTGTAAGACTCCTAGAATGAGTGGAAGATTTTAACCTCTAAGGTCCTTTTGTAATTCTAAAATTCTATGATATTGAAGTGGGATTTAAAAGTTGAGTGAAAAGCTGTTCATGTACAGGGAGAGTTCGATGCTCTCCAGAGGCACATCCAGGCGCAGCACATATGATTTGGGTGGATTAAAGTTCTGTTGAATCAACCTGAGGGAAGCAACACTAGTAAGGGTTGAAGTTTTCTCAAAAGAATTCAATCGATATTGATTTAGTTCAAGCACCGTAAAATTTAAGTTGTAAAAACTGAGTCAATTTCTATTAATTTGATGTCATAACTTTTACTGAGCATTCTAAATTTTCTATCTTTTTAAAAGAAAACCTGGGCTCTTTCCATGTCAGAAAATAGTTTAAGCAAAAAGATTGAGCTCTGAGTGTTTATATGAAAATATTCATGCACTTGTTGTCTAGCCGGCACTCAGGAAATGTTAGCTGTATTGTACTGAGGCACAAACATGTATTTGACAAGAGTTTGCTTTCCTTCAGTCACTGCAGGAGTATTTGTTTTGTTTATTTCTCTACCCTGGAAACCTGGTACTCAACAAGTATTAAACGGAAAATCGGCAATTGTGCTGTGGTAAAATAATAATAATAGAGTAAAATACTATTCTAATCATATTCTACTTTCCCCACCAAATTTCCCATAATAATCATACATTTCAGTAATAGCTCACTTTACTTTAGCAAATATGTTCATATTCATGACAGCATCTGGTCGCACCTATATAGGTAGATAAGTATTCTCATTCTCATCTTATGAATGGCGGAAAAACAGAGGTTCAGGGAGATTAAATAATCCCATTAGTGACTAGGATACACATCCCTACTTCAAGATTCCCTGCTGAGGACATTTCTAATAAACATGAGGGTTTATGCCAGCTTCAGAGTACAGATCAAGAAAAGAGAAAGGCTGAACAATTTCTTCTCCATTTGATGACATTTTGCTTGCTTTTGCTTTGACTTTGTGTCTTCTATAAACCTGCAGTGTAATCTCTATTTCTTCAGTACCTACTTGCAATCATTGTTACATTTTTATGTTATTTGTGAATAAAAATGGTAAGAACTATTTCTTTCACTCCAGTAAGACTATCCAACTTTCTAAATGTAAGATATTTCCAAAGACACTTGTTCATGATGGATCTAGGGCAGGGGGAGGAGAGTCAAGAAAGCGATTGTTCCTATAGTAGTAAAATGTTCCAACGAATGGAAAGACATCGTTGTCTACGTGGTTTTTGAAATTTCCTTTAAGAAGCTTGCTTCAGTGGTTAGCTGTGCAGTGAAAAATTCTTCCCCACGTATAAACAAATTTTCTCTCAGTCTGTGTGAAGCCTATTACATCACATATTTCTGGTCTGTATGGAAACGAAGGACATCTGCTTCTTTGCTTCTTGAGTAGTACTTAGAACATTAAAAAATTGCATTCTCCTCACTCGTCTTTCCTCCGACCTCTTCCGAAGAATTGCACTACAACTTGAAGAGAGTAGTCATTACCTAGGCCACTGAAATTAAAGACATTAGGAAGATTAACCTCTTCTCTTGCTTTTGTAGTAATTGTTTTAAGTACTTTGTTTTTTTTAGGAAGAATTTTTTTAGGTCTAAAATAGCAAGTATATGACCATTTATTAACCTCTTATTCAACCAGGTGATTTGGAACAAAGAGAACAATGGACACCATTCTTCCTCCAGAATAGTTTATGATCTAATTTGGCAGGGCACAATAAACAAGTGTGGTACAGTGAGAGAGTCATTTCATGGTAATACATATTTGTGTGAGAACGTGGCAGGTCCGGGACTGTTTCTTGATCTTATCTAAGTGAGACCTCTCTCAATTCTGCAAGAATAGTATTGTCATCTAGGGAACACTGTGAGGAAAAGGTGTATCTAGGGAGGGATTTTAACGGAGGCATATGATTTAGGAATTAGAGGATTTTTCCATGAACATCAAAAGGTGTCACCAAAGGCAAAGACGTATGAATGAGCAAGCTGTATTCAGAGTGTAGGGAAGTGGGCCACATAAGCTGGAGTCGAAGGTCCAATTTGAGAACAAGATGAACTCAGCTAGCTTATGTTAGATTATAGGGGGCCTTTGAGATTCCTTTGCCCCTGTGGTACTGTCCTATTGCTAAATGCACAATAATTTTCAGATTTTAATGTTCCCTGTAACTCACTTTTTTGTACCTGATTTTTCAGATATTTATCAATCAATAACATGTCTGAATTATGTGCCAAATCAGTGTTTGGTTTCTATCTTTTCTATACAAATTGTGTTTTACCTTTGAAAACAAGTCTTTTTTGCTCTGCGTTGATCCCTATTTTATTTATTTATTAATTTTATTGTACTTTAAGTTCTGGGATACACGTACAGATCTTGCAGGATTGTTGTAAAGGTGCACACGTGCCATGGTGGTTTGCTGCCCCCATCCCCCCATCACCCACATCTGGCATTTCTCCCAATGTTATGCCTACCCAGCCTCCCCACTCCCTGCTGTCCCTCCCCTAACTCTGCACCCCCCAACAGAACCCAGTGTGTGATGTTCCCCTCCTGTGCCCATGTGTGCTTATTGTTCATCACTCACCTGTGAGTGAGAACATGGGGTGTTTGGTTTTCTGTTCTTGTGTCAGTTTGCTGAGAATGATGGTTTCCAGATTCATCCATGAACATATGTGTGCATGGGTATTTATAATAGAATGATTTATAATCCTTTGGGCATATACTCAATAATGGGATTGCTGGGTCAAAATGAATTTCGATTTCTAGATCCTTAAGGAATCGCCATACTGTTTTCTACAATGGTTGAACGAATTTACACTCCCACCAACAGTGTAAAAGTGTTCCTATTTCTCCACATCCTCTCCAGGATCTGTTGTCTCCAGATTTTTTAATGATCACCATTCTAACTGGCCTGAAATGGTATCTCAGTGTAGTTTTGATTTGCATTTCTCTAATGACCAGAGATGATAAGCATTTTTTCAGGTATTTATTAGTCTCATCTATGTCTTCTTTTGAAAGGTGTCTGTTTATATCCTTTGTCCACTTTTGAATAGGTTCGTTTTTTCTTGTAAACCTGTTTTAGTTCTTTGTAGATTCTGGATAGCAGTCCTTTGTCAGATGGGTAGGTTGCAAAATTCCTTTCCCATTCTGTTGGTTGCCAGTTCACCCTAGTGATTGTTTCTTTTGCTATGCAGAAACGCTTCAGTTTAATTAGATCCCATTTGTCTATTTTGGCTTTTGTTGCCAGTACTTCTGATGTCTTAGTCATGAAGTCCTTGCCTGTGCCTATGTCCTGAGTGGCTTTGCTTAGGCTTTCTTCTAGGGTTTTTATGATGTTAGGTCTTATGTTTAAATCTTTAATCTAACTGGAGTTAATTTTTGTATTAGGTGTAAGGAAGGGGTCCAGTTTCATTTTTCTGCACATGGCTAGCCAGTTTTCCCAACACCATTCATTAAACATGGAATCCTTTCCCCATTGCTTGTTTTTGTCAAGTTTGTCAAAGATTAGATGGTTGTAGATGTGTGGCATTACTTCTGGGGTCTTGGTTCTGTTCCATTGCTCTATATCTCATTTTTGGTACCAGTACCATGCTGTTTTGATTACTGTAGCTTTGAGAATGGTTTGAAGTCAGGTAGCGTGATGCTTCCAGCTTTGTTTATTTTGCTTATGATTGTCGTTTTATGGGCTCTTTTTTTTGGTTATATATGAAGTTTAAAGTGTGTTTTTTTTTTTTCTTTTTTCCTAGTTCTGTGAAGAAGGTCAGTGGTAGATTGATGGGGATAGCACTGAATCTATAAATTACTTTGGAAAGCAGGGCCATTTTAACCATACCGATTTTTCCTGACCATAAGCATGGAATGTTTTTCCATCTGTTTGTGTCCTCCCTTATTTCCTTGAGTAGTGGTTTGTAATCCTCCTTGAAGAGGTCCTTCACAGCCTTTGCTAGTTGTATTCCTAGGCATTTTATTTTCTTTGTGGCAATCGTAAATGGGAATTTACTCATTATTTGGCTCTCTGTCTTTTACTGGTGTATAGGAATGCTTGTGATTTTTGCACATCGATTTTGTATTGTGAGACTTTGCTGAAGTTGCTTAGCAGCTTAAGGAGATTTTGGGCCGAGACAATGGGATCTTCTAAATATACAATCATGTCATCTGCAAATAGAGACAATTTAACTTCTTTTTTTCCTAATCGAATACCCTTTATGACGTTTTCTTGCCTGATTGCTCTAGCTAGAACTTCCAATACTATGTTGAATAGAAAGGGTGAGATAGAGCACCTTTGTCTAGTGCCAGTTTTCAAAGGGAATGCTTCCAGTTTTTGCTCATTAAGTTAGATGTTGGCTGTGGGTTTGTCATAAATAGCTTTTTTTAATTTTGAAATGTGTTCCATTGATACCTAGTTTATTGAGAGTTTTTTTTTTAATTTTTTTTTTTTATTTTTATTTATTTATTTTTTTTTTAGCATCAAGGGCTGTAGAAGTTTGTTGAAGGCCTTCTCTGCATCCTTTGAGATGATGTGTTTTTTTTTTTTCTTTGTTTATGTGATGGATTACATTTATAGATTTATGTATGCTGAACCAGGCTTGCATCCCCGCGGTGAAGCCTACTTGATTGTGATGGATAAGCGTCTTGATGTGCTGTTGGATTCAGTTTGCCAGTATTTTATTGAAGATTTTTGCATCAATGTTCATCATGGCTATTGGCCTGAATTTTTTTCTTTTAGTTGTATGTCTGCCAGGTTTTGTCTGAGGATGATGATGGTCTCGTAAAATATGTTAGGGAGTATTCCTTCTTTTTGTATTGTTTCGAAGCGTTTTAGAAGGAGTGATATGAACTCCTCTTTGTACATCTGGTAGAATTCTGCTGTAAATCCATCTGGGTCTGGAATATCTTGGTTGGTAGGCTATTAATTACTGCCTCAACGTCAGTCCTTATTGTTGGTCTATTAAGGGATTAACTCCTTCTTGATTTAGTCTTGGGAAGGTGTAAGTGTCCAGGAGTTTATCCATTTCTTCCAGATTTACTGGTTTATATGCATAGAGTTGTTTGTAGTAATCTCTGATGGTAGTTTGTATTTCTTTGGAATTGGTGGTGATACCCTTTTTATCATTTTGTATTGCATCCATTTGAGTCTTCTCTCTTTTCTATGTCATTAGTATGGCTATCTTGTCTATTTTGTTGACCTTTTCAAAAAACCAGCTGCTTGATTTACCGATTTCTTGAAGAGTTTTTCTTTGCCTCTATCTCCACTTCTGCTCTCATCTTAGTTACTTCCTGTCTTCTGCTAGGTTTTGAACTTTTTTTGATCTTGCTTCTCTAGCTCTTTCCATTTTGATGATAGGGTGACGATTTTACATCTTTCCTCACTTCCAATGTGGGCATTTATTGCTATAATTTTTCTCGTAGTCACTGCTTTAAATGTGTCTCAGAAATTTTGGTATGTCGTGTCTTTGTTCTCATTGGTTTCGAAGAACATCTTTATTTCTGCCTTCATTTCATTGTTTATCCTGTTGCTGTTCTGGAGCAAATTGTCCCGGTTCCACGTACTCGTGTCGTTTTGAGTGACTTTCTTAATCCTGAGTTCTAATTTGATTTCACAGTGTTCTGAGAGATTGTTAGGATTTTCGTTCTTTTGCATTTGCTGAGGAGCGACTTACTTCCAATTATGTGGTCAGTTTTAGACTAGGTATCATGCAGTGCTGAGAGGAATATATATTCTGTGGATTTGGGGTGGAGATTTCTGTAGATGTCTGTTAGGTCCACTTGGTCCAGATCTGCGTTCAAGTCCCGGATATCCTTGTTGATTTTCTGTCTTGTTGATCTGTCAAATAGTGACAGTGGAATGTTAGTCTCCCACTATTATTGTTTGGGAGTCTAAGTCTCTCTGTGGGTCTTTGAAAACACCGCATGTTCTCACGCATAGGCGGGTGTTGAACAGTGAGAACACATGGACACAGGGAGGGGAGCACTACGCACTGGGGTCTGTCGGGGAGAAACAGGGGAGGGACAGCAGGGGGTGGGTAGTTGGGGAGAGATAGCATGGGGAGAAATGCCAGATACAGGTGAAGGGGAAGAAGGCAGCAAATCACACTGCCATGTTGTAGCTATGCAACAATCTTGCATGTTCTTCACATGTACCCCAAAACCTAAAATGCAATTTAAAAAAAGGGAGTATTCCTTCTTTTTGTATTGTTTCAAAGAGTTTTAGAAGGAGTGATCTGCTTTACGTATCTGGGTGCTTCTGTATTGGGTGCATACATATTTAGAATACTTAGCTCTTCTTGCATTGATCCTTTTACCGTTATGTAAAAGACCTTGTCTCTTTTGATCTTTGTTGGTTGAAAGTCCATTTTATCAGACCAGGATTGCAACCCCTGCTTCTTTTTGCTCTCCATTTGCTTGGTAAATCTTCTTCCATCCCTTTATTTTGAGTCCATGTGTGTATTTGCACATGAGATGGGTCTCCTGAATTCAGAACAACAAAGGATCTTGACTTTTTATCCAGTTTGTCTGTGTCTTTCAATGGGTGCATTTAGACCATTTATATGTAACATTAATATTGATACGTGCCAATTTTATCCTGCCATTTTGTCACTGGTTGGTGGTTTTGCCCGTTAGTCGATGCAGTTTATTCGTTATGTCCTTGGTCTTTACCTTTTGATACGTTTTTGTAGTGGCTGGTAGTGGTTGTTCCTTTCCGTGTTTAGTGCGTCTTTCAGGAACTCTTGTAAGGCAGGTCTGGTGGTGATAAAATCTCTCAGCAGTCGCTTGTCTGTAAAGGATTTTATTTCTCCTTCACTTATGAAGCTTAGTTTGACTGGATATGAAATTCTGTGTTGAAAGTTCTTTTCTTTAAGGGTGTTGAATATTGACCCCCACTCTCTTCCGGCCTGTAGGGTTTCTGCTGAGAGATCCACTGTAAGTCTAATGGGCTTCCGTTTGTTGATGACCCAACCTTTCTCTTTCTAGCTGCCCTTAACATTTTTTCCTTCATTTCAACCCCGGTCAGTCTGATGATTATGTGCCTTGGGGTTGCACTTTTTGAGAAATATCTTTGTGGTGTTCTCTGTATTTCCAGAATTTGAATGTCAGCTTGCCTTGCGAGGTTAGGGAAGTTCTCTTGGGTAATATTCTGAAGTGTGTTTTCCAGCTCGGATTCATTCTCCCTGTCACATTCAGGTACGTCGATCGTGCATAGATTTGGTTTCTTCACATAATCCCATAGGTCTTGTAGTCTTTATTCATTTTTGTTCACTCTTTTTTTTCCTCTAATGTGGCCTTCTCATTTTATTTCATAGAGTTGATCTTCAATTTCTGATATTCCTCCTTCCACTTAATTGATTAAACTACTAAAATTGGCGTGTGCTTTGTGAAGTTCTCCTGCTGTGTTTTTCAGCTCCATTAAGTCGTTTATGTTCTTCTCTAAGCTGGTTATTCTAGTCAGAATTTTGTCTAACCACATTTCAAGCTCAGCGCCTGGATTGTTGAGTAAATTTATCAATCGGAACTTTCATAAACCTATGGTTTTGAACTAATTTTATTACCTGAACTGGAAATTGACACACAAAATTGACAGTGCATGGAAAAGATGATAAGCAGTTTTCTAGAATTAAAATAGAACGTGATCTTTACTTACTCAAAGAATGCTCAACTCAAGGGGACAGAGATCACTCGTTTTGACTGCATGAGCTACGGGAGGTAGAGACAACTTTTTGAAAATACAGAGCTAAAACTGTCCGTGTTTTGAATGCTAGACAAGATTTTCAGAATACACAGCTAAAACGGTCCCCGCTTTAGCTCTGTATTTTGAAACAGTTGTGTGCTCTTCAAAGAGAAAGCTACATTTGCTGTGACTTTGGCTTTGAGGGGAAATGGGATGATGAGTGAGAGGGTGGTCACTGAAACCAGCTCATTTCACACTGACCACTGAGGCCACATCTCTCAGGTGAGAAGCAAAGTGAGAATATGAACCAGACACATTCTCCTTAGAGACAATGAGCCAAAGACAGGTCCGATGGAATCTAATGTCTTTTCATGATGACATCAATCACATCAAGCTCTCGTTAAGCCATTGAAGTGTCACACTGGGTCTGGGGGAGGCGGTGCACACTGTGGAATTACACGTCCGAAGATTTGGATTTGATTTCCAGCCCTCTGCCAGTCAGTCTGCCAGGAACTTTCAAGCGACAAGCCTTAGACGAGGCCATTTCTGTCTCTGATTCCAAATTCTTTCACAGGGATTTATGTGGGCCTTAAGGCCCACTAAAAAAAGATCCCTCTTCCGGCTTAGTGCCTACTTTATTGATTTGATTTGTTAATCTGGACTGAATACACCTTTGGTTTTGGATTGACTCTATTACCTCTCCTAGAAATTAACACACAAAACTGACAGCTGATTGACAAGATGAGAAGCAGTTTTCCAGAATTCAAATTGAACTTAATCCTTTCTTAATAAAAGAATGCTCAATTCAAGGGGACAGAGATCACTAGTTTTGACTTCATGAGCTATGGCAGGTAGAGACAACTTTTTGAAAATACACAGCTAAAACTGTCCGTACTTTGAATGCTAGACAAGGTTTTCAGAATACTGCTGTGTATTTTTAAAAGTGGCGTGCTCTTCAAAGAGAAAGCTACTTTTTCTGTGACTTTGGGTTCGAGGGGAAATGGGAGTCCTCTTCAGTCAGCAGGGACGACACCTGAGTCCTTTGCAGTCCTTTTGTCTGCCTCTGAGGGTGAAATGAGAGTGGTCACTGTCATCATGAGCCGTGTCTGAAAGAATTATTCACATTTCCTACGAGAATAGACGGCTGAAATAGAGAAAGGCGTGTGTTTTTTTGGAGCATGGACTGGTTCAAAGCCCACCTCAAAACACTAAGTATTTTGCTGAACACGAGAAGTGGTGTGTGCGGCCTGTGTTTGGGTGTTTTTTGTGTCACTGTGTGTGTGTGTGTGTGTGTGTGTGTGTGTCTGTCTGTCTGAGGGTCTGTGTGTCTGTGTTTCTGTCTCCATTCCTGAGCAGCAAATCTTTTTTCCTCTTTTAGCATGTTACTCAGAATTGTGGATTAAACCCAGCACTCCTGAAAACACTATACATGTATGGTTGAAGGAAATTTTCTTGATGATGAGTGAGAGGGTGGTGACTGAAACCAGCTCATTTCCCATTGACCACTGAGGCCACATCTCTCAGGTGAGAAGCAAAGTGAGAATTTGAATCAGGCACATTCTCCTTAGAGACAATGAGCCAAAGACAGGTCCGATGGAATCTAATGTCTCTTCATGTTGACATCCATCACTTCAAGCTCTCCTTAAGCCATTGAAGTGTCACATTGGGCCTGGGGGAGGCGGTGCACCCTGTGGAATTACACGTCCGAAGATTTGGATTTGATTTCAAGCCCTCTGCCAGTCAGTCTGCCAGGCCCATTCAAGTGACAAGCCTTAGGCGAGTCCCTTTCTGTCTCTTTCCCGATTCCTTCACAGGGATTTATGTGGGCCTTAAGGCCTACTGGGAAAAGATACCTCTTCTGACTCAGTGCCTGCTTTCTTGATTTGACTTGTCAATCTGGAGTTGAATACACCTTTGATTTTGGATTGATTCTATTACCACTCCTGGAAGTTAACACACAAATCTGACAGTTGATTGACAGGATGAGAAGCAGTTTTCCAGAATTCAAATAGAACTTAATCCTTTCTTACGAAAACAATGCTGAACTCAAGGGGACACAGATCACTCGTTTTGACTTCAAGAGCTATGGCATGTAGAGACAACTTTTTGAAAATACACAGCTAAAACTGTCCGTGCTTTGAATGCTAGACAAGTTGTTCAGAACACACAGCTAAAACGGTCCCCGAATTAAGTGATTTAGTATTGGTATTTTTGAAAATATCACAGCTTGGGGGTTCATTTGTATTATATTCAAAAAAACAACTAAGAGTCGTATTTGTATTTTTGAAAATAACACAGCTTGGGGGAGTATTTGTATTATTTTCCGAGATACAGCTCAGGGTTGTATTTGTATTTTTGAAAATAACACAGCTTGGGGGTGTATTTGTATTATTTTCAAAAATACAACAGAGAGTTGTATTTGTATTTTTGAAAATAACACAGTTTGGGGGTGTATTTGTATTATTTTCCAAGGTACAGCTAAGGGTTGGATTTGTATTTTTAAAAATAATACAGCTTGGGGGTGTATTTGTATTATTTTCAAAGATACAACTAAGGGTTGGATTTGTATTTTTGAAAATAACACAGCTTGTGGGTGTATTTGTATTGTTGCCCAAGATAGAGCTAAGGGTTGTTTTTGTCTTTTTGAAAATAACACAGCTTGGGGGTGTATTTGTATTTTTTTCCAAGTTGCACCTAAGTGTTTTATTTGTATTTTTGAAAATAACAGAGCTTGGGGGTGTATTTGTATTATTTTCCAAGATAGAGCTAAGGGTGGTATTTGTATTTTTGAAAATAACACAGCTTGGGGGTGTTTTTGTATTATTTTCCAAGATACAGCTAAGGGTTGTATTTGTATTTTTGAAAATAACGCAGCTTTCGTGTGTTTTGTTTTATTTTCCAAGATACAGCTAAGGGTTGTATTTGTGTTTATGAAAATAACACAGATTGGGGGTGTATTTGTATTATTTTCCAAGATACTTCTAAGGGTTGTATTTGTATTTTCGTCAGTAACACAGCTTGGGGGTGTATTTGTATTATTTTCCAAGATACTGCTAAGGGTTGTATTTGTATTTTTGGAAATAACACAGCTTGCGGGTGTATGTGTATTATTTTCCAAGATACAGCTAATTGTTGTATTTGTATTTTTGACAATAACACAGCTTGGGGGTGTGTTTGTATTATTTTCAAAGATAGAGCTAGGGTTTATATTTGTATTTTTGAAAACAACAGAGCTTGGGTGTGTATTTGTATGATTTTCCAAGATACAGCTAAGGGTTGCATTTGTATTTTTGACAATAACACAGCTTGGGGGTGTATTTGTATTATTTTCCAAGATACAGCTAAGGGTTGTATTTGTATTTTTGACAATAACACAGTTTGGGGGTGTATTTATGTTATTTTCAAAGATACAGCTAAAAGTTCTATTTGTATTTTTGAAAATAACACAGCGTGGGGTTGTAACGTATTATTTTCCAAGATACAGCTAAGGGTTGTATTTGTATTTTTGACAATAACACAGATTGTGGGTGTATTTGTATTATATTCAAAGATACAGCTAAGTGTTGCATTTGTATTTTTGACAATAACTCAGCTTGTGTGTCTTTTTGTGTTATTTTCAAATATACAGCTAAGAATTCTATTTGTATTTTTGACAATAACACAGCTTGGGGGTGTATTTGTATTATTTTCAAAGATACAGCTAAGGGTTGTATTTGTATTTTTGACAATAAAACAGCTTGGGTGTTTATTTGTATTATTTTCCGAGATACAGCTATGGGTTGTATTTGTATTTTTGAAAATAACACAGCTTGGGGGTGTATTTTTATTATTTTCTGAGATACTGCTAAGGGTTGTATTTGAATTTTTGAAAATAAACGAGTTTGGGGGTGTTTTTGTATTATATTCCAAGAAACAGCTAAGGGCTGTATTTCTATTTTTGAAAATAACACAGCTTGGTGGTGTATTTGTATTATTTTACGAGATACAGCTGTGGGTTTTATTTGTATTTTTGAAAATAACAGAGCTTGTGGGTGTATCTGTATTATTTTCCAAGATACAGTTAAGGGTTGTATTTGCATTTTTTAAAATAAACGAGTTTGGGGGTGTATTTGTATTATTTTCCAAGATACAGCTAAGGGGTGTATTTGTATTTTTGAAAATAACACATCTTGGGGGTGTTTATGTATTATTTTCCAAGATTCAGCTAAGGGTTGTATTTGTATTTTTGAAAATAACACAGATTGGGGGTGTATTTGTATTATTTTCCAAGATACAGCTGAGGGATGTATTTGTATTATTGAGAATAACACAGCTTAGTGGTGTATTTGTATTATTTTCCAAGATACAGCTAAGGGTTGTATTTTTATTTTTGACTACAACTCAGCTTCGGGTTGCATTTGAATTATTTTCAAAATACAGCTAAGTGTTGTATTTGTATTTTTTATAATAACACAACTTGGGGGTGTATTTGTATTATTTTCCAAGATAAAGCTAAGGGTTGTATTTGTATGTTTGAAAATAACACAGCTTGGGGGTGTATTTGTATAATTTTCCAAGATACAGCTAAGGGATATATTGGTATTTTTGAAAATAACAGAGCTTGGGGATGTATTTGTATTATTTTCCAAGATACAGCTAAGGGTTGTATTGGTATTTTGGAAAATCCCACACCTTGGGGGTGTATTTGTATTATTTTCAAAGATACAGCTAAGGGTCGTATTTTATTTTTGAAAATAACACAGCTTGGGGGAGTATTTTTATAATTTTAAAAGATACAGCTAAGGATTATATTTGTATTTCTGAAAATAACACAGATTGGGGATGTATTTGTATTATTTTCCAAGATATAGCTAAGAGTTTTATTTGTATTTTTTGAAATAACACAGCTTGGGGGTGTATTTGTGTTATTTTCCAAGATACAGCTACGGGTTGTATTTGTATTTTTGAAAATAACACAGCTTGGGGGTGGATTTGTATTATTTTCCGAGATACAGCTAAGGGATGTATTTGTATTTTTGAAAATAACACAGCTTGAAGGTGTATTTGTAATATTTTCCAAGATACAGCTAAGGGTTGTATTTGTATTTTCGAAAATAACACAGCTTGCAGGTGTATTTGTATTATATTCCAAGATACAGCTAAGGGTTGTATTTGTATTTTTGACAATAACACAGCTTGGGTGTGTATTGGTATTATTTTCCAAGATAAAGCTAAGCGTTGTATTTGTATTTTTGACAATGACACATCTTGGGTGTGTATCTATGTTATTTTCAAAGATACAGCTAAGGTTACTATTTGTATTTTTGAAAATAACACAGCTTGTGGGTGTTTTGTATTATTTTCCAAGATACAGCTAAGGGTTGTATTTGTATTTTTGAAAATAACACAGCTTGGGGGTGTATTTGTATCATTTTCCAAGATACTGCTAAGGGTTGTATTTGTATTTTTGAAAATAACACAGCTTGGGGTTGTATTTGTATTATTTTCCAAGATACAGGTAAGGGTTGTATTTTTATTTTTGAAAATAACACAGCTTTCGTGTGTTTTGTTTTATTTTCCAAGATAGAGCTAAGGGTTGTATTTGTGTTTTTGAAAATAACACAGCTTGGGGGTGTATTTGTATTATTTTCCGAGTTAAAGCTCAGGGTTGAATATGTATTTTTGAAAATAACACAGCTGGGGTGTATATTTGTATTATTTTCCGAGATACAGCTAATTATTGTATTTGTATTTTTGAAAATAACACATCTTGGGGGTGTATTTGTATTATTTTCCGAGATACAGGTCAGGGTTGTATTTGTATTTTTTAAAATAACACAGCTTGGGGGTGTATTTGTATTATTATCCGAGATACAGCTCAGGGTTGTATTTGTATTTTTGAAAATAACACTGCTTGGGTGTGTATTTGTATTATTTTCCGAGATACTGCTAAGGGTTGTATTTGTATTATTGAAAATAACAGAGCTTTCGGGTGTATTTGTATTATTTTCCGAGATACAGCTAAGGGTTTTATTTGTATTTTTGAAAATAACACAGTTTGGGGGTGTTTTTGTATTATTTTCCGAGATACAGATCAGGGTTGTATTTGTATTTTTTTAAATAACACAGCTTGGGGGTGGGTTTGTATTATTTTCCCAGTTACAGATCAGGATTGTATACGTATTTTTGAAAATAACACAGCATGGGGGTATATTTGTATAATTTTCCACGATACAGCTAAGGAATATATTTGTATTTTTGAAAATAACAAAGCTTGGGGGTGTATTTGTATCATTTTCCGAGATACAGCTGAGGGTTGTATTTGTATTTTTGAAAATAACACAGCTTAGGGGTGTATTTGTATTATTTTCCAAGATACAGCTATGGGTGTTATTTGTATTTTTGAAAATAACACAGCTTGGGGGTGTATTTGTATTATTTTCAAAGATACAGCTAAGGGTTGTATTTGCATTTTTGAAAATAACATATCTTGTGGGTGTACTTGTATTATTTTCCGAGATACAGCTATTGGTGGTTTTTGTATTTTTGAAAATAACACAGCTTTGTGGTGTATTTGTATTATTTTCCGAGATACAGCTGAGGGTTGTATTTGTATTTTTGAAAATAACACAGCTTGGGGGTGTATTTCTATTATTTTCCGAGATACAGCTCCGGGTTATATTTGTATTTTTGAAAATAAAACAGCTTGTGGGTGTATTTGTATTATTTTCCGAAATACAGCTAAGGATTGTATTTGTATTTTTGAAAACAACACAGCTTGGGGGTGTATTTGTATTATTTTCCGCGATACAGCTATTGGTTGTATTTGTATTTTTAAAAATAACACAGCTTGGGGGTGTATTTCTATTATTATCCGAGATACAGCTCAGGGTTGTATTTGTATTTTTGAAAATAACACAGCTTGGGGGTGTATTTGTATTATTTTCCGAGATACAGGTCAGGGTTGTATTTCTATTTTTGTAAATAACACAGCTTGGGGGTGTATTTGTATTATTTTCCGAGATACAGCTATGGGTTGTATTTGTATTTTTTAAAATAACCGAGCTTGGCGGTGTATTTGTATTATTTTCCGAGATACAGCTAAGGGCTGTATTTGTATTTTTGAAAATAACACAGCTTGGGGGTGTATTTGTATTATTTTCCGAGATAAAGCTAAGGGCTGTATTTGTATTTTTGAAAATTACACAACTGGGGGGTGTATTTGTATTATTTTCCGAGATACAGCTAACGGTTGTATTTCTATTTTTGAAAATAACACAGCTTGGGGGTGTATTTGTATTATTTTCCGAGATACAGCTAACTGTTGTATTTCTATTTTTGAAAATAACACAGCTTGGGGGTGTATTTGTATTATTTTCTGAGACACAGCTAAGGGTTGTATTTGTGTTTTAGAAAATGACACAGCATTTGGGTGTATTTGTATTACTTTCCAAGATACAGCTAAGGGTTGTATTTGCATTTTTGAAAATAACACAGCTTGGGGGTGTATTTGTATTATTTTCAAAGACACAGCTAAGGGTTGTATTTGCATTTTTGAAAATAACATATCGTGTGGGTGTACTTGTATTATTTTTCGAGATACAGCTATCGGTTGTTTTTGTATTTTTGAAAATAACACAGCTTTGGTGTGTATTTGTATTATTTTCCAAGATACAGCTATGGGTGTTATTTGTATTTTTGAAAATAACACAGCTTGGGGGTGTATTTGTATTATTTTCAAAGATACAGCTAAGGGTTGTATTTGCATTTTTGAAAATAACACAGCTTGGGCGTGTATTTGTTTTATTTTCAAAGACACAGCTAAGGGTTGTATTTGCATTTTGGAAAATAACATATCGTGTGGGTGTACTTGTATTATTTTTCGAGATACAGCTATCGGTTGTTTTTGTATTTTTGAAAATAACACAGCTTTGGGATGTATTTGTATTATTTTCCGAGATACAGCTGAGGGTTGTATTTGTATTTTTGAAAATAACACAGCTTAGGGGTGTATTTCTATTATTATCCGAGACACAGCTCCGGGTTGTATTTGTATTTTTGAAAATAACACAGCTTGGGGGTGTATTTGTATTATTTTCCGAAATAGAATTAAGGATTGTATTTGTATTTTTGAAAACAACACAGCTTGGGGGTGTATTTGTATTATTTTCCGAGATACAGCTAAGTGTTGTATTTGTATTTTTAAAAATAACACAGCTTGGGGGTGTATTTCTATTATTATCCAAGATACAGCTCAGGGTTGTATTTGTATTTTTGAAAATAACACAGCTTGTGGGTGTGTTTGTATTATTTTCCAAGATACAGCTATGGGATTTATTTGTATTTTTGAAAATAACACAGCTTGTGGGTGTATTTATATTATTTTCCAAGATACAGCTCAGGGTTGTATTTGTATTTTTGAAAATAACACAGCTTGGGGGGGTACCTGTATTATTTTTCCAGATACAGCTAAGCTTTGTATTTGTATATTGGAAAATAACACAGCTTGGGGGTGTATTTGTATTATTTTCCAAGATACAGCTCAGGGTTGTATTTGTATTTTTGAAAATAACACAGCTTGGGGGTGTATTTGTATTATTATCCAAGATACAGCTCAGGGTTGTATTTGTATTTTTGAAAATATCACAGTTTGGGCGTGTATTTGTATTATTTTCCAAGATACAGCTATGGTTTGTAATTGTATTTTTGAAAATAACACATCTTGGGGGTGTATTTGTATTATTTTCCAGGATACAGCCAAGGGTTGTATTTGTATTTTTGAAAATAATGCAGCTTGGGGGTGCTTATGTATTATTTTCCGAGGTACAGCTAAGGTTTGTATTTCTATTTTTGAAAATAACACAGATTGGGGGTGTATTTGTATTGTTTTACGAGATACACCTAAGGGTTGTATTTGTATTATTGAAAATAACAGAGCTTGGGGGTGTATTTGTATTATTTTCCGAGATACAGCAAAGGGTTGTATTTGTATTTTCGAAAATAACACAGCTCGGAGGTGCATTTGTATTATTTTCCGAGATACAGCTAAGGGTTGTAGTTGTATTTTGGAAAATAACACAGCTCTGGGGTGTATTTGTATTATTTTCCAAGTTACAGCCAAAGGTTGTATTTGCATTTTTGAAACTAACATATCTTGTGGGTGTACTTGTATTATTTTCCGAGATACAGCTAAGGCCTGTATTTGTATTTTTGAAAATAACACAGCTTGGGGGTGTATATGTATTATTTTTCGAGACACAGCTAAGGGTTGTATTTGTATTTTTGAAAATAACACAGCTTGGGGGTGTTTTTGCATTATTTTCTGAGATATAGCTCAGGGTTGTATTTGTATTTTTGAAAATTACACAACGTGGGGGTGTATTTGTATTATTTTCCGAGATACAGCTATGGGTTGCATTTGTATTTTTGAAAATAACGCAGCTTGGGGTGTATTTGTATTATTTTCCGAGATACAGCTAAGGTTTTTATTTGTATTTTTGAAAGTAACACAGCTTGAGGGTGAATTTATACTATTTTCCGAGATACAGCTAAGGGTTGTATTTGTATTTTGGAAAATAACACAGCCTGGGCGTGTATTTGTATTATTTTCCGAGATACAGCTCAGGGTTGTATTTGTATGTTTGAAAGTAACACGGCTTGGGGTTGTATTTGTATTATTTTCGGAGATACAGCTCAGGGTTATATTTGTATTTTTGAAAATAACACAGCTTGGGGGTGTATTTGTATTATTTTCCCATATACAGCTAAGGTTTGTATTTGTATTTTTGAAAATAACACAGCTTGTGGGTGTATTTGTATTATTTCCCGATATACAGCTAAGGGTTGTATTTGTATTTGTGAAAATAACACAGCTTGGGTGTGTATTTGTATTATTTTCCCAGATAGATCTATGGTTGTATTTTTATTTTTGAAAGTAACACAGCTTGGGTGTGTACTTGTATTATTTTCCCAGATACAGCTAAGTTTTGTATTTGTGTTTTGGAAAATAACACAGCTTGGGGGTGTATTTGTATTATTTTCCGAGTTACAGCTAAGGGCTGAATTTTATTTTTGAAAATAACACAACTTGGGGGTGTATTTGTATTATTTTCAGAGATACAGCTAAGGGTTCAATTTGTATTTTTGAAAATAACACAGCTTGTGTGTGTATTTGTATTATTTTCTGAGAAACAGCTAAGGGTTGTATTAGTATTTCTGAAAATGAACGAGCTTGGGGGTGTATTTCTATTATTTTCTGAGATACAGCTAAGGGCTGTATTTATATTTTTGAAAATAACACAGTTTCGGGGTGTATTTGTATTACTTTCCGAGATACAGCTGTGGGTTGTAATTGTATTTTGGAAAATAACAGAGCTTGGGGGTGTATTTTTATTATTTTCCGAGATACAGCTAACAGATGTATTTGTATTTTTGATAATAACACAGCTTGGGGGTGTTTTTGTATTATTTTCCGAGATACAGCTCAGGGTTGTATTTGTATTTTTGAAAATAACACAGCTTGGGTGTGTATTTGTATTATTTTCCAAGATACAGCTAAGGATTGTATTTGTATTTTTGAAAATAACACAGCTTGGGGGAGTATTTGTATTATTTTCCGAGATACAGCTCTGGGTTGTATTTGTATTTTTGAAAATAATACAGCTTGGGGGTGTATTTGAATTTTTTTCAGAGATACATTTAAGGGTTTTATTTGTATTTTTGAAAATAACCGAGCTTTTGTGTGTATTTGTATTATTTTCTGAAATACAACTAAGGGCTGTATTTGTGTTTTTGAAAATAACACAGCTTGGGGGTGTATTTGTATTATTTTCCGATATACAGGTAAGGGCTGTATTTATATTTTTGAAAATAACACAACTTGGGGGTGTATTTGTATTATTTTCCGAGATACAGCTAAGTGTTGTATTTGTATTTTTGAAAATAACACAGCTTGGGGGTGTATTTGTATTATTTTCCGAGATACAACACAGGGTTGTATTTGTATTTTGCAAAATAACACAGCTTGGGGGTGTATTTGTATTTTTTTCCTAGCTACAGCTAAGGGTTGTATTTGTATTTTTGTAAATAAACGAGCTTAGGGGTGTATTTGAATTATTTTCTGAGATATAGCTAAGGGCTGTATTTGTATTTTTGAAAATAACACAGCTTTGGGGAGTATTTGTATTATTTTCCGATATACAGCTGTGGGTTGTATTTGTATTTTTGAAAATAACAGAGCTTGGGGGTGTATTTTTATTATTTTCCGATATACAGCTAAGGTTTGTATTTGTATTTTTTAAAATAACACAGCTTGGGGGTGTTTTTGTATTATTTTCCAAGATACAGGTATGGGTTGTATTTGTATTTTTGAAAATAACACAGCTTGGGCGTGTATTTGTATTATTTTCCGAGATACAGCTCAGTGTTGTATTTGTATTTTGGAAAATAACACAGATTGGGGTGTATTTGTATTATTTTCCGAGATACAGCTAAGGGTTTTATTTGTATTTTTGAAAATAACGGTGCTTTGGGGTGTATTTGTATTATTTTCCGAGACACAGCTAAGGGTTGTAATTGTATTTTTGAAAAATAACGCAGCTTGGGGGTGTATTTGTATTACATTCCCAGATACAGATAGGGTTTGTATTTATATTTTGTAAAATAACACAGCTTGGGTGTGTATTTGTATTATTTTCCGATATACAGCTAAGGGCTGTATTTGTATTTTTGAAAATAACACAACTTGGTGGTGTATTTGTATTATTTTCCGAGTTACCGCTAAGGGTTGTATTTGTATTTTGGAAAATAACAGAGCTTGTGGGTGTATTTGTATAATTACCCGAGATACAGCTTAGGGTTGTATTTGTATTTCTGAAAATAACACAGCTTGTGAGTGTATTTGTATTATTTTCCAAGATACAGCTATGGGTTGTATTTGTATTTTTGAAAATAACACAACTTGGGGGTGTATTTGTATTATTTTGCGAGATACAGCTAAGGATTGAATTTATGTTTTTGAAAATAACACAGCTTCGGGGTCTATTTGCATTATTTTATGAGATATAGCTAAGGGTTGCATTTCTATTTTTAAAAATAACACAGATTTGGGGTGTGTTTGTATTATTTTCAGAGATACAGCTAAGGTTTTTATTTGTATTTTTGAAAGTAACGTAGCTTGAGGGTGAATTTATACTATTTTCCGAGATACAGCTAAGGGTTTTATTTGTATTTTGGAAAATAACACAGCTTGGGGGTGTATTTGTATTATTTTCCGAGATACAGCTCAGGGTTGTATTTGTATGTTTGAAAGTAACACGGCTTGGGGGTGTATTTGTATTATTTTCAAAGATACAGTTCAGGGTTGAATTTGTATTTTTGAAAATAACACAGCTTGAAGGTTTATTTGTATTATTTTCCCATATACAGCTAAGGTTTGTATTTGTATTTTTGAAAATAACACAGCTTGGGGGTGTATTTGTATTATTTCCTGATAAACAGCTAAGGGTTTTATTTGTATTTTTGAAAATAACACAGCTTGGGTGTGTATTTGTATTATTTTCCCAGATAGATCTAAGGTTGTATTTTTATTTTTGAAAGTATCACAGCTTGGGGGTGTACTTGTATTATTTTCCCAGATACAGCTAAGTTTTGTATTTCTGTTTTGGAAAATAACACAGCTTGGGGGTGTATTTGTATTATTTTCCGAGATACAGCTAAGGGTTGTATTTGTATTTTTGAAAATGAACGAGCTGGGGGTGTATTTCTATTATTTTCTGAGATACATCTAAGGGCTGTATTTATATTTTTGAAAATAACACAGTTTCGGGGTGTATTTGTATTAGTTTCCGAGATACAGCTGTGGGTTTTAATTGTATTTTGGAAAATAACAGAGCTTGGGGGTGTATTTTTATTATTTTCCGAGATACAGCTAAGAGATGTATTTATATTTTTGAAAATAACACAGCTTCGGGGTGTTTTTGTATTATTTTCCGAGATACAGCTCAGGGTTGTATTTGTATTTTTGAAAATAACACAGCTTGGGTGTGTATTTGTATTATTTTCCAAGATACAGCTAAGGATTGTATTTGTATTTTTGAAAATAACACAGCTTGCGGGAGTATTTGTATTATTTTCCGAGATACAGCTCAGGGTTGTATTTGTATTTTTGAAAATAATACAGCTTGGGGGTGTATTTGAATTATTTTCAGAGATACAGGTAAGGGTTTTATTTGTATATTTGAAAATAACCGAGCTTTGGTGTGTATTTTTATTATTTTCTGAAATACAACTAAGGGCTGTATTTGTGTTTTTGAAAATAACACAGCTATGGGGTGTATTTGTATTATTTTCCGATATAGAGTTAAGGGCTGTAGTTATATTTTTGAAAACAACACAACTTGGGGGTGTATTTGTATTATTTTCCGAGATACAGCTAAGGATTGTATTTGTATTTTTGAAAATAACACAGCTTGGGTGTGTATTTGTATTATTTTCCGAGATACAGCTCAGGGTTGTATTTGTATTTTGCAAAATAACACACCTTGTGGGTGTATTTGTATTTTTTTCCGAGATACAGCTAAGGGTTGTATTTGTATTTTTGTAAATAAACGAGCTTGGGGGTGTATTTGTATTATTTTCGGAGATACAGCTAAGGGCTGTATTTGTATTATGGAAAATAACACCGCTTTGGGTTGTATTTGTATTATTTTCCGATATACAGCTGTGGGTTGTATTTGTATTTTTGAAAATAACAGAGCTTGGGGGTGTATTTTTATTATTTTTTGATATACAGCTAAGGTTTGTATTTGTATTTTTGAAAATAACACAGATTGGGGGTGTTTTTGTATTATTTTCCGAGATACAGCTCAGGGTTGTATTTGTATTTTTGAAAATAAAGCAGCTTGGGGGTGTATTTGTATTATTTTCCGAGTTACAGCTCAGGGTTGTATTTGTATTGTTTAAAAAAACACAGCTTGGGGGTGTATTTGAATTATTTTCCGAGATACAGCTAAGGATTGTATTTGTATTTTTGAAAGTAACACAGCTTGGCGGAGTATTTGTATTATTTTCGGAGATACAGCTCAGGGTTGTATTTGTATTTTTGAAAATAACACAGCTTGGGGGTGTATTTGTATTATTTTCCAAGATCGAGGTATGTGGTGTATTTGTATTTTTGAAAATAACACAGCTTGGGCGTGTTTTTGTATTATTTTCCGAGATACAGCTCAGGGTTGTATTTGCATTTTGGAAAATAACACAGTGTGGGGGTGTATTTATATTATTTTCCAAGATAAAGATATGGGTTGTATTTGTATTTTTGAAAATAACACATCTTGGCGGTGTATTTGTATTATTTTCCGAGATACAGCTCAGTGTTGTATTTGTATTTTGGAAAATAACACAGATTGGGGGTGTATTTGTATTATTTTCCGAGATACAGCTAAGGGTTTTATTTGTATTTTTGAAAATAACGGTGCTTTGGGGTGTATTTGTATTATTTTCCGAGATACAGCTAAGGGTTGTAATTGTATTTTTGAAAATAACGCAGCTTGGGGGTGTATTTGTATTACATTCCCAGATACAGATATGGTTTGTATTTATATTTTGTAAAATAACACAGCTTGGGGGTGTATTTGTATTATTTTCCGATATACAGCTAAGGGCTGTATTTGTATTTTTGAAAATAACGTAACTTGGTGGTGTATTTGTATTATTTTCCGAGTTACCGCTAAGGGTTGTATTTGTATTTTGGAAAATAACACAGCTTGTGGGTGTATTTGTATAATTACCCGAGATACAGCTCAGGGTTGTATTTGTATTTTTGAAAATAACACAGCTTGGGGCTGTATTTGTATTATTTTCCGAGATACAGCTAAGCGTTGTATTTGTATTTTTGAAAATAACCGAGCTTGGGTGTGTATTTGTATTATTTTCCGAGATACAGCTAAGGGTTGTATTTGTATTTTTGAAAATAACAGAGCTTGGGGTTGTATTTGTGTTATTTTCCAAGATACAGCTAAGGGTTGTTTTTGTATTTTTGAAAATTACACAACTTGGGGGTGTATTTGTATTTTTTTCCGAGGTACAGCTACGGGTTGTATTTGTATTTTTGAAAATAACACAGCTTGGGGGTGTATTTCTATTATTACCCGAGATACAGCTCAGGGTTGTATTAGTATTTTTGAAAATAACACAGCTTCGGCGTGTATTTGTATTATTTTCCAAGATACAGCTATACGTTGTATTTGTATTTTTGAAAATAACACATCTTGGGAGTGTATTTGTATTATTTTCCAACATACAGCTATCGGTTTTATTTGGATTTTTGAAAATAACACAGCTTGGGGGAGTATTTGTATTATTTTCCGAGATACAGCTATGAGTTTTATTTGTATTTTTGAAAATAACACAGCATGGGGGTGTATTTCTATTATTTTCCGAGATACAGCTAAGGTTTGTATTTGCATTTTTGAAAATAACACATCTTGAGGGTGTACCTGTATTATTTTAAAAGGTACAGCTATGGGTTGTATTTGTATTTTTGAAAATAACACAGCTTGGGGGTGTATTTGTAGTATTTTCAAACATACATCTAAGGGTTGTATGTGTATTTTTGAAAATAACACAGCTTGTGGGTGTATTTGTATTATTTTCCGAGATATTGCTCAGGGTTGTATTTGTATTTTTGAAAATAACACAGCTTGGGTGTGTATTTATATTATTTTCCGAGATACAACTAAGGTTTGTATTTGTATTTTTGAAAATAACACAACTTGGTGGTGTATTTGTATTATTTTCCGAGATAAAGCTAAGGGTTTTATTTGTATTTTTGAAAATAACACAGATTTGGGGTGTATTTGTATTATTTTCCGATATACATCTAAGGATTGCATTTGTATTTTTAAAAATAACACAGCTTGGGTGAGCTCTTTTATTATTTTCCGAGATACAGCTATGGGTTGTATATGTATTTTTGAAAATAACACAGCTTGGGAGTGTATTTCTGTTATTATCCGAGATACAGCTCAGGGTTGTATTTGTATTTTTGAAAAAAACGCAGCTTGGGGGTGTATTTGTATTATTTTCCAAGATACAGCTATGGGTTGTATTTGTATTTTTGAAAATAACACAGCTTGGGGGTGTATTTGTATTATTTTCCGAGATACAGCTCACAGTTTTATTTGTATTTTTGAAAATAACACAGCTTGGGGGTGTATTTGTATTATTTTCCAAGATACAGCTCAGGGTTGTATTTGTATTTTTGAAAACAACAAAGCTTGGGGGTGTATTTGTATTATTTTCGGCGATACAGCTAAGGGTTGTATTTGTATTTTTGAAAATAACAGAGCTTGGGGGTGTATTTGTATTATTTTCTGAGATAGAGCTAAGGTTTGTATTTGTGTTTTTGAAAATTACACAACTTGGAGGTGTATCTGTATTATTTTCCGAGATACAGCTATGGGTTGTATTTGTATTTTTGAAAATAACCGAGCATGGGGGTATATTTTTATTATTTTCCAAGATACAGTTAAGGCCTGTATTTGTATTTTTGAAAATAACACAGCTTGGGGGTGTATATGTATTATTTTTCGAGACACAGCTAAGGGTTTTATTTGTATTTTTGAAAATAACACAGCTTGGGGGTGTATTTGTATTATTTTCCGAGATACAGCTAAGGGTTTTATTATTATTTTTGAAAATAACGGTGCTTTGGGGTGTATTTGTATTATTTTCCGAGATACAGCTAAGGGTTGTAATTGTATTTTTGAAAATAACGCAGCTTGGGGGTGTATTTGTATTACATTCCCAGATACAGATAGGGTTTGTATTTATATTTTGTAAAATAACACAGCTTGGGGGTGTATTTGTATTATTTTCCGATATACAGCTAAGGGCTGTATTTGTATTTTTGAAAATAACACAACTTGGTGGTGTATTTGTATTATTTTCCGAGTTACCGCTAAGGGTTGTATTTGTATTTTGGAAAATAACACAGCTTGTGGGTGTATTTGTATAATTACCCGAGATACAGCTCTGGGTTGTATTTGTATTTTTGAAAATAACACAGCTTGTGAGTGTATTTGTATTATTTTCTAAGATACAGCTATGGGTTGTATTTGTATTTTTGAAAATAACACAACTTGGGGGTGTTTTTGTATTATTTTGTGAGATACAGCTAAGGATTGAATTTGTGTTTTTGAAAATAACACAGCTTCGGGGTGTATTTGCATTATTTTACGAGATATAGCTAAGGGTTGCATTTGTATTTTTAAAAATAACACAGATTTGGGGTGTGTTTGTATTATTTTCAGAGATACAGCTAAGGTTTTTATTTGTATTTTTGAAAGTAACGTAGCTTGAGGGTGAATTTATACTATTTTCCGAGATACAGCTAAGGGTTCTATTTGTATTTTGGAAAATAACACAGCTTGGGGGTGTATTTGTATTATTTTCCGAGATACAGCTCAGGGTTGTATTTGTATTTTTGAAAATAACACAGCTTGGGGGTTTATTTGTATTATTTTCCCATATACAGCTAAGGTTTGTATTTGTATTTTTGAAAATAACACAGCTTGTGGGTGTATTTGTATTATTTCCCGATATACAGCTAAGGATTGTATTTGTATTTTTGAAAATAACACAGCTTGGTGGTTTATTTGTATTATTTTCCCAGATAGATCTAAGGTTGTATTTTTATTTTTGAAAGTAACACAGCTTGGGGGTGTACTTGTATTATTTTCCCAGATACAGCTAAGTTTTGTATTTGTGTTTTGGAAAATAACACAGCTTGGGGGTGTATTTGTATTATTTGCCGAGATACAGCTAAGGGGTGAATTTTATTTTTGAAAATAACACAACTTGTGGGTGTATTTGTATTACTTTCCGAGATACAGCTGTGGGTTGTAATTGTATTTTGGAAAATAACAGAGCTTGGGGGTGTATTTTTATTATTTTCCGAGATACAGCTAAGAGATGTATTTGTATTTTTGAAAATAACACAGCTTGGGGGTGTTTTTGTATTATTTTCCGAGATACAGCTCAGGGTTGTATTTGTAATTTTGAAAATAATACAGCTTGGGGGTGTATTTGTATTATTTTCCCAGATACAGCTAAGGTTTGTATATGTATTTTGGAAAATAACACAGCTTGGTGGTGTATTTGTATTATTTTCCCAACTACAGCTAAGATTTTTATTTGAATTTTTGAAAATAACACATCTTGTGTGTGTACTTTTATTATTTTCCAAGATAGAGCTATGGCCTGTATTTGTATTTTGGAAAATAGCACAGTTGGGGGTGTATTTGTATTATTTTCCCAGATACAGCTAAGGTTTGTAATTGTATTTTTTAAAATAACAGAGCATGGGGGTGTATTTGTATTATTTTTCGAGATACAGCTAAGGGTTGTATTTGCATTTTTGAAAATAACACATCTTTTGGGTGTACTTATATTATTTTCCACTATACAACTATGGGTTGTATTTGTATTTTTGAAAATAATACAGCTTGGGGGTGTATTTGTATTATTTTCCGAGATACAGCTCAGGTTTGTATTTGTATTATTTTCCGAGATACAGCTCAGGTTTGTATTTGTATTTTTGAAAATAACACAGATAGGCGGTGTATTTGTGTTATTTTGCGAGATACAGATAAGAGTTAAATTTGTGTTTTTGAAAATAACAAAGCTTGGGGGTGTATTTGTATTATTTTCCAAGATACAGTTATGGGTTGTATTTGTATTTTGGTAAATAACACAGCTTGGGGGTGGATTTGTATTATTTTCCGAGATACAGCTCAGGGTTTTATTTGTATTTTTGAAAATGACACAGCTTGGTTTTGTATTTGTATTATTTTCCCAGATACACGAAAGGTTTGTATTTGTGTTTTTGAAAATAACACAGCTTGGGGGTGTATTTGTATTATTTTCCCAGATACAGCTAAGGTTTTTATTTGTATTTTGGAAAATAACACAGCTTGGGGGTGTATTTGTATTCTTTTCCGAGATACAGCTCAGGGTTTTATTTGTATTTTTGAAAATGACACAGCTTTAGTGTGTATTTGTATTATTTTCGGAGATACAGCTAAGGGTTGTATTTCTATCTTTGAAAATAACACAGCTTGGTGGTGTATTTGTATTATTTTCCGAGATACAGCTAAGGGTTGTATTTATATTTTAGAAAATAACAGAGCTTGGGGGTGTTTTTGTATTATTTTCCGAGATACAGCTCAGGGTTGTATGTGTATTTTTGAAAATAACATAACTTGTGGGTGTATATGTATTATTTTCCGAGATACAGCTAAGGGTTGTATTTGTATTTTTGAAAATAACACAGCTTGTGGGTGTTTTTGTATTATTTTCCGAGATACAGCGAAGGGTTGTATTTCTGTCTTTGAAAATAACACAGCTTGGGGGTGTATTTGTGTTATTTTCCAACATACAGCTAAGGGTTGTATTTGTATTTTTGAAAATAACAGAGCTTGGGGGTGTATTTGTATTATTTTCTGAGATAGAGCTAAGGTTTGTATTTGTGTTTTTGAAAATTACACAACTTGGAGGTGTATCTGTATTATTTTCCGAGATACAGCTATGGGTTGTATTTGTATTTTTGAAAATAACCGAGCATGGGGGTATATTTTTATTATTTTCCAAGATACAGTTAAGGCCTGTATTTGTATTTTTGAAAATAACACAGCTTGGGGGTGTATATGTATTATTTTTCGAGACACAGCTAAGGGTTTTATTTGTATTTTTGAAAATAACACAGCTTGGGGGTGTATTTGTATTATTTTCCGAGATACAGCTAAGGGTTTTATTATTATTTTTGAAAATAACGGTGCTTTGGGGTGTATTTGTATTATTTTCCGAGATACAGCTAAGGGTTGTAATTGTATTTTTGAAAATAACGCAGCTTGGGGGTGTATTTGTATTACATTCCCAGATACAGATAGGGTTTGTATTTATATTTTGTAAAATAACACAGCTTGGGGGTGTATTTGTATTATTTTCCGATATACAGCTAAGGGCTGTATTTGTATTTTTGAAAATAACACAACTTGGTGGTGTATTTGTATTATTTTCCGAGTTACCACTAAGGGTTGTATTTGTATTTTGGAAAATAACACAGCTTGTGGGTGTATTTGTATAATTACCCGAGATACAGCTCTGGGTTGTATTTGTATTTTTGAAAATAACACAGCTTGTGAGTGTATTTGTATTATTTTCTAAGATACAGCTATGGGTTGTATTTGTATTTTTGAAAATAACACAACTTGGGGGTGTTTTTGTATTATTTTGTGAGATACAGCTAAGGATTGAATTTGTGTTTTTGAAAATAACACAGCTTCGGGGTGTATTTGCATTATTTTACGAGATATAGCTAAGGGTTGCATTTGTATTTTTAAAAATAACACAGATTTGGGGTGTGTTTGTATTATTTTCAGAGATACAGCTAAGGTTTTTATTTGTATTTTTGAAAGTAACGTAGCTTGAGGGTGAATTTATACTATTTTCCGAGATACAGCTAAGGGTTCTATTTGTATTTTGGAAAATAACACAGCTTGGGGGTGTATTTGTATTATTTTCCGAGATACAGCTCAGGGTTGTATTTGTATTTTTGAAAATAACACAGCTTGGGGGTTTATTTGTATTATTTTCCCATATACAGCTAAGGTTTGTATTTGTATTTTTGAAAATAACACAGCTTGTGGGTGTATTTGTATTATTTCCCGATATACAGCTAAGGATTGTATTTGTATTTTTGAAAATAACACAGCTTGGTGGTTTATTTGTATTATTTTCCCAGATAGATCTAAGGTTGTATTTTTATTTTTGAAAGTAACACAGCTTGGGGGTGTACTTGTATTATTTTCCCAGATACAGCTAAGTTTTGTATTTGTGTTTTGGAAAATAACACAGCTTGGGGGTGTATTTGTATTATTTGCCGAGATACAGCTAAGGGGTGAATTTTATTTTTGAAAATAACACAACTTGTGGGTGTATTTGTATTACTTTCCGAGATACAGCTGTGGGTTGTAATTGTATTTTGGAAAATAACAGAGCTTGGGGGTGTATTTTTATTATTTTCCGAGATACAGCTAAGAGATGTATTTGTATTTTTGAAAATAACACAGCTTGGGGGTGTTTTTGTATTATTTTCCGAGATACAGCTCAGGGTTGTATTTGTAATTTTGAAAATAATACAGCTTGGGGGTGTATTTGTATTATTTTCCCAGATACAGCTAAGGTTTGTATATGTATTTTGGAAAATAACACAGCTTGGTGGTGTATTTGTATTATTTTCCCAACTACAGCTAAGATTTTTATTTGAATTTTTGAAAATAACACATCTTGTGTGTGTACTTTTATTATTTTCCAAGATAGAGCTATGGCCTGTATTTGTATTTTGGAAAATAGCACAGTTGGGGGTGTATTTGTATTATTTTCCCAGATACAGCTAAGGTTTGTAATTGTATTTTTTAAAATAACAGAGCATGGGGGTGTATTTGTATTATTTTTCGAGATACAGCTAAGGGTTGTATTTGCATTTTTGAAAATAACACATCTTTTGGGTGTACTTATATTATTTTCCAGGATACAACTATGGGTTGTATTTGTATTTTTGAAAATAATACAGCTTGGGGGTGTATTTGTATTATTTTCCGAGATACAGCTCAGGTTTGTATTTGTATTATTTTCCGAGATACAGCTCAGGTTTGTATTTGTATTTTTGAAAATAACACAGATAGGCGGTGTATTTGTGTTATTTTGCGAGATACAGATAAGAGTTAAATTTGTGTTTTTGAAAATAACAAAGCTTGGGGGTGTATTTGTATTATTTTCCAAGATACAGTTATGGGTTGTATTTGTATTTTGGTAAATAACACAGCTTGGGGGTGGATTTGTATTATTTTCCGAGATACAGCTCAGGGTTTTATTTGTATTTTTGAAAATGACACAGCTTGGTTTTGTATTTGTATTATTTTCCCAGATACACGAAAGGTTTGTATTTGTGTTTTTGAAAATAACACAGCTTGGGGGTGTATTTGTATTATTTTCCCAGATACAGCTAAGGTTTTTATTTGTATTTTGGAAAATAACACAGCTTGGGGGTGTATTTGTATTCTTTTCCGAGATACAGCTCAGGGTTTTATTTGTATTTTTGAAAATGACACAGCTTTAGTGTGTATTTGTATTATTTTCGGAGATACAGCTAAGGGTTGTATTTCTATCTTTGAAAATAACACAGCTTGGTGGTGTATTTGTATTATTTTCCGAGATACAGCTAAGGGTTGTATTTATATTTTAGAAAATAACAGAGCTTGGGGGTGTTTTTGTATTATTTTCCGAGATACAGCTCAGGGTTGTATGTGTATTTTTGAAAATAACATAACTTGTGGGTGTATATGTATTATTTTCCGAGATACAGCTAAGGGTTGTATTTGTATTTTTGAAAATAACACAGCTTGTGGGTGTTTTTGTATTATTTTCCGAGATACAGCGAAGGGTTGTATTTCTGTCTTTGAAAATAACACAGCTTGGGGGTGTATTTGTGTTATTTTCCAACATACAGCTAAGGGTTGTATTTGTATTTTTGAAAATAACAGAGCTTGAGGTTGTATTTGTATTTTTTTCTGAGATACAGCTATGGGTTGTATTTGCATTTTTTACAATAACACAGCTTGTGGGTGTACTTGTATTATTTCGAAGATACAGCTATGGGTTGTATTTGTATTTTTTCCCGATATACAGCTATGAGTTTTATTTGTATTTTTGAAAATAACACAGTTTGGGTGTGTATTTGTATGATTTTCCCAGATAGATCTAAGGTTGTATTTTTATTTTTGAAAGTAACACAGCTTGGGGGTGTACTTGTATTATTTTCCCAGATTCAGCTAAGTTTTGTATTTGTGTTTTGGAAAATAACACAGCTTGGGGGTGTATTTGTATTATTTTCCGAGAAACAGCTAAGGTTTGTATTTTTATTTTTGAAAATAAACGAGCATGGGGGTGTATTTGTGTTATTTTCTGAGATACAGCTAAGGGCTGTATTTGTATTTTTGAAAATAACGCAGCTTGGGGGTGTATTTGTATTATTTTTTTAGATACAGCTAAGGGTTGTATTTGTATTTTTGAAAATAACGCAGCTTGGGGTTGTATTTGTATTATTTTCCGAGATACATCTAAGGGTTGTATTTGTATTTTTGAAAATAACACTGCTTGGAAGCGTAACTGTTGTCCTTACTAAAAGAAAATTTTGTTGCCTGTGAAAGAAAAAGAAAGAATTAAATATTTTTTCCTTGAGACAGGGTCTTGTTCTGTCACCCAGGCTGGAGTGAAGTGGTGTGATCTCAGCTCACTGCAGCCTCATCCTCCCTGAATCAAGCAATCCTCCAACCTCAGCCTCCTGAGTAGCTTGGGAACACAGGTACATGCAACCATACCTGGCTTTTCTTTTTTTTTTTTTTTTTTTTCCCGAGATGGATTCTTGCTCTTTCCTCCAGTCTGGAGTGCAGTGGTGCAATCTCAGCTCACTGCAACCTCCATCTCTGGGTTCAAGCAGTTCTCCTGCCTCAGCCTCCTGAGTAGCTAGGATTGCAGGCATGCACCCCCACAGCCAGCTTATTTTTATATTTTTAGTAGAGATGGGGTTTCACCATGTTGGCTATGCTGGTCTCAAACTCCTGAGCTCTATTTCTGCCAACCTCAGCCTCCCAAAGTTCTAGGATTACAGGTGTGAGCCACCACTCCCGGCTGTATTGTTTTTAGTACAGGTGGGGTTTCATCCTGTTGGCCTGGCTGGTATTGAACTCCTGACCTGAAGTTATCCTCTCACTAATGCTCCCAAAGTACAGGGATTACAGACATGAGCCACGGCATCTGGCCTGAGACAACAAATTTGTCTTATTCTAAGCCACTTAGTTTGTGGCACTTTGTTACAGCATCCCCAGCAATGTTATATCCAACGAATAATCCATTTCATTGTTGTTGTTGTTGTTGTTGTTGTTGTTGTTGTTGTTTTTGAGACTGAGTTTCGCTCTTGTTACCCAGGGTGGAGTGCAATGGCACGATCTCGGCTCACCGCAACGTCCGCCTCCTGGGTTCAGGCAATTATCCTGCCTCAGCCTCCTCAGTAGCTGGGATTACAGGCACGCACCACCATGCCCAGCTAATTTTTTGTATTTTTAGTAGAGACGGGATTTCACCATGTTGACCAGGATGGTCTCGATCTCTTTACCTTGTGATCCACCCGCCTCAGCCTCCCAAAGTGCTGGGATTACAGGCTTGAGCCACCGTGTCCGGCCGTTGTTGTTTTTAAGGAAAAAAAAAGGAAAGAAAGAAAGAAAAAAGAATAATTAAAAAGAATGAAGGAGAGGAAGAAAGAGGAAGAGGGAGAGAGAACGGGAGTGTTGCTTTATTGCCCAGGCTAGAATGCAGTCTGAAAACCGGTATTGAAAACATCTTTTATGCCAGTAGTTTTGCTTAATAATGGAGACAGGAAAAAAATGAGGAAAGAAAGTAACAAACAAGCAGCCAACCTATAAATTTAAACCTGTAAGTAGGTATGATGTGGTACTGATAAGAGTGTATATTTTGTGTATTTAAAATGGAGAGTTCTATAAATGTTTATTAAGTTTACTTGTTCCGGATGTGAGTTCAAGTCCTGGATATCCTTGTTAATTTTCTGTCTCGTTGATCTGTCTAATATTGATGTTGAAGTCTCCCCCTATTATTGTGTGGGAGTCTGTCTCTTTATAAGTCTTACGTAATCTGGGATTTCCTGTATTGGGTGCGTATATATTTAGGATCGTTAGCTCTTCTCGTTGCATTGATCCTTTGACCATTATGTAATGTCCTTCTTTGCCTCTTTTGATCTTTGTTGCTTTAAAGTTTATTGTATCAGAGGCGAGAATTGCAACTCCTGCTTTTTATTAATTAACTTATTTTTGCTCTCAAGTTGGTTGGTAAATCTTTCTCCATCCATTTATGTTGAGTCTTTGTGTATCCCTGCATGTGAGATGGGTCTGGATGCAGCATACCGATGGGTTTTGCATTTCATTGTTAAAGGACACAGAAGCTCATGCTCTCTGTCATTCACGAATGTGTAATTAGGTTTTGGCCAGGAGCAGAGGCTCATACCTGTAATCCCAGGACTTTGGAAGGCTGAGATGGGAGGATCACTTGAAGCTCAGAGTTTGAGGCCAGCCTGGCCAACATGGTGAGACCCCATCTCCACACACACACACACACACACACACACACACAAATATTAGTTGGGCATGGTAGCATTCACCTGTAATCCCAGCTACTCAGGAGGCTAAGGTGGGAGGAATGCTTGATCCTGGGAGTAAGAGGCTGCAGTGGGCTATGATTATACCACTGCACTGTAGCCTGAACAACACAGGAAGTCCCTATCTATCTCTTAAAAAAAAAAGGAAAAAAAAAAAGGGCTGGAGTTTGAGTTTGTGTTTTTGTTGTTGTTACTGTTGTTGTTGTTGTTGTTGTCGTCTTTTTTTTTAGACGGAGTTTCGCTCTTGTTACCCAGGCTGTAGTGCAATGGCACGATCTCGGCTCACCGCAACGTCCGCCTCCTGGGTTCAGGCAATTGTCCTGCCTCAGCCTCCTGAGTAGCTGGGATTACAGGCATGTGCCACCATGCCCAGCTATTTTTTTATATTTTTTAGTAGAGACGGGGTTTCACCATGTTGACCAGTATGGTCTCAATCTCTTGACCTCGTGATCCACCTGCCTTGGCTTCCCAAAGTGCTGGGGTTACAGGCGTGAGCCACCAGGCCCAGCCTCATTACTGTTGTTTTTTGAGATGGAGTGTCATGCTCTGCCCGGGCTGGAGTGCGGTGGTTCAATCTCAGCTCACTGCAACTCCACCTCCTGTGTTCAAATGATTCTCCCACCTCAGCCTCCCAAGTAGCTGGGATTACAGGTGTGCACCCCCACACCTGGCTCATTTTTATATTTTCAGTAGAGATGGGATTTCACCATGTTGGCCAGGCTGGTCTCAAACTCCTGACCTCAGGAGATCCACCGGCCTCGGCCTCCCAAAGTGATGGGATTACAGGTGTGGGTCACTGCGTTCGGTCGATTTAGTGTTTTGGCTGGGTTGGGTCTGGCAGGTGTGTGGTTAATAAACCAGGTCTAAATATTTCCAGGCTACTGGTGGGTCAGGCACGCACTGACAGCAATGTTGTGGATGGTGATACTGGCTTTGAACATGGAAGAAAACAAGGTCTGGTCTCCTTTTTTCACCCAGACGGTGTCGACGATCTGACCTAGGAGATAACAGGACAGGTACATGAGACCCCGTGTACATCCTGGGAAAGGTGGTGGCAACTGCTTGGGACCCCAGCCCACCTGGCTAGTGGCTCTTCCATGTTCCTTACAGCTTTTGAGAGGTTTGCTATTCAAAGGAGGATGAATCAAGGAAAGTACAAGGCTGGGGCACAATTTTGTTAAACATGACAAGGAATATGCCTTGGTTCAAGAAAACCCATGGCTCAGCACGGTGGTTTACACCTGTAATCTCAGCACTTTAGAAGGTGGAGGTGAGAAGATCACCAGAGGTCAGGAGTTCGAGGCCATCACGGCCAACATAGAAACCCCATCTCTACTAAAAATACAGAAATTAGCCAGGTGTGGTGGCACATGCCTGTAGTCCCAGCTACTCAAGAGGCTGAGGCCTGAGAATCCCGGGAGGTGGAGGTTGCAGTGAGCCGAGACCACACCATTGTACTCCAGCCTGAGTGACAGAGTGAGACTCCATCTAAAAAATAAAATGAGAAAATCCGATCCTTCTGCCACGCATGGGGGTGCATGCCTGTAATCCTAGCACTTTGGGAGGCTGAGGTGGGCACATCACTTGAGGTCAGGAGTTCAAGATCAGCCTGGCTAAGATGGCAAAACCTTGGCTCTACTAAAAATACAAAAATGAACCGGGTATGGTTGCATGTGCCTGCAATCCCAGCTAATTGGGAGACCGAGGCAGGAGAATCACTTGAACCTCGAAGATGGAGCTAGCAGTGAGCTTAGATCACGCCACTGCACTTAAGCCTGGGGCCAGAGAAGACTCCATCTCAAAAGAAAAAAGAAAAGGCAATGCAACCCCTACTAGTCTTCTCTATAAGCAGGCTCAGAGTGATGGCCGTGGAGTTTTTGGTCAGCCAGGGGCTTGAACACAATGGAATATCTTTTTTTTTTTTTTTTTTTTTTTTTTTTTTTTTTTTTTTTGAGACAGAGTTTTCACTCTTGTTTACCCAGGCTGGAGTGCAATGGCGCGATCTCGGCTCACCGCAACCTCTGCCTCCTGGGTTCAGGCAATTCTCCTGCCTCAGCCTCCTGAGTAGCTGGGATTACAGGCATGTGCCACCATGCCCAGCTAATTTTTTGTATTTTTTAGTAGAGACGGGGTTTCACCATGCTGACCAGAATGGTCTCGATCTCTTGACCTCGTGATCCACCCGCCTCAGCCTCCCAAAGTGCTGGGATTACAGGCTTGAGCCACTGCGCCCGGCTTGGAATGTCTTCTAATACAGGTAACTACTATAAGCAATAAAACGGGTTGGGTTTGGCAGCTCTCATCTGTAATCCCAGCACTTTGGGAGGCTGAGGCTGGAGAATCATTTGAGTCCAGCTGTTTGAGATCAGCCCAGGCAGGAGGGTGAAAGCCCATCTCTACAAAAAATAAGTTAGTCTTACATGGTGGTGCACCTGTGGTCCCAGCTACTGGGAGGCTGAAGCAGGAGGACTGCTTGAGCCTGAGAGGTGGAGGCTGCAGTCAGCCACAATTGCACCTGGATGCAGTGAGCCTGGATGACAGACTGAGACCCTGTCTTCAAAAAAGAAAAAAAAATATTCATTTGTAAGGATAATACAGACTGAGTACAGTGGCTCACCGCTGTAATATCCAGACTTCCGGACTTTGGGAAGCTAAGGCAGGGGGACTGCTTGAAGCCAGGTGTTTGAGACCAGCGTGCATAACATAGAGGGACCCAGTCTCTAAAAAAAAAACACAAAAAAATTAGCCAGGCATGTTGGCATGTTCTTGTAGCCAGCTACTCACGAGGCTGAAGGGGGAGGATCGTTTGAATCCAGGGAAGGTGGAGGCTGCAGTGAGCCGTTATGTCACTTCTGCACTCCAGCCTGGGTACAGTAGTACAGTCAGAACTCAGCACAGCCTGCACCTCCACAGAGCGAAACCCTCTCTCAAAAAAAAAAAAAAAATGCTGGGGCTCATGCCTGTAATCCCATCACTTTGGGAGGCTGTGGTGGGCAGATCATGAGGTCAGGAGATCGAGACCATCCTCCCCAACATGGTAAAACTCCATCTCTACTAATAATACAAAAAAAAAAAAAGGTGGGCATGGTGGTACACACCTGTAGTCCTAGCTACTTGGGAGGCTGAGGCAGGAGAACTACTTGAACCCAGGAGGCAGAGATTGCAGTGAGCCAAGACTGAACCACTGCACTATAGTCTGGGATTACAGGTGTGTGCCACCAGGCCTGGCTAATCTTTGTATTTTAGTAGAGATGGGGTTTCACCATGTTAGCCAGGCTGGTCTCCAACTCCTGATCTCAGGTGATCCTCCCACTTCAGCCTCCCAAAGTGCTGGGATTGCAGGTGTGAGCCACTGTGCCCAGTCTGATTTTTTTCAAGTATTTAAAAATATAAAACCAATAAACATTCTTGGGCAGCTCATGAGCTGTATAAAAACAGATGGTGAGCCGGGCGCAGTGGCTCAAGCCTGTAATCCCAGCACTTTGGGAGGCCGAGGCGGGTGGATCACGAGGTTGAGAGATCGAGACCATCCTGGTCAACATGGTGAAACCCTGTCTCTACTAAAAGTACAAAAAATTAGCTGGGCATGGTGGCACATGCCTGTAATCCCAGCTACTGAGGAGGCTGAGGCAGGAGAATTGCCTGAACCCAGGAGGCGGAGGTTGCGGTGAGCCGAGACAGAGCCATTGCACTCCAGCCTGGGTAACAAGAGCGAAACTCCGTCTCAAAAAAAAAAAAACAGATGGTGGGATCTCTATGTCTCCTGTGTAGATACTATATGCCATGGTTTCCAGAGCCCTGGCTAGATGTTTGTTTGTTTGAGACAGAGTCTCCCTCTGTTGGCCAGGCTGATGCAATGGTGTGATCTCAGCTCACTGCAACCTCCACCTCCAGCGTTCAAGCAATTCATGTGCCTCAGCCTCCCTAGTAGCTGGGATTACAGGCACTACCACACCTAGATAATTTTTTTTGTATTTTTAGTAGAGATGTGGTTTCAGTACGTTGGGCAGGTGCTCTCAAGCTCCTGGCCTCAGGTGATCATCCTACCTCGGCTTCCCAAAGTACTGGGATCACAGGTATAGGTGATTCTGGCTAAGTACATTTAAATACTAAGTACATTTAAGTACTAAGCCCTGGCTAGGTACCATTAAGGTATAATGGCATATGGAGGCTGAGGTGGGAGGATCACTGGATGCCAGGAGATCAAGGCTAGTCTGAGTAACATACCAACCAGAGAGATCCTATCTTTACAAAAAAAAATTTTATATTAACTGGGCATGTTGGTTATAGTGTGCACCTATAGTACTAACTACTTGGGAGGCTGAGGCAGGAGGATCCCTTGAGCCCAGCAGTTCAAGGTTTCAGTGAACTGTGATCAAGCCACTGAATTCCAGCTCTGAGACAGAGCAAGACACTCTTTCTAAAAATAGTAAAAAATGTTTTATTTTCTTGAGACAGAGTCTGGCTACATCACCCAGGCTGGAGTGCAGTGGTACAATCTCAGTTCACTGCAACCTCTGCCTCTTGGTTTCAAACAGTTCTCCAGTCTCGGCCCCCTGAGGAGCTGGGATTATAGGCGTGTGCCACTGGGTTTGGCTCATTTTTGTATTTTTAGTAGACACCAGGTTTCACCAGGTCAGCCAGGCTGGCCTCCAACTCCTGACCTCTAATGATACACCCATCTTGGCCTCTCAAAGTGCTGAGATTACAGGTGTGAGCCACTGCGCCTGACCTTGTGAAAATGTTAGTGGCATTTTGATTATAATTGAATACTTTTTAAAAAATGAAATGCGCATACATATGATTGTTTTTGGCAGGACTAGGGGCCAGGACTTTTTTCTAATTCCTTCACCTTGTATTCTAGGGCCTTGCAAACATTAGGTGCTTAGCAAATGCAATAGAAGGCACTCAGACAGTGCTTGATGTGTAGTGCATACGTGGCTTCATTAGGAAGAAAGAGACAGACAGGAAGAACAAGGGAAAATTCAGGGCAATTGATCAGGTCGACACCATCATTGCTAAAATCAGAGGAGACCAGGCTGTGTGTGGTGGCTCATGCCTGAAATTTCAGCACTTTAGGAGTCTGAGGCAGGTGGATCACTTGATGTCAGGAGTTCAAGACCAGCCTGGACAACATGGCAAAACCTCATCTCTACTGAAAATACAAAAATTAGCCAGGCATGGTGTGGCAGGCCCCTGTAATCCCAGCTACTAAGGAGGCTGAGGCAGGAGAATCAGTTGAACCCGGGAGGTGTAAGTTGCAGTTAGATGAGATTACACCACTGCACTCCAGCCTGAGGGACATTGCAAGACTCCACCTCAAAAAAAAAAAAAAAAAAAAAAAATCAGAGAAGACCAAGATACCTGCAGATAATGCACTGTGTCACTTTCCCTGTGCATTTTTCCTGCCTCTTGGTAGACAGCTCCTAACATCACCATGAGATCCTGGTGAAGGAGGTGTGGATACTGGGGTTGCTACAGTTTATTGAACCATTTTTTCTCCCAGAGATGCTAATCTTCTGTCAGATTCCTTTGAGTGTTTTTCCGATCCCTGCTGCGGGCAGTTTACCCTCAGGGCACTTCTCCATGGAGCCACCAGCTGGCGCCATTGCTGCATAAGTGAAACTGACTCAAGATTAGAAAGTAGTGTTCCATTGTCTTTGAGCTGGGTGGGGTGGGTCAAACCTGTAATCCCAGTACTTAGGGAGGCTAAAACGGGTAGTTCACTTGAGGCCAGTAGTTCGAGACCAGCCTGGCAACATGGTGAAACCCTATATGGTGAAACCCTAATTTTTATACTAAAAATTTAAAAATTAGCCAGGCATAATGATTCACGCCTATAATCCCAGCTACTCGGGAGGCTGAGACAGCATTGGTTGGGAAGCAGAGGTTGCAGTGAGCCAAGATCGTGACACTGCCCTTTAGCCTGGGTAACAAAGCGAGACTCCAGTTTTTTTAAAAAAACAGTATTCCTAAGGACTGAGAGGGGAAACTGAGGCATGCAGACTGGAGTTGGGGTGGGGCTTGGGCTTGGCAAGAGAATGGGTTCAAGTAACATGTGAAGGACTCTCAGAAAGTCACAGCAACTTCAAAATCATTTATTCTACCTCCCACTTCCACATTTTCCAGATATAGAAACCAAAGCTGAGAGCGGGAGATAACTATCCCAAAAGCACCACGTCGGTGGGGAGCCGGGTTGCCAGAGAAAACACAGGACATCCAGTGAAGTGTGAGTTTTGGACTCTTCGTGTATGTCTCAAATAATGCACGAGACTTAAACTAAAACCTTATTTACTCTTTGTCTTCGAAGGTAACTGTGCATCTGCATGATGCTTTGCTAAGTCTGACAACCCTCATGAGGGTAAAATGAAGATTAGGGAAATAATTAAATGTAATAAGCAAACATGCAAAATAAAGACAACTCTGTTCCCATTGTGCAGACAAGAGAATTGCACATTAGGGAGGTGGCTTGCCCCATTGCCACACTCACAAGCGTCAGAGTCAGGATTTGAACCTGGTCCTGATTCCAGAGGTCCCAAATTCACTGTTGTGGCCAGGAACATCTCATAGTCCGCCATGTGCGTGCATGTTCTGTCTTGAATATAATCCTCTCCCCATCGTGTAAGTGGACCATTCCCCTCCCTGACATTGAAGAACCCCATATTCAGCAGGTGCCTCCTGACCCAGCAGACCCCCATGAGCCCAGATCCCTGAGACCTGGTGGCTGCCATTATGACATTCCCCGACTGCATCTTAGGACCCAAGTCTGACCCCCTGCAGGATCTGCAGCTGTGTTACAGGAAAGGGGACCCGATCCAGACCCCAAGGGAGGGTTCTTGAATCTCGTGCAAGAAACAACTCGGGGTGAGTACATAAAGTGAAAACACATTTTTTTTTGTTTGTTTGTTTTTCAGATGGAGTCTCACTCTGTTGCCCAGGCTAGATAGAGGGCAGTGGTGTGATCTTGGCTCACTACAACCTACTCCTCTGGGGTTCAAGTGATTTTTCTGCTTCAGTCTCCTAAGTAGCTGGGATCACAGGTACTTGCCACCACACCTGGCTAATTTTTATATTTTTAGTAGAGATGGGGTTTCACCATGTTGGCCAGGCTGCTCTCAAACTCTTGACGTCAGGTGATCCGCCTCCCTCAGCCTCCCAAAGTGCTGGGGTTACAGGTGTGAGCCACAGAGCAAGTTTATGCTTTCCTAGACAAGCAAGTTTTTTAGGAAAGTAAAGATAGAATGGTTACTCCATAGAGCAGCCCAGAGGGCACTGGTGCCCATCTTTAGGGTTATTTCTTCATGACATGCTGAATGGGGGGGTAGATTATTCATGACTCCCCTTTTTTAGATCATACAGGGCAACTTTCTGTTGTTGCCATGGCATTTATAAACTGTCAAGGCACTGGTGGCAATGTGGCAGTGAGGACGACCAGAGGTCACTCTCCTGGCCATCATGGTTTTGATGGGTTTTGGATTGGCTTCTTTACTGCAGCCTGTTTTATCGACAAGGTCTCTGTGACCTGTATCTTGTGCTGACCTCCTATGTCATCCTGTGACTTAGAATGCCTTCACTGCCTGGGAACGCAGCCCAGTAGGTCTCAGCCTCCTTTTACCCATCTCCTATTCAAGATGCAGTTGCTGTGGTTCACACACCTCTGGCAGCTGGGCTCCTTGGGATCTCCTGACATTCTGTGCCTTCTGTGCCCTCCTCCCTCACTGCCATCGCTGTCTTCCTGAGCCTCCTCCTTCTGAATTTCTTCATCACCAAGAAGAGGAATCGCTGTTAGGTTTGGCTTTTGGGAAAGGGATGAACCAGGCAGGCAGTAGGGAGGGAGACACAGGCCCTGGCATGGGCGATGGGGAGGGGAGAGCTGAGTGGGAGCCGGTGGGTCTGTCTTTGTTCTTGTCTCTGTGAGTTGCCCATTGTGCAGATCTGCCCCGCTCCTTCCCCATCGCAATGGATGGGGACTCCTCTCTCTAGTGTTCAGGCCCCGGGCCCTGGGTCAGATCAATGTCTTTTTTCTCCTGCACTCCGTTAGTCAGAAGATTTGCTTGGCATCACCTTGAAAATGCATCCAGAAGCAAGGCCCTGGCTCACTCCCTACTTCTGTCCCAGCCTCTCTGCCCTTCCAGCCACAGGAGACCTGTATGAGCTGAATCCATTGCACCCTCCTCTGCTCAGACCCACAGCGGCCCCATTTTTCTCGATCTGAGCCAAAGGCCCCAGAGTGGCCCACCAGGCTCACCCTGGGCTGCCTCATTGCCTCCAGCCTCACCTTCCACCAGTCTCCCTCCGTTTTCCACCTACCATTCTTCCCCATCCTCACACCTGCCTGATGTTCACACATCCCTCCAGGCATCTGCTTTAGCTGTTCCCTCCACCTGGACCACCCTCCTTCCAGAAGACCATTGTCCCCTCCAGCACCCCCTGCAGTCAGGGCTGCCTCCCTCACCACCATCCAGCAAGGACATGGCCCGCCCATCCCTCTCCTCCCAGCAGCTCCCTTCCTTGGCCTGTCCTGGGTTTGTTTTTGCTTTTCCCCAGCACTTCGCACTTCCTAAAGGGCCCTGCAGGAGGCTCCTGGCAGGGGCCGATGGCCTCGCTCTCCTTAGACTGGAAGCTCCACAGCAGCACGGGCCACTCCCTGTGGCAGACTCAGTATCTAGTTAGTGCTCCGCATGTAGAAGGTGCTGGATCAGTGTTTGAGAACTACAGAAGATAGGAGGGTGGAGAGAAGGGAGGGAGAGATGAAGGGAAGAAAGGAGGGAGGGGAGAAAGGAGAGGAGGGGAGGAGTGAAGAGGAGGGAGGTAAGGACACATAGGAAAGGGGAGGACAGATGGAGGGAAGGAAAGAGTTGAAGGAGGAAGAGAAAGAATGAGGGAGAGAAGGAAGGGGGGGAGGGAGGAAAGGAAAAAAGGGAAGAAAGAAAGGGCGGGAGAGCAGAAGAAAGGAGTAGGGAAGAAAGGAAAGAAAGGCGGGAGAGAGGGAGGGAGGCAAGGGGCACGAAGGGAAGGAGTTTATTTCCTCTCTATGCCCAGCTGTCCCAATGTCCATCTGTCACTTGGACTGTTTCTCCAGCCTCCTGCGTGGCCTCCTTCAGGCATGGTGGCTCACACCTGTAATCCCAGCACTTTGGGAGGTGGAGGCAGGCGGATCACCTGAGATCAGGAGTTCAAAAGCAGCCTGGCCAACATGGCAAAATGCTATTTCTATTAAAAACTACAAAGATTAGCTAAGCATGGTGGCAGGCACCTATCATCTCAGCTACTCCAGAATCTCAGGCAGGAGAACCGCTTGAACACAGGAGGCGGAGGTTGCAGTGAGCTGAGATTGCATCACTACACTCCAGCCTGGTAAGAGCAAGACTCCATCTCAAAAAATAAAAATCCTTCTCCAGGCAGCTGCCTTCTGATGATGCCCCCTTCACCCAGTGAAGCACGGGAGACCCCAAATTCCTGCCTGACCCGAAAGTGCCAAGTGACCCTGCCCACGCACTCCTCTGGCCGCACTGTGTCCTCTGAGTCATGCTGTTCCCTGTCTCAAAGCCTCCCCTCCCTCTTCCCAGGCCCATCCTCTGCCTTCCTGGTGTCCACCTCCTGGTCATTTTATGTGTAGCTCAGGCTGTAATCCCAGCACTTTAGGAGGCCTCGGGCAGAGGATCACTTGAGCTCAAGAGCTTGAGGCCAGCCAGAGCAACATAGTGAGATCCCCCCCCCCCCCAAACCCCACCAAAAATGTGAAAGGAAGAAAAAAAGATGTAGCTCAGGCATTACTCACCTCCAGGTAGCCTTTCTGATAGTGCCATCCACAGGTGGGCTCAGGGGCAGCCTCTGTTCTCTGGGCCTCAGAAGCTGCCTCCCCGGGGAAACGCTCCTGGGTCAGCTCCTGCAGGAGTCCAGATACAGGATAACGGTGGATGGATCAGGACTGAGGGTCAGAGATGCGGAGAGGCAGGCAGCTTTGGGACACACTTGGTGAGATCAGTGGGATTTGCTGCAGGGTGACTGTCAGGGTGCAGGGGATAATTCTGGACCAGCCGTGTCTTCATCTCTCTCTCCCCTCCAATCCCAGGAGAGCAAATGAGGCAGACGGACTTGAGGGCCCGGCTCACCAGCTCCATCCTCAGGAACTTGAGGACTATCAAGTTCCATGGCTGGTGAGGTCTGCTGTTCTGAAAGTTCCAGGCTTTTACCAATGTGGGGAGGAGGGTTCAGGTGCAGGTGGGCTGCAGAGGTAGAATCCAGGGTCTGAGTGGCCATATTGGCCAAGCTGGTCTTGAACTCCGAATGTTAAATGATTTGTCCGTCTCAGCCTAGCAAAGTGCTGGGATTACAGGTGTGTGTCACCATGAACTGGCTAATTTTGGTATTTTCAGTAGAGAGGTGGTTTTGCTATGTCGTCCTTGCTGGTCTTGAACTCCTGGAGTCACATGATGCACCTGCATCAGCTTCCCCTTGTGCTGGGATTACAGGCATGAACCACCATGGCCATGCTTTCTTTTTTGAGACAGGATCTTATGCTGGCACCCAAGCTGGAGTGCAGGGCTGTGATCCTGGCTTACTGTGACCTCCACATTGTGGGCTCAAGCAGTCCCCTCGTTTTGGCCTCCCAAATAGCTAGGACTGAAGGTGTGTGCCACCATGAACTGGCTAATTTTTGTATTTCCAGTAGAGAGGTGGTTTTGCTTTGTCATCCTTGCTGGTCTTGAACTCCTGGAGTCACGCGATGCACCTGCCTCAGCTTCCCCTTGTGCTGGGATTACAGGCATCGACTGACGTGCCCAGCTAGTTTTTTTTTTTTTTTTTCTTTTTGAGGAATTGCCGAACTATGTGAAACACAGGATGCACCGTTTTTGTTCCCTGGACAGTATTTAAAGATTGTGGTTTCTCTCTCACCTTGCCAACACTTGTTAATTAACATTTGTTGGATTATATCCTTTCTAGTGTGTGTGAGGGAGTATGTCATAGTTTCAGTTTAGATGGCCATAGTCATGATAATGAGCATCTTTTTATGTGCTTGTTTTCCATTAACATGTATTTTTGGCAAAGCGTGTGTATGTCATTGTGTATGACATTGAGTATGTCATACAGTTAAGATGGCCCTAATGATAATGATATTATCCATCTCTTATGTGCCTGTTTTACATTTCAGTGTTTTATTGGCGGAGTGTGGGTTCAGCTGTTTCTCCATTTAGTAATTTGGTTGTTTTTGTTGTTGATTTATACAAATAACACATCGTGGCTAACAGACTGCTAGACATGTAATGCACAAATATTTTCTTCCTTTCTGTGGGTTGTGTTCCCCCTATCTTTTTTTTTTTTTTTTTTTTTTTTTTTTTTTCCATGAGATGGACAGAGTCTAGCTCTGATTCCCTGGCTGGAGTGCAGTAGTGTGATCTCGGCTCATGGCAACCTCTACCTCCTGGTTTCAGATGATTCTCCTGCCTCAGCCTGCCAAGTAGCTGACATTACATACTCCCAGTACCATGCCCAGCCAATTTTCTGTATTTATTTATTGATTTTTGAGATGGTGTATTACTGTTGCTGTGTCACCCAGGCAGGAGTGCATTAGTGCAATATCGGCTCACTGCAACTTCCACCTCCAGGGTTCATGCGATTCTTCTCCCTGAGCCTTCTGACTAGCTGGGATTACAGACCTGTGCCACCACGCCTGGCAAATTTTTTGTATTTTTTATAGAGATGTTGTTTCTCCACAATGGTCAGGCTGGTCTCAAACTCTCAACCTCAGTTGATTTGCTTGCCTCAACTCCCCATAGTGCTGGGATTACAGGCGTGAGCCACTGCACCTGCCACTCCTAGGTATTTTGGTTTTCTTTCTTTTTTATTTTGAGATAGGTCTTGCTCTGTTGGCCGGGCTGGAGTGCAATGGCCTGACAACTACTCACTGGAACCTCTGCCTCCTGGGTTCAAGCAATTCTTGTGCCTCAGCCTCCCAAGTAGCTGAGATTACAGGTACCGGGGTTTCACCATGTTGGGCAAGCTGGTCTCGAACTCCTGACCTAAAGCGATCTTTCTGCTTCGGCCTACCAAAATGCTGGGATTACAGGCATGAGCTGCCATGCCCGGCCTTTCTTTTTTGAGACAGGGTCTTGTGCTGTCTCCCAGGCTGGAGTGCAGTGGTGTAATCTCGGCTTACTGCAACCTCCACATTCTGGGCTCAAGCAATCCTGTGTCAGCCTCTCAAGTAGCTGTGACTACAGGTGTGTGCCACCATGCCTGGCTAATTTTTGTATTTTTAGTTGAGACGGGGTTTTGCTAAGTCATCCTGGGTGATCTTGAACTGCTGGACTCAACGTGATTTACCTGTCTCGGCCTCCCAATGTGCTGTGGTTGCAGGCATCAGCTATTGTGCCCAGACTATTTTTCACTTGTGAGTAAATACGAAACTATGTTAAAAATAGGCTGCACCATTTTATATTCACATATGGTATTTAAGGATGGTGATTTCTCTCTGACCTTGCTAACAATTGTTATTTTCTATTTATTTGGATTATAACCTTTTGAGTGTGTGTTAAAGGAGTTTATCATTGTGGTTTCCATGTAGATTGCCATAATGAGAGTTATATTGATCATCCTGTTATGTGCTTGTTTTCCATTTGCATGTCATATTGTTGAAGTGTGTGTTCAGCTGTTTTTAGATTTTGTAATTTGGTTGCTTTTGTTGTTGAGTCAGACAAATTATACACTGTGGTTAACAGACTGTTGTTAGATATATAATGCACTATGTGCTGTCTTTTCACTTTCTTTTTTTAATTTGAGATGGAGTCTTGCACTTTTGCCCAGGCTAAAGTGCAGTGGTGCGATCTCGGCTCACTGCAACCTCCCACTCTTGGGTTCACATGACTCTTGTGTCTCACCTTTCGAGTAGCTGAGATTACAGGCTCCTGTTAACATGCCCAGCTAAGTTTTTGTATTTTTTTTTTCTTTTGGAGATGGAGTCTCGCTCTGACACCCAGGCCTGGAGTGTAGTAGCACAATCGGCTTACTGCAACTTCCACCTCCCAAGTTCAAGTGATTCCTCAGGTGAGCACCACCACGCCCAGTTAATTTTTGTATTTTCAGTAGAGACGAGGTTTCTCTATGTTGGTAAGGCTGGTCTCAAACTCCCAACCTGAGGTACATGCTCGTTTCAGTCTGCCAAAGTGCTGGATTATAGGCGTGAGCCACTACACTCCTCCAGTCCCAGGCATTATGGTTTTCTTTTTCTTTCTTTCTTTTCTTTTTTTTTTTTTTTTTTTTTGGTGCGATCTTGCCTCTGTTGGCCAGGCTGGAGTGCAGTGGCCTGATATCAGCTCACTGGAACCTCAGTCTCTTGGGTTCAAGCAATTCTCCTGCCTCAGCCTCCAAAGTAGCTGGGATTACAGGTGCATACCACCACACCCGGATAATTTTCATATTTTTAGTAGAGACCGGGTTTTGCCATGCTGGCCAAGGTGGTTTTTAACTGCTGACTTCAAGAGATCCTTCTGCCTCCACCCCTCAAAGTGCTGGGATTACAGGTGTGAGTCACCATGTTTGGCCTTTCCATTTTGAGATGAGGTCTTGTGCTGTCTCCTAGGCTGCAGTGCAGTGATGCAATCTCAGCTTACTGCAGCCTCCACATTCTGGGCTCACGCAATCCTCCTGTCTCAGCCTCCCATGTAGCTGGGACTACAGGTGTGTGCCACCATGCCTGGCTAATTTTTGTATTTCTAGTAGAGTTTGGGTTTTGCTGTGTCATCCTGGCTAGCTTTTAACTCCCGGACTCATGTGATCCACCTGTCTCTGTCTCCCAGTGTGCTGTGATTATAGGCATTAGCTATCATGCCCGGCGTATTTTTAACTTTTTGAGGAATCAGCAAACTGTGTTAAAAATAGGCTGCAGTAGAGAAATGCAAATCAACACTACATTGAGATACCATCTCACGCCAGTTAGAATGGCCATCGTTAAAAAATCTAGAGACGACAGATGCTGGAGAGGATGTGGAGAAATAGGAACACTTTTACACTGTTGGTGGGAGTGCAAATTAGTTCAACCATTGTGGAAGACAGTGTGCCAATTCCTCAAGGACCTAGAAATAGAAATTCCATTTGACCTAGCAATCCCATTACTGAGTATATATCCAAAGGATTACAAATGGTTCTATTACAAGGACATGTGCACACGAATGTTCATTGCAGCATGGTTTACAATAGCAAAGACTTGGAACCAACCCAAATGCCCAACGATGATAGACTGGACAGGGAAAATGTGGCACATATACATAGAAAACGACGAGTTCGTGTCCTTTGTACGGACAAGGATGAACCTGGAAAGCATCAATCTCGGCAAACTGACAGAGGAACAGAAAATCAAACACTGCATGTTCTCACTCATAGGCGGGTGTTAAACAGTGAGAACACATGGACAAAGGGAGGTGAGCATCACACACTGGGGTCTGTGGAGGGCATGTAGTGGGAGTTGGGGAGGGATATCATGGGGACAAATGCCAGATATAGGTGATAGGGAGAAAGGCAGCAAACCACATTGCCAAGTATGTACCTATGCGACAATCTTGAATATTCTTCAAATGTACCCCAAAACCTAAATCGCAGTAACATACATATTTAAACAAAAAAGGCTGCACTATTTTATATTCCCCATACGGTATTTAAGGATGGTCATTTCTCTCAGACCTTGCTAACACTTGTTATTTTACATTTCTTTAGATTATAGCCTTTCTAGTGTGTGTCAAAGGTATATGCCATTGTGGTTTCAGTGTAGATGGTCGTAATGGTAATGATACTGATCATCTTGTTATGTGCCTGATGTCTGTTTGCATGTCTTATTAGTGCAGTGTGTGTTTAACCGTGTCTCTATTTTCCTTTGCAGATGAAGTCTTGCACTGTTGTCCAGGTTCGAGTGTAGTGGGGCGATCTCAGTTCACTGTAACCTTCGTTACCTGGGTTCAAAAAAGTCCCCTGCCTCAGCCCCCTAAAGTAGTTGAGATTAGTCTCCTACTACCATGCCTAGCTAATTTTTTGTATTTTTCCTTTTTGAGACAGAGTGTAGCTCTGTTGCCAAAGGTGGAGAGCATTAGCACAATCTGTGCTCATTGCAACCTGTACTTAACGTGGTTAGGCTCAGGGTTAGGGTTAGGGGTTAGGGATTAGGGGTGGGTTGGGGTTAGGGGCATGTGTTGCATCGTCCCAGCGCCGGCTTGCGTGGTGTGGCGTCCAGGCCCTGGCGTGCATCACGCGGCATCCTGCCGGTCTGCGGGGTTGCAGTCTTCTCAGTATATATCTGTGGGGAACCGTGAGTGTGGAGCTGCATGCTCCATGGCACAGGCCTAGCGGGCATAGCCTCGCTACAACTCTGGGCCACGTCTACAGTGAGTAAATTCCTTCCTGTTTGCAGCCCTTCAATGCTTATGGTCAGAGACTGGTAAGATCTCAGTATGGAAAACTGGACACCGAAAGCTCCTCTGAATCCTTCGCACCTAGGTTCTCCCCGCCCAAGGCCCGGTGTCTGCAGTGCAAGTTTTAATAATCAACACTGACATATCAGTGCAAATGTATAAACTAACGTATCGTTAGGGTTTAGGGTGAGGATTAGGGCTAAGGGTTAGGGTTAAAAGTTAGAATTTAGGGGTTAGAAGAATTTTAGGCAAATTTGAAGGAAAGAATGATGCTTGAATCATGCCTGAAGCACCAGAGTGAAAAATAGGGCTTGGGTCTTCCAGCTCTCAGCGGTGGCTGCTGAGTGAGGTTTCTCATTGGCTCCAGCTGGGCGACCGCCGGTTGTGGGGATGGTTCCCTCAGCGTCAATAGTCATACAGCCAGCTGGCAGCTGGGTATTTTGTCATTGACCGGTTGGTTGGTTAACGTTTTTAAGTCAGTTTGCATGCCTCGAAGTTCGGTTTTGTTTGCTTAGGGAAGACCTCAGGCTAACAGCTTTCCCCTTTTTTGCTTTAACATGTCAAAACCATGATTCATATTCATTTTACTCTCCTGGCATTAATAGAAGAAAGTTTACATTTTTGTTGTCATTCAGAAAGTTGGTTTAATTGGCAGCCTATTTGTGATGTTGCATAAAATAATGTGTGTTAATTATTAGCATCTTAGATTAGATGAAATATGTTAACTCTATTAAGCTTTGTTATTAAACCATAACAGGAGTTCAGTTGCTTTTTTTTTTTTTTTTTCTCCTAGGCTTTAACCATTTAAAATACACTCAAGCGTCTCCTAACAATGTGGATACTTTCTAAGAAATGTGTCCTTAGTGATTTCATCTTTGTGCACACACCATCAAGTGTCCTTGTAAAACCTGGATGGTGTAAGTGATATGGTATAGCTTCTTGCTTTCAGGCTACATACCATACCTGTACAGCTCATCTCTGTACTTCAGTGCTGTAGTCAAATGTCACACCATGGTGATTGTGGATTGTGATCCCTAAATATCTGAGTCAGGTCTCAGTCAAGTAGAAAGCTTATTTCGCCAAGGTTATGGACATACCCATGACACAGCCTCAGGAGGTCCTGACAACATGGGCCCAAGGTGGTCAGGGTAGAGCTTGCTTTTATATATTTTAGAGAGACATGAGACACCAATCAATATGTGCAAGATGTAAAGTCATTCGGTTCAGTGAGGTGGAACAACTGGAGGTAGGAAGGCGGGGTGGGGGGTGGTTCTAGGTCAGAAGTAGATAAAACAAAAGTTACATTCTTTTGAATTTTTTGATCAGCCTTCCACTGAATACAATTTAGTCTGGTTCCGTGAATTTGCATTTTTACACATACAGTAGGGCAGAGGAATGGTGTGATCTTGGCCCAGCACACCCACCTCCTCCCTGGTTTAAGCGATTGTCTTGCCGCATCCTCCCCAGTAGCTGGGATTACAGGCATGCACCACCAAGCCTGGGTAATTTTTGTATTTTTAGTAGAGATGGGGTTTCTCCGTGTTTGTCAGGCGGGTCTCGATCTCCCTACCTCAGCTTATCCACCTGCTTTGGCCCCTCAAAGTGTTGGGATTATAGGCATGAGCCACTGTGCCTGGTCAGGAAGCTTATTTTGATTCTGATATTGTCAACTGTATTTCAGGTATAACTTATTTTCCTTGGAGCATTAAATACTGCATTGGTATTGTATTACAGAAATAAAACACAGATCCCTTTTTATCACCTTCTTTGCTAGTGATATTGACAACTAAATTTAGATGCATTCCAGAGTCTGGGTTTCCAGTAATTCTTAGCAATCCTCTAAAGGTAAATTGCTTTTTCTCACGAGACACAGTGACATCTAAAGTCGCATTGATTGTCCTGCCACTTTTGTTTCTCTAGTTTCATCGATTACTTCAAAGCATCTTTGGGGGGATAACTTTGAGTAACCCTTTACACTTTTCAGTATTAGAAAGCATCATCATGAAACATTGAATAATTGTGGTCACAAATTCCCTTTACAGTCTTTCTTTGAATATTTTTTTCCAGTGGCAAATATTTGCTTTTGTTGTATTGTAGCTAAAAGGAATGCTGGGAAACAAAACAAAGACAGGCATTCATTATAATAGGTGATTCAGTCACAATCAATTGCTATTTTAATTTTTTTTAAGTTATACTTTTGAAAACGTCCTGCTGTAAATTGAAATAGTGTCCAAAATCTGAAGTCTTTCCTTGGTTCTAAGGTGACCAGATTTCCTAGAAAGTGAACCACACCACAAGAAAAAAAATATATGATAAATATGTTTACATGGATGTGTTATTTTAACATAAATCTTGTAAAATAGGCATTTCATTGAAATTACATATGTTTGCATAAATTACTTTGCAGCATCATGAATGCCCTTGTTTTGAAAAGTAGGAGTAGTTAGTGTCAATTACTGCTTCTTATTAGTACAAATAAGTAAGGAGATATTTTTAAAAATTACAATTTTTAAATAAAGGTTTTATTTTAAATTAGTTTTAGAATCACACCAAAATTGTGAGGAAAATGCAGATTTCCTGTGTAGACCCGAACTAGTTTCCCCTCGTATAAACATATCAACATGTATGAGATGTGTTGTTAAATATATATATATATATATATATATATATATATATATATATATATATATTTGAGATGGAGTCTTTCTTGCTCTGTAACCCAGGTTGGAGTGCAATGACACGATACTGGCTCATTGCACCCTCCACCTCCCATGTTTAAGCGATTCTCCTGCTTCAGCCTCCCAAGCAGCTGGGATTACAGGTGCCCACCAGCCCGCGTGGCTAATTTTTTGTATTTTTAGTAGAGACGGGTTTCGCCATGTTGGCCAGGCTGGTCTGGAACTCTGACCTCAGAATATTTACCCGTCTAAGCCTTTGAAAGATGTGGGGTGACAGGCATGAGCCACCATGTCCTGCCTACTATCAGTATATTTGCTTCGGTTAGGTATCTGTTCAGATATTTACCCAGTTTTAAAATCACGTATGTGTTTTGTCATTATCTTCTCACATCTCTCTTTTCTTTTTGTTCTCTGCATACAGTTTTGCACAGTAGAATACTTAGTTTTATGAAGTCCATTATCAATATTTTCATGAATTGGCATTTGATGTTTTGTGTTACAAGTCAACACCAAACTCAACGTCATATAGATTTTCTTTTAAATTTTTTATAGTTTTGCATTTAAAATTACAGTCTCTGGACTATTTTGAGTAGGTTTTTGTTTTTCTTAATTTGTGTATATATTCATTTGATTCTACATGGCTTCCAAAGTCTTCCATCACCGTCTTTGGGAAGGAATGGCTACAGTGGGCTTCATTTTGGTTTGAATTTCTAAAATTATTACATTGAGTAAACTCAATATTGAATTTTATAGGTATTTCAGGACAGCCAGGCGGGGGTGCACGTCTGCTGAGAAACTGAGCAAGAGTATCTGTGCTGAGCTCTGGTGCCACCAGAGGGCGCACGAACCCACCCCTGACCAACTTCCCTCTGAGGTGCCCGAAGACTTCCTCGGGGCAGCACGACGGTGGTGTCAACTAAGTCTTGTTCATTGGTGAGTAAAAAGCTTCCTTTCCACGGCCCTGAGTGCAGAGAAGAGAGTCTTTAGAGTACTCAGCAAAGGAAGAAATTCATCTAGAAAAATGAAATCCCCAAATCCCATCATTACGACTACATCCTCATATCATTGTCAATATCCAGACACAGTGGCTGCTAAGATATGTTCTCACAGTGGCCTCTAATATAATAATCACACCGTGCCCTAACATTACTATGATATCCATACCGTACCCTAACACCAACATAATATCCACACCAATATAATATTCTAACGCTAATCTGACATCCACACTGTTGCTTCTAATGCTAATGTAATACTATCCGTATGGTTCCCTGATGTTAATGTAATATCTGCACTGTTCTCCAACACCAATATAATATGTACACTGTGCCCTAACACTAATATCCACACTGTGCAGTAAAACTAATGTGTCCACACAGCAGCCTCTAATACTACTAAGTATAATAATATCTACTAAGTGGAGTTGGTTGACATTGAGACTTTTATAAGGGTTCACAGCTTTGGATGAAGAGTAGCCTCTATAGTGGATTTTGGTGACGTCTCTGCTTTTCTGGCATAGTATTGATATGGTTGTTTTAAAAAGTAATTTACTTTTTAATAATGTCATACTTCTAGGAAACTTCCAGTAGCAGTGCAAAATATAACCTGTTTCTTTTCTTAGAGTCCCCACCAGTTATTGCTGTGCCAGATTTGCAACATCCCACAAAATACTCCGGTATATTTTATCCAAAGTGTGGAAACTCTCCTAGGTTACCACCGCATAACCCCTAGATCAAGAAATCAGCATGGTTCCTACATGATAATTCAGTTCACAAACTCATTTAACTTTTACCTCTTGCCCCGCTTGGGAGTAAAATATGTTTTTGCATTCTGATCCAGTTTTCCTGACACTGTTTCCAAGACTTTCCTGCATATTTATGATCTTGACACATTTAAAGAGCATACAAGTTTTTGTTTGAACACCTGTTTTCAGGTCTTTGGGGCATATAGCTAGCAATGGAATCACTGAGTCATACGGTAAATCTACTTGCAACCATTTGAAGAAACTTCAAATTAGTTCCCAGGGCTCATCCCTCACTTCTATCACATTCACAGAGAAGGCTTCCCTGATTATCTTATCCGCCACCAACACCGCACCCCTGCTCATGCTAGTGTGCATTACACCCACATCTGATTTTGCTTTCCTTTCCTTTCCTTTCATTTTCTTTCTTCTTTCCTTTCCTTTCCTTTCTCCTTTCCTTTCCTTTCCTTTCTCTGGTGTTTTATTTTATAAGAACACCTTATTTTATAAGGACACTAATCTCATCAGGCCAGGGCCCAACCCTATGACTTCATTTAACTTGACTGACTTCCTTAGAGACCCCATCTCTAAATACAGACACACTGTGGGGTTAGGACTTGGACATATGAATTTGTGGGAGATACCAACATTCTATCTGTAGCACATGAAAACTTTTCAGAAATGTTAAATCTTGGGATTTACCATGAAACTACTGTGTCAGAAACCCTAGGATTTGGTCTCAAATATCTCTTTCAATCAGGCTTTTCGGTGTGTCTGAGTTTGAGACCCAATAAGAGTCAATACAGGAAGTGGATGGAGGGGAGATGAAAGAAGTAGATTGTCAGCAGAACGTGGAGAACTTTGAGGCTCAAGAATGCAAAGGCTGCTCTTAGTCAGTGGGACACCTAGAAGGAGAGGAGCTAAATCATTTCTTTTGCCATCTGTTTGTGGAAGGAAGGGGAGGAAAGAAAGGAGGAGAGAAGGAAAAAAGGACGGAATTAAGAGAAAGGGAAGAAAGGAGAAAGAGAGGGAGGGAATAAGAAAGGGACAGAAGAAGGCCTTTTGGAAAACAGTTTCCCATTTCCGGTGTTTACATTCTAAATACAGTAATGGAGAAATGGATAAATATGATATATATTATGAAAATCTATAGCTCATTCCAGGGTCAAGCCAGCAAAGGAGAAAGGGGAATCAGGGTAACTTGTAGATCTGTGCAACCTCCCACTGACAAAAATGTGGACGCTCAGATAGGAAGCTGATGTGAGGCACACATTCAGTTTTATTTATTTGTGCTGATGTTAACAGGAGGACATCTAAGTGACTGTGTTTACTAAGATAGAGATATAGCTAAGAGAGCAGTCAGTTCTGAAACTACGTTCAGAAGGTGATTACTGAATCTTGTGGATTCTCTGCAAGTTTGAGGAAGGGCACACAGTGAGAGAGGATAAATAAGGTCACAGAGAAAGCGACTGTTTCAAGGAAAGCAAAGACCCAGAATGAGGGTGAAGATGAGGGCAGGGTAAATCGCAACGACATTTAAATTTTTTTGCCAGTTAGCACCTCAAAAGGCATCCCGGTCTGAGCTCTGCAGAAGGGACATGTTTGCAACTCATTGTGAGTCCTCTGGGTGAATCACTGACTGTGCCTATGAACAGGACCAACTGGCCAAAACTGTGAATTGTGATGACCACCACTGTTGTTAGGCTGAACCCTTGTTAAACAGGATAGTGGTTTTCAGTACCAGCTAAAAGAATTTTAAAATGTTGACCATTTATATTATTTAAGTAATGTGCTACCATTTATAGTCATTTATATGACATTAATATACCATTTATATCACATATGCCATTAAGTAAAATAAAGTCAACATTTATATTACTGAAGCAATGTGCTACAGAAACCCTAAAGGGGTTTCTGTAACATTAAATTGATGGCTCTCTAGTGCAGTCCAGAATCACCTGTAGGGCGTGTTGGGCCACAGATTGCTGGTTTCCACTCAGAGTTTCTTATTCAGTAGGTCTGGGTGGGGTCTGAGAATCTGCATTTATAATAAGTTCTCAGACACAACTGATGCTGCTGGTTCGGGAACCACAATATGAGAACTATGGTTAAGCCTCACGTCACAGCATTCCTCTAGCAAGAGCCACCTGTGCTAATTCAGGGTAACTTGTTGGCTGCAAACTGTAACCATACGCAACTTCTTTAGCAATATAAACCTCTAGATAAAAGAAACACTCGACAGTCATAGTAGAAACATATATGGTCAATGAAATATCTTTTTTCCAAATGGGAACATGTGTCTTACAGCCTCAAAAGAATATTTTCACCTAGACTGCACTAAAGTAACAAGATAAATCTGAAAGTAAAACTTAAAATGGCCTTTATGAACAGAAACACTTTGACACCTCAGGTAAAGGGCTACATATTTCCCTCTCTATTTTCATATCTTAGCTTTAAGATGAAATGACATTGTCATTTTACTTATAATAGGAGAACCTACGAATAGGAGAACTTAAATAACATTGTCATTTGACTTAAAACAGGACAACCTAGAAACTTGATTCCCGCTTATTAGTGCAAACCAAAGGGGTTATTTCCAAATATTTTCAGTTTAGTTTTTGTTCATGTGTAATATAAATGATTTAAAAGCCAGGTTTCGGGGAAAGCTGCCATAAATGTGTTTAATAGTTGCTGCCTCAGCATCCATTTTCAGACCTGACCTAAGTTGTCTGAAGCCCAGTCTCACTGTATCCCCTCCGATCTGGGTAACCCTCCCCCTCCCTGAGTGGTCGTGATGCGGCCCATCCCGCTGAGTCAGAACCCACCCATCACACAGCTGCTGGTCATGATAAAACCTAATGGTCGACACCAGAGCCCTGTAAATAAGCCCAGCTCCACGTGTTCTCTTAAATCAGCAAAGCCACACCCTCACGGGAAAGCCCGAGAAGAAAGCTTCAGGCCCTCCCTCTGCTCTCTGGTTCCTCACGGCCTTCAGACTGCCCCTCGGGCTCCAGACGCTCCCCGACCTTCTCCAGGATGTGTAAGTTAGAGATTTCTTCTGTTCCTGTGTTTTGGTGTTGCCTCCTCCTTGTGCCTTACCTGACTGACACCCCAGAGCCTGCCTTTCCTCCTGGCCAGGGCTCTCCTGGAGATGGGCTGGCTTCTGGCCTCCTTTAAAGAGAGACCTCGACCAAATTAGAGAGAAACCTAAATAAATAAATCACAACAGAAAGCTTGGTTTTTTACTTAAAATCCATATTTATAACATAAAATGTGTTTATGCTAGATTTAGAACACACTAGGCCTGTTCTAGCTCTAAATTGCACTGCTATCTTGTAGTATGCAGTTATTCCTCATTTTATTTTCCACTTGAAGTCATTGTATTTCCTCAGTTTATAAACACCTTGAATTCTTGAGCTGAAAAGACAGGGTAACTTGATAGGGCATCTCCCTTAGGAACCATAACCCCCAATGCAGAACAAATTAAATGTGCAAAACTGTGAGCACCATGTCCTATGTTATTAAAGATAGAATATAATGCTGAAAGGCAAGAAAGTCTTTATGAAGAAGTTTAAAGGAGTAGAAGAATGGACAGATGAACTGGAAATGGAAAGATCAGTTTTCCTTTCCTTTAGGAGTAAGCCCCTTTGGAAACTAGCTGGTAAATGTCACAGTCCCTTTAGATGGCAAGGTTAGTGAATACTAAGAAAACACTAGGGTACAAGTGTTCATCACGCAAAGCACACCTGTAATATTTCATCTGGTCTCTCAGTGACCCTAGAAGAAACAAGAGATGTTTTCAGATGAGGAGATTGGGCTTCAGGGTGAAATTAGGAGACTGGTAAGACTCACAGAGAGAGTCAGTGGTGGAACGGAGTTCAGATCCACATTCTTCCAACTGCAAGCACAGGGCATTTTCCACTAATCAGTGCACTAACCCAAGAAATCTAATTTTTCCAAACATTTAAAATGATGCTATGGCCATCTGAGTAAAACCACTTTTGGCCTCTACTTCTGATTCCTCATTACCAGCCTACCATTGTTTATCTGATATGGGCAGCAGAATTAAGATGTAATGAAGTCTAACAGAACCCCTCATTACCTGTGTAGATACAGTAGTAACAGAGATGGTGATATCGTTTGAATGTTTGGGCCCTTCAAGTCTCATGTTGAAATGTGATCCCCAGTGTTGGAGGTAGGGCCTGCTGGGAGGGAGGTGTTGGCTCATCGGGCAGATCCTTCCTGAATGGCTTGGTGCCCTCCTCACAGTAATGGCTGAATTCCTGCTCTCTTCACTCACTGAGATCTGGTTGTTAAAGTGTGATACTGCCCCCGTCTCTCTCTTGCTTCCTCTCTCACTATGTTAGATGCCAGCTCCCCTTTGCCTTCTGCCATGGTTGTAAGCTCCCTGAGGTCTCACAAGAAGCAGATGCTGGTGCCATGCTTCTTGGACAGTCTGCACAACCATGAGTCTAATCACCCTCATTTCCCTATAAATTACCCAGCCTCAGGTATCCCTTTATTACAGCAATGCAAATTGGACTAATACAGATGAAGAGATAAAGTATTAATTTAGAAGATGTTTATATACATATATATATAAATATATATATATATATATATACATATACATATGCATATATATGTATATATGTATATATGTTTAACATTCTCACTGAGACTGGGAGGTGTTAGAGACACATAATTGAAAACGAAATCTCCCCCCAACCAAGAAAACTTCTCCACGAAGGTAGAAGAGAAAGAAATACTATTTTTACACTTTAATTTCCGGGGTACATGTGCAGAACGTGCATTTTGTTACATAGGTATCCACACGTCTTGGTGCTTTGCTGCATCTGATCCTCCCATCAACTACACTAGGTATTTCTCGTGTTATCCCTTCCCAATCCCCCTACCCCTGCCTGTTCCTCCCCACCCCTCCCCCACCACCCACAAGCCCCAGTGTGTGATGTTCCCCTCCCTGTGTCCATGTGGTCTCATTGTTCACCATCCACTTATATTTTAGAAAAAAATATTATGTTTTAAGTTCTGCAATACATATGGAGATCATGTAGGCTTGTTCAATAGGTATACACATGCCATGGTGGTTGTTACTTCATCCATTGCCCCGTCATCTACATTAGGTATTTCTCCTAATGCTATCCCTCCCCAATTCGCCCACACCCTGCTATTCCTCCCCTAGCCCCTCAACCCCTGGGCCCCAGTGTGTGATGTTCCCCTACCTGTTTCTGTGTGTTCTCATTATTCAGCACCCACTTATGAGTGAGAACATGCAATGTTGGGTTTTCTGTTCTTGTGTCAGTTTGCTGAGAATGATGGTTTTCAGCTTCATCCATGTTCCAGCAAAGGACATGAAGTTATTTTTTATGGCTGCACAGTATTCCATGGTGTATGTGTGACATATTTTCCTTGTCCAGTCTATCTATGATGGGCATTTGGGTTAGTTCAGAGTCCTTGCTATGGTAAACAGTGCCACAATAAACATACGTGTACACGTGTCTTTATAATTGAAAGTGTTATAATCCTTTGGGTACATATCTAATAATGGGATTCCTGGGTCCAACAATATTTCTATTTCTAGATCCTGAAGGAATCACCACACTGTCTTCCACAATGGTTGAACAATTTACACTCTCAACAGCAGTGTAAAAGCATTCCTGTTTCTCCACATTGTCTCCAACATCTGTTGTCTCCAGATTTTTTAATGATTGCCATTCTAATTGGCATGAGATGGTACCTCAAAGTGGTTTTGATATGCATTTCTCTAGTTGTCAGTGATGATGAGCTTTTTTTTTCATGTTTGTTGGCTGCATGAATGTCTTCTTTTGAAAAGTGTCTCTTCATCTCTGTCACAAAATTTTTTGCCCATTCTTTTGGTTGCCAGTTCACTCTAATGCTAATTTCTTTTGCTGTGCAGAAGTTCTTAAGTTTAGATCTCATTTGTCTGTTTTGGCTTCTGTTGCCATTGCTTTTGCTGTTTTAGTCATGAAGTCCTTGCCTATGCTTATGTCCAGAATGGTACTGCCTAGGTTTTTTACGGTGTTAGGTCTTATGTTTAAATCTTGAATCCATCCAGAGTTGATTTTTATATAAGGTGCAAGGAAGGGATCCAGTTTCAGCTTTCTGCATGTGGCTAGCCAGTTTTCCAACACCATTTGTTACCTAGGGTATCCTTTCCCCATGGCTTGTTTTTGTCAGGTTTCTCAAAGATCAGACAGTTGTAGCTGTGTGGTGTTACTTTCGAGGCCTCTGTTCTGTCCCGTTGGTCTACATTGGTACCAGTACCACGGTGTTTTTATTACTGTGGCCTTGTAGTACAGTTTGAAGTCAGGTAGTATGATGTCTCCATAATTGTGTGCTTAGGATTGTCTTGGCTATGTAGGTTCTCTTTTGGTTCCGTATAAAGCTGAAGGTGTTTGTTTTCCAATTCTGTGAAGAAAGTCATTGGTAGCTTATGGGGATAGCATTGAATATGTAAATTATTTTGGGCAGTATGGTCATTTTCACAATATCGATTCCTCCTGACCATGAGTATGAGATGTTTTTATATCTGTTTCTGTCCTCTCTTATTTTCTTAAGCAGTGGTTTGTCCTTCTTTTTGAAGAGGTCCTTCACATGTTTTGTTAGTTGTATTTCTAGGTATTTTATTCTCTTTGTAGCAACTGTGAATGGGAGGTCACTCATGATTTGGCTCTCTGTGTGTCTGTTGCTGATGTACAGGAATGCTCATAATTTTTGCACATTGTTTTTGTATCCTGAGACTTTGCTGAAGTTGCTTATCAACTTAAGGAGATTTGGGCTGAGACAATGGGGTCTTTTAAATATACAATCATGTCATCTGCAAATAGAGACAATTTGACTTCCTCTTTTTCTAATTGAATAACCTTTATTTCTTTTAGCATGAAACCAAAGTGAGATGCACTTCTCAGGAAATCAGCTCAGCAGTTGCAAAGACAGAAAAAAAAATAAATAAAAAACAACTCTCACCTTTTTATATAAAAAGCAGATACAACCTTTAACATACAAATTCTCAAGGTAAGCAATAACTTGTCCTCAAGGGGACTTTACAGTCCCATTTGTCACACACCTTTCATTTTAAACGTTCTTAGCAATTGGGGTAACCGTCTCTGTTAGACAATTGGCTTTTCCAAAGAAAAAATAAACTTCTTATGTCTTTATAAAAGGAGGTTGTCTTGCAACTTGGAGTAAGATACCTGCGGAACTTACCCTCCCAGCCTCCTACTGAACCTGAGAAATGGAGGTGTTATCTTCCTTGATAATTTTCAAAGTGATGATTCCCAGGCTTTCAGAACAGCATCTTTGGGTCTTAAAACTAATGAGACTAAGTTATCTTTTAAGAATATTTACATACATTTCAATATGAGAAAGATGTACAAGCTTTCTAAAATAAACGCCCTAAGCAAAAGGTGCTTCTTTTCTTATTTTTAACATGGAGAATATATGAGTCAGTTAGTAATTATAGGCTTCTAACAAAATACTACAGATTGGGTAAGTTAAACAACAGATATTTATTTCCTCACTGTTCTTGAGGCCCAAAGTCTAAGACAAAGGTGCCAGTGGGGTTGGCTTTTGGTGAGACTGCTCTTCCTATCTTGGAGACAGTTACCTTTTCACTCCCTCCCATGTGGCCTTTTCCCCATGCACAGGGAGAGAGATCTCTTGTGTCTCTTTCTCCTCTTAGAAGAACACCAGTCTTATCATACTGAAGCCCAATCCTTGTCATCTCATCTAACCTTAATTAACTCTTTAAAGGCCCTCTCTTCCAATAAAGTCACACTGGAGGGTAGGACTTCCACATGCAAATTTAGTGTGGGGCACAATTCAGTCCTTTACATAGAGTCGAGCTTCTTATTTTTAGTTGGCCTTTGTCCTTATGGGAATAGCAAGCCAGGCTGAGTCCTTCTCATCATGGGGCATGTATTGGAAGAAGAGATGATGAAAAGCAAGTACATTTATCACTTGCAAGTAATAATCAAGGAAAGAAACAGTGATGAGTGAAGGCCCTTGGCTCAAGGATGAGAAGATACCTGTGAGCTCCTAGTTAGCCAGGTAGTAAATCAAGCATTCCTGATGATTGGGAAAGAATGGAGCTAGAAAAACCAATTCAGGAAAGCAGAATCATCTAGATAGTCAGTGATATAACTAAGTCGTATATACTATTTAGGCCATCGATCAATAATTTATCAACATTCCACTTACATATTAGCTCATTTGTTTATGCACTCAACATTTAATCACCCCTAGATTCATTGTACACATCAGTATGGCTGAAAACTACCCAGATAATTTTTTCCTTCCTGCAATCACTTACTACCACTGTAGATTTTATGAAACTATTAATCAGGTTTGAACTTAGATTTCAATTTCAAGCTGTTGTCATGTTGATTTTACACAAAGAATTATGAGGTGACATGTCAGAATTCTCTTCCTACCAGTACAGTTCACAAAACCCATGAAACATTTATATGGCTTGAAGCATCATATGTGCTCAGTTTATGGTGAGAAAACAGTTATCTGCATATCTTCCCAGTTTTAAAAAAACAACCATCAACTAATTGAAAAAGCATAACTCACTCAAAATAACGGAAAGATGGTCTAAATAAATTTACAAGATTATGTAGTCTGATAACATCCACAGATAGATAGTAAACTTACATCGAAGGAGTTTGGGATGAGTCTTCACTCATGAAGTACTGAGTTTCAGAACTCAGTACTTCCCTATTCTCAATGTATGGCCATTCTATTGGTAGGGTGGATTTTCATCACTGGAAGCAGATGTTACACTGCTCCTCCCCTCAGGCAATCTGGCTTAGAGGAAGGCAAGTGAAGGCCAGATGAGACTGAGCCTGCACCCAGCTCCCCATGCCCATCCAACCCTCTGATTCTCTACCCTGCGCATCTTGAAGTCAAGTTAGGTATGTTTTAATGACTGTGTCATAGTTTAAAGAGATGAAAGCGATGATGATTCATTGTGCATTTGTTAAACCAAGTTTCAGACATGATTAACGTGGGCCCTGGACACCAAGCATGGGTGAATTATTTTAGTCTCAGGAAGACAGGTTTTGTAATGTATTTTGTATTAGGCAGAATGAGAAAGTAGAGAGATTGGAGAGTCCTAGATAAGCTGATAGAGAATGGGTAGGACCCCACTGGCACCTTCTCACCCTTCTCCTGACCAGCAGACTGCTGGTTAATCACGGCTTTGTTCTCGCCTAGCTTCCTACATGGTTCATCAGTGGCAGTGAGGCACAATGCATTATCTGCTGAAACACAAAGAAAATGCTGATGCATTTCACATTTATTTCCTCAAGTCAATTGAACTTTCCCCTAAAATACGGTCACATTATTAATTACTTTAAATCTTGTCTTTGCCACATATTATGTGTAACATTGAGTAAGCAATTTAACTTTTCTACGTCTCATTCCCTCATCTGTAAAATGAGGTTGACAATAGTGTCCCCTGAGGGTGGTTGGTGAGAATATTAAATAAATCAATATATGTAAACCTCTTAGAACCATGCCTAGTGCATAACAAATACTTCATAGAAAGATTCTTTGTTATTTTATTTTATTTTCCACAAGTTATTGGGGTGTGCAGGTGGTATTTGGTTACATGAGTAAATTCTTTAGTAATGTGTGAGATCCTAGTGCACCCATCGCCTGAGCAGTATACACGGCATTGTATTTGTTGCTTTTGTCCCTTGTGCCTCCCCCCCTCCACCAAGTCATCGAAGTCCACTGTGTCATTCTTAAGCCTTTGTGTACTCATAGCTTAGTTCCCGCATATCAGTGAGAACATACAATATTTGGTTTTCCATTCTCGAGTCGCTTCACTAGAATAAGTCACTAATCTCATCTAGGTTATGGCAAATGCTGCTAATTTATTCCTTTTTTGGCCGAGTAGTATTCCATCATGTATATGTATGCCAGTTTCTTTATCCACTCATTTATTGATGGGTATTTGGGTTGGTCCCATGATTTTGCAGTCGTGAATTGTGTTGCTATAAACATGCATGTGCAAGTATCTTTTCTCAAATAATGACTTTTTTTCTGAGTAGATATCCAGTAGTGGTATTGCTTGATCAAATGGTAATTCTACTTTTAGTTCTTTAAGGAACTCCACCCTGTTTTCCGTAGTGGCCGTACTAGTTTATATTTCTTCTAGCAGTGTAGAAGTGTTCCCTAATTGCCACAACCGTGCCAACATCTACTGTTGTTGTTGTTGTTGTTGTTGTTTTTACATTCTTTGATTATGACCATTCTTGCAGGAGTAAGGTGGTATTGCATTGTTGTTTTGATTTACATTTCCCACATCATTAGTGATGTTGAGCATTTATTAAATTATTTGCTAGCCATTTGTATGTCTTCTTTGGAGAATTGTCTATTCATGTCTTAGCCCACTTTTGGATGGGGTTGATTGAATTTTTCTTACTGATTTGTTTGAGTTTGTTGTGGATTCTGGATATGAGTCCTTTGTCAGAAGTATATATTGTGAACATTTTCTCTCACTCTGTGAGTTTACTGTTTATTCTGCTGAGTGTTATTTTTGCCATGCAAAAGCTCTTTAGTTATCTCTCAGCTATTTATCTTTGTTTATGTTGCAATTGCTTTTGGGTTTTTAGTCATAAAATCTTTGCCTAAGCCAATGCCTAAAAGGGTTCTTCCAGTGTTATCTTCTGGAATTTTTATAGTTTCAGGTTTTAGGTTTAAGTCTTTAATCTGTCCTGAGTTCATTTTTGTATAAGGTGAGAGATGAGGATTCAGCTTTATTCTCCTACATGTGGCTGGCCAGTTATCTCAGCACCATTTGTTGAAAAGGGTGTCCTTTCTCCACTTGATGTTTTTGCTTGCTTTACTGAAGATCAGTTGGCTGTAAGTATTTGGTTTTATTTCTGGATTTTCTATTCTGTTCCCATTGATCTACGTGCCTGTTTTTATACCAGTACCATGCTGTTTTGGTGACCATGGCCTTATAGTTTGAAATCAGGAAGTGTGATGCCTCCAGATTTGTTCCTTTTACTTAGTCGTGCTTTGGCTATGTTGGCTCTTGTTTGTTTCCATATGAATTTTAGAACTGCTTTTCTTGAACTCCCGACCTCAGGTGATCCACCCGCCTTGGCCTCCAAAATGCTCGGATTACAGGCATGAGCCACCATGCCTGGCCTTAGAACTATTTTTCTAACTCTGTGAAGAATGATGGTAAAATTTTGATGGGAATTGCATCGTGTTTATACATTGCATGTATTTGTACATTGCAGTATGCTCATTTTTACAATATTGATTCTACCCATCCAGGGCCATGTGATGTGTTTTCATTTCTTTGTGTCATCTATGTTTTCTTTCATCCGTGTTATGTAGTTTTCCTACTAGAGGTCTGTCCACCCTTTTGTTAGATATATTCCTAAGTATTTTTTTTTTCTGTAACACTTAAAGCGGGGACCGTTTTAGCTGTGTGTTTTGAAAAAGTTGTATGCTCTTCAAAGAGAAAGCTACTTTTGCTGTGACTTTGGGTTCGAGGGGAAATGGGAGTCCACTTCAGTCAGCAGGGATGACACCTGAGTCCTTTGCAGTCCTCTTGTCTGCCTCTGAGGCTGAAATGAGAGTGGTCCCTGTCATCATGAGCCATGTCTGAAAGAATTATTCACATTTCGTACGAGAATAGACGGGTGAAATAGCGAAAGGTGTGTCTTCCTTTGGAGCATGGACGGGTTCAAAGCCCACCTCATACCACTAAGTATTTTGCTGAACACGAGCAGTTGTGTGTGCGGCCTGTGTTTGGGTGTTTTTTGTGTCACTCTGTGTGTGTGTGTGTGTGTTTGTCTGTGTTTCTGTCTCCATTCCTAAGCAGCAAATCATTTTTCCTCTTTTAGCATGTTACTCAGAACCGTGGATGTAGCCCAGCACTCCAGAAAACACAATCCATGTATGGTTGAAGGAATTTTTCTTGATGATGAGTGAGAGGGTGGTGACTGAAATCAGTTCATTTCCCATTGACCACTGAGGCCACATCTCTCAGGTGAGAAGCAAAGTGAGAATTTGAACCAGGCACATTCTCCCTAGAGACAATGGGCCCAAGACACGTCCGATGGAATCTAATGTCTTTTCATGTTGACATCAATCCCTTCAAGCTCTCGTTAAGCCATTGAAGTGTCACATTGGGCCTGGGGGAGGCAGTGCACCATGTGGAATTACACGTCTTAAGATTTGGATTTGATTTCCAGCCCTCTGCCAGTCAGTCTGCCAGGCACTTTCAAGTGACAAGACTTAGGCGAGTCCCTTTCTGTCTCTGTTTCCCAATTCCTTCACAGTGATTTATGTGGGCCTTGAGGCCCACTGGGAAAAGATCCCTCTTCCAGCTCAGTGCCTGCTTTCTTGATTTGACTTGTCAATCTGGAGTTGAATACACCTTTGGTTTTGGATTGACTCTATTACCTCTCCTAGAAATTAACACAAAAAATGACAGTTGATTGACAAGATGAGAAGCAGTTTTCCAGAATTCAAATAGAACTTAATCCTTTCTTACTAAAAGAATGCTCAACTCAAGGGGACACAGATCACTCGTTTTGACTTCATGAGCTATGGGAGGTAGAGACAACTTTTTAAAAATACACAGCTAAAACTGTCTGTGCTTTGAATGCTAGACAAGTTTCTCAGAATAAACAGGTAAAGTGGTCCCCGCTTTAAGTGTTTAAGTATTTGTATTTTTGAAAATAACACAGCTTGGTGATGTATTTGTATTAATTTCAAAGATACAGCTAAGGGTTGTATTTGCATTTTGGAAAATAACACAGCTTGGGTGGTGTATTTGTATTATTTTCAAAGAAACAGCTAAGGGATGTATTTGTATTTTTGAAAATAACACAGGGAGGGGGTGTATTTGTATTATTTTCTAAGATACAGCTAAGGGTTGTATTTGTATTTTTGAAAATAACACAGCTTGGGGGTGTATTTGTATTATTTTCCAAGATACAGCTAAGGGATGTATTTGTATTTTTGAAAATAACACAGCTAGGGGGTGTATTTGTATTATTTTCCGAGATAGAGCTAAGGTTTGTATTTGTATTTTTGAAAATAACACAGCTTCGGGGTGTATTTGTATTATTTTCCAAGATACAGCTAAGGGTTGTATTTGTAATTTTGAAAATAACACAGATTGGTGGTGTATTTGAATTATTTTCCAAGATAGAGCTAAGCGTTGCATTTGTATGTTTGAAAATAATGCAGATTGGGGGTGTATTTGTATTATTTTCCAAGATACAGCTAAGGGTTGTATTTGTATTTTTGAAAATAACACATCCTGGGGGGGTACGTGTATTATTTTCAAAGATACAGCTAAGGGTTGTATTTGTATTTTTGAAAATAACACAGCCTGAGGGGATATTTGTATTATTTTCAAAAATACAGCTAAGGGTTGTATTTGTATTTTTGAAAATAACACAGCCAGTGGGAGTATTTGTATTATTTTCAAAGATACAGCTAAGGACTGTATTTGTATTTTTGAATATAACAGAGCCTGGGGGTATTTGTATTATTTTCAAATATACATCTAAGTGTTGTATTTGTATTTTTGAAAATAACACAGCCTAGGTGGGTATTTGTATTATTTTCAAAGATACAGCTAAGGGTTTTATTTGTATTTTTGAAAATAACACAGCCTGGGGGTGTATTTGTATTATTTTCCAAGATACAGCTTAGGGCTGTATTTGTATTTTTGAAAATAACAGAGCCTGGGGGGTGCATTTGATTTATTTTCCAAGATACAGCTAAGGGTTGTATTTGTATTTTTGAAAATAACACAGCCTGGGGGTGTATTTGTATTATTTTCCAAGATAGAGCTAAGGGTACTATTTGTATTTTTGAAAATAAGACAGCCTGGGGGTGTATTTGTATTATTTTCAAAGACACAGCTAAGGCTTGTATTTGTATTTTTGAAAATAACACAGCCAGGGGGTGTATTTGTATTATTTTCCAAGATACAGCTAAGGGATGTATTTTTATTTTTGAAAAAAAACACAACCTGGGGGTGTATTTGTATTATTTTCCAAGACACAGCTAAGGGTTGTATTTGTATTTTTGAAAATAACAGAGCCTGGGGGTGTATTTGTATTATTTTCCGAGATACAGCTAAGGGTGGTATTTGTATTTTTGAAAATAACACAGCCTGGAGGTGTATTTGTATTATTTTCCAAGATACAGCTAAGGGTTGTATTTGTATTTCTGAAAATACCACAGATTGGGGGTGTATTTGTATTATTTTCAGAGATACAGCTAAGGGTTGTATTTGTGTTTTTGAAAATAACACAGCTTGGAGGTGTTTTTGTATTATTTTCCAAGATACAGCTAAGGTTTGTATTTCCATTTTTCAAAATAACACAGATTGGGGGTGTATTTGTATTATTTTCTGAGATACAGCTAAGGGTTGTATTTGTATTTTTGAAAATAACACAGCTTGAAGGTGTATCTGTATTATCTTCCAAGATACAGCTAAGGGTTGTATTTGTATTTTTGAAAATAACACAGCTTGGGGGTGTATTTGTATTATTTTCCAAGATACAGCTAAGGGTTGTATTTGTATTTTTGACAATAAAACAGCTTGGGGGTGTATTTGTATTATTTTCCAAGATACAGCTAAGGGTTGTATTTGCATTTTTGACAATTACACAGCTTGGGGGTGTATTTGTATTATTTTCCAAGATACAGCTGAGGGTTGTATTTGTATTTTTGAAAATAACACAGCTTGGGGGAGTATTTGTATTATTTTCCAAGATACAGCTGAGGGTTGTATTTGTATTTTTGAAAATAACACAGCTTGGGGGTGTATTTGTATTATTTTCCAAGATACAGCTAAGGTTTGTATTTGTATTTTTGAAAATAACGCATCTTTGGGGTGTATTTGTATTATTTTCCAAGATACAGCTAAGAGATGTATTTGTATTTTTGAAAATAACACAGCTTGGGGCTGTATTTGTATTATTTTCAAAGATACAGCTAAGGGTTTTATTTGCATTTTTGAAAATAACACAGCTTGAAGGTGTATCTGTATTATTTTCCAAGATACAGGTAAGGGTTGTATTTGTATTTTTGAAAATAACACAGCTTGGGTGTGTATCTGTATTATTTGCCAAGATACGGCTAAGGGTTGTATTTGTATTTTTGAAAATAACACAGCTTGGGAATGTATCTGTATTATTTTTCAAGATATGGCTAAGGGTTGTATTTGTGTTTTTGAAAATAACACAGTTTGGAGGTGTATTTGTATTATTTTCCGAGATACAGATAAGGGTTGTATTTGTATTTTTGAAAATAACGCAGTTTGGGGGTGTATTTGTTTTATTTTCTGAGATACAGGTAAGGGTTGTATTTGTATTTTTGAAAATAACACAGATTGGGGGTGTTTTTGTATTATTTTCTGATATATAGCTCAGGGTTGTATTTGTATTTTTGAAAATAACACAGCTTGGGGGTGTATTTGTATTATTTTCCGAGATACGGGTAAGCGCTTTATTTGTATTTTTGAAAATAACCGAGCTTGTGGGTGTATTTGTATTATTTTCAGAGACACAGCTATGGGCTGTATTTGTATTTTTGAATATAACACAGCTTGGGGTTGTTTTTGTATTATTTTCCGATATACAGCTCAGGGTTGTATTTGTATTTTTGAAAATAACGGAGCCTGGGGGTGTATTTGTATTATTTTCAGAGGTACAGCTAAGGGTTTTATTTGTATTTTTGAAAATAACCGAGCTTGGGTGTGTGTTTGTATTATTTTCCGAGATACAGCTGAGGGTTGTATTTGTATTTTTGAAAATAACCGAGCTTGTGGGTGTATTTGTATTATTTTCCGAGACACAGCTAAGGGCTGTATTTGTATTTTTGAAAATAACACAGCTTGGGGATGTATTTGTATTTTTTTCCGAGATACAGCTAATGGTTATATTTGTATTTTTGAAAATAACAAAGCTTGGGTGTGTATTTGTGTAATTTTCCAAGATAAAGCTAAGGTTTGTATTTGTATTTTGGAAAATAACACAGCTTGCGGGTGTATTTGTATTATTTTCCGAGATACAGCTAAGGGATGTATTTGTATTTTTGAAAATAACACAACTTGGGGGTGTATTTGTATTATTTTCCGAGATACTGCTAAGGGTTTTATTTGTATTTTTGAAAATAACACAGCTTGGGGGTGTATTTGTATTATTTTCCGAGATACAGCTCACGGTTGTATTTGTATTTTTGAAAATAACACAGTTTTTGGGTGTATTTGTATTATTTTCCGAGATACAGCTAAGCATTGTATTTGTATTTTTGAAAATAACACAGCTTGGGGGTGTATTGTATTATTTTCCGAGATACAGCTAACGGTTGTATTTGTATTTTTGAAAATAACACAGCTTGGGGGTGTATTTACATTATTTTCCGAGATACAGCTATGGTTTGTATTTTTGAAAATAACACAGCTTGGGCGTGTATTTGTATTATTTTCCGAGATTCTGCTATTGGTTGTATTTTATTTTTGAAAATAACACAGCTTGGGGGTGTATTTGTATTATTTTCCGAGATACAGCTCATGGTTGTATTTATATTTTTGAAAATAACACACCTTGGGGGTGTATTTGTATTATTTTCGAGACACAGCTCAGGGTTGTATTTGTATTTTGGAAAATAACACAGCTTGGGGTGTATTTGTATTATTTTCCGAGATACAGCTAAGTTTTGTATTTGTATTTTTGAAAATAACACAGATTTGGGGTGTATTTGTATTATTTTCCGATATAGAGCTAAGGGTTGTTTTTGTATTATTGAAAATAACAGAGCTTGGGGGTTTATTTGTATTATTTTCCGAGATACAGCTAAGGGTTGTATTTGTATTTTGAAAATAACACAGCTTGAGGGTGAATTTGTATTATTTTCCGAGATACACCTAAGGGTTGTATTTGTATTTTTGAAAATAACACAGTTGGGGGTGTTTTTGTATTATTTTCCGAGATAGAGCTCAGGGTTGTGTTTGTATTTTTGAAAATAACACAGCTTGGGCGTGTATTTGTATTATTTTCCAAGTTACATCTCAGGGTTGTATATGTATTTTTGAATATAACACAGCTTGGGGGTGTTTTTGTATTATTTTCTGAGATACAGCTCAGGGTTGTATTTGTATTTTTGAAAATAACACAGCTTGGGCGTGTATTTATATTATTTTTTGAGATACAGCTATGGGTTGTTTTTGTATCTTGAAAATAACACAGCTTCGTGGTGTATTTCTATTATTATCCAAGATACAGCTAAGGGTTGTATTTGTATTTTTGAAAATAACACAGCTTGGGCGTGTATCTGTATTATTTTCTAAGATACAGCTATGGGTTGTATTTGTATTTTTGAAAATAACACAGCTTGTGCGTGTATTTGTATTATTTTCCGAGATACAGCTCAGGGTTGTATTTGTATTTTGGTAAATAACAAAGCTTGGGGGTGTATTTGTATTATTTTCCGAGATACAGCTAAGGGTTTTATTTGTATTTTGGAAAATAACACAGCTTGGTGGTGTATTTGTATTATTTCCGAGATACAGCTAAGGGTTGTATTTGTATTATTGAAAATAACAGAGCTTGGGGATGTATTTTTATTATTTTCCGAGATACAGCTAAGGGTTGTATTTGAATTTTTGAAAATAAACGAGTTTGGGGGTGTATTTGTATTATTTTCCAAGATACAGCTAAGGGCTGTATTTGTATTTTTGAAAATAACACAGCTTGGTGGTGTATTTGTATTATTTTCCGAGATACAGCTGTGGGTTTTATTTTTATTTTTGAAAATAACAGAGCTTGTGGGTGTATCCATATTATTTTCCAAGAAACAGTTAAGGGTTGTATTTGTATTTTTGAAAATAACATATCTTGGGGGTGTATTTGTATTATTTTCCGAGATAGAGCTAAGGGTTGTATTTATATTTTTGAAAATAACACAGCTTGGTGGTGTATTTGTATTATTTTCCGAGATACAGCTAAGGTGTGTATTTCTATTTTTGAAAATAACACAGATTGGGGGTGTTTTTGTATTATTTTTCGAGTTACAGCTCAGGGTTGTATTTTTATTTTTGAAAATAACAGCTCTTGGGGGTGTATTTGTATTATTTTCCGAGATACAGCTATGGGTTGTATTTGTATTTTTGAAAATAACACAGCTTGGGGGTGTATTTCTATTATTATCCGAGATGCAGCTCAGAGTTTTATTTGTATTTTGGAAAATAACACAGTTTGTGGGTGTATTTGTATTATTTTCCGAGATACACCTAAGAGTTGTGTTTGTATTTTTGAAAATAACACAGCTTGGGGTTGTATTTGAATTATTTTTCGAGATACGGCTAAGGGTTGTATTTTATTTTTGAAAATAACACAGGTTGGGGTGTATTTGTATTATTTTCAGAGGTACAGCTAAGGGTTGATTTGTATTATTGAAAATAATAGAGCTTGGGGGTGTATTTGTATAATTTTCCGAGATACAGCTAAGGGTTGTATTTGTATTTTTGAAAATAACACATCTTGGTGATTTTTTTTGTATTATTTTCTGATATACAGCTCAGGGTTGTATTTGTATTTTTGAAAATAACACAGCTTGAGGTTGTATTTGTATTATTTTTCGAGTTACAACTCAGGGTTGTATTTGTATTTTTGAAAATATCACAGCTTGGGAGTGTATTTGTATTATTTTCCGAGATACAGCTAAGGGTTGTATTTGTATTTTTGAAAATAACACAGCTTGGCGGTGTGTTTCTATGATTTTCCGAGATACAGCTAAGGGTTTTATTTGTATTTTTGAAAATAACACAGCTTGGGGGTGTATTTGTATTGTTTTCCGAGATACTGCTATGGGTTGTATTTGTATTTTTGAAAATAACACAGCTTGGGGGTGTATTTGTATTATTTTCCGAGATACAGCTCAGGGTTGTATTTGTATTTTTGAAAATAACAAGCTTGGGGGTGTTTTTGTATTATTTTCTGAGATACAGCTATGGGTTTTATTTGTATTCTTGAAAATAACAGAGCTTTGAGGTGTATTTGTATTATTTTTCGAGATACAGCTAAGGGTTGTATTTGTATTTTTGAAAATAACAAAGCTTGGGGGTGTATTTGTATTATTTTCCGAGATACAGCTATTGGTTGTATTTGTATTTTTGAAAATAACACAGCTTGGGGGTGTATTTCTATTAATATCCGAAATACAGCTCCGGGTTGTATTTGTATTTTTGAAAATAACACAGCTTTGGTTTTTGTTTGTAATATTTTCCAAGATACAGCTATGGGTTTTATTTGTATTTTTGAAAATAACACAGCTTGGGGTTTATTTGTTTTATTTTTTGAGAAACAGCTAAGGGTTATATTTTTATTTTTGAAAATAACACAGCTTGGGTGTGTGTTTGTATTATTTTACGAGATACAGCTAAGTGTTGTATTTGTATTTTTTAAATTAACACAGCTTGGGCGTGTATTTGTATTATTTACCGAGATACAGCTCAGTGTTGTATTTGTATATTTGAAAATAACACAGCTTGGGGGTGTATTTGTATTATTTTCGAAGATACAGCTATGGGTTGTATTTTTATTTTTGATAATAACACAGCTTGGGGGTGTATTTCTATTATTTTTCGAGATACAACTAACGGTTGTATTTGTATTTTTGAAAATAACACAGCCTGGGGGTGTATTTGTATTATTTTCCGAGACACAGCTAAGTGTTGTATTTGTATTTTTGAAAATAACACAGCATGGGAGGGTATTTGTATTATTTTCCGAGATACACCTAAGGGTTGTATTTTATTTTTGAAAATAACACAGGTTGGGTGTGTATTTGTATTATTTTCGGAAGTACAGCTAAGTGTTGTATTTGTGTTATTGAAAATAATAGAGCTTGGGGGTGTATTTGTATAATTTTCCGAGATAGAGCTAAGTGTTGTATTTGTATTTTTGAAAATAACACAGCTTCGGTGTGTTTTTGTATTATTTTCTGAGATACAGCGCAGGGTTAAATTTGTATTTTTGAAAATAACACACCTTGGGGGTGTATTTGTATTATTTTCTGAGTTACAACTCAGGGTTGTATTTGTATTTTTGAAAATATCACAGCTTGGGGGTGTATTTGTATTATTTTCCGAGATATAGCTAAGGATTGTATTTGTATTTTTGAAAATAACACAGCTTGGGGGTGTATTTGTATTATTTTCCGAGATACAGCTATGGGTTGTATTTGTATTTTGAAAATAACACAGCTTGGCTGTATACTTCTATTATTATCCGAGACACAGCTCCAGCTTTTATTTGTATTTTTGAAAATAACAACCTTGGGGGTGTATTTGTATTATTTTTCGAGATACAGCTATCGGTTGTTTTTGTATTTTTTATAATAACACAGCATTGGGATGTATTTGTATAATTTTTCGAGATACAGCTGAGTGTGGTATTTGTATTTTTGAAAACAACACAGCTTAGGGGTGCATTTCTATTATTATCCGAGATACAGCTCCGGGTTGTATTTGTATTTTTGAAAATAACACAGCTTGGGGGTGTATTTGTATTATTTTCCGAAATAGAGCTATGGATTGTATTTGTATTTTTGAAAATAACACAGCTTGGGGGTTTATTTGTATTATTTTCCGAGATACAGCTATTGGTTGTATTTGTATTTTTAAAAATAACACAGCTTGGGGGTGTATTTCTATTATTATCCAAGATACAGCTCAGGGTTGTATTTGTATTTCTGAAAATAACACAGCTTGTGGGTGTATTTGTATTATTTTCCAAGATACAGCTATGGGATTTATTTGTGTTTTTGAAAATAACACAGCTTGGTGGTGTATTTATATTATTTTCCGAGATACCACTAAGGGTTGTTTTTGTATTTTGGAAAATAACACATCTTGGGGTGTATTTGTATTATTTCCGAGACACAGCTAAGGCTTGTATTTGTATTATTGAAAATAACAGAGCTTGGGGGTGTATTTTTATTATTTTGCGAGATACAGCTAAGGGTTGTATTTGAATTTTTGAAAATAAACGAGTTTGGGGGTGTACTGGTATTATTTTCCAAGATACAGCTAAGGGCTGTATTTGTATTTTTGAAAATAACACAGCTTGGTGGTGTATTTGTATTATTTTCCGAGATACAGCTGTGGGTTTTATTTGTATTTTTGAATATAACAGAGCTTGTGGGTGTATCCATATTATTTTCCAAGATACAGTTAAGGGTTGTATTTGTATTTTTGAAAATAACATATCTTGGGGGTGTATTTGTATTATTTTCCGAGATACAGCTAAGGTGTGTATTTCTATTTTTGAAAATAACACAGATTGGGGGTGTTTTTGTATTATTTTCCGAGTTACAGCTCAGGGATGTATTTGTATTTTTGAAAATAATACAGCTTGGGGGTGTATTTTTATTATTTTCTGAGATACAGCTAAGGATTGTATTTGTATTTTTGAAAATAACACAGCTTGGGGGTGTATTTCTATTATTTTCCGAGATACAGCTAACGGTTGTATTTGTATTTTTGAAAATAACACAGCTTTGGGGTGTATTTGTATTATTTTCCGAGATACTGCTATGGGTTGTATTTGTATTTTTGAAAATAACACAGCTTGGGGGTGTATTTGTATTATTTTCCGAGATACAGCTCATGGTTGTATTTGTATTTTTGAAAATAACACACCTTTGGGGTGTATTTGTATTATTTTCCGAGATACAGCTAAGGGTTGTATTTGTATTTTGGAAAATAACACAGCTTGGGCGTGTATTCTTATTATTTTCCGAGATACAGCTAAGGGTTGTGTTTGTATTTTTGAAAATAACACAGCTTGGTGGTGTATTTGTATTATTTTCCAAGATAAAGCTAAGGGCTGTATTTGTATTTTTGAAAATAACACAGCCTGGTGGTGTATTTGTATTATTTTCCGAGATACAGCTGTGGGTTGTATTTGTATTTTTGAAAATAACACAGTTTGGGGGTGTATTTGTATTATTTTCCGAGATACAGCTCATGGTTGTATTTGTATTTTTGAAAATAACACACCTTGGGGGTGTATTTGTATTATTTTCGAGATACAGCTCAGGGTTGTATTTGTATTTTGGAAAATAACACAGCTTGTGGATGTATTTTTATTATTTTCCGAGATACAGCTAAGGGTTGTATTTGAATTTTTGAAAATAAACGAGTTTGGGGGTGTATTTGTATTATTTACCAAGATACAGCTAAGGGGTGTTTTTGTATTTTTGAAAATAACACAGCTTGTTGGTGTATTTGTATTATTTTCCGAGATACTGCTGTGGGTTTTTTTTGTATTTTTGAAATTAACAGAGCTTGTGGGTGTATCCGTATTATTTTCAAAGATACAGTTAAGGGTTGTATTTGTATTTTTGAAAATAACACATCTTGGGCGTGTATTTGTATTATTTTCCGAGATACAGCTAAGGGTTGTATTTGTATTTTTGAAAATAACACAGCTTGGTGGTGTATTTGTATTATTTTCCGAGATACAGCTAAGGTGTGTATTTCTATTTTTGAAAATAACACAGATTGAGGGTGTTTTTGTATTATTTTCCGAGTTACAGCTCAGGGTTGTATTTGTATTTTTGAAAATAATACAGCTTGGAGGTGTATTTTTATTATTTTCTGAGATACAGCTAAGGATTGTATTTGTGTTTTTGAAAATAACACAGCTTGGGGGTGTATTTCTATTATTTTCCGAGATACAGCTAACGGTTGTATTTGTATTTTTGAAAATAACACAGCTTTGGGGTGTATTTGTATTATTTTCCGAGATACTGCTATGGGTTGTATTTGTATTTTTGAAAATAACACAGCTTGGGGGTGTATTTGTATTATTTTCCGAGATACAGCTCATGGTTGTATTTGTATTTTTGAAAATAACACACCTTGGGGGTGTATTTGTATTATTTTCCGAGTTACAGCTAAGGGTTGTATTTGTATTTTGGAAAATAACACAGCTTGGGCGTGTATTCTTATTATTTTCCGAGATACAGCTAAGGGTTGTGTTTGTATTTTTGAAAATAACACAGCTTGGGGGTGTATTTGTATTATTTTCCATGATAAAGCTAAGGGCTGTATTTGTATTTTTGAAAATAACACAGCTTTGTGGTGTATTTGTATTATTTTCCGAGATACAGCTGTGGGTTGTATTTGTATTTTTGAAAATAACACAGCTTGGTGGTGTATTTGTATTATTTTCCGAGATACAGCTCATGGTTGTATTTGTATTTTTGAAAATAACACACCTTGGGGGTGTATTTGTATTATTTTCGAGATACAGCTCAGAGTTGTATTTGTATTTTGGAAAATAACACAGCTTGTGGGTGTATTTTTATTATTTTCTGAGATACAGCTAAGGGTTGTATATGAATATTTGAAAATAAACGAGTTTGGGGGTGTATTTGTATTATTTTCCAAGATACAGCTAAGGGGTGTATTTGTATTTTTGAAAATAACACAGCTTGTTGGTGTATTTGTATTATTTTCCGAGATACAGCTAAGGGCTGTATTTGTATTTTTGAAATTAACAGAGCTTGTGGGTGTATCCGTATTATTTTCCAAGATACAGTTAAGGGTTGTATTTGTATTTTTGAAAATAACACATCTTGGGCGTGTATTTGAATTATTTTCCGAGATACAGCTAAGGGTTGTATTTGTATTTTTGAAAATAACACAGCTTGGGGGTGTTTTTGCATTATTTTCCGAGATACAGCTAAGGTGTGTATTTCTATTTTTGAAAATAACACAGATTGAGGGTGTATTTGTATTATTTTCCGAGATACAGCTAAAGGTTGTATTTGTATTATTGAAAGTAACAGAGTTTTGGGGTGTATTTGTATTATTTTCGAGATACAGCTAAGAGTTGTATTTGTATTTTTGAAAATAACACAGCTTGAGTGTGAATTTGTATTATTTTCCGAGATACAGCTAAGGGTTGTATTTGTATTTTTGAAAATAACACAGCTTGGGGGTGTTTTTGTATTATTTTCCGTGTTACAGCTCAAGGTTGTATTTGTATTTTTGAAAATAACACAGCTTGGGGGTGTATTTGTATTATTTTCCGAGATACAGCTAACGGTTGTATTTGTATTTTTGAAAATAACACAGCTTTGGGGTGTATTTGTATTATTTTCCGAGATACTGCTATGGGTTGTATTTTATTTTTGAAAATAACACAGGTTGTGGGTTTATTTGTATTATTTTCGGAGGTACAGCTAAGGGTTGTATTTGAAAATTACGCAAATTGGGGGTTTACTTGTATTATTTTCCGAGATACAGCTATGGGTTGTATTTGTATTTTTGAAAATATCACAGCTTGGGCGTGTATTTTTATTATTTTCCGAGATACTGCTAAGGGTTGTACTTGAATTTTTGAAAATAAACGAATTTGGGGGTGTATTTGTATTATTTTCCAAGAAACAGCTAAGGGCTGTATTTCTATTTTTGAAAAGAACACAGCTTGGTGGTGTATTTGTATTATTTTCCGAGATACAGCTGTGGGTTTTATTTGTATTTTTGAAAATAACAGAGCTTGTGGGTGTATCTGTATTATTTTCCAAGATACAGTTAAGGGTTGTATTTGCATTTTTTAAAATAAACGAGTTTGGGGGTGTATTTGTATTATTTTCCAAGATACAGCTAAGGGCTGTATTTGTATTTTTGAAAATAACACAGCTTGGGGGTGTATTTGTATTATTTTCCAAGTTACATCTCAGGGTTGTATTTGTATTTTTGAATATAACACAGCTTGGGGGTGTTTTTGTATTATTTTCTGAGATACAGTCAGGGTTGTATTTGTATTTTTGAAAATAACACAGCTTGGGCGTGTATTTATATTATTTTCTAAGATACAGCTATGGGTTGTATTTGCATTTTTGAAAATAACACAGCTTGGGCGTGTATTTGTATTATTTTCCGAGATACAGCTCAGGGTTTTATTTGTATTTTGGGAAATAACACATCTTGGGGTGTATTTGTATTATTTCCGAGATACAGCTAAGGCTTGTATTTGTACTAATGAAAATAACAGAGCTTGGGGGTGTATTTTTATTATTTTCCGAGATACATCTAAGGGTTGTATTTGAATTTTTGAAAATAAACGAGTTTGGGGGTGTATTTGTATTATTTTCCGAGATACAGCTGTGGGTTGTATTTGTATTTTTGAAAATAACACAGCTTGGGGGTGTATTTGTATTATTTTCCGAGATACAGCTAAGGGTTGTATTTGTATTTTTGAAAATAACACAGCTTGGGGGTGTATACGTATTATTTTCCTAGATACAGCAAAGGGTTGTATTTGTATTTTTGAAAATAACACAGCTTGGGGGTGTATTTACATTATTTTCCGAGATACAGCTATGGTTTGTATTTTTGAAAATAACACAGCTTGGGCGTGTATTTGTATTATTTTCCGAGATTCTGCTATGGGTTGTATTTTATTTTTGAAAATAACACAGCTTGGGGGTGTATTTGTATTATTTTCCGAGATACAGCTCATGGTTGTATTTATATTTTTGAAAATAACACACCTTGGGGGTGTATTTGTATTATTTTCGAGACACAGCTCAGGGTTGTATTTGTATTTTGGAAAATAACACAGCTTGGGGTGTATTTGTATTATTTTCCGAAATACAGGTAACGGTTGTATTTGTATTTTTGAAAATAACACAGATTTGGGGTGTATTTGTATTATTTTCCGATATAGAGCTAAGGGTTGTTTTTGTATTATTGAAAATAACAGAGCTTGGGGGTTTATTTGTATTATTTTCCGAGATACAGCTAAGGGTTGTATTTGTATTTTGAAAATAACACAGCTTGAGGGTGAATTTGTATTATTTTCAGAGATACACCTAAGGGTTGTATTTGTATTTTTGAAAATAACACAGTTGGGGGTGTTTTTGTATTATTTTCCGAGATAGAGCTCAGGGTTGTGTTTGTATTTTTGAAAATAACACAGCTTGGGCGTGTATTTGTATTATTTTCCAAGTTACATCTCAGGGTTGTATATGTATTTTTGAATATAACACAGCTTGGGGGTGTTTTTGTATTATTTTCTGAGATACAGCTCAGGGTTGTATTTGTATTTTTGAAAATAACACAGCTTGGGCGTGTATTTATATTATTTTTTGAGATACAGCTATGGGTTGTTTTTGTATCTTGAAAATAACACAGCTTCGTGGTGTATTTCTATTATTATCCGAGATACAGCTAAGGGTTGTATTTGTATTTTTGAAAATAACACAGCTTGGGCGTGTATTTGTATTATTTTCTAAGATACAGCTATGGGTTGTATTTGTATTTTTGAAAATAACACAGCTTGTGCGTGTATTTGTATTATTTTCCGAGATACAGCTCAGGGTTGTATTTGTATTTTGGTAAATAACAAAGCTTGGGGGTGTATTTGTATTATTTTCCGAGATACAGCTAAGGGTTTTAATTGTATTTTGGAAAATAACACAGCTTGGTGGTGTATTTGTATTATTTCCGAGATACAGCTAAGGGTTGTATTTGTATTATTGAAAATAACAGAGCTTGGGGGTGTATTTTTATTATTTTCCGAGATACAGCTAAGGGTTGTATTTGAATTTTTGAAAATAAACGAGTTTGGGGGTGTATTTGTATTATTTTCCAAGATACAGCTAAGGGCTGTATTTGTATTTTTGAAAATACCACAGCTTGGTGGTGTATTTGTATTATTTTCCGAGATACAGCTGTGGGTTTTATTTGTATTTTTGAAAATAACAGAGCTTGTGGGTGTATCCATATTATTTTCCAAGAAACAGTTAAGGGTTGTATTTGTATTTTTGAAAATAACATATCTTGGGGGTGTATTTGTATTATTTTCCGAGATAGAGCTAAGGGTTGTATTTATATTTTTGAAAATAATACATCTTGTGGGTGTATTTGTATTATTTTCCGAGATACAGCTAAGGTGTGTATTTCTATTTTTGAAAATAACACAGATTGGGGGTGTTTTTGTATTATTTTTCGAGTTACAGCTTAGGGTTGTATTTGTATTTTTGAAAATAACACAGCTTGGGGGTGTATTTTTATTATTTTCCGAGATACAGCTAAGGATTGTATTTGTATTTTTGAAAATAACACAGCTTGGGGGTGTATTTCTATTATTTTCCGAGATACAGCTAACGGTTGTATTTGTATTTTTGAAAATAACACAGCTTGGGGGTGTATTTATATTATTTTCAGAGATACAGCCATGGTTTGTATTTGTATTTTTGAAAATAACACAGCTTGGGCGTGTATTTGTATTATTTTCCGAGATTCTGCTATGGGTTGTATTTTATTTTTGAAAATAACACAGCTTGGGGGTGTATTTGTATTATTTTCCGAGATACAGCTCATGGTTGTTTTTGTATTTTTGAAAATAACACACCTTGGGTGTGTATTTGTATTATTTTCGAGATACAGCTCAGGGTTGTATTTGTATTTTGGAAAATAACACAGCTTGGGGTGTATTTGTATTATTTTCCGAAATACAGCTAACGGTTGTATTTGTATTTTTGAAAATAACACAGATTTGGGGTGTATTTGTATTATTTTCCGATATAGAGCTAAGGGTTGTATTTGTATTATTGAAAATAACAGAGCTTGTGGGTTTATTTGTATTATTTTCCGAGATACAGCTAAGGGTTGTATTTCTATTTTTGAAAATAACAGAGGTTGAGGGTGAATTTGTATTATTTTCCGAGATACAGCTTAGGGTTGTGTTTGTATTTTTGAAAATAACACAGTTGGGGGTGTTTCTGTATTATTTTCCGAGATACAGCTCAGGGTTGTATTTGTATTTTTGAAAATAACACAGCTTGGGGGTGTATTTGTATTATTTTCCAAGTTACATCTCAGGGTTGTATTTGTATTTTTGAATATAACACAGCTTGGGGGTGTTTTTGTATTATTTTCCGAGATACAGTCAAGGTTGTATTTGTATTTTTGAAAATAACACATCTTGGGCGTGTATTTATATTATTTTCCGAGATACAGCTATGGGTTGTATTTGTATTTTGAAAATAACACAGCTTCGTGGTGTATTTCTATTATTATCCGAGATACAGCTAAGGGTTGTATTTGTATTTTTGAAAATAACACAGCTTGGGCTTGTATTTGTATTATTTTCTAAGATACAGCTATGGGTTGTATTTGTATTTTTGAAAATAACACAGCTTGGGCGTGTATTTGTATTATTTTCCAACATACAGCTCAGGGTTGTATTTGTATTTTGGTTAATAACAAAGCTTGGGGGTGTATTTGTATTATTTTCCGAGATACCGCTAAGGGTTGTATTTGTATTTTGGAAAATAACACATCTTGGGGTGTATTTGTATTATTTCCGAGATACAGCTAAGGCTTGTATTTGTATTATTGAAAATAACAGAGCTTGGGGGTGTATTTTTATTATTTTTCGAGATACAGCTAAGGGTTGTATTTGAATTTTTGAAAATAAACGAGTTTGGGGGTGTACTTGTATTATTTTCCAAGATAGAGCTAAAGGCTGTATTTCTGAAAATAACACAGCTTGGTGGTGTATTTGTATTATTTTCTGAGATACAGCTGTGGGTTTTATTTGTATTTTTGAAAATAACAGAGCTTGTGGGTGTATCCATATTATTTTCAAAGATACAGTTAAGGGTTGTATTTGTATTTTTGAAAATAACATATCTTGGGGGTGTATTTGTATTATTTTCCGAGATACAGCTACGGGATGTATTTATATTTTTGGAAATAACACAGCTTGGTCGTGTATTTGTATTATTTTCCGAGATACAGCTAAGGTGTGTATTTCTATTTTTGAAAATAACACAGATTGGGGGTGTTTTTGTATTATTTTCCGAGTTACAGCTCAGGGTTGTATTTGTATTTTTGAAAATAATACAGCTTGGGGGTGTATTTTTATTATTTTCTGAGATACAGCTAAGGATTGTATTTGTATTTTTGAAAATAACACAGCTTGGGGGTGTATTTCTATTATTTTCCGAGATACAGCTAACGGTTGTATTTGTATTTTTGAAAATAACACAGCTTTGGGGTGTATTTGTATTATTTTCCGAGATACTGCTATGGGTTGTATTTGTATTTTTGAAAATAACACAGCTTGGGGGTGTATTTGTATTATTTTCCGAGATACAGCTCATGGTTGTATTTGTATTTTTGAAAATAACACACCTTGGGGGTGTATTTGTATTATTTTCCGAGATACAGCTAAGGGTTGTATTTGTATTTTGGAAAATAACACAGCTTGGGCGTGTATTCTTATTATTTTCCGAGATACAGCTAAGGGTTGTGTTTGTATTTTTGAAAATAACACAGCATGGGGGTGTATTTGTATTATTTTCCATGATAAAGCTAAGGGCTGTATTTGTATTTTTGAAAATAACACAGCTTTGTGGTGTATTTGTATTATTTTCCGAGATACAGCTGTGGGTTGTATTTGTATTTTTGAAAATAACACAGCTTGGTGGTGTATTTGTATTATTTTCCGAGATACAGCTCTTGGTTGTATTTTTATTTTTGAAAATAACACACCTTGGGGGTGTATTTGTATTATTTTCGAGATACAGCTCAGGGTTGTATTTGTATTTTGGAAAATAACACAGCTTGTGGGTGTATTTTTATTATTTTCTGAGATACAGCTAAGGGTTGTATTTGAATTTTTGAAAATAAACGAGTTTGGGGGTGTATTTGTATTATTTTCCAAGATACAGCTAAGGGGTGTATTTGTATTTTTGAAAATAACACAGCTTGTTGGTGTATTTGTATTATTTTCCGAGATACTGCTGTGGGTTTTTTTTGTATTTTTGAAATTAACAGAGCTTGTGGGTGTATCCGTATTATTTTCCAAGATACAGTTAAGGGTTGTATTAGTATTTTTGAAAATAACACAGCTTTGGGGTGCATTTGTATAATTTTCTGAGATACAGCTAAGGGTTGTATTTGTATTTTTGAAAATAACACAGCTTGGGGGTGTATTTTTATTATTTTCCGAGATACAGCTATGGGTTGTATTTGTATTTTGAAAATTACACAGCTTGGGGGTGTATTTGTATTATTTTCCGAGATACAGCTAATGATTGTATTTGTATTTTTGAAAATAACACAGCTTGGGTGTGTTTTTGTATTATTTTCCGAGTTAAAGCTCAGGGTTATATTTGTATTTTTGAAAATAACACAGATTGTGGGTGTTTTGTATTATTTTCCGTGATACAGCTAAGGATTGTATTTGTATTTTTGAAAATAACCCAGCTTGGGGTTGTATTTGTATTATTTTCCGAGATACAGCTATGGGTTTTATTTGTATTTTGAAAATAACACAGCTTGGGTGTGTATTTCTATTATTATCCGGGATACAGCTCAGGGTTGTATTTGTATTTTTGAAAATAACACAGCTTGGGGGTGTATTTGTATTATATTCCAAGATACAGCTGTGATTTTTATTTGTATTTTTGAAAATAACAAAGCTTGGGGGTGTATTTGTATTATTTTCCGAGATACAGCTCAGGGTTGTATTTGTATTTTGGAAAATAACACAGCTTGGGGGTGTATTTGTATTATTTTCCGAGATACAGCTAAGGGTTGTATTTGTATTTTGGAAAATAACACAGCTTGAGGGTGTATTTGTATTATTTTACGAGATACAGCTATGGTTTGTATTTGTATTATTGAAAATAACACAGCTTGGGGATGTATTTCTGTTATTATCCGAGATGCAGCTCAGAGTTTTATTTGTATTTTGGAAAATAACACAGCTTGTGGGTGTATTTGTATTATTTTCCGAGATACACCAAGAGTTGTATTTGTATTTTTGAAAATAAAACAGATTGGGGGTGTATTTGTATTATTTTCCAAGTTACAACTCAGGGATGTATTTGTATTTTTGAAAATAACACAGCTTGGGGGTGTATTTCTATTATTATCCGAGATACAGCTCAGGGTTGTATTTGTGTTTTTGAAAATAACCCAGCTTGGGGTTGTGTTTGTATTATTTTCCAAGATACAGCTATTTGTTTCATTTGCATTTTTGAAAATAACACTGCTTGCTGGTGTATTTGTATTATTTTCCGCGATACAGCTCAGGGTTGTATAGGTATTTTTGAAAATAACACAGCTTGGGGGTGTATTTGTATTATTTTCCGTGATACAGCTAAGGGTTGTATTTGCATTACTGAAAATAACAGAGCTTTGGGGTGTATTTGTATTATTTTCCGAGATACAGCTCAGAGTTTTATTAGTATTTTGGAAAATAACACAGCTTGGGGGTGTATTTGTATTTTTTTCCGAGATACAGCTAACCGTTGTATTTGTATTTTTGAAAATAACACAGCTTGGGGGTGCATTTGTATTATTTTCCGAGATACAGCTCTGGGTTGTATTTGTATTTTTGAAAATAACAGAGCTTGGGGGTGTATTTGTATTATTTTCCGATATAGTGCTATGAGTTGTATTTGTATTTTTGAAAATAAGACAGCTTGGGTGTGTATTTGTATTATTTTCCGAGATACAGCTCAGGGTTGTATTTGTACTTTTGAAAATAACACAGCTTCGGGGTGTATTTGTATTATTTTCCGAGATACATCTAAGGTTTGTATTTGTATTATTGAAAATAACAGAGCTTTGGGGTGTATTTGTATTATTTTCCGAGATACAGCTAAGGGTTGTACTTGTATTTTTGAAAATAACACAGCTTAAGGGTGTTTTTCTATTATTTTCCGAGATACAGCTCAGGGTTGTATTTGTATTTTTGAAAATAACACAGCTTGGGAGTGTATATGTATTATTTTCCGAGTTACAGCTCAGGGTTGTATATGTATTTTTGAAAATAACACAGCTTGGGGGAATATTTGTATTATTTTCCGAGATACACCTAAAAATTGTATTTGTATTTTTGAAAATAACACAGCTTGGGGGTGTATTTGTATTATTTTCCGAGATACAGCATTTGGTTTTATTTGTATTTTTGAAAATAACACAGATTGGGGGTGTATTTGTATTATTTTCCATGTTACAACTCAGGGATGTATTTGTATTTTTGAAAATAACACAGCTTGGGGATGTATTTGTATTATTGTCCGAGATACAGCCAAGGATTGTAATTGTATTTTTGAAAATAACACAGCTTGTGGGTGTAATTGTATTATTTTCCGAGATACAGCTATGGGTTGTATTTTTATTTTTGAAAATACCACAGCTTGGGGGTGTATTTCTATTATTATTCGAGATGCAGCTCAGAGTTTTATTTGTATTTTGGAAAATAACCCAGCTTTGGGGTGTATTTGTATTATTTTCCGAGATACAGCTAAGAGTTGTATTTGTGTTTTTGAAAATAACACAGCTTGCGTGTGTATTTGTATTATTTTCCGAGATACAGCTATTGGTTGTATTTGTATTTTTGAAAATAACACAACTTGGGGGTGTATTTCTATTATTATCCGAGATAGAGCTCTGGGTTGTATTTGTATTTTTGAAAATAACACAGCTTGGGTTTGTGTTTGTATTATTTTCCAAGATACAGCTGTGGGTTTTATTTGTATTTTTGAAAATAACACAGCTTGGGGGTGTATTTGTTTTATTTTCCGAGATACTGCTAAGGGTTGTATTTGTATTTTTGAAAATAACACAGCTTTGGGGTGTATTTGTATTATTTTCCGAGGCACTGGTCTGGGTTGTATTTGTATTTTTGAAAATAACACAGCTTTGGGGTGTGTTTGTATTATTTTCCGAGATACAGCTCAGGGTTGTATTTGTATTTTTGAAAATAACACAGCTTGGTGGTGTATTTGTATTATTTTCCGAGATACAGCTAAGGGTTGTATTTGTATTATTGAAAATAACAGAGCTTTGGGGTGTATTTGTATTATTTTCCGAGATACAGCTATGGGTTGTATTTGTATTTTTGAAAATAACACAGCTTTTGGGTGTATTTGTATTATTTTCCGAGATACAGCTAACGGTTGTATTTGTATTTTTGAAAATAACACAGCTTTGGGGTGTATTTGTATTATTTTCCGAGATACTGCTATGGGTTGTATTTGTATTTTTGAAAATAACACAGCTTGGGGGTGTATTTGTATTATTTTCCGAGATACAGCTCAGGGTTGTATTTGTATTTTTGAAAATAACACAGCATGGGGGTGTATTTGTATTATTTTCCGAGATACAGATAAGGGTTGTATTTGTATTATTGAAAATAACAGAGCTTTGGGGTGTATTTGTATTATTTTCCGAGATACAGCTAAGGGTTGTATTTGTATTTTTGAAAATAACACACCTTGGGGGTGTATTTGTATTATTTTCCGAGATACAGCTATGGGTTGTATTTCTATTTTTGAAAATAACACAGCTTGGGCGTGTATTTTTATTACTTTCCGAGATTCTGCTATGGGTTGTATTTGTATTTTGAAAATTACACAGCTTGGGGGTGTATTTGTATTATTTTCCGAGATACAGCTCATGGTTGTATTTGTATTTTTGAAAATAACACATCTTGGGGGTGTATTTGTATTATTTTCGAGATACAGCTAAGGGTTGTATATGTATTTTGGAAAATAACACAGCTTGGTAGTGTATTTTTATTATTTTCCGAGATACAGCTAAGGGTTGTATTTGAATTTTTGAAAATAAACGAGTTTGGGGGTGAATTTGTATTATTTTCCAAGATACAGCTAAGGGCTGTATTTGTATTTTTGAAAATACCACAGCTTGGTGGTGTATTTGTATTATTTTCCGAGATACAGCTGTGGGTTTTATTTGTATTTTTGAAAATAACAGAGCGTGTGGGTGTATCCGTATTATTTTCCAAGATACAGTTAAGGGTTGTATTTGTATTTTTGAAAATAACACATCTTGGGGGTGTATTTGTATTATTTTTCGAGATACAGCTAAGGGTTGTATTTGTATTTTTGAAAATAACACAGCTTGGGTGTGTTTTTGTATTATTTTATGAGATAAAGCTAAGGTGTGTATTTCTATTTTAGAAAATAACACAGATTGGGGGTGTATTTGTATTATTTTCCGAGATACAGCTAAGGGTTGTATTTGTATTATTGAAAATAACAGAGCTTGGGGGTGTATTTGTATTGTTTTCCGAGATACAGCTAAGGGTTGTATTTGTATTTTTGAAAATAACACTGCTTGGGGGTGAATTTGTATTATTTTCCGAGATACAGCTAAGTTTTGTATTTGTATTTTTGAAAATAACACAGCTTGGGGGTGTTTTTGTATTATTTTCCGAGTTACAGCTCAGGGTTGTATTTGTATTTTTGAAAATAAAACAGATTGTGGGTGTGTTTGTATTATTTTCCGTGATACAGCTAAGGATTGTTTTTGTATTTTTGAAAATAACCCAGCTTGGGCGTGTATTTGTATTATTTTCCGAGATACAGCTATGGGTTGTATTTGTATTTTGAAAATAACACAGCTTGGGTGTGTATTTCTATTATTATCCGGGATACAGCTCAGGGTTGTATTCGTATTTTTGAAAATAACACAGCTTGGGGGTGTATTTGTATTATTTTCCAAGATACAGCTGTGGTTTTTATTTGTATTTTTGAAAATAACAAATATTGGGGGTGTATTTGTATTATTTTCCGAGATACAGCTCAGGGTTGTATTTGTATTTTGGAAAATAACACAGCTTGAGGGTGTATTTGTATTATTTTACGAGATACAGCTATGGGTTGTATTTGTATTATTGAAAATAACACAGCTTGGGGGTGTATTTCTGTTATTATCCGAGATGCAGCTCAGAGTTTTATTTGTATTTTGGAAAATAACACAGCTTGTGGGTGTATTTGTATTATTTTCCGAGATACACCTAAGAGTTGTATTTGTATTTTTGAAAATAACACAGATTGGGGGTGTATTTGTATTATTTTCCAAGTTACAACTCAGGGATGTATTTGTATTTTTGAAAATAACACAGCTTGGGGGTGTATTTCTATTATTATCCGAGATACAGCTCAGGATTGTATTTGTGTTTTTGAAAATAACCCAGCTTGGCGTTGTTTTTGTATTATTTTCCAAGATACAGCTATGGGTTTTATTTGTATTTTTGAAAATAACACAGCTTGCTGGTGTATTTGTATTATTTTCCGCGATACAGCTCAGGGTTGTATAGGTATTTTTGAAAATAACACAGCTTGGGGGTGTATTTGTATTATTTTCCGTGATACAGCTAAGGGTTGTATTTGTATTACTGAAAATAACAGAGCTTTGGGGTGTATTTGTATTATTTTCCGAGATACAGCTCAGAGTTTTATTAGTATTTTGGAAAATAACACAGCTTGGTGGTGTATTTGTATTATTTTCCGAGATACAGCTAAGAGTTGTATTTGTATTTTTGACAATAACACAGCTTGGGGGTGCATTTGTATTATTTTCCGAGATACAGCTCAGGGTTGTATTTGTATTTTTGAAAATAACAGAGCTTGGGGGTGTATTTGTATTATTTTCCGATATACTACTATGTGTTGTATTTGTATTTTTGAAAATAAGACAGCTTGGGTGTGTATTTGTATTATTTTCCGAGATACAGCTGTGGGTTTTATTTGTATTTTTGAAAATAACAGAGCTTCTGGGTGTATCTGTATTATTTTCTAAGATACATTTAAGGGTTGTATTTGCATTTTTTAAAATAAACGAGTTTGGGGGTGTATTTGTATTATTTTCCAAGATACAGCTAAGGGCTGTATTTGTATTTTTGAAAATAACACAGCTTGCTGCTGTATTTGTATTATTTTCCAAGTTACATCTCAGGGTTGTATTTGTATTTTTGAATATAACACAGCTTGGGGGTGTTTTTGTATTATTTTCCGAGATACAGTCAGGGTTGTATTTGTATTTTTGAAAATAACACAGCTTGGGCGTGTATTTGTATTATTTTCCGAGATACAGCTAAGGATTGTATTTGTATTTTCGAAAATAACACAGCTTGGGGGTGTATTTGTATTATTTTCCGAAATACAGCTATGGGTTGTATTTGTATTTTGAAAATAACACAGCTTGGGTGTGTATTTCTATTATTATCCGGGATACAGCTCAGGGTTGTATTTGTATTTTTGAAAATAACACAGCTTGGGGGTGTATTTGTATTATATTCCAAGATACAGCTGTGATTTTTATTTGTATTTTTGAAAGTAACAAAGCTTGGGGGTGTATTTGTATTATTTTCCGAGATACAGCTCAGGGTTGTATTTGTATTTTGGAAAATAACACAGCTTGGGGGTGTATTTGTATTATTTTCCGAGATACAGCTAAGGGTTGTATTTGTATTTTGGAAAATAACACAGCTTGAGGGTGTATTTGTATTATTTTACGAGATACAGCTATGGTTTGTATTTGTATTATTGAAAATAACACAGCTTGGGGGTGTATTTCTGTTATTATCCGAGATGCAGCTCAGAGTTTTATTTGTATTTTGGAAAATAAGACAGCTTGTGGGTGTATTTGTATTATTTTCCGAGATACACCAAGAGTTGTATTTGTATTTTTGAAAATAAAACAGATTGGGGGTGTATTTGTATTATTTTCCAAGTTACAACTCAGGGATGTATTTGTATTTTTGAAAATAACACAGCTTGGGGGTGTATTTCTATTATTATCCGAGATACAGCTCAGGGTTGTATTTGTGTTTTTGAAAATAACCCAGCTTGGGGTTGTGTTTGTATTATTTTCCAAGATACAGCTATTTTTTTCATTTGTATTTTTGAAAATAACACTGCTTGCTGGTGTATTTGTATTATTTTCCGCGATACAGCTCAGGGTTGTATAGGTATTTTTGAAAATAACACAGCTTGGGGGTGTATTTGTATTATTTTCCGAGATACAGCTTAGGGTTGTATTTGTATTTTTGAAAATAACACAGCTTGGGGGTGTATTTGTATTATTTTCCAAGATACAGCTTTTGGTTTTATTTGTATTTTTGATAATAACACAGATTGGGGGTGTATTTGTATTATTTTCCAAGTTACAACTCAGGGATGTATTTGTATTTTTGTAAATAACACAGCTTGGGGGTGTATTTGTATTATTGTCCGAGATACAGCCAAGGATTGTAATTGTATTTTTGAAAATAACACAGCTTGGGGGTGTATTTGTATTATTTTCCAAGATACAGCTTTTGGTTTTATTTGTATTTTTGATAATAACACAGATTGGGGGTGTATTTGTATTATTTTCCAAGTTACAACTCAGGGATGTATTTGTATTTTTGTAAATAACACAGCTTGGGGGTGTATTTGTATTATTGTCCGAGATACAGCCAAGGATTGTAATTGTATTTTTGAAAATAACACAGCTTGGGGGTGTATTTGTATTATTTTCCGAGATACAGCTATGGGTTGTATTTTTATTTTGAAAATACCACAGCTTGGGGGTGTATTTCTATTATTATTCGAGATGCAGCTCAGAGTTTTATTTGTATTTTGGAAAATAACCCAGCTTTGGGGTGTATTTGTATTATTTTCCGAGATACAGCTAAGAGTTGTATTTGTGTTTTTGAAAATAACACAGCTTGCGTGTGTATTTGTATTATTTTCCGAGATACAGCTATTGGTTGTATTTGTATTTTTGAAAATAACACAACTTGGGGGTGTATTTCTATTATTATCCGAGATAGAGCTCTGGGTTGTATTTGTATTTTTGAAAATAACACAGCTTGGGGTTGTGTTTGTATTATTTTCCAAGATACAGCTGTGGGTTTTATTTGTATTTTTGAAAATAACACAGCTTGGGGGTGTATTTGTTTTATTTTCCGAGATACTGCTAAGGGTTGTATTTGTATTTTTGAAAATAACACAGCTTTGGGGTGTATTTGTATTATTTTCCGAGGCACTGGTCTGGGTTGTATTTGTATTTTTGAAAATAACACAGCTTTGGGGTGTGTTTGTATTATTTTCCGAGATACAGCTCAGGGTTGTATTTGTATTTTTGAAAATAACACAGCTTGGTGGTGTATTTGTATTATTTTCCGAGATACAGCTAAGGGTTGTATTTGTATTATTGAAAATAACAGAGCTTTGGGGTGTATTTGTATTATTTTCCGAGATACAGCTATGGGTTGTATTTGTATTTTTGAAAATAACACAGCTTTTGGGTGTATTTGTATTATTTTCCGAGATACAGCTAACGGTTGTATTTGTATTTTTGAAAATAACACAGCTTTGGGGTGTATTTGTATTATTTTCCGAGATACTGCTATGGGTTGTATTTGTATTTTTGAAAATAACACAGCTTGGGGGTGTATTTGTATTATTTTCCGAGATACAGCTCAGGGTTGTATTTGTATTTTTGAAAATAACACAGCATGGGGGTGTATTTGTATTATTTTCCGAGATACAGATAAGGGTTGTATTTGTATTATTGAAAATAACAGAGCTTTGGGGTGTATTTGTATTATTTTCCGAGATACAGCTAAGGGTTGTATTTGTATTTTTGAAAATAACACACCTTGGGGGTGTATTTGTATTATTTTCCGAGATACAGCTATGGGTTGTATTTCTATTTTTGAAAATAACACAGCTTGGGCGTGTATTTTTATTACTTTCCGAGATTCTGCTATGGGTTGTATTTGTATTTTGAAAATTACACAGCTTGGGGGTGTATTTGTATTATTTTCCGAGATACAGCTCATGGTTGTATTTGTATTTTTGAAAATAACACATCTTGGGGGTGTATTTGTATTATTTTCGAGATACAGCTAAGGGTTGTATATGTATTTTGGAAAATAACACAGCTTGGTAGTGTATTTTTATTATTTTCCGAGATACAGCTAAGGGTTGTATTTGAATTTTTGAAAATAAACGAGTTTGGGGGTGAATTTGTATTATTTTCCAAGATACAGCTAAGGGCTGTATTTGTATTTTTGAAAATACCACAGCTTGGTGGTGTATTTGTATTATTTTCCGAGATACAGCTGTGGGTTTTATTTGTATTTTTGAAAATAACAGAGCGTGTGGGTGTATCCGTATTATTTTCCAAGATACAGTTAAGGGTTGTATTTGTATTTTTGAAAATAACACATCTTGGGGGTGTATTTGTATTATTTTTCGAGATACAGCTAAGGGTTGTATTTGTATTTTTGAAAATAACACAGCTTGGGTGTGTTTTTGTATTATTTTATGAGATAAAGCTAAGGTGTGTATTTCTATTTTAGAAAATAACACAGATTGGGGGTGTATTTGTATTATTTTCCGAGATACAGCTAAGGGTTGTATTTGTATTATTGAAAATAACAGAGCTTGGGGGTGTATTTGTATTGTTTTCCGAGATACAGCTAAGGGTTGTATTTGTATTTTTGAAAATAACACTGCTTGGGGGTGAATTTGTATTATTTTCCGAGATACAGCTAAGTTTTGTATTTGTATTTTTGAAAATAACACAGCTTGGGGGTGTTTTTGTATTATTTTCCGAGTTACAGCTCAGGGTTGTATTTGTATTTTTGAAAATAAAACAGATTGTGGGTGTGTTTGTATTATTTTCCGTGATACAGCTAAGGATTGTTTTTGTATTTTTGAAAATAACCCAGCTTGGGCGTGTATTTGTATTATTTTCCGAGATACAGCTATGGGTTGTATTTGTATTTTGAAAATAACACAGCTTGGGTGTGTATTTCTATTATTATCCGGGATACAGCTCAGGGTTGTATTCGTATTTTTGAAAATAACACAGCTTGGGGGTGTATTTGTATTATTTTCCAAGATACAGCTGTGGTTTTTATTTGTATTTTTGAAAATAACAAATATTGGGGGTGTATTTGTATTATTTTCCGAGATACAGCTCAGGGTTGTATTTGTATTTTGGAAAATAACACAGCTTGAGGGTGTATTTGTATTATTTTACGAGATACAGCTATGGGTTGTATTTGTATTATTGAAAATAACACAGCTTGGGGGTGTATTTCTGTTATTATCCGAGATGCAGCTCAGAGTTTTATTTGTATTTTGGAAAATAACACAGCTTGTGGGTGTATTTGTATTATTTTCCGAGATACACCTAAGAGTTGTATTTGTATTTTTGAAAATAACACAGATTGGGGGTGTATTTGTATTATTTTCCAAGTTACAACTCAGGGATGTATTTGTATTTTTGAAAATAACACAGCTTGGGGGTGTATTTCTATTATTATCCGAGATACAGCTCAGGATTGTATTTGTGTTTTTGAAAATAACCCAGCTTGGCGTTGTTTTTGTATTATTTTCCAAGATACAGCTATGGGTTTTATTTTTATTTTTGAAAATAACACAGCTTGCTGGTGTATTTGTATTATTTTCCGCGATACAGCTCAGGGTTGTATAGGTATTTTTGAAAATAACACAGCTTGGGGGTGTATTTGTATTATTTTCCGTGATACAGCTAAGGGTTGTATTTGTATTACTGAAAATAACAGAGCTTTGGGGTGTATTTGTATTATTTTCCGAGATACAGCTCAGAGTTTTATTAGTATTTTGGAAAATAACACAGCTTGGTGGTGTATTTGTATTATTTTCCGAGATACAGCTAAGAGTTGTATTTGTATTTTTGACAATAACACAGCTTGGGGGTGCATTTGTATTATTTTCCGAGATACAGCTCAGGGTTGTATGTGTATTTTTGAAAATAACAGAGCTTGGGGGTGTATTTGTATTATTTTCCGATATACTACTATGTGTTGTATTTGTATTTTTGAAAATAAGACAGCTTGGGTGTGTATTTGTATTATTTTCCGAGATACAGCTGTGGGTTTTATTTGTATTTTTGAAAATAACAGAGCTTGTGGGTGTATCTGTATTATTTTCTAAGATACATTTAAGGGTTGTATTTGCATTTTTTAAAATAAACGAGTTTGGGGGTGTATTTGTATTATTTTCCAAGATACAGCTAAGGGCTGTATTTGTATTTTTGAAAATAACACAGCTTGGGGGTGTATTTGTATTATTTTCCAAGTTACATCTCAGGGTTGTATTTGTATTTTTGAATATAACACAGCTTGGGGGTGTTTTTGTATTATTTTCCGAGATACAGTCAGGGTTGTATTTGTATTTTTGAAAATAACACAGCTTGGGCGTGTATTTGTATTATTTTCCGAGATACAGCTAAGGATTGTATTTGTATTTTCGAAAATAACACAGCTTGGGGGTGTATTTGTATTATTTTCCGAAATACAGCTATGGGTTGTATTTGTATTTTGAAAATAACACAGCTTGGGTGTGTATTTCTATTATTATCCGGGATACAGCTCAGGGTTGTATTTGTATTTTTGAAAATAACACAGCTTGGGGGTGTATTTGTATTATATTCCAAGATACAGCTGTGATTTTTATTTGTATTTTTGAAAGTAACAAAGCTTGGGGGTGTATTTGTATTATTTTCCGAGATACAGCTCAGGGTTGTATTTGTATTTTGGAAAATAACACAGCTTGGGGGTGTATTTGTATTATTTTCCGAGATACAGCTAAGGGTTGTATTTGTATTTTGGAAAATAACACAGCTTGAGGGTGTATTTGTATTATTTTACGAGATACAGCTATGGTTTGTATTTGTATTATTGAAAATAACACAGCTTGGGGGTGTATTTCTGTTATTATCCGAGATGCAGCTCAGAGTTTTATTGGTATTTTGGAAAATAAGACAGCTTGTGGGTGTATTTGTATTATTTTCCGAGATACACCAAGAGTTGTATTTGTATTTTTGAAAATAAAACAGATTGGGGGTGTATTTGTATTATTTTCCAAGTTACAACTCAGGGATGTATTTGTATTTTTGAAAATAACACAGCTTGGGGGTGTATTTCTATTATTATCCGAGATACAGCTCAGGGTTGTATTTGTGTTTTTGAAAATAACCCAGCTTGGGGTTGTGTTTGTATTATTTTCCAAGATACAGCTATTTTTTTCATTTGTATTTTTGAAAATAACACTGCTTGCTGGTGTATTTGTATTATTTTCCGCGATACAGCTCAGGGTTGTATAGGTATTTTTGAAAATAACACAGCTTGGGGGTGTATTTGTATTATTTTCCGAGATACAGCTTAGGGTTGTATTTGTATTTTTGAAAATAACACAGCTTGGGGGTGTATTTGTATTATTTTCCGAGATACAGCTTTTGGTTTTATTTGTATTTTTGATAATAACACAGATTGGGGGTGTATTTGTATTATTTTCCAAGTTACAACTCAGGGATGTATTTGTATTTTTGTAAATAACACAGCTTGGGGGTGTATTTGTATTATTGTCCGAGATACAGCCAAGGATTGTAATTGTATTTTTGAAAATAACACAGCTTGGGGGTGTATTTGTATTATTTTCCGAGATACAGCTATGGGTTGTATTTTTATTTTGAAAATACCACAGCTTGGGGGTGTATTTCTATTATTATTCGAGATGCAGCTCAGAGTTTTATTTGTATTTTGGAAAATAACACAGCTTGGGGGTGTATTTGTATTATTTTCCGAGATACAGCTAAGAGTTGTATTTGTGTTTTTGAAAATAACACAGCTTGCGTGTGTATTTGTATTATTTTCCGAGATACAGCTATTGGTTGTATTTGTATTTTTGAAAATAACACAGCTTGGGGGTGTATTTCTATTATTATCCGAGATGGAGCTCTGGGTTGTATTTGTATTTTTGAAAATAACACAGCTTGGGGTTGTGTTTGTATTATTTTCCAAGATACAGCTGTGGGTTTTATTTGTATTTTTGAAAATAACACAGCTTGGGGTGTATTTGTTTTATTTTCCGAGATACAGCTAAGGGTTGTATTTGTATTTTGGAAAATAACACAGCTTGGGGGTGTATTTTTATTATTTTCCGAGATACAGCTAAGGGTTGTATTTGAATTTTTGAAAATAAACGAGTTTGTGGGTGTATTCGTATTATTTTCCAAGATACAGCTAAGGGCTGTATTTGTATTTTTGAAAATAAAATAGCTTTGTGGTGTATTTGTATTATTTTCAGAAATACAGCTGTGGGTTTTATTTGTATTTTTCAAAATAACAGAGCTGGTGGGTGTATCCGTATTATTTTCCAAGATACAGTCAAGGGTTTTATTTGTGTTTTTGAAAATAACACATCTTGGGGGTGTATTTGTATTATTTTCCGAGATTCAGCTAAGGGTTGTATTTGTATTTTTGAAAATAACACAGCTTGGTGGTGTTTTTGTATTATTTTCCGAGATACAGCTAAGGTGTGTATTTCTATTTTTGAAAATAACACAGATTGGGGGTGTATTTGTATTATTTTCCGAGATACAGCTAAGGGTTTTATTTGTATTGTTGAAAATAACAGAGCTTGGGTGTGTATTTGTATTATTTTCCGAGATACAGCTCAGGGTTGTATTTGTATTTTTGAAAGTAACACAGCATGGGGGTGTATTTGTATTATTTTCCGAGATACAGATAAGGGTTGTATTTATATTATTGAAAATAACAGAGCTTTGAGGTGCATTTGTATTATTTTCCGAGATACAGCTAAGGGTTGTATTTGTGTTTTTGAAAATAACACAGCTTGGGTGTGTATTTTTATTATTCTCCGAGATACAGCTATGGGTTGTATTTGTATTTTGAAAATTACACAGCTTGGGGTTGTATTTGTATTATTTTCCGAGATACAGCTCATGGTTGTATTTGTATTTTTGAAAATAACACAGCTTGGGGGTGTTTTTGTATTATTTTCCGAGTTAAAGCTCAGGGTTGTATTTGTATTTTTGAAAATAACACAGATTGTGGGTGTTTTGTATTATTTTCCGTGATACAGCTAAGGATTGTATTTGTATTTTTGAAAATAACACAGCTTGGGGTTGTATTTGCATTATTTTCCGAGATACAGCTATGGGTTTTATTTGTATTTTGAAAATAACACAGCTTGGGTGTGTATTTCTATTATTATCCGGGATACAGCTCAGGGTTGTATTTGTATTTTTGAAAATAACACAGCTTGGGGGTGTATTTGTATTATATTCCAAGATACAGCTGTGATTTTTATTTGTATTTTTGAAAATAACAAAGCTTGGGGGTGTATTTGTATTATTTTCCGAGATACAGCTCAGGGTTGTATTTGTATTTTGGAAAATAACACAGCTTGGGGGTGTATTTGTATTATTTTCCGAGATACAGCTAAGGGTTGTATTTGTATTTTGGAAAATAACACAGCTTGAGGGTGTATTTGTAATATTTTACGAGATACAGCTATGGGTTGTATTTGTATTATTGAAAATAACACAGCTTGGGGGTGTATTTCTCTTATTATCCGAGATGCAGCTCAGAGTTTTATTTGTATTTTGGAAAATAACACAGCTTGTGGATGTATTTGTATTATTTTCCGAGATACACCAAGAGTTGTATTTGTATTTTTGAAAATAAAACAGATTGGGGGTGTATTTGTATTATTTTCCAAGTTACAACTCAGGGATGTATTTGTATTTTTGAAAATAACACAGCTTGGGGTTGTATTTCTATTATTATCCGAGATACAGCTCAGGGTTGTATTTGTGTTTTTGAAAATAACCCAGCTTGGGGTTGTGTTTGTATTATTTTCCAAGATACAGCTATGGGTTTTATTTGTATTTTTGAAAATAACACAGCTTGCTGGTGTATTTGTATTATTTTCCGCGATACAGCTCAGGGTTGTATAGGTATTTTTGAAAATAACACAGCTTGGGGGTGTATTTGTATTATTTTCCGTGATACAGCTAAGGGTTGTATTTGTATTACTGAAAATAACAGAGCTTTGGGGTGTATTTGTATTATTTTCCGAGATACAGCTCAGAGTTTTATTAGTATTTTGGAAAATAACACAGCTTGGGGGTGTATTTGTATTTTTTTCCGAGATACAGCTAACCGTTGTATTTGTATTTTTGAAAATAACACACATTGGGGGTGCATTTGTATTATTTTCCAAGATACAGCTCTGGGTTGTATTTGTATTTTTGAAAATAACAGAGCTTGGGGGTGTATTTGTATTATTTTCCGATATACTGCTATGAGTTGTATTTGTATTTTTGAAAATAAGACAGCTTGGGTGTGTATTTGTATTATTTTCCGAGATACAGCTCAGGGTTGTATTTGTACTTTTGAAAATAACACAGCTTCGGGGCGTATTTGTATTATTTTCCGAGATACATCTAAGGTTTGTATTTGTATTATTGAAAATAACAGAGCTTTGGGGTGTATTTGTATTATTTTCCGAGATACAGCTAAGGGTTGTACTTGTATTTTTGAAAATAACACAGCTTAAGGGTGTTTTTGTATTATTTTCCGAGATACAGCTCAGGGTTGTATTTGTATTTTTGAAAATAACACAGCTTGGGAGTGTATATGTATTATTTTCCGAGTTACAGCTCAGGGTTGTATATGTATTTTTGAAAATAACACAGGTTGGGGGTATATTTGTATTATTTTCCAAGATACACCTAAAAATTGTATTTGTATTTTTGAAAATAACACAGCTTGGGGGTGTATTTGTATTATTTTCCGAGATACAGCTAAGGGTTGTACTTGTATTTTTGAAAATAACACAGCTTAAGGGTGTTTTTGTATTATGTTCCGAGATACAGCTTAGGGTTGTATTTGTATTTTTGAAAATAACACAGCTTGGGGGTGTATTTGTATTATTTTCCGAGATACAGCTTTTGGTTTTATTTGTATTTTTGATAATAACACAGATTGGGGGTGTATTTGTATTATTTTCCAAGTTACAACTCAGGGATGTATTTGTATTTTTGTAAAAAACACAGCTTGGGGGTGTATTTGTATTATTGTCCGAGATACAGCCAAGGATTGTAATTGTATTTTTGAAAATAACACAGCTTGGGGGTGTATTTGTATTATTTTCCGAGATACAGCTATGGGTTGTATTTTTATTTTGAAAATACCACAGCTTGGGGGTGTATTTCTATTATTATTCGAGATGCAGCTCAGAATTTTTTTTGTATTTTGGAAAATAACCCAGCTTGGGGGTGTATTTGTATTATTTTCCGAGATACAGCTAAGAGTTGTATTTGTGTTTTTGAAAATAACACAGCTTGCGTGTGTATTTGTATTATTTTCCGAGATACAGCTATTGGTTGTATTTGTATTTTTGAAAATAACACAGCTTGGGGGTGTATTTCTATTATTATCCGAGATAGAGCTCTGGGTTGTATTTGTATTTTTGTAAATAACACGGCTTGGGGTTGTGTTTGTATTATTTTCCAAGATACAGCTGTGGGTTTTATTTGTATTTTTGAAAATAACACAGCTTGGGGTGTATTTGTTTTATTTTCCGAGATACAGCTAAGGGTTGTATTTGTATTTTTGAAAATAACACAGCTTTGGGGTGTATTTGTATTATTTTCTGAGGCACTGCTCTGGGTTGTATTTGTATTTTTGAAAATAACACAGCTTTGGGCTGTATTTGTATTATTTTCCGAGATACAGCTCAGGGTTGTATTTGTATTTTTGAAAATAATACAGCTTGGTGGTGTATTTGTATTATTTTCCGAGATACAGCTAAGGGTTTTATTTTTATTATTGAAAATAACAGAGCTTTGATGTGTATTTGTATTATTTTCCGAGATACACCTATGGGTTGTATTTGTATTTTTGAAAATAACACAGCTTTTGGGTGTATTTGTATGATTTTCCGAGATACAGCTAACGGTTGTATTTGTATTTTTGAAAATAACACAGCTTTGGGGTGTATTTGTATTATTTTCCGAGATACTGCTATGGGTTGTATTTGTATTTTTGAAAATAACACAGCTTGGGTGTGTATTTGTATTATTTTCCGAGATACAGCTCAGGGTTGTATTTGTATTTTTGAAAATAACAGAGCTTGGGGTTGTATTTGTATTATTTTCCGATATACTGCTATGAGTTGTATTTGTATTTTTGAAAATAAGACAGCTTGGGTGTGTATTTGTATTATTTTCCGAGATACAGCTCAGGGTTGTATTTGTACTTTTGAAAATAACACAGATTCGGGGTGTATTTGTATTATTTTCCGAGACACATCTAAGGTTTGTATTTGTATTATTGAAAATAACAGAGCTTTGGGGTGTATGTGTATTATTTTCCGAGATAGAGCTAAGGGTTGTACTTGTATTTTTGAAAATAACACAGCTTAAGGGTGTTTTTGTATTATTATCCGAGATACAGCTCAGGGTTGTATTTCTATTTTTGAAAATAACACATCTTGGGGGTGTATTTGTATTATTTTCGAGATACAGCTAAGGGTTGTATATGTATTTTGGAAAATAACACAGCTTGGGGGTGTATTTTTATTATTTTCCGAGATACAGCTAAGGGTTGTATTTGAATTTTTGAAAATAAACGAGTTTGTGGGTGTATTCGTATTATTTTCCAAGATACAGCTAAGGGCTGTATTTGTATTTTTGAAAATAACATAGCTTTGTGGTGTATTTGTATTATTTTCAGAAATACAGCTGTGGGTTTTATTTGTATTTTTCAAAATAACAGAGCTGGTGGGTGTATCCGTATTATTTTCCAAGATACAGTCAAGGGTTTTATTTGTATTTTTGAAAATAACACATCTTGGGGGTGTATTTGTATTATTTTCCGAGATTCAGCTAAGGGTTGTATTTGTATTTTTGAAAATAACACAGCTTGGTGGTGTTTTTGTATTATTTTCCGAGATACAGCTAAGGTGTGTATTTCTATTTTTGAAAATAACACAGATTGGGGGTGTATTTGTATTATTTTCCGAGATACAGCTAAGGGTTTTATTTGTATTATTGAAAATAACAGAGCTTGGGTGTGTATTTGTATTATTTTCCGAGATACAGCTCAGGGTTGTATTTGTATTTTTGAAAATAACACAGAATGGGGGTGTATTTGTATTATTTTCCGAGATACAGATAAGGGTTGTATTTATATTATTGAAAATAACAGAGCTTTGGGGTGCATTTGTATTATTTTCCGAGATACAGCTAAGGGTTGTATTTGTATTTTTGAAAATAACACAGCTTGGGGGTGTATTTTTATTATTCTCCGAGATACAGCTATGGGTTGTATATGTATTTTGAAAATTACACAGCTTGGGGTTGTATTTGTATTATTTTCCGAGATACAGCTCATGGTTGTATTTGTATTTTTGAAAATAACACAGCTTGGGGGTGTTTTTGTATTATTTTCCGAGTTAAAGCTCAGGGTTGTATTTGTATTTTTGAAAATAACACAGATTGTGGGTGTTTTGTATTATTTTCCGTGATACAGCTAAGGATTGTATTTGTATTTTTGAAAATAACCCAGCTTGGGGTTGTATTTGTATTATTTTCCGAGATACAGCTATGGGTTTTATTTGTATTTTGAAAATAACACAGCTTGGGTGTGTATTTCTATTATTATCCGGGATACAGCTCAGGGTTGTATTTGTATTTTTGAAAATAACACAGCTTGGGGGTGTATTTGTATTATATTCCAAGATACAGCTGTGATTTTTATTTGTATTTTTGAAAATAACAAAGCTTGGGGGTGTATTTGTATTATTTTCCGAGATACAGCTCAGGGTTGTATTTGTATTTTGGAAAATAACACAGCTTGGGGGTGTATTTGTATTATTTTCCGAGATACAGCTAAGGGTTGTATTTGTATTTTGGAAAATAACACAGCTTGAGGGTGTATTTGTAATATTTTACGAGATACAGCTATGGGTTGTATTTGTATTATTGAAAATAACACAGCTTGGGGGTGTATTTCTGTTATTATCCGAGATGCAGCTCAGAGTTTTATTTGTATTTTGGAAAATAACACAGCTTGTGGATGTATTTGTATTATTTTCCGAGATACACCAAGAGTTGTATTTGTATTTTTGAAAATAAAACAGATTGGGGGTGTATTTGTATTATTTTCCAAGTTACAACTCAGGGATGTATTTGTATTTTTGAAAATAACACAGCTTGGGGGTGTATTTCTATTATTATCCGAGATACAGCTCAGGGTTGTATTTGTGTTTTTGAAAATAACCCAGCTTGGGGTTGTGTTTGTATTATTTTCCAAGATACAGCTATGGGTTTTATTTGTATTTTTGAAAATAACACAGCTTGCTGGTGTATTTGTATTATTTTCCGAAATACAGCTCAGGGTTGTATAGGTATTTTTGAAAATAACACAGCTTGGGGGTGTATTTGTATTATTTTCCGTGATACAGCTAAGGGTTGTATTTGTATTACTGAAAATAACAGAGCTTTGGGGTGTATTTGTATTATTTTCCGAGATACAGCTCAGAGTTTTATTAGTATTTTGGAAAATAACACAGCTTGGGGGTGTATTTGTATTTTTTTCCGAGATACAGCTAACCGTTGTATTAGTATTTTTGAAAATAACACACATTGGGGGTGCATTTGTATTATTTTCCGAGATACAGCTCTGGGTTGTATTTGTATTTTTGAAAATAACAGAGCTTGGGGGTGTATTTGTATTATTTTCCGATATACTGCTATGAGTTGTATTTGTATTTTTGAAAATAAGACAGCTTGGGTGTGTATTTGTATTATTTTCCGAGATACAGCTCAGGGTTGTATTTGTACTTTTGAAAATAACACAGCTTCGGGGCGTATTTGTATTATTTTCCGAGATACATCTAAGGTTTGTATTTGTATTGTTGAAAATTACAGAGCTTTGGGGTGTATTTGTATTATTTTCCGAGATACATCTAAGGGTTGTACTTGTATTTTTGAAAATAACACAGCTTAAGGGTGTTTTTGTATTATTTTCCGAGATACAGCTCAGGGTTGTATTTGTATTTTTGAAAATAACACAGCTTGGGAGTGTATATGTATTATTTTCCGAGTTACAGCTCAGGGTTGTATATGTATTTTTGAAAATAACACAGCTTGGGGATATATTTGTATTATTTTCCGAGATACACCTAAAAATTGTATTTTTATTTTTGAAAATAACACAGCTTGGGGGTGTATTTGTATTATTTTCCGAGATACAGCTAAGGGTTGTACTTGTATTTTTGAAAATAACACAGCTTAAGGGTGTTTTTGTATTATTTTCCGAGATACAGCTTAGGGTTGTATTTGTATTTTTGAAAATAACACAGCTTTGGGGTGTATTTGTATTATTTTCCGAGATACAGCTTTTGGTTTTATTTGTATTTTTGATAATAACACAGATTGGGGGTGTATTTGTATTATTTTCCAAGTTACAACTCAGGGATGTATTTGTATTTTTGTAAATAACACAGCTTGGGGGTGTATTTGTATTATTGTCCGAGATACAGCCAAGGATTGTAATTGTATTTTTGAAAATAACACAGCTTGGGGGTGTATTTGTATTATTTTCCGAGATACAGCTATGGGTTGTATTTTTATTTTGAAAATACCACAGCTTGGGGGTGTATTTCTATTATTATTCGAGATGCAGCTCAGAGTTTTATTTGTATTTTGGAAAATAACCCAGCTTGGGGGTGTATTTGTATTATTTTCCGAGATACAGCTAAGAGTTGTATTTGTGTTTTTGAAAATAACACAGCTTGCGTGTGTATTTGTATTATTTTCCGAGATACAGCTATTGGTTGTATTTGTATTTTTGAAAATAACACAGCTTGGGGGTGTATTTCTATTATTATCCGAGATAGAGCTCTGGGTTGTATTTGTATTTTTGAAAATAACACAGCTTGGGGTTGTGTTTGTATTATTTTCCAAGATACAGCTGTGGGTTTTATTTGTATTTTTGAAAATAACACAGCTTGGGGTGTATTTGTTTTATTTTCCGAGATACAGCTAAGGGTTGTATTTGTATTTTTGAAAATAACACAGCTTTGGGGTGTATTTCTATTATTTTCTGAGGCACTGCTCTGGGTTGTATTTGTATTTTTGAAAATAACACAGCTTTGGGCTGTATTTGTATTATTTTCCGAGATACAGCTCAGGGTTGTATTTGTATTTTTGAAAATAATACAGCTTGGTGGTGTATTTGTATTATTTTCCGAGATACAGCTAAGGGTTTTATTTTTATTATTGAAAATAACAGAGCTTTGGGGTGTATTTGTATTATATTCCGAGATACACCTATGGGTTGTATTTGTATTTTTGAATATAACACAGCTTTTGGGTGTATTTGTATGATTTTCCGAGATACAGCTAACGGTTGTATTTGTATTTTTGAAAATAACACAGCTTTGGGGTGTATTTGTATTATTTTCCGAGATACTGCTATGGGTTGTATTTGTATTTTTGAAAATAACACAGCTTGGGGGTGTATTTGTATTATTTTCCGAGATACAGCTCAGGGTTGTATTTGTATTTTTGAAAATAACAGAGCTTGGGGTTGTATTTGTATTATTTTCCGATATACTGCTATGAGTTGTATTTGTATTTTTGAAAATAAGACAGCTTGGGTGTGTATTTGTATTATTTTCCGAGATACAGCTCAGGGTTGTATTTGTACTTTTGAAAATAACACAGATTCGGGGTGTATTTGTATTATTTTCCGAGACACATCTAAGGTTTGTATTTGTATTATTGAAAATAACAGAGCTTTGGGGTGTATGTGTATTATTTTCCGAGATACAGCTAAGGGTTGTACTTGTATTTTTGAAAATAACACAGCTTAAGGGTGTTTTTGTATTATTATCCGAGATACAGCTCAGGGTTGTATTTCTATTTTTGAAAATAACACATCTTGGGGGTGTATTTGTATTATTTTCGAGATACAGCTAAGGGTTGTATATGTATTTTGGAAAATAACACAGCTTGGTAGTGTATTTTTATTATTTTCCGAGATACAGCTAAGGGTTGTATTTGAATTTTTGAAAATAAACGAGTTTGGTGGTGAATTTGTATTATTTTCCAAGATACAGCTAAGGGCTGTATTTGTATTTTTGAAAATACTACAGCTTGGTGGTGTATTTGTATTATTTTCCGAGATACAGCTGTGGGTTTTATTTGTATTTTTGAAAATAACAGAGCGTGTGGGTGTATCCGTATTATTTTCCAATATACAGTTAAGGGTTGTATTTGTATTTTTGAAAATAACACATCTTGGGGTGTATTTGTATTATTTTTCGAGATACAGCTAAGGGTTTTATTTGTATTTTTGAAAATAACACAGCTTGGGTGTGTTTTTGTATTATTTTATGAGATAAAGCTAAGGTGTTTATTTCTATTTTAGAAAATAACACAGCTTGGTGGTGTATTTGTATTATTTTCCAAGATACAGCTAAGGGTTGTATTTGTATTATTGAAAATAACAGAGCTTTGGGGTGTATTTGTATTATTTTTCGAGATACAGCTATGGGTTGTATTTGTATTTTTGAAAATAACACAGCTTTTGGGTGTATTTGTATTATTTTCCGAGATACAGTTAACGGTTGTATTTGTATTTTTGAAAATAACACAGCTTTGGGGTGTATTTGTATTATTTTCCGAGATACTGCTATGGGTTGTATTTGTATTTTTGAAAATAACACAGCTTGGGGGTGTATTTGTATTATTTTCCGAGATACAGCTCAGGGTTGTATTTGTATTTTTGAAAATAACACAGCATGGGGGTGTATTTGTATTATTTTCCGAGATACAGATAAGGGTTTTATTTGTCTTATTGAAAATAACAGAGCTTAGGGGTGTATTTGCATTATTTTCCGAGATACAGCTAAGGGTTGTATTTGTATTTTTGAAAATAACACACCTTGGGGGTGTATTTCTATTATTTTCCGAGATACAGCTATGGGTTGTATTTCTATTTTTGAAAATAACACAGCTTGGGCGTGTATTTTTATTACTTTCCGAGATTCTGCTATGGGTTGTATTTGTATTTTTAAAATTACACAGCTTGGGGGTATATTTGTATTATTTTCCGAGATACAGCTCATGGTTGTATTTGTATTTTTGAAAATAACACATCTTGGGGGTGTATTTGTATTATTTTCGAGATACAGCTAAGGTTTGTATATGTATTTTGGAAAATAACACAGCTTGGTATTGTATTTTTATTATTTTCCGAGATACAGCTAAAGGTTGTATTTGAATTTTTGAAAATAAACGAGTTTGGGGGTGAATTTGTATTATTTTCCAAGATACAGCTAAGGGCTGTATTTGTATTTTTGAAAATACCACAGCTTGGTGGTGTATTTGTATTATTTTCCGAAATACAGCTGTGGGATTTATTTGTATTTTTGAAAATAACAGAGCGTGTGGGTGTATCCGTATTGTTTTCCAAGATACAGTTAAGGGTTGTATTTGTATTTTTGAAAATAACACATCTTGGGGTGTATTTGTATTATTTTTCAAGATACAGCTAAGGGTTGTATTTGTATTTTTGAAAATAACACAGCTTGGGTGTGTTTTTGTATTATTTTATGAGATAAAGCTAAGGTGTTTATTTCTATTTTAGAAAATAACACAGATTGGGGGTGTATTTGTATTATTTTCCGAGATACAGCTAAGGGTTGTATTTGTATTATTGAAAATAACAGAGCTTGGGGGTGTATTTGTATTGTTTTCCGAGATACAGCTAAGGGTTGTATTTGTATTTTTGAAAATAACACTGCTTGGGGGTGAATTTGTATTATTTTCCGAGATACAGCTATGGGTTGTATTTGTATTTTGAAAATAACACAGCTTGGGTGTGTATTTCTATTATTATCCGGGATACAGCTCAGGGTTGTATTTGTATTTTTGAAAATAACACAGCTTGGGGGTGTATTTGTATTATTTTCCAAGATACAGCTGTGGTTTTTATTTGTGTTTTTGAAAATAACAAAGCTTGGGGGTGTATTTGTATTATTTTCCGAGATACAGCTCAGGGTTGTATTTGTATTTTGGAAAATAACACAGCTCGGGGGTGTATTTGTATTGTTTTCCGAGATACAGCTAAGCGTTGTATTTGTATTTTGGAAAATACCACAGCTTGAGGGTGTATTTGTATTATTTTACGAGATACAGCTATGGGTTGTATTTGTATTATTGAAAATAACACAGCTTGGGGGTGTATTTCTGTTATTATCCGAGATGCAGCTCAGAGTTTTATTTGTATTTTGGAAAATAACACAGCTTGTGGGTGTATTTGTATTATTTTCCGAGATACACCTAAGAGTTGTATTTGTATTTTTGAATATAACACAGATTGGGGGTGTATTTGTATTATTTTCCAAGTTACAACTCAGGGATGTATTTGTAATTTTGAAAATAACACAGCTTGGGGGTGTATTTCTATTATTATCCGAGATACAGCTCAGGGTTGTATTTGTGTTTTTGAAAATAACCCAGCTTGGGGTTGTGTTTGTATTATTTTCAAAGATACAGCTATGGGTTTTATTTGTATTTTTGAAAATAACACAGCTTGCTGGTGTATTTGTATTATTTTCAGCGATACAGCTCAGGGTTGTATAGGTATTTTTGAAAATAACACAGCTTGGGGGTGTATTTGTATTATTTTCCGTGATACAGCTAAGGGTTGTATTTGTATTACTGAAAATAACAGAGCTTTGGGGTGTATTTGTATTATTTTCCGAGATACAGCTCAGAGTTTTATTAGTATTTTGGAAAATAACACAGCTTGGTGGTGTATTTGTATTATTTTCCGAGATACAGCTAAGCGTTGTATTTGTATTTTTGAAAATAACACAGCTTGGGGGTGCATTTGTATTATTTTCCAATATACTGCTATGAGTTGTATTTGTATTTTTGAAAATAAGACAGCTTGGGTGTGTATTTGTATTATTTCCGAGATACAGCTCAGGGTTGTATTTGTACTTTTGAAAATAACACAGCTTCGGGGTGTATTTGTATTATTTTCCGAGATACATCTAAGGTTTGTATTTGTATTATTGAAAATAACAGAGCTTTGGGGTGTATGTGTATTATTTTCCGAGATACAGCTAAGGGTTGTACTTGTATTTTTGAAAATAACACAGCTTAAGGGTGTTTTTGTATTATTATCCGAGATACAGCTCAGGGTTGTATTTGTATTTTTGAAAATAACACAGCTTGGGTGTGTATTTGTATTATTTTCCGAGATACAGCTTTTGGTTTTATTTGTATTTTTGATAATAACACAGATTGGGGGTGTATTTGTATTATTTTCCAAGTTACAACTCAGGGATGTATTTCTATTTTTGAAAATAACACAGCTTGGGGGTGTATTTGTATTATTGTCCGAGATACAGCCAAGGATTGTAATTGTATTTTTGAAAATAACACAGCTTGGGGGTGTATTTGTATTATTTTCCGAGATACAGCTATGGGTTATATTTTTATTTTTGAAAATACCACAGCTTGGGGGTGTATTTCTATTATTATTCGAGATACAGCTCAGAGTTTTATTTGTATTTTGGAAAATAACCCAGCTTGGGGGTGTATTTGTATTATATTCCGAGATACAGCTAAGAGTTGTATTTGTGTTTTTGAAAATAACACAGCTTGCGTGTGTATTTGTATTATTTTCCGAGATACAGCTATTGGTTGTATTTGTATTTTTGAAAATAACACAGCTTGGGGGTGTATTTCTATTATTATCCGAGATAGAGCTCTGGGTTGTATTTGTATTTTTGAAAATAACACAGCTTGGGGTTGTGTTTGTATTATTTTCCAAGATACAGCTGTGGGTTTTATTTGTACTTTTGAAAATAAAACAGCTTGGGGGTGTATTTGTTTTATTTTCCGAGATACAGCTAAGAGTTGTATTTGTATTTTTGAAAATAACACAGCTTTGGGGTGTATTTGTATTATTTTCCGAGATACAGCTCAGGGTTGTATTTGTATTTTTGAAAATAACACAGCTTGGTGGTGTATTTGTATTATTTTCCGAGATACAGCTAAGGTTTGTATTTGTATTATTGAAAATAACAGAGCTTTGGGGTGTATTTGTATTATTTTACGAGATACAGCTATGGGTTGTATTTGTATTTTTGAAAATAACACAGCTTTTGGGTGTATTTGTATTATTTTCCGAGATACAGCTAACGGTTGTATTTGTATTTTTGAAAATAACACAGCTTTGGGGTGTATTTGTATTATTTTCCGAGATACTGCTATGGGTTGTATTTGTATTTTTGAAAATAACACTGCTTGGGGGTGTATTTGTATTATTTTCCGAGATACAGCTCAGGGTTGTATTTGTATTTTTGAAAATAACACAGCATGGGGGTGTATTTGTATTATTTTCCGAGATACAGATAAGGGTTGTATTTGTCTTATTGAAAATAACAGAGCTTTGGGGTGTATTTGTATTATTTTCCGAGACACAGCTAAGGGTTGTATTTGTATTTTTGAAAATAACACACCTTGGGGGTGTATTTCTATTATTTTCCGAGATACAGCTATGGGTTGTATTTCTATTTTTGAAAATAACACAGCTTGGACGTGTATTTTTATTACTTTCCGAGATTCTGCTATGGGTTGTATTTGTATTTTGAAAATTACACAGCTTGGGGGTGTATTTGTATTATTTTCCGAGATACAGCTCATGGTTGTATTTGTATTTTTGAAAATAACACATCTTGGGGGTGTATTTGTATTATTTTCGAGATACAGCTAAGGGTTGTATATGTATTTTGGAAAATAACACAGATTGGTAGTGTATTTTTATTATTTTCCGAGATACAGCTAAGAGTTGTATTTGAATTTTTGAAAATAAACGAGTTTGGGGGTGAATTTGTTTTATTTTCCAAGATACAGCTAAGGGCTGTATTTGTATTTTTGAAAATACCACAACTTGGTGGTGGATTTGTATTATTTTCCGAGATACAGCTGTGGGTTTTATTTGTATTTTTGAAAATAACTCAGCTTGGGGGTGTATTTGTATTATTTTCCGAGATACAGCTCAGAGATGTATTTGTATTTTGGAAAATAACACAGCATGGGGGTGTATTTGTATTATTTTCCGAGATACAGCTAAGGGTTGTATTTGTATTTTGGAAAATAACACAGCTTGAGGGTGTATTTGTATTATTTTACGTGATACAGCTATGGGTTGTATTTGTATTATTGAAAATAACACAGCTTGGGGGTATATTTCTGTTATTATCCGAGATGCAGCTCAGAGTTTTATTTGTATTTTGAAAAATAACACAGCTTGTGGGTGTATTTGTATTATTTTCCGAGACACACCAAGAGTTGTATTTGTATTTTTGAAAATAACACAGCTTGGGGGTGTTTTTGTATTATTTTCCGATTTACAGCTCAGGGTTGTATTTGTATTTTTGAAAATAAAACAGATTGTGGGTGTGTTTGTATTATTTTCCGTGATACAGCTAAGGATTGTATTTGTATTTTTGAAAATAACCCAGCTTGGGGGTGTATTTGTATTATTTTCCGAGATACAGCTATGGGTTGTATTTGTATTTTGAAAATAACACAGCTTGGGTGTGCATTTCTATTACTATCCGGGATAGAGCTCAGGGTTGTATTCGTATTTTTGAAAATAACACAGCTTGGGGGTGTATTTGTATTATTTTCCAAGATACAGCTGTGGTTTTTATTTGTATTTTTGAAAATAACAAAGCTTGGGGGTGTATTTGTATTATTTTCCGAGATACAGCTCAGGGTTGTATTTGTATTTTGGAAAATAACACAGCTCGGGGGTGTATTTGTATTGTTTTCCGAGATACAGCTAAGGGTTGTATTTGTATTTTGGAAAATAACACAGCTTGAGGGTGTATTTGTATTATTTTACGAGATACAGCTATGGGTTGTATTTGTATTATTGAAAATAACACAGCTTGGGGGTGTATTTCTTTTATTATCCGAGATGCAGCTCAGAGTTTTATTTGTATTTTGGAAAATAACACAGCATGTGGGTGTATTTGTATTATTTTCCAAGTTACAACTCAGGGATGTATTTGTATTTTTGAAAATAACACAGCTTGGGGGTGTATTTCTATTATTATCCGAGATACAGCTCAGGGTTGTATTTGTGTTTTTGAAAATAACCCAGCTTGGGGTTGTGTTTGTATTATTTTCCAAGATACAGCTATGGGTTTTATTTGTATTTTTGAAAATAACACAGCTTGCTGGTGTATTTGTATTATTTTCCGAAATACAGCTCAGGGTTGTATAGGTATTTTTGAAAATAACACAGCTTGGGGGTGTATTTGTATTATTTTCCGTGATACAGCTAAGGGTTCTATTTGTATTACTGAAAATAACAGAGCTTTGGGGTGTATTTGTATTATTTTCCGAGATACAGCTCAGAGTTTTATTACTATTTTTGAAAATAACACAGCTTGGCGGTGTATTTGTATTATTTTCCGAGATACAGCTAAGATTTGTATTTGTATTTTTGACAATAACACAGCTTGGGGGTGCATTTGTATTATTTTCGGAGATACACCTCAGGGTTGTATTTGTATTTTTGAAAATAACAGAGATTGGGGGTGTATTTGTATTATTTTCCGATATACTGCTATGAGTTGTATTTGTATTTTTGAAAATAAGACAGCTTGGGTGGGTATTTGTATTATTTTCCTAGATACAGCTCAGGGTTGTATTTGTACTTTTGAAAATAACACAGCTTCGGGGTTTATTTGTATTATTTTCCGAGATACATCTAAGGTTTGTATTTGTATTATTGAAAATAACAGAGCTTTGGGGTGTATGTGTATTATTTTCCGAGATACAGCTAAGGGTTGTACTTGTATTTTTGAAAATAACACAGCTTAAGGGTGTTTTTGTATTATTATCCGAGATACAGCTCAGGGTTGTATTTGTATTTTGGAAAATAACACAGATTGGGGGTGTATTTGTATTATTTTCCGAGATAGAGCTCAGGGTTGTATTTGTATTTTTGAAAATAACACAGCATGGGGGTGTATTTGTATTATTTTCCGAGATGCAGATAAGGGTTGTATTTGTATTATTGAAAATAACAGAGCTTTGGGGTGTATTTGTATTATTTTCCGAGACACAGCTAAGGGTTGTATTTGTATTTTTGAAAATAACACACCTTGGGGGTGTATTTCTATTATTTTCCGAGATACAGCTATGGGTTGTATTTCTATTTTTGAAAATAACACAGCTTGGGCGTGTATTTTTATTACTTTCCGAGATTCTGCTATGGGTTGTATTTGTATTTTGAAAATTACACTGCTTGGGGGTGTATTTGTATTATTTTCCGAGATACAGCTCATGGTTGTATTTGTATTTTTGAAAATAACACATCTTGGGGGTGTATTTGTATTATTTTCGAGATACAGCTAAGGGTTGTATATGTATTTTGGAAAATAACACAGCTTGGTAGTGTATTTTTATTATTTTCCGAGATACAGCTAAGAGTTGTATTTGAATTTTTGAAAATAAACGAGTTTGGGGGTGAATTTGTATTATTTTCCAAGATACAGCTAAGGGCTGTATTTGTATTTTTGAAAATACCACAGCTTGGTGGTGTATTTGTATTATTTTCCGAGATACAGCTGTGGGTTTTATTTGTATTTTTGAAAATAACAGAGCGTGTGGGTGTATCCGTAATTTTCTCCAAGATACAGTTAAGGGTTGTATTTGTATTTTTGAAAATAACACATCTTGGGGGTGTATTTGTATTATTTTTCGAGATACAGCTAAGGGTTGTATTTGTGTTTTTGAAAATAACACAGCTTGGGTGTGTTTTTGTATTATTTTATGAGATAAAGCTAAGGTGTGTATTTCTATTTTAGAAAATAACCCAGCTTGGGGGTGTATTTGTATTATTGTCCGAGATACAGCCAAGGATTGTAATTGTATTTTTGAAAATAACACAGCTTGGGGGTGTATTTGTATTATTTTTTGAGATACAGCTATGGGTTGTATTTTTATTTTTGAAAATACCACAGCTTGGGGGTGTATTTCTATTATTATTCGAGATACAGCTCAGAGTTTTATTTGTATTTTGGAAAATTACCCAGCTTGGGGGTGTATTTGTATTATATTCCGAGATACAGCTAAGAGTTTTATTTGTGTTTTTGAAAATAACACAGCTTGCGTGTGTATTTGTATTATTTTCCGAGATACAGCTATTGGTTGTATTTGTATTTTTGAAAATAACACAGCTTGGGGGTGTATTTCTATTATTATCCGAGATAGAGCTCTGGGTTGTATTTGTATTTTTGAAAATAACACAGCATGGGGTTGTGTTTGTATTATTTTCCAAGATACAGCTGTGGGTTTTATTTTTATTTTTGAAAATAACACAGCTTGGGGGTGTATTTGTTTTATTTTCCGAGATACAGCTAAGGGTTGTATTTGTATTTTTGAAAATAACACAGCTTTGGGGTGTATTTGTATTATTTTCTGAGGCACTGCTCTGGGTTGTATTTGTATTTTTGAAAATAACACATCTTTGGGGTGTATTTGTATTATTTTCCGAGATACAGATCAGGGTTGTATTTGTATTTTTGAAAATAACACATCTTGGGGGTTTATTTGTATTATTTTCGAGATACAGCTAAGGGTTGTATATGTATTTTTGAAAATAACCCAGCTTGGTAGTGTATTTTTATTATTTTCCGAGATACAGCTAAGGGTTGTATTTGAATGTTTGAAAATAAACGAGTTTGGGGGTGAATTTGTATTATTTTCCAAGATACAGCTAAGGGCTGTATTTGTATTTTTGAAAATACCACAGCTTGGTGGTGTATTTGTATTATTTTCCGAGATACAGCTGTGGGTTTTATTTGTATTTTTGAAAATAACAGAGCGTGTGGGTGTATCCGTATTATTTTCCAAGATAGAGTTAAGGGTTGTATTTGTATTTTTGAAAATAACACATCTTGGGGGTGTATTTGTATTATTTTTCGAGATACAGCTAAGGGTTGTATTTGTATTTTTGAAAATAACACAGCTTGGGTGTGTTTTTGTATTATTTTATGAGATAAAGCTAAGGTGTGTATTTCTATTTTAGAAAATATCACAGATTGTGGGTGTATTTGTATTATTTTCCGAGATACAGCTAAGGGTTGTATTTGTATTATTGAAAATAACAGAGCTTGGGGGTGTATTTGTATTGTTTTCCGAGTTACAGCTCAGGGTTGTATTTGTATTTCTGAAAATAAAACAGATTGTGGTTGTGTTTGTATTATTTTCCGTGATACAGCTAAGGATTGTATTTGTATTTTTGAAAATAACCCAGCTTTGGGGTGTATTTGTATTATTTTCCGAGATACAGCTATGGGTTGTATTTGTATTTTGAAAATAACACAGCTTGGGTGTGTATTTCTATTATTATCCGGGATACAGCTCAGGGTTGTATTTGTATTTTTGAAAATAACACAGCTTGGGTGTGTTTTTGTATTATTTTATGAGATAAAGCTAAGGTGTGTATTTCTATTTTAGAAAATAACCCAGCTTGGGGGTGTATTTGTATTATTTTCCGAGATACAGCTAAGAGTTGTATTTGTGTTTTTGAAAATAACACAGCTTGCGTGTGTATTTGTATTATTTTCCGAGATACAGCTATTGGTTGTATTTGTATTTTTGAAAATAACACAGCTTGGGGGTGTATTTCTATTATTATCCGAGATAGAGCTCTGGGTTGTATTTGTATTTTTGAAAATAACACTGCTTGGAGTTGTGTTTGTATTATTTTCCAAGATACAGCTGTGGGTTTTATTTGTATTTTTGAAAATAACACAACTTTTGGGTGTATTTGTTTTATTTTCCGAGATACAGCTAAGGGTTGTATTTGTATTTTTGAAAATAACACAGCTTTGGGGTGTATTTGTATTATTTTCTGAGGCACTGCTCTGGGTTGTATTTGTATTTTTGAAAATAACACAGCTTTGGGGTGTATTTGTATTATTTTCCGAGATACAGCTCAGGGTTTTATTTGTATTTTTGAAAATAACAGAGCTTGGTGGTGTATTTGTATTATTTTCCGAGATACAGCTAAGGGTTGTATTTGTATTATTGAAAATAACAGAGCTTTGGGGAGTATTTGTATTATTTTCCGAGATACAGCTCAGGGTTGTATTTGTATTTTTGAAAATAACACAGCATGGGGGTGTATTTGTATTATTTTCCGAGATACAGATAAGGGTTGTAATTGTATTATTGAAAATAACAGAGCTTTGGGGTGTATTTGTATTATTTTCCGAGATACAGCTAAGGGTTGTATTTGTATTTTTGAAAATAACACACCTTGGGGGTGTATTTCTATTATTTTCCGAGATACAGCTATGGGTTGTATTTCTATTTTTGAAAATTACACAGCTTGGGCGTGTATTTTTATTACTTTCCGAGATTCTGCTATGGGTTGTATTTGTATTTTGAAAATTACACAGCTTGGGGGTGTGTTTGTATTATTTTCCGAGATACAGCTCATGGTTGTATTTGTATTTTTGAAAATAACACATCTTGGGGGTTTATTTGTATTATTTTCGAGATACAGCTAAGGGTTGTATATGTATTTTGGAAAATAACACAGCTTGGTAGTGTATTTTTATTATTTTCCGAGATACAGCTAAGGGTTGTATTTGAATGTTTGAAAATAAACGAGTTTGGGGGTGAATTTGTATTATTTTCCAAGATACAGCTAAGGGCTGTATTTGTATTTTTGAAAATACCACAGCTTGGTGGTGTATTTGTATTATTTTCCGAGATACAGCTGTGGGTTTTATTTGTATTTTTGAAAATAACAGAGCGTGTGGGTGTATCCGTATTATTTTCCAAGATACAGTTAAGGGTTGTATTTGTATTTTTGAAAATAACACATCTTGGGAGTGTATTTGTATTATTTTTCGAGATACAGCTAAGGGTTGTATTTGTATTTTTGAAAATAACACAGCTTGGGTGTGTTTTTGTATTATTTTATGAGATAAAGCTAAGGTGTGTATTTCTATTTTAGAAAATATCACAGATTGGGGGTGTATTTGTATTATTTTCTGAGATACAGCTAAGGGTTGTATTTGTATTATTGAAAATAACAGAGCTTGGGGGTGTATTTGTATTGTTTTCTGAGTTACAGCTCAGGGTTGTATTTGTATTTCTGAAAATAAAACAGATTGTGGGTGTGTTTGTATTATTTTCCGTGATACAGCTAAGGATTGTATTTGTATTTTTGAAAATAACCCAGCTTGGGGGTGTATTTGTATTATTTTCCGAGATACAGCTATGGGTTGTATTTGTATTTTGAAAATAACACAGCTTGGGTGTGTATTTCTATTATTATCCGGGATACAGCTCAGGCTTGTATTTGTATTTTTGAAAATAACACAGTTTGGGGGTGTATTTGTATTATTTTCCAAGATACAGCTGTGGTTTTTATTTGTATTTTTGAAAATAACAAAGCTTGGGGGTGTATTTGTATTATTTTCCGAGACACAGCTCAGGGTTGTATTTGTATTTTGGAAAATAACACAGCTCGGGGGTGTATTTGTATTGTTTTCCGAGATACAGCTAAGGGTTGTATTTGTATTTTGGAAAATAACACAGCTTGAGGGTGTATTTGTATTATTTTACGAGATACAGCTATGGGTTGTATTTGTATTATTGAAAATAACACAGCTTGGGGGTGTATTTCTGTTATTATCCGAGATGCAGCTCAGAGTTTTATTTGTATTTTGGAAAATAACACAGCTTGTGGGTGTATTTGTATTATTTTCCGAGATACACCTAAGAGTTGTATTTGTATTTTTGAAAATAACACAGATTGGAGGTGTATTTGTATTATTTTCCAAGTTACAACTCAGGGATGTATTTGTATTTTTGAAAATAACACAGCTTGGGGGTGTATTTCTATTATTATCCGGGATACATCTCAGGGTTGTATTTGTGTTTTTGAAAATAACCCAGCTTGGGGTTGTGTTTGTATTATTTTCCAAGATACAGCTATGGTTTTTATTTGTATTTTTGAAAATAACACAGCTTGCTGGTGTATTTGTATTATTTTCCGTGATACAGCTCAGGGTTGTATAGGTATTTTTGAAAATAACACAGCTTGGGGGTGTATTTGTATTATTTTCCGTGATACAGCTAAGGGTTGTATTTGTATTACTGAAAATAACAGAGCTTTGGGGTGTATTTGTATTATTTTCCGAGATACAGCTCAGAGTTTTATTAGTATTTTGGAAAATAACACAGCTTGGGGGTGTATTTGTATTATTTTCCGAGATACAGCTAAGAGTTGTATTTGTATTTTTGAAAATAACACAGCTTGGGTGTGCATTTGTATTATTTTCCGAGATACAGCTCAGGGTTGTATTTGTATTTTTGAAAATAACAGAGCTTGGGGGTGTATTTGTATTATTTTCCGATATACTGCTATGAGTTGTATTTGTATTTTTGAAAATAAGACAGATTGGGTGTGTATTTGTATTATTTTCCGAGATACAGCTCAGGCTTGTATTTGTACTTTTGAAAATAACACAGCTTCGGGGTTTATTTGTATTGTTTTCCGAGATACATCTAAAGTTTGTATTTGTTTTATTGAAAATAACAGAGCTTTGGGGTGTATTTGTTTTATTTTCCGAGATACAGCTAAGGGTTGTATTTGTATTTTTGAAAATAACACAGCTTTGGGGTGTATTTGTATTATTTTCCGAGACACTGCTCTGGGTTGTATTTGTATTTTTGAAAATAACACAGCTGTGGGGTGTATTTCTATTATTTTCCGAGATACAGCTCAGGGTTGTATTTGTATTTTTGAAAATAACACAGTTTGGTGGTGTATTTGTATTATTTTCCGAGATACAGCTAAGGGTTGTATTTGTATTATTGAAAATAACAGAGCTTTGGGGTGTATGTGTATTATTTTCCGAGATACAGCTAAGGGTTGTTCTTGTATTTTTGAAAATAACACAGCTTAAGGGTGTTTTTGTATTATTTTCCGAGATACAGCTTAGGGTTGTATTTGTATTTTTGAAAATAACACAGCTTGAGGGTGTATTTGTATTATTTTCCGAGATACAGCTTTTGGTTTTATTTGTATTTTTGATAATAACACAGATTGGGGGTGTATTTGTATTATTTTCCAAGTTACAACTCAGGGATGTATTTGTATTTTTGAAAATAACAAAGCTTGGGGGTGTATTTGTATTATTGTCCAAGATACAGCCAAGGATTGTAATTGTATTTTTGAAAATAACACAGCTTGGGGGTGTATTTGTATTATTTTCCGAGATACAGCTATGGGTTGTATTTTTATTTTTGAAAATACCACAGCTTGGGGGTGTATTTCTATTATTATTCGAGATGCAGCTCAGAGTTTTATTTGTATTTTGGAAAATAACCCAGCTTAGGGGTGTATTTGTATTATTATCCAAGATACAGCTATGGGTTTTATTTGTATTTTTGAAAATAACACACCTTGGGGGTGTATTTGTTTTATTTTCCGAGATACAGCTAAGTGTTGTATTTGTATTTTTGAAAATAACACAGCTTTGGGGTGTATTTGTATTATTTTCCGAGACACTGCTCTGGGTTGTATTTGTATTTTTGAAAATAACACAGCTTTGGGGTGTATTTGTATTATTTTCCGATATACAGCTCAGGGTTGCATTTGTATTTTTGAAAATAACACAGCTTGGTGGTGTATTTGTATTATTTTCCGAGATACAGCTAAGGGTTGTATTTGTATTATTGAAAATAGCAGAGCTTCGGGGTGTATTTGTATTATTTTCCGAGATACAGCTATGGGTTGTGTTTGTATTTTTGAAAATAACACAGCTTTTGGGTGTATTTGTATTATTTTCCGAGATACAGCTAACGGTTGTATTTGTATTTTTGAAAATAACACAGCTTTGGGGTGTATTTGTATTATTTTCCGAGATACAGATAAGGGTTGTATTTGTATTATTGAAAATAACAGAGCTTTTGGGTGTATTTGTATTATTTTCCGAGATACAGCTAAGGGTTGTATTTGTATTTTTGAAAATAACACACCTTGGGGGTGTATTTCTATTATTTTCCGAGATAGAGCTATGGGTTGTATTTCTATTTTTGAAAATAACACAGCTTGGGCGTGTATTTTTATTACTTTCCGAGATTCTGCTATGGGTTGTATTTGTATTTTGAAAATTACACAGCTTGGGTGTGTTTTTGTATTATTTTATGAGATAAAGCTAAGGTGTGTATTTCTATTTTAGAAAATAACACAGATTGGGGGTGTATTTGTATTATTTTCGGAGATACAGCTAAGGGTTGTATTTGTATTATTGAAAATAACAGAGCTTGGGGGTGTATTTGTATTGTTTTCCGAGATACAGCTAAGGGTTGTATTTGTATTTTTGAAAATAACACTGCTTGGGGGTGAATTTGTATTATTTTCCGAGATACAGCTAAGGTTTGTATTTGTATTTTTGAAAATAACAAAGCTTGGGGGTGTTTTTGTATTATTTTCTGAGTTACAGCTCAGGGTTGTATTTGTATTTTTGAAAATAAAACAGATTGTGGGTGTTTTTGTATTATTTTCCGTGATACAGCTAAGGATTGTATTTGTATTTTTGAAAATAACCCAGCTTGGGGGTGTAATTGTATTATTTTTTGAGATACAGCTATGGGTTGTATTTGTATTTTGAAAATAACACAGCTTGGGTGTGTATTTCTATTATTATCCGGTATAGACCTCAGGTTTGTATTTGTATTTTTGAAAATAACACAGCTTGGTGGTGTATTTGTATTATTTTCCAAGACACAGCTGTGGTTTTTATTTTTATTTTTGAAAATAACAAAGCTTGGGGGTGTATTTGTATTATTTTCCGAGATACAGCTCAGGGTTGTATTTGTATTTTGGAAAATAACACAGCTTGGGGGTTTATTTGTATTATTTTCCGAGATACAGCTAAGGGTTGTATTTGTATTTTGGAAAATAACACAGCTTGGGTGTGTTTTTGTATTATTTTATGAGATAAAGCTAAGGTGTGTATTTCTATTTTAGAAAATAACCCAGCTTGGGGGTGTATTTGTATTATTGTCCGAGATACAGCCAAGGATTGTAATTGTATTTTTGAAAATAACACAGCTTGGGGGTGTATTTGAATTATTTTTTGAGATACAGCTATGGGTTGTATTTTTATTTTTGAAAATACCACAGCTTGAGTGTGTATTTCTATTATTATTCGAGATACAGCTCAGAGTTTTATTTGTATTTTGGAAAATTACCCAGCTTGGGGGTGTATTTGTATTATATTCCGAGATACAGCTAAGAGTTTTATTTGTGTTTTTGAAAATAACACAGCTTGCGTGTGTATTTGTATTATTTTCCGAGATACAGCTATTGGTTGTATTTGTATTTTTGAAAATAACACAGCTTGGGGGTGTATTTCTATTATTATCCGAGATAGAGCTCTGGGTTGTATTTGTATTTTTGAAAATAACACAGCTTGTGGTTGTGTTTGTATTATTTTCCAAGATGCAGGTATGGGTTTTATTTGTATTTTTGAAAATAACACAGCTTGGGGGTGTATTTGTTTTATTTTCCGAGATACAGCTAAGGGTTGTATTTGTATTTTTGAAAATAACAAAGCTTGGGGGTGTATTTGTATTATTTTCCAAGACACAGCTCAGGGTTGTATTTGTATTTTGGAAAATAACACAGCTCGGGGGTGTATTTGTATTGTTTTCCGAGATACAGCTAAGGGTTGTATTTGTATTTTTGAAAATAACACAGCCTTGTGGCGTATTTGTATTATTTTCCGGGATATAGCTAAGTGTTGTATTTGTATTATTGAAAATAACAGAGCTTTGGGGTGTATTTGTATTATTTTCCTTGATACAGCTATGGGTTGTATTTGTGTTTTTGAAAATAACACAGCTTTTGGGTGTATTTGTATTATTTCCGAGATACAGCTAACGGTTGTATTTGTATTTTTGAAAATAACACTGCTTTGGGGTGTTTTTGTATTATTTTCCGAGATACTGCTATGGGTTGTATTTGTATTTTTGAAAATAACACAGCTTGGGGGTGTATTTGTATTATTTTCCGAGATAGAGCTCAGGGTTGTATTTGTATTTTTGAAAATAACACAGCATGGGGGTGTATTTGTATTATTTTCCGAGATGCAGATAAGGGTTGTATTTGTATTATTGAAAATAACAGAGCTTTGGGGTGTATTTGTATTATTTTCCGAGACACAGCTAAGGGTTGTATTTGTATTTTTGAAAATAACACACCTTGGGGGTGTATTTCTATTATTTTCCGAGATACAGCTATGGGTTGTATTTCTGTTTTTGAAAATAACACAGCTTGGGCGTGTATTTTTATTATTTTCTGAGATTCTGCTATGGGTTGTATTTGTATTTTGAAAATTACACAGCTTGGGGGTGTATTTGTATTATTTTCCGAGATACAGCTCATGGTTGTATTTGTATTTTTGAAAATAACACATCTTGGGGGTGTATTTGTATTATTTTCGAGATACAGCTAAGGGTTGTATATGTATTTTGGAAAATAACACAGCTTGGTAGTGTATTTTTATTATTTTCCGAGATACAGCTAAGGGTTGTATTTGAATTTTTGAAAATAAACGAGTTTGGGGGTGAATTTGTATTATTTTCCAAGATACAGCTAAGGGCTGTATTTGTATTTTTGAAAATACCACAGCTTGGTGGTGTATTTGTATTATTTTTCGAGATACAGCTGTGGGTTTTATTTGTATTTTTGAAAATTACAGAGCGTGTGGGTGTATCCGTATTATTTTCCAAGATACAGTTAAGGGTTGTATTTGTATTTTTGAAAATAACACATCTTGGGGGTGTATTTGTATTATTTTTCGAGATACAGCTAAGGGTTGTATTTGTATTTTTGAAAATAACACAGCTTGGGTGTGTTTTTGTATTATTTTATGAGATAAAGCTAAGGTGTGTATTTCTATTTTAGAAAATATCACAGATTGGGGGTGTATTTGTATTATTTTCCGAGATACAGCTAAGGGTTGTATTTGTATTATTGAAAATAACAGAGCTTGGGGGTGTATTTGTATTGTTTTCCGAGTTACAGCTCAGGGTTGTATTTGTATTTCTGAAAATAAAACAGATTGTGGGTGTGTTTGTATTATTTTCCGTGATACAGCTAAGGATTGTATTTGTATTTTTGAAAATAACCCAGCTTGGGGGTGTATTTGTATTATTTTCCGAGATACAGCTATGTGTTGTATTTGTATTTTGAAAATAACACAGCTTGGGTGTGTATTTCTATTATTATCCGGGATACAGCTCAGGGTTGTATTCGTATTTTTGAAAATAACACAGCTTGGGGGTTTATTTGTATTATTTTCCAAGATACAGCTGTGGTTTTTATTTGTATTTTTGAAAATAACAAATATTGGGGGTGTATTTGTATTATTTTCCGAGATACAGCTCAGGGTTGTATTTGTATTTTGGAAAATAACACAGCTCGGGGGTGTATTTGTATTGTTTTCCAACATACAGCTAAGGGTTGTATTTGTATTTTGGAAAATAACACAGCTTGAGGGTGTATTTGTATTATTTTATGAGATACAGCTATGGGTTGTATTTGTATTATTGAAAATAACACAGATTGGGGGTGTATTTCTGTTATTATCCGAGATGCAGCTCAGAGTTTTATTTGTATTTTGGAAAATAACACAGCTTGTGGGTGTATTTGTATTATTTTCCGAGATACACCTAAGAGTTGTATTTGTATTTTTGAAAATAACACAGATTGGTGGTGTATTTGTATTATTTTCCAAGTTACAACTCAGGGATGTATTTGTATTTTTGAAAATAACACAGCTTGGGGGTGTATTTCTATTATTATCCGAGATACAGCTCAGGATTGTATTTGTGTTTTTGAAAATAACCCAGCTTGGCGTTGTTTTTGTATTATTTTCCAAGATACAGCTATGGGTTTTATTTGTATTTTTGAAAATAACACAGCTTGCTGGTGTATTTGTATTATTTTCCGCGATACAGCTCAGGGTTGTATAGGTATTTTTGAAAATAACACAGCTTGGGGGTGTATTTGTATTATTTTCCGTGATACAGCTAAGGGTTGTATTTGTATTACTGAAAATAACAGAGCTTTGTGGTGTATTTGTATTATTTTCCGAGATACAGCTCAGAGTTTTATTAGTATTTTGGAAAATAACACAGCTTGGTGGTGTATTTGTATTATTTTCCGAGATACAGCTAAGAGTTGTATTTGTATTTTTGACAATAACACAGCTTGGGGTCGCATTTGTATTATTTTCCGAGATACAGCTCAGGGTTGTATTTGTATTTTTGAAAATAACAGAGCTTGGGGGTGTATTTGTATTCTTTTCCGATATACTGCTATGTGTTGTATTTGTATTTTTGAAAATAAGACAGCTTGGGTGTGTATTTGTATTATTTTCCGAGATACAGCTGTGGGTTTTATTTGTATTTTTGAAAATAACAGAGCTTGTGGGTGTATCTGTATTATTTTCTAAGATACATTTAAGGGTTGTATTTGCATTTTTTAAAATAAACGAGTTTGGGGGTGTATTTGTATTATTTTCCAAGATACAGCTAAGGGCTGTATTTGTATTTTTGAAAATAACACAGCTTGGGGGTGTATTTGTATTATTTTCCAAGTTACATCTCAGGGTTGTATTTGTATTTTTGAATATAACACAGCTTGGGGGTGTTTTTGTATTATTTTCCGAGATACAGTCAGGGTTGTATTTGTATTTTTGAAAATAACACAGCTTGGGCGTGTATTTGTATTATTTTCCGAGATACAGCTAAGGATTGTATTTGTATTTTCGAAAATAACACAGCTTGGGGGTGTATTTGTATTATTTTCCGAAATACAGCTATGGGTTGTATTTGTATTTTGAAAAAAACACAGCTTGGGTGTGTATTTCTATTATTATCCGAGATACAGCTCAGGGTTGTATTTGTATTTTGGAAAATAACACAACTTGGGGGTGTATTTGTATTATTTTCCAAGACACAGGTATGGGTTTTATTTGTATTTCTGAAAATAACACAGCTTGGGGGTGTATTTGTATTATTTTAGGAGATACAGCTCAGGGTTGTATATGTATTTTGGAAAGTAACACAGCTTGGGGGTGTATTTGTATTATTTTCGAGATACAGCTCAGGGTTGTATTTGTATTTTGGAAAATAACACAGCTTGGGGGTGTATTTTTATTATTTTCCGAGATACAGCTAAGGGTTGTATTTGAATTTTTGAAAATAAACGAGTTTGTGGGTGTATTCGTATTATTTTCCAAGATACAGCTAAGGGCTGTATTTGTATTTTTGAAAATAAAATAGCTTTGTGGTGTATTTGTATTATTTTCAGAAATACAGCTGTGGGTTTTATTTGTATTTTTCAAAATAACAGAGCTGGTGGGTGTATCCATATTATTTTCCAAGATATAGTCAAGGGTTTTATTTGTATTTTTGAAAATAACACATCTTGGGGGTGTATTTGTATTATTTTCCGAGATTCAGCTAAGGGTTGTATTTGTATTTTTGAAAATAACACAGCTTGGTGGTGTTTTTGTATTATTTTCCGAGATACAGCTAAGGTGTGTATTTCTATTTTTGAAAATAACACAGATTGGGGGTGTATTTGTATTATTTTCCGAGATACAGCTAAGGGATTTATTTGTATTATTGAAAATAACAGAGCTTGGGTGTGTATTTGTATTATTTTCCGAGATACAGCTCAGGGTTGTATTTGTATTTTTGAAAATAACACAGCATGGGGGTGTATTTGTATTATTTTCCGAGATACAGATAAGGGTTGTATTTATATTATTGAAAATAACAGAGCTTTGGGGTGCATTTGTATTATTTTCCGAGATACAGCTAAGGGTTGTATTTGTATTTTTGAAAACAACACAGCTTGGGGGTGTATTTTTATTATTCTCCGAGATACAGCTATGGGTTGTATTTGTATTTTGGAAATTACACAACTTGGGGTTGTATTTGTATTATTTTCCGAGATACAGCTCATGGTTGTATTTGTATTTTTGAAAATAACACAGCTTGGGGGTGTTTTTGTATTATTTTCCGAGTTAAAGCTCAGGGTTGTATTTGTATTTTTGAAAATAACACAGATTGTGGGTGTTTTGTATTATTTTCCGTGATACAGCTAAGGATTGTATTTGTATTTTTGAAAATAACCCAGCTTGGGGTTGTATTTGTATTATTTTCCGAGATACAGCTATGGGTTTTATTTGTATTTTGAAAATAACACAGCTTGGGTGTGTATTTCTATTATTATCCGGGATACAGCTCAGGGTTGTATTTGTATTTTTGAAAATAACACAGCTTGGGGGTGTATTTGTATTATATTCCAAGATACAGCTGTGATTTTTATTTGTATTTTTGAAAATAACAAAGCTTGGGGGTGTATTTGTATTATTTTCCGAGATACAGCTCAGGGTTGTATTTGTATTTTGGAAAATAACACAGCTTGGGGGTGTATTTGTATTATTTTCCGAGATACAGCTAAGGGTTGTATTTGTATTTTGGAAAATAACACAGCTTGAGGGTGTATTTGTAATATTTTACGAGATACAGCTATGGGTTGTATTTGTATTATTGAAAATAACACAGCTTGGGGGTGTATTTCTGTTATTATCCGAGATGCAGCTCAGAGTTTTATTTGTATTTTGGAAAATAACACAGCTTGTGGATGTATTTGTATTATTTTCCGAGATACACCAAGAGTTGTATTTGTATTTTTGAAAATAAAACAGATTGGGGGTGTATTTGTATTATTTTCCAAGTTACAACTCAGGGATGTATTTGTATTTTTGAAAATAACACAGCTTGGGGTTGTATTTCTATTATTATCCGAGATACAGCTCAGGGTTGTATTTGTGTTTTTGAAAATAACCCAGCTTGGGGTTGTGTTTGTATTATTTTCCAAGATACAGCTATGGGTTTTATTTGTATTTTTGAAAATAACACAGCTTGCTGGTGTATTTGTATTATTTTCCGCGATACAGCTCAGGGTTGTATAGGTATTTTTGAAAATAACACAGCTTGGGGGTGTATTTGTATTATTTTCCGTGATACAGCTAAGGGTTGTATTTGTATTACTGAAAATAACAGAGCTTTGGGGTGTATTTGTATTATTTTCCGAGATACAGCTCAGAGTTTTATTAGTATTTTGGAAAATAACACAGCTTGGGGGTGTATTTGTATTTTTTTCCGAGATACAGCTAACCGTTGTATTTGTATTTTTGAAAATAACACACATTGGGGGTGCATTTGTATTATTTTCCGAGATACAGCTCTGGGTTGTATTTGTATTTTTGAAAATAACAGAGATTGGGGGTGTATTTGTATTATTTTCCGATATACTGCTATGAGTTGTATTTGTATTTTTGAAAATAAGACAGCTTGGGTGTGTATTTGTATTATTTTCCGAGATACAGCTCAGGGTTGTATTTGTACTTTTGAAAATAACACAGCTTCGGGGCGTATTTGTATTATTTTCCGATATACATCTAAGGTTTGTATTTGTATTGTTGAAAATAACAGAGCTTTGGGGTGTATTTGTATTATTTTCCGAGATACATCTAAGGGTTGTACTTGTATTTTTGAAAATAACACAGCTTAAGGGTGTTTTTGTATTATTTTCCGAGATACAGCTCAGGGTTGTATTTGTATTTTTGAAAATAACACAGCTTGGGAGTGTATATGTATTATTTTCCGAGTTACAGCTCAGGGTTGTATATGTATTTTTGAAAATAACACAGCTTGGGGGTATATTTGTATTATTTTCCGAGATACACCTAAAAATTGTATTTGTATTTTTGAAAATAACACAGCTTGGGGGTGTATTTGTATTATTTTCCGAGATACAGCTAAGTGTTGTACTTGTATTTTTGAAAATAACACAGCTTAAGGGTGTTTTTGTATTATTTTCCGAGATACAGCTTAGGGTTGTATTTGTATTTTTGAAAATAACACAGCTTGGGGGTGTATTTGTATTATTTTCCGAGATACAGCTTTTGGTTTTATTTGTATTTTTGATAATAACACAGATTGGGGGTGTATTTGTATTATTTTCCAAGTTACAACTCAGGGATGTATTTGTATTTTTGTAAATAACACAGCTTGGGGGTGTATTTGTATTATTGTCCGAGATACAGCCAAGGATTGTAATTGTATTTTTGAAAATAACACAGCTTGGGGGTGTATTTGTATTATTTTCCGAGATACAGCTATGGGTTGTATTTTTATTTTGAAAATACCACAGCTTGGGGGTGTATTTCTATTATTATTCGAGATGCAGCTCAGAGTTTTATTTGTATTTTGGAAAATAACCCAGCTTGGGGGTGTATTTGTATTATTTTCCGAGATACAGCTAAGAGTTGTATTTGTGTTTTTGAAAATAACACAGCTTGCGTGTGTATTTGTATTATTTTCCGAGATACAGCTATTGGTTGTATTTGTATTTTTGAAAATAACACAGCTTGGGGGTGTATTTCTATTATTATCCGAGATAGAGCTCTGGGTTGTATTTGTATTTTTGAAAATAACACAGCTTGGGGTTGTGTTTGTATTATTTTCCAAGATACAGCTGTGGGTTTTATTTGTATTTTTGAAAATAACACAGCTTGGGGTGTATTTGTTTTATTTTCCGAGATACAGCTAAGTGTTGTATTTGTATTTTTGAAAATAACACAGCTTTGGGGTGTATTTGTATTATTTTCTGAGGCACTGCTCTGGGTTGTATTTGTATTTTTGAAAATAACACAGCTTTGGGCTGTATTTGTATTATTTTCCGAGATACAGCTCAGGGTTGTATTTGTATTATTGAAAATAATACAGCTTGGTGGTGTATTTGTATTATTTTCCGAGATACAGCTAAGGATTTTATTTTTATTATTGAAAATAACAGAGCTTTGGGGTGTATTTGTATTATTTTCCGAGATACACCTATGGGTTGTATTTGTATTTTTGAAAATAACACAGCTTTTGGGTGTATTTGTATGATTTTCCGAGATACAGCTAATGGTTGTATTTGTATTTTTGAAAATAACACAGCTTTGGGGTGTATTTGTATTATTTTCCGAGATACTGCTATGGGTTGTATTTGTATTTTTGAAAATAACACAGCTTGGGGGTGTATTTGTATTATTTTCCGAGATACAGCTAAGGGTTGTATTTGTATTTTTGAAAATAACACAGCATGGGGGTGTATTTGTATTATTTTCCGAGATACAGATAAGGGTTGTATTTGTATTATTGAAAATATCAGAGCTTTGGGGTGTATTTGTATTATTTTCCGAGACACAGCTAAGGGTTGTATTTGTATTTTTGAAAATAACACACCTTGGGTGTGTATTTCTATTATTTTCCGAGATACAGCTATGGGTTGTATTTCTATTTTTGAAAATAACACAGCTTGGACGTGTATATTTATTACTTTCCGAGATTCTGCTATGGGTTGTATTTGTATTTTGAATATTACACAGCTTGGGGGTGTATTTGTATTATTTTCCGAGATACAGCTCATGGTTGTATTTGTATTTTTGAAAATAACACATCTTGGGGGTGTATTTGTATTATTTTCGAGATACAGCTAAGGGTTGTATATGTATTTTGGAAAATAACACAGCATGGTAGTGTATTTTTATTATTTTCCGAGATACAGCTAAGAGTTGTATTTGAATTTTTGAAAATAAACGAGTTTGGGGGTGAATTTGTATTATTTTCCAAGATACAGCTAAGGGCTGTATTTGTATTTTTGAAAATACCACAGCTTGGTGGTGTATTTGTATTATTTTCCGAGATACAGCTGTGGGTTTTATTTGTATTTTTGAAAATAACACAGCTTGGGGTGTATTTGTATTATTTTCCGAGATACAGCTCAGAGTTGTATTTGTATTTTGGAAAATAACACAGCTTTGGGGTGTATTTGTATTATTTTCCGAGATACAGCTAAGGGTTGTATTTGTATTTTGGAAAATAACACAGCTTGAGGGTGTATTTGTATTATTTTACGAGATACAGCTATGGGTTGTATTTGTATTATTGAAAATAACACAGCTTGGGGGTGTATTTCTGTTATTATCCGAGATGTAGCTCAGAATTTTATTTGTATTTCGGAAAATAACACAGCTTGTGGGTGTATTTGTATTATTTTCCGAGACACACCAAGAGTTGTATTTGTGTTTTTGAAAATAACACAGATTGGGTGTGTATTTGTATTATTTTCCAAGTTACAACTCAGGGATGTATTTGTATTTTTGAAAATAACACAGCTTGGGGGTGTAATTCTGTTATTATCCGAGATACAGCTCAGGGTTGTATTTGGGTTTTTGAAAATAACCCAGCTTGGGGTTGTGTTTGTATTATTTTCCAAGATACAGCTATGGGTTTTATTTGTATTTTTGAAAATTACACAGCTTGCTGGTGTATTTGTATTATTTTCCGTGATACAGCTAAGGGTTGTATTTGTATTACTGAAAATAACAGAGCTTTGGGGGGTATTTGTATTATTTTCCGAGATACAGCTCAGAATTTTATTAGTATTTTGGAAAATAACACAGTTTGGGGGTGTATTTGTATTTTTTTCCGAGATACAACAAAGCGTTGTATTTGTATTTTTGAAAATAGCACAGCTTGGGGGTGCATTTGTATTATTTTCCGAGATACAGCTCTGGGTTGTATTTGTATTTTTGAAAATAACAGAGCTTGGGGGTGTATTTGTATTATTTTCCGATATACTGCTATGAGTTGTATTTGTATTTTTGAAAATAAGACAGCTTGGGTGTGTATTTGTATTATTTTCCGAGATACAGCTCAGGGTTGTATTTGTACTTTTGAAAATAACACAGCTTCGGGGTGTATTTGTATTATTTTCCGAGATACATCTAAGGTTTGTATTTGTATTATTGAAAATAACAGAGCTTTGGGGTGTATTTGTATTATTTTCCGAGATACAGCTAAGGGTTGTACTTGTATTTTTGAAAATAACACAGCTTAAGGGTGTTTTTGTATTATGTTCCGAGATACAGCTCAGTGTTGTATTTGTATTTTTGAAAATAACACAGCTTGGGAGTGTATATGTATTATTTTCCGAGTTACAGCTCAGGGTTGTATATGTATTTTTGAAAATAACACAGCTTGGGGGTATATTTGTATTATTTTCCGAGATACACCTAAAAATTGTATTTGTATTTTTGAAAATAACACAGCTTGGGGGTGTATTTGTATTATTTTCCGAGATACAGCATTTGGTTTTATTTGTATTTTTGAAAATAACACAGATTGGGGGTGTATTTGTATTATTTTCCATGTTACAACTCAGGGATGTATTTGTATTTTTGAAAATAACACAGCTTGGGGATGTATTTGTATTATTGTCCGAGATAAAGCCAAGGATTGTAATTGTATTTTTGAAAATAACACAGCTTGTGGGTGTATTTGTATTATTTTCCGAGATACAGCTAAGAGTTTTATTTGTGTTTTGGAAAATAACCCAGCTTGGGGTTGTATTTGTATTATTTTCCGAGATACAGCTAAGAGTTGTATTTGTGTTTTTGAAAATAACACAGCTTGCGTGTGTATTTGTATTATTTTCTGAGATACAGCTATTGGTTGTATTTGTATTTTTGAAAATAACACAGCTTGGGGGTGTATTTCTATTATTATCCGAGATAGAGCTCTGGGTTGTATTTGTATTTTTGAAAATAACACAGCTTGGGGTTGTGTTTGTATTATTTTCCAAGATACAGCTGTGGGTTTTATTTGTATTTTTGAAAATAACACAGCTTGGGGGTGTATTTGTTTTATTTTCCGAGATACAGCTAAGGGTTGTATTTGTATTTTTGAAAATAACACAGCTTTTTGGTGTATTTGTATTATTTTCCGAGGCACTGCTCTGGGTTGTATTTGTATTTTTGAAAATAACACAGCTTTGGGGTGTATTTGTATTATTTTCCGAGATACAGCTCAGGGTTGTATTTGTATTTTTGAAAATAACACAGCTTGGTGGTGTATTTGTATTATTTTCCAAGATACAGCTAAGGGTTGTATTTGTATTATTGAAAATAACAGAGCTTTGGGGTGTATTTGTATTATTTTTCGAGATACAGCTATGGGTTGTATTTGTATTTTTGAAAATAACACAGCTTTTGGGTGTATTTGTATTATTTTCCGAGATACAGTTAACGATTGTATTTGTATTTTTGAAAATAACACAGCTTTAGGGTGTATTTGTATTATTTTCCGAGATACTGCTATGGGTTGTATTTGTATTTTTGAAAATAACACAGCTTGGGGGTGTATTTGTATTATTTTCCGAGATACAGCTCAGGGTTGTATTTGTATTTTTGAAAATAACACAGCATGGGGGTGTATTTGTATTATTTTCTGAGATACAGATAAGGGTTTTATTTGTCTTATTGAAAATAACAGAGCTTAGGGGTGTATTTGCATTATTTTCCGAGATACAGCTAAGGGTTGTATTTGTATTTTTGAAAATAACACACCTTGGGGGTGTATTTCTATTATTTTCCGAGATACAGCTATGGGTTGTATTTCTATTTTTGAAAATAACACAGCTTGGGCGTGTATTTTTATTACTTTCCGAGATTCTGCTATGGGTTGTATTTGTATTTTTAAAATTACACAGCTTGGGGGTATATTTGTATTATTTTCCGAGATACAGCTCATGGTTGTATTTGTATTTTTGAAAATAACACATCTTGGGGGTGTATTTGTATTATTTTCGAGATACAGCTAAGGTTTGTATATGTATTTTGGAAAATAACACAGCTTGGTATTGTATTTTTATTATTTTCCGAGATACAGCTAAAGGTTGTATTTGAATTTTTGAAAATAAACGAGTTTGGGGGTGAATTTGTATTATTTTCCAAGATACAGCTAAGGGCTGTATTTGTATTTTTGAAAATACCACAGCTTGGTGGTGTATTTGTATTATTTTCCGAGATACAGCTGTGGGATTTATTTGTATTTTTGAAAATAACAGAGCGTGTGGGTGTATCCGTATTGTTTTCCAAGATACAGTTAAGGGTTGTATTTGTATTTTTGAAAATAACACATCTTGGGGTGTATTTGTATTATTTTTCGAGATACAGCTAAGGGTTGTATTTGTATTTTTGAAAATAACACAGCTTGGGTGTGTTTTTGTATTATTTTATGAGATAAAGCTAAGGTGTTTATTTCTATTTTAGAAAATAACACAGATTGGGGGTGTATTTGTATTATTTTCTGAGATACAGCTAAGGGTTGTATTTGTATTATTGAAAATAACAGAGCTTGGGGGTGTATTTGTATTGTTTTCCGAGATACAGCTAAGGGTTGTATTTGTATTTTTGAAAATAACACTGCTTGGGGGTGAATTTGTATTATTTTCCGAGATACAGCTATGGGTTGTATTTGTATTTTGAAAATAACACAACTTGGGTGTGTATTTCTATTATTATCCGGGATACAGCTCAGGGTTGTATTTGTATTTTTGAAAATAACACAGCTTGGGGGTGTATTTGTATTATTTTCCAAGATACAGCTGTGGTTTTTATTTGTGTTTTTGAAAATAACAAAGCTTGGGGGTGTATTTGTATTATTTTCCGAGATACAGCTCAGGGTTTTATTTGTATTTTGGAAAATAACACAGCTCGGGGGTGTATTTGTATTGTTTTCCGAGATACAGCTAAGGGTTGTATTTGTATTTTGGAAAATACCACAGCTTGAGGGTGTATTTGTATTATTTTACGAGATACAGCTATGGGTTGTATTTGTATTATTGAAAATAACACAGCTTGGGGGTGTATTTCTGTTATTATCCGAGATGCAGCTCAGAGTTTTATTTGTATTTTGGAAAATAACACAGCTTGTGGGTGTATTTGTATTATTTTCCGAGATACACCTAAGAGTTGTATTTGTATTTTTGAAAATAACACAGATTGGGGGTGTATTTGTATTATTTTCCAAGTTACAACTCAGGGATGTATTTGTAATTTTGAAAATAACACAGCTTGGGGGTGTATTTCTATTATTATCCGAGATACAGCTCAGGGTTGTATTTGTGTTTTTGAAAATAACACAGCTTGGGGTTGTGTTTGTATTATTTTCATAGATACAGCTATGGGTTTTATTTGTATTTTTGAAAATAACACAGCTTGCTGGTGTATTTGTATTATTTTCAGCGATACAGCTCAGGGTTGTATAGGTATTTTTGAAAATAACACAGCTTGGGGGTGTATTTGTATTATTTTCCGTGATACAGCTAAGGGTTGTATTTGTATTACTGAAAATAACAGAGCTTTGGGGTGTATTTGTATTATTTTCCGAGATACAGCTCAGAGTTTTATTAGTATTTTGGAAAATAACACAACTTGGTGGTGTATTTGTATTATTTTCCGAGATACAGCTAAGCGTTGTATTTGTATTTTTGAAAATAACACAGCTTGGGGGTGCATTTGTATTATTTTCTGAGATACAGCTCAGGGTTGTATTTGTATTTTTGAAAATAACAGAGCTTGGGGGTGTATTTGTATTATTTTCCAATATACTGCTATGAGTTGTATTTGTATTTTTGAAAATAAGACAGCTTGGGTGTGTATTTGTATTATTTCCGAGATACAGCTCAGGGTTGTATTTGTACTTTTGAAAATAACACAGCTTCGGGGTGTATTTGTATTATTTTCCGAGATACATCTAAGGTTTGTATTTGTATTATTGAAAATAACAGAGCTTTGGGGTGTATGTGTATTATTTTCCGAGATACAGCTAAGGGTTGTACTTGTATTTTTGAAAATAACACAGCTTAAGGGTGTTTTTGTATTATTATCCGAGATACAGCTCAGGGTTGTATTTGTATTTTTGAAAATAACACAGCTTGGGTGTGTATTTGTATTATTTTCCGAGATACAGCTTTTGGTTTTATTTGTATTTTTGATAATAACACAGATTGGGGGTGTATTTGTATTATTTTCCAAGTTACAACTCAGGGATGTATTTGTATTTTTGAAAATAACACAGCTTGGGGGTTTATTTGTATTATTGTCCGAGATACAGCCAAGGATTGTAATTGTATTTTTGAAAATAACACAGCTTGGGGGTGTATTTGTATTATTTTCCGAGATACAGCTATGGGTTATATTTTTATTTTTGAAAATACCACAGCTTGGGGGTGTATTTCTATTATTATTCGAGATACAGCTCAGAGTTTTATTTGTATTTTGGAAAATAACCCAGCTTGGGGGTGTATTTGTATTATATTCCGAGATACAGCTAAGAGTTGTATTTGTGTTTTTGAAAATAACACAGCTTGCGTGTGTATTTGTATTATTTTCTGAGATACAGCTATTGGTTGTATTTGTATTTTTGAAAATAACACAGCTTGGGGGTGTATTTCTATTATTATCCGAGATAGAGCTCTGGGTTGTATTTGTATTTTTGAAAATAACACAGCTTGTGGTTGTGTTTGTATTATTTTCCAAGATACAGCTGTGGGTTTTATTTGTACTTTTGAAAATAAAACAGCTTGGGGGTGTATTTGTTTTATTTTCTGAGATACAGCTAAGAGTTGTATTTGTATTTTTGAAAATAACACAGCTTTGGGGTGTATTTGTATTATTTTCCGAGATACAGCTCAGGGTTGTATTTGTATTTTTGAAAATAACACAGCTTGGTGGTGTATTTGTATTATTTTCCGAGATACAGCTAAGGTTTGTATTTGTATTATTGAAAATAACAGAGCTTTGGGGTGTATTTGTATTATTTTACGAGATACAGCTATGGGTTGTATTTGTATTTTTGAAAATAACACAGCTTTTGGGTGTATTTGTATTATTTTCCGAGATACAGCTAACGGTTGTATTTGTATTTTTGAAAATAACACAGCTTTGGGGTGTATTTGTATTATTTTCCGAGATACTGCTATGGGTTGTATTTGTATTTTTGAAAATAACACAGCTTGGGGGTGTATTTGTATTATTTTCCGAGATACAGCTCAGGGTTGTATTTGTATTTTTGAAAATAACACAGCATGGGGGTGTATTTGTATTATTTTCCGAGATACAGATAAGGGTTGTATTTGTCTTATTGAAAATAACAGAGCTTTGGGGTGTATTTGTATTATTTTGAGACACAGCTAAGGGTTGTATTTGTATTTTTGAAAATAACACACCTTGGGGGTGTATTTCTATTATTTTCCGAGATACAGCTATGGGTTGTATTTCTATTTTTGAAAATAACACAGCTTGGACGTGTATTTTTATTACTTTCCGAGATTCTGCTATGGGTTGTATTTGTATTTTGAAAATTACACAGCTTGGGGGTGTATTTGTATTATTTTCCGAGATACAGCTCATGGTTGTATTTGTATTTTTGAAAATAACACATCTTGGGGGTGTATTTGTATTATTTTCGAGATACAGCTAAGGGTTGTATATGTATTTTGGAAAATAACACAGATTGGTAGTGTATTTTTATTATTTTCCGAGATACAGCTAAGAGTTGTATTTGAATTTTTGAAAATAAACGAGTTTGGGGGTGAATTTGTTTTATTTTCCAAGATACAGCTAAGGGCTGTATTTGTATTTTTGAAAATACCACAACTTGGTGGTGGATTTGTATTATTTTCCGAGATACAGCTGTGGGTTTTATTTGTATTTTTGAAAATAACTCAGCTTGGGGGTGTATTTGTATTATTTTCCGAGATACAGCTCAGAGTTGTATTTGTATTTTGGAAAATAACACAGCGTGGGGGTGTATTTGTATTATTTTCCGAGATACAGCTAAGGGTTGTATTTGTATTTTGGAAAATAACACAGCTTGAGGGTGTATTTGTATTATTTTACGTGATACAGCTATGGGTTGTATTTGTATTATTGAAAATAACACAGCTTGGGGGTGTATTTCTGTTATTATCCGAGATGCAGCTCAGAGTTTTATTTGTATTTTGAAAAATAACACAGCTTGTGGGTGTATTTGTATTGTTTTCCGAGACACACCAAGAGTTGTATTTGTATTTTTGAAAATAACACAGCTTGGGGGTGCATTTGTATTATTTTCTGAGATACAGCTCAGGGTTGTATTTGTATTTTTGAAAATAACAGAGCTTGGGGGTGTATTTGTATTATTTTCCAATATACTGCTATGAGTTGTATTTGTATTTTTGAAAATAAGACAGCTTGGGTGTGTAATTGTATTATTTCCGAGATACAGCTCAGGGTTGTATTTGTACTTTTGAAAATAACACAGCTTCGGGGTGTATTTGTATTATTTTCCGAGATACATCTAAGGTTTGTATTTGTATTATTGAAAATAACAGAGCTTTGGGGTGTATGTGTATTATTTTCCGAGATACAGCTAAGGGTTGTACTTGTATTTTTGAAAATAACACAGCTTAAGGGTGTTTTTGTATTATTATCCGAGATACAGCTCAGGGTTGTATTTGTATTTTTGAAAATAACACAGCTTGGGTGTGTATTTGTATTATTTTCCGAGATACAGCTTTTGGTTTTATTTGTATTTTTGATAATAACACAGATTGGGGGTGTATTTGTATTATTTTCCAAGTTACAACACAGGGATGTATTTGTATTTTTGAAAATAACACAGCTTGGGGGTGTATTTGTATTATTGTCCGAGATACAGCCAAGGATTGTAATTGTATTTTTGAAAATAACCCAGCTTGGGGGTGTATTTGTATTATTTTCCGAGATACAGCTATGGGTTGTATTTGTATTTTGAAAATTACACAGCTTGGGGGTGTATTTGTATTATTTTCCGAGATACAGCTCATGGTTGTATTTGTATTTTTGAAAATAACACATCTTGGGGGTGTATTTGTATTATTTTCGAGATACAGCTAAGGGTTGTATATGTATTTTGGAAAATAACACAGATTGGTAGTGTATTTTTATTATTTTCCGAGATACAGCTAAGAGTTGTATTTGAATTTTTGAAAATAAACGAGTTTGGGGGTGAATTTGTTTTATTTTCCAAGATACAGCTAAGGGCTGTATTTGTATTTTTGAAAATACCACAACTTGGTGGTGGATTTGTATTATTTTCCGAGATACAGCTGTGGGTTTTATTTGTATTTTTGAAAATAACTCAGCTTGGGGGTGTATTTGTATTATTTTCCGAGATACAGCTCAGAGATGTATTTGTATTTTGGAAAATAACACAGCATGGGGGTGTATTTGTATTATTTTCCGAGATACAGCTAAGGGTTGTATTTGTATTTTGGAAAATAACACAGCTTGAGGGTGTATTTGTATTATTTTACGTGATACAGCTATGGGTTGTATTTGTATTATTGAAAATAACACAGCTTGGGGGTATATTTCTGTTATTATCCGAGATGCAGCTCAGAGTTTTATTTGTATTTTGAAAAATAACACAGCTTGTGGGTGTATTTGTATTATTTTCCGAGACACACCAAGAGTTGTATTTGTATTTTTGAAAATAACACAGCTTGGGGGTGTTTTTGTATTATTTTCCGATTTACAGCTCAGGGTTGTATTTGTATTTTTGAAAATAAAACAGATTGTGGGTGTGTTTGTATTATTTTCCGTGATACAGCTAAGGATTGTATTTGTATTTTTGAAAATAACCCAGCTTGGGGGTGTATTTGTATTATTTTCCGAGATACAGCTATGGGTTGTATTTGTATTTTGAAAATAACACAGCTTGGGTGTGTATTTCTATTACTATCCGGGATAGAGCTCAGGGTTGTATTCGTATTTTTGAAAATAACACAGCTTGGGGGTGTATTTGTATTATTTTCCAAGATACAGCTGTGGTTTTTATTTGTATTTTTGAAAATAACAAAGCTTGGGGGTGTATTTGTATTATTTTCCGAGATACAGCTCAGGGTTGTATTTGTATTTTGGAAAATAACACAGCTCGGGGGTGTATTTGTATTGTTTTCCGAGATACAGCTAAGGGTTGTATTTGTATTTTGGAAAATAACACAGCTTGAGGGTGTATTTGTATTATTTTACGAGATACAGCTATGGGTTGTATTTGTATTATTGAAAATAACACAGCTTGGGGGTGTATTTCTTTTATTATCCGAGATGCAGCTCAGAGTTTTATTTGTATTTTGGAAAATAACACAGCTTGTGGGTGTATTTGTATTATTTTCCAAGTTACAACTCAGGGATGTATTTGTATTTTTGAAAATAACACAGCTTGGGGGTGTATTTCTATTATTATCCGAGATACAGCTCAGGGTTGTATTTGTGTTTTTGAAAATAACCCAGCTTGGGGTTGTGTTTGTATTATTTTCCAAGATACAGCTATGGGTTTTATTTGTATTTTTGAAAATAACACAGCTTGCTGGTGTATTTGTATTATTTTCCGTGATACAGCTAAGGGTTCTATTTGTATTACTGAAAATAACAGAGCTTTGGGGTGTATTTGTATTATTTTCCGAGATACAGCTCAGAGTTTTATTACTATTTTTGAAAATAACACAGCTTGGCGGTGTATTTGTATTATTTTCCGAGATACAGCTAAGATTTGTAATTGTATTTTTGACAATAACACAGCTTGGGGGTGCATTTGTATTATTTTCGGAGATACAGCTCAGGGTTGTATTTGTATTTTTGAAAATAACAGAGATTGGGGGTGTATTTGTATTATTTTCCGATATACTGCTATGAGTTTTATTTTTATTTTTGAAAATAAGACAGCTTGGGTGGGTATTTGTATTATTTTCCTAGATACAGCTCAGGGTTGTATTTGTACTTTTGAAAATAACACAGCTTCGGGGTTTATTTGTATTATTTTCCGAGATACATCTAAGGTTTGTATTTGTATTATTGAAAATAACAGAGCTTTGGGGTGTATGTGTATTATTTTCCGAGATACAGCTAAGGGTTGTACTTGTATTTTTGAAAATAACACAGCTTAAGGGTGTTTTTGTATTATTATCCGAGATACAGCTCAGGGTTGTATTTGTATTTTGGAAAATAACACAGATTGGGGGTGTATTTGTATTATTTTCCGAGATAGAGCTCAGGGTTGTATTTGTATTTTTGAAAATAACACAGCATGGGGGTGTATTTGTATTATTTTCCGAGATGCAGATAAGGGTTGTATTTGTATTATTGAAAATAACAGAGCTTTGGGGTGTATTTGTATTATTTTCCGAGACACAGCTAAGGGTTGTATTTGTATTTTTGAAAATAACACACCTTGGGGGTGTATTTCTATTATTTTCCGAGATACAGCTATGGGTTGTATTTCTATTTTTGAAAATAACACAGCTTGGGCGTGTATTTTTATTACTTTCCGAGATTCTGCTATGGGTTGTATTTGTATTTTGAAAATTACACTGCTTGGGGGTGTATTTGTATTATTTTCCGAGATACAGCTCATGGTTGTATTTGTATTTTTGAAAATAACACATCTTGGGGGTGTATTTGTATTATTTTCGAGATACAGCTAAGGGTTGTATATGTATTTTGGAAAATAACACAGCTTGGTAGTGTATTTTTATTATTTTCCGAGATACAGCTAAGAGTTGTATTTGAATTTTTGAAAATAAACGAGTTTGGGGGTGAATTTGTATTATTTTCCAAGATACAGCTAAGGGCTGTATTTGTATTTTTGAAAATACCACAGCTTGGTGGTGTATTTGTATTATTTTCCGAGATACAGCTGTGGGTTTTATTTGTATTTTTGAAAATAACTCAGCTTGGGGGTGTATTTGTATTATTTTCCGAGATACAGCTCAGAGTTGTATTTGTATTTTGGAAAATAACACAGCGTGGGGGTGTATTTGTATTATTTTCCGAGATACAGCTAAGGGTTGTATTTGTATTTTGGAAAATAACACAGCTTGAAGGTGTATTTGTATTATTTTACGTGATACAGCTATGGGTTGTATTTGTATTATTGAAAATAACACAGCTTGGGGGTGTATTTCTGTTATTATCCGAGATGCAGCTCAGAGTTTTATTTGTATTTTGAAAAATAACACAGCTTGTGGGTGTATTTGTATTGTTTTCCGAGACACACCAAGAGTTGTATTTGTATTTTTGAAAATAACACAGCTTGGGGGTGCATTTGTATTATTTTCTGAGATACAGCTCAGGGTTGTATTTGTATTTTTGAAAATAACAGAGCTTGGGGGTGTATTTGTATTATTTTCCAATATACTGCTATGAGTTGTATTTGTATTTTTGAAAATAAGACAGCTTGGGTGTGTATTCGTATTATTTCCGAGATACAGCTCAGGGTTGTATTTGTACTTTTGAAAATAACACAGCTTCGGGGTGTATTTGTATTATTTTCCGAGATACATCTAAGGTTTGTATTTGTATTATTGAAAATAACAGAGCTTTGGGGTGTATGTGTATTATTTTCCGAGATACAGCTAAGGGTTGTACTTGTATTTTTGAAAATAACACAGCTTAAGGGTGTTTTTGTATTATTATCCGAGATACAGCTCAGGGTTGTATTTGTATTTTTGAAAATAACACAGCTTGGGTGTGTATTTGTATTATTTTCCGAGATACAGCTTTTGGTTTTATTTGTATTTTTGATAATAACACAGATTGGGGGTGTATTTGTATTATTTTCCAAGTTACAACTCAGGGATGTATTTGTATTTTTGAAAATAACACAGCTTGGGGGTGTATTTGTATTATTGTCCGAGATACAGCCAAGGATTGTAATTGTATTTTTGAAAATAACACAGCTTGGGGGTGTATTTGTATTATTTTCCGAGATACAGCTATGGGTTATATTTTTATTTTTGAAAATACCACAGCTTGGGGGTGTATTTCTATTATTATTCGAGATACAGCTCAGAGTTTTATTTGTATTTTGGAAAATAACCCAGCTTGGGGGTGTATTTGTATTATATTCCGAGATACAGCTAAGAGTTGTATTTGTGTTTTTGAAAATAACACAGCTTGCGTGTGTATTTGTATTATTTTCCGAGATACAGCTATTGGTTGTATTTGTATTTTTGAAAATAACACAGCTTGGGGGTGTATTTCTATTATTATCCGAGATAGAGCTCTGGGTTGTATTTGTATTTTTGAAAATAACACAGCTTGGGGTTGTGTTTGTATTATTTTCCAAGATACAGCTGTGGGTTTTATTTGTACTTTTGAAAATAAAACAGCTTGGGGGTGTATTTGTTTTATTTTCCGAGATACAGCTAAGAGTTGTATTTGTATTTTTGAAAATAACACAGCTTTGGGGTGTATTTGTATTATTTTCCGAGATACAGCTCAGGGTTGTATTTGTATTTTTGAAAATAACACAGCTTGGTGGTGTATTTGTATTATTTTCCGAGATACAGCTAAGGTTTGTATTTGTATTATTGAAAATAACAGAGCTTTGGGGTGTATTTGTATTATTTTACGAGATACAGCTATGGGTTGTATTTGTATTTTTGAAAATAACACAGCTTTTGGGTGTATTTGTATTATTTTCCGAGATACAGCTAACGGTTGTATTTGTATTTTTGAAAATAACACAGCTTGGGGGTATATTTCTGTTATTATCCGAGATGCAGCTCAGAGTTTTATTTGTATTTTGAAAAATAACACAGCTTGTGGGTGTATTTGTATTATTTTCCGAGACACACCAAGAGTTGTATTTGTATTTTTGAAAATAACACAGCTTGGGGGTGTTTTTGTATTATTTTCCGATTTACAGCTCAGGGTTGTATTTGTATTTTTGAAAATAAAACAGATTGTGGGTGTGTTTGTATTATTTTCCGTGATACAGCTAAGGATTGTATTTGTATTTTTGAAAATAACCCAGCTTGGGGGTGTATTTGTATTATTTTCCGAGATACAGCTATGGGTTGTATTTGTATTTTGAAAATAACACAGCTTGGGTGTGCATTTCTATTACTATCCGGGATAGAGCTCAGGGTTGTATTCGTATTTTTGAAAATAACACAGCTTGGGGGTGTATTTGTATTATTTTCCAAGATACAGCTGTGGTTTTTATTTGTATTTTTGAAAATAACAAAGCTTGGGGGTGTATTTGTATTATTTTCCGAGATACAGCTCAGGGTTGTATTTGTATTTTGGAAAATAACACAGCTCGGGGGTGTATTTGTATTGTTTTCCGAGATACAGCTAAGGGTTGTATTTGTATTTTGGAAAATAACACAGCTTGAGGGTGTATTTGTATTATTTTACGAGATACAGCTATGGGTTGTATTTGTATTATTGAAAATAACACAGCTTGGGGGTGTATTTCTTTTATTATCCGAGATGCAGCTCAGAGTTTTATTTGTATTTTGGAAAATAACACAGCATGTGGGTGTATTTGTATTATTTTCCAAGTTACAACTCAGGGATGTATTTGTATTTTTGAAAATAACACAGCTTGGGGGTGTATTTCTATTATTATCCGAGATACAGCTCAGCGTTGTATTTGTGTTTTTGAAAATAACCCAGCTTGGGGTTGTGTTTGTATTATTTTCCAAGATACAGCTATGGGTTTTATTTGTATTTTTGAAAATAACACAGCTTGCTGGTGTATTTGTATTATTTTCCGAAATACAGCTCAGGGTTGTATAGGTATTTTTGAAAATAACACAGCTTGGGGGTGTATTTGTATTATTTTCCGTGATACAGCTAAGGGTTCTATTTGTATTACTGAAAATAACAGAGCTTTGGGGTGTATTTGTATTATTTTCCGAGATACAGCTCAGAGTTTTATTACTATTTTTGAAAATAACACAGCTTGGCGGTGTATTTGTATTATTTTCCGAGATACAGCTAAGATTTGTATTTGTATTTTTGACAATAACACAGCTTGGGGGTGCATTTGTATTATTTTCGGAGATACACCTCAGGGTTGTATTTGTATTTTTGAAAATAACAGAGATTGGGGGTGTATTTGTATTATTTTCCGATATACTGCTATGAGTTGTATTTGTATTTTTGAAAATAAGACAGCTTGGGTGGGTATTTGTATTATTTTCCTAGATACAGCTCAGGGTTGTATTTGTACTTTTGAAAATAACACAGCTTCGGGGTTTATTTGTATTATTTTCCGAGATACATCTAAGGTTTGTATTTGTATTATTGAAAATAACAGAGCTTTGGGGTGTATGTGTATTATTTTCCGAGATACAGCTAAGGGTTGTACTTGTATTTTTGAAAATAACACAGCTTAAGGGTGTTTTTGTATTATTATCCGAGATACAGCTCAGGGTTGTATTTGTATTTTGGAAAATAACACAGATTGGGGGTGTATTTGTATTATTTTCCGAGATAGAGCTCAGGGTTGTATTTGTATTTTTGAAAATAACACAGCATGGGGGTGTATTTGTATTATTTTCCGAGATGCAGATAAGGGTTGTATTTGTATTATTGAAAATAACAGAGCTTTGGGGTGTATTTGTATTATTTTCCGAGACACAGCTAAGGGTTGTATTTGTATTTTTGAAAATAACACACCTTGGGGGTGTATTTCTATTATTTTCCGAGATACAGCTATGGGTTGTATTTCTATTTTTGAAAATAACACAGCTTGGGCGTGTATTTTTATTACTTTCCGAGATTCTGCTATGGGTTGTATTTGTATTTTGAAAATTACACTGCTTGGGGGTGTATTTGTATTATTTTCCGAGATACAGCTCATGGTTGTATTTGTATTTTTGAAAATAACACATCTTGGGGGTGTATTTGTATTATTTTCGAGATACAGCTAAGGGTTGTATATGTATTTTGGAAAATAACACAGCTTGGTAGTGTATTTTTATTATTTTCCGAGATACAGCTAAGAGTTGTATTTGAATTTTTGAAAATAAACGAGTTTGGGGGTGAATTTGTATTATTTTCCAAGATACAGCTAAGGGCTGTATTTGTATTTTTGAAAATACCACAGCTTGGTGGTGTATTTGTATTATTTTCCGAGATACAGCTGTGGGTTTTATTTGTATTTTTGAAAATAACAGAGCGTGTGGGTGTATCCGTAATTTTCTCCAAGATACAGTTAAGGGTTGTATTTGTATTTTTGAAAATAACACATCTTGGGGGTGTATTTGTATTATTTTTCGAGATACAGCTAAGGGTTGTATTTGTGTTTTTGAAAATAACACAGCTTGGGTGTGTTTTTGTATTATTTTATGAGATAAAGCTAAGGTGTGTATTTCTATTTTAGAAAATAACCCAGCTTGGGGGTGTATTTGTATTATTGTCCGAGATACAGCCAAGGATTGTAATTGTATTTTTGAAAATAACACAGCTTGGGGGTGTATTTGTATTATTTTTTGAGATACAGCTATGGGTTGTATTTTTATTTTTGAAAATACCACAGCTTGGGGGTGTATTTCTATTATTATTCGAGATACAGCTCAGAGTTTTATTTGTATTTTGGAAAATTACCCAGCTTGGGGGTGTATTTGTATTATATTCCGAGATACAGCTAAGAGTTTTATTTGTGTTTTTGAAAATAACACAGCTTGCGTGTGTATTTGTATTATTTTCCGAGATACAGCTATTGGTTGTATTTGTATTTTTGAAAATAACACAGCTTGGGGGTGTATTTCTATTATTATCCGAGATAGAGCTCTGGGTTGTATTTGTATTTTTGAAAATAACACAGCATGGGGTTGTGTTTGTATTATTTTCCAAGATACAGCTGTGGGTTTTATTTTTATTTTTGAAAATAACACAGCTTGGGGGTGTATTTGTTTTATTTTCCGAGATACAGCTAAGGGTTGTATTTGTATTTTTGAAAATAACACAGCTTTGGGGTGTATTTGTATTATTTTCTGAGGCACTGCTCTGGGTTGTATTTGTATTTTTGAAAATAACACATCTTTGGGGTGTATTTGTATTATTTTCCGAGATACAGATCAGGGTTGTATTTGTATTTTTGAAAATAACACATCTTGGGGGTTTATTTGTATTATTTTCGAGATACAGCTAAGGGTTGTATATGTATTTTTGAAAATAACCCAGCTTGGTAGTGTATTTTTATTATTTTCCGAGATACAGCTAAGGGTTGTATTTGAATGTTTGAAAATAAACGAGTTTGGGGGTGAATTTGTATTATTTTCCAAGATACAGCTAAGGGCTGTATTTGTATTTTTGAAAATACCACAGCTTGGTGGTGTATTTGTATTATTTTCCGAGATACAGCTGTGGGTTTTATTTGTATTTTTGAAAATAACAGAGCGTGTGGGTGTATCCGTATTATTTTCCAAGATAGAGTTAAGGGTTGTATTTGTATTTTTGAAAATAACACATCTTGGGGGTGTATTTGTATTATTTTTCGAGATACAGCTAAGGGTTGTATTTGTATTTTTGAAAATAACACAGCTTGGGTGTGTTTTTGTATTATTTTATGAGATAAAGCTAAGGTGTGTATTTCTATTTTAGAAAATATCACAGATTGTGGGTGTATTTGTATTATTTTCCGAGATACAGCTAAGGGTTGTATTTGTATTATTGAAAATAACAGAGCTTGGGGGTGTATTTGTGTTGTTTTCCGAGTTACAGCTCAGGGTTGTATTTGTATTTCTGAAAATAAAACAGATTGTGGTTGTGTTTGTATTATTTTCCGTGATACAGCTAAGGATTGTATTTGTATTTTTGAAAATAACCCAGCTTTGGGGTGTATTTGTATTATTTTCCGAGATACAGCTATGGGTTGTATTTGTATTTTGAAAATAACACAGCTTGGGTGTGTATTTCTATTATTATCCGGGATACAGCTCAGGGTTGTATTTGTATTTTTGAAAATAACACAGCTTGGGTGTGTTTTTGTATTATTTTATGAGATAAAGCTAAGGTGTGTATTTCTATTTTAGAAAATAACCCAGCTTGGGGGTGTATTTGTATTATTTTCCGAGATACAGCTAAGAGTTGTATTTGTGTTTTTGAAAATAACACAGCTTGCGTGTGTATTTGTATTATTTTCCGAGATACAGCTATTGGTTGTATTTGTATTTTTGAAAATAACACAGCTTGGGGGTGTATTTCTATTATTATCCGAGATAGAGCTCTGGGTTGTATTTGTATTTTTGAAAATAACACTGCTTGGAGTTGTGTTTGTATTATTTTCCAAGATACAGCTGTGGGTTTTATTTGTATTTTTGAAAATAACACAACTTGTGGGTGTATTTGTTTTAATTTCCGAGACACAGCTAAGGGTTGTATTTGTATTTTTGAAAATAACACACCTTGGGGGTGTATTTCTATTATTTTCCGAGATACAGCTATGGGTTGTATTTCTATTTTTGAAAATAACACAGCTTGGGCGTGTATTTTTATTACTTTCCGAGATTCTGCTATGGGTTGTATTTGTATTTTGAAAATTACACTGCTTGGGGGTGTATTTGTATTATTTTCCGAGATACAGCTCATGGTTGTATTTGTATTTTTGAAAATAACACATCTTGGGGGTGTATTTGTATTATTTTCGAGATACAGCTAAGGGTTGTATATGTATTTTGGAAAATAACACAGCTTGGTAGTGTATTTTTATTATTTTCCGAGATACAGCTAAGAGTTGTATTTGAATTTTTGAAAATAAACGAGTTTGGGGGTGAATTTGTATTATTTTCCAAGATACAGCTAAGGGCTGTATTTGTATTTTTGAAAATACCACAGCTTGGTGGTGTATTTGTATTATTTTCCGAGATACAGCTGTGGGTTTTATTTGTATTTTTGAAAATAACAGAGCGTGTGGGTGTATCCGTAATTTTCTCCAAGATACAGTTAAGGGTTGTATTTGTATTTTTGAAAATAACACATCTTGGGGGTGTATTTGTATTATTTTTCGAGATACAGCTAAGGGTTGTATTTGTGTTTTTGAAAATAACACAGCTTGGGTGTGTTTTTGTATTATTTTATGAGATAAAGCTAAGGTGTGTATTTCTATTTTAGAAAATAACCCAGCTTGGGGGTGTATTTGTATTATTGTCCGAGATACAGCCAAGGATTGTAATTGTATTTTTGAAAATAACACAGCTTGGGGGTGTATTTGTATTATTTTTTGAGATACAGCTATGGGTTGTATTTTTATTTTTGAAAATACCACAGCTTGGGGGTGTATTTCTATTATTATTCGAGATACAGCTCAGAGTTTTATTTGTATTTTGGAAAATTACCCAGCTTGGGGGTGTATTTGTATTATATTCCGAGATACAGCTAAGAGTTTTATTTGTGTTTTTGAAAATAACACAGCTTGCGTGTGTATTTGTATTATTTTCCGAGATACAGCTATTGGTTGTATTTGTATTTTTGAAAATAACACAGCTTGGGGGTGTATTTCTATTATTATCCGAGATAGAGCTCTGGGTTGTATTTGTATTTTTGAAAATAACACAGCATGGGGTTGTGTTTGTATTATTTTCCAAGATACAGCTGTGGGTTTTATTTTTATTTTTGAAAATAACACAGCTTGGGGGTGTATTTGTTTTATTTTCCGAGATACAGCTAAGGGTTGTATTTGTATTTTTGAAAATAACACAGCTTTGGGGTGTATTTGTATTATTTTCTGAGGCACTGCTCTGGGTTGTATTTGTATTTTTGAAAATAACACATCTTTGGGGTGTATTTGTATTATTTTCCGAGATACAGATCAGGGTTGTATTTGTATTTTTGAAAATAACACATCTTGGGGGTTTATTTGTATTATTTTCGAGATACAGCTAAGGGTTGTATATGTATTTTTGAAAATAACCCAGCTTGGTAGTGTATTTTTATTATTTTCCGAGATACAGCTAAGGGTTGTATTTGAATGTTTGAAAATAAACGAGTTTGGGGGTGAATTTGTATTATTTTCCAAGATACAGCTAAGGGCTGTATTTGTATTTTTGAAAATACCACAGCTTGGTGGTGTATTTGTATTATTTTCCGAGATACAGCTGTGGGTTTTATTTGTATTTTTGAAAATAACAGAGCGTGTGGGTGTATCCGTATTATTTTCCAAGATAGAGTTAAGGGTTGTATTTGTATTTTTGAAAATAACACATCTTGGGGGTGTATTTGTATTATTTTTCGAGATACAGCTAAGGGTTGTATTTGTATTTTTGAAAATAACACAGCTTGGGTGTGTTTTTGTATTATTTTATGAGATAAAGCTAAGGTGTGTATTTCTATTTTAGAAAATATCACAGATTGTGGGTGTATTTGTATTATTTTCCGAGATACAGCTAAGGGTTGTATTTGTATTATTGAAAATAACAGAGCTTGGGGGTGTATTTGTATTGTTTTCCGAGTTACAGCTCAGGGTTGTATTTGTATTTCTGAAAATAAAACAGATTGTGGTTGTGTTTGTATTATTTTCCGTGATACAGCTAAGGATTGTATTTGTATTTTTGAAAATAACCCAGCTTTGGGGTGTATTTGTATTATTTTCCGAGATACAGCTATGGGTTGTATTTGTATTTTGAAAATAACACAGCTTGGGTGTGTATTTCTATTATTATCCGGGATACAGCTCAGGGTTGTATTTGTATTTTTGAAAATAACACAGCTTGGGTGTGTTTTTGTATTATTTTATGAGATAAAGCTAAGGTGTGTATTTCTATTTTAGAAAATAACCCAGCTTGGGGGTGTATTTGTATTATTTTCCGAGATACAGCTAAGAGTTGTATTTGTGTTTTTGAAAATAACACAGCTTGCGTGTGTATTTGTATTATTTTCCGAGATACAGCTATTGGTTGTATTTGTATTTTTGAAAATAACACAGCTTGGGGGTGTATTTCTATTATTATCCGAGATAGAGCTCTGGGTTGTATTTGTATTTTTGAAAATAACACTGCTTGGAGTTGTGTTTGTATTATTTTCCAAGATACAGCTGTGGGTTTTATTTGTATTTTTGAAAATAACACAACTTTTGGGTGTATTTGTTTTATTTTCCGAGATACAGCTAAGGGTTGTATTTGTATTTTTGAAAATAACACAGCTTTGGGGTGTATTTGTATTATTTTCTGAGGCACTGCTCTGGGTTGTATTTGTATTTTTGAAAATAACACAGCTTTGGGGTGTATTTGTATTATTTTCCGAGATACAGCTCAGGGTTTTATTTGTATTTTTGAAAATAACAGAGCTTGGTGGTGTATTTGTATTATTTTCCGAGATACAGCTAAGGGTTGTATTTGTATTATTGAAAATAACAGAGCTTTGGGGAGTATTTGTATTATTTTCCGAGATACAGCTCAGGGTTGTATTTGTATTTTTGAAAATAACACAGCATGGGGGTGTATTTGTATTATTTTCCGAGATACAGATAAGGGTTGTAATTGTATTATTGAAAATAACAGAGCTTTGGGGTGTATTTGTATTATTTTCCGAGATACAGCTAAGGGTTGTATTTGTATTTTTGAAAATAACACACCTTGGGGGTGTATTTCTATTATTTTCCGAGATACAGCTATGGGTTGTATTTCTATTTTTGAAAATTACACAGCTTGGGCGTGTATTTTTATTACTTTCCGAGATTCTGCTATGGGTTGTATTTGTATTTTGAAAATTACACAGCTTGGGGGTGTGTTTGTATTATTTTCCGAGATACAGCTCATGGTTGTATTTGTATTTTTGAAAATAACACATCTTGGGGGTTTATTTGTATTATTTTCGAGATACAGCTAAGGGTTGTATATGTATTTTGGAAAATAACACAGCTTGGTAGTGTATTTTTATTATTTTCCGAGATACAGCTAAGGGTTGTATTTGAATGTTTGAAAATAAACGAGTTTGGGGGTGAATTTGTATTATTTTCCAAGATACAGCTAAGGGCTGTATTTGTATTTTTGAAAATACCACAGCTTGGTGGTGTATTTGTATTATTTTCCGAGATACAGCTGTGGGTTTTATTTGTATTTTTGAAAATAACAGAGCGTGTGGGTGTATCCGTATTATTTTCCAAGATACAGTTAAGGGTTGTATTTGTATTTTTGAAAATAACACATCTTGGGAGTGTATTTGTATTATTTTTCGAGATACAGCTAAGGGTTGTATTTGTATTTTTGAAAATAACACAGCTTGGGTGTGTTTTTGTATTATTTTATGAGATAAAGCTAAGGTGTGTATTTCTATTTTAGAAAATATCACAGATTGGGGGTGTATTTGTATTATTTTCTGAGATACAGCTAAGGGTTGTATTTGTATTATTGAAAATAACAGAGCTTGGGGGTGTATTTGTATTGTTTTCTGAGTTACAGCTCAGGGTTGTATTTGTATTTCTGAAAATAAAACAGATTGTGGGTGTGTTTGTATTATTTTCCGTGATACAGCTAAGGATTGTATTTGTATTTTTGAAAATAACCCAGCTTGGGGGTGTATTTGTATTATTTTCCGAGATACAGCTATGGGTTGTATTTGTATTTTGAAAATAACACAGCTTGGGTGTGTATTTCTATTATTATCCGGGATACAGCTCAGGCTTGTATTTGTATTTTTGAAAATAACACAGTTTGGGGGTGTATTTGTATTATTTTCCAAGATACAGCTGTGGTTTTTATTTGTATTTTTGAAAATAACAAAGCTTGGGGGTGTATTTGTATTATTTTCCGAGACACAGCTCAGGGTTGTATTTGTATTTTGGAAAATAACACAGCTCGGGGGTGTATTTGTATTGTTTTCCGAGATACAGCTAAGGGTTGTATTTGTATTTTGGAAAATAACACAGCTTGAGGGTGTATTTGTATTATTTTACGAGATACAGCTATGGGTTGTATTTGTATTATTGAAAATAACACAGCTTGGGGGTGTATTTCTGTTATTATCCGAGATGCAGCTCAGAGTTTTATTTGTATTTTGGAAAATAACACAGCTTGTGGGTGTATTTGTATTATTTTCCGAGATACACCTAAGAGTTGTATTTGTATTTTTGAAAATAACACAGATTGGAGGTGTATTTGTATTATTTTCCAAGTTACAACTCAGGGATGTATTTGTATTTTTGAAAATAACACAGCTTGGGGGTGTATTTCTATTATTATCCGGGATACATCTCAGGGTTGTATTTGTGTTTTTGAAAATAACCCAGCTTGGGGTTGTGTTTGTATTATTTTCCAAGATACAGCTATGGTTTTTATTTGTATTTTTGAAAATAACACAGCTTGCTGGTGTATTTGTATTATTTTCCGTGATACAGCTCAGGGTTGTATAGGTATTTTTGAAAATAACACAGCTTGGGGGTGTATTTGTATTATTTTCCGTGATACAGCTAAGGGTTGTATTTGTATTACTGAAAATAACAGAGCTTTGGGGTGTATTTGTATTATTTTCCGAGATACAGCTCAGAGTTTTATTAGTATTTTGGAAAATAACACAGCTTGGGGGTGTATTTGTATTATTTTCCGAGATACAGCTAAGAGTTGTATTTGTATTTTTGAAAATAACACAGCTTGGGTGTGCATTTGTATTATTTTCCGAGATACAGCTCAGGGTTGTATTTGTATTTTTGAAAATAACAGAGCTTGGGGGTGTATTTGTATTATTTTCCGATATACTGCTATGAGTTGTATTTGTATTTTTGAAAATAAGACAGATTGGGTGTGTATTTGTATTATTTTCCGAGATACAGCTCAGGCTTGTATTTGTACTTTTGAAAATAACACAGCTTCGGGGTTTATTTGTATTGTTTTCCGAGATACATCTAAAGTTTGTATTTGTTTTATTGAAAATAACAGAGCTTTGGGGTGTATTTGTTTTATTTTCCGAGATACAGCTAAGGGTTGTATTTGTATTTTTGAAAATAACACAGCTTTGGGGTGTATTTGTATTATTTTCCGAGACACTGCTCTGGGTTGTATTTGTATTTTTGAAAATAACACAGCTGTGGGGTGTATTTCTATTATTTTCCGAGATACAGCTCAGGGTTGTATTTGTATTTTTGAAAATAACACAGTTTGGTGGTGTATTTGTATTATTTTCCGAGATACAGCTAAGGGTTGTATTTGTATTATTGAAAATAACAGAGCTTTGGGGTGTATGTGTATTATTTTCCGAGATACAGCTAAGGGTTGTTCTTGTATTTTTGAAAATAACACAGCTTAAGGGTGTTTTTGTATTATTTTCCGAGATACAGCTTAGGGTTGTATTTGTATTTTTGAAAATAACACAGCTTGAGGGTGTATTTGTATTATTTTCCGTGATACAGCTTTTGGTTTTATTTGTATTTTTGATAATAACACAGATTGGGGGTGTATTTGTATTATTTTCCAAGTTACAACTCAGGGATGTATTTGTATTTTTGAAAATAACAAAGCTTGGGGGTGTATTTGTATTATTGTCCAAGATACAGCCAAGGATTGTAATTGTATTTTTGAAAATAACACAGCTTGGGGGTGTATTTGTATTATTTTCCGAGATACAGCTATGGGTTGTATTTTTATTTTTGAAAATACCACAGCTTGGGGGTGTATTTCTATTATTATTCGAGATGCAGCTCAGAGTTTTATTTGTATTTTGGAAAATAACCCAGCTTAGGGGTGTATTTGTATTATTATCCAAGATACAGCTATGGGTTTTATTTGTATTTTTGAAAATAACACACCTTGGGGGTGTATTTGTTTTATTTTCCGAGATACAGCTAAGTGTTGTATTTGTATTTTTGAAAATAACACAGCTTTGGGGTGTATTTGTATTATTTTCCGAGACACTGCTCTGGGTTGTATTTGTATTTTTGAAAATAACACAGCTTTGGGGTGTATTTGTATTATTTTCCGATATACAGCTCAGGGTTGCATTTGTATTTTTGAAAATAACACAGCTTGGTGGTGTATTTGTATTATTTTCCGAGATACAGCTAAGGGTTGTATTTGTATTATTGAAAATAACAGAGCTTCGGGGTGTATTTGTATTATTTTCCGAGATACAGCTATGGGTTGTGTTTGTATTTTTGAAAATAACACAGCTTTTGGGTGTATTTGTATTATTTTCCGAGATACAGCTAACGGTTGTATTTGTATTTTTGAAAATAACACAGCTTTGGGGTGTATTTGTATTATTTTCCGAGATACAGATAAGGGTTGTATTTGTATTATTGAAAATAACAGAGCTTTTGGGTGTATTTGTATTATTTTCCGAGATACAGCTAAGGGTTGTATTTGTATTTTTGAAAATAACACACCTTGGGGGTGTATTTCTATTATTTTCCGAGATAGAGCTATGGGTTGTATTTCTATTTTTGAAAATAACACAGCTTGGGCGTGTATTTTTATTACTTTCCGAGATTCTGCTATGGGTTGTATTTGTATTTTGAAAATTACACAGCTTGGGTGTGTTTTTGTATTATTTTATGAGATAAAGCTAAGGTGTGTATTTCTATTTTAGAAAATAACACAGATTGGGGGTGTATTTGTATTATTTTCGGAGATACAGCTAAGGGTTGTATTTGTATTATTGAAAATAACAGAGCTTGGGGGTGTATTTGTATTGTTTTCCGAGATACAGCAAAGGGTTGTATTTGTATTTTTGAAAATAACACTGCTTGGGGGTGAATTTGTATTATTTTCCGAGATACAGCTAAGGTTTGTATTTGTATTTTTGAAAATAACAAAGCTTGGGGGTGTTTTTGTATTATTTTCTGAGTTACAGCTCAGGGTTGTATTTGTATTTTTGGAAATAAAACAGATTGTGGGTGTTTTTGTATTATTTTCCGTGATACAGCTAAGGATTGTATTTGTATTTTTGAAAATAACCCAGCTTGGGGGTGTAATTGTATTATTTTTTGAGATACAGCTATGGGTTGTATTTGTATTTTGAAAATAACACAGCTTGGGTGTTTATTTCTATTATTATCCGGTATAGACCTCAGGTTTGTATTTGTATTTTTGAAAATAACACAGCTTGGTGGTGTATTTGTATTATTTTCCAAGACACAGCTGTGGTTTTTATTTTTATTTTTGAAAATAACAAAGCTTGGGGGTGTATTTGTATTATTTTCCGAGATACAGCTCAGGGTTGTATTTGTATTTTGGAAAATAACACAGCTTGGGGGTTTATTTGTATTATTTTCCGAGATACAGCTAAGGGTTGTATTTGTATTTTGGAAAATAACACAGCTTGGGTGTGTTTTTGTATTATTTTATGAGATAAAGCTAAGGTGTGTATTTCTATTTTAGAAAATAACCCAGCTTGGGGGTGTATTTGTATTATTGTCCGAGATACAGCCAAGGATTGTAATTGTATTTTTGAAAATAACACAGCTTGGGGGTGTATTTGAATTATTTTTTGAGATACAGCTATGGGTTGTATTTTTATTTTTGAAAATACCACAGCTTGAGTGTGTATTTCTATTATTATTCGAGATACAGCTCAGAGTTTTATTTGTATTTTGGAAAATTACCCAGCTTGGGGGTGTATTTGTATTATATTCCGAGATACAGCTAAGAGTTTTATTTGTGTTTTTGAAAATAACACAGCTTGCGTGTGTATTTGTATTATTTTCCGAGATACAGCTATTGGTTGTATTTGTATTTTTGAAAATAACACAGCTTGGGGGTGTATTTCTATTATTATCCGAGATAGAGCTCTGGGTTGTATTTGTATTTTTGAAAATAACACAGCTTGTGGTTGTGTTTGTATTATTTTCCAAGATGCAGGTATGGGTTTTATTTGTATTTTTGAAAATAACACAGCTTGGGGGTGTATTTGTTTTATTTTCCGAGATACAGCTAAGGGTTGTATTTGTATTTTTGAAAATAACAAAGCTTGGGGGTGTATTTGTATTATTTTCCAAGACACAGCTCAGGGTTGTATTTGTATTTTGGAAAATAACACAGCTCGGGGGTGTATTTGTATTGTTTTCTGAGATACAGCTAAGGGTTGTATTTGTATTTTTGAAAATAACACAGCCTTGTGGCGTATTTGTATTATTTTCCGGGATATAGCTAAGTGTTGTATTTGTATTATTGAAAATAACAGAGCTTTGGGGTGTATTTGTATTATTTTCCTTGATACAGCTATGGGTTGTATTTGTGTTTTTGAAAATAACACAGCTTTTGGGTGTATTTGTATTATTTCCGAGATACAGCTAACGGTTGTACTTGTATTTTTGAAAATAACACTGCTTTGGGGTGTTTTTGTATTATTTTCCGAGATACTGCTATGGGTTGTATTTGTATTTTTGAAAATAACACAGCTTGGGGGTGTATTTGTATTATTTTCCGAGATAGAGCTCAGGGTTGTATTTGTATTTTTGAAAATAACACAGCATGGGGGTGTATTTGTATTATTTTCCGAGATGCAGATAAGGGTTGTATTTGTATTATTGAAAATAACAGAGCTTTGGGGTGTATTTGTATTATTTTCCGAGACACAGCTAAGGGTTGTATTTGTATTTTTGAAAATAACACACCTTGGGGGTGTATTTCTATTATTTTCCGAGATACAGCTATGGGTTGTATTTCTATTTTTGAAAATAACACAGCTTGGGCGTGTATTTTTATTATTTTCTGAGATTCTGCTATGGGTTGTATTTTTATTTTGAAAATTACACTGCTTGGGGGTGTATTTGTATTATTTTCCGAGATACAGCTCATGGTTGTATTTGTATTTTTGAAAATAACACATCTTGGGGGTGTATTTGTATTATTTTCGAGATACAGCTAAGGGTTGTATATGTATTTTGGAAAATAACACAGCTTGGTAGTGTATTTTTATTATTTTCCGAGATACAGCTAAGGGTTGTATTTGAATTTTTGAAAATAAACGAGTTTGGGGGTGAATTTGTATTATTTTCCAAGATACAGCTAAGGGCTGTATTTGTATTTTTGAAAATACCACAGCTTGGTGGTGTATTTGTATTATTTTTCGAGATACAGCTGTGGGTTTTATTTGTATTTTTGAAAATAACAGAGCGTGTGGGTGTATCCGTATTATTTTCCAAGATACAGTTAAGGGTTGTATTTGTATTTTTGAAAATAACACATCTTGGGGGTGTATTTGTATTATTTTTCGAGATACAGCTAAGGGTTGTATTTGTATTTTTGAAAATAACACAGCTTGGGTGTGTTTTTGTATTATTTTATGAGATAAAGCTAAGGTGTGTATTTCTATTTTAGAAAATATCACAGATTGGGGGTGTATTTGTATTATTTTCCGAGATACAGCTAAGGGTTGTATTTGTATTATTGAAAATAACAGACCTTGGGGGTGTATTTGTATTGTTTTCCGAGTTACAGCTCAGGGTTGTATTTGTATTTCTGAAAATAAAACAGATTGTGGGTGTGTTTGTATTATTTTCCGTGATACAGCTAAGGATTGTATTTGTATTTTTGAAAATAACCCAGCTTGGGGGTGTATTTGTATTATTTTCCGAGATACAGCTATGTGTTGTATTTGTATTTTGAAAATAACACAGCTTGGGTGTGTATTTCTATTATTATCCGGGATACAGCTCAGGGTTGTATTTGTATTTTTGAAAATAACACAGCTTGGGGGTGTATTTGTATTATTTTCCAAGATACAGCTGTGGTTTTTATTTGTATTTTTGAAAATAACAAAGCTTGGGGGTGTATTTGTATTATTTTCCGAGACACAGCTCAGGGTTGTATTTGTATTTTGGAAAATAACACAGATCGGGGGTGTATTTGTATTGTTTTCCGAGATACAGCTAAGGGTTGTATATGTATTTTGGAAAATAACACAGCTTGAGGGTGAATTTGTATTATTTTACGAGATACAGCTATGGGTTGTATTTGTATTATTGAAAATAACACAGCTTGGGTGTGTATTTCTGTTATTATCCGAGATGCAGCTCAGAGTTTTATTTGTATTTTGGAAAATAACACAGCTTGTGGGTGTATTTGTATTATTTTCCGAGATACACCTAAGTGTTGTATTTGTATTTTTGAAAATAACACAGATTGGGGGTGTATTTGTATTATTTCCCAAGTTACAACTCAGGGATGTATTTGTATTTTTGAAAATAACACAGCTTGGGGGTGTATTTCTATTATTATCTGAGATACAGCTCACGGTTGTATTTGTGTTTTTGAAAATAACCCAGCTTGGGGTTGTGTTTGTATTATTTTCCAAGATACAGCTATGGGTTTTATTTGTATTTTTGAAAATAACACAGCTTGCTGGTGTATTTGTATTATTTTCCGCGGTACAGCTCAGGGTTGTATAGGTATTTTTGAAAATAACACAGCTTGGGGGTGTATTTGTATTATTTTCCGTGATACAGCTAAGGGTTGTATTTGTATTACTGAAAATAACAGAGCTTTGGGGTGTATTTGTATTATTTTCCGAGATACAACTCAGAGTTGTATTAGTATTTTGGAAAATAACACAGCTTGGGGGTGTATTTGTATTATTTTCCGAGATACAGCTAAGAGTTGTATTTGTATTTTTGACAATAACACAGCTTGAGGGTGCATTTGTATTATTTTCCGAGATACAGCTCAGGGTTGTATTTGTATTTTTGAAAATAACAGAGCTTGGGGGTGTATTTGTATTATTTTCCGATATACTGCTATGAGTTGTATTTGTATTTTTGAAAATAAGACAGCTTGGGTGTGTATTTGTATTATTATCCGAGATACAGCTCAGGGTTGTATTTGTACTTTTGAAAATAACACAGCTTCGGGGTTTATTTGTATTATTTTCCGAGATACATCTAAGGTTTGTATTTGTATTATTGAAAATAACAGAGCTTTGGGGTGTATGTGTATTATTTTCCGAGATAGAGCTAAGGGTTGTACTTGTATTTTTGAAAATAACACAGCTTAAGGGTGTTTTTGTATTATTATCCGAGACACAGCTCAGGGTTGTATTTGTATTTTTGAAAATAACACAGCTTGGGGGTGTATTTGTATTATTTTCCGAGATACAGCTTTTGGTTTTATTTGTATTTTTGATAATAACACAGATTGGGGGTGTATTTGTTTTATTTTCCAAGTTACAACTCAGTGATGTATTTGTATTTTTGAAAATAACACAGCTTGGGGGTGTATTTGCATTATTGTCCGAGATAGAGCTCAGGGTTGTATTTGTATTTTTGAAAATAACACAGCATGGGGGTGTATTTGTATTATTTTCCGAGATACAGATAAGGGTTGTATTTGTATTATTGAAAATAACAGAGCTTTGGGGTGTATTTGTATTATTTTCCGAGACACAGCTAAGGGTTGTATTTGTATTTTTGAAAATAACACACATTGGGGGTGTATTTCTATTATTTTCCGAGATACAGCTATGGGTTGTATTTCTATTTTTGAAAATAACACAGCTTGGGCGTGTATTTTTATTACTTTCCGAGATTCTGCTATGGGTTGTATTTGTATTTTGAAAATTACACAGCTTGGGGGTGTATTTGTATTATTTTCCGAGATACAGCTCATGGTTGTATTTGTATTTTTGAAAATAACACATCTTGGGGGTGTATTTGTATTATTTTCGATATACAGCTAAGGTTTGTATATGTATTTTGGAAAATATCACAGCTTGGTAGTGTATTTTTATTATTTTCCGAGATAGAGCTAAGAGTTGTATTTGAATTTTTGAAAATAAACGAGTTTGGGGGTGAATTTGTATTATTTTCCAAGATACAGCTAAGGGCTGTATTTGTATTTTTGAAAATACCACAGCTTGGTGGTGTATTTGTATTATTTTCCGAGATACAGCTGTGGGTTTTATTTGTATTTTTGAAAATAACAGAGCGTGTGGGTGTATCCGTAATTTTCTCCAAGATACAGTTAAGGGTTGTATTTGTATTTTTGAAAATAACACATCTTGGGGGTGTATTTGTATTATTTTTCGAGATACAGCTAAGGGTTGTATTTGTATTTTTGAAAATAACACAGCTTGGGTGTGTTTTTGTATTATTTTATGAGATAAAGCTAAGGTGTGTATTTCTATTTTAGAAAATAACCCAGCTTGCGTGTGTATTTGTATTATTTTCCGAGATACAGCTATTGGTTGTATTTGTATTTTTGAAAATAACACAGCTTGGGGGTGTATTTCTATTATTATCCGAGATAGAGCTCTGGGTTGTATTTGTATTTTTGAAAATAACACTGCTTGGAGTTGTGTTTGTATTATTTTCCAAGATACAGCTGTGGGTTTTATTTGTATTTTTGAAAATAACACAACTTGTGGGTGTATTTGTTTTATTTTCCGAGATACAGCTAAGGGTTGTATTTGTATTTTTGAAAATAACACATCTTTGGGGTGTATTTGTATTATTTTCTGAGGCACTGCTCTGGGTTGTATTTGTATTTTTGAAAATAACACAGCTTTGGGGTGTATTTGTATTATTTTCCGAGATACAGCTCAGGGTTTTATTTGTGTTTTTGAAAATAACAGAGCTTGGTGGTGTATTTGTATTATTTTCCGAGATACAGCTAAGGGTTGTATTTGTATTATTGAAAATAACAGAGCTTTGGGGAGTATTTGTATTATTTTCCGAGATACAGCTCAGGGTTGTATTTGTATTTTTGAAAATAACACAGCATGGGGGTGTATTTGTATTATTTTCCGAGATACAGATAAGGGTTGTAATTGTATTATTGAAAATAACAGAGATTTGGGGTGTATTTGTATTATTTTCCGAGATACAGCTAATGGTTGTATTTGTATTTTTGAAAATAACACACCTTGGGGGTGTATTTCTATTATTTTCCGAGATACAGCTATGGGTTGTATTTCTATTTTTGAAAATAACACAGCTTGGGCGTGTATTTTTATTACTTTCCGAGATTCTGCTATGGGTTGTATTTGTATTTTGAAAATTACACAGCTTGGGGGTGTATTTGTATTATTTTCCGAGATACAGCTCATGGTTGTATTTGTATTTTTGAAAATAACACATCTTGGGGGTTTATTTGTATTATTTTCGAGATACAGCTAAGGGTTGTATATGTATTTTGGAAAATAACACAGCTTGGTAGTGTATTTTTATTATTTTCCGAGATACAGTTAAGGGTTGTATTTGAATGTTTGAAAATAAACGAGTTTGGGGGTGAATTTGTATTATTTTCCATGATACAGCTAAGGGCTGTATTTGTATTTTTGAAAATACCACAGCTTGGTGGTGTATTTGTATTATTTTCCGAGATACAGCTGTGGGTTTTATTTGTATTTTTGAAAATAACAGAGCATGTGGGTGTATCCGTATTATTTTCCAAGATACAGTTAAGGGTTGTATTTGTATTTTTGAAAATAACACATCTTGGGAGTGTATTTGTATTATTTTTCGAGATACAGCTAAGGGTTGTATTTGTATTTTTGAAAATAACACAGCTTGGGTGTGTTTTTGTATTATTTTATGAGATAAAGCTAAGGTGTGTATTTCTATTTTAGAAAATATCACAGATTGGGGGTGTATTTGTATTATTTTCTGAGATACAGCTAAGGGTTGTATTTGTATTATTGAAAATAACAGAGCTTGGGGGTGTATTTGTATTGTTTTCTGAGTTACAGCTCAGGGTTGTATTTGTATTTCTGAAAATAAAACAGATTGTGGGTGTGTTTGTATTATTTTCCGTGATACAGCTAAGGATTGTATTTGTATTTTTGAAAATAACCCAGCTTGGGGGTGTTTTTGTATTATTTTCCGAGATACAGCTATGGGTTGTATTTGTATTTTGAAAATAACACAGCTTGGGTGTGTATTTCTATTATTATCCGGGATACAGCTCAGGGTTGTATTTGTATTTTTGAAAATAACACAGCTTGGGGGTGTATTTGTATTATTTTCCAAGATACAGCTGTGGTTTTTATTTGTATTTTTGAAAATAACAAAGCTTGGGGGTGTATTTGTATTATTTTCCGAGACACAGCTCAGGGTTGTATTTGTATTTTGGAAAATAACACAGCTCGGGGGTGTATTTGTATTCTTTTCCGAGATACAGCTAAGGGTTGTATTTGTATTTTGGAAAATAACACAGCTTGAGGGTGTATTTGTATTATTTTACGAGATACAGCTATGGGTTGTATTTGTATTATTGAAAATAACACAGCTTGGGGGTGTATTTCTGTTATTATCCGAGATGCAGCTCAGAGTTTTATTTGTATTTTGGAAAATAACACAGCTTGTGGGTGTATTTGTATTATTTTCCGAGATACACCTAAGAGTTGTATTTGTATTTTTGGAAATAACACAGATTGGAGGTGTATTTGTATTATTTTCCAAGTTACAACTCAGGGATGTATTTGTATTTTTGAAAATAACACAGCTTGGGGGTGTATTTCTATTATTATCCGGGATATATCTCAGGGTTGTATAGGTATTTTTGAAAATAACACAGCTTGGGGGTCTATTTGTATTATTTTCCGTGATACAGCTAAGGTTTGTATTTGTATTACTGAAAATAACAGAGCTTTGGGGTGTATTTGTATTATTTTCCGAGATACAGCTCAGAGTTTTATTAGTATTTTGGAAAATAACACAGCTTGGGGGTGTATTTGTATTATTTTCCGAGATACAGCTAAAAGTTGTATTTGTATTTTTGAAAATAACACAGCTTGCGTGTGCATTTGTATTATTTTCCGAGATACAGCTCAGGGTTGTATTTGTATTTTTGAAAATAACAGAGCTTGGGGGTGTATTTGTATTATTTTCCGATATACTGCTATGAGTTGTATTTGTATTTTTGAAAATAAGACAGATTGGGTGTGTATTTGTATTATTTTCCGAGATACAGCTCAGGGTTGTATTTGTACTTTTGAAAATAACACAGCTTCGGGGTTTATTTGTATTACTTTCCGAGATACATCTAAAGTTTGTATTTGTTTTATTGAAAATAACAGAGCTTTGGGGTGTATTTGTTTTATCTTCCGAGATACAGCTAAGGGTTGTATTTGTATTTTTGAAAATAACACAGCTTTGGGGTGTATTTGTATTATTTTCCGAGACACTGCTCTGGGTTGTATTTGTATTTTTGAAAATAACACAGCTGTGGGGTGTATTTGTATTATTTTCCGAGATACAGCTCAGGGTTGTATTTGTATTTTTGAAAATAACACAGTTTGGTGGTGTATTTGTATTATTTTCCGAGATACAGCTAAGGGTTGTATTTGTATTATTGAAAATAACAGAGCTTTGGGGTGTATTTGTATTATTTTCCGAGATACAGCTAAGGGTTGTATTTGTATTATTGAAAATAATAGAGCTTGGGGGTGTATTTGTATTGTTTTCCGAGTTACAGCTCAGGGTTGTATTTGTATTTCTGAAAATAAAACAGATTGTGGGTTTGTTTGTATTATTTTCCGTGATACAGCTAAGGATTGTATTTGTATTTTTGAAAATAACCCAGCTTGGGGGTGTATTTGTATTATTTTCCGAGATACAGCTATGGGTTGTATTTGTATTTTGAAAATAACACAGCTTGGGTGTGTATTTCTATTATTATCCGGGATACAGCTCAGGGTTGTATTTGTATTTTTGAAAATAACACAGCTTGGGGGTGTATTTGTATTATTTTCCATGATACAGCTGTGGTTTTTATTTGTATTTTTGAAAATAACAAAGCTTGGGGGTGTATTTGTATTATTTTCCGAGACACAGCTCAGGGTTGTATTTGTATTTTGGAAAATAACACAGCTCGGGGGTGTATTTGTATTGTTTTCCGAGATACAGCTAAGGGTTGTATTTGTATTTTGGAACATAACACAGCTTGAGGGTGTATTTGTATTATTTTACGAGATACAGCTATGGGTTGTATTTGTATTATTGAAAATAACACAGCTTGGGGGTGTATTTCTGTTATTATCCGAGATGCAGCTCAGAGTTTTATTTGTATTTTGGAAAATAACACAGCTTGTGGGTGTATTTGTATTATTTTCCGAGATACACCTAAGAGTTGTATTTGTATTTTTGAAAATAACACAGATTGGAGGTGTATTTGTATTATTTTCCAAGTTACAACTCAGGGATGTATTTGTATTTTTGAAAATAACACAGCTTGGGGGTGTATTTCTATTATTATCCGGGATACATCTCAGGGTTGTATAGGTATTTTTGAAAATAACACAGCTTGGGGGTCTATTTGTATTATTTTCCGTGATACAGCTAAGGGTTGTATTTGTATTACTGAAAATAACAGAGCTTTGGGGGGTATTTGTATTATTTTCGGAGATACAGCTAAGGGTTGTATTTGTATTATTGAAAATAACAGAGCTTCGGGGTGTATTTGTACTATTTTCCGAGATACAGCTATGGGTTGTGTTTGTATTTTTGAAAATAACACAGCTTTTGGGTGTATTTGTATTATTTTCCGAGATACAGCTAACGGTTGTATTTGTATTTTTGAAAATAACACAGCTTTGGGGTGTATTTGTATTATTTTCTGAGATACCGATAAGGGTTGTATTTGTATTATTGAAAATAACTGAGCTTTTGGGTGTATTTGTATTATTTTCCGAGATACAGCTAAGGGTTGTATTTGTATTTTTGAAAATAACACACCTTGGTGGTGTATTTCTATTATTTTCCGAGATAGAGCTATGGGTTGTATTTCTATTTTTGAAAATAACACAGCTTGGGCGTGTATTTTTATTACTTTCCGAGATTCTGCTATGGGTTGTATTTGTATTTTGAAAATTACACAGCTTGGGTGTGTTTTTGTATTATTTTATGAGATAAAGCTAAGGTGTGTATTTCTATTTTAGAAAATAACACAGATTGGGGGTGTATTTGTATTATTTTCGGAGATACAGCTAAGGGTTGTATTTGTATTATTGAAAATAACAGAGTTTGGGGGTGTATTTGTATTGTTTTCCGAGATACAGCTAAGGGTTGTATTTGTATTTTTGAAAATAACACTGCTTGGGGGTGAATTTGTATTATTTTCCGAGATACAGCTGAGGTTTGTATTTGTATTTTTGAAAATAACAAAGCTTGGGGGTGTTTTTGTATTATTTTCTGAGTTACAGCTCAGGGTTGTATTTGTATTTTTGAAAATAAAACAGATTGTGGGTGTTTTTGTATTATTTTCCGTGATACAGCTAAGGATTGTTTTTGTATTTTTGAAAATAACCCAGCTTGGGGGTGTAATTGTATTATTTTTTGAGATACAGCTATGGGTTGTATTTGTATTTTGAAAATAACACAGCTTGGGTGTGTATTTCTATTATTATCCGGTATAGACCTCAGGTTTGTATTTGTATTTTTGAAAATAACACAGCTTGGTGGTGTATTTGTATTATTTTCCAAGACACAGCTGTGGTTTTTATTTTTATTTTTGAAAATAACAAAGCTTGGGGGTGTATTTGTATTATTTTCCGAGATACAGCTCAGGGTTGTATTTGTATTTTGGAAAATAACACAGCTTGGGGGTGTATTTGTATTATTTTCCGAGATACAGCTAAGGGTTGTATTTGTATTTTTGAAAATAACACAGCTTGGGGGTGTATTTGTATTATTTTCCGAGATACTGCTATGGGTTGTATTTGGATTTTGAAAATAACACAGTTTAGGTGTGTATTTCTATTATTATCCGAGATACAGTTCAGGGTTGTATTTGTATTTTTGAAAATAACACAGCTTGGGCGTGTATTTTTATTACTTTCCGAGATTCTGCTATGGGTTGTATTTGTATTTTGAAAATTACACAGCTTGGGGGTGTATTTGTATTATTTTCCGAGATACAGCTCATGGTTGTATTTGTATTTTTGAAAATAACACATCTTGGGGGTGTATTTGTATTATTTTCGAGATACAGCTAAGGGTTGTATATGTATTTTGGAAAATAACACAGCTTGGTAGTGTATTTTTATTATTTTCCGAGATACAGCTAAGGGTTGTATTTGAATTTTTGAAAATAAACGAGTTTGGGGGTGAATTTGTATTATTTTCCAAGATACAGCTAAGGGCTGTATTTGTATTTTTGAAAATACCACAGCTTGGTGGTGTATTTGTATTATTTTCCGAGATACAGCTGTGGGTTTTATTTGTATTTGTGAAAATAACAGAGCGTGTGGGTGTATCCGTAATTTTTTCCAAGATACAGTTAAGGGTTTTTTTTGTATTTTTGAAAATAACACATCTTGGGAGTGTATTTGTATTATTTTTCGAGATACAGCTAAGGGTTGTATTTGTATTTTTGAAAATAACACAGCTTGGGTGTGTTTTTGTATTATTTTATGAGATAAAGCTAAGGTGTGTATTTCTATTTTAGAAAATAACACAGTTTGGGGGTGTATTTGTATTATTTTCCGAGATACAGCTAAGGGTTGTATTTGTATTTTTGAAAATAACAGAGCTTGGGGGTGTATTTGTATTATTTTCCGATATACTGCTATGAGTTGTATTTGTATTTTTGAAAATAAGACAGCTTGGGTGTGTATTTGTATTATTTTCCGAGATACAGCTCAGGGTTGTATTTGTACTTTTGAAAATAACACATCTTGTGGGTGTATTTGTATTATTTTCCGAGATACATCTAAGGTTTGTATTTGTATTATTGAAAATAACAGAGCTTTGGGGTGTGTTTGTATTATTTTCCGAGATACAGCTAAGGGTTGTATTTGTATTTTTGAAAATAACACAGCTTAAGGGTGTTTTTGTATTATTTTCCGAGATACAGCTTAGGGTTGTATTTGTATTTTTGAAAATAACACAGCTTGGGTGTGTATTTGTATTATTTTCCGAGATACAGCTTTAGGATTTATTTGTATTTTTGATAATAACACAGATTGGGGGTGTATTTGTATTATTTTCCAAGTTACAACTCAGGGATGTATTTGTATTTTTGAAAATAACACAGCTTGGGGGTGTATTTGTATTATTGTCTGAGATACAGCCAAGGATTGTAATTGTATTTTTGAAAATAACACAGCTTGGGGGTGTATTTGTATAATTTTCCGAGATACAGCTATGGGTTGTATTTTTATTTTTGAAAATACCACAGCTTGGGGGTATATTTCTATTATTATTCGAGATACAGCTCAGAGTTTTATTTGTATTTTGGAAAATAACCCAGCTTGGGGGTGTATTTGTATTATATTCCGAGATACAGCTAAGAGTTGTATTTTTGTTTTTGAAAATAACACAGCTTGCGTGTTTATTTGTATTATTTTCCGAGATACAGCTATTGGTTGTATTTGTATTTTTGAAAATAACACAGCTTGGGGGTGTATTTCTATTATTATCCGAGATAGAGCTCTGGGTTGTATTTTTATTTTTAAAATAACACAGCTTGGGGTTGTGTTTGTATTATTTTCCAAGATATAGCTATGGGTTTTATTTGTATTTTTGAAAATAACACAGCTTGCGGGTGGATTTGTTTTATTTTCCGAGATACAGCTAAGGGTTGTATTTGTATTTTTGAAAATAACACAGCTTTGGGGTGTATTTGTATTATTTTCCGAGACACTGCTCTGGGTTGTATTTGTATTTTTGAAAATAACACAGCTTTGGGGTGTATTTGTATTATTTTCCGAGATACTGCTATGGGTTGTATTTGTATTTTTGAAAATAACACAGCTTGGGGGTGTATTTGTATTATTTTCCGAGATACAACTCAGGGTTGTATTTGTATTTTTGAAAATAACACAGCATGGGGGTGTATTTGTATTATTTTCCGAGATACAGATAAGGGCTGTATTTGTATTATTGAAAATAACAGAGCTTTGGGGTGTATTTGTATTATTTTCCGAGATACAGCTAAGGGTTGTATTTGTATTTTTGAAAATAACACACCTTGGGGGTGTATTTCTATTATTTTCCGAGATAGAGCTATGGGTTGTATTTCTATTTTTGAAAATAACACAGCTTGGGCGTGTATTTTTATTACTTTCCGAGATTCTGCTATGGGTTGTATTTGTATTTTGAAAATTACACAGCTTGGGTGTGTTTTTGTATTATTTTATGAGATAAAGCTAAGGTGTGTATTTCTATTTTAGAAAATAACACAGATTGGGGGTGTATTTGTATTATTTTCCGAGATACAGCTAAGGGTTGTATTTGTATTATTGAAAATAACAGAGCTTGGGGGTGTATTTGTATTGTTTTCCGAGATACAGCTAAGGGTTGTATTTGTATTTTTGAAAATAACACTGCTTGGGGGTGAATTTGTATTATTTTCCGAGATACAGCTAAGGTTTGTATTTGTATTTTTGAAAATAACACAGCTTGTGGGTGTTTTTGTATTATTTTCTGAGTTACAGCTCAGGATTGTATTTGTATTTTTGAAAATAAAACAGATTGTGGGTGTGTTTGTATCATTTTCCGTGATACAGCTAAAGATTGTATTTGTATTTTTGAAAATAACCAAGCTTGGGGGTGTATTTGTATTATTTTTCGAGATACAGCTATGGGTTGTATTTGTATTTTGAAAATAACACAGCTTGGGTGTGTATTTCTATTATTATCCGGTATAGACCTCAGGTTTGTATTTGTATTTTTGAAAATAACACAGCTTGGTGGTGTATTTGTATTATTTTCCAAGATACAGCTGTGGTTTTTATTTCTATTTTTGAAAATAACAAAGCTTGGGGGTGTATTTGTATTATTTTCCGAGATACAGCTCAGGGTTGTATTTGTATTTTGGAAAATAACACAGCTTGGGGGTGTATTTGTATTATTTTCCGAGATACAGCTAAGGGTTGTATTTGTATTTTTGAAAATAACACAGGTTTGGGGTGTATTTCTGTTATTATCCGAGATGCAGCTCAGAGTTTTATTTGTATTTTGGAAAATAACACAGCTTGTGGGTGTATTTGTATTATTTTCCGAGATACACCTAAGAGTTGTATTTGTATTTTTGAAAATAACACAGATTGTGGGTGTATATGTATTATTTTCCAAGTTACAACTCAGGGATATATTTGTATTTTTGCAAATAACACAGGTTTGGGGTGTATTTGTATTATTTTCCGAGATACCGCTGAGGATTGTATTTGTATTTTTGAAAATAACACACCTTGGGGGTGTATTTCTCTTATTATCTGAGATACAGCTCAGGGTTGTATTTGTATTTTTAAAAATAACACAGCTTGGGGCTGTATTTTTATTATTTTCCGAGATACAGCAAAGGATTGTATTTGTATTTTTGAAAATAACACAGCTTGTGGGTTTATTTGTATTATTTTCCGATATACAGCTAAGGGTTGTATTTGTATTTTTGAAAATAACACAGTTTTGGGGTGTATTTGTATTATTTTCCGAGATACAGCTAAGAGTTTTATTTGTATTTTTGAAAATTACACAGCCTGGTGGTGTATTTCTATTATTTTCCGAGATACAGCTAAGGGTTTTATTTGTATTTTTGAAAATAACACAGCTTTTGGGTGTATTTGTATTATTTTCCGAGATACTGCTCTGGGTTGCATTTTTTTTTTTGAAAATAACACAGCGTTGGGGTGTATTTGTATTGTTTTCCGAGATACAGCTCAGGGTTGTATTTGTATTTTTGAAAATAACACAGCTTGGGGGTGTATTTGTATTATTTTCCGAGATACAGCTAAGGGCTGTATTTGTATTATTGAAAATAACAGAGCTTTGGGGTGTATTTGTATTATTTTCCGAGATACAGCTAAGGGTTGTATTTGTATTTTTGAAAATAACACAGCTTGGGGTTGTTTTTGTATTATTTTCCGAGATACACCTCCGGGTTGTATTTGTAATTTTGAAAATAACACAGCTTCGGGGTGTTTTTGTATTATTTTTGGAGATTCTGCTATGGGATGTATTTGTATTTTTGAAAATAACACAGCATGGGAGTGTATTTGTATTATATTCCGAGATACAACTCATGGTTGTATTTGTATTTTTGAAAATAACACACCTTGGGTTTGCTTTTGTATTATTTTCGAGATACAGCTCAGGGTTGTATATGTGTTTTGGAAAATAACAGAGCTTGGGTGTGTATTTTTATTATTTTCCGAAATACAGCTAAAGGTTGTATTTGAATTTTGGAAAATAAACGAGTTTGGGGGTGTATTTGTATTATTTTCCAAATACAGCTAAGGGCTCTATTTGTATTTTTGAAAATAACACAGCTTGGTGGTGTATTTGTATTATTTTCGAGATACAGCTGTGGGGTTTATTTGTATTTTTGAAAATAACTGAGCTTGTGGGTGTATCCGTATTATTTTCCAAGATACAGTTAAGGGTTGTATTTGTATTTTTGAAAATAACACATCTTGGGGGTGTATTTGTATTATTTTCCGAGATACAGCTAATGGTTGTATTTGTATTTTTTAAAATAACACAGGTTGGGGGTGTTTTTGTATTATTTTCCGAGATACAGCTAAGGTGTGTATTTCTATTTTTGAAAATAACACAGATTGTGGGTGTATTTGTATTATTTTCCGAGATACAGTTTAGGGTTGTATTTGTATTATTGAAAATATCAGAGCTTGGGGGTGCATTTGTATTATTTTCCGAGATACAGCTAAGGGTTGTATTTGTATTTTTGAAAATAACACAGCTTGGGGGTGAATTTGTATTATTTTCTGAGATACAGCTAAGGGTTGTATTTGTATTTTTGAAAATAACACAGCTTGGGGGTGTTTTTGTATTATTTTCCGAGTTACAGCTCAGGGTTGTATTTGTATTTTTGAAAATAACACAGATTGTGGGTGTGTTTGTATTTTTTTCCGAGATACAGCTAAGGATTGTATTTGTATTTTTGAAAATAACACAGCTTGGGGGTGTATTTGTATTATTTTCTGAGATACAGCTATGGGTTGTATTTGTATTTTGAAAATAACACAGCTTGTGTGTGTATTTCTATTATTATTCGATATACACCTCAGGGTTGCATTTGTGTTTTTGAAAATAACAAAGCTTTGGGGTGTATTTTTATTATTTTCCAAGATACAGCTATGGGTTTTATTTGTATTTTTGAAAATAACACAGCTTGCCGGTGTATTTGTATTATTTTCCGAGATAAAGCTCAGGGTTGTATTTGTATTTTGGAAAATAACACAGCTTGGGGGTGTATTGGAATTATTTTCTGAGATACAGCTAAGGGTTGTATTTGTATTTTGGAAAATAACACAACTTGGGGGTGTATTTGTATTATTTTCCTAGATACAGCTATGGGTTGTATTTTTATTTTTGAAAATAACACAGCTTGGGGGTGTATTTCTACTATTATCCGAGATGCAGCTCAGAGTTTTATTTGTATTTTGGAAAATAACACAGCTTGTGTGTGTATTTGTATTATTTTCCGATATACACCAAAAGTTGTATTTGTATTTTTGAAAATAAAGCAGCTTGGAGGTGTATTTGTATTATTTTCCAAGTTACAACTCAGGTATATATTTGTATTTTTGAAAATAACACAGCTTTTGGGTGTATTTGTATTATTTTTCGAGATACAGCTAAGGATTGTATTTGTATTTTTGAAAATAACACAGCTTGGGGGTGTATTTCTGTTATTATCCGAGATACAGCTCAGGGTTGTATTTGTATTTTTGAAAATAACATACATTGGGGGTGTATTTGTATTATTTTCCAAGAGAGAGCTATGGGTTGTATTTGTATTTTTGAAAATAACAGGGCTTGGGGGTGTATTTGTATTATTTTCCGAGATACAGCTCAGGGTTGTATTTGTGTTTTTGAAAATAACACAGATTCGCGGTGTATTTGTATTATTTTCCGAGATACAGCTATGGGTTTTATTTGTATTTTTGAAAATACCACAGCTTGGGGGTGTATTTCTATTATTATCCGAGATACAGCTCAGAGTTTCATTTGTATTTTGGAAAATAACACAGCTTGGGGGTGTATTTGTATTATTTTCCGAGATACAGCAAAGAGTTGTATTTGTATTTTTGAAAATTACACAGCTTGTGGGTGTATTTCTATTATTTTCGGAGATACAGCTAAGGGTTTTATTTGTATTTTTGAAAATAACACAGCTTTTGGGTGTATTTTTCTTATTTTCCGAGATACTGCTCTGGGTTGTATTTGTATTTTTGAAAATAACACAGCTTGGGGGTGTATTTGTATTATTTTCCGAGACACACCTAAGGGTTGTATTTGTATTATTGAAAATAACAGAGCTTTTGGGTGTATATGTATTATTTTCCGAGATACCGCTGAGGATTGTATTTGTATTTTTGAAAATAACACACCTTGGGGGTGTATTTCTCTTATTATCTGAGATACAGCTCAGGGTTGTATTTGTATTTTTTAAAATAACACAGCTTGGGGGTGTATTTGTATTATTTTCCAAGATACAGCAAAGGATTGTATTTGTATTTTTGAAAATAACACAGCTTGTGGGTGTATTTGTATTATTTTCCGATATGCAGCTAAGGGTTGTATTTGTATTTTTGAAAATAACAGAGTTTGGGGGTGTATTTGTATTATTTTCCGAGATACGGCTATTGGTTGTATTTGTATTTTTGAAAATAATACAGCTTGGAGGTGTATTTCTATTACTAAACGAGATACAGCTCAGGGTTGTATTTGTATTTTTGAAAATAACACAGCTTGGGGTAGTGTTTGTATTATTTTCCAAGATACAGTTATGGGTTTTATTTGTATTTTTGAAAATAACACAACTTGGGGGTGTATTTGTTTTATTTTCCGAGATACAGCTAAGGGTTATATTTGTATTTTTGAAAATAACACAGCTTGGTGGTGTATTTGTATTATTTTCCGAGATACAGCTATTGGTTGTATTTGTATTATTGAAAATAACAGAGCTTTGGGGTGTATTTGTATTATTTTCCGAGATACAGCTAAGGGTTGTATTTGTATTTTTGAAAATAACACATCTTGGGGGTGAATTTCTATTATTTTCCGAGATACAGCTATGCGTTGTATTGGTATTTTTGAAAATAACACAGCTTGGGCGTGTATTTGTATTATTTTTTGAGATTCTGCTATGGGTTGTATTTGTGTTTTTGAAAATAACACAGCATGGGAGTGTATTTGTATTATTTTCCGAGATACAGCTCATGGATGTATTTTTATTTTTGAATATAACACACCTTGGGGGTGCTTTTGTATTATTTTCGAGATACAGCTCAGGGTTGTATATGTATTTTCGAAAATAACACAGCTTGGGGGTGTATTTTTATTATTTTCCGAAATACAGCTAAAGGTTGTAATTGAATTTTTGAAAATAAACGAGTTTGGGGGTGTATTTGTTTTATTTTCCAAGATACAGCTAAGGGCTGTATTTGTATTTTTGAAAATAACACAGCTTGGTGGTGTATTTGTATTATTTTCGAGATACAGCTGTGGTTTTTATTTGTATTTTTGAAAATAACAGAACTTGTGGGTGTATCCGTATTATTTTCCAAGATACAGTTAAGGGTTGTATTTGTATTTTTGAAAATAACACATCTTGGGGGTGTATTTGTATTATTTTCCGAGATACAGCTAAGGGTTGTATTTGTGTTTTTGAAAATAACACAGCTTGGGGGTGTTTTTGTATTATTTTCCGAGATACTGCTAAGGTGTGTATTTCTATTTTTGAAAATAACACAGATAGGGGGTGTATTTGTATTATTTTCCGAGATACAGCTAAGGGTTGTATTTGTATTATTGAAAATAACACAGCTTGGGGGTGTATTTGTATTATTTTCCGAGTTACAGCTCAGGGTTGTATTTGTATTATTGAAAATAACACAGCTTGGGGGTGTATTTGTATTATTTTCCAAGATACAGCTATGGGTTTTATTTGTATTTTTGAAAATAACACAGCTTGTGGGTGTATTTGTATTATTTTCCGAGATACAGCTCAGGGTTGTATTTGTATTTTGGAAAATGACACAGCTTGGGGGCGTTTTTGTATTATTTTCCGAGATACAGCTAAGGGTTGTATTTGTATTTTGGAAAATAACACAGCTTGGGGGTGTATGTGTATTATTTTCCGAGATACAGCTATGGGTTGTATTTGTATTTTTGAAAATAACACAGCTTGGGGGTGTATTTCTATTATTATCCGAGATGCAGCTCAGAGTTTTATTTGTATTTTGGAAAATAACACATCTTGTGGGTGTATTTGTATTATTTTCCGAGATACACCAAAAGTTGTATTTGTATTTTTGAAAATAAAACAGTTTGGGGGTGTATTTGTATTATTTTCCAAGTTACAACTCAGGGATGTATTTGTATTTTTTAAAATAACACATCTTGGGGGTGTATTTTTTTTATTTTTTGAGATACAGCTAAGGATTGTATTTGTATTTTTGAAAATAACACAGCTTGTGGGTGTATTTGTATTATTTTATGAGATACGTTGTTTTTGGATTTTGAAAATAACACAGCTTGGGTGTGTATTTCTGTTATTATCATAGATACAGCTAGGGTTGTATTTGTATTTTTGAAAATAACACAAATTGGGGGTGTATTTGTATTATTTTCCAAGATACAGCTATGGGTTTTATTTGTATTTTTGAAAATAACAGGGCTTGGGGGTGTATTTGTTTTATTTTCCGAGATACAGCTCAGGGTTGTATTTGTATTATGGAAAATAACACAGCTTGGGGGTGTATTTGTATTATTTTCTGATATACAGCTAAGGGTTGTATTTGTATTTTTGAAAATAACACAGCTTTTTGGTGTATTTGTATTATTTTCCGAGATACAGCTATGGGTTTTATTTGTATTTTTGAAAATACCACAGCTTGTGGGTGTATTTCTATTATTTTCCGAGATACAGCTCAGGGTTGTATTTGTATTTTTGAAAATAACACAGTTTGGGGGTGTATTTGTATTATTTTCCGAGATACAGCTGAGGATTTTATTTGTATTTTTAATACTAACACAGCTTGGGGTGTATTTCTATTATTATCCGAGATACAGCTCAGGGTTGTATTTGTATTTTTGAAAATAAAACAGTTTGGGCTTGTATTTGTATTATTTTCCGAGATACAGCTAAGGATTGTATTTGTATTTTTGAAAATAACACAGCTTTTTGGTGTATTTGTATTATTTTCCGAGATACAGGTAAGGATTGTATTTGTATTTTTGAAAATAACACACCTTGGGGGTGTATTTCTATTATTATCCGAGATACAGCTCAGGGTTGTATTTGTATTTTTGAAAATAAAACAGTTTGGGCTTTTATTTGTATTATTTTCTGAGATACAGCTAAGGATTGTATTTGTATTTTTGAAAATAACACAGCTTTTTGGTGTATTTGTATTATTTTCCGAGGTACAGCTGAGGATTTTATTTGTATTTTTAAAAATAACACAGCTTGGGGGTGTATTTCTATTATTATCCGAGATACAGCTCAGGGTTGTATTTGTATTTTTGAAAATAAAACAGTTTGGGCTTGTATTTGTATTATTTGCCGAGATACAACTAAGGATTGTATTTGTATTTTTGAAAATAACACAGCTTGGGGGTGTATTTGTATTATATTCCGAGATACATCTATTGGTTGTATTTGTATTTTTGAAAATAACACAGCTTGGGGGTGTATTTCTATTATTATCCGAGATACACCTCAGGGTTGTATTTGTATTTTTGAAAATAACACAGCTTGGGTTTGTGTTTGTATTATTTCCCAAGATACAGCTATGGGTTTTATTTGTATTTTTGAAAATAACACAGCTTGTTGGTGTATTTGTATTATTTTCTGCGATAGATCTCAGGGTTGTATTGGTATTTTTGAAAATAACACAGCTTGGGGCTGTATTTGTATTATTTTCTGAGATACAGCTCAGGGTTGTATTTGTATTTTTGAAAATAGCACAGCTTGGGGGTGTATTAGTATTATTTTCCGAGATACAGCCAAGGGTTGTATTTGTATTATTGAAAATAGCAGAGCTTTGGTGCGTATTTGTATTATTTTCCGAAATATAGATAAGGGCTGTACTTGTATTTTTGAAAATAACACAGCTTGGGTTTTTTTTTTTATTATTTTCCGAGATATAGCTCAGGGATGTATTTGTATTTTTGAAAATAACACAGCTTGGGGGTGTATTTGTATTATTTTACGAGTTACAGCTCAGGGTTGTATATGTATTTTTGAAAACATCACAGCTTGGGGGTGTATTTCTATTATTATCCGAGATACAGCTCAGGGTTGTATTTGCATTTTTGAAAATAACACAGTTTGGGGTTGTGTTTGTATTGTTTTCCAAGATACAGCTATGGGTTTTATTTGTATTTTTGAAAATAACACAGTTTGGGTTTTTTTTTTTTATTATTTTCCGAGATACAGCTCAGGGATGTATTTGTATTTTTGAAAATAACACAGCTTGGGGGTGTATTTGTATTATTTTCCGAGTTACAGCTCAGGTTTGTATAGGTATTTTGGAAAATAACACAGCTTTAGGGTGTATTTGTATTATTTTCCGAGATTCAGCTAAGGGTTGTATTTGTATTTTTGAAAATAACACAGCTTTGGGGTGTATTTGTATTATTTTCAGAGATACAGCTAAGGGTTGTATTTGTATTTTTGAAAATAACAAAGCTTGTGGGTGTATTTGTATTATTTTCCGAGATTCTGCTATGGGTTGTATTTGTATTTTTGAAAATAACACAGCTTGGGGGTGTATTTGTATTATTTTCCGAGATACAGCTCAGGGTTGTATTTATATTTTTGAAAATAACACAGCTTGGTGGTGTATTTGTATTATTTTCCAAGATAGAGCTATGGGTTCTATTTGAATTTTTGAAAATAACACAGCTTGTGGGTGTATTTGTATTAATTTCCGAGATACAGCTCAGGGTTGTATTTGGATTTTGGAAAATAGCAGAGTTTGGGGGTGTATTTTTATTATTTTCCGAGATACAGCTAAGGGATTTATTTGTATTTTTGAAAATAAACGAGCTTGGGGGTGTATTTGTATTATTTTCCAAGATACAGCTAAGGGCTGTGTTTGTATTTTTGAAAATAACACCGCTTGGTGGTGTATTTGTATTATTTTCCGAGATACAGCTGTGGGTTGTATTTGTATTTTGGAAAATAACAGAGCTTGGGGATGTATCTGTATTATTTTCCAAGTTACATCTAAGGGTTGTATTTGTATTTTTGAAAATAACACATCTTGGAGGTGTATTTGTATTATTTTCCGAGATACAGCTAAGGGTTGTATTTGTATTTTTGAAAATAACACAGCTTGGGGGTGTTTTTGTATTATTTTCCGAGATACAGCTAAGGTTTTTATTTCTATTTTGGAAAATAACACAGATTTTGGGTGTATTTGTATTATTTTCTGAGATACAGCTAAGGGTTGTATTTGTATTATTGAAAAAAACAGAGCATGAGGGTGAATTTTATTATTTTCTGAGATACAGCTAAGGGTTGTATTTGTATTTTTGAAAATAACACAGCTTCGCGGTGCATTTGTATTATTTTCCGAGATACAGCTAAGGGTTGTATTTTTATTTTTGAAAATAACACAGCTTGGGGGTGAATTTGTATTATTTTCTGAGTTCCAGCTAAGAGTTGTATTTGCATTTTTGAAAATAACATATCTTGTGGGTGTACTTGTATTATTTTCCAAGATACAACTATCGGTTATATTTGTATTTTTGAAAATAACACAGCTTGGGGGTGTATTTGTTTTATTTTCCGAGACAAAGCTAAGGGTTATATTTGTATTTTTGAAAATAACACAGGTTGGGGGTGTATATGTATTATTTTCCGAGATACAGCTAAGGGTTGTATTTGTATTTTTGAAAATAACAGCTCTTGGGGATGTATTTGTATTATTTTCCGAGATACAGGTAAGGGTTGTATTGTATTTTTGAAAATTATGCAACTTGGCGACGTATTTGTATTATTTTCTGAGATACAGCTAACGGTAGTATATGTATTTTTGAAAATAACACAGCTTGGGGGTGTATTTGCATTATTTTCCGAGATACAGCTAAGGGTTGTATTTTATTTTTGAAAATAACACAGGTTGGGGGTTTATTTGTATTATTTTCGGAGGTACAGCTAAGGGTTGTATTTGTATTATTCAAAATAATAGAGCTTGGGGGTGTATGTGTCTTATTTTCCGAGATACAGCTAAGGATTGTATTTGTATTTTTGAAAATAACACAGCTTGGGGGTGTTTTTGTTTTATTTTCCGAGATACAGCTCAGGGTTTTATTTGTATTTTTGAAAATAACACAGCTTCGGGGTGTATTTGTATTATTTTCCGAGTTACAGCTCAGGCTTGTATTTGTATTTTTGAAAATAGCACCGCTTGGGGGTGTATTTATATTATTTTCCGAGATACAGCTAAGGATTTTATTTGTATTTTTGAAAATAACACAGCTTGGGGTTGTATTTGTATTATTTGCCGAGATACAGCTAAGGGTTTTATTTCTATTTTTGAAAATAACACAGCTTGTGGGTGTATTTGTATCATTTTCCGAGATACAGCTAAGGGTTGTATTTGTTTTATTGAAAATTACAGAGCTTGGGGGTGTATTTGTATTATTTTCCGAGATACAGCTAAGGGTTGTATTTGTATTTTTGAAAATAATACAACTTGGGGGTGTTTTTGTATTAGTTTCTGAGATACAGCTCAGGGATTTACATGTATTGTTGAAAATAACACAGCTTCGGGGTGTCTTTGTATAATTTTCCGAGTTAGAGCTCACGGTTGTATTTGTATTTTTGAAAATAACACAGCTTGTGGGTGTATTTGTATTATTTTCCGAGATACAGCTAAGGGTTGTATTTGTATTTTTGAAAATAACACAGATTGGGGGTGCATTTGTATTATTTTCCGAGATACAGTTATGGGTTGTATTTGTATTTTTGAAAATAACACAGCTTGGGGGTGTATTTGCATTATTTTCCGAGATACAGCTAATGGTTGTATTTTATTTTTGAAAATAAGACAGTTTGGTGGTTTATTTGTATTATTTTCGGAGGTACAGCTAAGGGTTGTATTTTATTATTCAAAATAATAGAGCTTGGGGGTGTATGTGTATTATTTTCCGAGATACAGCTAATGGTTGTATTTGTGATTTTGAAAATAACACAGCTTGGGGGTGTTTTTGTTTTATTTTCCGAGATACAGCTCAAGGTTGTATTTGTATTTTTGAAAATAACACAGCTTCGGGGTGTATTTGTATTATTTTCCGAGTTACTGCTCAGGCTTGTATTTGTATTTTTGAAAATAACACAGCTTGTGGGTGTATTTGTATTATTTTCTGATATACAGCTAAGGGTTGTATTTGTATTTTTGAAAATAACACCGCTTGGGGGTGTATTTATATTATTTTCTGAGATACAGCTAAGGATTGTGTTTGTATTTTTGAAAATAACACAGCTTGGGGTTGTATTTGTATTATTTGCCGAGATACAGCTAAGTGTTTTATTTCTATTTTTGAAAATAACACAGCTTGTGGGTGTATTTGTATCCTTTTTCGAGATACAGCTAAGGGTTGTATTTGTTTTATTGAAAATAACACAGCTTGGGGGTGTATTTTTATTATTTTCCCAGATACAGCTAAGGTTTATATTTGTATTTTCGAAAATAACTCAGCTTGGGGGTGTATTTGTATTATTTGCCGAGATACAGCTAAGATATGTATTTGTATTTTTGAAAATAACACAGCTTGGGGGTGTATTTGTATTATTTTCCAGGATGCAGCTCAGGGTTGTATTTGTATTTTTGAAAATAACGCAGCCTGAAGGTGTATTTGTATTATTTTCCGAGATACAGCTCAGGGTTGTATTTGTATTTTTGAAAATAACGCAGCCTGGGAGTGGATTTGTATTATTTTCCCAGATACAGCTAAGGTTTTTATTTGTATTTTTGAAAATAACACAGCTTGGGAGTTTAATTGTATTATTTTCCAGGATGCAGCTCAGGGTTGTATTTGTATTTTTGAAAATAACGCAGCCTGGGGGTGTATTTGTATTATTTTCCGAGATACAGCTAAGGGTTGCATTTGTATTTTTGAAAATAACGCAGCTTGGGTTGTATTTGTATTATTTTCCGAGATACAGCTAATGTTTTTATTTGTATTTTTGAAAGTAACGCAGCTTGAGGGTGAATTTATACTATTTTCCGAGACACAGCTAAGGGTTGTATTTGTATTTTGGAAAATAACACAGCTTGGGGGTTTATTTGTATTATTTTCCGAGATACAGCTCAGGGTTGTATTTGTATGTTTGAAAATAACACGGATTGGGGGTGTATTTGTATTATTTTCGGAGATACAGCTCAGGGTTGTATTTGTATTTTTGAAAATAACTCAGCTTGGGGGTGTATTTGTATTATTTTCCCATATAGAGCTAAGGTTTGTATTTGTATTTTTGAAAATAACACAGCTTGTGGGTGTATTTGTATTATTTCCCGATATACAGCTAAGAGTTTTATTTGTATTTTTGAAAATAACACAGCTTGGGTGTGTATTTGTATTATTATCCCAGATAGATCTAAGGTTGTATTTTTATTTTTGAAAGTAACACAGCTTGGGGGTGTGCTTGTATTATTTTCCCAGATTCAGCTAAGTTTTGTATTTGTGTTTTGGAAAATAACACAGCTTGGGTGTGTATTTGTATTATTTTCCGAGATACAGCTAAGGGCTGTATTTGTATTTTTGAAAATAACAAAACTTGGGGGTGTATTTGTATTATTTTCAGAGATACAGCTAAGGGTTGAATTTGTATTTTTGAAAATAACACAGCTCGTGTGTGTATTTGTATTATTTTCCGAGATACAGCTAAGGGTTGTATTTGTATTTCTGAAAATAAACGAGCTTGGGGGTGTATTTGTATTATTTTCTGAGATACAGCTAAGGGCTGTATTTATATTTTTGAAAATAACACAGCTTCGTGGTGTATTTGTATTAGTTTCCGAGATACAGCTGTGGTTTGTATTTGAATTTTGGAAAATAACAGAGCTTGGCTGTGTATTTTTATTATTTTCCGAGATACAGCTAAGGGATGTATTTGTATTTTTGAAAATAACAAAGCTTGGGGGTGTTTTTGTATTATTTTCCGAGATACAGCTCAGGATTGTATTTTTATTTTTGAAAATAACACAGCTTGGGGGAGTTTTTGTATTATTTACCGAGATACAGCTCAGGGATGTATTTGTATTTTTGAAAATAATACAGCTTGGGGGTGTATTTGAATTTTTTTCAGAGATACAGGTAAGGGTTTTATTTGCATGTTTGAAAATAACCGAGCTTTGGTGTGTATTTTTATTATTTTCCGAAATACAACTAAGGGCTGTATTTGTGTTTTTGAAAATAACACAGCTTGGGGGTGTATTTTTATTATTTTCCGATATACAGGTATGGGCTGTATTTATATTTTTGAAAACAACACAACTTGGGGGTGTATTTGTATTATTTTCCGAGATACAGCTAAGTTTTGTATTTGTATTTTTGAAAATAACACAGCTCTGGGTGTATTTGTATTATTTTCCGAGATACAGCTCTGGGTTGTATTTGTATTTTGCAAAATAACTCAGCTTGTGGGTGTATTTGTATTATTTTCCGAGAAACAGCTAAGCGTTGTATTTTTATTTTTGAAAATAAACTAGCATGGGGGTGTATTTGTGTTATTTTCTGAGATACAGCTAAGGGCTCTATTTGTATTTTTGAAAATAACACAGTTTTGGGGTGTATTTGTATTATTTTCCGAGACACCGCTCAGGGTTGTATTTGTATTTTTGAAAATAACACATCTTTTGGTTGTACTTGTATTATTTTCAAAGATACAGCTATGCATTGTATTTGTATTTTTGTAAATAACACAGTTGGGATTGTATTTGTATTATTTTCCAACATACAGCTATCGGTTGTATTTGGATTTTTGAAAATAACACAGCTTGTGGGAGTATTTGTATTATTTTCCGAGATACAGCTTAGGGTTTTATTTGTATTTTTGAAAATAACACAGCATGGGGGTGTATTTCTATTGTTTTCCGAGATACAGCTTAGGTTTGTATTTGCATTTTTGAAAATAACACATCTTGTGGGTGTACTTGTATTATTATAAAAGATACAGCTATGGGTTGTATTTGTATTTTTGATAATAACACAGCATGGGGGTGTATTTGTATTATTTTCCGAGATACAGCTAAGGGATGTATTTGTATTTTTCAAAATAACACTGCTTGGGGGTGTATTTGTATTATTTTCCAACATACAGCTATGGGTTGTATTTGTATTTTAGAAAATAATACAGCTTGGGTGTGTATTTGTATTACTTTCCGAGATACAGCTGTGGGTTGTAATTGTATTTTGGAAAATAACAGAGCTTGGGGGTTTATTTTTATTATTTTCCGAAATACAGCTAAGGGATGTATTTGTATTTTTGAAAATAACACAGCTTGCGGGTGTTTTTGTATTATTTTCCAAGATACAGCTCAGGGTTGTATTTGTATTTTTGAAAATAACACAGCTTGGGTGTGTATTTGTATTATTTTCCGAGATACAGCTAAGGATTGTATTTGTATTTTTGAAAACAACACAGCTTGTGGCTGTATTTCCATTATTTTCCAAGATACAGCTAAGGGTTCTATTTGTATTTTTGCAAATAACACAGCTTGGGGGTGTATTTGTATTATTTTCCAAGATAAGGCTATGAATTACATCTGTATTTTTGACAATAACACGGCTTTGGGGTGTATTTGTATTACTTTCCAAGATACAGCTAAGAGTTGTATATGTATTTTTGAAAATAACACAGCTTTGGGGTGTATTTTTATTACTTTCCAAGATACAGCTAACGTTTGTATTTGTATTTTTGAAAATAAGACGGCTTGGTGGTGTATTTGTATTACTTTCCAAGATAGAGCTAAGTGTTGTGTTTGTATTTTTGACAATAACACAGCTGGGGGGGTTATTTGTATTATTTTCCAAGATATAGCTAAAGGTTTGGTTTGTATTTTTGAAAATAACATAACTTGAGGTTGTATTTGTATTATTTTCAAAGATAGAGCTAAGGGTTGTATTTGTGTTTTCGAAAATAACACAGCATTGGGGTGTATTTGTATAATTTTCAAAGATACAACTAAGGGTTTTATTTGTATTTTTCACAATAACGCAGCTTGGGAGTGTATTTGTAGTATTTTCAAAGATACAGCTAAGGGTTGTATTTGTATTTTTGACAGTAACTCAGATTGGGGTGTATTTGTATTATTTTCAAAGATACAGCTAAGGGTTGTATTTGTCTTTTTGAAAATAACACATCTTGGGGGTGTATTTGTATTATTTATCAAGGTACAGCTAATGGTTGTATTTTTATTTTTGAAAATAACATAGCTTGGGCTTGTATTTGCATTATTTTCCAAGATACAGCTAAGGGTTGTATTGGTATTTTTGAAAATTACACAGCTTGGGGGTGTTTTTGTGTTTTTTTCCAAGATACAGCTAATGGCTGTACTTGTATTTTGGAAAATAACACGGCTTTTGGGTGTATTTCTATTATTTTCCAAGATACAGCTGAGGGTTGTATTTGCAGTTTTGAAAATAACACAGATTTGGTGTGTATTTTTATTATTTTCCGAGATACAGCTAAGGGTTGTATTTGTATTTTGAAATTAACACAGCTTGGGGGTGTATTTGTCTTATTTTCCAAGATACAGCTAAGGGTTGTGTTTGTATTTTTGAAAATAACACAGCTTGGGAGTGTATGTGTATTACTTTCCAAGATACAGCTAAGGTTTGTATTTGTATTTTTGACAATAACACAGCTTTGGGGTGTATTTGTATTATTTTCCAAGATACAGCTAAGGGTTATATTTGTATTTTTGACAATAACACAGCTTGGGGGTGTTTTTGTATTATTTTCCGAGATACAGCTAAGTGTTGTATTTGTATTTTTGAAAATCACACAGCTTGCGGGTGTATTTGTATTATTTTCCCAGATACAGCTAAGGGTTGTGTTTGTATTTTTGAAAATAACACAGCTTGTGGCTGTATTGGTATTATTTTCCGAGATACAGCTAAGGGTTGTATTGTTCTTTTTTAAAATAACACAGCCTGCGGGTGTATTTGTATTATTTTCCAAGATACAGCTAATGGTTGTTTTTTTTTTTTTTCAAAAAAACACAGCTTTGGGGTGTATTTGAATTATTTTACAATATACAGGTAAGGGTTGTATTTTTATTTTTGACAATAAGAAAGCCGGTGGTGTATTTGAATTATTTTCCAACATACAGCTAAGGGTTGTATTTGTATTTTTGCAAATAACACAGCTTCGTGGTGTATTTCTATTATTATCCGAGATACAGCTAAGGGTTGTATTTGCTTTTTTGAAAATAACACAGCTTGGGGCTGTATTTATATTATTTTCCAAGACAAAGCTATGGGTTCTATTTGTATTTTTGAAAATAACACAGCTTGTGGTTGTATTTGTATCATTTTCCGAGATACAGCTCAGGGTTGTATTTGTATTTTTGAAAATAACACAGCTTGGGGGTGTATTTGTATTATTTTCCGAGATACAGCTCTGGGTTGTATTTGTATTTTTGAAAATAACACAGCTTGGGGGTGTGTTTGTATTATTTTCCAAGATACAGCTATGGGTTGTATTTGTATTTTTGAAAATAACAAAGTTTGCGGGTGTGTTTGTATTATTTTCCGCGATACAGCTTAGGGTTGTATCTGTATTTTTGAAAATAACAGATCTTGGGTGTGTATTTGTATTATTTTCTGAGATACAGCTAAGGGTTGTATTTGTGTTTTTGAAAATTACACAACTTGGTGGTGTATTTGTATTATTGTCCGAGATACAGCTAACGGTTGTATTTTTATTTTTGAAAATAACACAGCTTCGGGGTGTATTTGAATTATTTTCCAAGATACAGCTATGGGTTTTAATTGTATTTTTGAAAATAACACAGATTGGGGGTGTATTTGTATTATTTTCCGAGATACAGCTCAGGGTTGTATTTGTATTTTGCAAAATAACTCAGCTTGGGGGTGTACTTGTATTATTTTCCGAGATACAGCTAAGGGTTGTATTTTTATATTTGAAAATAAACGAGCTTGCGGGTGTATTTGTATTATTTTCCAAATTACAGCTAAGGGCTGTATTTGTATTTTTGAAAATAACACAGCTTGGGGGTGTTTTTGCATTATTTTCCGAGATACAGCTCAGGGTTTTATTTGTATTTTTGAAAATAAATCAGCTTGGGGGTGTATTTCTGTTATTATCCGAGATACAGCTAAAAATTGTGTTTGTATTTTTGAAAATAACGCAGCTTGGGGGTGTATTTGTATCATTTTCCGAGATACAGCTAAGGGTTGTATTTGTATTTTTGAAAATAACACAGATTGGGGGTGTATTTGTATTAATTTCCGAGATACTGCTATGGGTTTTATTTTTAATTTTGAAAATAATACAGCTTGGGGGTGTATTTGTAATATTTTCCCAGATACAGCTAAGGTTTGTATATGTATTTTGGAAAATAACACAGCTTTGGGGTGTATTTGTATTATTTTCCCAACTACAGCTAAGATTTTTATTTGAATTTTTGAAAATAACACATCTTGTGTGTGTACTTTTATTATTTTCCAAGATAGAGCTATGGCCTGTATTTGTATTTTGGAAAATAGCACAGTTGGGGGTGTATTTGTATTATTTTCCCAGATACAGCTAAAGTTTGTAATTGTATTTTTTAAAATAACACAGCATGGGGGTGTATTTGTATTATTTTTCGAGATACAGCTAAGGGTTGTATTTGTATTTTTGAAAATAAACGAGCTTGGGGGTGTATTTCTATTATTTTCTGAGATAGAGCTAACGGCTGTATTTGTATTTTTGAAAATAACACAGCTTTGGAGTGTAATTGTATTATTTTCCGAGATACAGCTGTGGGTGGTATTTGTATTTTTGAAAATAACAGAGCTTGGGGGTGTATTTTTATTATTTTCCGAGATGAAGCTAAGGGTTGTATTTGTATTTTTGAAAATAACACAGCTTGGGCGTATTTTTGTATTATTTTCCGATTTACAGCTCAGGGTTGTATTAGTATTTTTGAAAATAACACAGCTTGGGGGTGTATCTGTATTATTTTCCGAGATACAGCTCAGGGTTGTATTTGTATTTTTGAAAATAACACAGCTTTTCGGTGTATTTGTATTATTTTCCGAGATACAGCTAAGGGTTGTATTTGTATTTTTGAAAATAAACTAGCTTGGGGGTGTATTTGTATTATTTTTCGAGATATAGCTAAGGGCTGTATTTGTATTTTTAAAAATAACACAGCTTGTTGTTGTTATTTGTATTATTTTCCGAGATACACCTGTGGTTTGTATTTGTATTTTTGAAAATAACACATCTTGGGTGTGTATTTGTATTATTTTCCGAGTTACAACTATGTGTTGTATTTGTATTTTTGAAAATAACACAGCTTGGGGGTGTATTTGTATTATTTTCCGAGATACAGCTAAGGGATGTATTTGTATTTTTGAAAATTACACATCTTGGGGTTGTATTTGTATTATTTTCCAAGATACAGCTATGGGTTGTATTTGTATTTTTGAAAATAACACAGCTTGGCGGTGTATTTTTATTATTTTCCGAGATACAGCTAAGGATTGTATTTGTATTTTTGAAAATAACACAGCTTGTGGGTGTATTTGTATTATTTTCCGAGATACAGCTATGGGTTGTATTTGTATTTTTGAAAATAACACAGCTTTGGAGTGTAATTGTATTATTTTGCAAGATACAGCTTTGGGTTGTATTTGTATTTTTGAAAATAACAGAGCTTGGGGGTGAATTTTTATTATTTTCCGAGATGCAGCTAAGGGTTGTATTTGTATTTTTGAAAATAACACAGCTTGGGCGTGTTTTTGTATTATTTTCCGAGATACAGCTCAGGGTTTTATTAGTATTTTTGAAAATAACACAGCTTGGGCGTGTATTTGTATTATTTTCCAAGATACAGTGAAGGGTTGTATTTGTATTTTTGAAAATAACACAGCTTGTGGGTGTATTTGTATTACTTTCCGAGATACAGCTTAAAGTTTTATTTCTATTTTTGAAAATAACACAGCTTTGGTGTGTATTTGTATTATTTTCCGAGATACAGCTCTGGGTTGTATTAGTATTTTTGAAAATAACACAACTTCGGGGTGTATTTGTATTATTTTCCAAGATACAGCTTTGGGTTGTATTTTTGTTTTTGAAAATTATACAGCTTGGGTGTGTATTTGTATTATTTTTCCAGATACAGCTCAGGGTTGTATTTGTATTTTGTTAAATAACACAGCTTGGGGGTGTATTTGTATTATATTCCGACATACAGCTACGTGTTGTATTTTTATTTTTGAAAATAACGCAGCTTGGGGTGTATTTGTATTACATTCCGAGATACAGCAAAGGGTTGTATTTGTATTTTTCAAAATAACACAGATTGGGGGTGTATTTGTATTATTTTCCCATATACAGCTAAGGTTTGTATTTGCATTTTTGAAAATAACACATCTTGTGGGTGTACTTGTATTATTTTCGAAGATACAGCAATGGGTTGTATTTGTATTTTTGAAAATAGTACAGATTGGACGAGTATTTGTATTATTTTCTGAGATACAGCACAGTGTTGTATTTGTATTTTTGAAAATAAGACAGCTTGGCGGTGTATTTGTATTATTTTGTGAGAAACAGCTAAGGGTTGAATTTGTGTTTTTGAAAATAAAACAGCATGGGGGTGTATTTGTATTATTTTCCGAGATATAGCTAAGGGTTGTATTTGTATTTTGGAAAATATCACAGCTTGGGGGTGTATTTGTATTATTTTCCGAGATATAGCTAAGGGTTGTATTTGTATTTTGGAAAATAACACATCTTGTGGGTGTATTTGTATAATTTTCCGAGATACAGCTAAGTTTTGTGTATGTATTTTTGAAAATAACACAGCTTGGGGGTGTATTTGTATTATTTTCCAAGACACAGCTATGGGTTGTATTTGTGTTTTTGAAAATAACACAGCTTGGTGGTGTATATGTATTATTTTCCGAGATACAACTCAGCGTTGTATTTGTATTGTGGAAACTAACACTGCTTGGGGGTGTATTTTTATTATTTTCCGAGATACAGCTAAGGGTTGTATTTGTATTTTTGAAAATAAACGAGCTTGGGTGTGTATTTGTATTATTTTACGATATAAAGCTAAGAGTTGTATTTGTATTTTGGAAATTAACACAGATTTGGGGTATTTTTGTATTATTTTCCGAGATACAGCTAAGGTTTTTATTCTATTTTTGAAAATAACACAGATTGGGGGTGTATTTGTATTATTTTCCGAGATACAGCTAAGGGTTGTATTTGTATTATTGAAAATAACAGAGCTTGCGGGTGTATTTGTATTATTTTCCGAGATACAGCTAAGCGTTGCATTTGTATTTTTGAAAATAACACAACTTGGGGGTGTTTTTGTATTATTTTCCGAGATACAGCTCAGGGTAGTATTTGTATTTTTTAAAATAACACAGCTTGGCGGTGTTTTTGTATTATTTTCCGAGATGCAGCTCAGGGTTGTATTTGTATTTTTGAAAATAACACAGCTTGGGGGTGTATTTGTATTATTTTCGGAGACAAAGCTAAGGGTTGTATTTGTATTTTTGAAAATAACGCAGCTTGGGGCTGTATTTGTATTATTTTCCGCGATAATGTTAAGGGTTGTATTTGTATTTTTGAACATAACTCAGCTTTGGTGTGTATTTGTATTATTTTCCGAGATACAGCTATGGGTTGTATTTTTATTTTTGAAAATAACACAGCTTGCGTGTGTATTTGTATTATTTTCAGAGATACAACTCAGTGTTGTATTTGTATTTTTGAAAATAACACAGCTTGTGTGTGTATTTGTATTATTTTCCAAGATACAGCTACGGGTTGTATTTGTAATTTTGAAAATAACACAGCTTGGGGGTGTATTTGTATTATTTTCCGAGATAAAGCTCAGGGTTGTATTTGTATTTTTGAAAATAACACAGCTTGGGGGTGTATTTGTATTATTTTCGAGATACAGCTAAGTGTTGTGTTTGTGTTTTTGAAAATAACGCAGCTTGGGGCTGTATTTGTATTTTTTTCCGAGATACAGCTAAGGGTTATGTTTGTATTTTTGAAAATAACACAGCTTCGGGGTGTATTTGTAATATTTTCCGAAATACAGCTCAGGGTTGTATTTTTTTTCTGTAAATAACACACCTTCGGGGTGTATTTGTGTTATTTTCCGAGATACAGCCTAGGTTTGTATTTGTATTTTGGAAAATAACACAGCTTGGTGGTGTATTTATATTATTTTCCGAGATACGGCTCAGGGTTGTATTTGTATTTTTGAAAATAACAGAGCTTGGGGGTGTATTTGTATTATTTTCCGAGATACAGCTAAGGGTTGTATTTGTATTTCTGAAAATAACACAGCTTGGGGGAGTTTTTGTATTATTTCCGAGATACAGCTCAGGGTTGTATTTGAATTTTTGAAAATAACACAGCTTGGGGGTGAATTTGTATTATATTTTGAGATACAGCTAAGGTTTGTATTTGTATTTTTGAAAATAACGCAGCTTGGTAGTGTATTTGTATTATTTTCCGAGACATAGCTAAGTGTTTTATTTGTATTTTTGAAAATAACACAGCTTGGGTGTGTATTTTTTTTTTATTTTCCGAGTTACAGCTGTGGGTTGTATATGTATTTTTGAAAATAACACAGCTTGGGGGTGTATTTGTAGTATTTTCCAAGATACAGCTATGGGTGGTATTTTTGTTTTTGAAAATTACACAACTTGCGGGTGTATTTGTATTATTTTCCGACATACGGCTACGGGTTCTATTTGTATTTTTGAAAATAACGCAGCTTGGTGTGTATTTGTATTATTTTCCGAGATACAGCTAAGGTTTGTATTTGTATTTTTGAAAATAAGGCAGCTTGCGGGTGTATTTTTAATATTTTCGGAGATACAGCTAAGGTTTGTATTTTTATTTTTGAAAATAACGGAGCTTTGGGGTGTATTTGTATTATTTTCCGAGATACAGCTAAGGGTTGTATTTGTATTTTTGAAAATAATGCAGCTTGGGGGTGTATTTGTATTACTTTCCCAGATACAGATAAGGTTTGTATTTATATTTTGGAAAATAACACAGCTTGTGGGTATATTTGTATTATTTTCCGATATACACCTAAGGGTTGTATTTCTAGTTTGGAAAATAACACAGCTTGTGGGTGCATTTGTATTATTTTCCGAGATACAGCTCAGGGTTGTATTTGTATTTTTGAAAATAATACAATTTGGGGGTGTATTTGTATTATTTTCCGAGATACAGCTAAGGGTTTTATTTGTATATTTGAAAATAACCGAGCTTGGGGGTGTATTTGTATTATTTTCCGAGATACAGCTAAGGGCTGTATTTGTATTTTTGAAAATAAACGAGCTTGGGGGTGTATTTGTATTATTTTACCGAGATACAGCTAAGGATTGTATTTGTATTTTTGAAAATTACAAAGCTTGGGGGAGTATTTGTATTATTTTCCGAGATACAGCTCCTGGTTGTATTTGTATTTTTGAAAATAACGCAGCTTGGGGGTGTATTTGTATTATTTTCCGAGATACAACAAAGAGTTTTATTTGTATTTTTGAAAATAACGCAGCTTGGGGGTGTATTTTTATTATTATCGGAGATACAGCTAAGGTTTGTATTTGTATTTTTGATGGTAACGGAGCTTTGTGGTGTATTTGTATTATTTTCTGAGATACAGTTAATGGTTGTATTTGTATTTTTGAAAATAACGCAGCTTGGATGTGTATTTCTATTACTTTTCCAGATACAGATAAGGTTTGTATTTATACTTTGGAATATAACACAGCTTGGGGGTGTATTTGTATTATTTTCCGATATACAGCTAAGGGCTCTATATGTATTTATGAAAATAACACAACTTGTGGGTGTATGTGTATTATTTTCTGAGATACAGCTAAGGGTTGTATTTGTATTTTTGAAAATAAAACAGCTTGGGGGTGTATTTGTATTATTTTCCGAGATACACCTAAGGGTTGTATTTCTATTTTGGAAAATAACACAGCTTGTGGGTGTATTTGTATTATTTTCCGAGATACAGCTCAGGGTTTTATTTGTATTTTTGAAAATAATACAGCTTGGGGGTGTATTTTTATTATTTTCCGAGATACAGCTAAGGGTTGTATTTGTATTTTTGAAAATAACACAGCTTGTGGATGTATAATTATTATTTTCCGAGATACAGCTAAGGTTTGTATTTTTATTTTTGAAAATAACAGAGCTTGGTGGTGTATTTGTATTATTTTCCAAGATACAGCTAAGGGTTATATTTGTATTTTTGAAAATTACACAAATTGGGGGTGTATTTGTATTATTTTCCGAGACACAGCTATGGGTTGTATTTGTATTTTTGAAAATAACACAGCTTGTGTGTGTATGTGTATTATTTTCCCAGATACAGACAAGGTTTGTATTTGTATTTTGGAAAATAACACAGCTTGTGGGTGTATTTGTACTATTTTCCGATATAGAGCTAAGGGCTGTATTTGTATTTTTGAAAATAACAAAACATGGGTATGTATTTGTATTATTTTCCGAGATACAGCTAAGGGTTTTATTTGTATTTTAGAAAATAATACAGCTTCGGGGTGTATTTGTATTACTTTCCGAGATACAGCTGTGGGTTGTATTTGTATTTTTGAAAATAACAGAGCTTGGGGGTGTATTTGTATTATTTTCCGTGATATAGCTACGGATTGTATTTGTATTTTTGCAAATAACACAGCATGGGAGTGTATTTGTATTATTTTCCGAGATACTGCTATGGGTTGTATTTGTATTTTTGAAAATAACACAGTTTGGGGGTGTATTTGTATTATTTTCTGAGATACATTTCAGAGTTGTATTTGTATTTTTGAAAATAAAACGAATTGGGGGTGTATTTTTATTATTTTCCGAGATACAGCTCAGGGTTGTATTTGTATTTTTGAAAATAACACAGCTTGGGGGTGTTTTTGTATTATTTTTCGAGATACAGCTATGGGTTGTATTTGTATTTTTGAAAATAACGCAGCTTGGGGGTGTATTTGTATTATTTTCCGAGTTACAGCTCAGGGATGCATTTGTATTTTTGAAAAAAACACAGCTTGGGGGTGTATTTGTATTACTTTCCGAGATACAGCTAAGGATTGTATTTGTATTTTTGATAGTAACACAGCTTGGGGGAGTATTTGTATTAATTTCGGAGATAAAGCTCAGGGTTGTATTTGTATTTTTGAAAATAACACAGCTTGGGGCAGTTATTTTATTATTTTCCGAGATACAGCTATGGGTTGTATTTGTATTTTTGAAAATAACACAGCTTGGGAGTGTATTTCTGTTATTATCCGAGATACAGCTAAGGGTTGTTTTTGTATTTTTGAAAATAACACAGCTTGTGGATGTATTTGTATTATTTTCCGAGATACAGCTCAGGGTTGTATTTGTATTTTTGAAAATAACACAGCTTGGAGGTGTATTTATATTATTTTCCGATATACAACTAAGGTTTGTATTTGTATATTTGAAAATAACACAACATGTGGGTGTGTTTGTATTATTTTCCGAGATAGAGCTCAGGGTTGTATTTGTATTTTTGAAAATAACACAGCTTGGTTGTGTATTTGTATTACTTTCCGAGATACAGCTCAGGGTTGTATTTGTATTTTTGAAAATAACAGAGCTTGGGGGTGTATTTGTATTATTTTCCGAGATACAGCTATGGGTTGTATTTGTATTTTTGAAAATAACAATGCTTGTGGGTGTATTTGTATTCTTTTCCGCGATACAGCTAAGGGTTGTATTCGTATTTTTAAAAATAACAGAGCTTGGGGGTGTATTTGTATTATTTTCTGAGATACAGCTAAGGGTTGTATTTGTGTTTTTGATAATTACACAACTTGGAGGTGTATTTGTACTATTTTCCGAGATACAGCTAACGGTTTTATTTGTATTTTTGAAAATAACCCAGGTTTGGGTGTATTTGTATTATTTTCCGAGATACAGCTATGGGTTGTATTTGTATTTTTGAAAATAACACACATTTGGGGTGTATTTGTATTATGTTCCAAGATACAGCTATGGGTTGTATTTGTATTTTTGAAAATAACACAGCTTTGGGGTGTATTTGTATTATTTTCTACGTTACAGCTCAGGGTTTTATTTGTATTTTGCAAAATAACACAGCTTGGGGGTGTATTTGTATTTTTTTCTGGGATACAGCTAAGGGTTGTATTTGTATTTTTGAAAATAAACGAGCTTGTGGGTGTATTTGTATTATTTTCTGAGATACAGCTAAGGGCTGTGTTTGTGTTTTTGAAAATAACACAGTTTTGGGGTGTATTTGTATTATTTTCAGAGATACAGCTGTGGGTTGTATTTGTATTTTTGAAAATAACAGAGCTTGCGGGAGTATTTTTATTATTTTCAGAGATACAGCAAAGGATTCTATTTGTATTTTGGAAAATAACACAGCTTGGGGGTGTTTTTGCATTATTTTACGACATACAGCTCAGGGTTGTATTTGTATTTTTGAAAATAAATCAGCTTGGGTGTGTATTTCTATAATTATTCGAGATACAGCTAAGGGTTGTGTATGTATTTTTAAAAATAACGCAGCTTGGGGGTGTATTTGTATTATTTTCCGAGATAGAATTAAGGTTTGTATTTGTATTTTTGAAAATAACGGTGCTTTTGGGTGTATTTGTATTATTTTCCGACATAAAGCTAAGGGTTGTAATTGTATTTTTGAAAATAACGCAGCTTGTGGGTGTATTTGTATTACATTCCCAGATGCAGATAAGGTTTGTATTTATATTTTGGAAAATAAGACAGCTTGGGGGTGTATTTGTATTATTTTCTGATATACAGCTCAGGGCTGTATTTGTATTTTTGAAAATAACACATTGGTGATGTATTTGTATTATTTTCCGAGATACAGCTAAGGGTTGTATTTGTATTTCTGAAAACAAAACAGCTTGGGGGTGTGTTTGTATTATTTTCCGAGATACAACTAAGGGTTTTATTTGTATTTTGGAAAATAACACAGCTTGTGGTTGTATTTGTATTATTTTCCGAGATACAGCTCAGGGTTGTATTTGTATTTTTGAAAATAATACAGTTTGGGGGTGTATTTGTATTATTTTCCGAGTAACAGCTAAGGGTTTTATTTGTATTTTTGAAAATAACCGAGCTTGGAGGTGTGTTTGTATTATTTTCCGAGATACAGCTAAGGGCTGTATTTGTATTTTTGAAAATAACACAGCTTGAGGTTGTATTTGTATTATTTTCCGAGTAACAGCTAAGGGTTTTATTTGTATTTTTGAAAATAACCGAACTTGAGGGTGTGTTTGTAGTATTTTCCGAAATACAGCTAAGGGCTGTATTTGTATTTTTGAAAATAACACAGCTTGGGGGTGTATTTGTATTATTTTCCGATATACAGCTAAGGGCTGTATTTGTATTTTTCAAAATAACACAACTGGGGCTAGTATTTGTATTATTTTCCTAGATACAGCTAAGGGTTGTATTTGTATTTTTGAAAATGACACTGCTTCGGGGTGTATTTTTATTATTTTCCGAGATAGAGCTAAGGGTTCTATTTGTATTTTGGAAAATAACACAGCTTGTGGGTGTATTTGCATAATTACCCGTGATACATCTCAGGGTTGTATTTGTATTTTTGAAAATTACACAGCTTGGGGTTGTATATGTATTATTTTTCGAGACACAGCTAAGGGCTGTATTTGTATTTTTGAAAATAACAGAGCTTGGGGTTGTATTTGTATTATTTTCAGATATACAGCTAAGGGTTGTATTTGTATTTTTGAAAATTACACAACTTGGGGGTGTATTTGTATTATTTTCCGATATACAGCTATGGGTTGTATTTGTATTTTTGAAAATAACACTGCTTGGTGGTGTATTTGTATTATTTTCCGAGATACAGCTCAGGGTTGTATTTGTATTTTTGAAAATAACCGAGCATGGGGGTGTATTTGTATTATTTTCCAACATACAGCTATCGGTTGTATTTGGATTTTTGAAAATAACACAGCTTGTGGGATTATTTGTATTATTTTCCGAGATACAGCTAAGGGTTTTATTTGTATTTTTGAAAGTAACACAGCATGGGGGTGTATTTCTATTATTTTCTGAGATACAGCTGAGGGTTGTATTTTTATTTTTAAAAATAACACAGAATGGGGGTGTATTTGTATTATTTTCCGAGATACCGCTAAGGGTTTTATTTGTTTTTTTGAAAATAATGCAGCTTGGGGGTTTATTAGTATTATTTTCCGAGATACAGCTCAGGGTAGTATTTGTATTTTGAAAAATAACACAGCTAGGGGGTGTTTTTTATTATTTTCCGAGATACAGCTAAGGCTTTTATTTGTATTTTTGAAAATAGCGCAGCCTGGGTGTGTATCTGTATTATTTTCGGAGATACAGCTAAGGGTTTTATTTGTATTTTTGAAAATAACGGAGCTTGGGGGTGTATGTGTATTATTTTCCGAGATACAGCTAAGGGTTGTATTTGTATTTTGGAAAATAACGCAACTTGTGTGTGTATTTGTATTATTTTCCGAGAAACAGCTAAGGGTTGTGTTTGTATTGTTGAAAATAACACAGCTTGGGGTTGTATTTGTATTATTTTCCGAGATACAGCTAAGGGTTGTATTTGTATTTTTGAAAACAACACAGCTTGGGGGTGTATTTGTATTATTTTCCGAGATACAGATAAGGGTTGTATTTGTATTTTTGAAAATAATACAACTTAGGGGTGTATTTGTATTATTTTCCGAGATACAGCTAGGGGTTGTATTTGTATTTTCAAAATAATGCAGCTTGGGGGTGTATTTGTATTATTTTCCGAGGTACAGCTGAGGGTTGTATTTGTATTTTTGAAAATAACGCAGCTTGGGGTGTATTTGTATTATTTTGCGAGATACAGCTAATGGTTGTATTTGTATTTTGGAAAATAACGCAGCTTGGGGGTGTTTTTTATTATTTTCCGAGATAAAGCTAAGGCTTGTATTTGTATTTCTGAAAATAGCGCAGCCTGGGTGTGTATCTGTATTATTTTCTGAGATACAGCTAAGGGTTGTATTTGTATTTCTGAAAATAACGCAGCTTGGGGATGTATTTCTATTATTTTCCGAGATACAGCTAAGGGTTTTATTTGTATTTTGGAAAATAACGCAGCTTGGGTGTGTATTTGTATTATTTTCCGAGATACAGCTAAGGGTTGTGTTTGTATTTTTGAAAATAACACAGCTTGGGTTTGTATTTGTATTATTTTCGGAGATACAGCTGAGGGTTGTATTTGTATTTTTGAAAATAACGCAGCTTGGGGGTGTATTTGTATTATTTTCCGAGATACAGCTTAGGGTTGTATTTGTATTTTTAAAAATAACGCAGCTTGGGGGTGTATTTGTATTATTTTCCGAGATACAGCTAAGGGTTGTATTTGTATTTTTGAAAATAACGTAGCTTGGGTGTGTATTTGTATTATTTTCTGAGATACAGCTAAGGATTGTATTTGTATTTCTGAAAATAACGCAGCTTGGGGGTGTATTTGTATTATTTTCCGAGATAGAATTAAGGTTTGTATTTGTATTTTTGAAAATAACGGTGCTTTTGGGTGTATTTGTATTATTTTCCGACATAAAGCTAAGGGTTGTAATTGTATTTTTGAAAATAACGCAGCTTGTGGGTGTATTTGTATTACATTCCCAGATGCAGATAAGGTTTGTATTTATATTTTGGAAAATAAGACAGCTTGGGGGTGTATTTGTATTATTTTCTGATATACAGCTCAGGGCTGTATTTGTATTTTTGAAAATAACACATTGGTGATGTATTTGTATTATTTTCCGAGATACAGCTAAGGGTTGTATTTGTATTTCTGAAAACAAAACAGCTTGGGGGTGTGTTTGTATTATTTTCCGAGATACACCTAAGGGTTTTATTTGTATTTTGGAAAATAACACAGCTTGTGGTTGTATTTGTATTATTTTCCGAGATACAGCTCAGGGTTGTATTTGTATTTTTGAAAATAATACAGTTTGGGGGTGTATTTGTATTATTTTCCGAGTAACAGCTAAGGGTTTTATTTGTATTTTTGAAAATAACCGAGCTTGGAGGTGTGTTTGTATTATTTTCCGAGATACAGCTAAGGGCTGTATTTGTATTTTTGAAAATAACACAGCTTGAGGTTGTATTTGTATTATTTTCCGAGTAACAGCTAAGGGTTTTATTTGTATTTTTGAAAATAACCGAACTTGAGGGTGTGTTTGTAGTATTTTCCGAAATACAGCTAAGGGCTGTATTTGTATTTTTGAAAATAACACAGCTTGGGGGTGTATTTGTATTATTTTCCGATATACAGCTAAGGGCTGTATTTGTATTTTTCAAAATAACACAACTGGGGCTAGTATTTGTATTATTTTCCTAGATACAGCTAAGGGTTGTATTTGTATTTTTGAAAATGACACTGCTTCGGGGTGTATTTTTATTATTTTCCGAGATAGAGCTAAGGGTTCTATTTGTATTTTGGAAAATAACACAGCTTGTGGGTGTATTTGCATAATTACCCGTGATACATCTCAGGGTTGTATTTGTATTTTTGAAAATTACACAGCTTGGGGTTGTATATGTATTATTTTTCGAGACACAGCTAAGGGCTGTATTTGTATTTTTGAAAATAACAGAGCTTGGGGTTGTATTTGTATTATTTTCAGATATACAGCTAAGGGTTGTATTTGTATTTTTGAAAATTACACAACTTGGGGGTGTATTTGTATTATTTTCCGATATACAGCTATGGGTTGTATTTGTATTTTTGAAAATAACACTGCTTGGTGGTGTATTTGTATTATTTTCCGAGATACAGCTCAGGGTTGTATTTGTATTTTTGAAAATAACCGAGCATGGGGGTGTATTTGTATTATTTTCCAACATACAGCTATCGGTTGTATTTGGATTTTTGAAAATAACACAGCTTGTGGGATTATTTGTATTATTTTCCGAGATACAGCTAAGGGTTTTATTTGTATTTTTGAAAGTAACACAGCATGGGGGTGTATTTCTATTATTTTCTGAGATACAGCTGAGGGTTGTATTTTTATTTTTAAAAATAACACAGAATGGGGGTGTATTTGTATTATTTTCCGAGATACCGCTAAGGGTTTTATTTGTTTTTTTGAAAATAATGCAGCTTGGGGGTTTATTAGTATTATTTTCCGAGATACAGCTCAGGGTAGTATTTGTATTTTGAAAAATAACACAGCTAGGGGGTGTTTTTTATTATTTTCCGAGATACAGCTAAGGCTTTTATTTGTATTTTTGAAAATAGCGCAGCCTGGGTGTGTATCTGTATTATTTTCGGAGATACAGCTAAGGGTTTTATTTGTATTTTTGAAAATAACGGAGCTTGGGGGTGTATGTGTATTATTTTCCGAGATACAGCTAAGGGTTGTATTTGTATTTTGGAAAATAACGCAACTTGTGTGTGTATTTGTATTATTTTCCGAGAAACAGCTAAGGGTTGTGTTTGTATTGTTGAAAATAACACAGCTTGGGGTTGTATTTGTATTATTTTCCGAGATACAGCTAAGGGTTGTATTTGTATTTTTGAAAACAACACAGCTTGGGGGTGTATTTGTATTATTTTCCGAGATACAGATAAGGGTTGTATTTGTATTTTTGAAAATAATACAACTTAGGGGTGTATTTGTATTATTTTCCGAGATACAGCTAGGGGTTGTATTTGTATTTTCAAAATAATGCAGCTTGGGGGTGTATTTGTATTATTTTCCGAGGTACAGCTGAGGGTTGTATTTGTATTTTTGAAAATAACGCAGCTTGGGGTGTATTTGTATTATTTTGCGAGATACAGCTAATGGTTGTATTTGTATTTTGGAAAATAACGCAGCTTGGGGGTGTTTTTTATTATTTTCCGAGATAAAGCTAAGGCTTGTATTTGTATTTCTGAAAATAGCGCAGCCTGGGTGTGTATCTGTATTATTTTCTGAGATACAGCTAAGGGTTGTATTTGTATTTCTGAAAATAACGCAGCTTGGGGATGTATTTGTATTATTTTCCGAGATACAGCTAAGGGTTTTATTTGTATTTTGGAAAATAACGCAGCTTGGGTGTGTATTTGTATTATTTTCCGAGATACAGCTAAGGGTTGTGTTTGTATTTTTGAAAATAACACAGCTTGGGTTTGTATTTGTATTATTTTCGGAGATACAGCTGAGGGTTGTATTTGTATTTTTGAAAATAACGCAGCTTGGGGGTGTATTTGTATTATTTTCCGAGATACAGCTTAGGGTTGTATTTGTATTTTTAAAAATAACGCAGCTTGGGGGTGTATTTGTATTATTTTCCGAGATACAGCTAAGGGTTGTATTTGTATTTTTGAAAATAACGTAGCTTGGGTGTGTATTTGTATTATTTTCTGAGATACAGCTAAGGATTGTATTTGTATTTTTGAAAATAACGCAGCTTGGGGGTGTATTTGTATTATTTTCCGAGATACAGCTTAGGGTTGTATATCTATTTTTGAATATAACACAGCTTGGGGGTGTATTTGTATTATTTTCCGAGATACAGCTAAGGGTTGTGTTTGTATTTTTGAAAATATCACAGCTTGGGGGTGTATTTGTATTATTTTCTGAGATATAGGTAATGGTTGTATTTGTATTTTTGAAAATAACACAGCTTGGGCGTGTTTTTGTATTATTTTCCGAGATACAGCTCAGGATTGTATTTGTATTTTTGAAAGTAACACAGTTTGGGTGTGTATTTGTATTATTTTCCGACATAGAGCTAAGGGTTGTATTTGTATTTTTGAAAATAACGCATCTTGGGTGTGTATTTGTATTATTTTCCGAGATACAGCTAAGGTTTGTATTTGTATTTTTGAAAATAACTCACCTTGGTCGTGTATTTGTATTATTTACGCAGATACAGCTAAGGTTTGTATTTGTATTTTGGAAAATAACATTGCTTGCGGGTGTATTTGTATTATTTTCCGAGATACAGCTCAGGGTTGTATATGTATTTTTGAAAATGACACAGCTTGGGTGTGTATTTGTATTATTTTTCGAGATACAGCTAACGGTTGTATTTCTATTTTTGAAAATAATGCAGCTTGGGGGTGTATTTGTATTATTTTCCAAGATACAGCTAAGGTTTGTATTTGTATTTTTGAAAATAACGCAGCTTGGGGTTTATTTCTATTATTTTCCGAGATACAGCTAAGGCTTGTGTTTGCATTTTCGAAAATAACACAAATTGGGGGTGTATTTGTATTATTTTCCGAGATAAAGCTAAGGGTTGTCTTGTATTTTTAAAAATAACACAGCTTGGGGGTGTTTTTGTATTATTTTCCGAGATAGAGCTCAGGATTCTATTTGTATTTTTCAAAATAACACAGATTGGGGACATATTTGTATTATTTTCCGAGATACAGCTAAGGGTTGTATTTGTATTTTTGAAAATAACGCAGCTTGGGGGTGTATTTGTATTATTTTCCGAGATACAGCTAAGGGTTTTACTTCTATTTTTGAAAATAACACAGCTTTTGGGTGTATTTGTATTATTTTCGGAGATACAGCTCAGGGTGGTATTTGTATTTTTAAAAGAACACAGCTTGGGGTTGTTTTTGTATTATTTTCGGAGATACAGCTCAGGGTTGTATTTGTATTTTTAAAAATAACACAGCTTGGGGGTGTATTTGTATTATTTTCCCATATACAGCTAAGATTTGTATTTGTATTTTGGAAAATAACACAGCTTGGGTGTTTATTTGTATTATTTTCCGAGATACAACTAAGGTTTATATTTGTATTTTTGAAAATAACACAGCTTGGGGGTGTTTTTGTATTATTTTCCAGATACAGCTAAGGTTTTTATTTGTATATTGGAAAATAACACAGCTTGGGGGTGTATTTGTATTATATTCCGAGATATAGCTAAGGGTTGTATTTGTATTTTTGAAAATAACGCACCTTGTGGGTGTATTTGTATTATTTTCCGAGATTCAGCTCAGGGTGGTATATGTATTTTTGAAAATAACACAGCTTAGGGGTGTTTTTGTATTATTATCGGAGATACAGCTCAGGTTTGTATTTGAATTTTTGAAAATAATACAGCTTGTGGGTGTATTTGTATTATTTTCCCATATACAGCTAAGGTTTGTATTTGAATTTTTGAAAATAACACAGCTAGGGTGTGTATTTGTATTATTTTCCGAGATACAGCTAAGATTTCTATTTGTATTTTTGAAAATAACACAGCTTGGTGTTGTATTTGTATTATTTACCTAGATACAGCTAAGGTTTTTATTTGTATTTTGGAAAATAACACAGCTTGGGGGTTTATTTGTATTATTTTCCGAGATACAGCTCAGGGTTGTATTTGTATTTTTGAAAATGACACAGCTTGGGTGTTTATTTGTATTATTTTCCGAGATACAGCTAAGGATTGTATTTGTATTTTTGAAAATAACACAGCTTGGGGGTGTTTTTGTATTATTTTCCGCGATAGAGCTCAGGGTTTTATTTGTATTTTTGAAAATAACCCAGCTTGGGGGTGTATTTGTATTATTTTCCGAGATACAGCTATCGGTTGTATTTGTATTTTGGAAAATAACACTGCTTGGGGGTGTATTTCTCTTATTATCTGAGATACAGCTCAGGGTTGTATTTGTATTTTTGAAAATAACACAGCTTGGGGGTGTATTTGTATTATTTTCTGAGATACAGCTAAGGGTTGTGTTTGTATTTTTGAAAATAACACAAATTGGGGGTGTATTTGAATTATTTTCCGAGATACAGCTAAGGGTTGTCTTTGTATTTTTAAGAATAACACAGCTTGGGGGTGTTTTTGTATTATTTTCCGAGATAGAGCTCAGGATTCTATTTGTATTTTTCAAAATAACACAGATTGGGGATATATTTGTATTATTTTCCGAGATACAGCTAAGGGTTGTATTTGTATTTTTGAAAATAACGCAGCTTGGGGGTGTATTTGTATTATTTTCCTAGATACAGCTAAGGGTTGTACTTCTATTTTTGAAAATAACACAGCTTGGTGGTGTATTTGTATTATGTTCCGAGATACAGCTAAGGGTTGTGTTTGTATTTTTGAAAATAACACAGCTTGGAGGTGAATTTGTATTATTTTCTGAGATACAGCTGAGGGTTGTATTTGTATTTTTGAAAATATTGCAGCTTGGGTGTGTTTTTGTATTATTTTCCGAGATACAGCTCAGGATTGTATTTATATTTTTAAAAATAACACAGCATGGGCGTGTATTTGTATTATTTTTCGAGATACCGCTAAGGGTTGTATTTGTTTTTTTGAAAATAATGCAGCTTGTGGGTTTATTAGTATTATTTTCCGAGATACAGCTCAGGGTAGTATTTGTATTTTGAAAAATAACGCAGCTTGGGGGTGTTTTTTATAATTTTCCGAGATACAGCTAAGGCTTTTATTTGTATTTTTGAAAATAGCGCAGCCTGGGTGTGTATCTGTATTATTTTCGGAGATACAGCTAAGGGTTGTATTTGTATTTTTGAAAATAACGGAGCTTGGGGGTGTATGTGTATTATTTTCCGAGATACAGCTAAGGGTTGTGTTTGTATTTTGGAAAATAACGCAACTTGTGTGTGTATTTGAATTATTTTCCGAGAAATAGCTAAGGGTTGTGTTTGTATTGTTGAAAATAACACAGCTTGGGGTTGTATTTGTATTATTTTCCGAGATACAGCTAAGGGTTGTATTTGTATTTTTGAAAACAACACAGCTTGGAGGTGTATTTCTATTATTTTCCGAGATACAGATAAGGGTTGTATTTGTATTTTTGAAAATAATACAACTTAGGGGTGTATTTGTATTATTTTCCGAGATACAGCTACGGGTTGTATTTGTATTTTCAAAATAACGCAGCTTGGGGGTGTATTTGTATTACTTTCCAAAATACAGCTGAGGGTTGTATTTGTATTTTTGAAAATAACGTAGCTTGGGGTGTATTTGTATTATTTTGCGAAATACAGCTAATGGTTGTATTTGTATTTTGGAAAATAACGCAGCTTGGGGGTGTTTTTTATTATTTTCCGAGATACAGCTAAGGCTTGTATTTGTATTTTTGAAAATAGCGCAGCCTGGGTGTGTATCTGTATTATTTTCTGAGATACAGCTAAGGGTTGTATTTGTATTTCTGAAAATAACGCAGCTTGGGGATGTATTTGTATTATTTTCCGAGATACAGCTAAGGGTTTTATTTGTATTTTGGAAAATAATGCAGCTTGGGTGTGTATTTGTATTATTTTCCGAGATACAGCTAAGGGTTGTGTTTGTATTTTTGAAAATAACACAGCTTGGGTTTGTATTTGTATTATTTTCGGAGATACAGCTGAGGGTTGTATTTGTATTTTTGAAAATAACGCAGCTTGGGGGTGTATTTGTATTATTTTCCGAGATACAGCTAAGGGTTGTATTTGTATTTTTGAAAATAACGTAGCTTGGGTGTGTATTTGTATTATTTTCTGAGATACAGCTAAGGATTGTATTTGTATTTTTGAAAATAACGCAGCTTGGGGGTGTATTTGTATTATTTTCCGAGATACAGCTTAGGGTTGTATATCTATTTTTGAAAATAACACAGCTTGGGGGTGTATTTGTATTATTTTCCGAGATACAGCTAAGGGTTGTGTTTGTATTTTTGAAAATATCACAGCTTGGGGGTGTATTTGTATTATTTTCCGAGATATAGGTAATGGTTGTATTTGTATTTTTGAAAATAACACAGCTTGGGCGTGTTTTTGTATTATTTTCCGAGATACAGCTCAGGATTGTATTTGTATTTTTGAAAGTAACACAGTTTGGGAGTGTATTTGTATTATTTTCCGACATAGAGCTAAGGGTTGTATTTGTATTTTTGAAAATAACGCATCTTGGGTGTGTATTTGTATTATTTTCCAAGATACAGCTAAGGTTTGTATTTGTATTTTTGAAAATAACTCAGCTTGGTGGTGTATTTGTATTATTTACGCAGATACAGCTAAGTTTTGTATTTGTATTTTGGAAAATAACAGAGCTAGCGTGTGTATTTGTATTATTTTCCGAGATACAGCTCAGGGTTGTATATGTATTTTTGAAAATGACACAGCTTGGGTGTGTATTTGTATTATTTTTCGAGATACAGCTAAGGTTTGTATTTGTATTTTTGAAAATAACGCAGCTTGGGGTTTATTTCTATTATTTTCCGAGATACAGCTAAGGCTTGTGTTTGCATTTTCGAAAATAACAAAAATTGGGGGTGTATTTGTATTATTTTCCGAGATAAAGCTAAGGGTTGTGTTGTATTTTTAAAAATAACACAGCTTGGGGGTGTTTTTGTATTATTTTCCGAGATACAGCTCAGGATTCTATTTGTATTTTTGAAAATAACACAGATTGGGGATATATTTGTATTATTTTCCGAGATACAGCTAAGTGTTGTATTTGTATTTTTGAAAATAATGCAGCTTGGGGGTGTATTTGTATTATTTTCCGAGATACAGCTAAGGGTTTTACTTCTATTTTTGAAAATAACACAGCTTTTGGGTGTATTTGTATTATTTTCAGAGATACAGCTCAGGGTGGAATTTGTATTTTTAAAAGAACACAGCTTGGGGTTGTTTTTGTATTATTTTCGGAGATACAGCTCAGGGTTGTATTTGTATTTTTAAAAATAACACAGCTTGGGGGTGTATTTGTATTATTTTCCCATATACAGCTAAGATTTGTATTTGTATTTTGGAAAATAACACAGCTTGGGGGTTTATTTGTATTATTTTCCCAGATACAGCCAAAGTTTGTATTTGTATTTTTGAAAATAACACAGCTTGGGTGTTTATTTGTATTATTTTCCGAGATACAACTAAGGTTTATATTTGTATTTTTGAAAATAACACAGCTTGGGGGTGTTTTTGTATTATTTTCCCAGATACAGCTAAGGTTTTTATATGTATTTTTGAAAATAACACAGCTTGGGAGTGTATTTGTATTATTTTTCCAGATACAGCTAAGGTTTTTGTTGGTATTTTGGAAAATAACACAGCTTGCGGTGTTTTTGTATTATTTTCCGAGATACAGCTCAGGGTTGTATTTGTATTTTTAAAAATGACACAGCTTGGGTGTTTATTTGTATTATTTTCCGAGATACAGCTATGGGTTGTATTTGTATTTTTGAAAATAACACAGCATGGGGGTGTATTTATATTATTTTCCTAGATAGAGCTAAGGTTTGTATTTGTATTTTTGAAAATAACACAGCTTGGGGGTGTATTTGTATTATTTTCTGAGATACAGCTAAGGTTTGTATTTGTATTTTTGAAAATAACGCAGCTTTTGGTGTATTTGTATTATTTTCTGAGATACAGCTAAGGGTTGTATTTCTATTTTTGAATATAACACAGCTTGGGGATATATTTGTATTATTTTCTGAGATACAGCTAAGGGTGATATTTGTATTTCTGAAAATAACGCAGCTTGGGGATGTATTTGTATTATTTTCCAAGATACAGCTTAGGGTTGTATTTGTATTTTTGAAAATAACGCAGCTTGGGGGTGTATTTGTATTATTTTCCGAGATACAGCTGATGGTTTTATTGGTATTTTTGAAAATAACACAGCTTGGTGGTGTTTTTGTATTATTTACGCAGATACAGCTAAGGTTTGTATTTGTATTTTGGAAAATAACACAGCTTGGGGTTGTATTTGTATTATTTTCCGAGATACATCTCAAGGTTGTATTTGTATTTTTGAAAATGACACAGCTTGGGTGTGTATTTGTATTATTTTCCGAGATACAACTAAGGGTTGTATTTGTATTTTTGAAAATAACGCAGCTTGGGAGTGTTTTTGTATTATTTTCCGAGATACAGCTATGGGTTGTATTTGTATTTTTGAAAATAATACAGCTTGGGGATGTATTTGTATTATTTTCCGAGATACAGCTCAGGTTTGTATTTGTATTTTTGAAAATAACACAGCTTGGCGGTGTATTTGTGTTATTTTGCGAGATATAGGTAAGGGTTGAATTTGTGTTTTTGAAAATAACAAAGCTTGGGGGTGTATTTGTATTATTTTCCGAGATATAGCTATGGGTTGTATTTGTATTTTGATAAATAACACAGCTTGGAGCTGTATTTGTATTCTTTTCCGAGATACAGCTAAGGGTTGTAATTGTATTTTTGAAAATAACACAGCTTGGTGGTGTATTTGTATTATTTTCCTAGATACAGCTAAGGTTTGTATTTGTATTTTGGAAAATAAAAGAGCTTGGGGGTGTATTTGTATTATTTTCCGAGATACAGCACAGGGTTGTATTTTTATTTTTGAAAATGACACAGCTTGGGGGTGTATTTGTATTATTTTCCAAGATACAGCTAAGGGTTTTATTTCTATCTTTGAAAATAACACAGCTTGGTGGTGTATTTGTATTATTTTCGAGATAGAGCTAAGGGTTGTATTTGTATTTTTGAAAATAACAGAGCTTGGGGGTGTGTTTGTATTATTTTCCGAGATACATCTAAGGGTTGTATTTGTATTTTAGAAAATAACAGAGCTTGGGGGTGTTTTTGTATTATTTTCCGAGATTCAGCTCAGGGTTATAAATGTATTTTTGAAAATAACACAACCTGGGGGTGTATTTGTATTATTTTCCGAGATACAGCTCAGGGTTGTATTTGTATTTTTGAAAATAACACAGCTTGGGGGTGTTTTTGTATTATTTTCCGAGATATAGCTATGGGTTCTATATGTATTTTTGAAAATAACACAGCTTGGTGGTGTGTTTGTATCGTTTTCCGAGATACAGCTCAGGGTTGTATTTGTATTTTTGAAAATAACACAGCTTTTGAGTGTATTTGTAATATTTTCCTAGATACAGCTATGGGTTGTATTTGTATTTTTAAAAATAAAACAGCTTGGGGGGGAATTTGTATTATTTTCCGAGATCCAGCGCAGGGTTGTATTTGTATTTTGGAAAATAACGCAGCTTGGGGGTGTATTTGTATTATTTTCCGAGATACAGCTCATGTTTGTATTTGTATTTTTGAAAATAACACAGCTTGGGGGTATATTTGTATTATTTTCCGAGATACAGCTAAGGTTTTTATCTGTATTTTGGGAGATAACACAGCTTGGGGGTGTATTTGTATTATTTTCCGATATACAGCTCAGGGTTGTAGTTGTATTTTTGAAAATAACACAGCTAGGCGGTGTATTTGTGTTATTTTGCGAGATACAGCTAAGAGTTGAATTTGTGTTTTTGAAAATAACAAAGCTTGGGGGTGTATTTTTATTATTTTCCAAGATATAGCTAAGGGTTGTATTTGTATTTTGGTAAATAACACAGCTTGGGGGTGGATTTGTATTATTATCCGAGATACAGCTAAGGGTTTTAATTGTATTTTTGAAAATAACACCGCTTAAGGGTGTATTTGTATTATTTTCCGAGATACAGCTAAGGTTTGTATTTGTGTTTTTGAAAATAACACAGCTTGGGGGTGTATTGGTATTATTTTCCCAGATACAGCTAAGGTTTGTATTTGTATTTTTGAAAATAACACAGCTTGGGGGTGTATTTGTATTATTTTCCAGGATGCAGCTCAGGGTTGTATTTGTATTTTTGAAAATAACCCAGCTTGGGGGTGTATTTGTATTATTTTCCGAGATACAGCTCAGGGTTTATTTGTATTTTTGAAAATAACGCAGCTTGGGGTGTATTTGTATTATTTGTCGAGATACAGCTAAGGTTTTTATTTGTATTTTTGAAAGTAACGCAGCTTGTGGTTGAATTTATACTATTTTCCGAGATACAGCTAAGGGTTGTATTTGTATTTTGGAAAATAACACAGCTTGGGGGTGTATTTTTATTATTTTCTGAAATACAGCTCAGGGTTGTATTTGTATGTTTGAAAATAACACAGCTTGGGTGTGTATTTGTATTATTTTCCCATATACAGCTAAGGTTTGTATTTGTATTTTTGAAAATAACACAGCTTGGGGGTGTATTTCTATTATTTTCCGATATACAGCTAAGGGTTTTATTTGTATTTTTGAAAATAACACAGCTTGGGTGTGTATTTGTATTATTTTTCCAGATAGATCTTAGGTTGTATTTTTATTTTTGAAAGTAACAGAGCTTGGGGGTGTACTTGAATTATTTTCCCAGATACAGCTAAGTTTTGTATTTGTGTTTTGGAAAATGACACAGCTTCGGGGAGTATTTCTATTATTTTCCGAGATAAAGCTCAGGGTTGTATTTGTATTTTTGAAAATAATACAGCTTGGGGGTGTATTTGAATTATTTTCAGAGATACAGGTAAGGGTTTTATTTGTATTTTGGAAAATAACCGAGCTTTGGTGTGAATTTTTATTATTTTCCGAAATACAACTAAGGGCTGTATTTGTATTTTTGAAAATAACGCAGCTTGTGGGTGTATTTGTATTATTTTCCGATATACAGGTAAGGGCTGTATTTATATTTTTGAAAATAACACAGCTTGTGGATGTATTTGTATTATTTTCCGAGATACTGCTCAGGGTTGTATTTGTATTTTTGAAAATAACACAGCTTGGGGGTGTATTTGTATTATTTTCCAACATACAGCTAAGCGTTTTATTTGTATTTTTGAAAATAACCGAGCTTGGGGGTGAATTTGTATTATTTTCCGATATACATCTAAGGATTGTATTTGTATTTTTGAAAATAACAAAGCTTTGGGGAGTTTTTTTATTATTTTCTGAGATACAGCTAAGGGTTGTATTTGTGTTTTTGAAATTAACACAGCTTGGGAGTGTATTTCTGTTATTATCCGAGATACAGCTCAGGGTTGTATTTGTATGTTTGAAAATAACACGGCTTGGGAAAGTATTTGTATTATTTTCGGAGATACCGCTCAGGGTTTTATTTGTATTTTGGAAAATAACACAGCTTGGTGGTGTATTTGTATTATTTTCCGAGATACAGCTAACGGTTGTATTTGTATTTTGGAAAATTACACAGGTTTGGGTGTATTTGTATTATTTTCCGAGATACAGCCCAGGGTTGTATTTGTATTTTTGAAAATAACACAGCTTTGGGGTGTATTTGTATTATTTTCCAAGATACAGCTATGGGTTGTATTTGTATTTTTGAAAATAACACAGCTTGGGGGTGTATTTGAATTATTTTCCACGTTACACCTCAGGGTTGTATTTGTATTTTGGAAAATAACACAGCTTGGGGGTGTATTTGTATTATTTTCCGAGATACAGCTAAGGGTTGTATTTGTATTTTGGAAAATAACATACCTTGGGGGTGTATTTGTATTATTTTCCGAGATACAGCTAAGGGTTGTATTTGTATTTTTGAAAATATCACATATTGGGGGTGTATTTGTATTATTTTCCGAGATACTTCTATGGGTTGTATTTGTATTTTTGAAAATAACACAGGTTGGTTGTGTATTAGTATTATTTTCCGAGATACAGCTCAGGGATGTATTTGTCTTTTGGAAAATAACACACCTTGGGGGTGTATTTGTATTATTTTCCAAGATACAGCTATGGGTTGTATTTGTATTTTTGAAAATAACACAGCTTGGGGGTGTATTTGTATTATTTTCCGAGATAGAGCTAAGGGTTGTATTTGTATTTTGCAAAACAACACAGCTTGTGTGTGTATTTGTATTATTGTCCGTGATACAACTAAGGGTTGTGTTTGTATTTTTGAAAATAAACGAGCTTGGGGGAGTATTTGTATTATATTCTGAGATACAGCTAATGGCTGTATTTGTATTTTTGAAAATAACACAGCTTTGGTGTGTATTTGTATTATTTTCCGAGATACAGCTGTAGGTTGTATTTGTATTTTTGAAAATAAAAGAGCTTGGGGGTGTATTTTTATTATTTTCCGAGATACAGCAAAGGGTTGTATTTGTATTTTTGAAAATAACACAGCTTGGGGGTGTTTTTGCATTATTTTCCGAGATACAGCTCAGGGTTCTATTTGTATTTTTGAAAATAAATCAGCTTTGGGGTGTATTTCTGTTATTATCCGAGATACAGCTAAGGGTGGTGTTTTATATTTTCGAAAATAACGCAGCTTGGGGGTGTATTTGTATTATTTTCTGAGATAGAGCGAAGGGTTTTATTTGTATTTTTGAAAATAACACAGCTTGGGGGTGCCTTTGTATTATTTTCTGAGATACAGCTAAGGGTTGTATTTGTATTTTTGAAAATAACACAGCTTGGGGGTGCATTTGTATTATTTTCCGAGATAGAGCTAAGGGTTGTATTTGTATTTTTTAAAATAACACAGATTGGGGGTGCATTTGTATTATTTTCCGAGATACTGCTATGGGTTTTATATTTATTTTTGAAAATAATACAGCTTGGGGGTGTATTTGTATTATTTTCCCAGATACAGCTAAGGTTTGTATATGTATTTTTGAAAATAACACAGCTTGGGAGGGTATTTGTATTATTTTCCCAGATACAGCTAAGGTTTGTATTTGTATTTTGGAAAATAACACAGCTTGCGGTGTTTTTGTATTATTTTCCGACATACAGCCCAGGGTTGTATTTGTATTTTTGAAAATGACACAGCTTGGGGGTGTATTTCTATTATTTTCCGATATACAGCTAAGGGTTGTATTTGTATTTTTGAAAATAACACAGCTTGGGGGTGTATTTGTATTATTTTCCGAGATACAGATTAGGGTTGTATATCTATTTTTGAAAATAACACAGCTTGGGGGTGTATTTGTATTATTTTCCGAGTTACAGCTCAGGGATGCATTTGTATTTTTGAAAAAAACACAGCTTGGGGGTGTGTTTGTATTACTTTCCGAGATACAGCTAAGGATTGTATTTGTATTTTTGATAGTAACACAGCTTGGGGGAGTATTTGTATTAATTTCGGAGATAAAGCTCAGGGTTGTATTTGTATTTTTGAAAATAACACAGCTTGGGGCAGTTATTTTATTATTTTCCGAGATACAGCTATGGGTTGTATTTGTATTTTTGAAAATAACACAGCTTGGGAGTGTATTTCTGTTATTATCCGAGATACAGCTAAGGGTTGTATTTGTATTTTTGAAAATAACACAGCTTGTGGGTGTATTTGTATTATTTTCCGAGATACAGCTCAGGGTTGTATTTGTATTTTTGAAAATAACACAGCTTGGAGGTGTATTTATATTATTTTCCGATATACAACAAAGGTTTGTATTTGTATATTTGAAAATAACACAACATGTGGGTGTGTTTGTATTATTTTCCGAGATAGAGCTCAGGGTTGTATTTGTATTTTTGAAAATAACACAGCTTGGTTGTGTATTTGTATTACTTTCCGAGATACAGCTCAGGGTTGTATTTGTATTTTTGAAAATAACAGAGCTTGGGGGTGTATTTGTATTATTTTCCGAGATACAGCTATGGGTTGTATTTGTATTTTTGAAAATAACAATGCTTGTGGGTGTATTTGTATTCTTTTCCGCGATACAGCTAAGGGTTGTATTCGTATTTTTAAAAATAACAGAGCTTGGGGGTGTATTTGTATTATTTTCTGAGATACAGCTAAGGGTTGTATTTGTGTTTTTGATAATTACACAACTTGGAGGTGTATTTGTACTATTTTCCGAGATACAGCTAACGGTTTTATTTGTATTTTTGAAAATAACCCAGGTTTGGGTGTATTTGTATTATTTTCCGAGATACAGCTATGGGTTGTATTTGTATTTTTGAAAATAACACACATTTGGGGTGTATTTGTATTATGTTCCAAGATACAGCTATGGGTTGTATTTGTATTTTTGAAAATAACACAGCTTTGGGGTGTATTTGTATTATTTTCTACGTTACAGCTCAGGGTTTTATTTGTATTTTGCAAAATAACACAGCTTGGGGGTGTATTTGTATTTTTTTCTGGGATACAGCTAAGGGTTGTATTTGTATTTTTGAAAATAAACGAGCTTGTGGGTGTATTTGTATTATTTTCTGAGATACAGCTAAGGGCTGTGTTTGTGTTTTTGAAAATAACACAGTTTTGGGGTGTATTTGTATTATTTTCAGAGATACAGCTGTGGGTTGTATTTGTATTTTTGAAAATAACAGAGCTTGCGGGAGTATTTTTATTATTTTCAGAGATACAGCAAAGGATTCTATTTGTATTTTGGAAAATAACACAGCTTGGGGGTGTTTTTGCATTATTTTACGACATACAGCTCAGGGTTGTATTTGTATTTTTGAAAATAAATCAGCTTGGGTGTGTATTTCTATAATTATTCGAGATACAGCTAAGGGTTGTGTATGTATTTTTAAAAATAACGCAGCTTGGGGGTGTATTTGTATTATTTTCCGAGATAGAATTAAGGTTTGTATTTGTATTTTTGAAAATAACGGTGCTTTGGGTTGTATTTGTATTATTTTCCGACATAAAGCTAAGGGTTGTAATTGTATTTTTAAAATAACGCAGCTTGTGGGAGTATTTGTATTACATTCCCAGATGCAGATAAGGTTTGTATTTATATTTTGGAAAATAAGACAGCTTGGGGGTGTATTTGTATTATTTTCTGATATACAGCTCAGGGCTGTATTTGTATTTTTGAAAATAACACATTGGTGATGTATTTGTATTATTTTCCGAGATACAGCTAAGGGTTGTATTTGTATTTCTGAAAACAAAACAGCTTGGGGGTGTGTTTGTATTATTTTCCGAGATACACCTAAGGGTTTTATTTGTATTTTGGAAAATAACACAGCTTGTGGTTGTATTTGTATTATTTTCCGAGATACAGCTCAGGGTTGTATTTGTATTTTTGAAAATAATACAGTTTGGGGGTGTATTTGTATTATTTTCCGAGTAACAGCTAAGGGTTTTATTTGTATTTTTGAAAATAACCGAGCTTGGAGGTGTGTTTGTATTATTTTCCGAGATACAGCTAAGGGCTGTATTTGTATTTTTGAAAATAACACAGCTTGAGGTTGTATTTGTATTATTTTCCGAGTAACAGCTAAGGGTTTTATTTGTATTTTTGAAAATAACCGAACTTGAGGGTGTGTTTGTAGTATTTTCCGAAATACAGCTAAGGGCTGTATTTGTATTTTTGAAAATAACACAGCTTGGGGGTGTATTTGTATTATTTTCTGATATACAGCTAAGGGCTGTATTTGTATTTTTCAAAATAACACAACTGGGGCTAGTATTTGTATTATTTTCCTAGATACAGCTAAGGGTTGTATTTGTATTTTTGAAAATGACACTGCTTCGGGGTGTATTTTTATTATTTTCCGAGATAGAGCTAAGGGTTCTATTTGTATTTTGGAAAATAACACAGCTTGTGGGTGTATTTGCATAATTACCCGTGATACATCTCAGGGTTGTATTTGTATTTTTGAAAATTACACAGCTTGGGGTTGTATATGTATTATTTTTCGAGACACAGCTAAGGGCTGTATTTGTATTTTTGAAAATAACAGAGCTTGGGGTTGTATTTGTATTATTTTCAGATATACAGCTAAGGGTTGTATTTGTATTTTTGAAAATTACACAACTTGGGGGTGTATTTGTATTATTTTCCGATATACAGCTATGGGTTGTATTTGTATTTTTGAAAATAACACTGCTTGGTGGTGTATTTGTATTATTTTCCGAGATACAGCTCAGGGTTGTATTTGTATTTTTGAAAATAACCGAGCATGGGGGTGTATTTGTATTATTTTCCAACATACAGCTATCGGTTGTATTTGGATTTTTGAAAATAACACAGCTTGTGGGATTATTTGTATTATTTTCCGAGATACAGCTAAGGGTTTTATTTGTATTTTTGAAAGTAACACAGCATGGGGGTGTATTTCTATTATTTTCTGAGATACAGCTGAGGGTTGTATTTTTATTTTTAAAAATAACACAGAATGGGGGTGTATTTGTATTATTTTCCGAGATACCGCTAAGGGTTTTATTTGTTTTTTTGAAAATAATGCAGCTTGGGGGTTTATTAGTATTATTTTCCGAGATACAGCTCAGGGTAGTATTTGTATTTTGAAAAATAACACAGCTAGGGGGTGTTTTTTATTATTTTCCGAGATACAGCTAAGGCTTTTATTTGTATTTTTGAAAATAGCGCAGCCTGGGTGTGTATCTGTATTATTTTCGGAGATACAGCTAAGGGTTTTATTTGTATTTTTGAAAATAACGGAGCTTGGGGGTGTATGTGTATTATTTTCCGAGATACAGCTAAGGGTTGTATTTGTATTTTGGAAAATAACGCAACTTGTGTGTGTATTTGTATTATTTTCCGAGAAACAGCTAAGGGTTGTGTTTGTATTGTTGAAAATAACACAGCTTGGGGTTGTATTTGTATTATTTTCCGAGATACAGCTAAGGGTTGTATTTGTATTTTTGAAAACAACACAGCTTGGGGGTGTATTTGTATTATTTTCCGAGATACAGATAAGGGTTGTATTTGTATTTTTGAAAATAATACAACTTAGGGGTGTATTTGTATTATTTTCCGAGATACAGCTAGGGGTTGTATTTGTATTTTCAAAATAATGCAGCTTGGGGGTGTATTTGTATTATTTTCCGAGGTACAGCTGAGGGTTGTATTTGTATTTTTGAAAATAACGCAGCTTGGGGTGTATTTGTATTATTTTGCGAGATACAGCTAATGGTTGTATTTGTATTTTGGAAAATAACGCAGCTTGGGGGTGTTTTTTATTATTTTCCGAGATAAAGCTAAGGCTTGTATTTGTATTTCTGAAAATAGCGCAGCCTGGGTGTGTATCTGTATTATTTTCTGAGATACAGCTAAGGGTTGTATTTGTATTTCTGAAAATAACGCAGCTTGGGGATGTATTTCTATTATTTTCCGAGATACAGCTAAGGGTTTTATTTGTATTTTGGAAAATAACGCAGCTTGGGTGTGTATTTGTATTATTTTCCGAGATACAGCTAAGGGTTGTGTTTGTATTTTTGAAAATAACACAGCTTGGGTTTGTATTTGTATTATTTTCGGAGATACAGCTGAGGGTTGTATTTGTATTTTTGAAAATAACGCAGCTTGGGGGTGTATTTGTATTATTTTCCGAGATACAGCTTAGGGTTGTATTTGTATTTTTAAAAATAACGCAGCTTGGGGGTGTATTTGTATTATTTTCCGAGATACAGCTAAGGGTTGTATTTGTATTTTTGAAAATAACGTAGCTTGGGTGTGTATTTGTATTATTTTCTGAGATACAGCTAAGGATTGTATTTGTATTTTTGAAAATAACGCAGCTTGGGGGTGTATTTGTATTATTTTCCGAGATAGAATTAAGGTTTGTATTTGTATTTTTGAAAATAACGGTGCTTTTGGGTGTATTTGTATTATTTTCCGACATAAAGCTAAGGGTTGTAATTGTATTTTTGAAAATAACGCAGCTTGTGGGTGTATTTGTATTACATTCCCAGATGCAGATAAGGTTTGTATTTATATTTTGGAAAATAAGACAGTTTGGGGGTGTATTTGTATTATTTTCTGATATACAGCTCAGGGCTGTATTTGTATTTTTGAAAATAACACATTGGTGATGTATTTGTATTATTTTCCGAGATACAGCTAAGGGTTGTATTTGTATTTCTGAAAACAAAACAGCTTGGGGGTGTGTTTGTATTATTTTCCGAGATACACCTAAGGGTTTTATTTGTATTTTGGAAAATAACACAGCTTGTGGTTGTATTTGTATTATTTTCCGAGATACAGCTCAGGGTTGTATTTGTATTTTTGAAAATAATACAGTTTGGGGGTGTATTTGTATTATTTTCCGAGTAACAGCTAAGGGTTTTATTTGTATTTTTGAAAATAACCGAGCTTGGAGGTGTGTTTGTATTATTTTCCGAGATACAGCTAAGGGCTGTATTTGTATTTTTGAAAATAACACAGCTTGAGGTTGTATTTGTATTATTTTCCGAGTAACAGCTAAGGGTTTTATTTGTATTTTTGAAAATAACCGAACTTGAGGGTGTGTTTGTAGTATTTTCCGAAATACAGCTAAGGGCTGTATTTGTATTTTTGAAAATAACACAGCTTGGGGGTGTATTTGTATTATTTTCCGATATACAGCTAAGGGCTGTATTTGTATTTTTCAAAATAACACAACTGGGGCTAGTATTTGTATTATTTTCCGAGATACAGCTAAGGGTTGTGTTTGTATTTTTGAAAATATCACAGCTTGGGGGTGTATTTGTATTATTTTCTGAGATATAGGTAATGGTTGTATTTGTATTTTTGAAAATAACACAGCTTGGGCGTGTTTTTGTATTATTTTCCGAGATACAGCTCAGGATTGTATTTGTATTTTTGAAAGTAACACAGTTTGGGTGTGTATTTGTATTATTTTCCGACATAGAGCTAAGGGTTGTATTTGTATTTTTGAAAATAACGCATCTTGGGTGTGTATTTGTATTATTTTCCGAGATACAGCTAAGGTTTGTATTTGTATTTTTGAAAATAACTCAGCTTGGTCGTGTATTTGTATTATTTACGCAGATACAGCTAAGGTTTGTATTTGTATTTTGGAAAATAACATTGCTTGCGGGTGTATTTGTATTATTTTCCGAGATACAGCTCAGGGTTGTATATGTATTTTTGAAAATGACACAGCTTGGGTGTGTATTTGTATTATTTTTCGAGATACAGCTAACGGTTGTATTTCTATTTTTGAAAATAATGCAGCTTGGGGGTGTATTTGTATTATTTTCCAAGATACAGCTAAGGTTTGTATTTGTATTTTTGAAAATAACGCAGCTTGGGGTTTATTTCTATTATTTTCCGAGATACAGCTAAGGCTTGTGTTTGCATTTTCGAAAATAACACAAATTGGGGTTGTATTTGTATTATTTTCCGAGATAAAGCTAAGGGTTGTCTTGTATTTTTAAAAATAACACAGCTTGGGGGTGTTTTTGTATTATTTTCCGAGATAGAGCTCAGGATTCTATTTGTATTTTTCAAAATAACACAGATTGGGGACATATTTGTATTATTTTCCGAGATACAGCTAAGGGTTGTATTTGTATTTTTGAAAATAACGCAGCTTGGGGGTGTATTTGTATTATTTTCCGAGATACAGCTAAGGGTTTTACTTCTATTTTTGAAAATAACACAGCTTTTGGGTGTATTTGTATTATTTTCGGAGATACAGCTCAGGGTGGTATTTGTATTTTTAAAAGAACACAGCTTGGGGTTGTTTTTGTATTATTTTCGGAGATACAGCTCAGGGTTGTATTTGTATTTTTAAAAATAACACAGCTTGGGGGTGTATTTGTATTATTTTCCCATATACAGCTAAGATTTGTATTTGTATTTTGGAAAATAACACAGCTTGGGTGTTTATTTGTATTATTTTCCGAGATACAACTAAGGTTTATATTTGTATTTTTGAAAATAACACAGCTTGGGGGTGTTTTTGTATTATTTTCCAGATACACCTAAGGTTTTTATTTGTATATTGGAAAATAACACAGCTTGGGGGTGTATTTGTATTATATTCCGAGATATAGCTAAGGGTTGTATTTGTATTTTTGAAAATAACGCACCTTGTGGGTTTATTTGTATTATTTTCCGAGATTCAGCTCAGGGTGGTATATGTATTTTGGAAAATAACACAGCTTATGGGTGTTTTTGTATTATTATCGGAGATACAGCTCAGGTTTGTATTTGAATTTTTGAAAATAATACAGCTTGTGGGTGTATTTGTATTATTTTCCCATATACAGCTAAGGTTTGTATTTGAATTTTTGAAAATAACACAGCTAGGGTGTGTATTTGTATTATTTTCCGAGATACAGCTAAGGTTTCTATTTGTATTTTTGAAAATAACACAGCTTGGTGTTGTATTTGTATTATTTACCTAGATACAGCTAAGGTTTTTATTTGTATTTTGGAAAATAACACAGCTTGGGGGTTTATTTGTATTATTTTCCGAGATACAGCTCAGGGTTGTATTTGTATTTTTAAAAATGACACAACTTGGGTGTTTATTTGTATTATTTTCCGAGATACAGCTAAGGATTGTATTTGTATTTTTGAAAATAACACTGCTTGGGGGTGTTTTTGTATTATTTTCCGCGATAGAGCTCAGGGTTTTATTTGTATTTTTGAAAATAACCCAGCTTGGGGGTGTATTTGTATTATTTTCCGAGATACAGCTATCGGTTGTATTTGTATTTTGGAAAATAACACTGCTTGGGGGTGTATTTCTCTTATTATCTGAGATACAGCTCAGGGTTGTATTTGTATTTTTGAAAATAACACAGCTTGGGGGTGTATTTGTATTATTTTCTGAGATACAGCTTAGGGTTGTGTTTGTATTTTTGAAAATAACACAAATTGGGGGTGTATTTGAATTATTTTCCGAGATACAGCTAAGGGTTGTCTTTGTATTTTTAAGAATAACACAGCTTGGGGGTGTTTTTGTATTATTTTCCGAGATAGAGCTCAGGATTCTATTTGTATTTTTCAAAATAACACAGATTGGGGATATATTTGTATTATTTTCCGAGATACAGCTAAGGGTTGTATTTGTATTTTTGAAAATAACGCAGCTTGGGGGTGTATTTGTATTATTTTCCTAGATACAGCTATGGGTTGTACATCTATTTTTGAAAATAACACAGCTTGGTGGTGTATTTCTATTATGTTCCGAGATACAGCTAAGGGTTGTGTTTGTATTTTTGAAAATAACACAGCTTGGAGGTGAATTTGTATTATTTTCTGAGATACAGCTGAGGGTTGTATTTGTATTTTTGAAAATAACGCAGCTTGGGTGTATTTTTGTATTATTTTCCGAGATACAGCTCAGGATTGTGTTTATATTTTTAAAAATAACACAGCATGGGTGTGTATTTGTATTATTTTCCGAGATACCGCTAAGGGTTGTATTTGTTTTTTTGAAAATAATGCAGCTTGGGGGTTTATTAGTATTATTTTCCGAGATACAGCTCAGGGCAGTATTTGTATTTTGAAAAATAACGCAGCTTGGGGGTGTTTTTTATAATTTTCCGAGATACTGCTAAGGCTTTTATTTGTATTTTTGAAAATAGCGCAGCCTGGGTGTGTATCTGTATTATTTTCAGAGATACAGCTAAGGGTTGTATTTGTATTTTTGAAAATAACGGAGCTTGGGGGTGTATGTGTATTATTTTCCGAGATACAGCTAAGGGTTGTATTTGTATTTTGGAAAATAATGCAACTTGTGTGTGTATTTGAATTATTTTCCGAGAAACAGCTAAGGATTGTGTTTGTATTGTTGAAAATAACACAGCTTGGGGTTGTATTTGTATTATTTTCCGAGATACAGCTAAGGGTTGTATTTCTATTTTTGAAAACAACACAGCTTGGGGTTCTATTTGTATTATTTTCCGAGATACAGATAAGGGTTGTATTTGTATTTTTGAAAATAATACAACTTAGGGGTGTATTTGTATTATTTTCCGAGATACAGCTACGGGTTGTATTTGTATTTTCAAAATAACGCAGCTTGGGGGTGTATTTGTATTATTTTCCGAGATACAGCTGAGGGTTGTATTTGTATTTTTGAAAATAACATAGCTTGGGGTGTATTTGTATTATTTTGCGAGATACAGCTAATGGTTGTATTTGTATTTTGGAAAATAACGCAGCTTGGGGGTGTTTTTTATTATTTTCTGAGATACAGCTAAGGCTTGTATTTGTATTTTTGAAAATAGCGTAGCCTGGGTGTGTATCTGTATTATTTTCTGAGATACAGCTAAGGGTTGTATTTGTATTTCTGAAAATAACGAAGCTTGGGGATGTATTTGTATTATTTTCCGAGATACAGCTAAGGGTTTTATTTGTATTTTGGAAAATAACGCAGCTTGGGTGTGTATTTGTATTACTTTCCGAGATACAGCTAAGGGTTGTGTTTGTATTTTTGAAAATAACGTAGCTTGGGTGTGTATTTGTATTATTTTCGGAGATACAGCTAAGGGTTGTATTTGTATTTTTGAAAATAACGCAGCTTGGGGGTGTATTTGTATTATTTTCCGAGATACAGATTAGGGTTGTATATCTATTTTTGAAAATAACACAGCTTGGGGGTGTATTTGTATTATTTTCCGAGATACAGCTAAGGGTTGTGTTTGTATTTTTGAAAATATCACAGCTTGGGGGTGTATTTGTATTATTTTCCGAGATATAGGTATTGGTTGTATTTGTATTTTTGAAAATAACACAGCTTGGGCGTGTTTTGGTATTATTTTCCGAGATACAGCTCAGGATTGTATTTGTATTTTTGAAAGTAACACAGTTTGTGAGTGTATTTGTATTATTTTCCGACATAGAGCTAAGGGTTGTATTTGTATTTTTGAAAATAACGCATCTTGGGTGTGTATTTGTATTATTTTCCAAGATACAGCTAAGGTTTGTATTTGTATTTCTGAAAATAACTCAGCTTGGTGGTGTATTTGTATTATTTACGCAGATACAGCTAAGGTTTGTATTTGTATTTTGGAAAATAACAGAGCTTGCGGGTGTATTTGTATTATTTTCCGAGATACAGCTCAGGGTTGTATATGTATTTTTGAAAATGACACAGCTTGGGTGTGTATTTGTATTATTTTTCGAGATACAGCTAACGGTTGTATTTCTATTTTTGAAAATAATGCAGCTTGGGGGTGTATTTGTATTATTTTCCGAGATACAGCTAAGGTTTGTATTTGTATTTTTGAAAATAACGCAGCTTGGGGTTTATTTCTATTATTTTCCGAGATACAGCTAAGGCTTGTGTTTGCATTTTCAAAAATAACAAAAATTGGGGGTGTATTTGTATTATTTTCCGAGATAAAGCTAAGGGTTGTCTTGTATTTTTAAAAATAACACAGCTTGGGGGTGTTTTTGTATTATTTTCCGAGATACAGCTCAGGATTCTATTTGTATTTTTGAAAATAACACAGATTGGGGATATATTTGTATTATTTTCCGAGATACAGCTAAGGGTTGTATTTGTATTTTTGAAAATAACGCAGCTTGGGGGTGTATTTGTATTATTTTCCGAGATACAGCTAAGGGTTTTACTTCTATTTTTGAAAATAACACAGCTTTTGGGTGTATTTGTATTATTTTCGGAGATACAGCTCAGGGTGGTATTTGTATTTTTAAAAGAACAGAGCTTGGGGTTGTTTTTGTATTATTTTTGGAGATACAGCTCAGGGTTGTATTTGTATTTTTAAAAATAACACAGCTTGGGGGTGTATTTGTATTATTTTCCCATATACAGCTAAGATTTGTATTTGTATTTTGGAAAATAACACAGCTTGGGGGTTTATTTGTATTATTTTCCCAGATACAGCCAAAGTTTGTATTTGTATTTTTGAAAATAACACAGCTTGGGTGTTTATTTGTATTATTTTCCGAGATACAACTAAGGTTTATATTTGTATTTTTGAAAATAACACAGCTTGGGGGTGTTTTTGTATTATTTTCCCAGATACAGCTAAGGTTTTTATATGTATTTTTGAAAATAACACAGCTTGGGAGTGTATTTGTATTATTTTTCCAGATACAGCTAAGGTTTTTATTTGTATTTTGGAAAATAACACAGCTTGGGGGTGTATTTGTATTATATTCCGAGATATAGCTAAGGGTTGTATTTGTATTTTTGTAAATAACGCACCTTGTGGGTGTATTTGTATTATTTTCCGAGATTCTGCTCAGGGTGGTATATGTATTTTTGAAAATAACACAGCTTAGGGGTGTTTTTGTATTATTATCGGAGATACAGCTCAGGTTTGTATTTGAATTTTTGAAAATAATACAGCTTGTGGGTGTATTTGTATTATTTTCCCATATACAGCTAAGGTTTGTATTTGAATTTTTGAAAATAACACAGCTAGGGTGTGTATTTGTATTATTTTCCGAGATACAGCTAAGGTTTCTATTTGTATTTTTGAAAATAACACAGCTTGGTGTTGTATTTGTATTATTTACCTAGATACAGCTAAGGTTTTTATTTGTATTTTGGAAAATAACACAGCTTGGGGGTTTATTTGTATTATTTTCCGAGATACAGCTCAGGGTTGTATTTGTATTTTTGAAAATGACACAGCTTGGGTGTTTATTTGTATTATTTTCCGAGATACAGCTAAGGATTGTATTTGTATTTTTGAAAATAACACAGCTTGGGGGTGTTTTTGTATTATTTTCCGCGATAGAGCTCAGGGTTTTATTTGTATTTTTGAAAATAACCCAGCTTGGGGGTGTATTTGTATTATTTTCCGAGATACAGCTATCGGTTGTATTTGTATTTTGGAAAATAACACTGCTTGGGGGTGTATTTCTCTTATTATCTGAGATACAGCTCAGGGTTGTATTTGTATTTTTGAAAATAACACAGCTTGGGGGTGTATTTGTATTATTTTCTGAGATACAGCTAAGGGTTGTGTTTGTATTTTTGAAAATAACACAAATTGGGGGTGTATTTGAATTATTTTCCGAGATACAGCTAAGGGTTGTCTTTGTATTTTTAAGAATAACACAGCTTGGGGGTGTTTTTGTATTATTTTCCGAGATAGAGCTCAGGATTCTATTTGTATTTTTCAAAATAACACAGATTGGGGATATATTTGTATTATTTTCCGAGATACAGCTAAGGGTTGTATTTGTATTTTTGAAAATAACGCAGCTTGGGGGTGTATTTGTATTATTTTCCTAGATACAGCTAAGGGTTGTACTTCTATTTTTGAAAATAACACAGCTTGGTGGTGTATTTGTATTATGTTCCGAGATACAGCTAAGGGTTGTGTTTGTATTTTTGAAAATAACACAGCTTGGAGGTGAATTTGTATTATTTTCTGAGATACAGCTGAGGGTTGTATTTGTATTTTTGAAAATATTGCAGCTTGGGTGTGTTTTTGTATTATTTTCCGAGATACAGCTCAGGATTGTATTTATATTTTTAAAAATAACACAGCATGGGCGTGTATTTGTATTATTTTTCGAGATACCGCTAAGGGTTGTATTTGTTTTTTTGAAAATAATGCAGCTTGTGGGTTTATTAGTATTATTTTCCGAGATACAGCTCAGGGTAGTATTTGTATTTTGAAAAATAACGCAGCTTGGGGGTGTTTTTTATAATTTTCCGAGATACAGCTAAGGCTTTTATTTGTATTTTTGAAAATAGCGCAGCCTGGGTGTGTATCTGTATTATTTTCGGAGATACAGCTAAGGGTTGTATTTGTATTTTTGAAAATAACGGAGCTTGGGGGTGTATGTGTATTATTTTCCGAGATACAGCTAAGGGTTGTATTTGTATTTTGGAAAATAACGCAACTTGTGTGTGTATTTGAATTATTTTCCGAGAAATAGCTAAGGGTTGTGTTTGTATTGTTGAAAATAACACAGCTTGGGGTTGTATTTGTATTATTTTCCGAGATACAGCTAAGGGTTGTATTTGTATTTTTGAAAACAACACAGCTTGGAGGTGTATTTCTATTATTTTCCGAGATACAGATAAGGGTTGTATTTGTATTTTTGAAAATAATACAACTTAGGGGTGTATTTGTATTATTTTCCGAGATACAGCTACGGGTTGTATTTGTATTTTCAAAATAACGCAGCTTGGGGGTGTATTTGTATTACTTTCCGAGATACAGCTGAGGGTTGTATTTGTATTTTTGAAAATAACGTAGCTTGGGGTGTATTTGTATTATTTTGCGAAATACAGCTAATGGTTGTATTTGTATTTTGGAAAATAACGCAGCTTGGGGGTGTTTTTTATTATTTTCCGAGATACAGCTAAGGCTTGTATTTGTATTTTTGAAAATAGCGCAGCCTGGGTGTGTATCTGTATTATTTTCTGAGATACAGCTAAGGGTTGTATTTGTATTTCTGAAAATAACGCAGCTTGGGGATGTATTTGTATTATTTTCCGAGATACAGCTAAGGGTTTTATTTGTATTTTGGAAAATAACGCAGCTTGGGTGTGTATTTGTATTATTTTCCGAGATAGAGCTAAGGGTTGTGTTTGTATTTTTGAAAATAACACAGCTTGGGTTTGTATTTGTATTATTTTCGGAGATACAGCTGAGGGTTGTATTTGTATTTTTGAAAATAACGCAGCTTGGGGGTGTATTTGTATTATTTTCCGAGATACAGCTAAGGGTTGTATTTGTATTTTTGAAAATAACGTAGCTTGGGTGTGTATTTGTATTATTTTCTGAGATACAGCTAAGGATTGTATTTGTATTTTTGAAAATAACGCAGCTTGGGGGTGTATTTGTATTATTTTCCGAGATACAGCTTAGGGTTGTATATCTATTTTTGAAAATAACACAGCTTGGGGGTGTATTTGTATTATTTTCCGAGATACAGCTAAGGGTTGTGTTTGTATTTTTGAAAATATCACAGCTTGGGGGTGTATTTGTATTATTTTCCGAGATATAGGTAATGGTTGTATTTGTATTTTTGAAAATAACACAGCTTGGGCGTGTTTTTGTATTATTTTCCGAGATACAGCTCAGGATTGTATTTGTATTTTTGAAAGTAACACAGTTTGGGAGTGTATTTGTATTATTTTCCGACATAGAGCTAAGGGTTGTATTTGTATTTTTGAAAATAACGCATCTTGGGTGTGTATTTGTATTATTTTCCAAGATACAGCTAAGGTTTGTATTTGTATTTTTGAAAATAACTCAGCTTGGTGGTGTATTTGTATTATTTACGCAGATACAGCTAAGTTTTGTATTTGTATTTTGGAAAATAACAGAGCTAGCGTGTGTATTTGTATTATTTTCCGAGATACAGCTCAGGGTTGTATATGTATTTTTGAAAATGACACAGCTTGGGTGTGTATTTGTATTATTTTTCGAGATACAGCTAAGGTTTGTATTTGTATTTTTGAAAATAACGCAGCTTGGGGTTTATTTCTATTATTTTCCGAGATACAGCTAAGGCTTGTGTTTGCATTTTCGAAAATAACAAAAATTGGGGGTGTATTTGTATTATTTTCCGAGATAAAGCTAAGGGTTGTGTTGTATTTTTAAAAATAACACAGCTTGGGGGTGTTTTTGTATTATTTTCCGAGATACAGCTCAGGATTCTATTTGTATTTTTGAAAATAACACAGATTGGGGATATATTTGTATTATTTTCCGAGATACAGCTAAGTGTTGTATTTGTATTTTTGAAAATAATGCAGCTTGGGGGTGTATTTGTATTATTTTCCGAGATACAGCTAAGGGTTTTACTTCTATTTTTGAAAATAACACAGCTTTTGGGTGTATTTGTATTATTTTCAGAGATACAGCTCAGGGTGGAATTTGTATTTTTAAAAGAACACAGCTTGGGGTTGTTTTTGTATTATTTTCGGAGATACAGCTCAGGGTTGTATTTGTATTTTTAAAAATAACACAGCTTGGGGGTGTATTTGTATTATTTTCCCATATACAGCTAAGATTTGTATTTGTATTTTGGAAAATAACACAGCTTGGGGGTTTATTTGTATTATTTTCCCAGATACAGCCAAAGTTTGTATTTGTATTTTTGAAAATAACACAGCTTGGTTGTTTATTTTTATTATTTTCCGAGATACAACTAAGGTTTATATTTGTATTTTTGAAAATAACACAGCTTGGGGGTGTTTTTGTATTATTTTCCCAGATACAGCTAAGGTTTTTATATGTATTTTTGAAAATAACACAGCTTGGGAGTGTATTTGTATTATTTTTCCAGATACAGCTAAGGTTTTTATTGGTATTTTGGAAAATAACACAGCTTGCGGTGTTTTTGTATTATTTTCCGAGATACAGCTCAGGGTTGTATTTGTATTTTTAAAAATGACACAGCTTGGGTGTTTATTTGTATTATTTTCCGAGATACAGCTATGGGTTGTATTTGTATTTTTGAAAATAACACAGCATGGGGGTGTATTTATATTATTTTCCTAGATAGAGCTAAGGTTTGTATTTGCATTTTTGAAAATAACACAGCTTGGGGGTGTATTTGTATTATTTTCTGAGATACAGCTAAGGTTTGTATTTGTATTTTTGAAAATAACGCAGCTTTTGGTGTATTTGTATTATTTTCTGAGATACAGCTAAGGGTTGTATTTCTATTTTTGAATATAACACAGCTTGGGGATATATTTGTATTATTTTCTGAGATACAGCTAAGGGTGATATTTGTATTTCTGAAAATAACGCAGCTTGGGGATGTATTTGTATTATTTTCCAAGATACAGCTTAGGGTTGTATTTGTATTTTTGAAAATAACGCAGCTTGGGGGTGTATTTGTATTATTTTCCGAGATACAGCTGATGGTTTTATTTGTATTTTTGAAAATAACACAGCTTGGTGGTGTTTTTGTATTATTTACGCAGATACAGCTAAGGTTTGTATTTGTATTTTGGAAAATAACACAGCTTGGGGTTGTATTTGTATTATTTTCCGAGATACATCTCAAGGTTGTATTTGTATTTTTGAAAATGACACAGCTTGGGTGTGTATTTGTATTATTTTCCGAGATACAACTAAGGGTTGTATTTGTATTTTTGAAAATAACGCAGCTTGGGAGTGTTTTTGTATTATTTTCCGAGATACAGCTATGGGTTGTATTTGTATTTTTGAAAATAATACAGCTTGGGGATGTATTTGTATTATTTTCCGAGATACAGCTCAGGTTTGTATTTGTATTTTTGAAAATAACACAGCTTGGCGGTGTATTTGTGTTATTTTGCGAGATATAGGTAAGGGTTGAATTTGTGTTTTTGAAAATAACAAAGCTTGGGGGTGTATTTGTATTATTTTCTGAGATATAGCTATGGGTTGTATTTGTATTTTGATAAATAACACAGCTTGGAGCTGTATTTGTATTCTTTTCCGAGATACAGCTAAGGGTTGTAATTGTATTTTTGAAAATAACACAGCTTGGTGGTGTATTTGTATTATTTTCCTAGATACAGCTAAGGTTTGTATTTGTATTTTGGAAAATAAAAGAGCTTGGGGGTGTATTTGTATTATTTTCCGAGATACAGCACAGGGTTGTATTTTTATTTTTGAAAATGACACAGCTTGGGGGTGTATTTGTATTATTTTCCAAGATACAGCTAAGGGTTTTATTTCTATCTTTGAAAATAACACAGCTTGGTGGTGTATTTGTATTATTTTCGAGATAGAGCTAAGGGTTGTATTTGTATTTTTGAAAATAACAGAGCTTGGGGGTGTGTTTGTATTATTTTCCGAGATACATCTAAGGGTTGTATTTGTATTTTAGAAAATAACAGAGCTTGGGGGTGTTTTTGTATTATTTTCCGAGATTCAGCTCAGGGTTATAAATGTATTTTTGAAAATAACACAACCTGGGGGTGTATTTGTATTATTTTCCGAGATACAGCTCAGGGTTGTATTTGTATTTTTGAAAATAACACAGCTTGGGGGTGTTTTTGTATTATTTTCCGAGATATAGCTATGGGTTCTATATGTATTTTTGAAAATAACACAGCTTGGTGGTGTGTTTGTATCGTTTTCCGAGATACAGCTCAGGGTTGTATTTGTATTTTTGAAAATAACACAGCTTTTGAGTGTATTTGTAATATTTTCCTAGATACAGCTATGGGTTGTATTTGTATTTTTAAAAATAAAACAGCTTGGGGGGGAATTTGTATTATTTTCCGAGATCCAGCGCAGGGTTGTATTTGTATTTTGGAAAATAACGCAGCTTGGGGGTGTATTTGTATTATTTTCCGAGATACAGCTCATGTTTGTATTTGTATTTTTGAAAATAACACAGCTTGGGGGTATATTTGTATTATTTTCCGAGATACAGCTAAGGTTTTTATCTGTATTTTGGGAGATAACACAGCTTGGGGGTGTATTTGTATTATTTTCCGATATACAGCTCAGGGTTGTAGTTGTATTTTTGAAAATAACACAGCTAGGCGGTGTATTTGTGTTATTTTGCGAGATACAGCTAAGAGTTGAATTTGTGTTTTTGAAAATAACAAAGCTTGGGGGTGTATTTTTATTATTTTCCAAGATATAGCTAAGGGTTGTATTTGTATTTTGGTAAATAACACAGCTTGGGGGTGGATTTGTATTATTTTCCGAGATACAGCTAAGGGTTTTAATTGTATTTTTGAAAATAACACCGCTTAAGGGTGTATTTGTATTATTTTCCGAGATACAGCTAAGGTTTGTATTTGTGTTTTTGAAAATAACACAGCTTGGGGGTGTATTGGTATTATTTTCCCAGATACAGCTAAGGTTTGTATTTGTATTTTTGAAAATAACACAGCTTGGGGGTGTATTTGTATTATTTTCCAGGATGCAGCTCAGGGTTGTATTTGTATTTTTGAAAATAACCCAGCTTGGGGGTGTATTTGTATTATTTTCCGAGATACAGCTCAGGGTTTATTTGTATTTTTGAAAATAACGCAGCTTGGGGTGTATTTGTATTATTTGTCGAGATACAGCTAAGGTTTTTATTTGTATTTTTGAAAGTAACGCAGCTTGTGGTTGAATTTATACTATTTTCCGAGATACAGCTAAGGGTTGTATTTGTATTTTGGAAAATAACACAGCTTGGGGGTGTATTTTTATTATTTTCTGAAATACAGCTCAGGGTTGTATTTGTATGTTTGAAAATAACACAGCTTGGGTGTGTATTTGTATTATTTTCCCATATACAGCTAAGGTTTGTATTTGTATTTTTGAAAATAACACAGCTTGGGGGTGTATTTCTATTATTTTCCGATATACAGCTAAGGGTTGTATTTGTATTTTTGAAAATAACACAGCTTGGGTGTGTATTTGTATTATTTTTCCAGATAGATCTTAGGTTGTATTTTTATTTTTGAAAGTAACAGAGCTTGGGGGTGTACTTGAATTATTTTCCCAGATACAGCTAAGTTTTGTATTTGTGTTTTGGAAAATGACACAGCTTCGGGGAGTATTTCTATTATTTTCCGAGATAAAGCTCAGGGTTGTATTTGTATTTTTGAAAATAATACAGCTTGGGGGTGTATTTGAATTATTTTCAGAGATACAGGTAAGGGTTTTATTTGTATTTTGGAAAATAACCGAGCTTTGGTGTGAATTTTTATTATTTTCCGAAATACAACTAAGGGCTGTATTTGTATTTTTGAAAATAACGCAGCTTGTGGGTGTATTTGTATTATTTTCCGATATACAGGTAAGGGCTGTATTTATATTTTTGAAAATAACACAGCTTGTGGATGTATTTGTATTATTTTCCGAGATACTGCTCAGGGTTGTATTTGTATTTTTGAAAATAACACAGCTTGGGGGTGTATTTGTATTATTTTCCAACATACAGCTAAGCGTTTTATTTGTATTTTTGAAAATAACCGAGCTTGGGGGTGAATTTGTATTATTTTCCGATATACATCTAAGGATTGTATTTGTATTTTTGAAAATAACAAAGCTTTGGGGAGTTTTTTTATTATTTTCTGAGATACAGCTAAGGGTTGTATTTGTGTTTTTGAAATTAACACAGCTTGGGAGTGTATATCTGTTATTATCCGAGATACAGCTCAGGGTTGTATTTGTATGTTTGAAAATAACACGGCTTGGGAAAGTATTTGTATTATTTTCGGAGATACCGCTCAGGGTTTTATTTGTATTTTGGAAAATAACACAGCTTGGTGGTGTATTTGTATTATTTATCGAGATACAGCTAACGGTTGTATTTGTATTTTGGAAAATTACACAGGTTTGGGTGTATTTGTATTATTTTCCGAGATACAGCCCAGGGTTGTATTTGTATTTTTGAAAATAACACAGCTTTGGGGTGTATTTGTATTATTTTCCAAGATACAGCTATGGGTTGTATTTGTATTTTTGAAAATAACACAGCTTGGGGGTGTATTTGAATTATTTTCCACGTTACACCTCAGGGTTGTATTTGTATTTTGGAAAATAACACAGCTTGGGGGTGTATTTGTATTATTTTCCGAGATACAGCTAAGGGTTGTATTTGTATTTTGGAAAATAACATACCTTGGGGGTGTATTTGTATTATTTTCCGAGATACAGCTAAGGGTTGTATTTGTATTTTTGAAAATATCACATATTGGGGGTGTATTTGTATTATTTTCCGAGATACTTCTATGGGTTGTATTTGTATTTTTGAAAATAACACAGGTTGGTTGTGTATTAGTATTATTTTCCGAGATACAGCTCAGGGATGTATTTGTCTTTTGGAAAATAACACACCTTGGGGGTGTATTTGTATTATTTTCCAAGATACAGCTATGGGTTGTATTTGTATTTTTGAAAATAACACAGCTTGGGGGTGTATTTGTATTATTTTCCGAGATAGAGCTAAGGGTTGTATTTGTATTTTGCAAAACAACACAGCTTGTGTGTGTATTTGTATTATTGTCCGTGATACAACTAAGGGTTGTGTTTGTATTTTTGAAAATAAACGAGCTTGGGGGAGTATTTGTATTATATTCTGAGATACAGCTAATGGCTGTATTTGTATTTTTGAAAATAACACAGCTTTGGTGTGTATTTGTATTATTTTCCGAGATACAGCTGTAGGTTGTATTTGTATTTTTGAAAATAAAAGAGCTTGGGGGTGTATTTTTATTATTTTCCGAGATACAGCAAAGGGTTGTATTTGTATTTTTGAAAATAACACAGCTTGGGGGTGTTTTTGCATTATTTTCCGAGATACAGCTCAGGGTTCTATTTGTATTTTTGAAAATAAATCAGCTTTGGGGTGTATTTCTGTTATTATCCGAGATACAGCTAAGGGTGGTGTTTTATATTTTCGAAAATAACGCAGCTTGGGGGTGTATTTGTATTATTTTCTGAGATAGAGCGAAGGGTTTTATTTGTATTTTTGAAAATAACACAGCTTGGGGGTGCCTTTGTATTATTTTCTGAGATACAGCTAAGGGTTGTATTTGTATTTTTGAAAATAACACAGCTTGGGGGTGCATTTGTATTATTTTCCGAGATAGAGCTAAGGGTTGTATTTGTATTTTTTAAAATAACACAGATTGGGGGTGCATTTGTATTATTTTCCGAGATACTGCTATGGGTTTTATATTTATTTTTGAAAATAATACAGCTTGGGGGTGTATTTGTATTATTTTCCCAGATACAGCTAAGGTTTGTATATGTATTTTTGAAAATAACACAGCTTGGGAGGGTATTTGTATTATTTTCCCAGATACAGCTAAGGTTTGTATTTGTATTTTGGAAAATAACACAGCTTGCGGTGTTTTTGTATTATTTTCCGACATACAGCCCAGGGTTGTATTTGTATTTTTGAAAATGACACAGCTTGGGGGTGTATTTGTATTATTTTCCGATATACAGCTCAGGGTTGCATTTGTATTTTTGAAAATAACACAGCTTGGGGGTTTATTTGTATTATTTTCCAATATACAGCTATGGTTTGTATTTGTATTTTTGAAAATAACACAGCTTGGGAGTGTATTTGTATTATTTTAAGACATACACCTAAGGGTTGTATTTGTGTTTTTGAAAATAACACAGCCTGTGTCTGTATTTGTATTATTTTCTCATATGCTGCTAATATTTGTGTTTGTATTTTTGAAAATAACACAGCTTGGGGGTGTACTTGTATTATTTTACCAGATATAGCTAAGTTTTGTGTATGTATTTTGGAAAATAACACAGCTTGGGGGTGTATTTGTATTATTTTCCCAACTACAGCTAAGATTTGTCTTTGAATTTTTGAAAATAACACAGCTTGGGTGTGTATTTGTATTATTTTCCAAGATACAGTTAAGGTTTGTATTTGTACTTTTGAAAATAACACAGTTTGAGGGTGTATTTGTATTGTTTTCTGAGATACAGCTAAGGATTGTATTTTCATTTTTGAAAATAACACATCTTGTGGGTGTACTTTTATTATTTTCCAAGATAGAGCTATGGGCTGTATTTGTATTTTGGAAAATAGCACAGTTGGGTTTTGTTTGTATTTTTTTCCCAGATACAGCTAAGGTTTGTAATTGTATTTTTTAAAATAACACAGCATGGCAGAGTATTTGTATTATTTTCCGAGATACAGCTAAGGGTTGTATTTGTATTTTTGAAAATAACAAAGCTTGGGGGTGGATTTGTATTATTTTCTGAGATACAGCTAAGGGTTGTAATTGTATTTTTGAAAATAACACAGCCTGGGGGTGTATTTGTATTATTTTCCCAGATACACGAAAGGTTTGTATTTGTGATTTTGAAAATAACACAGCTTGGGGGTGTATTTGTATTATTTTCCCAGATACAGTTCAGGTTTGTATTTGTATTTTGGAAAATAACACAGCTTGGGTGTGTATTTTTATTATTTTCCAAATACAGCTAAGGGTTGCATTTGTATTTTTAAAAATAACACAGATTTGGGGTGTATTTGTATTATTTTCAGAGATACAGCTAAGGTTTGTATTTGTGTTTTTGAAAATAACACAGCTTGGGGGTGTATTGGGATTATTTTCCCAGATACAGCTAAGGATTGTATTTGTATTTTTGAAAATAACACAGCTTGGGGGTGTATTTGTATTATTTTTCAGGATGCAGCTCAGGGTTGTATTTGTATTTTTGAAAATAACGCAGCTTGGGGTGTATTTGTACTATTTTCCGAGATGCAGCTAAGGTTTTTATGTGTATTTTTGAAAGTAACGCAGCTTGAGGGTGAATTTATAGTGTTTTCCGAGATACAGCTAAGGGTTGTATTTGTATTTTTGAAAATAACACAGATTGGGGGTGTATTTGTATTATTTTCCGAGATACTGCTATGGGTTTTATTTTTATTTTTGAAAATAATACAGCTTGGGGGTGTATTTGTATTATTTTCCGAGATACAGCTAAGGTTTGTATATGTATTTTTGAAAATAACACAGCTTGGGAGGGTATTTGTATTATTTTCCCAGATACAGCTAAGGTTTGTATTTGTATTTTTGAAAATAACACAGCTTGCGGTGTTTTTGTATTATTTTCTGAGATACAGCCCAGGGTTGTATTTGTATTTTTGAAAATGACACAGCTTGGGGGTGTATTTGTATTATTTTCCCATTTACAGCTAAGGTTTGTATTTGTATTTTTGAAAATCACACAGCTTGGGGGTGTATTTGAATTATTTTCCACGTTACAGCTCACGGTTGTATTTGTATTTTGGAAAATAACACAGCTTGGGGGTGTATTTGTATTATTTTCCGAGATACAGCTAAGTGTTGTATTTGTATTTTGGAAAATAACATAGCTTGGGGGTGTATTTGTATTATTTTCTGAGATACAGCTAAGGGTTGTATTTGTATTTTTGAAAATATCACAGATTTGGGGTGTATTTGTATTATTTTCCGAGGTACTTCTATGGGTTGTATTTGTATTTTTGAAAATAACACAGGTTGGTTGTGTATTTGTATTATATTCCGAGATACAGCTCAGGGATGTATTTGTATTTTTGAAAATAACACAGGTTGGTTGTGTATTTGCATTATATTCCGAGATACAGCTCAGGGATGTATTTGTCTTTTGGAAAATAACACACCTTAGGGGTGTATTTTTATTATATTCCAAGATACAGCTATGGGTTGTATATTTATTTTTGAAAATAACACAGCTTGGGGGTGTATTTGTATTATTTTCCGAGATAGAGCTAAGGGTTGTATTTGTATTTTGCAAAACAACACAGCTTGTGGGTGTATTTGTATTATTTTCCGAGATACAGCTAAGGGTTGTATTTGTATTTTTGAAAATAAACGAGCTTGGGGGTGTATTTGTATTATTTTCTGAGATACAGATAAGGGCTGTATTTGTATTTTTAAAAATAACACAGCTTTGGTGTGTATTTGTATTATTTTCCGAGATACAGCTCTGGGTTGTATTTGTATTTTTGAAAATAACAGAGCTTGGGGGTGTATTTTTATTATTTTCCGAGATAGAGCAAAGGGTTGTATTTGTATTTTTGAAAATAACACAGCTTTGGGGTGTTTTTGCATTATTTTCCGAGATACAGCTCAGGGTTGTATTTGTATTTTTGAAAATAAATCAGCTTGGGGGTGTATTTCTATTATTATCCGAGATACAGCTAAGGATTGTGTTTGTATTTTTGAAAATAACGCAGCTTGAGGGTGTATTTGTATTATTTTCCAATATAGAGCGAATGGTTGTATTTGTATTTTTGAAAATAACACAGCTTGGGGGTGCATTTGTATTATTTTCCTAGATACAGCTCATGGTTGTATTTGAATTTTTGTAAATAAACGAGCTTGGGGGTGTATTTGTATTATTTTCTGAGATACAGCTAAGGGCTGTATTTGTGTTTTTGAAAATAACACAGCTTGGGGGTGTATTTGTATTATTTTCCGATATACAGCTTTGGGTTGTATTTGTATTTTTGAAAATAACAGAGCTTGGGGGTATATTTTTATTATTTTCTGAGATTCAGCTAAGGGTTGTATTTGTATTTTGGAAAATAACACAGCTTGGGGGTGTATTTGTATTATTTTCCAAGATACAGCTAAGGGTTGTATTTGTATTTTGGAAAATAACACAGCTTGTGGGTGTTTTTTTATTATTTTCCAAGATACAGCTAAGGGTTGTATTTGTATTTTTGAAAATAAAAGAGATTGGGGGTGTATTTGTATTATTTTCTGAGATACAGCTAAGGGCTGTATTTGTATTTTTGAAAATAACACAGCTTTGGTGTGTATTTGTATTATTTTCTGAGATAGAGCTGTGGGTTGTATTTGTATTTTTGAAAATAACAGAGCTTGGGGGTGTATTTTTATTATTTTCCGAGATACAGCAAAGGGTTGTATTTGTATTTTTGAAAATAACACAGCTTGGGTGTGTTTTTTCATTATTTTCCAAGATACAGCTCAGGGTTGTATTTGTATTTTTGAAAATAAATCAGCTTGGGTGTGTATTTCTATTATTATCCGAGATACAGCTGAGGGTTGTGTTTGTATTTTTGAAAATAACGCAGCTTGGCGTTGTATTTGTATTATTTTCCGAGATAGAGCGAAGGGTTGTATTTGTATTTTTGAAAATAACGGTGCTTTGGTGTGAATTTGTATTATTTTCCGAGATACAGCTAAGGTTTGTATTTGTATTTCAAAAAATAACGCAGCTTGGGGGTGTTTTTTATTATTTTCTGAGATACAGCTAAGGCTTGTATTTGTACTTTTCAAAATAACGCAGCTTGGGGATGTATTTTTATTATTTTCGGAGATAGAGCTAAGGTTTGTATTTGTATTTTTGAAAATAACGGTGCTTTGGTGTGAATTTGTATTATTTTCTGAGATACAGCTAAGGGTTGTATATGTATTTTTAAAATAACCGAGCATGGGGGTGTGTTTGTATTATTTTCCGAGATACAGCTAAGTGCTCTATTTGTATTTTTGAAAATAACACAGCTTGGGGGTGTATATGTATTATTTTCCCAGACACAGCTAAGGGTTGTATTTGTATTTTTGAAAATAACAGATCTTAGGGGTGTGTTTGTATTATTTTCCAAGATACAGCTATGGGTTGTATTTGTATTTTTGAAAATAACAAAACTTGGGGGTGTGTTTGTATTATTTTCTGCGATACAGCTTAGGGATGTATTTGTATTTTTGAAAATAACAGAGCTTGGGTGTGTATTTGTATTATATTCTGAGATACAGCTAAGGGTTGTATTTGTGTTTTTGAAAATTACACAACTTGGAGGTGTATTTGTATTATTTTCCGAGATACAGCTAACGGTTGTATTTGTATTTTTGAAAATAACACAGGTTTGGGTGTATTTGTATTATTTTCCGAGATACAGCTATGGGTTGTATTTGTATTTTTGAAAATAACACAGCTTTGGGATGTATTTGTATTATTTTCCAAGATACAGCTATGGGTTTTATTTGTATTTTTGAAAATAACACAGCTTGGGGGTGTATTTGAATTATTTTCCACGTTACAGCTCAGAGTTGTATTTGTATTTTGGAAAATAACGCAGCTTGGGGGTGTATTTGTATTATTTTCCGAGATACAGCTCATGTTTGTATTTGTATTTTTGAAAATAACACAGCTTGGGGGTATATTTGTATTATTTTCCGAGATACAGCTAAGGTTTTTATCTGTATTTTGGGAGATAACACAGCTTGGGGGTGTATTTGTATTATTTTCCGATATACAGCTCAGGGTTGTAGTTGTATTTTTGAAAATAACACAGCTAGGCGGTGTATTTGTGTTATTTTGCGAGATACAGCTAAGAGTTGAATTTGTGTTTTTGAAAATAACAAAGCTTGGGGGTGTATTTTTATTATTTTCCAAGATATAGCTAAGGGTTGTATTTGTATTTTGGTAAATAACACAGCTTGGGGGTGGATTTGTATTATTTTCCGAGATACAGCTAAGGGTTTTAATTGTATTTTTGAAAATAACACCGCTTAAGGGTGTATTTGTATTATTTTCCGAGATACAGCTAAGGTTTGTATTTGTGTTTTTGAAAATAACACAGCTTGGGGGTGTATTGGTATTATTTTCCCAGATACAGCTAAGGTTTGTATTTGTATTTTTGAAAATAACACAGCTTGGGGGTGTATTTGTATTATTTTCCAGGATGCAGCTCAGGGTTGTATTTGTATTTTTGAAAATAACCCAGCTTGGGGGTGTATTTGTATTATTTTCCGAGATACAGCTCAGGGTTTATTTGTATTTTTGAAAATAACGCAGCTTGGGGTGTATTTGTATTATTTGTCGAGATACAGCTAAGGTTTTTATTTGTATTTTTGAAAGTAACGCAGCTTGTGGTTGAATTTATACTATTTTCCGAGATACAGCTAAGGGTTGTATTTGTATTTTGGAAAATAACACAGCTTGGGGGTGTATTTTTATTATTTTCTGAAATACAGCTCAGGGTTGTATTTGTATGTTTGAAAATAACACAGCTTGGGTGTGTATTTGTATTATTTTCCCATATACAGCTAAGGTTTGTATTTGTATTTTTGAAAATAACACAGCTTGGGGGTGTATTTCTATTATTTTCCGATATACAGCTAAGGGTTGTATTTGTATTTTTGAAAATAACACAGCTTGGGTGTGTATTTGTATTATTTTTCCAGATAGATCTTAGGTTGTATTTTTATTTTTGAAAGTAACAGAGCTTGGGGGTGTACTTGAATTATTTTCCCAGATACAGCTAAGTTTTGTATTTGTGTTTTGGAAAATGACACAGCTTCGGGGAGTATTTCTATTATTTTCCGAGATAAAGCTCAGGGTTGTATTTGTATTTTTGAAAATAATACAGCTTGGGGGTGTATTTGAATTATTTTCAGAGATACAGGTAAGGGTTTTATTTGTATTTTGGAAAATAACCGAGCTTTGGTGTGAATTTTTATTATTTTCCGAAATACAACTAAGGGCTGTATTTGTATTTTTGAAAATAACGCAGCTTGTGGGTGTATTTGTATTATTTTCCGATATACAGGTAAGGGCTGTATTTATATTTTTGAAAATAACACAGCTTGTGGATGTATTTGTATTATTTTCCGAGATACTGCTCAGGGTTGTATTTGTATTTTTGAAAATAACACAGCTTGGGGGTGTATTTGTATTATTTTCCAACATACAGCTAAGCGTTTTATTTGTATTTTTGAAAATAACCGAGCTTGGGGGTGAATTTGTATTATTTTCCGATATACATCTAAGGATTGTATTTGTATTTTTGAAAATAACAAAGCTTTGGGGAGTTTTTTTATTATTTTCTGAGATACAGCTAAGGGTTGTATTTGTGTTTTTGAAATTAACACAGCTTGGGAGTGTATATCTGTTATTATCCGAGATACAGCTCAGGGTTGTATTTGTATGTTTGAAAATAACACGGCTTGGGAAAGTATTTGTATTATTTTCGGAGATACCGCTCAGGGTTTTATTTGTATTTTGGAAAATAACACAGCTTGGTGGTGTATTTGTATTATTTATCGAGATACAGCTAACGGTTGTATTTGTATTTTGGAAAATTACACAGGTTTGGGTGTATTTGTATTATTTTCCGAGATACAGCCCAGGGTTGTATTTGTATTTTTGAAAATAACACAGCTTTGGGGTGTATTTGTATTATTTTCCAAGATACAGCTATGGGTTGTATTTGTATTTTTGAAAATAACACAGCTTGGGGGTGTATTTGAATTATTTTCCACGTTACACCTCAGGGTTGTATTTGTATTTTGGAAAATAACACAGCTTGGGGGTGTATTTGTATTATTTTCCGAGATACAGCTAAGGGTTGTATTTGTATTTTGGAAAATAACATACCTTGGGGGTGTATTTGTATTATTTTCCGAGATACAGCTAAGGGTTGTATTTGTATTTTTGAAAATATCACATATTGGGGGTGTATTTGTATTATTTTCCGAGATACTTCTATGGGTTGTATTTGTATTTTTGAAAATAACACAGGTTGGTTGTGTATTAGTATTATTTTCCGAGATACAGCTCAGGGATGTATTTGTCTTTTGGAAAATAACACACCTTGGGGGTGTATTTGTATTATTTTCCAAGATACAGCTATGGGTTGTATTTGTATTTTTGAAAATAACACAGCTTGGGGGTGTATTTGTATTATTTTCCGAGATAGAGCTAAGGGTTGTATTTGTATTTTGCAAAACAACACAGCTTGTGTGTGTATTTGTATTATTGTCCGTGATACAACTAAGGGTTGTGTTTGTATTTTTGAAAATAAACGAGCTTGGGGGAGTATTTGTATTATATTCTGAGATACAGCTAATGGCTGTATTTGTATTTTTGAAAATAACACAGCTTTGGTGTGTATTTGTATTATTTTCCGAGATACAGCTGTAGGTTGTATTTGTATTTTTGAAAATAAAAGAGCTTGGGGGTGTATTTTTATTATTTTCCGAGATACAGCAAAGGGTTGTATTTGTATTTTTGAAAATAACACAGCTTGGGGGTGTTTTTGCATTATTTTCCGAGATACAGCTCAGGGTTCTATTTGTATTTTTGAAAATAAATCAGCTTTGGGGTGTATTTCTGTTATTATCCGAGATACAGCTAAGGGTGGTGTTTTATATTTTCGAAAATAACGCAGCTTGGGGGTGTATTTGTATTATTTTCTGAGATAGAGCGAAGGGTTTTATTTGTATTTTTGAAAATAACACAGCTTGGGGGTGCCTTTGTATTATTTTCTGAGATACAGCTAAGGGTTGTATTTGTATTTTTGAAAATAACACAGCTTGGGGGTGCATTTGTATTATTTTCCGAGATAGAGCTAAGGGTTGTATTTGTATTTTTTAAAATAACACAGATTGGGGGTGCATTTGTATTATTTTCCGAGATACTGCTATGGGTTTTATATTTATTTTTGAAAATAATACAGCTTGGGGGTGTATTTGTATTATTTTCCCAGATACAGCTAAGGTTTGTATATGTATTTTTGAAAATAACACAGCTTGGGAGGGTATTTGTATTATTTTCCCAGATACAGCTAAGGTTTGTATTTGTATTTTGGAAAATAACACAGCTTGCGGTGTTTTTGTATTATTTTCCGACATACAGCCCAGGGTTGTATTTGTATTTTTGAAAATGACACAGCTTGGGGGTGTATTTGTATTATTTTCCGATATACAGCTCAGGGTTGCATTTGTATTTTTGAAAATAACACAGCTTGGGGGTTTATTTGTATTATTTTCCAATATACAGCTATGGTTTGTATTTGTATTTTTGAAAATAACACAGCTTGGGAGTGTATTTGTATTATTTTAAGACATACACCTAAGGGTTGTATTTGTGTTTTTGAAAATAACACAGCCTGTGTCTGTATTTGTATTATTTTCTCATATGCTGCTAATATTTGTGTTTGTATTTTTGAAAATAACACAGCTTGGGGGTGTACTTGTATTATTTTACCAGATATAGCTAAGTTTTGTGTATGTATTTTGGAAAATAACACAGCTTGGGGGTGTATTTGTATTATTTTCCCAACTACAGCTAAGATTTGTCTTTGAATTTTTGAAAATAACACAGCTTGGGTGTGTATTTGTATTATTTTCCAAGATACAGTTAAGGTTTGTATTTGTACTTTTGAAAATAACACAGTTTGAGGGTGTATTTGTATTGTTTTCTGAGATACAGCTAAGGATTGTATTTTCATTTTTGAAAATAACACATCTTGTGGGTGTACTTTTATTATTTTCCAAGATAGAGCTATGGGCTGTATTTGTATTTTGGAAAATAGCACAGTTGGGTTTTGTTTGTATTTTTTTCCCAGATACAGCTAAGGTTTGTAATTGTATTTTTTAAAATAACACAGCATGGCAGAGTATTTGTATTATTTTCCGAGATACAGCTAAGGGTTGTATTTGTATTTTTGAAAATAACAAAGCTTGGGGGTGGATTTGTATTATTTTCTGAGATACAGCTAAGGGTTGTAATTGTATTTTTGAAAATAACACAGCCTGGGGGTGTATTTGTATTATTTTCCCAGATACACGAAAGGTTTGTATTTGTGATTTTGAAAATAACACAGCTTGGGGGTGTATTTGTATTATTTTCCCAGATACAGTTCAGGTTTGTATTTGTATTTTGGAAAATAACACAGCTTGGGTGTGTATTTTTATTATTTTCCAAATACAGCTAAGGGTTGCATTTGTATTTTTAAAAATAACACAGATTTGGGGTGTATTTGTATTATTTTCAGAGATACAGCTAAGGTTTGTATTTGTGTTTTTGAAAATAACACAGCTTGGGGGTGTATTGGGATTATTTTCCCAGATACAGCTAAGGATTGTATTTGTATTTTTGAAAATAACACAGCTTGGGGGTGTATTTGTATTATTTTTCAGGATGCAGCTCAGGGTTGTATTTGTATTTTTGAAAATAACGCAGCTTGGGGTGTATTTGTACTATTTTCCGAGATGCAGCTAAGGTTTTTATGTGTATTTTTGAAAGTAACGCAGCTTGAGGGTGAATTTATAGTGTTTTCCGAGATACAGCTAAGGGTTGTATTTGTATTTTTGAAAATAACACAGATTGGGGGTGTATTTGTATTATTTTCCGAGATACTGCTATGGGTTTTATTTTTATTTTTGAAAATAATACAGCTTGGGGGTGTATTTGTATTATTTTCCGAGATACAGCTAAGGTTTGTATATGTATTTTTGAAAATAACACAGCTTGGGAGGGTATTTGTATTATTTTCCCAGATACAGCTAAGGTTTGTATTTGTATTTTTGAAAATAACACAGCTTGCGGTGTTTTTGTATTATTTTCTGAGATACAGCCCAGGGTTGTATTTGTATTTTTGAAAATGACACAGCTTGGGGGTGTATTTGTATTATTTTCCCATTTACAGCTAAGGTTTGTATTTGTATTTTTGAAAATCACACAGCTTGGGGGTGTATTTGAATTATTTTCCACGTTACAGCTCACGGTTGTATTTGTATTTTGGAAAATAACACAGCTTGGGGGTGTATTTGTATTATTTTCCGAGATACAGCTAAGTGTTGTATTTGTATTTTGGAAAATAACATAGCTTGGGGGTGTATTTGTATTATTTTCTGAGATACAGCTAAGGGTTGTATTTGTATTTTTGAAAATATCACAGATTTGGGGTGTATTTGTATTATTTTCCGAGGTACTTCTATGGGTTGTATTTGTATTTTTGAAAATAACACAGGTTGGTTGTGTATTTGTATTATATTCCGAGATACAGCTCAGGGATGTATTTGTATTTTTGAAAATAACACAGGTTGGTTGTGTATTTGCATTATATTCCGAGATACAGCTCAGGGATGTATTTGTCTTTTGGAAAATAACACACCTTAGGGGTGTATTTGTATTATATTCCAAGATACAGCTATGGGTTGTATATTTATTTTTGAAAATAACACAGCTTGGGGGTGTATTTGTATTATTTTCCGAGATAGAGCTAAGGGTTGTATTTGTATTTTGCAAAACAACACAGCTTGTGGGTGTATTTGTATTATTTTCCGAGATACAGCTAAGGGTTGTATTTGTATTTTTGAAAATAAACGAGCTTGGGGGTGTATTTGTATTATTTTCTGAGATACAGATAAGGGCTGTATTTGTATTTTTAAAAATAACACAGCTTTGGTGTGTATTTGTATTATTTTCCGAGATACAGCTCTGGGTTGTATTTGTATTTTTGAAAATAACAGAGCTTGGGGGTGTATTTTTATTATTTTCCGAGATAGAGCAAAGGGTTGTATTTGTATTTTTGAAAATAACACAGCTTTGGGGTGTTTTTGCATTATTTTCCGAGATACAGCTCAGGGTTGTATTTGTATTTTTGAAAATAAATCAGCTTGGGGGTGTATTTCTATTATTATCCGAGATACAGCTAAGGATTGTGTTTGTATTTTTGAAAATAACGCAGCTTGAGGGTGTATTTGTATTATTTTCCAATATAGAGCGAATGGTTGTATTTGTATTTTTGAAAATAACACAGCTTGGGGGTGCATTTGTATTATTTTCCTAGATACAGCTCATGGTTGTATTTGAATTTTTGTAAATAAACGAGCTTGGGGGTGTATTTGTATTATTTTCTGAGATACAGCTAAGGGCTGTATTTGTGTTTTTGAAAATAACACAGCTTGGGGGTGTATTTGTATTATTTTCCGATATACAGCTTTGGGTTGTATTTGTATTTTTGAAAATAACAGAGCTTGGGGGTATATTTTTATTATTTTCTGAGATTCAGCTAAGGGTTGTATTTGTATTTTGGAAAATAACACAGCTTGGGGGTGTATTTGTATTATTTTCCAAGATACAGCTAAGGGTTGTATTTGTATTTTGGAAAATAACACAGCTTGTGGGTGTTTTTTTATTATTTTCCAAGATACAGCTAAGGGTTGTATTTGTATTTTTGAAAATAAAAGAGATTGGGGGTGTATTTGTATTATTTTCTGAGATACAGCTAAGGGCTGTATTTGTATTTTTGAAAATAACACAGCTTTGGTGTGTATTTGTATTATTTTCTGAGATAGAGCTGTGGGTTGTATTTGTATTTTTGAAAATAACAGAGCTTGGGGGTGTATTTTTATTATTTTCCGAGATACAGCAAAGGGTTGTATTTGTATTTTTGAAAATAACACAGCTTGGGTGTGTTTTTTCATTATTTTCCAAGATACAGCTCAGGGTTGTATTTGTATTTTTGAAAATAAATCAGCTTGGGTGTGTATTTCTATTATTATCCGAGATACAGCTGAGGGTTGTGTTTGTATTTTTGAAAATAACGCAGCTTGGCGTTGTATTTGTATTATTTTCCGAGATAGAGCGAAGGGTTGTATTTGTATTTTTGAAAATAACGGTGCTTTGGTGTGAATTTGTATTATTTTCCGAGATACAGCTAAGGTTTGTATTTGTATTTCAAAAAATAACGCAGCTTGGGGGTGTTTTTTATTATTTTCTGAGATACAGCTAAGGCTTGTATTTGTACTTTTCAAAATAACGCAGCTTGGGGATGTATTTTATTATTTTCGGAGATAGAGCTAAGGTTTGTATTTGTATTTTTGAAAATAACGGTGCTTTGGTGTGAATTTGTATTATTTTCTGAGATACAGCTAAGGGTTGTATATGTATTTTTAAAATAACCGAGCATGGGGGTGTGTTTGTATTATTTTCCGAGATACAGCTAAGTGCTCTATTTGTATTTTTGAAAATAACACAGCTTGGGGGTGTATATGTATTATTTTCCCAGACACAGCTAAGGGTTGTATTTGTATTTTTGAAAATAACAGATCTTAGGGGTGTGTTTGTATTATTTTCCAAGATACAGCTATGGGTTGTATTTGTATTTTTGAAAATAACAAAACTTGGGGGTGTGTTTGTATTATTTTCTGCGATACAGCTTAGGGATGTATTTGTATTTTTGAAAATAACAGAGCTTGGGTGTGTATTTGTATTATATTCTGAGATACAGCTAAGGGTTGTATTTGTGTTTTTGAAAATTACACAACTTGGAGGTGTATTTGTATTATTTTCCGAGATACAGCTAACGGTTGTATTTGTATTTTTGAAAATAACACAGGTTTGGGTGTATTTGTATTATTTTCCGAGATACAGCTATGGGTTGTATTTGTATTTTTGAAAATAACACAGCTTTGGGATGTATTTGTATTATTTTCCAAGATACAGCTATGGGTTTTATTTGTATTTTTGAAAATAACACAGCTTGGGGGTGTATTTGAATTATTTTCCACGTTACAGCTCAGAGTTGTATTTGTATTTTGGAAAATAACACAGCTTGGGGGTGTATTTGTATTATTTTCCGAGATACAGCTAAGGGTTGTATTTGTATTTTGGAAAATAACATAGCTTGGGGGTGTATTTGTATTATTTTCGGAGATACTTCTATGGGTTGAATTTGTATTTTTGAAAATAACACAGGTTGGTTGTGTATTTGTATTTTTTTTCGAGATACAGCTCAGGGATGTATTTGTCTTTTGGAAAATAACACACCTTGGGGGTGTTTTTGTATTATTTTCCAAGATACAGCTATGGGTTGTATTTGTATTTTTGAAAATAACACAGCTTGGAGGTGTATTTGTATTATTTTCTGAGATAGAGCTAAGGGTTGTATTTGTATTTTGCAAAGCACCACAGCTTGGGGGTGTATTTGTAATATTTTCCGAGATACAGCTAAGGGTTGTATTTGTATTTTTGAAAATAAATGAGCTTGGGGTGTATTTGTATTATTTTCTGAGATACAGCAAGGGGCTGTATTTGTATTTTTGAAAATAACACAGCTTTGGTGTGTATTTGTATTATTTCCCGAGATACAGCTGTGGGTTGTATTTGTATTCTTGAAAATAACAGAGCTTGGGGGTGTATTTTTATTATTTTCCGAGATACAGCAAAGGTTTGTATTTGTATTTTTGAAAATAACACAGCTTGGTGGTGTTTTTGCATTATTTTCCGAGATACAGCTCAGGGTTGTATTTGTATTTTTGAAAATAAATCAGCTTGGGGTGTTTTTCTATTATTATCCGAGATACAGCTAAGGGTTGTGTTTGTATTTTTGAAAATAACGCAGCTTGGGGGTGTATTTGTATTATTTTCCAATATAGAGCGAAGGGTTGTATTTGTATTTTTGAAAACAACGCAGCTTGGGGGTGCATTTGTATTATTTTCCGAGATACAGCTAAGGGTTGTATTTCTATTTTTAAAAATAACACAGCTTGTGGGTGTATTTGTATTATTTTCCGAGATACAGCTAAGGGCTGTATTTGTATTTTTGAAAATAACACAGCTTGGGGGTGTATTTGTGTTATTTTCCACGTTACAGCTCAGGGTTGTATTTGTATTTTGGAAAATAACACAGCTTGGCGGTGTATTTGTATTATTTTCCGAGATACAGCTAAGGGTTGTATTTGAATTTTGGAAAATAACATAGCTTGGGGGTGTATTTGTATTATTTTCCGAGATACAGCTAAGGGTTGTATTTGTATTTTTGAAACTATCACAGATTGGGGGTGTATTTGTATTATTTTCCGAGATACTTCTATGGGTTGTATTTGCATTTTTGAAAATAACACAGGTTGGTTGTGTATTTGTATTATTTTCCGAGATACAGCTCAGGGATGTAGTTGTCTTTTGGAAAATAACACACCTTGGGGGTGTATTTGTATTATTTTCCAAGATACAGCTATGGGTTGTATTTGTATTTTTGAAAATAACACAGATTGGGGGTGTATTTGTATTATTTTCCGAGATACTGCTATGGGTTTTATTTTTCTTTTGAAAATAATACAGCTTGGGGGTGTATTTGTATTATTTTCCCAGATACAGCTAATGTTTGTATATGTATTTTTGAAAATAACACAGCTTGGGAGTGTATTTGTATTATTTTCCCAGATACAGCTAAGGTTTCTATTTGTATTTTGGAAAATAACACAGCTTGCGGTGTTTTTGTATTATTTTCCGAGATACAGCCCAGGGTTGTATTTGTATTTTTGAAAATGACACAGCTTGGTGGTGTATTTATATTATTTTCCCATATACAGCTAAGGTTTGTATTTGTATTTTTGAAAATAACACAGCTTGGGTGTGTATTTGTATTATTTTAAGACATACAGCTAAGGGTTGTATTTGTGTTTTTGAAAATAACACAGCTTAGGTGTGTATTTGTATTATTTTCCCATATGCAGATAAGGTTTTTATTTGTATTTTTGAAAATAACACAGCTTGGGGGTGTACTTGTATTATTTTACCAGTTACAGCTAAGTTTTGTATATGTATTTTTGGAAATAACACAGCTTGGGGGTGTATTTGTATTATTTTCGGAACCACAGCTAAGATTTGTATTTGAATTTTTGAAAATAACACAGCTTGGGTTTGTATTTGTATTATTTTTCAAGATACAGTTAAGGTGTGTATTTGTATTTTTGAAAATAACACAGTTTGAGTGTGTATTTGTATTGTTTCTGAGATACCGCTAAGGATTGTATTTGCATTTTTGAAAATAACACATCTTGTGGGTGTACTTTTATTGTTTTCCAAGATATAGCTATGGGCTGTATTTGTATTTTGGAAAATAGCACAGATGGGGGTGTATTTGTATTATTTTCCGAGATACAGCTAAGGGTTGTATTTGCATTTTTGAAAATAACACAGCTTGGGGGTGTATTTTTATTATTTTCCCAGATACAGCTAAGGTTTATATTTGTATTTTGGAAATTAACTCAGCTTGGGGGTGTATTTGTATTATTTGCCGAGATACAGCTAAGATTTGTATTTGTTTTTTTGAAAATAACACAGATTGTGGGTGTATTTGTATTATTTTCCGAGATACAGCTAAGGGTTGTATTTGCATTTTTGAAAATAACACATCTTGTGGGTGTACTTATATTATTTTCCAGGATAGAGCTATGGGTTGTATTTGTATTTTTGAAAATAATACAGCTTGGGGGTGTATTTGTATTATTTTCCGAGATACAGCTCAGGTTTGTATTTGTATTTTTGAAAATAACACAGCTAGGCGGTGTATTTGTGTTATTTTGCGAGATACAGCTAAGAGTTGAATTTGTGTTTTTATAAATAACAAAGCTTGGGGGTGTATTTGTATTATTTTCCAAGATATAGCTAAGAGTTGTATTTGTATTTTGGTAAATAACACAGATTGGGGGTGGATTTGTATTATTTTCCGAGATACAGCTAAGGGTTGTAATTGTATTTTTGAAAATAACACAGATTGTGGGTGTATTTGTATTATTTTCACAGATACACGTAAGGTTTGTATTTGTGTTTTTGAAAATAACACAGCTTCGGGGTGTATTTGTATTATTTTCCGAGATACAGCTAAGGATTGTATTTGTATTTTTGAAAATAACACAGCTTGGGGGAATATTTGTATTATTTTCCGAGATACATCTCAGGGTTGTATTTGTATTTTTGAAAATAATACAGCTTGGGGGTGTATTTGAATTATTTTCAGAGATACAGGTAAGGGTTTTATTTGTATTTTTGAAAATAACCGAGCTTTGGTGTATATTTTTATTATTTTCCGAAATACAACTAAGGGCTGTATTTGTGTTTTTGAAAATAACACTGCTTGGGGGTGTATTTGTATTATTTTCCGATATACAGGTAAGGGCTGTATTTCTATTTTTGAAAACAACACAACTTGGAGGTGTATTTGTATTATTTTCCGAGATACAGCTATGGGATGTATTTGTATTTTTGAAAATAACACAGCTTGGGGGTGTATTTGTATTATTTTCCGAGATACAGCTCAGGGTTGTATTTGTATTTTGCAAAATAACTCAGCTTGGGGGTGTATTTGTATTATTTTCCGAGAAACAGCTAAGGGTTGTATTTGTATTTTTGAAAATAAACGAGCATGGGGGTGTATTTGTATTATTTTCTGAGATACAGCTAAGGGCTGTATTTGTATTTTTGAAAATAACACAGTTTTGGGGTGTATTTGTATTATTTTCTGAGACACAGCTCACGGTTGTATTTTTATTTTTGAAAATAACACAGCTTGGGGGTGTATTTGTATCATTTTCCAACATACAGCTAAGGGTTGTATTTGTATTTTTGAAAATAACACAGCTTGTGGGTGTATTTGTATTATATTCCAAGATACTGCTCAGGGTTGTATTTGTATTTTTGAAAATAACACATCTTGTGGGTGTACTTATATTATTTTCCAGGATACAGCTATGGGTTTTATTTATATTTTTGAAAATAATACAGCTTGGGGGTGTATTTGTATTATTTTCCGCGATACAGCTCAGGTTTGTATTTGTATTTTTGAAAATAACACAGCTTGGGTGTGTATTTATATTATTTTCCGAGATACAACTAAGGTTGTATTTGTATTTTTGAAAATAACACAACTTGTGGGTGTATTTGTATTATTTCCCGAGATATAGTTAAGTGTTGTATTTCTATTTTTGAAAATAACACATCTTGGGGGTGTATTTGTATTATTTTCCGAGTTACAGCTCAGGGTTTTATTTTTATTTTTGAAAATAACACAGCTTTGGGGTGTATTTGTATTTTTTCCGAGATACAGCTAAGGGTTGTATTTCCATTTTGGAAAATAACACAGCTTGTTGGTGTATTTGTATTATTTTCCGAGATACAGCTCAGGGTTGTATTTCTATATTTGAAAATAATACAGCTTGGGGGTGTATTTGTATTATTTTCAGAGATACAGCTAAGGGTTTTATTTGTATATTTGAAAATAACCGAGATTGGGGGTGTATTTGTATTATTTTCCGAGATACAGCTAAGGGCTGTATTTGTATTTTTGAAAATTACACAAATTGGGGGTGTATTTGTATCATCTTCCGAGAAACAGCTAAGGGTTGTTTTTGTATTTTTGATAATAACACAGCTTGCGGGTGTATTTGTATTATTTTCCCAGATACAGATAAGGTTTTTTTTTGTATTTTGGAAAATAACACAGCTTATGGGTGTATTTGTATTATTTTCCGATTTAGAGCTAAGTGCTGTATTTGTATTTTTGAAAATAACAAAACTTGGGTGTGTATTTGTATTATTTTCCGAGATACGGCTGAGATTTGTATTTGTATTTTTGAAAATAACACAGCTTGGTGGTTTATTTGTATTATTTTCCGAGATACAGCTATGGGTTGTATTTGTATTTTTGAAAATAACACAGCTTGGGGGAGTATTTGTATTATTTTCTGAGACACGGCTATGGGTTGTATTTGTATATTTGAAAATAACACAGCTTGGGGGTGTATTTATATAATTTTCCAAGATACAGCTATGGGTTGTATTTGTATTTTTGAAAATAACACAGCTAGGCGGTGTATTTGTATTATTTTCCGAGATACAGCTAAGGGTTTCATTTGTATTTTTGAAAATAACACATCTTGGAGGTGTGTTTGTATTATTTTCCGCGATACAACTAAGGGTTGTATTTGTATTTTTGAAAATAACACAGCTTCTGGGTGTATTTGTATTATTTTCCAAGATACAGCTATGGGTTTTATTTTTGTTTTTTTTTTTTTTAAATTACACAGCTTGGGGGTGTATTTGTATTACTTTCCCGGATACAGCTCAGGGTTGTATTTGTATTTTTGAAAATAACACAGCGTGGGCGTGTATTTGTATTATTTTCCGAGATACAGCTGTGTGTTTTATTTGTGTTTTTGAAAATAACACAGTTTCGGGGTGTATTTGTATTATTTTCCAAGATACAGCTATAGGTTGTATTTTTATTTTTGAAAATTACAAATCTTGGGGGTGTATTTGTATTATTTTCCCAGATACAGCTCAGGGTTGTATTTGTATTTTTGAAAATAACACAACTTGGGGGTGTATTTGTATTATTATCCAAGATACAGCTATGGGTTGTATTTGTATTTTTGAAAATAACACAACTTGGGGGTGTATTTGTATTATTTTCCGAGATACAGCTAATGGATATATTTGTATTTTTGAAAATAACACAGCTTTGGGCTGTTTTTGTATTATTTTCCGAGATAAAGCTCAGGGTTGTATTTGTATTTTTGAAAATAACACAGCTTGGGTGTGTATTTGTATTATTTTCCTAGATACAGCTAAGGATTGTATTTGTATTTTTGAAAATAACACAGCTTGGGGGAGTATTTGTATTATTTTCCGAGACAAAGCTCAGTGTTGTATTTGTATTTTTGAAAATAATACAGCTTGAGGGTGTATTTGAATTATTTTCAGAGATACAGGTAAGGGTTTTTTTTGTATTTTTGAAAATAACCGAGCTTTGGTGTGTATTTTTATTATTTTCCGAAATACAACTAAGGGCTGTATTTGTGTTTATGAAAATAACACAGCTTGGGGGTGTATTTGTATTATTTTCCGATATACAGGTAAGCGCTGTATTTGTATTTTTGAAAACAACACAACTTTGGGGTGTATTTATATTATTTTCCGAGATACAGCTAAGTGTTTTATTTGTATTTTTGAAAACAACACAGCTTGGGTGTGTATTTGTATTATTTTCCGAGATACAGCTCAGGGTTGTATTTGTATTTTGCAAATTACACAGCTTGGGGGTGTATTTGTATTTTTTTCCGAGATACAGCTAAGAGTTTTATTTGTATTTTTGTAAATAAACGAGCTTGGGGGTGTATTTGTATTATTTTCTGAGATACACCTAAGGATTGTATTTGTATTTTTGAATATAACACAGCTTTGGTTTGTATTTGTATTATTTTCCGATATACAGCTGTGGGTTGTATTTGTATTTTTGAAAATAACAGAGCTTGGGGGTTTATTTTTATTATTTTCCGAGATACAGCTAAGGTTTGTATTTCTATTTTTGAAAATAACACAGCTTGGGGGTGTTTTTCTATTATTTTCCAAGATACAGCTCAGGATTGTATTTGCAATTTTGAAAATATCGAAGCTTGGGATTGTATTTGTATTATTTTCCGAGTTACAGCTCAGTGTTGTATTTGTATTTTGGAAAATAACACAGCTTGGGGGTGTATTTGTATTATTTTCCATGATACAGCTTAGTGTTGTATTTGTATTTTGGAAAATAACACAGCTTGGGGGTGTATTTGTATTATTTTCCGAGATACAGCAAAGGGTTGTATTTGTATTTTGGAAAATAACATAGCTCGGGGTGTATTTGTATTATTTTCCGAGATACAGCTAAGGGTTGTATTTGTATTTTTAAAAATAACACAGCTTGGGGTGTATTTGTATTATTTTCCGAGATACTTCTATGGGTTGTATTTGTATTTTTGAAAATATCACAGATTGGTGGTGTATTTGTATTATTTTCCGAGATACAGCTCAGGGATGTATTTGTATTTTGGAAAATAACACACATTGGTGGTGTATTTGTAATATTTTCCAAGATACAGCTATGCGTTGTATTTGTATTTTTGAAAATAACACATCTTGGGGGTGTATTTGTATTATTTTCCGAGTTACAGCTCAGGGTTTTATTTGTATTTTTTAAAATAACACAGCTTGGGGGTGTATTTGTATTATTTTCCGAGATAGAGCTAAGGGTTGTATTTGTATTTTTGAAAATAACACAGCTTGGGGATGTATTTGTATTATTTTCCGAGATAAAGCTATGGGTTGGATTTGTATATTTGAAAATAAATCTGCTTGGGGGTGTATTTCTATTATTATCCGAGATACAGCTCAGGGTTGTATTTGTATTTTTGAAAATAACGCAGTTTGGGGGTGTATTTGTATTATTTTCCAAGATACAGCTATGGTTTGTATTTGTATTTTTGAAAATAACACAGCTTGGGGGTGTATTTGTATTATTTTCCGAGATACACCTTAGGGTTGTATTTGCATTTTGGAAAATAACATAGCTTGGGGGTGTATTTCTAATATTTTCCGAGATACTGCTAAGGGTTGTATTTGAATTTTTGAAAATAACACAGCTTGTGGGTGCATTTGTATTATTTTCTGAGATACAGCTAAGGGTTGTATTTGTATTTTTGAAAATAACACAGCTTGGGGGTGTATTTGTATTAATTTCAGAGATACTGCTATGGGTTGTATTTGTATTTTTGAAAATAACACAGCTTGGGGGTGTATTTGTATTATTTTCCGAGATAGAGCTAGGGGTTGTATTTACATTTTTGAAAATAATGCAGCTTGGGGGCGTATTTGTATTATTTTCCAAGATACAGCTATGGTTTGTATTTGTATTTTTGAAAATAACACAGCTTGGGGGTGTATTTGTATTATTTTCCGAGATACACCTTAGGGTTGTATTTGCATTTTGGAAAATAACATAGCTTGGGGGTGTATTTGTAATATTTTCCGAGATACTGCTAAGGGTTGTATTTGAATTTTTGAAAATAACACAGCTCTTGGGTGCATTTGTATTATTTTCTGAGATACAGCTAAGGATTGTATTTGTATTTTAAAAAATAACACAGCTTGGGGGTGTTTTTTATTATTTTCTGAGATACAGCTAAGGCTTGTATTTGTATTTTTCAAAATAACGCAGCTTGGGGATGTACTTTTATTATTTTCGGAGATACAGCTATGGTTTGGATTTGTATTTTTGAAAATAACGGTGCTATGGGATGTATTTGTATTATATTCCGAGATACAGCTAAGGGTTGTAATTGTATTTTTGAAAATAATGCAGCTTGGGGGTGTATTTGTATTACATTCCCTGATACAGATAGGGTTTGTATTTATATTTTGGAAAATAACACAGCTTGGGGGTGTATTTGTATTATTTTCTGATATGAAGCTAAGGGCTGTATTTGTATTTTTGAAAATAACACAACTTGGTGGTGCATTTGTATTATTTTCCGAGATACAGCTAAGGGTTGAATTTGTATTTTGGAAAATAACACAGCTTGTGGGTGTATTTGTATAATTACCCGAGATACAGCTCAGGGATGTATTTGTATTTTTGAAAATAACACAGCTTGGGGGTGTATTTGTATTATTTTCTGAGATACAGCTAAGCGTTGTATTTTTATTTTTGAAAATAACCGAGACTGGGGGTGTATTTGTATTATTTTCCAAGATACAGCGAAGGGCTGTATTTGTATTTTTGAGAATAACACAGCTTGGTGGTGTATATGTATTATTTTTCGAGATACAGCTCAGGGTTGTATTTGTATTTTTGAAAATAACACAGCTTGGGGGTGTATTTGTATTATTTTCCGAGACACAGCTAAGGATTGTATTTGTATTTTTGAAAGTAACACAGCTTGGGGGAGTTTTTGTATTATTTTCGGAGATACAGCTCAGGGTTGTATTTGTATTTTTGAAAATAACACAGCTTGGGGATGTATTTGTATTATTTTCAAAGATACAGCTATGGGTTGTATTTTTATTTTTGATAATAACACAGCTTGGGTGTGTATTTGTATTATTTTCCGAGATACAGCTCAGGGTTGTATTTGTATTTTGGAAAATAACACAGTGTGGGGGTGTATTTATATTATTTTCCAAGATAAAGCTATGGGTTGTATTTGTATTTTTGAAAATAACTCATCTTGGCGGTGTATTTGTATTATTTTCCGAGATACAGCTCAGTGTTGTATTTGTATTTTGGAAAATAACACAGATTGGGGGTGAATTTGTATTATTTTCCGAGATACAGCTAAGGGTTTTATTTGTATTTTTGAAAATAAACGAGCTTGTGTGTGTATTTGTATTATTTTCCGAGATACAGCTAAGGGATGTATTTGTATTTTTAAAAATAAAACAGCTTGGTGGTGTATTTGTATTATATTCCGAGATACAGCTGTGGGTTGTATTTGTATTTTTGAAAATAACAGAGCTTGGGTTTGTATTTGTATTATTATCCGAGATACAGCTAAGGGTTTTACTTGTATTTTTGAAAATAACACATCTAGGGGGTGTATTTGTATTATTTTCCGAGATACAACTAAGGATTGTATTTGTATTTTTGAATATAACACAGCTTTGGTTTGTATTTTTATTATTTTCCGATATACAGCTGTGGGTTGTATTTGTATTTTTGAAAATAACAGAGCTTGGGGGTGTATTTGTATTATTTTCCGAGATACAGCTAAGCGTTGTATTTTTATTTTTGAAAATAACCGAGACTGGGGGTGTATTTGTATTATTTTCCAAGATACAGCGAAGGGCTGTATTTGTATTTTTGAGAATAACACAGCTTGGGGGTGTATATGTATTATTTTTCGAGATACAGCTCAGGGTTGTATTTGTATTTTTGAAAATAACACAGCTTGGGGGTGTATTTGTATTATTTTCCGAGACACAGCTAAGGATTGTATTTGTATTTTTGAAAGTAACACAGCTTGGGGGAGTTTTTGTATTATTTTCGGAGATACAGCTCAGTGTTGTATTTGTATTTTTGAAAATAACACAGCTTGTGGATGTATTTGTATTATTTTCAAAGATACAGCTATGGGTTGTATTTTTATTTTTGATAATAACACAGCTTGGGTGTGTATTTGTATTATTTTCCGAGATACAGCTCAGGGTTGTATTTGTATTTTGGAAAATAACACAGTGTGGGGGTGTATTTATATTATTTTCCAAGATAAAGCTATGGGTTGTATTTGTATTTTTGAAAATAACTCATCTTGGCGGTGTATTTGTATTATTTTCCGAGATACAGCTCAGTGTTGTATTTGTATTTTGGAAAATAACACAGATTGGGGGTGAATTTGTATTATTTTCCGAGATACAGCTAAGGGTTTTATTTGTATTTTTGAAAATAAACGAGCTTGTGTGTGTATTTGTATTATTTTCCGAGATACAGCTAAGGGATGTATTTGTATTTTTTAAAATAAAACAGCTTGGTGGTGTATTTGTATTATATTCCGAGATACAGCTGTGGGTTGTATTTGTATTTTTGAAAATAACAGAGCTTGGGTTTGTATTTGTATTATTATCCGAGATACAGCTAAGGGTTTTACTTGTATTTTTGAAAATAACACATCTAGGGGGTGTATTTGTATTATTTTCCGAGATACAACTAAGGATTGTATTTGTATTTTTGAATATAACACAGCTTTGGTTTGTATTTGTATTATTTTCCGATATACAGCTGTGGGTTGTATTTGTATTTTTGAAAATAACCGAGCTTGGGGGTGTATTTTTATTATTTTCCGAGATACAGCTAAGGTTTGTATTTCTATTTTTGAAAATAACACAGCTTGGGGGTGTTTTTGTATTATTTTCCAAGATACAGCTCAGGGTTGTATTTGCAATTTTGAAAATATCGAAGCTTGGGGTTGTATTTGTATTATTTTCCGAGTTACAGCTCAGGGTTGTATTTGTATTTTGGAAAATAACACAGCTTGGGGGTGTATTTGTATTATTTTCCGAGATACAGCTAAGGGTTGTATTTGTATTTTGGAAAATAACACAGCTTGGGGGAGTATTTGTATTATTTTCCGAGATAAAGCTATGGGTTGGATTTGTATTTTTGAAAATAAATCTGCTTGGGGGTGTATTTCTATTATTATCCGAGATACAGCTCAGGGTTGTATTGGTATTTTTGAAAATAACGCAGCTTGGGGGTGTATTTGTATTATTTTCCAAGATACAGCTATGGGTTGTATTTGCATTTTTGAAAATAACACAGCTTGGGGGTGTATTTGTATTATTTTCGGAGATACACCTTAGGGTTGTATTTGTATTTTGGAAAATAACATAGCTTGGGGGTGTATTTGTATAATTACCCGAGATACATCTCAGGGTTGTATTTGTATTTTTGAAAATAACACAGCTTGGGGGTGTATTTGTATTATTTTCCGAGATACAGCTATGGGTTGTATTTGTATTTTTAAAAATAACACAGTTTGAAGTTGTATTTGTATTATTTTCTGAGATACAGCTCAGGATTGTATTTGTATTTTTGAATATAATACAGCTTTGTGGTGTTTTTGTATTATTTTCCAAGATACAGCCATGGGTTGTATTTGTATTTTTGAAAGTAACACAGTTTGGGGCTGTATTTGTATTATTTTCCGATGTACAGCTCAGGACTGTATTTGTGTTTTGCAAAATAACACAGCTTGTGGGTGTATTTGTATTATTTTCCGAGATACAGCTAAGGGTTGTATTTGTATTATTGAAAATAAACGAGCTTGTGTGTGTATTTGTATTATTTTCTGAGATACAGCTAAGGGCTGTATTTGTATTTTTGAAAATAAAACAGCTTGGGTGTGTATTTGTATTATTTTCCGAGATTCTGCTATGGGTTGTATTTTTATTTTTGAAAATAACGCAGTTTGGGGGTGTATTTGTATTATATTCTGAGATACATTTCAGAGTTGTATTTGTATTTTTGAAAATAACACAGCTTGGGGGTGTATTTGTATTATTTTCCGAGATACAGCTATGGGTTGTATTTGTATTTTTAAAAATAACACAGTTTGAAGTTGTATTTGTATTATTTTCTGAGATACAGCTCAGGGTTGTATTTGTATTTTTGAATATAATACAGCTTTGTGGTGTTTTTGTATTATTTTCCAAGATACAGCCATGGGTTGTATTTGTATTTTTGAAAGTAACACAGTTTGGGGCTGTATTTGTATTATTTTCCGATGTACAGCTCAGGACTGTATTTGTGTTTTGCAAAATAACACAGCTTGTGGGTGTATTTGTATTATTTTCCGAGATACAGCTAAGGGTTGTATTTGTATTATTGAAAATAAACGAGCTTGTGTGTGTATTTGTATTATTTTCTGAGATACAACTAAGGGCTGTATTTGTATTTTTGAAAATAAAACAGCTTGGGTGTGTATTTGTATTATTTTCCGAGATTCTGCTATGGGTTGTATTTGTATTTTTGAAAATAACGCAGTTTGGTGGTGTATTTGTATTATATTCTGAGATACATTTCAGAGTTGTATTTGTATTTTTGAAAATAACACGATTTGGGGGAGTATTTGTATTATTTTCCAAGATACAGCTATGGGTTGTATTTGTATTTTTGAAAATAACACAGCTTGGGGGGTATTTGTATTATTTTCCGATATACAGCTCAGGGTTTTTTTTGTATTTTGGAAAGTAACACAGCTTGGGGGTGTATTTATATTATTTTCCAAGATACAGCTATGGGTTTTATTTGTATTTTTGAAAATAACACAGCTTGGCGGTGTATTTGTATTATTTTCCGAGATACAGCTAAGGGTTTTATTTGTATTTTTGAAAATAACACATCTTGGGGGTCTATTTGTATTATTTTCCGAGATACAACTATGGGTTGTATATGTATTTTTGAAAATAACACAGCTTCTGGGTGTATTTGTATTATTTTCCAAGATACAGCTATGGGTTTTATTTTTGTTTTTGAAAATTACACAGCTTGGGGGTGTATTTGTATTATTTTCCCAGATACAGCTCAGGTTTGTATTTGTATTTTTGAAAATAACACGGCTTGGGGGTGAATTTGTATTATATTCCAAGATACTGCTGTGTGTTTTATTTGTATTTTTGAAAATAACACAGCTTGTGGGTGTATATGTATTATTTTCCAAGATACAGCTATGGGTTGTATTTGTATTTTTGAAAATAACACAGCTTGGGGGTGTATTTGTATTATTTTCCGAGATGCAGCTCAGGGTTGTATTTGTATTTTGCAAAATAACACAGCTTAGGGGTGTATTTGTATTATTTTCCGAGATGCAGCTATGGGTTGTATTTGTATTTCTGAAAATAAACGAGGTTGGGGGTATATTTGTAATATTATCTGAGATACAGCTAAGGGATGTATTTATATTTTTGAAATAACACAGCTTTGGGTGTATTTGTATTACTTTCAGAGATACAGTTGTGCGTTGTATTTGTATTTTTGAAAATAACAGAGCTTAGGGGTGTATTTGCATTATTTTCCGAGATACAGCTAAGGATTTTATTTGTATTTTTGAAAATAACACAGCTTGTGGGAGTATTTGTATTATTTTCCGAGATACAGCTATGGGTTTTATTTGTATTTTTGAAAATAACACAGCTTGGGGGTGTATTTCTATTATTATCCGATATACAGTTCACTGTTGGATTTGTATTTTTGAAAATAACACAGTTTGGGGGCGTATTTGTATTATTTTCCAAGATACGGCTATGGGTTGTATTTCTATTTTTGAAAATAACACAGCTTGTGGGTGTATTTGTATTACTTTCCGAGATACAGCTGTGGGTTGTATTTGTATTTTTGAAAATAACAGAGCTTGGGGGTGTATTTTTATTATTTTCCGAGATACAGCTAAGGGATGTATTTGTATTTTTGAAAATAACACAGATTGGGGGTGTTTTTGTATTATTTTCCGAGATACAGTTCAGGGTTGTATTTGTATTTTTGAAAATAACACATCTAGGGGGTGTATTTGTATTATTTTCCGAGATACAACTAAGGATTGTATTTGTATTTTTGAAAATAACACAGCTTGGGGGTGTATTTGTATTACTTTCCAAGATACAGCTAAAAGTTTTATTTCTATTTTTGAAAATAACATTTTTTGGTGGTGTATTTGTATTATTTTCCGAGATACAGCTATGGGTTGTATTTGTATTTTTGAAAATAACACAGCTTGGGGGTGTATTTGTATTATTTTCCGAGATACAGCTAAGGGTTGTATTTCTATTTTTGAAAATAACACAGCTTGGGGGTGTATTTGTATTATTTTCCGAGATACAGATAAGGGTTGTATTTGTATTTTTGAAAATAACACAGCTTGGGGGTGTATTTGTATTATTTTCCGAGAAACTGCTATGGATGGTATTTGTATTTTTGAAAATAACACAGCTTGGGGGTGTATTTGTATTATTTTCCCAGATACATCTCAGGATTGTATTTGTATTTTTGAAAATAACACAGCTTGGGGGTGTATTTGTATTATTTTCCGAGATACAGCTCAGGGTTGTATTTGTATTTTTGAATATAATACAGCTTTGTGGTGTTTTTGTATTATTTTCCAAGATAAAGCCATGGGTTGTATTTGTATTTTTGAAAGTAACACAGTTTGGGGCTGTAATTTTATTATTTTCCGAGGTACAGCTCTGGACTGTATTTGTGTTTTGCAAAATAACACAGCTTGGGGTTGTATTTGTATTATTTTCTGAGATACAGCTAATGGTTGTATTTGTATTATTGAAAATAAACGAGCTTGGGGGTGTATTTGTATTATTTTCTGAGATACAGCTAAGGGCTCTATTTGTATTTTTGAAAATAACACAGCTTGGGTGTGTATTTGTATTATTTTCCGAGATACTGCTATTGGTTGTATTTGTATTTTTAAAAATAACACAGTTTGGGGGTGTATTTGTATTATATTCTGAGATACATTTCAGAGTTGTATTTGTATTTTTGAAAATAACACGATTTGGGGGAATATTTGTATTATTTTCGAAGATACAGCTATGGGTTCTATTTGTATTTTTGAAAATAACACAGCTTGGGGTGTATTTGTATTATTTTCCGATATACAGCTCAGGGTTTTATTTGTATTTTGGAAAATAACACAGCTTGGGGGTGTATTTATATTATTTTCCAAGATACAGATATGGGTTTTATTTGTATTTTTGAAAGTAACACAGCGTGGCGGTGTATTTGTATTATTTTCCGAGATACAGCTAACGGTTTTATTTGTATTTTTGAAAATAACACATCTTGGGGGTATATTTGTATTATTTTCCGAGATACAACTAAGGGTTGTATATGTATTTTTGAAAATAACACAGCTTCTGGGTGTATTTGTATTATTTTCCAAGATACAGCTATGGGTTTTATTTTTGTTTTTGAAAATTACACAGCTTGGGGGTGTATTTGTATTATTTTCCCAGATACAGCTCAGGTTTGTATTTGTATTTTTGAAAATAACACGGCTTGTGGGTGAATTTGTATTATATTCCAAGATACAGCTGTGTGTTTTATTTGTATTTTTGAAAATAACACAGCTTGGGGGTGTATATGTATTATTTTCCAAGATACAGCTATGGGTTGTATTTGTATTTTTGAAAATAACACAGCTTGGGGGTATATTTGTATTATTTTCCGAGATGCAGCTCAGGGTTGTATTTGTATTTTGCAAAATAACACAGCTTAGGGGTGTATTTGTATTATTTTCCGAGATACAGCTATGGGTTGTATTTGTATTTCTGAAAATAAACGAGGTTGGGGGTGTATTTGTATTATTTTCTGAGATACAGCTAAGGGCTGTATTTATTTTTGAAAATAACACAGCTTTGGGGTGTATTTGTATTACTTTCAGAGATACAGTTGTGCGTTGTATTTGTATTTTTGAAAATAACAGAGCTTAGGGGTGTATTTGCATTATTTTCCGAGATACAGCTAAGGATTTTATTTGTATTTTTGAAAATAACACAGCTTGTGGGAGTATTTGTATTATTTTCCGAGATACAGCTATGGGTTGTATTTGTATTTTTGAAAATAACACAGCTTGGGGGTGTATTTCTATTATTATCTGATATACAGTTCAGTGTTGGATTTGTATTTTTGAAAATAACACAGCTTGGGGGTGTATTTGCATTATTTTCCAAGATACGGCTATGGGTTGTATTTCTATTTTAGAAAATAACACAGCTTGTGGGTGTATTTGTATTACTTTCCATGATACAGCTGTGGGTTGTATTTGTATTTTTGAAAATAACAGAGCTTGGGGGTGTATTTTTATTATTTTCCGAGATACAGCTAAGGGATGTATTTGTATTTTTGAAAATAACACAGATTGGGGGTGTTTTTGTATTATTTTCCGAGATACAGCTCAGGGTTGTATTTGTATTTTTGAAAATAACACAGCTTGGGTGTGTATTTTTATTATTTTCCGAGATACAGCTAAGGATTGTATTTGTATTCTTGAAGATAACACAGCTTGGGGGAGTATTTGTATTATTTTCTGATATACAGCTCAGGGTTGTATTTGTATTTTTGAAAAAAATACAGCTTGGGGGTGTATTTGAATTATTTTCAGAGATAAAGGTAAGGGATTTATTTGTATTTTTGAAAAAAACCGAGCTTTGGTATGTATTTTTATTATTTTCCGAAATACAACTAAGGGCTGTATTTGTGTTTTTGAAAATAACACAGCTTGGGGGTGTATTTGTATTATTTTGCGATATACAGGTAAGGGCTGTATTTGTATTTTTGAAAACAACACAACTTGGGGGTGTATTTGTATTATTTTCCGAGATACACCTCAGGGTTGTATTTGTATTTTGCAAATAAACACAGCTTGTGGGTGTATTTGTATTTTTTTCCGAGATACAGCTAAGGGTTGTATTTGTATTTTTGTAAATAAACGAGTTTGGGGGTGTATTTGTATTATTTTCTGGGATACAGCTAAGGGCTGTATTTGTATTTTTGAAAATAACACAGTTTTGGGGTGTATTTGTATTATTTTCGAAGATACAGCTGTGGGTTGTATTTGTATTTTTGAAAATAACAGAGCTTGTGGGTGTATTTTTATTATTTTCCAAGATACAGCTATGTGTTTTATTTACATTTTTGAAAATAACACAGCTTGGGAGTGTATTTGTATTATTTTCCACCATACAGCTATCGGTTGTATTTGGATTTTTGGAAATAACACAGCTTGGGGGAGTATTTGTATTATTTTCCGAGATACAGCTAAGGGTTTTATTTGTATTTTTGAAAGTAACACAGCATGGGGGTTTATTTCTATTATTTTCCGAGATACAGCTAAGGTTTGCATTTGCATTTTTGAAAATAACACATCTTGTGTGTGTACTTGTATTATTTTAAAAGATACAGCTATGGGTTGTATTTGTATTTTTGAATATAACACAGGTTGGTTGTGTATTTGTATTATTTTCCAACATACAGCTAAGGGTTGTATTTGTATTTTTCAAAATAACACAGCTTGTGTGTGTATTTGTATTATTTTCCGAGATACAGCTAAGGGTTGTATTTCTATTTTTGAAAATAACACATCTTGGGGGTGTATTTGTATTATTTTCCGAGATACAGCTAAGGGTTGTATTTGTATTTTTGAAAATAACACAGCTTGGGGGTGTTTTTGTATTATTTTCCGCGATACAGCTCAGGGTTTTATTTGTATTTTTGAAAATAACCCAGCTTGGTGGTGTATTTGTATAATTTTCCGAGATACAGCTATCGGTTGTATTTGTATTTTGGAAAATAACACAGTTTAGGGGTGTATTTTTCTTATTATCTGAGATACAGCTCAGGGTTGTATTTGTATTTTTGAAAATAACACAGCTTGGGGGTGTATTTGTTTTATTTTCCGAAATACATTTAAGGGTTTTATTTGTATTTCTGAAAATAAAAGAGCTTTGGGGTGTATTTGTATTAATTCCCGAGATACATCTAAGGTTTGTATTTGTATTTTTGTATATAACGCAGCTTGGTGGTGTATTTGTATTATTTTCCGAGATACAGCTAAGGGTTGTATTTGTATTTTTGAAAATAACACAGCTTGGGCGTGTATTTGTATTATTATCCGAGTTACAGCTAAGGGTGTTATTTGTATTTTGGAAAATAACACAGCTTGGGGGTGTATTTGTATTATTTTCCGAGATACAGATAAGGGTTGTATTTGAATTTTTGAAAATAACGCAGCTTGGGGGTGTATTTGTATTATTTTCCGTGATACAGCTAAGGGTTTTATTTGTATTTTTAAAAACAATGCAGCTTTGGGGTATATTTGTATTATTTTCCGAGATACAGCTAAGGGTTTTATTTTTATTTTTGAAAACAACGCATCTTGGGGGAGTATTTGTATTATTTTCTGAAATACAGCTAAGGTTTGTATTTGTATTTTTGAAAATAACACAGCTTGGGGGTGTAATTGTATTATTTTCCGAGATACAGCTAAGGGTTGTATATGTATTTTTGAAAATAACACAGTTTGGCGGTGTTTTTGTATTATTTTTCGAGATACAGCTCAGGATTGTATTTGTATTTTGCAAAATAACTCAGCTTGGGGGTGTATTTGTATTATTTTCCGAGATACAGCTAAGGGTTGTATTTTTATTTTTGAAAATAAACGAGCTTGGGGGTGTATTTGTGTTATTTTCTGAGATACAGCTAAGGGCTGTATTTGTATTTTTGAAAATAACTCAGCTTTGGGGTGTATTTGTATTATTGTCCGAGACACAGCTCAGGGTTGCATTTGTATTTTTGAAAATAACACATCTTGTGGGTGTACTTGTATTATTTTCCAAGATACAGCTATGCGTTGTATTTGTATATTTGAAAATAACACAGCTTAAGAGTGTATTTGTATTACTTTCCAACATACAGCTATCGCTTCTATTTGGATTTTTGAAAATAACACAGCTTGGGGGAGTATTTGTATTATTTTCCGAGATACAGCTAAGGGTTTTATTTGTATTTTTGAAAGTAACACAGCATGGGGGTGTATTTCTATTATTTTCCGAGATACAGCTAAGGTTTGCATATGCATTTTAGAAAATAACACATCTTGTGTGTGTACTTGTATTATTTTAAAAGATACAGCTATGGGTTGTATTTGTATTTTTGAAAATAACACAGCTTGGTTGTGTATTTGTATTATTTTCCAACATACAGCTAATGGTTGTATTTGTATTTTTGAAAATAACACAGCTTGTGGGTGTATTAGTATTATTTTCCGAGATAAAACGAAGGGTTGTATGTCTGTTTTTTAAAATAACACATCTTTGGGGTGTATTTGTATTATTTTCCGAGATACAGCTAAGGGTTGTATTTGTATTTTTGAAAATAACACAGCTTGGGGAGGTTTTTGTATTATTTTCCGCGATACAGCTCAGTGTTTTATTTGTATTTTTGAAAATAACCCAGCTTGGGGGTGTATTTGTATTATTTTCCGAGATACAGCTATCGGTTGTATTTGTATTTTGGAAAATAACATAGCTTGGGTTTGTAATTCTCTTATTATCTGAGATACAGCTCAGGGTTGTATTTGTATTTTTGAAAATAACACCGCTTGGGGGTGTATTTGTATTATTTTCCGAAATACAGCTAAGGATTTCATTTGTATTTTTGAAAATAAAAGAGCTTTGGGGTGTAATTGTATTAATTTCCGATATACATCTAAGGTTTATATTTGTATTTTTGAAAATAACGCAGCTTGGGGGTGTATTTGTATTATTTTCCGAGATACAGCTAAGGATTGTATTTGTATTTTTGAAAATAACACAGCTTGGGCGTGTATTTGTATTATTATCCGAGTTATCGCTAAGGGTGGTATTTGTATTTTGGAAAATAACACAGCTTGGGGGAGTATTTGTATTATTTTCCGAGATACAGATAAGGGTTTTATTTGAATTTTTGAAAATAACGCAGCTTGGGGGTGTATTTGTATTATTTTCCGAGACACAGCTAAGGTTTTTATTTGTATTTTTGAAAACAACGCAGCTTGGTGGTATATTTGTATTATTTTCTGAGATACAGCTAAGGGTTTTATTTGTATTTTTGAAAACAACGCATCTTCGGGGTGCATTTGTATTATTTTCCGAAATACAGCTAAGGTTTATATTTGTATTTTTGAAAATAACACAGACTGAAGGTGTATTTTTATCATTTTCCGAGATAAAGCTAAGGTTTGTATTTGTATTTTGGAAAATAACACAGCTTGGGGGTGTGTTTGTATTATTTTCCGAGATACAGATAAGGGCTGTATTTTTATTTTTGAAAATAACACAACTTGGGAGTGTATTTGTATTATTTTTCGAGATACAGCTAAGGGTTGTATTTGTATTTTTGAAAATAACACAGCTTGGTGGTGTTTTTGTATTATTTTTCGAGATACAGCTTAGGATTGTATTTTTATTTTTGAAAATAACACAGCTTGTGGGTGTATTTGTATTATTTTCCGAGATACAGCTAAGGGTTGCATTTGTATTTTTGAAAATAACGCATCTTGGGTGTGTATTTGTATTATTTTCCGAGATACAGCTAAGATTTGTATTTGTATTTTGGAAAATTACACAGCTTGGGTGTGTATGTTTATTATTTTCCAAGATACAGCTATGGGTTGTATTTGTATTTTTGAAAATAACACAGCTAGGGGTTGTATTTGTATTATTTTTCGAGATACAGCTCAGGATTTTATTTGTATTTTTGAAAATAACACAGCTTGGGGGTGTATTTGTATTATTTTACGAGATACAGCTCAGGGTTGTATTTGTATTTTGCAAAATAAATCAGCTTGGGGGTGTTTTTGTATTATTTTCCGAGATACAGCTATGGGTTGTATTTGTATTTTTGAAAATAACGCATCTTGTGTGTGTATTTGTATTATTTTCCGAGATACAGCTAAGGTTTGTATTTGTATTTTTGAAAATAATACAGCTTGGTGGTGTATTTGTATTATTTACCCAGATACAGCTAAGGTTTGTATTTGTATTTTGGAAAATAACACAGCTTGGGGGTGTATTTGTATTATTTTCCGAGATACAGCTCAGGGTTGTATTTGTATTTTTGAAAATGACACTGCTTGGGTTTGTATTTGTATTATTTTTCGAGATACAGCTTACGGTTGTATTTCTATTTGTGAAAATAATGCAGCTTGTGGGTGTATTTGTATTATTTTCCGAGATACAGCTAAGGTTTCTATTTGTATTTTTGAAAATAACGCAGCTTGGGGGTGTATTTGTATTACTTTACGAGATACGGCTAAGGGTTGTGTTTGTATTTTTGAAAATAACACAAATTGGGGGTGTATTTGAATTATTTTCCGAGATACAGCTAAGGGTTGTCTTTGTATTTTTAAAAATAACATGGCTTAGGGGTGTTTTTGTATTATTTTGTGAGATAGAGCTCAGGATTCTATTTGTATTTTTGAAAATAACACAAATTGGGGTTATATTTGTATTATTTTCCGAGCTACAGCTAAGGGTTGTATTTGTATTTTTGAAAATAACGCATCTTGGGTGTGTATTTGTATTATTTTCCGAGATACAGCTAAGGTTTGTATTTGTATTTTGGAAAATTACACAGCTTGGGGGTGTATGTGTATTATTTTCCAAGATACAGCTATGGGTTGTATTTGTATTTTTGAAAATAACACAGCTTGGGGGAGTATTTGTATTATTTTTCGAGATACAGCTCAGGATTTTATTTGTATTTTTGAAAATAACACAGCTTTGAGGTGTATTTGTATTATTTTACGAGATACAGCTCAGGGTTGTATTTGTATTTTGCAAAATAAATCAGCTTGGGGGTGTTTTTGTATTATTTTCCGAGATACCGCTAAGGGTTGTATTTGTATTTTTGAAAATAACGCAGCTTGAGGGTGTTTTTTATTATTTTCCGAGATACAGCTAAGGCTTGTATTTGTATTTTTGAAAAAGCGCAGCCTGGGGGTGTATCTGTATTATTTTCGGAGGTACAGCTAAGGGTTGTATTTGTATTTTTGAAAATAACACAACTTAGGGGTGTATTTGTATTATTTTCTGAGATACAGCTACGGGTTGTATTTGTATTTTCAAAATAACGCAGCTTGAGTGTGTATTTGTATTATTTACCGGGACACAGCTGAGGGTTGTATTTGTATTTTTGAAAATAACGCAGTTTAGGGGTGTACTTGTATTATTTTCTAAGATACAGCTATGTGTTGTATTTGTATTTTTGAAAATAACACAGCTTGGGAGTGTATTTGTATTATTTTCCAACATACAGCTATCGGTTGTATTTGTATTTTTGAAAATAATACAGCTTGGGGGTGTATTTGTATTATTTTCCGAGTAACAGCTAAGGGTTTTATTTGTATTTTTGAAAATAACCGAGCATGGGGGTGTGTTTGTATTATTTTCTGAGATACAGCTAAGGGCTCTATTTGTATTTTTGAAAATAACACAGCTTGGGGGTGTATTTGTATTATTTTCCGAGTAACAGCTAAGGGTTTTATTTCTATTTTTGAAAATAACCGAGCTTGGGGGTGTGTTTGTATTATTTTCCGAGATACAGCTAAGGGCTGTATTTATATTTTTGAAAATAACACAACTTGGGGGTGTATTTGTATTATTTTCGAAGATTCAGCTCTTGGTTGTATTTGTATTTTGGAAAATTACACAGCTTAGGGGTGTATTTGTATTATTTTCTGAGATACAGCTCAGGGTTGTATTTGTATTTTGTAAAATAACACAGCTTGGGGGGTATTTGTATTATTTTCCGAGATACAGATAAGGGTTGTATTTGTATTTTTGAAAATAACAGAGCTTGGGGTTGTATTTATATTATTTTCCGAGATACAGCTAAGGGTTCTATTTGTATTTTTAAAAATAACGCAGCTTGGTGTGTATTTGCATTATTTTCCGAGATACAACTAAGGGTTGTATTTGTATTTTGGAAAATAACGCAGCTTAGGGGTGTATTTGTATTATTTTCCGAGATACAGCTAAGGGTTGTATTTGTATTTTTGAAAATAACGCAGCTTGGGTGTGTATTTGTATTATTTTCTGACATACTGCTAAGGTTTGTATTTGTATTTTTGAAAATAAGGCAGCTTGGTGGTGTATTTGTATTATTTTGCGGGATACAGCTAAGGGTTGTATTTTTATTTTTGAAAATAACACAGCTTGGGTGTGTATTTGTATTATTTTCAAAGATACAGCTAAGGTTTGTATTGTGATTTTGGAAAATAATACAGCTTGGGGGTGTATTAGTATTATTTTCCAAGATACAGCTAAGGGCTGTATTTGTATTTTTGAAAATAACACAGCTTGATGGTGTATTTGTATTATTTTCTGAGACACAGCTAAGGGTTGTATTTGTATTTTGGAAAATAACACCGCTTGGGGGTGTATTTGTATTATTTTCTGAGATACAGCTCAGGGTTGTATTTGTATTTTGCAAAATAACTCAGCTTGGGGGTGTATTTGTATTATTTTCCGAGATACAGCTAAGGTTTGTATTTTTATTTTTGAAAATAAACGAGCTTGGGGGTGTATATGTGTTATTTTCTGAGATACAGCTAAGGGCTGTATTTGTATTTTTGAAAATAACACATCTTTGGGGTGTATTTGTATTATTTTCCGAGACACAGCTCAGGGTTGTATTTGTATGTTTGAAAATAACACATCTTGTGGGTGTACTTGTATTATTTTCCAAGATACAGCTATGCGTTGTATTTGTATATTTGAAAATAACACAGCTTGGGAGTGTATTTGTATTATTTTCCAACATACAGCTATCGGTTGTATTTGGATTTTTGAAAATAACACAGCTTGGGGGAGTATTTGTATTATTTTCCGAGATACAGCTAAGGGTTTTATTTGTATTTTTGAAAGTAACACAGCATGGGGGTGTATTTCTATTATTTTCCGAGATTCAGCTAAGGTTTGCATTTGCATTTTTGAAAATAACACATCTTGTGTGTGTACTTGTATTATTTTAAAAGATACAGCTATGGGTTGTATTTGTATTTTTGAAAATAACACAGCTTGGGGGTGTATTTGTATTATTTTTCAACATACAGCTATGGGTTGTATTTGTATTTTTGAAAATAACACAGCTTGTGGGTGTATTTGTATTATTTTCCGAGATACAACTAAGGTTTGTATTTGTATTTTTGAAAATAACACAAATTGGGGGTGTATTTGTATTATTTTCCGGGATACAGCTAAGGGTTGTATTTCTATTTTTGAAAATAACATATCTTGGGGGTGTATTTGTATTATTTTCCGAGATACAGCTAAGGGTTGTATTTGTATTTTTGAAAATAACACAGCTTGGGGGTGTTTTTGTATTATTTTCCGCGATACAGCTCAGGGTTTTATTTGTATTTTTGAAAATCACCCAGCTTAGGGGTGTATTTGTATTATTTTCCGAGATATAGCTATCGGTTGTATTAGTATTTTGGAAAATAACACAGCTTGGGGGTGTATTAGTATTATTTTCCGAGATAGAGCTAAGGTCTGTACTTGTATTTTTGAAAATAACACAGCTTGGTGGTGTATTTGTATTATTTCTGAGATACAGCTAAGGGTTGTATTTGTATTTTTGAAAATAAGAGAGTTTGGGCTTGTTTTTGTATTATTTTCCGAGATACAGCTAAGGGATGTATTTGTATTTTGGAAAATAACGCAGCTTGGGGTTGTTTTTTATTATTTTCCGAGATACAGCTAAGTCTTGTATTTGTATTTTTGAAAATAGCGCAGCTTAGGGGTGTATTTGTATTATTTTCCGAGATACAGCTAAGGGTTGTATTTGTATTTTTGAAAATAACGCAGCTTGGGTGTGTATTTGTATTATTTTCTGACATACTGCTAAGGTTTGTATTTGTATTTTTGAAAATAAGGCAGCTTGGTGGTGTATTTGTATCATTTTGCGGGATACAGCTAAGGGTTGTATTTTTATTTTTGAAAATAACACAGCTTGGGTGTGTATTTGTATTATTTTCCCAGATACAGCTAAGGATTGTATTGTGATTTTGGAAAATAATACCCCTTGGGGGTGTATTAGTATTATTTTCCAAGATACAGCTAAGGGCTGTATTTGTATTTTTGAAAATAACACAGCTTGATGGTGTATTTGTATTATTTTCTGAGACACAGCTAAGGGTTGTATTTGTATTTTGGAAAATAACACAGCTTGGGGGTGTATTTGTATTATTTTCCGAGATACAGCTCAGGGTTGTATTTGTATTTTGCAAAATAAATCAGCTTGGGGGTGTATTTGTATTATTTTAGGAGATACAGCTAAGGGTTGTATTTTTATTTTTGAAAATAAACGAGCTTGGGGGTGTATATGTGTTATTTTCTGAGATACAGCTAAGGGCTGTATTTGTATTTTTGAAAATAACACATCTTTGGGGTGTATTTGTATTATTTTCCGAGACACAGCTCAGGGTTGTATTTGTATGTTTAAAAATAACACATCTTGTGGGTGTACTTGTATTATTTTCCAAGATACAGCTATGCGTTGTATTTGTATATTTGAAAATAACACAGCTTGGGAGTGTATTTGTATTATTTTCCAACATACAGCTATCGGTTGTATTTGGATTTTTGAAAATAACACAGCTTGGGGGAGTATTTGTATTATTTTCCGAGATACAGCTAAAAGTTTTATTTGTATTTTTGAAAGTAACACAGTATGGGGATGTATTTCTATTATTTTCCGAGATTCAGCTAAGGTTTGCATTTGCATTTTTGAAAATAACACATCTTGTGTGTGTACTTGTATTATTTTAAAAGATACAGCTATGGGTTGTATTTGTATTTTTGAAAATAACACAGCTTGGGGGTGTATTTGTATTATTTTCCAACATACAGCTAAGGGTTGTATTTGTATTTTTGAAAATAACACAGCTTGTGGGTGTATTTGTATTATTTTCCGAGATACAGCTCAGGGTTGTATTTGTATTTTTGAAAATAACACAGCTTGTGGGTGTATTTATATTATTTTCCGAGATACAACTAAGGTTTGTATTTGTATTTTTGAAAATAACACAAATTGGGGGTGTATTTGTATTATTTTCCGGGATACAGCTAAGGGTTTTATTTGTATTTTTGAAAATCACCCAGCTTGGGGGTGTATTTGTATTATTTTCCGAGATATAGCTATCGGTTGTATTAGTATTTTGGAAAATAACACAGCTTGGGGGTGTATTTGTATTATTTTCCGATATACAGCTAAGGGTTGTATTTGCATTTTTGAAAATAAAAGAGCTTTGGGGTGTATTTGTATTAATTTCCGAGATACATCTAAGGTTTGTATTTGTATTTTTGAAAGTAACGCAGCTTGGGGGTGTATTTGTATTATTTTCCGAGATACAGCTAAGGGTTGTATTTGTATTTTTGAAAATAACACAGTTTGGGCGTGTATTTGTATTATTATCCGAGTTACAGCTAAGGGTGGTATTTGTATTTTGGAAAATAACACACCTTGGGGGTGTATTTGTATTATTTTCTGAGATACAGATAAGGGTTGTATTTAATTTTTGAAAATAACGCAGCTTGTGGGTGTATTTGTATTATTTTCCGAGATACAGCTAAGGGTTTTTTTTATATTTTTGAAAACAACGCAGTTTGGGGGTATATTTGTATTATTTTCCAAGATAAAGCTAAGGGTTTTATTTGTATTTTTGAAAACAACGCATCTTCGGGGAGTATTTGTATTATTTTCCGAAATACAGCTAAGGTTTGTATTTGTACTTTTGAAAATAACGCAGCTTGTGGGTGTATTTGTATTATTTTCCGAGATACATCTTACTGTTTTATTTGTATTTTTGAAAATAACGCAGCTTGGGGGTGTATTTTTATAATTTTCTGAGATACAGCTAAGGTTTTTATTTGTATTTTTGAAAATAACGCAGCTTGGGGGTGTATTTGTATTATTTTCCGTGATACAGCTTACTGTTTTATTTGTATTTTTGAAAATAACGCAGCTTGGGGGTGTATTTGTATTATTTACCCAGATACAGCTAATGTTTGTATTTGTATTTTGGAAAATAACACAGCTTCGGGGTGTATTTGTATTTTTTTCTGAGATACAGCTCAGGGTTGTATTTGTATTTTTGAAAATGACACAGCTTGGCTGTGTATTTGTATTATTTTTCGAGATACAGCTAACGGTTGTATTTCCATTTTTGAAAATATTGCTGCTTGGGGGTGTATTTGTATTATTTTCCGAGATACAGCTAAGATTTGTATTTCTTTTTTGAAAATAACGCAGCATGGGGGTGTATTTGTATTATTTTCCGAGATACAGCTAAGGGTTGTGTTTGTATTTTCGAAAATAACACAAATTGGGCGTGTATTTGTATTATTTTCCGAGATACAGCTAAGGTTTGTCTTTGTATTTTTAAAAATAACACAGCTTGGGGGTGTTTTTGTATTATTTTCCGAGATACAGCTCAGGATTCTATTTGTATTTTTGAAAATAACACAGATTGGTGTTATATTTGTATTATTTTCCGCGATACAGCTAAGGTTTGTATTTGTATTTTTGAAAATAACGCAGCTTGGTAGTGTATTTGTATTATTTTCCGAGATACAGCTAAGGTTTGTATTTGTATTTTTGAAAATAACACAGCTTGGTGGTGTATTTGTATTATTTACCCAGATACAGCTAAGGTTTGTATTTGTATTTTGGAAAATAACAGAGCTTGGGGGTGTATTTGTATTATTTTCCGAGATACAGCTCAGGGTTGTATTTGTATTTTTGAAAATGACACAGCTTGGGTGTGTATTTGTATTATTTTTCGAGATACAGCTTACGGTTGTATTTCTATTTTTGAAAATAATGCAGTTTGGGGGTGTATTTGTATTATTTTCCGAGATACAGCTAAGGTTTCTATTTGTATTTTTGAAAATAACGCAGCTGGGGGTGTATTTGTGTTATTTTCCGAGATACAGCTAAGGGTTGTGTTTGTATTTTCGAAAATAACACAAATTGGGGTTGTATTTGAATTATTTTCCGAGATACAGCTAAGGGTTGTCTTTGTATTTTTAAAAAAAACATGGCTTGTGGGTGTTTTTGTATTATTTTCTGAGATAGAGCTCAGGATTCTATTTGTATTTTTGAAAATAACACAGATTGGGGTTATATTTGTATTATTTTCCGAGATACAGCTAAGGGTTGTATTTGTATTTTTGAAAATAACGCAGCTTGGGGGTGTATTTGTATTATTTTCCGAGATATAGCTAAGAGTTGTACTTCTATTTTTGAAAATAACACAGCTTGGGGGTGTATTTGTATTATGTTCCGAGATACAGCTAAGTGTTGTGTTTGTATTTTTGAAAATAACACAGTTTGAAGGTGAATTTGTATTATTTTCTGAAATACAGCTGAGGGTTGTATTTGTATTTTTGAAAATAAGAGAGCTTTGGCTTGTTATTGTATTATTTTCTGAGATACAGCTAAGGGTTGTATTTGTATTTTGGAAAATAACGCAGCTTGGGGTTGTTTTTTATTATTTTCCGAGATACAGCTAAGTCTTGAATTTGTATTTTTGAAAATAGCGCAGCTTAGGGGTGTATTTGTATTATTTTGTGAGATACAGCTAAGGGTTTTATTTGTATTTTTGAAAATAACACAGCTTGGGGCTGTTTTTGTATTATTTTCCGAGATACAGCTCAGGATTCTATTTGTATTTTTGAAAATAACACAGCTTGATGGTGTATTTGTATTATTTTCTGAGACACAGCTAAGGGTTGTATTTGTATTTTTGAAAATGACAGAGCTTGGGCTAGTTTTTGTATTATTTTCCGAGATACAGCTAAGGGTTGTATTTGTATTTTTGAAAATAACACAGCTTGGGTGTGTATTTGTATTATTTACCGAGATACAGCTAAGGGTTGTAGTTGTATTTTTGAAAATAACACAGCTTTTGGGTTTATTTGTATTATTTTTCGAGATACAGCTAAGGGTTGTATTTGTGTTTTTGAAAATATCACAGCCTGGGTGTGTATTTGTATTATTTTCAAAGATACAGCTAAGGCTTGTATTTGCATTTTTGAAAATAACATATATTGTGGGTGAACATGTATTATTTTCCGATATACAGCTATCGGATGTATTTGTATTTTTGAATATAACAAAGCTTGGGGATGTAATTGTATTATTTTCCAAGATACAGCAATGGGTTTTATTTGTATTTTGGAAAATTACACAGCTTGGGGGTGTATTTGTACTATTTTCTGAAATACAGCTCAGGGTTGTATTTGTATTTTTTAAAATAACACAGCTTGGGGGGTATTTGTATTATTTTCCGAGATACAGATAAGGGTTGTATTTGTATTTTTGAAAACAACACAGCTTGGGGGTGTATTTGTATTATTTTTCCGAGATACAGCTAAGGGTCCTATTTGTATTTTTGAAAATAACGCAGCTTGGGGTGTATTTGTATTATTTTCCGAGATACAGCTAAGGGTTGTATTTGTATTATGGAAAATAACGCAGATTGGGGTTGTTTTTTATTATTTTCCGAGATACTGCTAAGGCTTGTACTTGTATTTTTGAAAATAGGGCAGTTTAGAGGTGTATTTGTATTATTTTCCGAGATACAGCTAAGGGTTGTATTTCTATTTTTGAAAATAACACAACTTGTGGGTGTATTTGTATTATTTTCCGAGATACAGCTAAGGGTTGTGTTTGTATTTTTGAAAATAACACAGCTTGGGGGTGTATTTGTTTTATTTTCCGAGATACAGCTCAGGTTTGTGTTTGTATTTTTGAAAATAACACAGCTTGGGGGTGTATTTCTATTATTATCCGAGATATAGCTCAGGGTTGTATTTGTATTTTTGAAAATAACACAACTTGGGGGTGTATTTGTATTATTTTCCAAGATACAGCTATGGGTTGTATTTGTATTTTGGAAAATTACACAGCTTAGGGGTGTATTTGTATTATTTTCTGAGATACAGCTCAGGGTTGTATTTGTATTTTGTAAAATAACACAGCTTGGGGGGTATTTGTGTTATTTTCCGAGATACAGAAAAGGGTTGTATTTGTATTTTTGAAAATAACAGAGCTTGGGGGTTTATTTGTATTATTTTCCGAGATACAGCTAAGGGTTCTATTTGTATTTTTAAAAATAACGCAGCTTGGTGTGTATTTGCATTATTTTCCGAGATACAACTAAGGGTTGTATTTGTATTTTGGAAAATAACGCAGCTTGTGGTTGTTTTTTATTATTTTCCAAGATACAGCTAAGGCTTGTATTTGTATTTTTGAAAATAGCGCAGCTTAGAGGTGTATTTGTATTATTTTCCGAGATACAGCTAAGGGTTGTATTTGTATTTTTGAAAATAACGCAGCTTGGGTGTCTATTTGTATTATTTTCTGACATACAGCTAAGGTTTGTATTTGTGTTTTTGAAAATAAGGCAGCTTGGTGGTGTATTTGTATTATTTTGCGAGATACAGCTAAGGGTTGTATTTGTATTTTTGAAAATAACACAGCTTGGGTGTGTATTTGTATTATTTTCCCAGATACAGCTAAGGTATGTATTGTGATTTTGGAAAATAATACAGCTTGGGGGTGTATTAGTATTATTTTCCGAGATAGAGCTAAGGTCTGTACTTGTATTTTTGAAAATAACACAGCTTGGTGGTGTATTTGTATTATTTCTGAGATACAGTTAAGGGTTGTATTTGTATTTTTGAAAATAAGAGAGTTTGGGCTTGTTTTTGTATTATTTTCCGAGATACAGCTAAGGGTTGTATTTCTATTTTGGAAAATAACACAGCTTGGGGTTGTTTTTTATTATTTTCCGAGATACATCTACGTCTTGTATTTGTATTTTTGAAAATAGCGCAGCTTAGGGGTGTATTTGTATTATTTTCCGAGATACAGCTAAGGGTTGTATTTGTATTTTTGAAAATAACGCAGCTTGGGTGTGTATTTGTATTATTTTCTGACATACTGCTAAGGTTTGTATTTGTATTTTTGAAAATAAGGCAGCTTGGTGGTGTATTTGTATTATTTTGCGGGATACAGCTAAGGGTTGTATTTTTATTTTTGAAAATAACACAGCTTGGGTGTGTATTTGTATTGTTTTCCCAGATACAGCTAAGGTTTGTATTGTGATTTTGGAAAATAATACAGCTTGGGGGTGTATTAGTATTATTTTCCAAGATACAGCTAAGGGCTGTATTAGTATTTTTGAAAATAACACAGCTTGATGGTGTATTTGTATTATTTTCTGAGACACAGCTAAGGGTTGTATTTGTATTTTTGAAAATAACACAGCTTGGGTGTGTATTTGTATTATTTTCCGAGATACAGCTCAGGGTTGTATTTGTATTTTGCAAAATAACTCAGCTTGGGGGTGTATTTGTATTATTTTCCGAGATACAGCTAAGGGTTGTATTTTTATTTTTGAAAATAAACGAGCTTGGGGGTGTATATGTGTTATTTTCTGAGATACAGCTAAGGGCTGTATTTGTATTTTTGAAAATAACACATCTTTGGGGTGTATTTGTATTATTTTCCGAGACACAGCTCAGGGTTGTATTTGTATGTTTGAAAATAACACATCTTGTGGGTGTACTTGTATTATTTTCCAAGATACAGCTATGCGTTGTATTTGTATATTTGAAAATAACACAGCTTGGGAGTGTATTTGTATTATTTTCCAACATACAGCTATCGGTTGTATTTGGATTTTTGAAAATAACACAGCTTGGGGGAGTATTTGTATTATTTTCCGAGATACAGCTAAGGGTTTTATTTGTATTTTTGAAAGTAACACAGCATGGGGGTGTATTTCTATTATTTTCCGAGATTCAGCTAAGGTTTGCATTTGCATTTTTGAAAATAACACATCTTGTGTGTGTACTTGTATTATTTTAAAAGATACAGCTATGGGTTGTATTTGTATTTTTGAAAATAACACAGCTTGGGGGTGTATTTTTATTATTTTCCAACATACAGCTAAGGGTTGTATTTGTATTTTTGAAAATAACACAGCTTGTGGGTGTATTTGTATTATTTTCCGAGATACAGCTCAGGGTTGTATTTGTATTTTTGAAAATAACACAGCTTGTGGGTGTATTTATATTATTTTCCGAGATACAACTAATGTTTCTATTTGTATTTTTGAAAATAACACAAATTGGGGGTGTATTTGTATTATTTTCCGGGATACAGCTAAGGGTTGTATTTCTATTTTTGAAAATAACATATCTTGGGGGTGTATTTGTATTATTTTCCGAGATACAGCTAAGGGTTGTATTTGTATTTTTGAAAATAACACAGCTTGGGGGTGTTTTTGTATTATTTTCCGCGATACAGCTCAGGGTTTTATTTGTATTTTTGAAAATCACCCAGCTTGGGGGTGTATTTGTATTATTTTCCGAGATATAGCTATCGGTTGTATTAGTATTTTGGAAAATAACACAGCTTGTGGGTGTATTTGTATTATTTTCCGATATACATCTAAGGGTTGTATTTGCATTTTTGAAAATAAAAGAGCTTTGGGGTGTATTTGTATTAATTTCCGAGATACATCTAAGGTTTGTATTTGTATTTTTGAAAGTAACGCAGCTTGGGGGTGTATTTGTATTATTTTCCGAGATACAGCTAAGGGTTGTATTTGTATTTTTGAAAATAACACAGTTTGGGCGTGTATTTGTATTATTATCCGAGTTACAGCTAAGGGTGGTATTTGTATTTTGGAAAATAACACACCTTGGGGGGGGTATTTGTATTATTTTCCGAGATACAGATAAGGGTTGTATTTGAATTTTTTAAAATAACGCAGCTTGTGGGTGTATTTGTATTATTTTCCGAGATACAGCTAAGGGTTTTTTTTATATTTTTGAAAACAACGCAGTTTGGGGGTATATTTGTATTATTTTCCGAGATAAAGCTAAGGGTTTTAATTGTATTTTTGAAAACAACGCATCTTCGGGGTGTATTTGTATTATTTTCCGAAATACAGCTAAGTTTTGTATTTGTATTTTTGAAAATAACGCAGGTTGGGGGTGTATTTGTATTATTTTCCGAGATACAGCTTACTGTTTTATTTGTATTTTTGAAAATAACGCAGCTTGGGGGTGTATTTGTATTATTTTCTGAGATACAGCTAAGGTTTGTATTTGTATTTTTGAAAATAACGCAGCTTGGGAGTGTATTTGTATTATTTTCCGTGATACTGCTTACTGTTTTATTTGTATTTTTTAAAATAACGCAGCTTGGGGGTGTATTTGTATTATTTGCCCAGATACAGCTAATGTTTTTATTTGTATTTTGGAAAATAACACAGCTTCGGGGTGTATTTGTATTATTTTCTGAGATACAGCTCAGGGTTGTATTTGTATTTTTGAAAATGACACAGCTTGGCTGTGTATTTGTATTATTTTTCGAGATACAGCTAACGGTTGTATTTCCATTTTTGAAAATATTGCTGCTTGGGGGTGTATTTGTATTATTTTCCGAGATACAGCTAAGATTTGTATTTCTTTTTTGAAAATAACGCAGCATGGGGGTGTATTTTTATTATTTTCCGAGATACAGCTAAGGGTTGTGTTTGTATTTTCGAAAATAACACAAATTGGGCGTGTATTTGTATTATTTTCCGAGATACAGCTAAGGGTTGTCTTTGTATTTTTAAAAATAACACAGCTTGGGGGTGTTTTTGTATTATTTTCCGAGATACAGCTCAGGATTCTATTTGTATTTTTGAAAATAACACAGATTGGTGTTATATTTGTATTATTTTCCGCGATACAGCTAAGGGTTGTATTTGTATTTTTGAAAATAACGCAGCTTGGGGGTGTATTTGTATTATTTTCCGAGATACAGCTAAGGTTTGTATTTGTATTTTTGAAAATAACACAGCTTGGTGGTGTATTTGTATTATTTACCCAGATACAGCTAAGGTTTGTATTTGTATTTTGGAAAATAACACAGCTTGGGTGTGTATTTGTATTATTTTCCGAGATACAGCTCAGGGTTGTATTTGTATTTTTGAAAATGACACAGCTTGGGTGTGTTTTTGTATTATTTTTCGAGATACAGCTTACGGTTGTATTTCTATTTTTGAAAATAATGCAGCTTGGGGGTGTATTTGTATTATTTTCCGAGATACAGCTAAGGTTTCTATTTGTATTTTTGAAAATAACGCAGCTTGGGGGTGTATTTGTGTTATTTTCCGAGATACAGCTAAGGGTTGTGTTTGTATTTTCGAAAATAACACAAATTGGGGGAGTATTTGAATTATTTTCCGAGATACAGCTAAGGGTTGTCTTTGTATTTTTAAAAATAACATGGCTTTTAGGTGTTTTTGTATTATTTTCTGAGATAGAGCTCAGGATTCTATTTGTATTTTTGAAAATAACACAGATTGGGGTTATATTTGTATTATTTTCCGAGATACAGCTAAGGGTTGTATTTGTATTTTTGAAAATAACGCAGCTTGGGGGTGTAATTTTATTATTTTCCGAGATATAGCTAAGAGTTGTACTTCTATTTTTGAAAATAACACAGCTTGGGGGTGTATTTGTATTATGTTCCGAGATACAGCTAAGTGTTGTGTTTGTATTTTTGAAAATAACACAGTTTGAAGGTGAATTTGTATTATTTTCTGAAATACAGCTGAGGGTTGTATTTGTATTTTTGAAAATAAGAGAGCTTTGGCTTGTTTTTGTATTATTTTCCGAGATACAGCTAAGGGTTGTATTTGTATTTTGGAAAATAACGCAGCTTGGGGTTGTTTTTTATTATTTTCCGAGATACAGCTAAGTCTTGTATTTGTATTTTTGAAAATAGCGCAGCTTAGGTGTGTATTTGTATTATTTTGTGAGATACAGCTAAGGGTTTTATTTGTATTTTTGAAAATAACACAGCTTGGGGCTGTTTTTGTATTATTTTCCGAGATACAGCTCAGGATTCTATTTGTATTTTTGAAAATAACACAGCTTGATGGTGTATTTGTATTATTTTCTGAGACACAGCTAAGGGTTGTATTTGTATTTTTGAAAATGACAGAGCTTGGGCTAGTTTTTGTATTATTTTCCGAGATACAGCTAAGGGTTGTATTGGTATTTTTGACAATAACACAGCTTGGGTGTGTATTTGTATCATTTACCGAGATACAGCTAAGGGTTGTAGTTGTATTTTTGAAAATAACACAGCTTTTGGGTTTATTTGTATTATTTTTCGAGATACAGCTAAGGGTTGTATTTGTGTTTTTGAAAATAACACAGCCTGGGTGTGTATTTGTATTATTTTCAAAGATACAGCTAAGGCTTGTATTTGCATTTTTGAAAATAACATATCTTGTGGGTGAACATGTATTATTTTCCAATATACAGCTATCGGTTGTATTTGTATTTTTGAATATAACACAGCTTTGGTTTGTATTTGTATTATTTTCCGATATACAGCTGTGGGTTGTATTTGTATTTTTGAAAATAACCGAGCTTGGGGGTGTATTTTTATTATTTTCCGAGATACAGCTAAGGTTTGTATTTCTATTTTTGAAAATAACACAGCTTGGGGGTGTTTTTGTATTATTTTCCAAGATACAGCTCAGGGTTGTATTTGCAATTTTGAAAATATCGAAGCTTGGGGTTGTATTTGTATTATTTTCCGAGTTACAGCTCAGGGTTGTATTTGAATTTTGGAAAATAACACAGCTTGGGGGTGTATTTGTATTATTTTCCGAGATACAGCTAAGGGTTGTATTTGTATTTTGGAAAATAACACAGCTTGGGGGAGTATTTGTATTATTTTCCGAGATAAAGCTATGGGTTGGATTTGTATTTTTGAAAATAAATCTGCTTGGGGGTGTATTTCTATTATTATCCGAGATACAGCTCAGGGTTGTATTGGTATTTTTGAAAATAACGCAGCTTGGGGGTGTATTTGTATTATTTTCCAAGATACAGCTATGGGTTGTATTTGCATTTTTGAAAATAACACAGCTTGGGGGTGTATTTGTATTATTTTCGGAGATACACCTTAGGGTTGTATTTGTATTTTGGAAAATAACATAGCTTGGGGGTGTATTTGTATAATTACCCGAGATAGATCTCAGGGTTGTATTTGTATTTTTGAAAATAACACAGCTTGGGGGTGTATTTGTATTATTTTCCGAGATACAGCTATGGGTTGTATTTGTATTTTTAAAAATAACACAGTTTGAAGTTGTATTTGTATTATTTTCTGAGATACAGCTCAGGGTTGTATTTGTATTTTTGAATATAATACAGCTTTGTGGTGTTTTTGTATTATTTTCCAAGATACAGCCATGGGTTGTATTTGTATTTTTGAAAGTAACACAGTTTGGGGCTGTATTTGTATTATTTTCCGATGTACAGCTCAGGACTGTATTTGTGTTTTGCAAAATAACACAGCTTGTGGGTGTATTTGTATTATTTTCCGAGATACAGCTAAGGGTTGTATTTGTATTATTGAAAATAAACGAGCTTGTGTGTTTATTTGTATTATTTTCTGAGATACAGCTAAGGGCTGTATTTGTATTTTTGAAAATAAAACAGCTTGGGTGTGTATTTGTATTATTTTCCGAGATTCTGCTATGGGTTGTATTTGTATTTTTGAAAATAACGCAGTTTGGTGGTGTATTTGTATTATATTCTGAGATACATTTCAGAGTTGTATTTGTATTTTTGAAAATAACACGATTTGGGGGAGTATTTGTATTATTTTCCAAGATACAGCTATGGGTTGTATTTGTATTTTTGAAAATAACACAGCTTGGGGGGTATTTGTATTATTTTCCGATATACAGCTCAGGGTTTTTTTTGTATTTTGGAAAATAACACAGCTTGGGGGTGTATTTATATTATTTTCCAAGATACAGCTATGGGTTTTATTTGTATTTTTGAAAATAACACAGCTTGGCGGTGTATTTGTATTATTTTCCGAGATACAGCTAAGGGTTTTATTTGTATTTTTGAAAATAACACATCTTGTGGGTCTATTTGTATTATTTTCCGAGATACAACTATGGGTTGTATATGTATTTTTGAAAAAAACACAGCTTCTGGGTGTATTTGTATTATTTTCCAAGATACAGCTATGGGTTTTATTTTTGTTTTTGAAAATTACACAGCTTGGGGGTGTATTTGTATTATTTTCCCAGATACAGCTCAGGTTTGTATTTGTATTTTTGAAAATAACACGGCTTGGGGGTGAATTTGTATTATATTCCAAGATACTGCTGTGTGTTTTATTTGTATTTTTGAAAATAACACAGCTTGGGGGTGTATATGTATTATTTTCCAAGATACAGCTATGGGTTGTATTTGTATTTTTGAAAATAACACAGCTTGGGGGTGTATTTGTATTATTTTCCGAGATGCAGCTCAGGGTTGTATTTGTATTTTGCAAAATAACACAGCTTAGGGGTGTATTTGTATTATTTTCCGAGATGCAGCTATGGGTTGTATTTGTATTTCTGAAAATAAACGAGGTTGGGTGTATATTTGTAATATTATCTGAGATACAGCTAAGGGATGTATTTATATTTTTGAAATAACACAGCTTTGGGTGTATTTGTATTACTTTCAGAGATACAGTTGTGCGTTGTATTTGTATTTTTGAAAATAACAGAGCTTAGGGGTGTATTTGCATTATTTTCCGAGATACAGCTAAGGATTTTATTTGTATTTTTGAAAATAACACAGCTTGTGGGAGTATTTGTATTATTTTCCGAGATACAGCTATGGGTTTTATTTGTATTTTTGAAAATAACACAGCTTGGGGGTGTATTTCTATTATTATCCGATATACAGTTCACTGTTGGATTTGTATTTTTGAAAATAACACAGCTTGGGGGCGTATTTGTATTATTTTCCAAGATACGGCTATGGGTTGTATTTCTATTTTTGAAAATAACACAGCTTGTGGGTGTATTTGTATTACTTTCCGAGATACAGCTGTGGGTTGTATTTGTATTTTTGAAAATAACAGAGCTTGGGGGTGTATTTTTATTATTTTCCGAGATACAGCTAAGGGATGTATTTGTATTTTTGAAAATAACACAGATTGGGGGTGTTTTTGTATTATTTTCCGAGATACAGTTCAGGGTTGTATTTGTATTTTTGAAAATAACACATCTAGGGGGTGTATTTGTATTATTTTCCGAGATACAACTAAGGATTGTATTTGTATTTTTGAAAATAACACAGCTTGGGGGTGTATTTGTATTACTTTCCAAGATACAGCTAAAAGTTTTATTTCTATTTTTGAAAATAACATTTTTTGGTGGTGTATTTGTATTATTTTCCGAGATACAGCTATGGGTTGTATTTGTATTTTTGAAAATAACACAGCTTGGGGGTGTATTTGTATTATTTTCCGAGATACAGCTAAGGGTTGTATTTCTATTTTTGAAAATAACACAGCTTGGGGGTGTATTTGTCTTATTTTCCGAGATACAGATAAGGGTTGTATTTGTATTTTTGAAAATAACACAGCTTGGGGGTGTATTTTTATTATTTTCCGAGAAACTGCTATGGATGGTATTTGTATTTTTGAAAATAACACAGCTTGGGGGTGTATTTGTATTATTTTCCCAGATACATCTCAGGATTGTATTTGTATTTTTGAAAATAACACAGCTTGGGGGTGTATTTATATTATTTTCCGAGATACAGCTCAGGGTTGTATTTGTATTTTTGAATATAATACAGCTTTGTGGTGTTTTTGTATTATTTTCCAAGATAAAGCCATGGGTTGTATTTGTATTTTTGAAAGTAACACAGTTTGGGGCTGTAATTTTATTATTTTCCGAGGTACAGCTCTGGACTGTATTTGTGTTTTGCAAAATAACACAGCTTGGGGTTGTATTTGTATTATTTTCTGAGATACAGCTAATGGTTGTATTTGTATTATTGAAAATAAACGAGCTTGGGGGTGTATTTGTATTATTTTCTGAGATACAGCTAAGGGCTGTATTTGTATTTTTGAAAATAACACAGCTTGGGTGTGTATTTGTATTATTTTCCGAGATACTGCTATTGGTTGTATTTGTATTTTTAAAAATAACACAGTTTGGGGGTGTATTTGTATTATATTCTGAGATACATTTCAGAGTTGTATTTGTATTTTTGAAAATAACACGATTTGGGGGAATATTTGTATTATTTTCGAAGATACAGCTATGGGTTCTATTTGTATTTTTGAAAATAACACAGCTTGGGGTGTATTTGTATTATTTTCCGATATACAGCTCAGGGTTTTATTTGTATTTTGGAAAATAACACAGCTTGGGGGTGTATTTATATTATTTTCCAAGATACAGATATGGGTTTTATTTGTATTTTTGAAAGTAACACAGCGTGGCGGTGTATTTGTATTATTTTCCGAGATACAGCTAACGGTTTTATTTGTATTTTTGAAAATAACACATCTTGGGGGTATATTTGTATTATTTTCCGAGATACAACTAAGGGTTGTATATGTATTTTTGAAAATAACACAGCTTCTGGGTGTATTTGTATTATTTTCCAAGATACAGCTATGGGTTTTATTTTTGTTTTTGAAAATTACACAGCTTGGGGGTGTATTTGTATTATTTTCCCAGATACAGCTCAGGTTTGTATTTGTATTTTTGAAAATAACACGGCTTGTGGGTGAATTTGTATTATATTCCAAGATACAGCTGTGTGTTTTATTTGTATTTTTGAAAATAACACAGCTTGGGGGTGTATATGTATTATTTTCCAAGATACAGCTATGGGTTGTATTTGTATTTTTGAAAATAACACAGCTTGGGGGTATATTTGTATTATTTTCCGAGATGCAGCTCAGGGTTGTATTTGTATTTTGCAAAATAACACAGCTTAGGGGTGTATTTGTATTATTTTCCGAGATACAGCTATGGGTTGTATTTGTATTTCTGAAAATAAACGAGGTTGGGGGTGTATTTGTATTATTTTCTGAGATACAGCTAAGGGCTGTATTTATTTTTGAAAATAACACAGCTTTGGGGTGTATTTGTATTACTTTCAGAGATACAGTTGTGCGTTGTATTTGTATTTTTGAAAATAACAGAGCTTAGGGGTGTATTTGCATTATTTTCCGAGATACAGCTAAGGATTTTATTTGTATTTTTGAAAATAACACAGCTTGTGGGAGTATTTGTATTATTTTCCGAGATACAGCTATGGGTTGTATTTGTATTTTTGAAAATAACACAGCTTGGGGGTGTATTTCTATTATTATCCGATATACAGTTCAGTGTTGGATTTGTATTTTTGAAAATAACACAGCTTGGGGGTGTATTTGCATTATTTTCCAAGATACGGCTATGGGTTGTATTTCTATTTTAGAAAATAACACAGCTTGTGGGTGTATTTGTATTACTTTCCATGATACAGCTGTGGGTTGTATTTGTATTTTTGAAAATAACAGAGCTTGGGGGTGTATTTTAATTATTTTCCGAGATACAGCTAAGGGATGTATTTGTATTTTTGAAAATAACACAGATTGGGGGTGTTTTTGTATTATTTTCCGAGATACAGCTCAGGGTTGTATTTGTATGTTTGAAAATAACACAGCTTGGGTGTGTATTTTTATTATTTTCCGAGATGCAGCTAAGGATTGTATTTGTATTCTTGAAGATAACACAGCTTGGGGGAGTATTTGTATTATTTTCTGATATACAGCTCAGGGTTGTATTTGTATTTTTGAAAAAAATACAGCTTGGGGGTGTATTTGAATTATTTTCAGAGATAAAGGTAAGGGATTTATTTGTATTTTTGAAAAAAACCGAGCTTTGGTATGTATTTTTATTATTTTCCGAAATACAACTAAGGGCTGTATTTGTGTTTTTGAAAATAACACAGCTTGGGGGTGTATTTGTATTATTTTGCGATATACAGGTAAGGGCTGTATTTGTATTTTTGAAAACAACACAACTTGGGGGTGTATTTGTATTATTTTCCGAGATACACCTCAGGGTTGTATTTGTATTTTGCAAATAAACACAGCTTGTGGGTGTATTTGTATTTTTTTCCGAGATACAGCTAAGGGTTGTATTTGTATTTTTGTAAATAAACGAGTTTGGGGGTGTATTTGTATTATTTTCTGGGATACAGCTAAGGGCTGTATTTGTATTTTTGAAAATAACACAGTTTTGGGGTGTATTTGTATTATTTTCGAAGATACAGCTGTGGGTTGTATTTGTATTTTTGAAAATAACAGAGCTTGTGGGTGTATTTTTATTATTTTCCAAGATACAGCTATGTGTTTTATTTACATTTTTGAAAATAACACAGCTTGGGAGTGTATTTGTATTATTTTCCACCATACAGCTATCGGTTGTATTTGGATTTTTGGAAATAACACAGCTTGGGGGAGTATTTGTATTATTTTCCGAGATACAGCTAAGGGTTTTATTTGTATTTTTGAAAGTAACACAGCATGGGGGTTTATTTCTATTATTTTCCGAGATACAGCTAAGGTTTGCATTTGCATTTTTGAAAATAACACATCTTGTGTGTGTACTTGTATTATTTTAAAAGATACAGCTATGGGTTGTATTTGTATTTTTGAATATAACACAGGTTGGTTGTGTATTTGTATTATTTTCCAACATACAGCTAAGGGTTGTATTTGTATTTTTCAAAATAACACAGCTTGTGTGTGTATTTGTATTATTTTCCGAGATACAGCTAAGGGTTGTATTTCTATTTTTGAAAATAACACATCTTGGGGGTGTATTTGTATTATTTTCCGAGATACAGCTAAGGGTTGTATTTGTATTTTTGAAAATAACACAGCTTGGGGGTGTTTTTGTATTATTTTCCGCGATACAGCTCAGGGTTTTATTTGTATTTTTGAAAATAACCCAGCTTGGTGGTGTATTTGTATAATTTTCCGAGATACAGCTATCGGTTGTATTTGTATTTTGGAAAATAAAACAGTTTAGGGGTGTATTTTTCTTATTATCTGAGATACAGCTCAGGGTTGTATTTGTATTTTTGAAAATAACACAGCTTGGGGGTGTATTTGTTTTATTTTCCGAAATACATTTAAGGGTTTTATTTGTATTTCTGAAAATAAAAGAGCTTTGGGGTGTATTTGTATTAATTCCCGAGATACATCTAAGGTTTGTATTTGTATTTTTGAATATAACGCAGCTTGGTGGTGTATTTGTATTATTTTCCGAGATACAGCTAAGGGTTGTATTTGTATTTTTGAAAATAACACAGCTTGGGCGTGTATTTGTATTATTATCCGAGTTACAGCTAAGGGTGTTATTTGTATTTTGGAAAATAACACAGCTTGGGGGTGTATTTGTATTATTTTCCGAGATACAGATAAGGGTTGTATTTGAATTTTTGAAAATAACGCAGCTTGGGGGTGTATTTGTATTATTTTCCGTGATACAGCTAAGGGTTTTATTTGTATTTTTAAAAACAATGCAGCTTTGGGGTATATTTGTATTATTTTCCGAGATACAGCTAAGGGTTTTATTTTTATTTTTGAAAACAACGCATCTTCGGGGAGTATTTGTATTATTTTCTGAAATACAGCTAAGGTTTGTATTTGTATTTTTGAAAATAACACAGCTTGGGGGTGTAATTGTATTATTTTCCGAGATACAGCTAAGGGTTGTATATGTATTTTTGAAAATAACACAGTTTGGCGGTGTTTTTGTATTATTTTTCGAGATACAGCTCAGGATTGTATTTGTATTTTGCAAAATAACTCAGCTTGGGGGTGTATTTGTATTATTTTCCGAGATACAGCTAAGGGTTGTATTTTTATTTTTGAAAATAAACGAGCTTGGGGGTGTATTTGTGTTATTTTCTGAGATACAGCTAAGGGCTGTATTTGTATTTTTGAAAATAACTCAGCTTTGGGGTGTATTTGTATTATTGTCCGAGACACAGCTCAGGGTTGCATTTGTATTTTTGAAAATAACACATCTTGTGGGTGTACTTGTATTATTTTCCAAGATACAGCTATGCGTTGTATTTGTATATTTGAAAATAACACAGCTTAAGAGTGTATTTGTATTACTTTCCAACATACAGCTATCGCTTGTATTTGGATTTTTGAAAATAACACAGCTTGGGGGAGTATTTGTATTATTTTCCGAGATACAGCTAAGGGTTTTATTTGTATTTTTGAAAGTAACACAGCATGGGGGTGTATTTCTATTATTTTCCGAGATACAGCTAAGGTTTGCATATGCATTTTAGAAAATAACACATCTTGTGTGTGTACTTGTATTATTTTAAAAGATACAGCTATGGGTTGTATTTGTATTTTTGAAAATAACACAGCTTGGTTGTGTATTTGTATTATTTTCCAACATACAGCTAATGGTTGTATTTGTATTTTTGAAAATAACACAGCTTGTGGGTGTATTAGTATTATTTTCCGAGATAAAACGAAGGGTTGTATGTCTGTTTTTTAAAATAACACATCTTGGGGGTGTATTTGTATTATTTTCCGAGATACAGCTAAGGGTTGTATTTGTATTTTTGAAAATAACACAGCTTGGGGAGGTTTTTGTATTAATTTCCCCGATACAGCTCAGTGTTTTATTTGTATTTTTGAAAATAACCCAGCTTGGGGGTGTATTTGTATTATTTTCCGAGATACAGCTATCGGTTGTATTTGTATTTTGGAAAATAACATAGCTTGGGTTTGTAATTCTCTTATTATCTGAGATACAGCTCAGGGTTGTATTTGTATTTTTGAAAATAACACCGCTTGGGGGTGTATTTGTATTATTTTCCGAAATACAGCTAAGGATTTCATTTGTATTTTTGAAAATAAAAGAGCTTTGGGGTGTAATTGTATTAATTTCCGATATACATCTAAGGTTTATATTTGTATTTTTGAAAATAACGCAGCTTGGGGGTGTATTTGTATTATTTTCCGAGATACAGCTAAGGATTGTATTTGTATTTTTGAAAATAACACAGCTTGGGCGTGTATTTGTATTATTATCCGAGTTATAGCTAAGGGTGGTATTTGTATTTTGGAAAATAACACAGCTTGGGGGAGTATTTGTATTATTTTCCGAGATACAGATAAGGGTTTTATTTGAATTTTTGAAAATAACGCAGCTTGGGGGTGTATTTGTATTATTTTCCGAGACACAGCTAAGGTTTTTATTTGTATTTTTGAAAACAACGCAGCTTGGTGGTATATTTGTATTATTTTCTGAGATACAGCTAAGGGTTTTATTTGTATTTTTGAAAACAACGCATCTTCGGGGTGCATTTGTATTATTTTCCGAAATACAGCTAAGTTTTATATTTGTATTTTTGAAAATAACACAGACTGAAGGTGTATTTTTATCATTTTCCGAGATAAAGCTAAGGTTTGTATTTGTATTTTGGAAAATAACACAGCTTGGGGGTGTGTTTGTATTATTTTCCGAGATACAGATAAGGGCTGTATTTTTATTTTTGAAAATAACACAACTTGGGAGTGTATTTGTATTATTTTTCGAGATACAGCTAAGGGTTGTATTTGTATTTTTGAAAATAACACAGCTTGGTGGTGTTTTTGTATTATTTTTCGAGATACAGCTTAGGATTGTATTTTTATTTTTGAAAATAACACAGCTTGTGGGTGTATTTGTATTATTTTCCGAGATACAGCTAAGGGTTGCATTTGTATTTTTGAAAATAACGCATCTTGGGTGTGTATTTGTATTATTTTCCGAGATACAGCTAAGATTTGTATTTGTATTTTGGAAAATTGCACAGCTTGGGTGTGTATGTGTATTATTTTCCAAGATACAGCTGTGGGTTGTATTTGTATTTTTGAAAATAACACAGCTAGGGGTTGTATTTGTATTATTTTTCGAGGTACAGCTCAGGATTTTATTTGTATTTTTGAAAATAACACAGCTTGGGGGTGTATTTGTATTATTTTACGAGATACAGCTCAGGGTTGTATTTGTATTTTGCAAAATAAATCAGCTTGGGGGTGTTTTTGTATTATTTTCCGAGATACAGCTATGGGTTGTATTTGTATTTTTGAAAATAACGCATCTTGTGTGTGTATTTGTATTATTTTCCGAGATACAGCTAAGGTTTGTATTTGTATTTTTGAAAATAATACAGCTTGGTGGTGTATTTGTATTATTTACCCAGATACAGCTAAGGTTTGTATTTGTATTTTGGAAAATAACACAGCTTGGGGGTGTATTTGTATTATTTTCCGAGATACAGCTCAGGGTTGTATTTGTATTTTTGAAAATGACACTGCTTGGGTTTGTATTTGTATTATTTTTCGAGATACAGCTTACGGTTGTATTTCTATTTGTGAAAATAATGCAGCTTGTGGGTGAATTTGTATTATTTTCCGAGATACAGCTAAGGTTTCTATTTGTATGTTTGAAAATAACGCAGCTTGGGGGTGTATTTGTATTACTTTCCGAGATACGGCTAAGGGTTGTGTTTGTATTTTCGAAAATAACACAAATTGGGGGTGTATTTGAATTATTTTCCGAGATACAGCTAAGGGTTGTCTTTGTATTTTTAAAAATAACATGGCTTAGGGGTGTTTTTGTATTATTTTGTGAGATAGAGCTCAGGATTCTATTTGTATTTTTGAAAATAACACAAATTGGGGTTATATTTGTATTATTTTCCGAGCTACAGCTAAGGGTTGTATTTGTATTTTTGAAAATAACGCATCTTGGGTGTGTATTTGTATTATTTTCCGAGATACAGCTAAGGTTTGTATTTGTATTTTGGAAAATTACACAGCTTGGGGGTGTATGTGTATTATTTTCCAAGATACAGCTATGGGTTGTATTTGTATTTTTGAAAATAACACAGCTTGGGGGAGTATTTGTATTATTTTTCGAGATACAGCTCAGGATTTTATTTGTATTTTTGAAAATAACACAGCTTTGGGGTGTATTTGTATTATTTTACGAGATACAGCTCAGGGTTGTATTTGTATTTTGCAAAATAAATCAGCTTGGGGGTGTTTTTGTATTATTTTCCGAGATACCGCTAAGGGTTGTATTTGTATTTTTGAAAATAACGCAGCTTGAGGGTGTTTTTTATTATTTTCCGAGATACAGCTAAGGCTTGTATTTGTATTTTTGAAAAAGCGCAGCCTGGGGATGTATCTGTATTATTTTCGGAGATACAGCTAAGGGTTGTATTTGTATTTTTGAAAATAACACAACTTAGGGGTGTATTTGTATTATTTTCTGAGATACAGCTACGGGTTGTATTTGTATTTTCAAAATAACGCAGCTTGAGTGTGTATTTGTATTATTTACCGAGACACAGCTGAGGGTTGTATTTGTATTTTTGAAAATAACGCAGTTTAGGGGTGTACTTGTATTATTTTCTAAGATACAGCTATGTGTTGTATTTGTATATTTGAAAATAACACAGCTTGGGAGTGTATTTGTATTATTTTCCAACATACAGCTATCGGTTGTATTTGTATTTTTGAAAATAATACAGCTTGGGGGTGTATTTGTATTATTTTCCGAGTAACAGCTAAGGGTTTTATTTGTATTTTTGAAAATAACCGAGCATGGGGGTGTGTTTGTATTATTTTCTGAGATACAGCTAAGGGCTCTATTTGTATTTTTGAAAATAACACAGCTTGGGGGTGTATTTGTATTATTTTCCGAGTAACAGCTAAGGGTTTTATTTCTATTTTTGAAAATAACCGAGCTTGGGGGTGTGTTTGTATTATTTTCCGAGATACAGCTAAGGGCTGTATTTATATTTTTGAAAATAACACAACTTGGGGGTGTATATGTATTATTTTCGAAGATTCAGCTCTGGGTTGTATTTGTATTTTGGAAAATTACACAGCTTAGGGGTGTATTTGTATTATTTTCTGAGATACAGCTCAGGGTTGTATTTGTATTTTGTAAAATAACACAGCTTGGGGGGTATTTGTATTATTTTCCGAGATACAGATAAGGGTTGTATTTGTATTTTTGAAAATAACAGAGCTTGGGGTTGTATTTGTATTATTTTCCGAGATACAGCTAAGGGTTCTATTTGTATTTTTAAAAATAACGCAGCTTGGTGTGTATTTGCATTATTTTCCGAGATACAACTAAGGGTTGTATTTGTATTTTGGAAAATAACGCAGCTTAGGGGTGTATTTGTATTATTTTCCGAGATACAGCTAAGGGTTGTATTTGTATTTTTGAAAATAACGCAGCTTGGTTGTGTATTTGTATTATTTTCTGACATACTGCTAAGGTTTGTATTTGTATTTTTGAAAATAAGGCAGCTTGGTGGTGTATTTGTATTATTTTGCGGGATACAGCTAAGGGTTGTATTTTTATTTTTGAAAATAACACAGCTTGGGTGGGTATTTGTATTATTTTCAAAGATACAGCTAAGGTTTGTATTGTGATTTTGGAAAATAATACAGCTTGGGGGTGTATTAGTATTATTTTCCAAGATACAGCTAAGGGCTGTATTTGTATTTTTGAAAATAACACAGCTTGATGGTGTATTTGTATTATTTTCTGAGACACAGCTAAGGGTTGTATTTGTATTTTGGAAAATAACACAGCTTGGGGGTGTATTTGTATTATTTTCTGAGATACAGCTCAGGGTTGTATTTGTATTTTGCAAAATAACTCAGCTTGGGGGTGTATTTGTATTATTTTCCGAGATACAGCTAAGGTTTGTATTTTTATTTTTGAAAATAAACGAGCTTGGGGGTGTATATGTGTTATTTTCTGAGATACAGCTAAGGGCTGTATTTGTATTTTTGAAAATAACACATCTTTGGGGTGTATTTGTATTATTTTCCGAGACACAGCTCAGGGTTGTATTTGTATGTTTGAAAATAACACATCTTGTGGGTGTACTTGTATTATTTTCCAAGATACAGCTATGCGTTGTATTTGTATATTTGAAAATAACACAGCTTGGGAGTGTATTTGTATTATTTTCCAACATACAGCTATCGGTTGTATTTGGATTTTTGAAAATAAAACAGCTTGGGGGAGTATTTGTATTATTTTCCGAGATACAGCTAAGGGTTTTATTTGTATTTTTGAAAGTAACACAGCATGGGGGTGTATTTCTATTATTTTCCGAGATTCAGCTAAGGTTTGCATTTGCATTTTTGAAAATAACACATCTTGTGTGTGTACTTGTATTATTTTAAAAGATACAGCTATGGGTTGTATTTGTATTTTTGAAAATAACACAGCTTGGGGGTGTATTTGTATTATTTTTCAACATACAGCTAAGGGTTGTATTTGTATTTTTGAAAATAACACAGCTTGTGGGTGTATTTGTATTATTTTCCGAGATACAACTAAGGTTTGTATTTGTATTTTTGAAAATAACACAAATTGGGGGTGTATTTGTATTATTTTCCGGGATACAGCTAAGGGTTGTATTTCTATTTTTGAAAATAACATATCTTGGGGGTGTATTTGTATTATTTTCCGAGATACAGCTAAGGGTTGTATTTGTATTTTTGAAAATAACACAGCTTGGGGGTGTTTTTGTATTATTTTCCGCGATACAGCTCAGGGTTTTATTTGTATTTTTGAAAATCACCCAGCTTGGGGGTGTATTTGTATTATTTTCCGAGATATAGCTATCGGTTGTATTAGTATTTTGGAAAATAACACAGCTTGGGGGTGTATTTGTATTATTTTCTGATATACAGCTAAGGGTTGTATTTGCATTTTTGAAAATAAAAGAACTTTGGGGTGTATTTGTATTAATTTCCGAGATACATCTAAGGTTTGTATTTGTATTTTTGAAATTAACGCAGCTTGGTGGTGTATTTGTATTATTTTCCGAGATACAGCTAAGGGTTGTATTTGTATTTTTGAAAATAACACAGTTTGGGCGTGAATTTGTATTATTATCCGAGTTACAGCTAAGGGTGGTATTTGTATTTTGGAAAATAACACACCTTGGGGGTGTATTTGTATTATTTTCCGAGATACAGATAAGGGTTGTATTTGAATTTTTGAAAATAACGCAGCTTGTGGGTGTATTTGTATTATTTTCCGAGATACAGCTAAGGGTTTTTTTTTATATTTTTGAAAACAACGCAGTTTGGGGGTATATTTGTATTATTTTCCGAGATAAAGCTAAGGGTTTTATTTGTATTTTTGAAAACAACGCATCTTCGGGGAGTATTTGTATTATTTTCCGAAATACAGCTAAGGTTTGTATTTGTATTTTTGAAAATAACGCAGCTTGGGGGTGTTTTTGTATTATTTTCCGAGATACAGCTTACTGTTTTATTTGTATTTTTGAAAATAACGCAGCTTGGGGGTGTATTTGTATTATTTTCTGAGATACAGCTAAGGTTTGTATTTGTATTTTTGAAAATAACGCAGCTTGGGGGTGTATTTGTATTATTTTCCGTGATACAGCTTACTGTTTTATTTGTATTTTTGAAAATAACGCAGCTTGGGGGTGTATTTGTATTATTTACCCTGATACAGCAAATGTTTGTATTTGTATTTTGGAAAATAACACAGCTTCGGGGTGTATTTGTATTATTTTCTGAGATACAGCTCAGGGTTGTATTTGTATTTTTGAAAATGACACAGCTTGGCTGTGTATTTGTATTATTTTTCGAGATACAGCTAACGGTTGTATTTCCATTTTTGAAAATATTGCTGCTTGGGGGTGTATTTGTATTATTTTCCGAGATACAGCTGAGATTTGTAATTCTTTTTTGAAAATAACGCAGCATGGGGGTGTATTTGTATTATTTTCCGAGATACAGCTAAGGGTTGTGTTTGTATTTTTGAAAATAACACAAATTGGGCGTGTATTTGTATTATTTTCCGAGATACAGCTAAGGTTTGTCTTTGTATTTTTAAAAATAACACAGCTTGGGGGTGTTTTTGTATTATTTTCCGAGATACAGCTCAGGATTCTATATGTATTTTTGAAAATAACACAGATTGGTGTTATATTTGTATTATTTTCCGCGATACAACTAAGGGTTGTATTTGTATTTTTGAAAATAACGCAGCTTGGGGGTGTATTTGTATTATTTTCGGAGATACAGCTAAGGTTTGTATTTGTATTTTTGAAAATAACACAGCTTGGTGGTGTATTTGTATTATTTACCCAGATACAGCTAAGGTTTGTATTTGTATTTTGGAAAATAACACAGCTTGGGGGAGTATTTGTATTATTTTCCGAGATACAGCTCAGGGTTGTATTTGTATTTTTGAAAATGACACAGCTTGGGTGTGTATTTGTATTATTTTTCGAGATACAGCTCACGGTTGTATTTCTATTTTTGAAAATAATGCAGCTTGGGGGTGTATTTGTATTATTTTCCGAGATACAGCTAAGGTTTCTATTTGTATTTTTGAAAATAACGCAGCTTGGGGGTGTATTTGTGTTATTTTCCGAGATACAGCTAAGGGTTGTGTTTGTATTTTCGAAAATAACACAAATTGGGGGAGTATTTGAATTATTTTCCGAGATACAGCTAAGGGTTGTCTTTGTATTTTTAAAAATAACATGGCTTTTAGGTGTTTTTGTATTATTTTCTGAGATAGAGCTCAGGATTCTATTTGTATTTTTGAAAATAACACAGATTGGGGTTATATTTGTATTATTTTCCGAGATACAGCTAAGGGTTGTATTTGTATTTTTGAAAATAACGCAGCTTGGGGGTGTAATTTTATTATTTTCCGAGATATAGCTAAGAGTTGTACTTCTATTTTTGAAAATAACACAGCTTGGGGGTGTATTTGTATTATGTTCCGAGATACAGCTAAGTGTTGTGTTTGTATTTTTGAAAATAACACAGTTTGAAGGTGAATTTGTATTATTTTCTGAAATACAGCTGAGGGTTGTATTTGTATTTTTGAAAATAAGAGAGCTTTGGCTTGTTTTTGTATTATTTTCCGAGATACAGCTAAGGGTTGTATTTGTATTTTGGAAAATAACGCAGCTTGGGGTTGTTTTTTATTATTTTCCGAGATACAGCTAAGTCTTGTATTTGTATTTTTGAAAATAGCGCAGCTTAGGTGTGTATTTGTATTATTTTGTGAGATACAGCTAAGGGTTTTATTTGTATTTTTGAAAATAACACAGCTTGGGGCTGTTTTTGTATTATTTTCCGAGATACAGCTCAGGATTCTATTTGTATTTTTGAAAATAACACAGCTTGATGGTGTATTTGTATTATTTTCTGAGACACAGCTAAGGGTTGTATTTGTATTTTTGAAAATGACAGACCTTGGGCTAGTTTTTGTATTATTTTCCGAGATACAGCTAAGGGTTGTATTGGTATTTTTGACAATAACACAGCTTGGGTGTGTATTTGTATCATTTACCGAGATACAGCTAAGGGTTGTAGTTGTATTTTTGAAAATAACACAGCTTTTGGGTTTATTTGTATTATTTTTCGAGATACAGCTAAGGGTTGTATTTGTGTTTTTGAAAATAACACAGCCTGGGTGTGTATTTGTATTATTTTCAAAGATACAGCTAAGGCTTGTATTTGCATTTTTGAAAATAACATATCTTGTGGGTGAACATGTATTATTTTCCAATATACAGCTATCGGTTGTATTTGTATTTTTGAATATAACACAGCTTTGGTTTGTATTTGTATTATTTTCCGATATACAGCTGTGGGTTGTATTTGTATTTTTGAAAATAACCGAGCTTGGGGGTCTATTTTTATTATTTTCCGAGATACAGCTAAGGTTTGTATTTCTATTTTTGAAAATAACACAGCTTGGGGGTGTTTTTGTATTATTTTCCAAGATACAGCTCAGGGTTGTATTTGCAATTTTGAAAATATCGAAGCTTGGGGTTGTATTTGTATTATTTTCCGAGTTACAGCTCAGGGTTGTATTTGTATTTTGGAAAATAACACAGCTTGGGGGTGTATTTTTATTATTTTCCGAGATACAGCTAAGGGTTGTATTTGTATTTTGGAAAATAACACAGCTTGGGGGAGTATTTGTATTATTTTCCGAGATAAAGCTATGGGTTGGATTTGTATTTTTGAAAATAAATCTGCTTGGGGGTGTATTTCTATTATTATCCGAGATACAGCTCAGGGTTGTATTGGTATTTTTGAAAATAACGCAGCTTGGGGGTGTATTTGTATTATTTTCCAAGATACAGCTATGGGTTGTATTTGCATTTTTGAAAATAACACAGCTTGGGGGTGTATTTGTATTATTTTCGGAGATACACCTTAGGGTTGTATTTGTATTTTGGAAAATAACATAGCTTGGGGGTGTATTTGTATAATTACCCGAGATACATCTCAGGGTTGTATTTGTATTTTTGAAAATAACACAGCTTGGGGGTGTATTTGTATTATTTTCCGAGATACAGCTATGGGTTGTATTTGTATTTTTAAAAATAACACAGTTTGAAGTTGTATTTGTATTATTTTCTGAGATACAGCTCAGGGTTGTATTTGTATTTTTGAATATAATACAGCTTTGTGGTGTTTTTGTATTATTTTCCAAGATACAGCCATGGGTTGTATTTGTATTTTTGAAAGTAACACAGTTTGGGGCTGTATTTGTATTATTTTCCGATGTACAGCTCAGGACTGTATTTGTGTTTTGCAAAATAACACAGCTTGTGGGTGTATTTGTATTATTTTCCGAGATACAGCTAAGGGTTGTATTTGTATTATTGAAAATAAACGAGCTTGTGTGTGTATTTGTATTATTTTCTGAGATACAGCTAAGGGCTGTATTTGTATTTTTGAAAATAAAACAGCTTGGGTGTGTATTTGTATTATTTTCCGAGATTCTGCTATGGGTTGTATTTGTATTTTTGAAAATAACGCAGTTTGGTGGTGTATTTGTATTATATTCTGAGATACATTTCAGAGTTGTATTTGTATTTTTGAAAATAACACGATTTGGGGGAGTATTTGTATTATTTTCCAAGATACAGCTATGGGTTGTATTTGTATTTTTGAAAATAACACAGCTTGGGGGGTATTTGTATTATTTTCCGATATACAGCTCAGGGTTTTTTTTGTATTTTGGAAAATAACACAGCTTGGGGGTGTATTTATATTATTTTCCAAGATACAGCTATGGGTTTTATTTGTATTTTTGAAAATAACACAGCTTGGCGGTGTATTTGTATTATTTTCCGAGATACAGCTGAGGGTTTTATTTGTATTTTTGAAAATAACACATCTTGGGGGTCTATTTGTATTATTTTCCGAGATACAACTATGGGTTGTATATGTATTTTTGAAAAAAACACAGCTTCTGGGTGTATTTGTATTATTTTCCAAGATACAGCTATGGGTTTTATTTTTGTTTTTGAAAATTACACAGCTTGGGGGTGTATTTGTATTATTTTCCCAGATACAGCTCAGGTTTGTATTTGTATTTTTGAAAATAACACGGCTTGGGGGTGAATTTGTATTATATTCCAAGATACTGCTGTGTGTTTTATTTGTATTTTTGAAAATAACACAGCTTGGGGGTGTATATGTATTATTTTCCAAGATACAGCTATGGGTTGTATTTGTATTTTTGAAAATAACACAGCTTGGGGGTGTATTTGTATTATTTTCCGAGATGCAGCTCAGGGTTGTATTTGTATTTTGCAAAATAACACAGCTTAGGGGTGTATTTGTATTATTTTCCGAGATGCAGCTATGGGTTGTATTTGTATTTCTGAAAATAAACGAGGTTGGGGGTATATTTGTAATATTATCTGAGATACAGCTAAGGGATGTATTTATATTTTTGAAATAACACAGCTTTGGGTGTATTTGTATTACTTTCAGAGATACAGTTGTGCGTTGTATTTGTATTTTTGAAAATAACAGAGCTTAGGGGTGTATTTGCATTATTTTCCGAGATACAGCTAAGGATTTTATTTGTATTTTTGAAAATAACACAGCTTGTGGGAGTATTTGTATTATTTTCCGAGATACAGCTATGGGTTTTATTTGTATTTTTGAAAATAACACAGCTTGGGGGTGTATTTCTATTATTATCCGATATACAGTTCACTGTTGGATTTGTATTTTTGAAAATAACACAGCTTGGGGGCGTATTTGTATTATTTTCCAAGATACGGCTATGGGTTGTATTTCTATTTTTGAAAATAACACAGCTTGTGGGTGTATTTGTATTACTTTCCGAGATACAGCTGTGGGTTGTATTTGTATTTTTGAAAATAACAGAGCTTGGGGGTGTATTTTTATTATTTTCCGAGATACAGCTAAGGGATGTATTTGTATTTTTGAAAATAACACAGATTGGGGGTGTTTTTGTATTATTTTCCGAGATACAGTTCAGGGTTGTATTTGTATTTTTGAAAATAACACATCTAGGGGGTGTATTTGTATTATTTTCCGAGATACAACTAAGGATTGTATTTGTATTTTTGAAAATAACACAGCTTGGGGGTGTATTTGTATTACTTTCCAAGATACAGCTAAAAGTTTTATTTCTATTTTTGAAAATAACATTTTTTGGTGGTGTATTTGTATTATTTTCCGAGATACAGCTATGGGTTGTATTTGTATTTTTGAAAATAACACAGCTTGGGGGTGTATTTGTATTATTTTCCGAGATACAGCTAAGGGTTGTATTTCTATTTTTGAAAATAACACAGCTTGGGGGTGTATTTGTATTATTTTCCGAGATACAGATAAGGGTTGTATTTGTATTTTTGAAAATAACACAGCTTGGGGGTGTATTTGTATTATTTTCCGAGAAACTGCTATGGATGGTATTTGTATTTTTGAAAATAACACAGCTTGGGGGTGTATTTGTATTATTTTCCCAGATACATCTCAGGATTGTATTTGTATTTTTGAAAATAAAACAGCTTGGGGGTGTATTTGTATTATTTTCCGAGATACAGCTCAGGGTTGTATTTGTATTTTTGAATATAATACAGCTTTGTGGTGTTTTTGTATTATTTTCCAAGATAAAGCCATGGGTTGTATTTGTATTTTTGAAAGTAACACAGTTTGGGGCTGTAATTTTATTATTTTCCGAGGTACAGCTCTGGACTGTATTTGTGTTTTGCAAAATAACACAGCTTGGGGTTGTATTTGTATTATTTTCTGAGATACAGCTAATGGTTGTATTTGTATTATTGAAAATAAACGAGCTTGGGGGTGTATTTGTATTATTTTCTGAGATACAGCTAAGGGCTCTATTTGTATTTTTGAAAATAACACAGCTTGGGTGTGTATTTGTATTATTTTCCGAGATACTGCTATTGGTTGTATTTGTATTTTTAAAAATAACACAGTTTGGGGGTGTATTTGTATTATATTCTGAGATACATTTCAGAGTTGTATTTGTATTTTTGAAAATAACACGATTTGGGGGAATATTTGTATTATTTTCGAAGATACAGCTATGGGTTCTATTTGTATTTTTGAAAATAACACAGCTTGGGGTGTATTTGTATTATTTTCCGATATACAGCTCAGGGTTTTATTTGTATTTTGGAAAATAACACAGCTTGGGGGTGTATTTATATTATTTTCCAAGATACAGATATGGGTTTTATTTGTATTTTTGAAAGTAACACAGCGTGGCGGTGTATTTGTATTATTTTCCGAGATACAGCTAACGGTTTTATTTGTATTTTTGAAAATAACACATCTTGGGGGTATATTTGTATTATTTTCCGAGATACAACTAAGGGTTGTATATGTATTTTTGAAAATAACACAGCTTCTGGGTGTATTTGTATTATTTTCCAAGATACAGCTATGGGTTTTATTTTTGTTTTTGAAAATTACACAGCTTGGGGGTGTATTTGTATTATTTTCCCAGATACAGCTCAGGTTTGTATTTGTATTTTTGAAAATAACACGGCTTGTGGGTGAATTTGTATTATATTCCAAGATACAGCTGTGTGTTTTATTTGTATTTTTGAAAATAACACAGCTTGGGGGTGTATATGTATTATTTTCCAAGATACAGCTATGGGTTGTATTTGTATTTTTGAAAATAACACAGCTTGGGGGTATATTTGTATTATTTTCCGAGATGCAGCTCAGGGTTGTATTTGTATTTTGCAAAATAACACAGCTTAGGGGTGTATTTGTATTATTTTCCGAGATACAGCTATGGGTTGTATTTGTATTTCTGAAAATAAACGAGGTTGGGGGTGTATTTGTATTATTTTCTGAGATACAGCTAAGGGCTGTATTTATTTTTGAAAATAACACAGCTTTGGGGTGTATTTGTATTACTTTCAGAGATACAGTTGTGCGTTGTATTTGTATTTTTGAAAATAACAGAGCTTAGGGGTGTATTTGCATTATTTTCCGAGATACAGCTAAGGATTTTATTTGTATTTTTGAAAATAACACAGCTTGTGGGAGTATTTGTATTATTTTCCGAGATACAGCTATGGGTTGTATTTGTATTTTTGAAAATAACACAGCTTGGGGGTGTATTTCTATTATTATCTGATATACAGTTCAGTGTTGGATTTGTATTTTTGAAAATAACACAGCTTGGGGGTGTATTTGCATTATTTTCCAAGATACGGCTATGGGTTGTATTTCTATTTTAGAAAATAACACAGCTTGTGGGTGTATTTGTATTACTTTCCATGATACAGCTGTGGGTTGTATTTGTATTTTTGAAAATAACAGAGCTTGGGGGTGTATTTTTATTATTTTCCGAGATACAGCTAAGGGATGTATTTGTATTTTTGAAAATAACACAGATTGGGGGTGTTTTTGTATTATTTTCCGAGATACAGCTCAGGGTTGTATTTGTATTTTTGAAAATAACACAGCTTGGGTGTGTATTTTTATTATTTTCCGAGATACAGCTAAGGATTGTATTTGTATTCTTGAAGATAACACAGCTTGGGGGAGTATTTGTATTATTTTCTGATATACAGCTCAGGGTTGTATTTGTATTTTTGAAAAAAATACAGCTTGGGGGTGTATTTGAATTATTTTCAGAGATAAAGGTAAGGGATTTATTTGTATTTTTGAAAAAAACCGAGCTTTGGTATGTATTTTTATTATTTTCCGAAATACAACTAAGGGCTGTATTTGTGTTTTTGAAAATAACACAGCTTGGGGGTGTATTTGTATTATTTTGCGATATACAGGTAAGGGCTGTATTTGTATTTTTGAAAACAACACAACTTGGGGGTGTATTTGTATTATTTTCCGAGATACACCTCAGGGTTGTATTTGTATTTTGCAAATAAACACAGCTTGTGGGTGTATTTGTATTTTTTTCCGAGATACAGCTAAGGGTTGTATTTGTATTTTTGTAAATAAACGAGTTTGGGGGTGTATTTGTATTATTTTCTGGGATACAGCTAAGGGCTGTATTTGTATTTTTGAAAATAACACAGTTTTGGGGTGTATTTGTATTATTTTCGAAGATACAGCTGTGGGTTGTATTTGTATTTTTGAAAATAACAGAGCTTGTGGGTGTATTTTTATTATTTTCCAAGATACAGCTATGTGTCTTATTTACATTTTTGAAAATAACACAGCTTGGGAGTGTATTTGTATTATTTTCCACCATACAGCTATCGGTTGTATTTGGATTTTTGAAAATAACACAGCTTGGGGGAGTATTTGTATTATTTTCCGAGATACAGCTAAGGGTTTTATTTGTATTTTTGAAAGTAACACAGCATGGGGGTTTATTTCTATTATTTTCCGAGATACAGCTAAGGTTTGCATTTGCATTTTTGAAAATAACACATCTTGTGTGTGTACTTGTATTATTTTAAAAGATACAGCTATGGGTTGTATTTGTATTTTTGAATATAACACAGGTTGGTTGTGTATTTGTATTCTTTTCCAACATACAGCTAAGGGTTGTATTTGTATTTTTCAAAATAACACAGCTTGTGTGTGTATTTGTATTATTTTCCGAGATACAGCTAAGGGTTGTATTTCTATTTTTGAAAATAACACATCTTGGGGGTGTATTTGTATTATTTTCCGAGATACAGCTAAGGGTTGTATTTGTATTTTTGAAAATAACACAGCTTGGGGGTGTTTTTGTATTATTTTCCGCGATACAGCTCAGGGTTTTATTTGTATTTTTGAAAATAACCCAGCTTGGTGGTGTATTTGTATAATTTTCCGAGATACAGCTATCGGTTGTATTTGTATTTTGGAAAATAACACAGTTTAGGGGTGTATTTTTCTTATTATCTGAGATACAGCTCAGGGTTGTATTTGTATTTTTGAAAATAACACAGCTTGGGGGTGTATTTGTTTTATTTTCCGAAATACATTTAAGGGTTTTATTTGTATTTCTGAAAATAAAAGAGCTTTGGGGTGTATTTGTATTAATTCCCGAGATACATCTAAGGTTTGTATTTGTATTTTTGAATATAACGCAGCTTGGTGGTGTATTTGTATTATTTTCCGAGATACAGCTAAGGGTTGTATTTGTATTTTTGAAAATAACACAGCTTGGGCGTGTATTTGTATTATTATCCGAGTTACAGCTAAGGGTGTTATTTGTATTTTGGAAAATAACACAGCTTGGGGGTGTATTTGTATTATTTTCCGAGATACAGATAAGGGTTGTATTTGAATTTTTGAAAATAACGCAGCTTGGGGGTGTATTTGTATTATTTTCCGTGATACAGCTAAGGGTTTTATTTGTATTTTTAAAAACAATGCAGCTTTGGGGTATATTTGTATTATTTTCCGAGATACAGCTAAGGGTTTTATTTTTATTTTTGAAAACAACGCATCTTCGGGGAGTATTTGTATTATTTTCTGAAATACAGCTAAGGTTTGTATTTGTATTTTTGAAAATAACACAGCTTGGGGGTGTAATTGTATTATTTTCCGAGATACAGCTAAGGGTTGTATATGTATTTTTGAAAATAACACAGTTTGGCGGTGTTTTTGTATTATTTTTCGAGATACAGCTCAGGATTGTATTTGTATTTTGCAAAATAACTCAGCTTGGGGGTGTATTTGTATTATTTTCCGAGATACAGCTAAGGGTTGTATTTTTATTTTTGAAAATAAACGAGCTTGGGGGTGTATTTGTGTTATTTTCTGAGATACAGCTAAGGGCTGTATTTGTATTTTTGAAAATAACTCAGCTTTGGGGTGTATTTGTATTATTGTCCGAGACACAGCTCAGGGTTGCATTTGTATTTTTGAAAATAACACATCTTGTGGGTGTACTTGTATTATTTTCCAAGATACAGCTATGCGTTGTATTTGTATATTTGAAAATAACACAGCTTAAGAGTGTATTTGTATTACTTTCCAACATACAGCTATCGCTTGTATTTGGATTTTTGAAAATAACACAGCTTGGGGGAGTATTTGTATTATTTTCCGAGATACAGCTAAGGGTTTTATTTGTATTTTTGAAAGTAACACAGCATGGGGGTGTATTTCTATTATTTTCCGAGATACAGCTAAGGTTTGCATATGCATTTTAGAAAATAACACATCTTGTGTGTGTACTTGTATTATTTTAAAAGATACAGCTATGGGTTGTATTTGTATTTTTGAAAATAACACAGCTTGGTTGTGTATTTGTATTATTTTCCAACATACAGCTAATGGTTGTATTTGTATTTTTGAAAATAACACAGCTTGTGGGTGTATTAGTATTATTTTCCGAGATAAAACGAAGGGTTGTATGTCTGTTTTTTAAAATAACACATCTTGGGGGTGTATTTGTATTATTTTCCGAGATACAGCTAAGGGTTGTATTTGTATTTTTGAAAATAACACAGCTTGGGGAGGTTTTTGTATTATTTTCCGCGATACAGCTCAGTGTTTTATTTGTATTTTTGAAAATAACCCAGCTTGGGGGTGTATTTGTATTATTTTCCGAGATACAGCTATCGGTTGTATTTGTATTTTGGAAAATAACATAGCTTGGGTTTGTAATTCTCTTATTATCTGAGATACAGCTCAGGGTTGTATTTGTATTTTTGAAAATAACACCGCTTGGGGGTGTATTTGTATTATTTTCCGAAATACAGCTAAGGATTTCATTTGTATTTTTGAAAATAAAAGAGCTTTGGGGTGTAATTGTATTAATTTCCGATATACATCTAAGGTTTATATTTGTATTTTTGAAAATAACGCAGCTTGGGGGTGTATTTGTATTATTTTCCGAGATACAGCTAAGGATTGTATTTGTATTTTTGAAAATAACACAGCTTGGGCATGTATTTGTATTATTATCCGAGTTATAGCTAAGGGTGGTATTTGTATTTTGGAAAATAACACAGCTTGGGGGAGTATTTGTATTATTTTCCGAGATACAGATAAGGGTTTTATTTGAATTTTTGAAAATAACGCAGCTTGGGGGTGTATTTGTATTATTTTCCGAGACACAGCTAAGGTTTTTATTTGTATTTTTGAAAACAACGCAGCTTGGTGGTATATTTGTATTATTTTCCGAGATACAGCTAAGGGTTTTATTTGTATTTTTGAAAACAACGCATCTTCGGGGTGCATTTGTATTATTTTCCGAAATACAGCTAAGGTTTATATTTGTATTTTGGAAAATTACACAGCTTGGGTGTGTATGTTTATTATTTTCCAAGATACAGCTATGGGTTGTATTTGTATTTTTGAAAATAACACAGCTAGGGGTTGTATTTGTATTATTTTTCGAGATACAGCTCAGGATTTTATTTGTATTTTTGAAAATAACACAGCTTGGGGGTGTATTTGTATTATTTTACGAGATACAGCTCAGGGTTGTATTTGTATTTTGCAAAATAAATCAGCTTGGGGGTGTTTTTGTATTATTTTCCGAGATACAGCTATGGGTTGTATTTGTATTTTTGAAAATAACGCATCTTGTGTGTGTATTTGTATTATTTTCCGAGATACAGCTAAGGTTTGTATTTGTATTTTTGAAAATAATACAGCTTGGTGGTGTATTTGTATTATTTACCCAGATACAGCTAAGGTTTGTATTTGTATTTTGGAAAATAACACAGCTTGGGGGTGTATTTGTATTATTTTCCGAGATACAGCTCAGGGTTGTATTTGTATTTTTGAAAATGACACTGCTTGGGTTTGTATTTGTATTATTTTTCGAGATACAGCTTACGGTTGTATTTCTATTTGTGAAAATAATGCAGCTTGGGAGTGTATTTGTATTATTTTCCAACATACAGCTATCGGTTGTATTTGTATTTTTGAAAATAATACAGCTTGGGGGTGTATTTGTATTATTTTCCGAGTAACAGCTAAGGGTTTTATTTGTATTTTTGAAAATAACCGAGCATGGGGGTGTGTTTGTATTATTTTCTGAGATACAGCTAAGGGCTCTATTTGTATTTTTGAAAATAACACAGCTTGGGGGTGTATTTGTATTATTTTCCGAGTAACAGCTAAGGGTTTTATTTCTATTTTTGAAAATAACCGAGCTTGGGGGTGTGTTTGTATTATTTTCCGAGATACAGCTAAGGGCTGTATTTATATTTTTGAAAATAACACAACTTGGGGGTGTATTTGTATTATTTTCGAAGATTCAGCTCTGGGTTGTATTTGTATTTTGGAAAATTACACAGCTTAGGGGTGTATTTGTATTATTTTCTGAGATACAGCTCAGGGTTGTATTTGTATTTTGTAAAATAACACAGCTTGGGGGGTATTTGTATTATTTTCCGAGATACAGATAAGGGTTGTATTTGTATTTTTGAAAATAACAGAGCTTGGGGTTGTATTTGTATTATTTTCCGAGATACAGCTAAGGGTTCTATTTGTATTTTTAAAAATAACGCAGCTTGGTTTGTATTTGCATTATTTTCCGAGATACAACTAAGGGTTGTATTTGTATTTTGGAAAATAACGCAGCTTAGGGGTGTATTTGTATTATTTTCCGAGATACAGCTAAGGGTTGTATTTGTATTTTTGAAAATAACGCAGCTTGGGTGTGTATTTGTATTATTTTCTGACATACTGCTAAGGTTTGTATTTGTATTTTTGAAAATAAGGCAGCTTGGTGGTGTATTTGTATTATTTTGCGGGATACAGCTAAGGGTTGTATTTTTAATTTTGAAAATAACACAGCTTGGGTGTGTATTTGTATTATTTTCAAAGATACAGCTAAGGTTTGTATTGTGATTTTGGAAAATAATACAGCTTGGGGGTGTATTAGTATTATTTTCCAAGATACAGCTAAGGGCTGTATTTGTATTTTTGAAAATAACACAGCTTGATGGTGTATTTGTATTATTTTCTGAGACACAGCTAAGGGTTGTATTTGTATTTTGGAAAATAACACAGCTTGGGGGTGTATTTGTATTATTTTCTGAGATACAGCTCAGGGTTGTATTTGTATTTTGCAAAATAACTCAGCTTGGGGGTGTATTTGTATTATTTTCCGAGATACAGCTAAGGTTTGTATTTTTATTTTTGAAAATAAACGAGCTTGGGGGTGTATATGTGTTATTTTCTGAGATACAGCTAAGGGCTGTATTTGTATTTTTGAAAATAACACATCTTTGGGGTGTATTTGTATTATTTTCCGAGACACAGCTCAGGGTTGTATTTGTATGTTTGAAAATAACACATCTTGTGGGTGTACTTGTATTATTTTCCAAGATACAGCTATGCGTTGTATTTGTATATTTGAAAATAACACAGCTTGGGAGTGTATTTGTATTATTTTCCAACATACAGCTATCGGTTGTATTTGGATTTTTGAAAATAGCACAGCTTGGGGGAGTATTTGTATTATTTTCCGAGATACAGCTAAGGGTTTTATTTGTATTTTTGAAAGTAACACAGCATGGGGGTGTATTTCTATTATTTTCCGAGATTCAGCTAAGGTTTGCATTTGCATTTTTGAAAATAACACATCTTGTGTGTGTACTTGTATTATTTTAAAAGATACAGCTATGGGTTGTAATTGTATTTTTGAAAATAACACAGCTTGGGGGTGTATTTGTATTATTTTTCAACATACAGCTAAGGGTTGTATTTGTATTTTTGAAAATAACACAGCTTGTGGGTGTATTTGTATTATTTTCCGAGATACAACTAAGGTTTGTATTTGTATTTTTGAAAATAACACAAATTGGGGGTGTATTTGTATTATTTTCCGGGATACAGCTAAGGGTTGTATTTCTATTTTTGAAAATAACATATCTTGGGGGTGTATTTGTATTATTTTCCGAGATACAGCTAAGGGTTGTATTTGTATTTTTGAAAATAACACAGCTTGGGGGTGTTTTTGTATTATTTTCCGCGATACAGCTCAGGGTTTTATTTGTATTTTTGAAAATCACCCAGCTTGGGGGTGTATTTGTATTATTTTCCGAGATATAGCTATTGGTTGTATTAGTATTTTGGAAAATAACACAGCTTGGGGGTGTATTTGTATTATTTTCTGATATACAGCTAAGGGTTGTATTTGCATTTTTGAAAATAAAAGAGCTTTGGGGTGTATTTGTATTAATTTCCGAGATACATCTAAGGTTTGTATTTGTATTTTTGAAAGTAACGCAGCTTGGTGGTGTATTTGTATTATTTTCCGAGATACAGCTAAGGGTTGTATTTGTATTTTTGAAAATAACACAGTTTGGGCGTGAATTTGTATTATTATCCGAGTTACAGCTAAGGGTGGTATTTGTATTTTGGAAAATAACACACCTTGGGGGTGTATTTGTATTATTTTCCGAGATACAGATAAGGGTTGTATTTGAATTTTTGAAAATAATGCAGCTTGTGGGTGTATTTGTATTATTTTCCGAGATACAGCTAAGGGTTTTTTTTTATATTTTTGAAAACAACGCAGTTTGGGGGTATATTTGTATTATTTTCCGAGATAAAGCTAAGGGTTTTATTTGTATTTTTGAAAACAACGCATCTTCGGGGAGTATTTGTATTATTTTCCGAAATACAGCTAAGGTTTGTATTTGTATTTTTGAAAATAACGCAGCTTGGGGGTGTTTTTGTATTATTTTCCGAGATACAGCTTACTGTTTTATTTGTATTTTTGAAAATAACGCAGCTTGGGGGTGTATTTGTATTATTTTCTGAGATACAGCTAAGGTTTGAATTTGTATTTTTGAAAATAACGCAGCTTGGGGGTGTATTTGTATTATTTTCCGTGATACAGCTTACTGTTTTATTTGTATTTTTGAAAATAACGCAGCTTGGGGGTGTATTTGTATTATTTACCCAGATACAGCAAATGTTTGTATTTGTATTTTGGAAAATAACACAGCTTCGGGGTGTATTTGTATTATTTTCTGAGATACAGCTCAGGGTTGTATTTGTATTTTTGAAAATGACACAGCTTGGCTGTGTATTTGTATTATTTTTCGAGATACAGCTAACGGTTGTATTTCCATTTTTGAAAATATTGCTGCTTGGGGGTGTATTTGTATTATTTTCCGAGATACAGCTGAGATTTGTAATTCTTTTTTGAAAATAACGCAGCATGGGGGTGTATTTGTATTATTTTCCGAGATACAGCTAAGGGTTGTGTTTGTATTTTCGAAAATAACACAAATTGGGCGTGTATTTGTATTATTTTCCGATATACAGCTAAGGTTTGTCTTTGTATTTTTAAAAATAACACAGCTTGGGGGTGTTTTTGTATTATTTTCCGAGATACAGCTCAGGATTCTATATGTATTTTTGAAAATAACACAGATTGGTGTTATATTTGTATTATTTTCCGCGATACAACTAAGGGTTGTATTTGTATTTTTGAAAATAACGCAGCTTGGGGGTGTATTTGTATTATTTTCGGAGATACAGCTAAGGTTTGTATTTGTATTTTTGAAAATAACACAGCTTGGTGGTGTATTTGTATTATTTACCCAGATACAGCTAAGGTTTGTATTTGTATTTTGGAAAATAACACAGCTTGGGGGAGTATTTGTATTATTTTCCGAGATACAGCTCAGGGTTGTATTTGTATTTTTGAAAATGACACAGCTTGGGTGTGTATTTGTATTATTTTTCGAGATACAGCTTACGGTTGTATTTCTATTTTTGAAAATAATGCAGCTTGGGGGTGTATTTGTATTATTTTCCGAGATACAGCTAAGGTTTCTATTTGTATTTTGAAAATAACGCAGCTTGGGGGTGTATTTGTGTTATTTTCCGAGATACAGCTAAGGGTTGTGTTTGTATTTTCGAAAATAACACAAATTGGGGGTGTATTTGAATTATTTTCCGAGATACAGCTAAGGGTTGTCTTTGTATTTTTAAAAATAATATGGCTTGGGGGTGTTTTTGTATTATTTTCTGAGATAGAGCTCAGGATTCTATTTGTATTTTTGAAAATAACACAGATTGGGGTTATATTTGTATTATTTTCCGAGATACAGCTAAGAGTTGTACTTCTATTTTTGAAAATAACACAGCTTGGGGGTGTATTTGTATTATGTTCCGAGATACAGCTAAGTGTTGTGTTTGTATTTTTGAAAATAACACAGTTTGAAGGTGAATTTGTATTATTTTCTGAAATACAGCTGAGGGTTGTATTTGTATTTTTGAAAATAAGAGAGCTTTGGCTTGTTTTTGTATTATTTTCCGAGATACAGCTAAGGGTTGTATTTGTATTTTGGAAAATAACGCAGCTTGGGGTTGTTTTTTATTATTTTCCGAGATACAGCTAAGTCTTGTATTTGTATTTTTGAAAATAGCGCAGCTTAGGGGTGCATTTGTATTATTTTGCGAGATACAGCTAAGGGTTTTATTTGTATTTTTGAAAATAACACAGCTTGGGGCTGTTTTTGTATTATTTTCCGAGATACAGCTCAGGATTCTATTTGTATTTTTGAAAATAAAACAGCTTGATGGTGTATTTGTATTATTTTCTGAGACACAGCTAAGGGTTGTATTTGTATTTTTGAAAATGACAGAGCTTGGGCTAGTTTTTGTATTATTTTCCGAGATACAGCTAAGGGTTGTATTTGTATTTTTGAAAATAACACAGCTTGGGTGTGTATTTGTATTATTTACCGAGATACAGTTAAGGGTTGTAGTTGTATTTTTGAAAATAACACAGCTTTTGGGTTTATTTGTATTATTTTTCGAGATACAGCTAAGGGTTTTATTTGTGTTTTTGAAAATAAAACAGCCTGGGTGTGTATTTGTATTATTTTCAAAGATACAGCTAAGGCTTGTATTTGCATTTTTGAAAATAACATATCTTGTGGGTGAACATGTATTATTTTCCGATATACAGCTATCGGTTGTATTTGTATTTTTGAATATAACAAAGCTTGGGGATGTAATTGTATTATTTTCCAAGATACAGCAATGGGTTGTATTTGTATTTTGGAAAATTACACAGCTTGGGGGTGTATTTGTACTATTTTCTGAAATACAGCTCAGGGTTTTATTTGTATTTTTTAAAATAACACAGCTTGGGGGGAATTTGTATTATTTTCCGAGATACAGATAAGGATTGTATTTGTATTTTTGAAAACAACACAGCTTCGGGGTGTATTTGTATTATTTTTCCGAGATACAGCTAAGGGTCCTATTTGTATTTTTGAAAATAACGCAGCTTGGGGTGTATTTGTATTATTTTCCGAGATACAGCTAAGGGTTGTATTTGTATTATGGAAAATAACGCAGATTGGGGTTGTTTTTTATTATTTTCCGAGATACAGCTAAGGCTTGTACTTGTATTTTTGAAAATAGGGCAGTTTAGAGGTGTATTTGTATTATTTTCCGAGATACAGCTAAGGGTTGTATTTCTATTTTTGAAAATAACACAACTTGTGGGTGTATTTGTATTATTTTCCGAGATACAGCTAAGGGTTGTGTTTGTATTTTTGAAAATAACACAGCTTGGGGGTGTATTTGTTTTATTTTCCGAGATACAGCTCAGGTTTGTGTTTGTATTTTTGAAAATAACACAGCTTGGGGGTGTATTTCTATTATTATCCGAGATATAGCTCTGGGTTGTATTTGTATTTTTGAAAATAACACAACTTGGGGGTGTATTTGTATTATTTTCCAAGATACAGCTATGGGTTGTATTTGTATTTTGGAAAATTACACAGCTTAGGGGTGTATTTGTATTATTTTCTGAGATACAGCTCAGGGTTGTATTTGTATTTTGTAAAATAACAAAGCTTGGGGTGTATTTGAATTATTTTCCGAGATACAGATAAGGGTTGTATTTGTATTTTTGAAAATAACAGAGCTTGGGGGTGTATTTGTATTATTTTCCGAGATACAGCTAAGGGTTCTATTTGTATTTTTAAAAATAACGCAGCTTGGTGTGTATTTGCATTATTTTCCGAGATACAACTAAGGGTTGTATTTGTATTTTGGAAAATAACGCAGCTTGGGGTTGTTTTTTATTATTTTCCAAGATACAGCTAAGGCTTGTGTTTGTATTTTTGAAAGTAGCGCAGCTTAGGGGTGTATTTGTATTATTTTCCAAGATACAGCTAAGGGTTGTATTTGTATTTTTGAAAATAACGCAGCTTGGGTGTCTATTTGTATTATTTTCTGACATACAGCTAAGGTTTGTATTTGTGTTTTTGAAAATAAGGCAGCTTGGTGGTGTATTTGTATTATTTTGCGAGATACAGCTAAGGGTTGTATTTGTATTTTTGAAAATAACACAGCTTGGGTGTGTATTTGTATTATTTTCCCAGATACAGCTAAGGTTTGTATTGTGATTTTGGAAAATAATACAGCTTGGGGGTGTATTAGTATTATTTTCCGAGATAGAGCTAAGGTCTGTACTTGTATTTTTGAAAATAACACAGCTTGGTGGTGTATTTGTATTATTTCTGAGATACAGCTAAGGGTTGTATTTGTATTTTTGAAAATAAGAGAGTTTGGGCTTGTTTTTGTATTATTTTCCGAGATACAGCTAAGGGATGTATTTGTATTTTGGAAAATAACGCAGCTTGGGGTTGTTTTTTATTATTTTCCGAGATACAGCTAAGTCTTGTATTTGTATTTTTGAAAATAGCGCAGCTTAGGGGTGTATTTGTATTATTTTCCGAGATACAGCTAAGGGTTGTATTTGTATTTTTGAAAATAACGCAGCTTGGGTGTGTATTTGTATTATTTTCTGACATACTGCTAAGGTTTGTATTTGTATTTTTGAAAATAAGGCAGCTTGGTGGTGTATTTGTATCATTTTGCGGGATACAGCTAAGGGTTGTATTTTTATTTTTGAAAATAACACAGCTTGGGTGTGTATTTGTATTATTTTCCCAGATACAGCTAAGGATTGTATTGTGATTTTGGAAAATAATACCCCTTGGGGGTGTATTAGTATTATTTTCCAAGATACAGCTAAGGGCTGTATTTGTATTTTTGAAAATAACACAGCTTGATGGTGTATTTGTATTATTTTCAGAGACACAGCTAAGGGTTGTATTTGTATTTTGGAAAATAACACAGCTTGGGGGTGTATTTGTATTATTTTCCGAGATACAGCTCAGGGTTGTATTTGTATTTTGCAAAATAAATCAGCTTGGGGGTGTATTTGTATTATTTTCCGAGATACAGCTAAGGGTTGTATTTTTATTTTTGAAAATAAACGAGCTTGGGGGTGTATATGTGTTATTTTCTGAGATACAGCTAAGGGCTGTATTTGTATTTTTGAAAATAACACATCTTTGGGGTGTATTTGTATTATTTTCCGAGACACAGCTCAGGGTTGTATTTGTATGTTTAAAAATAACACATCTTGTGGGTGTACTTGTATTATTTTCCAAGATACAGCTATGCGTTGTATTTGTATATTTGAAAATAACACAGCTTGGGAGTGTATTTGTATTATTTTCCAACATACAGCTATCGGTTGTATTTGGATTTTTGAAAATAACACAGCTTGGGGGAGTATTTGTATTATTTTCCGAGATACAGCTAAAAGTTTTATTTGTATTTTTGAAAGTAACACAGTATGGGGGTGTATTTCTATTATTTTCCGAGATTCAGCTAAGGTTTGCATTTGCATTTTTGAAAATAACACATCTTGTGTGTGTACTTGTATTATTTTAAAAGATACAGCTATGGGTTGTATTTGTATTTTTGAAAATAACACAGCTTGGGGGTGTATTTGTATTATTTTCCAACATACAGCTAAGGGTTGTATTTGTATTTTTGAAAATAACACAGCTTGTGGGTGTATTTGTATTATTTTCCGAGATACAGCTCAGGGTTGTATTTGTATTTTTGAAAATAACACAGCTTGTGGGTGTATTTATATTATTTTCCGAGATACAACTAAGGTTTGTATTTGTATTTTTGAAAATAACACAAATTGGGGGTGTATTTGTATTATTTTCCGGGATACAGCTAAGGGTTTTATTTGTATTTTTGAAAATCACCCAGCTTGGGGGTGTATTTGTATTATTTTCCGAGATATAGCTATCGGTTGTATTAGTATTTTGGAAAATAACACAGCTTGGGGGTGTATTTGTATTATTTTCCGATATACAGCTAAGGGTTGTATTTGCATTTTTGAAAATAAAAGAGCTTTGGGGTGTATTTGTATTAATTTCCGAGATACATCTAAGGTTTGTATTTGTATTTTTGAAAGTAACGCAGCTTGGGGGTGTATTTGTATTATTTTCCGAGATACAGCTAAGGGTTGTATTTGTATTTTTGAAAATAACACAGTTTGGGCGTGTATTTGTATTATTATCCGAGTTACAGCTAAGGGTGGTATTTGTATTTTGGAAAATAACACACCTTGGGGGTGTATTTGTATTATTTTCTGAGATACAGATAAGGGTTGTATTTGAATTTTTGAAAATAACGCAGCTTGTGGGTGTATTTGTATTATTTTCCGAGATACAGCTAAGGGTTTTTTTTATATTTTTGAAAACAACGCAGTTTGGGGGTATATTTGTATTATTTTCCAAGATAAAGCTAAGGGTTTTATTTGTATTTTTGAAAACAACGCATCTTCGGGGAGTATTTGTATTATTTTCCGAAATACAGCTAAGGTTTGTATTTGTACTTTTGAAAATAACGCAGCTTGTGGGTGTATTTGTATTATTTTCCGAGATACATCTTACTGTTTTATTTGTATTTTTGAAAATAACGCAGCTTGGGGGTGTATTTGTATAATTTTCTGAGATACAGCTAAGGTTTTTATTTGTATTTTTGAAAATAACGCAGCTTGGGGGTGTATTTGTATTATTTTCCGTGATACAGCTTACTGTTTTATTTGTATTTTTGAAAATAACGCAGCTTGGGGGTGTATTTGTATTATTTACCCAGATACAGGTAATGTTTGTATTTGTATTTTGGAAAATAACACAGCTTCGGGGTGTATTTGTATTTTTTTCTGAGATACAGCTCAGGGTTGTATTTGTATTTTTGAAAATGACACAGCTTGGCTGTGTATTTGTATTATTTTTCGAGATACAGCTAACGGTTGTATTTCCATTTTTGAAAATATTGCTGCTTGGGGGTGTATTTGTATTATTTTCCGAGATACAGCTAAGATTTGTATTTCTTTTTTGAAAATAACGCAGCATGGGGGTGTATTTGTATTATTTTCCGAGATACAGCTAAGGGTTGTGTTTGTATTTTCGAAAATAACACAAATTGGGCGTGTATTTGTATTATTTTCCGAGATACAGATAAGGTTTGTCTTTGTATTTTTAAAAATAACACAGCTTGGGGGTGTTTTTGTATTATTTTCCGAGATACAGCTCAGGATTCTATTTGTATTTTTGAAAATAACGCAGCTTGGTGGTGTATTTGTATTATTTTCCGAGATACAGCTAAGGTTTGTATTTGTATTTTTGAAAATAACGCAGCTTGGTGGTGTATTTGTATTATTTTCCGAGATACAGCTAAGGTTTGTATTTGTATTTTTGAAAATAACACAGCTTGGTGGTGTATTTGTATTATTTACCCAGATACAGCTAAGGTTTGTATTTGTATTTTGGAAAATAACAGAGCTTGGGGGTGTATTTGTATTATTTTCCGAGATACAGCTCAGGGTTGTATTTGTATTTTTGAAAATGACACAGCTTGGGTGTGTATTTGTATTATTTTTCGAGATACAGCTTACGGTTGTATTTCTATTTTTGAAAATAATGCAGTTTGGGGGTGTATTTGTATTATTTTCCGAGATACAGCTAAGGTTTCTATTTGTATTTTTGAAAATAACGCAGCTGGGGGTGTATTTGTGTTATTTTCCAAGATACAGCTAAGGGTTGTGTTTGTATTTTCGAAAATAACACAAATTGGGGTTGTATTTGAATTATTTTCCGAGATACAGCTAAGGGTTGTCTTTGTATTTTTAAAAAAAACATGGCTTGTGGGTGTTTTTGTATTATTTTCTGAGATAGAGCTCAGGATTCTATTTGTATTTTTGAAAATAACACAGATTGGGGTTATATTTGTATTATTTTCCGAGATACAGCTAAGGGTTGTATTTGTATTTTTGAAAATAACGCAGCTTGGGGGTGTATTTGTATTATTTTCCGAGATATAGCTAAGAGTTGTACTTCTATTTTTGAAAATAACACAGCTTGGGGGTGTATTTGTATTATGTTCCGAGATACAGCTAAGTGTTGTGTTTGTATTTTTGAAAATAACACAGTTTGAAGGTGAATTTGTATTATTTTCTGAAATACAGCTGAGGGTTGTATTTGTATTTTTGAAAATAAGAGAGCTTTGGCTTGTTATTGTATTATTTTCTGAGATACAGCTAAGGGTTGTATTTGTATTTTGGAAAATAACGCAGCTTGGGGTTGTTTTTTATTATTTTCCGAGATACAGCTAAGTCTTGAATTTGTATTTTTGAAAATAGCGCAGCTTAGGGGTGTATTTGTATTATTTTGTGAGATACAGCTAAGGGTTTTATTTGTATTTTTGAAAATAACACAGCTTGGGGCTGTTTTTGTATTATTTTCCGAGATACAGCTCAGGATTCAATTTGTATTTTTGAAAATAACACAGCTTGATGGTGTATTTGTATTATTTTCTGAGACACAGCTAAGGGTTGTATTTGTATTTTTGAAAATGACAGAGCTTGGGCTAGTTTTTGTATTATTTTCCGAGATACAGCTAAGGGTTGTATTTGTATTTTTGAAAATAACACAGCTTGGGTGTGTATTTGTATTATTTACCGAGATACAGCTAAGGGTTGTAGTTGTATTTTTGAAAATAACACCGCTTTTGGGTTTATTTGTATTATTTTTCGAGATACAGCTAAGGGTTGTATTTGTGTTTTTGAAAATATCACAGCCTGGGTGTGTATTTGTATTATTTTCAAAGATACAGCTAAGGCTTGTATTTGCATTTTTGAAAATAACATATATTGTGGGTGAACATGTATTATTTTCCGATATACAGCTATCGGATGTATTTGTATTTTTGAATATAACAAAGCTTGGGGATGTAATTGTATTATTTTCCAAGATACAGCAATGGGTTGTATTTGTATTTTGGAAAATTACACAGCTTGGGGGTGTATTTGTACTATTTTCTGAAATACAGCTCAGGGTTGTATTTGTATTTTTTAAAATAACACAGCTTGGGGGGTATTTGTATTATTTTCCGAGATACAGATAAGGGTTGTATTTGTATTTTTGAAAACAACACAGCTTGGGGGTGTATTTGTATTATTTTTCCGAGATACAGCTAAGGGTCCTATTTGTATTTTTGAAAATAACGCAGCTTGGGGTGTATTTGTATTATTTTCCGAGATACAGCTAAGGGTTGTATTTGTATTATGGAAAATTACGCAGATTGGGGTTGTTTTTTATTATTTTCCGAGATACAGCTAAGGCTTGTACTTGTATTTTTGAAAATAGGGCAGTTTAGAGGTGTATTTGTATTATTTTCCGAGATACAGCTAAGGGTTGTATTTCTATTTTTGAAAATAACACAACTTGTGGGTGTATTTGTATTATTTTCCGAGATACAGCTAAGGGTTGTGTTTGTATTTTTGAAAATAACACAGCTTGGGGGTGTATTTGTTTTATTTTCCGAGATACAGCTCAGGTTTGTGTTTGTATTTTTGAAAATAACACAGCTTGGGGGTGTATTTCTATTATTATCCGAGATATAGCTCAGGGTTGTATTTGTATTTTTGAAAATAACACAACTTGGGGGTGTATTTGTATTATTTTCCAAGATACAGCTATGGGTTGTATTTGTATTTTGGAAAATTACACAGCTTAGGGGTGTATTTGTATTATTTTCTGAGATACAGCTCAGGGTTGTATTTGTATTTTGTAAAATAACACAGCTTGGGGGGTATTTGTGTTATTTTCCGAGATACAGAAAAGGGTTGTATTTGTATTTTTGAAAATAACAGAGCTTGGGGGTGTATTTGTATTATTTTCCGAGATACAGCTAAGGGTTCTATTTGTATTTTTAAAAATAACGCAGCTTGGTGTGTATTTGCATTATTTTCCGAGATACAACTAAGGGTTGTATTTGTATTTTGGAAAATAACGCAGCTTGTGGTTGTTTTTTATTATTTTCCAAGATACAGCTAAGGCTTGTATTTGTATTTTTGAAAATAGCGCAGCTTAGAGGTGTATTTGTATTATTTTCCGAGATACAGCTAAGGGTTGTATTTGTATTTTTGAAAATAACGCAGCTTGGGTGTCTATTTGTATTATTTTCTGACATACAGCTAAGGTTTGTATTTGTGTTTTTGAAAATAAGGCAGCTTGGTGGTGTATTTGTATTATTTTGCGAGATACAGCTAAGGGTTGTATTTGTATTTTTGAAAATAACACAGCTTGGGTGTGTATTTGTATTATTTTCCCAGATACAGCTAAGGTATGTATTGTGATTTTGGAAAATAATACAGCTTGGGGGTGTATTAGTATTATTTTCCGAGATAGAGCTAAGGTCTGTACTTGTATTTTTGAAAATAACACAGCTTGGTGGTGTATTTGTATTATTTCTGAGATACAGTTAAGGGTTGTATTTGTATTTTTGAAAATAAGAGAGTTTGGGCTTGTTTTTGTATTATTTTCCGAGATACAGCTAAGGGTTGTATTTCTATTTTGGAAAATAACACAGCTTGGGGTTGTTTTTTATTATTTTCCGAGATACATCTACGTCTTGTATTTGTATTTTTGAAAATAGCGCAGCTTAGGGGTGTATTTGTATTATTTTCCGAGATACAGCTAAGGGTTGTATTTGTATTTTTGAAAATAACGCAGCTTGGGTGTGTATTTGTATTATTTTCTGACATACTGCTAAGGTTTGTATTTGTATTTTTGAAAATAAGGCAGCTTGGTGGTGTATTTGTATTATTTTGCGGGATACAGCTAAGGGTTGTATTTTTATTTTTGAAAATAACACAGCTTGGGTGTGTATTTGTATTGTTTTCCCAGATACAGCTAAGGTTTGTATTGTGATTTTGGAAAATAATACAGCTTGGGGGTGTATTAGTATTATTTTCCAAGATACAGCTAAGGGCTGTATTAGTATTTTTGAAAATAACACAGCTTGATGGTGTATTTGTATTATTTTCTGAGACACAGCTAAGGGTTGTATTTGTATTTTTGAAAATAACACAGCTTGGGTGTGTATTTGTATTATTTTCCGAGATACAGCTCAGGGTTGTATTTGTATTTTGCAAAATAACTCAGCTTGGGGGTGTATTTGTATTATTTTCCGAGATACAGCTAAGGGTTGTATTTTTATTTTTGAAAATAAACGAGCTTGGGGGTGTATATGTGTTATTTTCTGAGATACAGCTAAGGGCTGTATTTGTATTTTTGAAAATAACACATCTTTGGGGTGTATTTGTATTATTTTCCGAGACACAGCTCAGGGTTGTATTTGTATGTTTGAAAATAACACATCTTGTGGGTGTACTTGTATTATTTTCCAAGATACAGCTATGCGTTGTATTTGTATATTTGAAAATAACACAGCTTGGGAGTGTATTTGTATTATTTTCCAACATACAGCTATCGGTTGTATTTGGATTTTTGAAAATAACACAGCTTGGGGGAGTATTTGTATTATTTTCCGAGATACAGCTAAGGGTTTTATTTGTATTTTTGAAAGTAACACAGCATGGGGGTGTATTTCTATTATTTTCCGAGATTCAGCTAAGGTTTGCATTTGCATTTTTGAAAATAACACATCTTGTATGTGTACTTGTATTATTTTAAAAGATACAGCTATGGGTTGTATTTGTATTTTTGAAAATAACACAGCTTGGGGGTGTATTTTTATTATTTTCCAACATACAGCTAAGGGTTGTATTTGTATTTTTGAAAATAACGCAGCTTGTGGGTGTATTTGTATTATTTTCCGAGATACAGCTCAGGGTTGTATTTGTATTTTTGAAAATAACACAGCTTGTGGGTGTATTTATATTATTTTCCGAGATACAACTAATGTTTCTATTTGTATTTTTGAAAATAACACAAATTGGGGGTGTATTTGTATTATTTTCCGGGATACAGCTAAGGGTTGTATTTCTATTTTTGAAAATAACATATCTTGGGGGTGTATTTGTATTATTTTCCGAGATACAGCTAAGGGTTGTATTTGTATTTTTGAAAATAACACAGCTTGGGGGTGTTTTTGTATTATTTTCCGCGATACAGCTCAGGGTTTTATTTGTATTTTTGAAAATCACCCAGCTTGGGGGTGTATTTGTATTATTTTCCGAGATATAGCTATCGGTTGTATTAGTATTTTGGAAAATAACACAGCTTGGGGGTGTATTTGTATTATTTTCCGATATACATCTAAGGGTTGTATTTGCATTTTTGAAAATAAAAGAGCTTTGGGGTGTATTTGTATTAATTTCCGAGATACATCTAAGGTTTGTATTTGTATTTTTGAAAGTAACGCAGCTTGGGGGTGTATTTGTATTATTTTCCGAGATACAGCTAAGGGTTGTATTTGTATTTTTGAAAATAACACAGTTTGGGCGTGTATTTGTATTATTATCCGAGTTACAGCTAAGGGTGGTATTTGTATTTTGGAAAATAACACACCTTGGGGGGAGGTATTTGTATTATTTTCCGAGATACAGATAAGGGTTGTATTTGAATTTTTTAAAATAACGCAGATTGTGGGTGTATTTGTATTATTTTCCGAGATACAGCTAAGGGTTTTTTTTATATTTTTGAAAACAACGCAGTTTGGGGGTATATTTGTATTATTTTCCGAGATAAAGCTAAGGGTTTTAATTGTATTTTTGAAAACAACGCATCTTCGGGGTGTATTTGTATTATTTTCTGAAATACAGCTAAGGTTTGTATTTGTATTTTTGAAAATAACGCAGGTTGGGGGTGTATTTGTATTATTTTCCGAGATACAGCTTACTGTTTTATTTGTATTTTTGAAAATAACGCAGCTTGGGGGTGTATTTGTATTATTTTCTGAGATACAGCTAAGGTTTGTATTTGTATTTTTGAAAATAACGCAGCTTGGGAGTGTATTTGTATTATTTTCCGTGATACTGCTTACTGTTTTATTTGTATTTTTTAAAATAACGCAGCTTGGGGGTGTATTTGTATTATTTACCCAGATACAGCTAATGTTTGTATTTGTATTTTGGAAAATAACACAGCTTCGGGGTGTATTTGTATTATTTTCTGAGATACAGCTCAGGGTTGTATTTGTATTTTTGAAAATGACACAGCTTGGCTGTGTATTTGTATTATTTTTCGAGATACAGCTAACGGTTGTATTTCCATTTTTGAAAATATTGCTGCTTGGGGGTGTATTTGTATTATTTTCCGAGATACAGCTAAGATTTGTATTTCTTTTTTGAAAATAACGCAGCATGGGGGTGTATTTTTATTATTTTCCGAGATACAGCTAAGGGTTGTGTTTGTATTTTCGAAAATAACACAAATTGGGCGTGTATTTGTATTATTTTCCGAGATACAGCTAAGGGTTGTCTTTGTATTTTTAAAAATAACACAGCTTGGGGGTGTTTTTGTATTATTTTCCGAGATACAGCTCAGGATTCTATTTGTATTTTTGAAAATAACACAGATTGGTGTTATATTTGTATTATTTTCCGCGATACAGCTAAGGGTTGTATTTGTATTTTTGAAAATAACGCAGCTTGGGGGTGTATTTGTATTATTTTCCGAGATACAGCTAAGGTTTGTATTTGTATTTTTGAAAATAACACAGCTTGGTGGTGTATTTGTATTATTTACCCAGATACAGCTAAGGTTTGTATTTGTATTTTGGAAAATAACACAGCTTGGGTGTGTATTTGTATTATTTTCCGAGATACAGCTCAGGGTTGTATTTGTATTTTTGAAAATGACACAGCTTGGGTGTGTATTTGTATTATTTTTCGAGATACAGCTTACGGTTGTATTTCTATTTTTGAAAATAATGCAGCTTGGGGGTGTATTTGTATTATTTTCCGAGATACAGCTAAGGTTTCTATTTGTATTTTTGAAAATAACGCAGCTTGGGGGTGTATTTGTGTTATTTTCCGAGATACAGCTAAGGGTTGTGTTTGTATTTTCGAAAATAACACAAATTGGGGGAGTATTTGAATTATTTTCCGAGATACAGCTAAGGGTTGTCTTTGTATTTTTAAAAATAACATGGCTTTTAGGTGTTTTTGTATTATTTTCTGAGATAGAGCTCAGGATTCTATTTGTATTTTTGAAAATAACACAGATTGGGGTTATATTTGTATTATTTTCCGAGATACAGCTAAGGGTTGTATTTGTATTTTTGAAAATAACGCAGCTTGGGGGTGTAATTTTATTATTTTCCGAGATATAGCTAAGAGTTGTACTTCTATTTTTGAAAATAACACAGCTTGGGGGTGTATTTGTATTATGTTCCGAGATACAGCTAAGTGTTGTGTTTGTATTTTTGAAAATAACACAGTTTGAAGGTGAATTTGTATTATTTTCTGAAATACAGCTGAGGGTTGTATTTGTATTTTTGAAAATAAGAGAGCTTTGGCTTGTTTTTGTATTATTTTCCGAGATACAGCTAAGGGTTGTATTTGTATTTTGGAAAATAACGCAGCTTGGGGTTGTTTTTTATTATTTTCCGAGATACAGCTAAGTCTTGTATTTGTATTTTTGAAAATAGCGCAGCTTAGGGGTGCATTTGTATTATTTTGCGAGATACAGCTAAGGGTTTTATTTGTATTTTTGAAAATAACACAGCTTGGGGCTGTTTTTGTATTATTTTCCGAGATACAGCTCAGGATTCTATTTGTATTTTTGAAAATAACACAGCTTGATGGTGTATTTGTATTATTTTCTGAGACACAGCTAAGGGTTGTATTTGTATTTTTGAAAATGACAGAGCTTGGGCTAGTTTTTGTATTATTTTCCGAGATACAGCTAAGGGTTGTATTGGTATTTTTGAAAATAACACAGCTTGGGTGTGTATTTGTATTATTTACCGAGATACAGTTAAGGGTTGTAGTTGTATTTTTGAAAATAACACAGCTTTTGGGTTTATTTGTATTATTTTTCGAGATACAGCTAATCGTTGTATTTGTATTTTGGAAAATAACGCAGCTTGGGGGTGTTTTTTATTATTTTTCGAGATACAGCTAAGGGTTGTATTTGTGTTTTTGAAAATAACACAGCCTGGGTGTGTATTTGTATTATTTTCAAAGATACAGCTAAGGCTTGTATTTGCATTTTTGAAAATAACGTATCTTGTTGGTGAACATGTATTATTTTCCGATACACAGCTATCGGTTGTATTTGTATTTTTGAAAATAACACAGCTTGGGGGTGTATTTGTATTATTTTCCAAGATACAGCTATGGATTGTATTTTTATTTTTGAAAATTACGCAGCTTGGGGGTGTATTTGTACTATTTTCTGAAATACAGCTCAGGGTTGTATTTGTATTTTTTAAAATAACACAGCTTGGGGGGTATTTGTATTATTTTCTGAGATACAGATAAGGGTTGTATTTGTATTTTTGAAAATAAAACAGCTTGGGGGTGTACTTGTATTATTTTCCGAGATACAGCTAAGCGTTGTATTTGTATTTTTGTATATAACGCTGCTTGGGGTGTATTTGTATTATTTTCCGAGATACAGCTAAGGGTTGTATTTGTATTTTGGAAAATAACGCAGCTTGGGGGTGTTTTTTATTATTTTCCGAGATACAGCTAAGGCTTGTATTTGTATTTTTGAAAATAGCGCAACTTAAGGTTGTATTTGTATTATTTTCCGAGATACAGCTTAGTGTTGTATTTGTATTTTTGAAAATAACGCAGCTTGGGTGTGTATTTGTATTATTTTCTGACATAGAGCTCAGGTTTGTATTTGTATTTTTGAAAATAAGGCAGCTTGGGGGTGTATTTGTATTATTTTGCGAGATACAGCTAGGGGTTGTATTTGTAATTTTGAAAATAAGAGAGCTTGGGCTTTTTTTTTTGTATTTTTTTCCGAGATACATCTAAGGGTTGTATTTGTATTTTTGAAAATAACACAGCTTGGGTGTGTATTTGTATTATTTTCCAAGATACAGCTAAGGTTTGCAGTTGTATTTTTGAAAATAACACAGCTTTTGGTTTTATTTGTATTATTTTTCGAGATACAACTAAGGGTTGTATTTGTATTTTTGAAAATAACACAGCCTGGGTGTGTATTTGTCTTATTTCCAAAGGTACAGCTTAGGCTTGTATTTGCATTTTTGAAAATAACATATCTTGTTGGTGAACATGTATTATTTTCTGATACACAGCTATCGGTTTTATTTGTATTTTTGAAAACAATACAGCTTGGGAATGTATTTGTATTATTTTCCGAGATACAGCTCAGGGTTGTATTTGTATTTTTGAAAATAACACAACTTGGGGGTGTATTTCTATTATTATCCGAGATACAGCTCTGGGTTGTATTTGTATTTTTGAAAATAACACAGCTTGGGGGTGTATTTGTATTATTTTCCAAGATACAGCTATGGATTGTATTTGTATTTTGAAAAATTACACAGCTTGGGGGTGTATTTGTATTATTTTCTGAGATACAGCTCAGGGTTGTATTTGTATTTTGTAAAATAACACAGCTTGGGGGGGTATTTCTATTATTTTCTGAGATACAGATAAGGGTTGTATTTGTATTTTTGAAAATAACACAGCTTGGGTGTGTATTTGTATTATTTTCCGAGATACAGCTAAGGGTTCTATTTGTATTTTTGAAAATAAACCAGTTTGGTGTGTATTTGTTTTATTTTCCGAGATACAGCTAAGGGTTGTATTTGTATTTTTGAAAATAACGCAGCTTGGGTGTGTATTTGTATTATTTTCTGACATACAGCTAAGGTTTGTATTTGTATTTTTGAAAATAAAGCAGCTTGGTGGTGTATTTGTATTATTTTGCGAGATACAGCTAAGGGTTGTATTTGTATTTTTGAAAATAACACAGCGTGGGGGTGTATTTGTATTATTATCTGAGATACAGCTCAGGGTTGTATTTGTATTTTTGAAAATAACACAGCTTCGGGGTGTATTTGTATTATTTTACAAGATACAGCTATGGGTTGTATTTGTATTTTTGAAAATAACACAGCTTGGGGGTGTATTTGTATTATTTTACAAGATACAGCTATGGGTTGTATTTGTATTTTTGAAAATAACACAGCTTCGGGGTGTATTTGTATTATTTTACAAGATACAGCTATGGGTTGTATTTGTATTTTAGAAAATAACGCATCATGGGTGTGTATTTGTATTATTTTCCGAGATACAGCTAAGGTTTGTATTTGTATTTTTGAAAATAACACAGCTTGGTGGTGTATTTGTATTATTTACCCAGATACAGCCAAGGTTTGTATTTGTATTTTGGAAAATAACACAGCTTGGGGGTGTTTTTGTATTATTTTCCGCGATACAGCTCAGGGTTGTATTTTTATTTTGCAAAATAACTCAGCTTGGCGGTGTATTTGTATTATTTTCCGAGATACAGCTAAGGCTTGTATTTTTATTTTTGAAAATAAACGAGCTTGGGGGTGTATATGTTATTTTCTGAGATACAGCTAATGGCTGTATTTGTATTTTTGAAAATAACACATCATTGGTGTGTATTTGTATTAATTTCCAAGACACAGCTCAGTGTTGTATTTGTATTTTTGAAAATGACACAATTTGGGTGTGTATTTGTATTATTTTTCGAGATACAGCTAACGGTTGTATTTCTATTTTTGAAAATAATGCAGCTTGGGGGTGTATTTGTATTATTTTCCGAGATACATCTAAGGTTTCTATTTGTATTTTTGAAAATAACGCAGCTTGGGGGTGTATTTGTATTATTTTCCGAGATACAGCTAAGGGTTGTCTTTGTATTTTTAAAAATAACATGGCTTGGGGGTGTTTTTGTATTATTTTCTGAGATAGAGCTCAGGATTCTATTTGTATTTTTGAAAATAACACAGATTGGGGTTATATTTGTATTATTTTCCGAGATACAGCTAAGGGTTTTATTTGTATTTTTGAAAATAACGCAGCTTGGTGGTGTATTTGTATTATTTTGCGAGATACAGCTAAGGGTTGTATTTGTATTTTTGAAAATAACACAGCTTGGGTGTGTTTGTATTATTTTCCCAGATACAGCTAATGTTTTTATTGTGATTTGGAAAATAATACAGCTTGGGTGTGTATTAGCATTATTTTCCAAGATACAGCTAAGGGCTGTATTTGTATTTTTGAAAATAAAACAGCTTGATGGTGTATTTGTATTATTTTCTGAGACACAGCTAAGGGTTGTATTTGTATTTTTAAAAATAACACAGCTTGGGGGTGTATTTCTATTATTATCCGAGATACAGCTCATGGTTGTATTTGTATTTTTGAAAATAACACAGCTTGGGTGTGTATTTGTATTATTTTCCAAGATACAGCTAAGGGTTGTATTTGTATTTTAGAAAATTACACAGCTTGGGGGTGTATTTGTATTATTTTCTGAGATACTGCTCAGGGTTGTATTTGTATTTTCTAAAATAACGCAGCTTGGGGGGTATTTGTACCATTTTCCGAGATACAGATAAGGGTTGTATTTGTATTTTTGAAAATAACACAGCTTGGGGTTGTATTTGTATTATTTTCCGAGATACAGCTAAGGGTTCTATTTGTATTTTTGAAAGTAACGCAGCTTGGTGTGTATTTGTATTATTTTCCGAGATACAACTAAGGGTTGTATTTGTGTTTTGGAAAATAACGCAGCTTGGGGGTGTTTTTTATTATTTTCCGAGATATAGCTAAGGCTTGTATTTGTATTTTTGAAAATAGCGCAGCTTATTGGTGTATTTGTATTATTTTCCGAGACACAGCTAAGGGTTGTATTTGTATTTTTGAAAATAACGCAGCTTGGGTGTGCATTTTTATTATTTTCTGACATAGAGCTAAGGTTTGTATTTGTATTTTTGAAAATAAGGCAGCTTGTTGGTGTATTTGTATTATTTTGCGAGATACAGCTAAGGGTTGTATTTGTATTTTGGAAATAACACAGCTTGGGTATGTATTTGTATTATTTTCCCAGATACAGCTAAGGTTTGTATTGTGATTTTGGAAAATAATACAGCTTGGGGGTGTATTAGTATTATTTTCCGCGATAGAGCTAAGGGCTGTATTTGTATTTTTGAAAATAACACAGGTTGATGGTGTATTTGTATTATTTTCTGAGATACATCTAAGGGTTGTATTTGTATTTTTGAAAATAAGAGAACTTGGGCTTGTTTTTGTATTATTTTCCGAGATACAGCTAAGGTTTGTATTTGTATTTTGGAAAATAACGCAGCTTGGGGTTGTTTTTTATTATTTTCCGAGATACAGCTAAGTCTTGTATTTGTATTTTTGAAAATAGCGCAGATTAGGGGTGTATTTGTATTATTTTCCGAGATACAGCTAAGGCTTGTATTTATATTTTTGAAAATAGCGCAGCTTAGGGGTGTTTTTGTATTATTTTCCGAGATACAGCTAAGGGTTGTATTTGTATTTTGGAAAATAATGCAGCTTCGTGTTGTTTTTTATTATTTTCCGAGATACAGCTAAGGCTTCTATTTATATTTTTGAAAATAGCGCAGCTTAGGGGTGTATTTGTATTATTTTCCGAGATACAGCTAAGGGTTGTATTTGTATTTTTGAAAATAACGCAGCATGAGAGTGTATTTGTATTATTTTCTGACATACAGCTAAGGTTTGTATTTGTATTTTTGAAAATAAGGCAGCTTGGTGGTGTATTTGTAATATTTTGCGAGATACAGCTAAGGGTTTTATTTGTATTTTTGAAAATAACACAGCTTGGGTGTGTATTTGTATTATTTACCCAGATACAGCTAAGGTTTGTATTGTGATTTTGGAAAATAATACAGCTTGGCGCTGAATTAGTATTATTTTCCAAGATACAGCTAAGGGCTGTATTTGTATTTTTGAAAATAACACAGCTTGATGGTGTATTTGTATTATTTTCTGAGACACAGCTAAGGGTTGTATTTTTATTTTTGAAAATAACAGAGCTTGGGCTTGTTTTTGTATTATTTTCCGAGATACAGCTATGGGTTGTATTTGTATTTTTGAAAATAACACAGCTTGGGTGTGTATTTGTATTATTTACCGAGATATACCTAAGGGTTGTAGTTGTATTTTTGAAAATAACACAGCTTTTGGGTTTATTTGTATTATTTTTCGAGATACAGCTAAGGGTTGTATTTGTGTTTTTGAAAATAACACAGCCTGGGTGTGTATTTGTATTATTTTCAAAGATACAGCTAAGGCTTGTATTTGCATTTTTGAAAATAACATATCTTGTGGGTGAACATGTATTATTTTCCGATATACAGCTATCGGTTGTATTTGTATTTTTGAAAATAACACAGCTTGGGGGTGTATTTGTACTATTTTCTGAAATACAGCTCAGGGTTGTATTTGTATTTTTTAAAATAACACAGCTTGGGGGGTATTTGTATTACTTTCCGAGATACAGATAAGGGTTGTATTTGTATTTTTGAAAACATCACAGCTTTGGTGTGTATTTGTATTATTTTTCCGAGATACAGCTAAGGGTTCTATTTATATTTTTGAAAATAACGCAGCTTTGGGTGTATTTGTATTATTTTCCGAGATACAACTAAGGGATGTATTTGTATTATGGAAAATAACGCAGCTTTGGGTTGTTTTTTATTATTTTTCGAGATACACCTAAGGCTTGTACTTGTATTTTTGAAAATAGGGCAGCTTAGGGGTGTATTTGTATTGTTTTCCGAGATACAGCTAAGGGTTTTATTTGTGTTTTTAAAAATAACGCAGCTTGGGGGTGTGTTTGTATTATTTTCTGACATACAGCTAAGGTTTGTATATGTATTTTTGAAAATAATGCAGCTTCGGGGTGTATTTGTATTATTTTCCGAGATATAGCTAAGGGTTGTATTTCTATTTTTGAAAATAACACAGCTTGTGGGTGTATTTGTATTATTTTCGGAGATACAGCTAAGGTTTGTATTTGTATTTTTGAAAATAACACAGCTTGGTGGTGTATTTGTATTATTTACCCAGATACAGCTAAGGTTTGTATTTGTATTTTGGAAAATAACAGAGCTTGGGGGTGTATTTGTATTATTTTCCGAGATACAGCTCAGGGTTGTATTTGTATTTTTGAAAATGACACAGCTTGGGTGTGTATTTGTATTATTTTCCGAGATACAGCTGAGGGTTGTATTTGTATTTTTGAAAATAACGCAGCTTGGGGGTGTATTTGTATTATTTTCCGAGATACAGCTAAGGGTTTTATTTGTGTTTTTAAAAATAACGCAGCTTGGGGGTGTGTTTGTATTATTTTCTGACATACAGCTAAGGTTTGTATTTGTATTTTTGAAAATAATGCAGCTTCGGGGTGTATTTGTATTATTTTCCGAGACACAGCTCAGGGTTGTATTTGTATTTTTGAAAATAACACAGCTTTTGGGTGTATTTGTATTATTTTCCGAGATACAGTTAAGGGTTGTGTTTGTATTTTTGAAAATAACACAGCTTGGGGGTGTATTTGTTTTATTTTCTGAGACACAGCTAAGAGTTGTATTTGTATTTTGGAAAATAACACAGCTTGTGGGTGTATTTGTATTTTTTTCCGAAATACAGCTACGGGTTGTATTTTTATTTTTGAAAATAACGAAGCTTGGGTGTGTGTTTGTATTATTTTAGATACAGCTAAGGGTTGTATTTGTATTTTTGAAAATAACGCAGCTTGGGGGTGTATTTGTATTATTTTCCGAGATATAGCAAAGGTTTGTATTTGTATTTATGAAAATAACACAGCTTGGGGGTGTATTTCTATTATTATCCGAGATACAGCTCAGGGTTGTATTTGTATTTTTGAAAATAAAACAGCTTGGGGGTGTATTTGTATTATTTTCCAAGATTCAGCTATGGGTTGTATTTGTATTTTTGAAAATAACAGAGCTTGGGCTTGTTTTTGTATTTTTTTCTGAGATACAACTAAGGGTTGAATTTGTATTTTTGAAAATAACGCAGCTTGGGTGTGTATTTGTATTATTTTCCGAGATACAGCTAAGGGTTGTAGTTGTATTTTTGAAAATAACACAGCTTTTGGGTTTATTTGTATAATTTTTCGAGATACAGCTAAGGGTTGTATTTGTATTTTTGAAAATAACACAGCCTGGGTGTGTATATGTATTATTTCCAAAGGTACAGCTAAGGCTTGTATTTGCATTTTCGAAAATAACATATTGTGGTTGTACATGTATTATTTTCTGATATACAGCTATCGGTTGTATTTGTATTTTTGAAAATAACACAGCTTAGGGAAGTATTTGTATTATTTTCCGAGATACAGCTCAGGGTTGTATTTGTATTTTTGAAAATAACACAGCTTGGGGGTGTATTTCTATTATTATCCGAGATACAGCTCAGGGTTTTATTTGTATTTTTGAAAATAACACAGCTTGGGGGTGTATTTGTAATATTGTCCAAGATACAGCTATGGGTTGTATTTGTATTTTGGAAAATTACACAGCTTTGGGTTGTATTTGTATTATTTTCTGAGATACAGCTCAGGGTTGTGTTTGTATGTTGTAAAATAACACAGCTTGGGGGGTATTTGTATTATTTTCCGAGATACAGATAAGGGTTGTATTTGTATTTTTTAAAATAACACAGCTTGGGGGTGTATTTGTATTATTTTCCGAGATACAGCTAAGGGTTCTATCTGTATTTTTGAAAATAACACAGCTTGTGGGAGTTTTTGTATTATTTTCGGAGATACAGCTAAGGTTTGTATTTCTATTTTTGAAAATAACACAGATTGGGGGTGTATTTGTATTAATTTCTCAGATACATCTAAGGGTTGTATTTGTATTATTGAAAATAACAGAGCTTGGGGGTGTATTTGTATTATTTTCGACGTTCCAGCTTAGGGTTGTATTTGCATTTTTGAGAATAACATATCTTTTGGGTGTACTTGTATTATTTTCCAAGATACAGCTATCAGTTATATTTGTATTTTTGAAAATAACACAGCTTGGGGGTGTATTTGTTTTATTTTCCGAGACAAATCTAAGGGTTATATTTGTATTTTAGAAAATAACACAACTTGGAGGTGTATTTGTATTATTTTCCGAGATACAGCTAAGGGTTGTATTTGTATTTTTGAAAATACCACAGCTTGGGGGTGTATATGTATTATTTTCCGAGATACAGCTAAGGGTTTTATTTTTATTTTTGAAAATAACAGCTCTTGGGGGTGTATTTGTATTATTTTCCGAGATACAGCTATGGGTTGTATTTGTATTTTTGAAAATAACACAGCTTGGGGGTGTATTTCTATTATTTTCCAAGTTACATCTCAGGGTTGTATTTGTATTTTTGAATATAACACAGCTTGGGGGTGTTTTTGTATTATTTTCCGAGATACAGCTAAGGGTTTTATTTGTATTTTTGAAAATAACACAGCTTGTGCGTGTATTTATATTATTTTCCGAGATACAGCTATGGGTTTTATTTGTATTTTGAAAATTACACAGCTTCGTGGTGTATTTCTATTATTATTCGAGATACAGCTAAGGGTTGTATTTGTATTTTTGAAAATAACACAGCTTGGGCGTGTATTTGTATTATTTTCTAAGATACAGCTACAGGTTGTATTTGTATTTTTGAAAATAACACAGCTTGGGCGTGTATTTGTATTATTTTCCGAGATACAGCTCAGGGTTGTATTTGTATTTTGGTAAATAACAAAGCTTGGGGGTGTATTTGTATTATTTTCCGAGATACAGCTAAGGGTTGTATTTGTATTTTGGAAAATAACACAGCTTGGTGGTGTATTTGTATTATTTCCGAGATACAGCTAAGGGTTTTATTTGTATTATTGAAAATAACAGAGATTGGAGGTTTATTTTTATTATTTTCCGAGATACAGTTAAGGGTTGTATTTGTATTTTTGAAAATAACATATCTTGGGGGTGTATTTGTATTATTTTCCGAGATAGAGCTAAGGGTTGTATTTATATTTTTGAAAATAACACATCTTGGGGGTGTATTTGTATTATTTTCCGAGATACAGCTAAGGTTTGTATTTCTATTTTTGAAAATAACACAGATTGGGTGTGTTTTTGTATTATTTTTCGAGTTACAGCTCAGGGTTGTATTTGTATTTTTGAAAATAACACAGCTTGGGGGTGTATTTTTATTATTTTCCGAGAATCAGCTAAGGATTGTATTTGTATTTTTGAAAATAACACAGCTTGGGGGTGTATTTCTATTATTTTCCGAGATACAGCTAACGGTTGTATTTGTATTTTTGAAAATAACACAGCTTGGGGGTGTATACGTATTATTTTCCTAGATACAGCAAAGGGTTGTATTTGTATTTTTGAAAATAACACAGCTTGGGGGTGTATTTATATTATATTCCGAGATACAGCTATGGTTTGTATTTGTATTTTTGAAAATAACACAGCTTGGGCGTGTATTTGTATTATTTTCCGAGATTCTGCTATGGGTTGTATTTTATTTTTGAAAATAACACAGCTTGGGGTTGTATTTGTATTATTTTCCGAGATACAGCTCATGGTTGTATTTGTATTTTTGAAAATAACACATCTTGGGGGTGTAGTTTTATTATTTTCCAGATACAGCTCAGGGTTGTATTTGTATTTTGGAAAATAACACAGCTTGGGGTGTATTTGTATTATTTCCCAAAATACAGCTAACGGTTGTATTTGTATTTTTGAAAATAACAAAGATTTGGGGTGTATTTGTATTATTTTCCGATATAGAGCTAAGGGTTGTATTTGTATTATTGAAAATAACAGAGCTTGTGGGTGTATTTGTATTATTTTCCGAGATACAGCTGAGGGTTGTATTTGTATTTTTGAAAATAACACAGCTTGAGGGTGAATTTGTATTATTTTCTGAGATACAGCTAAGGGTTGTATTTGTATTTTTGAAAATAACACAGTTGGGGGTGTTTTTGTATTATTTTCCGAGATACAGCTCAGGGTTGTATTTGTATTTTTGAAAATAACACAGCTTGGGGGTGTATTTGTATTATTTTCCAAGTTACATCTCAGGGATGTATTTGTATTTTTGAATATAACACAGCTTGGGGGTGTTTTTGTATTATTTTCCGAGATACAGTCAGGGTTGTATTTGTATTTTTGAAAATAACACAGCTTGGGCGTGTATTTATATTATTTTCCGAGATACAGCTATGGGTTGTATTTGTATTTTGAAAATAACACAGCTTCGTGGTGTATTTCTATTATTATCCGAGATACAGCTAAGGGTTGTATTTGTATTTTTGAAAATAACACAGCTTGGGTGTGTATTTGTATTATTTTCTAAGATACAGCTATTGGTTGTATTTGTATTTTTGAAAATAACACAGCTTGGGCGTGTATTTGTATTATTTTCCGAGATACAGCTCAGGGTTGTATTTGTATTTTGGTAAATAACAAAGCTTGGGTGTGTATTTGTATTATTTTCCGAGATACCGCTAAGGGTTGTATTTGTATTTTGGAAAATAACACATCTTGGGGTGTATTTGTATTATTTCCGAGATACAGCTAAGGCTTGTATTTGTATTATTGAAAATAACAGAGGTTGGCAGTGTATTTTTATTATTTTCCGAGATACAGCTAAGGGTTGTATTTGAATTTTTGAAAATAAACGAGTTTGGGGGTGTATTTGTATTATTTTCGAAGATACAACTAAGGGCTGTATTTGTATTTTTGAAAATAACACAGCTTGGTGGTGTATTTGTATTATTTTCCGAGATACAGCTGTGGGTTTTATTTGTATTTTTGAAAATAACAGAGCTTGTGGGTGTATCCATATTATTTTCCAAGATACAGTTAAGGGTTGTATTTGTATTTTTGAAAATAACATATCTTGGTGGTGTATTTGTATTATTTTCCGAGATACAGCTAAGGATTGTATTTGTATTTTTGAAAATAACACAGCTTGGGGGTGTATTTCTATTATTTTCCGAGATACAGCTAACGGTTGTATTTGTATTTTTGAAAATAACACAGCTTGGGGGTGTATACGTATTATTTTCCTAGATACAGCAAAGGGTTGTATTTGTATTTTAGAAAATAACACAGCTTGGGGGTGTATTTATATTATTTTCCGAGATACAGCTATGGTTTGTATTTGTATTTTTGAAAATAACACAGCTTGGGCGTGTATTTGTATTATTTTCCGAGATTCTGCTATGGGTTGTATTTTATTTTTGAAAATAACACAGCTTGGGGTTGTATTTGTATTATTTTCCGAGATACAGCTCATGGTTGTATTTGTATTTTTGAAAATAACACACCTTGGTGGTGTATTTTTATTATTTTCCAGATACAGCTCAGGGTTGTATTTGTATTTTGGAAAATAACACAGCTTGGGGTGTATTTGTATTATTTCCCAAAATACAGCTAACGGTTGTATTTGTATTTTTGAAAATAACAAAGATTTGGGGTGTATTTGTATTATTTTCCGATATAGATCTAAGGGTTGTATTTGTATTATTGAAAATAACAGAGCTTGTGGGTGTATTTGTATTATTTTCCGAGATACAGCTGAGGGTTGTATTTGTATTTTTGAAAATAACACAGCTTGAGGGTGAATTTGTATTATTTTCTGAGATACAGCTAAGGGTTGTATTTGTATTTTTGAAAATAACACAGTTGGGGGTGTTTTTGTATTATTTTCCGAGATACAGCTCAGGGTTGTATTTGTATTTTTGAAAATAACACATCTTGGGGGTGTATTTGTATTATTTTCCAAGTTACATCTCAGGGATGTATTTGTATTTTTGAATATAACACAGCTTGGGGGTGTTTTTGTATTATTTTCCGAGATACAGTCAGGGTTGTATTTGTATTTTTGAAAATAACACAGCTTGGGCGTGTATTTATATTATTTTCCGAGATACAGCTATGGGTTGTATTTGTATTTTGAAAATAACACAGCTTCGTGGTGTATTTCTATTATTATCCGAGATACAGCTAATGGTTGTATTTGTATTTTTGAAAATAACACAGCTTGGGCGTGTATTTGTATTATTTTCTAAGATACAGCTATTGGTTGTATTTGTATTTTTGAAAATAACACAGCTTGGGCGTGTATTTGTATTATTATCCGAGATACAGCTCAGGGTTGTATTTGTATTTTGGTAAATAACAAAGCTTGGGGGTGTATTTGTATTATTTTCCGAGATACCGCTAAGGGTTGTATTTGTATTTTGGAAAATAACACATCTTGGGGTGTATTTTTATTATTTCCGAGATACAGCTAAGGCTTGTATTTGTATTATTGAAAATAACAGAGCTTGGTGGTGTATTTTTATTATTTTCCGAGATACAGCTAAGGGTTGTATTTGAATTTTTGAAAATAAACGAGTTTGGGGGTGTATTTGTATTATTTTCCAAGATACAACTAAGGGCTGTATTTGTATTTTTGAAAATAACACAGCTTGGTGGTGTATTTGTATTATTTTCCGAGATACAGCTGTGGGTTTTATTTGTATTTTTGAAAATAACAGAGCTTGTGGATGTATCCATATTATTTTCCAAGATACAGTTAAGGGTTGTATTTGTATTTTTGAAAATAACATATCTTGGTGGTGTATTTGTATTATTTTCCGAGATACAGCTAAGGGTTGTATTTATATTTTTGAAAATAATACAGCTTGGTGGTGTATTTGTATTATTTTCCGAGATACAGCTAAGGAGTGTATTTCTATTTTTGAAAATAAAACAGATTGGGGGTGTTTTTGTATTATTTTCCGAGTTACTGCTGAGGGTTGTATTTGCATTTTTGAAAATAATACAGCGTGGGGGTGTATTTTTATTTTTTTCCGAGATACAGCTAAGGATTATATTTGTATTTTGGAAAATAACACAGCTTGGGGTGTATTTGTATTATTTTCCGAAATACAGCTAACGGTTGCATTTGTATTTTTGAAAATAACACAGATTTGGGGTGTATTTGTATTATTTTCCGAGATACAGCTAAGGGTTGTTTTTGTATTATTGAAAATAACAGAGCCTGGGGGTGTATTTGTATTATTTTCCGAGATACAGCTAAGGGTTGTATTTGTATTTTTGAAAATAACACAGCTTGAGGGTGAATTTGTATTATTTTCCGAGATACAGCTCAGGGTTGTGTTTGTATTTTTGAAAATAACACAGCTTGGGGGTGTATTTGTATTATTTTCCAAGTTACATCTCAGGGTTGTATTTGTATTTTTGAATATAACACAGCTTGGGGGTGTTTTTGTATTATTTTCCGAGATACAGCTCAGGGTTTTATTTGAATTTTTGAAAATAACACAGCTTGTGCGTGTATTTATATTATTTTCCGAGATACAGCTATGAGTTGTATTTGTATTTTGAAAATAACACAGCTTCGTGGTGTATTTCTATTATTATCCGAGATACAGCTAAGGGTTGTATTTGTATTTTTGAAAATAACACAGCTTGGGCGTGTATTTGTATTATTTTCTAAGATACAGCTATAGGTTGTATTTGTATTTTTGAAAATAACACAGCTTGGGCGTGTATTTGTATTATTTTCCGAGATACAGCTCTGGGTTGTATTTGTATTTTGGTAAATAACAAAGCTTGGGGGTGTATTTGTATTATTTTCCGAGATACAGCTAAGGGTTGTATTTGTATTTTGGAAAATAACACAGCTTGGGGGTGTATTTGTATTATTTCCGAGATACAGCTAAGGGTTTTATTTGTATTATTGAAAATAACAGAGTTTGGGGGTGTATTTTTATTATTTTCCGAGATACAGCTAAGGGTTGTATTTGAATTTTTGAAAATAAACGAGTTTGGGGGTGTATTTGTATTATTTTCCAAGATACAGCTAAGGGCTGTATTTGTATTTTTGAAAATAACACAGCTTGGTGTTGTATTTGTATTATTTTCCGAGATACAGCTGTGGGTTTTATTTGTATCTTTGAAAATAACAGAGCTTGTGGGTGTATCCATATTATTTTCCAAGATACAGTTAAGGGTTGTATTTGTATTTTTGAAAATAACATATCTTGGGGGTGTATTTGTATTATTTTCCGAGATAGAGCTAAGGGTTGTATTTATATTTTTGAAAATAACACATCTTGGGGGTGTATTTGTATTATTTTCCGAGATACAGCTAAGGTGTGTATTTCTGTTTTAGAAAATAACACAGATTGGGGGTGTTTTTGTATTATTTTTCGAGTTACAGCTCAGGGTTGTATTTGTATTTTTGAAAATAACACAGCTTGGGGGTGTATTTTTATTATTTTCCGAGATACAGCTAAGGACTGTATTTGTATTTTTGAATATAACACAGCTTGGGGGTGTATTTCTATTATTTTCCGAGATACTGCTATGGGTTGTATTTTATTTTTGAAAATAACACAGGTTGTGGGTTTATTTGTATTATTTTCGGAGGTACAGCTAAGGGTTGTATTTGAAAATTACGCAAATTGGGGGTGTACTTGTATTATTTTCCGAGATACAGCTATGGGTTGTATATGTATTTTTGAAAATAACACAGCTTGGGCGTGTATTTTTATTATTTTCCGAGATTCTGCTATGGGTTGTATTTGTATTTTTGAAAATAACACAGCTTGGGGTTGTATATGTATTATTTTCCGAGATACAGCTAAGGGTTTTATTTGTATTTTTGAAAATAGCACAGCTTTGGCGTGTGTTTGTATTATTTTCCGAGATTCTGCTATGGGTTGTTTTTGTATTTTTGAAAATAACACAGCTTGGGGGTGTATTTGTATTATTTTCCGAGATACAGCTCATGGTTGTATTTGTATTTTTGAAAATAACACACCTTGGGGGTGTATTTGTATTATTTTCGAGATACAGCTCAGGGTTGTATTTGTATTTTGGAAAATAACACAGCTTGGGGTGTATTTTTATTATTTTCCGAGATACAGCTCATGGTTGTATTTGAATTTTTGAAAATAACACACCTTGGGGGTGTATTTGTATTATTTTCGAGATACAGCTCAGGGTTGTATTTGTATTTTGGAAAATAACACAGCTTGGGGGTGTATTTGTATTATTTTCCGAGATACAGCTAAGGGTTGTATTTGTATTTTGGAAAATAACACAGCTTGGGCGTGTATTCTTATTATTTTCCGAGATACAGCTAAGGGTTGTGTTTGTATTTTTGAAAATAACACAGCTTGGGTGTGTATTTCTATTATTTTCCAAGATAAAGCTAAGGGCTGTATTTGTTTTTTTGAAAATAACACAGCTTGGTGGTGTATTTGTATTATTTTCCGAGATACAGCTGTGGGTTGTATTTGTATTTTTGAAAATAACACAGCTGGGGGTGTATTTGTATTATTTTCCGAGATACAGCTCATGGTTGTATTTGTATTTTTGAAAATAACACACCTTGGGGGTGTATTTGTATTATTTTCGAGATACAGCTCAGGGTTGTATTTGTATTTTGGAAAATAACACAGCTTGTGGGTGTATTTTTATTATTTTCCGAGATACAGCTAAGGGTTGTATTTGAATTTTTGAAAATAAACGAGTTTGGTGGTGTATTTGTATTATTTTCCAAGATACAGCTAAGGGCTGTATTTGTATTTTTGAAAATAACACAGCTTGGTGGTGTATTTGTGTTATTTTCCGAGATACTGCAGTGGGTTTTTTTTGTATTTTTGAAATTAACAGAGCTTGTGGGTGTATCCGTATTATTTTCCAAGATACAGTTAAGGGTTGTATTTGTATTTTTGAAAATAACACATCTTGGGCGTGTATTTGTATTATTTTCCGAGATACAGCTAAAGGTTGTATTTGTATTATTGAAAATAACAGAGTTTGGGGGTGTATTTGTATTATTTTCCGAGATACAGCTAAGGGTTGTATTTGTATTTTTGAAAATAACACAGCTTGAGTGTGAATTTGTATTATTTTCCGAGATACAGCTAAGGGTTTTATTTGTATTTTTGAAAATAACATAGCTTGGGGGTGTTTTTGTATTATTTTCCGAGTTACAGCTCAGGGTTGTATTTGTATTTTTGAAAATAACACAGATTGTGGGTGTATTTGTATCATTTTCCAAGATACAGCAAAGGATAATATTTGTATTTTTGAAAATAACACAGCTTGGGGGTGTATTTTATTATTTTCCGAGATACAGCTAAAGGTTGTATTTGTATTTTTGAAAATAACACAGCTTTGGGGTGTATTTGTATTATTTTCCGAGATACTGCTATGGGTTTTATTTTATTTTTGAAAGTAAAACAGGTTGTGGGTTCATTTGTATTATTTTCGGAGGTACAGCTAAGGGTTGTATTTGAAAATTACGCAAGTTGGGGGTGTTCTTGTATTATTTTCCGAGATACAGCTATGGGTTGTATTTGTATTTTTGAAAATAACACAGCTTGGACGTGTATTTTTATTATTTTCCGAGATTCCGCTATGGGTTGTATTTGTATTTTTGAAAATAACACAGCTTGGGGGTGTATATGTATTATTTTCCGAGATACAGCTAAGGGTTGTATTTGTATTTTTGAAAATAGCACAGCTTTGGCGTGTGTTTGTATTATTTTCCGAGATTCTGCTATGGGTTGTATTTGTATTTTTGAAAATAACACAGCTTGGGGTTGTATTTGTATTATTTACCGAGATACAGCTCATGGTTGTATTTGTATTTTCGAAAATAACACACCTTGGAGGTGTATTTTTATTATTTTCGAGATACAGCTCAGGGTTGTATTTGTATTTTGGAAAATAACACAGCTTAGGGTGTATTTTTATTATTTTCCGAGATACAGCTAAGGGTTGTATTTGAATTTTTGAAAATAAACGAGTTTGGGGGTGTATTTGTATTATTTTCCAAGATACAGCTAAGGGCTGTATTTTTATTTTTGAAAATAACACAGCTTGGTGGTGTATTTGTATTATTTTCAGAAATACAGCTGTGGGTTTTATTTTTTATTTTTCAAAATAACAGAGCTTGTGGGTGTATCCATATTATTTTCCGAGATACAGTTAAGGGTTGTATTTGTATTTTTGAAAATAACACAGCTTGAGGGTGAATTTGTATTATTTTCCGACATACAGCTGTGGGTTGTATTTGTATTTTTGAAAATAACACAGCTTGGGGGTGTTTTTGTATTATTTTCCGCGTTACAGCTCAGGGTTGTAATTGTGTTTTTGAAAATAACACAGCTTTGGGGTGTATTTGTATTATTTTCCGAGATACAGCTAAGGATTGTATTTGTATTTTCGAAAATAACACAGCTTTGGGGTGTATTTGTATTATTTTCCGAAATACAGATATGGGTTGTATTTGTATTTTGAAAATAACACAGCTTGGGTGTGTATTTCTATTATTATCCGAGATACAGCTCAGGGTTGTATTTGTATTTTGGAAAATAACACAACTTGTGGGTGTATTTGTATTATTTTCCAAGACACAGGTATGGGTTTTATTTGTATTTCTGAAAATAACACAGCTTGGGGGTGTATTTGTATTATTTTAGGAGATACAGCTCAGGGTTGTATATGTATTTTGGAAAGTAACACAGCTTGGGGGTGTATTTGTATTATTTTCCGATATACAGCTAAGGGTTGTATTTGTATTTTGGAAAATAACACAGGTTGGGGGTGTATTTGTATTATTTTCCGAGATAAAGCTATGGGTTTTATTTGTATTTTTGAAAATACCACAGCTTAGGGGTGTATTTCTATTATTATTCGAGATACAGCTCAGAGTTTTATTTGTATTTTGGAAAACAACACAGCTTGGGGGTGTATTTGTATTATTTTCCGAGATATAGCTAAGTGTTGTATTTGTATTTTTGAAAATAACACAGCTAGGGGGTGTATTTCTATTATTTTCCGAGATACAGCTATGGTTTTTATTTGTATTTTTGAAAATAACACAGCTTGGGCGTGTATTTGTAATATTTTCTGAGATTCTGCTATGGGTTGTATTTGTATTTTTGAAAATAACACAGCTTGGGGGTGTATTTGTGTTATTTTCCGAGATAGAGCCCATGGTTTATTTGTATTTTTGAAAATAACACACCTTGGGGGTGTATTTGTATTATTTTCGAGATACAGCTCAGGGTTGAATTTGTATTTTGGAAAATAACACAGCTTGGGGGTGTATTTTTATTATTTTCCGAGATACAGCTAAGGGTTGTATTTTAATTTTTGAAAATAAACGAGTTTGTGGGTGTTTTCGTATTATTTTCCAAGATACAGCTAAGGGCTGTATTTGTATTTTTGAAAATAACATAGCTTTGTGGTGTATTTGTATTATTTTCAGAAATACAGTTGTGGGTTTTATTTGTATTTTTCAAAATAACAGAGGTGGTGGGTGTATCCGTATTATTTTCCAAGATACAGTCAAGGGTTTTATTTGTATTTTTGAAAATAACACATCTTGGGGGTGTATTTGTATTATTTTCCGAGATTCAGCTAAGGGTTTTATTTGTATTTTTGAAAATAACACAGCTTAGTGGTGTTTTTGTATTATTTTCCGAGATACAGCTAAAGTGTGTATTTCTGTTTTTGAAAATAACACAGATTGGGGGTGTATTTGTATTATTTTCCGAGATACAGCTAAGGGTTTTATTTGTATTATTGAAAATAACAGAGCTTGGGTGTGTATTTGTATTATTTTCCGAGATACAGCTCAGGGTTGTATTTGTATTTTTGAAAATAACACAGCATGGGGGTGTATTTGTATTATTTTCCGAGATACAGATAAGGGTTGTAATTATATTATTGAAAATAACAGAGCTTTGGGGTGCATTTGTATTATTTTCCGAGATACAGCTAAGGGTTGTATTTGTATTTTTGAAAATAACACAGCTTGGGGGTGTATTTTTATTATTTTCCGAGATACAGCTATGGGTTGTATTTGTATTTTGAAAATTACACAGCTTGGGGGTGTATTTGTATTATTTTCCGAGATACAGCTCAGGGTTGTATTTGTATTTTTGAAAATAACACAGCTTGGTGGTGTATTTGTATTATTTTCCGAGATACAGCTAAGGGTTGTATTTGTATTATTGAAAATAACAGAGCTTTGGGGTGTATGTGTATTATTTTCCGAGATACAGCTATGGGTTGTATTTGTATTTTTGAAAATAACACAGCTTTTGGGTGTATTTGTATTATTTTCCGAGATACAGCTAACGGTTGTATTTGTATTTTTGAAAATAACACAGCTTTGGGGTGTATTTGTATTATTTTCTGAGATACTGCTATGGGTTGTATTTGTATTTTTGAAAATAACACAGCTTTGGGGTGTATTTCTATTATTTTCCGAGATACAGCTATGGTTTTTATTTGTATTTTTGAAAATAACACAGCTTGGGCGTGTATTTGTAATATTTTCTGAGATTCTGCTATGGGTTGTATTTGTATTTTTGAAAATAACACAGCTTGGGGGTGTATTTGTGTTATTTTCCGAGATAGAGCCCATGGTTTATTTGTATTTTTGAAAATAACACACCTTGGGGGTGTATTTGTATTATTTTCGAGATACAGCTCAGGGTTGAATTTGTATTTTGGAAAATAACACAGCTTGGGGGTGTATTTTTATTATTTTCCGAGATACAGCTAAGGGTTGTATTTTAATTTTTGAAAATAAACGAGTTTGTGGGTGTTTTCGTATTATTTTCCAAGATACAGCTAAGGGCTGTATTTGTATTTTTGAAAATAACATAGCTTTGTGGTGTATTTGTATTATTTTCAGAAATACAGTTGTGGGTTTTATTTGTATTTTTCAAAATAACAGAGGTGGTGGGTGTATCCGTATTATTTTCCAAGATACAGTCAAGGGTTTTATTTGTATTTTTGAAAATAACACATCTTGGGGGTGTATTTGTATTATTTTCCGAGATTCAGCTAAGGGTTTTATTTGTATTTTTGAAAATAACACAGCTTGGTGGTGTTTTTGTATTATTTTCCGAGATACAGCTAAAGTGTGTATTTCTGTTTTTGAAAATAACACAGATTGGGGGTGTATTTGTATTATTTTCCGAGATACAGCTAAGGGTTTTATTTGTATTATTGAAAATAACAGAGCTTGGGTGTGTATTTGTATTATTTTCCGAGATACAGCTCAGGGTTGTATTTGTATTTTTGAAAATAACACAGCATGGGGGTGTATTTGTATTATTTTCCGAGATACAGATAAGGGTTGTAATTATATTATTGAAAATAACAGAGCTTTGGGGTGTATTTTTATTATTTTCCGAGATACAGCTATGGGTTGTATTTGTATTTTGAAAATTACACAGCTTGGGGGTGTATTTGTATTATTTTCCGAGATACAGCTCATGGTTGTATTTGTATTTTTGAAAATAACACAGCTTGGGGGTGTTTTTGTATTATTTTCCGAGTTAAAGCTCAGGGTTGTATTTGTATTTTTGAAAATAACACAGATTGTGGGTGTTTTGTATTATTTTCCGTGATACAGCTAAGGATTGTATTTTATTTTTGAAAATAACCCAGCTTGGGGTTGTATTTGTATTATTTTCCGAGATACAGCTATGGGTTTTATTTGTATTTTGAAAATAACACAGCTTGGGTGTGTATTTCTATTATTATCCGGGATACAGCTCAGGGTTGTATTTGTATTTTTGAAAATAACACAGCTTGGGGGTGTATTTGTATTATATTCCAAGATACAGCTGTGATTTTTATTTTTATTTTTGAAAATAACAAAGCTTGGGGGTGTATTTGTATTATTTTCCGAGATACAGCTCAGGGTTGTATTTGTATTTTGGAAAATAACACAGCTTGGGGGTGTATTTGTATTATTTTACGAGATACAGCTATGGGTTGTATTTGTATTATTGAAAATAACACAGTTTGGGGGTGTATTTCTGTTATTATCCGAGATGCAGCTCAGAGTTTTATTTGTATTTTGGAAAATAACACAGCTTGTGGGTGTATTTGTATTATTTTCCGAGATACACCAATAGTTGTATTTGTATTTTTGAAAATAAAACAGATTGGGGGTGTATTTGTATTATTTTCCAAGTTACAATTCAGGAATGTATTTGTATTTTTGAAAATAACACAGCTTGTGGGTGCATTTCTATTACTATCCGAGATACAGCTCATGGTTGTATTTGTGTTTTTGAAAATAACCCAGGTTGGGGTTGTGTTTGTATTATTTTCCAAGATACAGCTATGGGTTTTATTTGTATTTTTGAAAATAACACAGCTTGCTGGTGTATTTGTATTATTTTCCGCGATACAGCTCAGGGTTGTATAGGTATTTTTGAAAATAACACAGCTTGGGGGTGTATTTGTATTATTTTCCGTGATACAGCTAAGGGTTGTATTTGTATTACTGAAAATAACAGAGCTTTGGGGTGTATTTGTATTATTTTCCGAGATACAGCTCAGAGTTTTATTAGTATTTTGGAAAATAACACAGCTTGGGGGTGTATTTGTATTTTTTTCCGAGATACAGCTAAGCGTTGTATTTGTATTTTTGAAAATAACACAGCTTGGGGGTGCATTTGTATTATTTTCCGAGATACAGCTCTGGGTTGTATTTGTATTTTTGAAAATAACAGAGCTTGGGGGTGTATTTGTATTATTTTCCGATATACTGCTATGAGTTGTATTTGTATTTTTGAAAATAAGACAGCATGGGTGTGTATTTGTATTATTTTCCGAGATACAGCTCAGGGTTGTATTTGTACTTTTGAAAATAACACAGCTTCGGGGTGTATTTGTATTATTTTCCGAGATACATCTAAGGTTTGTATTTGTATTATTGAAAATAACAGAGCTTTGGGGTGTATTTGTATTATTTTCCGAGATACAGCTAAGGGTTGTACTTGTGTTTTTGAAAATAACACAGCTTAAGGGTGTTTTTGTATTATTTTCCGAGATACAGCTCAGGGTTGTATTTGTATTTTTGAAAATAACACAGCTTGGGAGTGTATATGTATTATTTTCCGAGTTACAGCTCAGGGTTGTATATGTATTTTTGAAAATAACACATCTTGGGGGTATATTTGTATTATTTTCCGAGATACACCTAAAAATTGTATTTGTATTTTTGAAAATAACACAGCTTGGGGGTGTATTTGTATTATTTTCCGAGATACAGCATTTGGTTTTATTTGTATTTTTGAAAATAACACAGATTGGGGGTGTATTTGTATTATTTTCCAAGTTACAACTCAGGGATGTATTTGTATTTTTGAAAATAACACAGCTTGGGGATGTATTTGTATTATTGTCCGAGATACAGCCAAGGATTGTAATTGTATTTTTGAAAATAACACAGCTTGTGGGTGTATTTGTATTATTTTCCGAGATACAGCTATGGGTTGTATTTTTATTTTTGAAAATACCACAGCTTGGGGGTGTATTTCTATTACTATTCGAGATACAGCTCAGAGTTTTATTTGTATTTTGGAAAATAACCCAGCTTGGGGGTGTATTTGTATTATTTTCTGAGATACAGCTAAGAGTTGTATTTGTGTTTTTGAAAATAACACAGCTTGCGTGTGTATTTGTATAATTTTCCGAGATACAGCTATTGGTTGTATTTGTATTTTTGAAAATAACACAGCTTGGGGGTGTATTTCAATTATTATCCGAGATAGAGCTCTGGGTTGTATTTGTATTTTTGAAAATAACACAGCTTGGGGTTGTGTTTGTATTATTTTCCAAGATACAGCTGTGGGTTTTATTTGTATTTTTGAAAATAACACAGCTTGGGGGTGTATTTGTTTTATTTTCCGAGATACAGCTATGGGTTGTATTTGTATTTTGAAAATTACACAGCTTGGGGGTGTATTTGTATTATTTTCCGAGATACAGCTCAGGGTTGTATTTGTATTTTTGAAAATAACACAGCTTGGTGGTGTATTTGTATTATTTTCCGAGATACAGCTAAGGGTTGTATTTGTATTATTGAAAATAACAGAGCTTTGGGGTGTATGTGTATTATTTTCCGAGATACAGCTATGGGTTGTATTTGTATTTTTGAAAATAACACAGCTTTTGGGTGTATTTGTATTATTTTCCGAGATACAGCTAACGGTTGTATTTGTATTTTTGAAAATAACACAGCTTTGGGGTGTATTTGTATTATTTTCTGAGATACTGCTATGGGTTGTATTTGTATTTTTGAAAATAACACAGCTTTGGGGTGTATTTCTATTATTTTCCGAGATACAGCTATGGTTTTTATTTGTATTTTTGAAAATAACACAGCTTGGGCGTGTATTTGTAATATTTTCTGAGATTCTGCTATGGGTTGTATTTGTATTTTTGAAAATAACACAGCTTGGGGGTGTATTTGTGTTATTTTCCGAGATAGAGCCCATGGTTTATTTGTATTTTTGAAAATAACACACCTTGGGGGTGTATTTGTATTATTTTCGAGATACAGCTCAGGGTTGAATTTGTATTTTGGAAAATAACACAGCTTGGGGGTGTATTTTTATTATTTTCCGAGATACAGCTAAGGGTTGTATTTTAATTTTTGAAAATAAACGAGTTTGTGGGTGTTTTCGTATTATTTTCCAAGATACAGCTAAGGGCTGTATTTGTATTTTTGAAAATAACATAGCTTTGTGGTGTATTTGTATTATTTTCAGAAATACAGTTGTGGGTTTTATTTGTATTTTTCAAAATAACAGAGGTGGTGGGTGTATCCGTATTATTTTCCAAGATACAGTCAAGGGTTTTATTTGTATTTTTGAAAATAACACATCTTGGGGGTGTATTTGTATTATTTTCCGAGATTCAGCTAAGGGTTTTATTTGTATTTTTGAAAATAACACAGCTTGGTGGTGTTTTTGTATTATTTTCCGAGATACAGCTAAAGTGTGTATTTCTGTTTTTGAAAATAACACAGATTGGGGGTGTATTTGTATTATTTTCCGAGATACAGCTAAGGGTTTTATTTGTATTATTGAAAATAACAGAGCTTGGGTGTGTATTTGTATTATTTTCCGAGATACAGCTCAGGGTTGTATTTGTATTTTTGAAAATAACACAGCATGGGGGTGTATTTGTATTATTTTCCGAGATACAGATAAGGGTTGTAATTATATTATTGAAAATAACAGAGCTTTGGGGTGTATTTTTATTATTTTCCGAGATACAGCTATGGGTTGTATTTGTATTTTGAAAATTACACAGCTTGGGGGTGTATTTGTATTATTTTCCGAGATACAGCTCATGGTTGTATTTGTATTTTTGAAAATAACACAGCTTGGGGGTGTTTTTGTATTATTTTCCGAGTTAAAGCTCAGGGTTGTATTTGTATTTTTGAAAATAACACAGATTGTGGGTGTTTTGTATTATTTTCCGTGATACAGCTAAGGATTGTATTTTATTTTTGAAAATAACCCAGCTTGGGGTTGTATTTGTATTATTTTCCGAGATACAGCTATGGGTTTTATTTGTATTTTGAAAATAACACAGCTTGGGTGTGTATTTCTATTATTATCCGGGATACAGCTCAGGGTTGTATTTGTATTTTTGAAAATAACACAGCTTGGGGGTGTATTTGTATTATATTCCAAGATACAGCTGTGATTTTTATTTGTATTTTTGAAAATAACAAAGCTTGGGGGTGTATTTGTATTATTTTCCGAGATACAGCTCAGGGTTGTATTTGTATTTTGGAAAATAACACAGCTTGGGGGTGTATTTGTATTATTTTACGAGATACAGCTATGGGTTGTATTTGTATTATTGAAAATAACACAGTTTGGGGGTGTATTTCTGTTATTATCCGAGATGCAGCTCAGAGTTTTATTTGTATTTTGGAAAATAACACAGCTTGTGGGTGTATTTGTATTATTTTCCGAGATACACCAATAGTTGTATTTGTATTTTTGAAAATAAAACAGATTGGGGGTGTATTTGTATTATTTTCCAAGTTACAATTCAGGAATGTATTTGTATTTTTGAAAATAACACAGCTTGTGGGTGCATTTCTATTACTATCCGAGATACAGCTCATGGTTGTATTTGTGTTTTTGAAAATAACCCAGGTTGGGGTTGTGTTTGTATTATTTTCCAAGATACAGCTATGGGTTTTATTTGTATTTTTGAAAATAACACAGCTTGCTGGTGTATTTGTATTATTTTCCGCGATACAGCTCAGGGTTGTATAGGTATTTTTGAAAATAACACAGCTTGGGGGTGTATTTGTATTATTTTCCGTGATACAGCTAAGGGTTGTATTTGTATTACTGAAAATAACAGAGCTTTGGGGTGTATTTGTATTATTTTCCGAGATACAGCTCAGAGTTTTATTAGTATTTTGGAAAATAACACAGCTTGGGGGTGTATTTGTATTTTTTTCCGAGATACAGCTAAGCGTTGTATTTGTATTTTTGAAAATAACACAGCTTGGGGGTGCATTTGTATTATTTTCCGAGATACAGCTCTGGGTTGTATTTGTATTTTTGAAAATAACAGAGCTTGGGGGTGTATTTGTATTATTTTCCGATATACTGCTATGAGTTGTATTTGTATTTTTGAAAATAAGACAGCATGGGTGTGTATTTGTATTATTTTCCGAGATACAGCTCAGGGTTGTATTTGTACTTTTGAAAATAACACAGCTTCGGGGTGTATTTGTATTATTTTCCGAGATACATCTAAGGTTTGTATTTGTATTATTGAAAATAACAGAGCTTTGGGGTGTATTTGTATTATTTTCCGAGATACAGCTAAGGGTTGTACTTGTGTTTTTGAAAATAACACAGCTTAAGGGTGTTTTTGTATTATTTTCCGAGATACAGCTCAGGGTTGTATTTGTATTTTTGAAAATAACACAGCTTGGGAGTGTATATGTATTATTTTCCGAGTTACAGCTCAGGGTTGTATATGTATTTTTGAAAATAACACATCTTGGGGGTATATTTGTATTATTTTCCGAGATACACCTAAAAATTGTATTTGTATTTTTGAAAATAACACAGCTTGGGGGTGTATTTGTATTATTTTCCGAGATACAGCATTTGGTTTTATTTGTATTTTTGAAAATAACACAGATTGGGGGTGTATTTGTATTATTTTCCAAGTTACAACTCAGGGATGTATTTGTATTTTTGAAAATAACACAGCTTGGGGATGTATTTGTATTATTGTCCGAGATACAGCCAAGGATTGTAATTGTATTTTTGAAAATAACACAGCTTGTGGGTGTATTTGTATTATTTTCCGAGATACAGCTATGGGTTGTATTTTTATTTTTGAAAATACCACAGCTTGGGGGTGTATTTCTATTACTATTCGAGATACAGCTCAGAGTTTTATTTGTATTTTGGAAAATAACCCAGCTTGGGGGTGTATTTGTATTATTTTCTGAGATACAGCTAAGAGTTGTATTTGTGTTTTTGAAAATAACACAGCTTGCGTGTGTATTTGTATAATTTTCCGAGATACAGCTATTGGTTGTATTTGTATTTTTGAAAATAACACAGCTTGGGGGTGTATTTCAATTATTATCCGAGATAGAGCTCTGGGTTGTATTTGTATTTTTGAAAATAACACAGCTTGGGGTTGTGTTTGTATTATTTTCCAAGATACAGCTGTGGGTTTTATTTGTATTTTTGAAAATAACACAGCTTGGGGGTGTATTTGTTTTATTTTCCGAGATACAGCTAAGGGTTGTATTTGTATTTTTGAAAATAACACAGCTTTGGGGTGTATTTGTATTATTTTCCGAGATACAGCTCAGGGTTGTATTTGTATTTTTGAAAATAACACAGCTTGGTGGTGTATTTGTATTATTTTCCGAGATACAGCTAAGGGTTGTATTTGTATTATTGAAAATAATAGAGCTTTGGGGTGTATTTGTATTATTTTCCGAGATACAGCTATGGGTTGTATTTGTATTTTTGAAAATAACACAGCTTTTGGGTGTATTTGTATTATTTTCCGAGATACAGCTAACGGTTGTATTTGTATTTTTGAAAATAACACAGCTTTGGGGTGTATTTGTATTATTTTCTGAGATACTGCTATGGGTTGTATTTGTATTTTTGAAAATAACACAGCTTGGGGGTGTATTTGTATTATTTTCCGAGATACAGCTCAGGGTTGTATTTGTATTTTTGAAAATAACACAGCATGGGGGTGTATTTGTATTATTTTCCGAGATACAGATAAGGGTTGTATTTGTATTATTGAAAATAACAGAGCTTTGGGGTGTATTTGTATTATTTTCCGAGATACAGCTAAGGGTTGTATTTGTATTTTTGAAAATAACACACCTTGGGGGTGTATTTCTATTATTTACCGAGATACAGCTATGGGTTGTATTTCTATTTTTGAAAATAACACAGCTTGGGCGTGTATTTTTATTACTTTCCGAGATTCTGCTATGGGTTGTATTTGTATTTTTAAAATTACACAGCTTGGGGGTGTATTTGTATTATTTTCCGAGATACAGCTCATGGTTGTATTTGTATTTTTGAAAATAACACATATGGGGGTGTATTTGTATTATTTTTGAGATACAGCTAAGGGTTGTATATGTATTTTGGAAAATAACACAGCTTGGTAGTGTATTTTTATTATTTTCCGAGATACAGCTAAGGGTTGTATTTGAATTTTTGAAAATAAACGAGTTTGGGGGTGAATTTGTATTATTTTCCAAGATACAGCTAAGGGCTGTATTTTTATTTTTGAAAATACCACAGCTTGGTGGTGTATTTGTATTATTTTCCGAGATACAGCTGTGGGTTTTATTTGTATTTTTGAAAATAACAGAGCCTGTGGGTGTATCCGTATTATTTTCCAAGATACAGTTAAGGGTTGTATTTGTATTTTTGAAAATAACACATCTTGGGGGTGTATTTGTATTATTTTTCGAGATACAGCTAAGGGTTGTATTTGTATTTTTGAAAATAACACAGCTTGGGTGTGTTTTTGTATTATTTTATGAGATAAAGCTAAGGTGTGTATTTCTATTTTAGAAAATAACACAGATTGTGGGTGTATTTGTATTATTTTCCGAGATACAGCTAAGGGTTGTATTTGTATTATTGAAAATAACAGAGCTTGTGGGTGTATTTGTATTGTTTTCTGAGATACAGCTAAGGGTTGTATTTGTATTTTTGAAAATAACACTGCTTGGGGGTGAATTTGTATTATTTTCCGAGATACAGCTAAGGTTTGTATTTGTATTTTTGAAAATAACACAGCTTGGGGGTGTTTTTGTATTATTTTCCGAGTTACAGCTCAGGGTTGTATTTGTATTTTTGAAAATAAAACAGATTGTGGGTGTGTTTGTATTATTTTCCGTGATACAGCTAAGGATTGTATTTGTATTTTTGAAAATAACACAGCTTGCTGGTGTATTTGTATTATTTTCCGAGATACAGCTCAGGGTTGTATTTGTATTTTGAAAATAAAACAGATTGTGGGTGTGTTTGTATTATTTTCCGTGATACAGCAAAGGGTTGTATTTGTATTACTGAAAATAACAGAGCTTTGGGGTGTATTTGTATTATTTTCCGAGATACAGCTCAGAGTTTTATTAGTATTTTGGAAAATAACACAGCTTGGGGGTGTATTTGTATTGTTTTCCGAGATACAGCTAAGGGTTGTATTTGTATTTTGGAAAATAACAGAGCTTGAGGGTGCATTTGTATTATTTTACGAGATACAGCTATGGGTTGTATTTGTATTTTTGAAAATAACAGAGCTTGGGGGTGTATTTGTATTATTTTCCGATATACTGCTATGAGTTGTATTTGTATTTTTGAAAATAAGACAGCATGGGTGTGTATTTGTATTATTTTCCGAGATACAGCTCAGGGTTGTATTTGTACTTTTGAAAATAACACAGCTTCGGGGTGTATTTGTATTATTTTCCGAGATACATCTAAGGTTTGTATTTGTATTATTGAAAATAACAGAGCTTTGGGGTGTATTTGTATTATTTTCCGAGATACAGCTAAGGGTTGTACTTGTATTTTTGAAAATAACACAGCTTAAGGGTGTTTTTGTATTATTTTCCGAGATACAGCTCAGGGTTGTATTTGTATTTTTGAAAATAACACAGCTTGGGAGTGTATATGTATTATTTTCCGAGTTACAGCTCAGGGTTGTATATGTATTTTTGAAAATAACACATCTTGGGGGTATATTTGTATTATTTTCCGAGATACACCTAAAAATTGTATTTGTATTTTTGAAAATAACACAGCTTGGGGGTGTATTTGTATTATTTTCCGAGATACAGCATTTGGTTTTATTTGTATTTTTGAAAATAACACAGATTGGGGGTGTATTTGTATTATTTTCCAAGTTACAACTCAGGGATGTATTTGTATTTTTGAAAATAACACAGCTTGGGGATGTATTTGTATTATTGTCCGAGATACAGCCAAGGATTGTAATTGTATTTTTGAAAATAACACAGCTTGTGGGTGTATTTGTATTATTTTCCGAGATACAGCTATGGGTTGTATTTTTATTTTTGAAAATACCACACCTTGGGGGTGTATTTCTATTACTATTCGAGATACAGCTCAGAGTTTTATTTGTATTTTGGAAAATAACCCAGCTTGGGGGTGTATTTGTATTATTTTCTGAGATACAGCTAAGAGTTGTATTTGTGTTTTTGAAAATAACACAGCTTGCGTGTGTATTTGTATAATTTTCCGAGATACAGCTATTGGTTGTATTTGTATTTTTGAAAATAACACAGCTTGGGGGTGTATTTCAATTATTATCCGAGATAGAGCTCTGGGTTGTATTTGTATTTTTGAAAATAACACAGCTTGGGGTTGTGTTTGTATTATTTTCCAAGATACAGCTGTGGGTTTTATTTGTATTTTTGAAAATAACACAGCTTGGGGGTGTATTTGTTTTATTTTCCGAGATACAGCTAAGGGTTGTATTTGTATTTTTGAAAATAACACAGCTTTGGGGTGTATTTGTATTATTTTCCGAGGCACTGCTCTGTGTTGTATTTGTATTTTTGAAAATAACACAGCTTTGGGGTGTATTTGTATTATTTTCCGAGATACAGCTCAGGGTTGTATTTGTATTTTTGAAAATAACACAGCTTGGTGGTGTATTTGTATTATTTTCCGAGATACAGCTAAGGGTTGTATTTGTATTATTGAAAATAACAGAGCTTTGGGGTGTATTTGTATTATTTTCCGAGATACAGCTATGGGTTGTATTTGTATTTTTGAAAATAACACAGCTTTTGGGTGTATTTGTATTATTTTCCGAGATACAGCTAACGGTTGTATTTGTATTTTTGAAAATAACACAGCTTTGGGGTGTATTTGTATTATTTTCTGAGATACTGCTATGGGTTGTATTTGTATTTTTGAAAATAACACAGCTTGGGGGTGTATTTGTATTATTTTCCGAGATACAGCTCAGGGTTGTATTTGTATTTTTGAAAATAACACAGCATGGGGGTGTATTTGTATTATTTTCCGAGATACAGATAAGGGTTGTATTTGTATTATTGAAAATAACAGAGCTTTGGGGTGTATTTGTATTATTTTCCGAGATACAGCTAAGGGTTGTATTTGTATTTTTGAAAATAACACACCTTGGGGGTGTATTTCTATTATTTTCCGATATACAGCTATGGGTTGTATTTCTATTTTTGAAAATAACACAGCTTGGGCGTGTATTTTTATTACTTTCCGAGATTCTCCTATGGGTTGTATTTGTATTTTGAAAATTACACAGCTTGGGGGTGTATTTGTATTATTTTCCGAGATACAGCTCATGGTTGTATTTGTATTTTTGAAAATAACACATCTTCGGGGTGTATTTGTATTATTTTCGAGATACAGCTAAGGGTTGTATATGTATTTTGGAAAATAACACAGCTTGGTAGTGTATTTTTATTATTTTCCGAGATACAGCTAAGAGTTGTATTTGAATTTTTGAAAATAAACGAGTTTGGGGGTGAATTTGTATTATTTTCCAAGATACAGCTAAGGGCTGTATTTGTATTTTTGAAAATACCACAGCTTGGTGGTGTATTTGTATTATTTTCCGAGATACAGCTGTGGGTTTTATTTGTATTTTTGAAAATAACAGAGCGTGTGGGTGTATCCGTAATTTTCTCCAAGATACAGTTAAGGGCTGTATTTGTATTTTTGAAAATAACACATCTTGGGGGTGTATTTGTATTATTTTTCGAGATACAGCTAAGGGTTGTATTTGTATTTTTGAAAATAACACAGCTTGGGTGTGTTTTTGTATTATTTTATGAGATAAAGATAAGGTGTGTATTTTTATTTTAGAAAATAACCCAGCTTGGGGGTGTATTTGTATTATTTTCCGAGATACAGCTCAGGGTTGTATTTGTATTATTGAAAATAACAGAGCTTGTGGGTGTATTTGTATTGTTTTCTGAGATACAGCTAAGGGTTGTATTTGTATTTTTGAAAATAACACTGCTTGGGGGTGAATTTGTATTATTTTCCGAGATACAGCTAAGGTTTGTATTTGTATTTTTGAAAATAACACAGCTTGGGGGTGTTTTTGTATTATTTTCCGAGTTACAGCTCAGGGTTGTATTTGTATTTTTGAAAATAAAACAGATTGTGGGTGTGTTTGTATTATTTTCCGTGATACAGCTAAGGATTGTATTTGTATTTTTGAAAATAACACAGCTTGCTGGTGTATTTGTATTATTTTCCGAGATACAGCTCAGGGTTGTATTTGTATTTTGAAAATAAAACAGATTGTGGGTGTGTTTGTATTATTTTCCGTGATACAGCAAAGTGTTGTATTTGTATTACTGAAAATAACAGAGCTTTGGGGTGTATTTGTATTATTTTCCGAGATACAGCTCAGAGTTTTATTAGTATTTTGGAAAATAACACAGCTTGGGGGTGTATTTGTATTGTTTTCCGAGATACAGCTAAGGGTTGTATTTGTATTTTGGAAAATAACAGAGCTTGAGGGTGCATTTGTATTATTTTACGAGATACAGCTATGGGTTGTATTTGTATTTTTGAAAATAACAGAGCTTGGGGGTGTATTTGTATTATTTTCCGATATACTGCTATGAGTTGTATTTGTATTTTTGAAAATAAGACAGCTTGGGTGTGTATTTGTATTATTTTCCGAGATACAGCTCAGGGTTGTATTTGTACTTTTGAAAATAACACAGCTTCGGGGTTTATTTGTATTATTTTCCGAGATACATCTAAGGTTTGTATTTGTATTATTGAAAATAACAGAGCTTTGGGGTGTATGTGTATTATTTTCCGAGATACAGCTAAGGGTTGTACTTGTATTTTTGAAAATAACACAGCTTAAGGGTGTTTTTGTATTATTATTCGAGATACAGCTCAGGGTTGTATTTGTATTTTTGAAAATAACACAGCTTGGGGGTGTATTTGTATTATTTTCCGAGATACAGCTTTTGGTTTTATTTGTATTTTTGATAATAACACAGATTGGGGGTGTATTTGTATTATTTTCCAAGTTACAACTCAGGGATGTATTTGTATTTTTGAAAATAACACAGCTTGGGGGTGTGTTTGTATTATTGTCCGAGATACAGCCAAGGATTTTAATTGTATTTTTGAAAATAACACAGCTTGGGGGTGTATTTGTATTATTTTCCGAGATACAGCTATGGGTTGTATTTTTATTTTTGAAAATACCACAGCTTGGGGGTGTATTTCTATTATTATTCGAGATACAGCACAGATTTTTATTTGTATTTTGGAAACTAACCCAGCTTGGGGGTGTATTTGTATTATATTCCGAGATACAGCTAAGAGTTTTATTTGTGTTTTTGAAAATAACACAGCTTGCGTGTGTATTTGTATTATTTTCCGAGATACAGCTATTTGTTGTATTTGTATTTTTGAAAATAACACAGCTTGGGGGTGTATTTCTATTATTAATCGAGATAGAGCTCTGGGTTGTATTTGTATTTTTGAAAATAACACAGCTTGTGGTTGTGTTTGTATTATTTTCCAAGATACAGCTATGGGTTTTATTTGTATTTTTGAAAATAACACAGCTTGGGGGTGTATTTGTTTTATTTTCCTAGATACAGCTAAGGGTTGTATTTGTATTTTTGAAAATAACACAGCTTTGGGGTGTATTTGTATTATTTTCCGAGATACAGCTCATGGTTGTATTTGTATTTTTGAAAATAACACAGCTTGGTGGTGTATTTGTATTATTTTCCGAGATACAGCTAAGGGTTGTATTTGTATTATTGAAAATAACAGAGCTTTGTGGTGTATGTGTATTATTTTCCGAGATACAGCTAAGGGTTGTACTTGTATTTTTGAAAATAACACAGCTTAAGGGTGTTTTTGTATTATTTTCCGAGATACAGCTTAGGGTTGTATTTGTATTTTTGAAAATAACACAGCTTGGGGGTGTATTTGTATTATTTTCCGAGATACAGCTTTTGGTTTTATTTGTATTTTTGATAATAACACAGATTGGGGGTGTATTTGTATTATTTTCCAAGTTACAACTCAGGGATGTATTTGTATTTTTGAAAATAACACAGCTTGGGGGTGTATTTGTATTATTGTCCGAGATACAGATAAGGGTTGTATTTGTATTATTGAAAATAACAGAGCTTTGGGGTGTATTTGTATTATTTTCAGAGATACAGCTAAGGGTTGTATTTGTATTTTTGAAAATAACACACCATGTGGGTGTATTTCTATTATTTTCCGATATAGAGCTATGGGTTGTATTTCTATTTTTGAAAATAACACAGCTTGGGCGTGTATTTTTATTACTTTCCGAGATTCTGCTATGGGTTGTATTTGTATTTTGAAAATTACACAGCTTGGGTGTGTTTTTGTATTATTTTATGAGATAAAGCTAAGGTGTGTATTTCTATTTTAGAAAATAACACAGATTGGGGGTGTATTTGTATTATTTTCGGAGATACAGCTAAGGGTTGTATTTGTATTATTGAAAATAACAGAGCTTGGGGGTGAATTTGTATTATTTTCCGAGATACAGCTAAGGTTTGTATTTGTATTTTTGAAAATAACACAGCTTGGGGGTGTTTTTGTATTATTTTCTGAGTTACAGCTCATGGTTGTATTTGTATTTTTGAAAATAAAACAGATTGTGGGTGTGTTTGTATTATTTTCCGTGATACAGCTAAGGATTGTATTTGTATTTTTGAAAATAACCCAGCTTGGGGGTGTAATTGTATTATTTTTCGAGATACAGCTATGGGTTGTATTTGTATTTTGAAAATAACACAGCTTGGGTGTGTATTTCTATTATTATCCGGTATAGACCTCAGGGTTGTATTTGTATTTTTGAAAATAACACAGCTTGGTGGTGTATTTGCATTATTTTCCAAGACACAGCTGTGGTTTTTATTTTTATTTTTGAAAATTACAAAGCTTGGGGGTGTATTTGTATTATTTTCCGAGATACAGCTCAGGTTTGTATTTGTATTTTGGAAAATAACACAGCTTGGGGGTTTATTTGTATTATTTTCTGAGATACAGCTAAGGGTTGTATTTGTATTTTGGAAAATAACACAGCTTGAGGGTGTATTTGTATTATTTTCCGAGATACAGCTATGGGTTGTATTTGTAGTTTTGAAAATAACACATCTTGGGGGTGTATTTCTGTTATTATCCGAGATGCAGCTCAGAGTTTTATTTGTATTTTGGAAAATAACACAGCTTGTGGGTGTATTTGTATTATATTCCGAGATACACCTAAGAGTTGTATTTGTATTTTTGAAAATAACACAGATTGGGGGTGTATTTGTATTATTTTCCAAGTTACAACTCAGGGATGTATTTGTATTTTTGCAAATAACACAGCTTGGGGGTGTATTTGTATTATTTTCCGAGATACAGCTAAGGATTGTATTTGTATTTTTGAAAATAACACAGCTTGGGGGTGTACTTGTATTATTTTCCGAGATACTGCTATGGGTTGTATTTGGATTTTGAAAATAACACAGCTTGGGTGTGTATTTCTATTATTATCCGAGATACAGTTCAGGGTTGTATTTGTATTTTTGAAAATAACACACCTTGGGGGTGTATTTGTATTATTTTCCAAGATACAGCTATGGGTTTTATTTGTATTTTTGGAAATAACAGGGCTTGGGGGTGTATTTGTATTATTTTCCGAGATACAGCTCAGGGTTGTATTTGTATTTTTGAAAATAACACAGCTTTGGGGTGTATTTGTATTATTTTCCGAGATACTGCTATGGGTTGTATTTGTATTTTTGAAAATAACACAGCTTGGGGGTGTATTTGTATTATTTTCTGAGATACAGCTCAGGGTTGTATTTGTATTTTTGAAAATAACACAGCATGGGGGTGTATTTGTATTATTTTCCGAGATACAGATAAGGGTTGTATTTGTATTATTGAAAATAACAGAGCTTTGGTGTGTATTTGTATTATTTTCCGAGATACAGCTAAGGGTTGTATTTGTATTTTTGAAAATAACACACCTTGGGGGTGTATTTCTATTATTTTCCGAGATAGAGCTATGGGTTGTATTTCTATTTTTGAAAATAACACAGCTTGGGCGTGTATTTTTATTACGTTCCGAGATTCTGCTATGGATTGTATTTGTATTTTTAAAATTACACAGCTTGGGTGTGTTTTTGTAATATTTTATGAGATAAAGCTTAGGTGTGTATTTCTATTTTAGAAAATAACACAGATTGGGGGTGTATTTGTATTATTTTCCGAGATACAGCTAAGGGTTGTATTTGTATTATTGAAAATAACAGAGCTTGGGGGTGTATTTGTATTGTTTTCCGAGATACACCTAAGAGTTGTATTTGTATTTTTCAAAATAACACAGCTTGGGGGTGTATTTGTGTTATTTTCCAAGTTACAACTCAGGGATGTATTTGTATTTTTGCAAATAACACAGCTTGGGGGTGTGTTTGTATTATTTTCCGAGACACAGCTAAGGATTGTATTTGTATTTTTGAAAATAACACAGCTTGGGGGTGTATTTGTATTATTTTTCCAGATACAGCTATGGGTTGTATTTGTATTTTGAAAATAACACAGCTTGGGTGTGTATTTCTATTATTATCCGTTATACACCTCAGGGTTGTATTTGTATTTTTGAAAATAACACAGCTTGGTGGTGTATTTGTATTATTTTCCAAGATACAGCTGTGGTTTTTATTTTTATTTTTGAAAATAACAAAGCTTGGGGGTGTATTTGTATTATTTTCCGAGATACATCTCAGGGTTGTATTTGTATTTTGGAAAATAACACAGCTTGGGGGTGTATTTGTATTATTTTCCGAGATACAGCTAAGGGTTGTATTTGTATTTTTGAAAAAAAACACAGCTTGTGGGTGTATTTCTGTTATTATCCGAGATGCAGCTCAGAGTTTATTTGTATTTTGGAAAATAACACAGCTTGTGGGTGTATTTGTATTATCTTCCGAGATACACCTAAGAGTTGTATTTGTATTTTTGAAAATAACACAGCTTGGTTGTGTTTTTGTATTATTTTATGAGATAAAGCTAAGGTGTGTATTTCTATTTTAGAAAATAACACAGATTGGAGGTGTATTTGTATTATTTTCTGAGATACAGCTAAGGGTTGTATTTGTATTTTTGGAAATAACAGGGCTTGGGGGTGTATTTGTATTATTTTCCTATATACTGCTATGAGTTGTATTTGTATTTTCGAAAATAACACAGCTTGGGGGTGTATGTGTATTATTTTCCGATATACAGCTAAGGGTTGTATTTGTGTTTTTGAAAATAACACAGCTTTTTGGTTTATTTGTATTATTTTCCGAGATACAGCTATGGGTTGTATTTGTATTTTTGAAAATACCACAGCTTGGTGGTGTATTTATATTATTATTCTAGATACAGCTCAGAGTTTTATTTGTATTTTGGTAAATAACACAGCTTGGGGGTGTATTTGTATTATTTTCCGAGATACAGCTAAGAGTTTTATTTGTATTTTTGAAAATAACACAGCGTGGGGGTGTATTTGTATTATTTTCCGAGATACAGCTGCGGGTTGTATTTGTAATTTTGAAAATAACACAGCTTGGGGGTGTATTTGTATTATATTCCAAGATACAGCTGTGATTTTTATTTCTATTTTTGAAAATAACAAAGCTTGGTGGTGTATTTGTATTATTTTCCGAGATACAGCTCAGGGTTGTATTTGTATTTTGGAAAATAACACAGCTTGGGGGTGTATTTGTATTATTTTCCGAGATACAGCTCTGGGTTGTATTTGTATTTTTGAAAATAACAGAGCTTGGGGGTGTATTTGTATTATTTTCCGATATACTGCTATGAGTTGTATTTGTATTTTTGAAAATAAGACAGCTTGGGTGTGTATTTGTATTTTTTTCCGAGATACAGCTCAGGGTTGTATTTGTACTTTTGAAAATAACACAGCTTCGGGGTGTATTTGTATTATTTTCCGAGATACATCTAAGGTTTGTATTTGTATTATTGAAAATAACAGAGCTTTGGGGTGTATTTGTATTATTTTCCGAGATACAGCTAAGGGTTGTACTTGTGTTTTTGAAAATAACACAGCTTAAAGGTGTTTTTGTATTATTTTCCGAGATACAGCTCAGGGTTGTATTTGTATTTTTGAAAATAACACAGCTTGGGAGTGTATATGTATTATTTTCCGAGTTACAGCTCAGGGTTGTATATGTATTTTTGAAAATAACACATATCTGGGGGTATATTTGTATTATTTTCCGAGATACACCTAAAAATTGTATTTGTATTTTTGAAAATAACACAGCTTTGGGGTGTATTTGTATTATTTTCCGAGATACAGCTCAGGGTTGTATTTGTATTTTTGAAAATAACACAGCTTGGTGGTGTATTTGTATTATTTTCCGAGATACAGCTAAGGGTTGTATTTGTATTATTGAAAATAACAGAGCTTCGGGGTGTATTTGTATTATTTTCTGAGATACAGCTATGGGTTGTATTTGTATTTTTGAAAATAACACAGCTTTTGGGTGTATTTGTATTATTTTCTGAGATACAGCTAACGGTTGTATTTGTATTTTTGAAAATAACACAGCTTTGGGGTGTATTTGTATTATTTTCCGAGATACTGCTATGGGTTGTATTTGTATTTTTGAAAATAACACAGCTTGGGGGTGTATTTGTATTATTTTCCGAGATACAGCTCAGGGTTGTATTTGTATTTTTGAAAATAACACAGCATGGGGGTGTATTTGTATTATTTTCCGAGATACAGATAAGGGTTGTATTTGTATTATTGAAAATAACAGAGCTTTGGGGTGTATTTGTATTATTTTCCGAGATACAGCTAAGAGTTGTATTTGTATTTTTGAAAATAACACACCTTGGGGGTGTATTTCTATTATTTTCCGAGATACAGCTATGGGTTGTATTTCTATTTTTGAAAATAACACAGCTTGGGCGTGTATTTTTATTACTTTCCGAGATTCTGCTATGGGTTGTATTTGTATTTTTAAAATTACACAGCTTGGGGGTGTATTTGTATTATTTTCCGAGATACAGCTCATGGTTGTATTTGTATTTTTGAAAATAACACATCTTGGGGGTGTATTTGTATTATTTTTGAGATACAGCTAAGGGTTGTATATGTATTTTGGAAAATAACACAGCTTTTTAGTGTATTTTTATTATTTTCCGAGATACAGCTAAGGGTTGTATTTGAATTTTTGAAAATAAACGAGTTTGGGGGTGAATTTGTATTATTTTCCAAGATACAGCTAAGGGCTGTATTTGTATTTTTGAAAATACCACAGCTTGGTGGTGTATTTGTATTATTTTCCGAGATACAGCTGTGGGTTTTATTTGTATTTTTGAAAATAACAGAGCCTGTGGGTGTATCCGTATTATTTTCCAAGATACAGTTAAGGGTTGTATTTGTATTTTTGAAAATATCACAGCTTGGGTGTGTTTTTGTATTATTTTATGAGATAAAGCTAAGATGTGTATTTCTATTTTAGAAAATAACACAGATTGGGGGTGTATTTGTATTATTTTCGGAGATACAGCTAAGGGTTGTATTTGTATTATTGAAAATAACAGAGCTTGGGGGTGTATTTGTATTGTTTTCTGAGATACAGCTAAGGGTTGTATTTGTATTTTTGAAAATAACACTGCTTGGGGGTGAATTTGTATTATTTTCCGAGATACAGCTAAGGTTTGTATTTGTATTTTTGAAAATAACACAGCTTGGGGGTGTTTTTGTATTATTTTCCGAGTTACAGCTCAGGGTTGTATTTGTATTTTTGAAAATAAAACAGATTGTGGGTGTGTTTTTATTATTTTCCGTGATACAGCTAAGGGTTGTATTTGTATTTTTGAAAATAACACAGCTTGCTGGTGTATTTGTATTATTTTCCGAGATACAGCTCAGGGTTGTATTTGTATTTTGAAAATAAAACAGATTGTGGGTGTGTTTGTATTATTTTCCGTGATACAGCTAAGGGTTGTATTTGTATTACTGAAAATAACAGAGCTTTGGGGTGTATTTGTATTATTTTCCGAGATACAGCTCAGAGTTTTATTAGTATTTTGGAAAATAACACAGCTTGGGGGTGTATTTGTATTGTTTTCCGAGATACAGCTAAGGGTTGTATTTGTATTTTTGAAAATAACACAGCTTCGGGGTGTTTTTGTATTATTTTTGAAGATTCTGCTATGGGTTGTATTTGTATTTTTGAAAATAACACAGCATGGGAGTGTATTTGTATTATTTTGCGAGATACAACTCATGGTTGTATTTGTATTTTTGAAAATAACACACCTTGGGGTTGCTTTTGTATTATTTTTGAGATACAGCTCAGGGTTGTATATGTGTTTTGGAAAATAACAGAGCTTGGGGGTGTATTTTTATTATTTTCCGAAATACAGCTAAAGGTTGTATTTGAATTTTGGAAAATAAACGAGTTTGGGGGTGTATTTGTATTATTTTCCAAATACAGCTAAGGGCTCTATTTGTATTTTTGAAAATAACACAGCTTGGTGGTGTATTTGTATTATTTTCGAGATACAGCTGTGGGGTTTATTTGTATTTTTGAAAATAACAGAGCCTGTGGGTGTATCCGTATTATTTTCCAAGATACAGTTAAGGGTTGTATTTGTATTTTTGAAAATAACACATCTTGGGGGTGTATTTGTATTATTTTCCGAGATACAGCTAATGGTTGTATTTGTATTTTTGAAAATAACACAGGTTGGGGGAGTTTTTGTATTATTTTCCGAGATACAGCTAAGGTGTGTATTTCTATTTTTGAAAATAACACAGATTGGGGGTGTATTTGTATTATTTTCCGAGATACAGCTAAGGGTTGTATTTGTATTATTGAAAATATCAGAGCTTGGGGGTGCATTTGTATTATTTTCCGAGATACAGCTAAGGGTTGTATTTGTATTTTTGAAAATAACACAGCTTGGGGGTGAATTTGTATTATTTTCTGAGATACATCTAAGGGTTGTATTTGTATTTTTGAAAATAACACAGCTTGGGGTTGTTTTTGTATTATTTTCCGAGTTACAGCTCAGGGTTGTATTTGTATTTTTGAAAATAACACAGATTGTGGGTGTGTTTGTATTTTTTTCCGAGATACAGCTAAGATTTGTATTTGTATTTTTGAAAATAACACAGCTTGGGGGTGTATTTGTATTATTTTCCGAGATACAGCTATGGGTTGTATTTGTATTTTGAAAATAACACAGCTTGTGTGTGTATTTCTAATATTATTCGAGATACAGCTCAGGGTTGTATTTTTGTTTTTGAAAATAACAAAGCTTTGGGGTGTATTTTTATTATTTTCCAAGATACAGCTATGGGTTTTATTTGAATTTTTGAAAATAACACAGCTTGCCGGTGTATTTGTATTATTTTCCGAGATACAGCTCAGGGTTGTATTTGTATTTTGGAAAATAACACAGCTTGGGGGTGTATTGGTATTGTTTTCCGAGATACAGCTAAGGGTTGTATTTGTATTTTGGAAAATAACACAGCTTGGGGGTGTATTTGTATTATTTTCCGAGATACAGCTATGGGTTGTATTTTTATTTTTGAAAATAACACAGCTTGGGGGTGTATTTCTATTATTATCCAAGATGCAGCTCAGAGTTTTATTTGTATTTTGGAAAATAACACAGCTTGTGTGTGTATTTGTATTATTTTCCGAGATACACCAAAAGTTGTATTTGTATTTTTGAAAATAAAGCAGCTTGGAGTTGTATTTGTATTATTTTCCAAGTTACAACTCAGGGATATATTTGTAGTTTTGAAAATAACACAGCTTTGGGGTGTATTTGTATTATTTTTCGAGATACAGCTAAGGATTGTATTTGTATTTTTGAAAATAACACAGCTTGGGGGTGTATTTCTGTTATTATCCGAGATACAGCTCAGGGTTGTATTTGTATTTTTGAAAATAGCATACCTTGGGGGTGTATTTGTATTATTTTCCAACAGAGAGCTATGGGTTGTATTTGTATTTTTGAAAATAACAGGGCTTGGGGGTTTATTTGTATTATTTTCCGAGATACAGCTCAGGGTTGTATTTGTATTTTTGAAAATAACACAGATTTGGGGTGTATTTGTATTATTTTCCGAGATACAGCTATGGGTTGTATTTGTATTTTTGAAAATACCACAGCTTGGGGGTGTATTTCTATTATTATCCGAGATACAGCTCAGAGTTTCATTTGTATTTTGGAAAATAACACAGCTTGGGGGTGTATTTGTATTATTTTCCGAGATACAGCAAAGAGTTGTATTTGTATTTTTGAAAATTACACAGCGTGTGGGTGTATTTCTATTATTTTCGGAGATACAGCTAAGGGTTGTATTTGTATTTTTGAAAATAACACAGCTTTGGGGTGTATTTTTCTTATTTTCCGAGATACTGCTCTGGGTTGTATTTGTATTTTTGAAAATAACACAGCTTGGGGGTGTATTTGTATTATTTTCCGAGACACACCTAAGGGTTGTATTTGTATTATTGAAAATAACAGAGCTTTTGTGTGTATTTGTATTATTTTCCGAGATACCGCTGAGGATTGTATTTGTATTTTTGAAAATAACACACCTTGGGGGTGTATTTCTCTTATTATCTGAGATACAGCTCAGGGTTGTATTTGTATTTTTAAAAATAACACAGCTTGGGGGTGTATTTGTATTATTTTCCGAGATACAGCAAAGGATTGTATTTGTATTTTTGAAAATAAAACAGCTTGTGGGTGTATTTGTATTATTTTCCGATATGTAGCTAAGGGTTGTATTTGTATTTTTGAAAATAACACAGTTTGGGGGTGTATTTGTATTATTTTCCGAGATACGGCTATTGGTTGTATTTGTATTTTTGAAAATAATACAGCTTGGAGGTGTATTTCTGTTACTAAACGAGATACAGCTCAGGGTTGTATTTGTATTTTTGAAAATAACACAGCTTGGGGTTGTGTTTGTATTATTTTCCAAGATACAGTTATGGGTTTTATTTGTATTTTTGAAAATAACACAGCTTGGGGGTGTATTTGTTTTATTTTCCGAGATACAGCTAAGGGTTATATTTGTATTTTTGAAAATAACACAGCTTGGTGGTGTATTTGTATTATTTTCCGAGATACAGCTATTGGTTGTATTTGTATTATTGAAAATAACAGAGCTTTGGGGTGTATTTGTATTATTTTCCGAGATACAGCTAAGGGTTGTATTTGTATTTTTGAAAATAACACATCTTGGGGGTGAATTTCTATTATTTTCCGAGATACAGCTATGGGTTGTATTTGTATTTTTGAAAATAACACAGCTTGGGCGTGTATTTGTATTATTTTTTGAGATTCTGCTATGGGTTGTATTTGTATTTTTGAAAACAACACAGCATGGGAGTGTATTTGTATTATTTTCCGAGATACAGCTCATGGTTGTATTTGTATTTTTGAAAATAACACACCTTGGGGGTGCTTTTCTATTATTTTCGAGATACAGCTCAGGGTTGTATATGTATTTTGGAAAATAACACAGCTTGGGGGTGTATTTTTATTATTTTCTGAAATACAGCTAAAGGTTGTATTTGAATTTTTGAAAATAAACGAATTTGGGGGTGTATTTGTTTTATTTTCCACGATACAGCTAAGGGCTGTATTTATATTTTTGAAAATAACACAGCTTGGTGGTGTATTTGTATTATTTTCGAGATACAGCTGTGGTTTTTATTTGTATTTTTGAAAATAACAGAGCTTGTGGGTGTATCCGTATTATTTTCCAAGATACAGTTAAGGGTTGTATTTGTATTTTTGAAAATAACACTTCTTGGGTGTGTATTTGTATTATTTTCCGAGATACAGCTAAGGGTTGTATTTGTGTTTTTGAAAATAACACAGCTTGGGGGTGTTTTTGTATTATTTTCCGAGATACTGCTAAGGTGTGTATTTCTATTTTTGAAAATAACACAGATAGGGGGTGTATTTGTATTATTTTCCGAGTTACAGCTCAGGGTTGTATTTGTATTATTGAAAATAACACAGCTTGGGGGTGTATTTGTTTTATTTTCCAAGATACAGCTATGGGTTTTATTTGTATTTTTGAAAATAACACAGCTTGTGGGTGTATTTGTATTATTTTCCGAGATACAGCTCAGGGTTGTATTTGTATTTTGGAAAATGACACAGCTTGGGTGTGTATTTGTATTATTTTCCGAGATACAGCTAAGGGTTGTATTTGTATTTTGGAAAATAACACAGCTTGGGGGTGTATGTGTATTATTTTCCGAGATACAGCTATTGGTTGTATTTGTATTTTTGAAAATAACACAGCTTGGGGGTGTATTTCTATTATTATCCGAGATGCAGCTCAGAGTTTTATTTGTATTTTGGAAAACAACACAGCTTGTGGGTGTATTTTTATTATTTTCCGAGATACACCAAAAGTTGTATTTGTATTTTTGAAAATAAAACAGTTTGGGGGTGTATTTGTATTATTTTCCAAGTTACAACTCAGGGATGTATTTGTATTTTTGAAAATAACACAGCTTGGGGGTGTATTTTTTTTATTTTTTGAGATACAGCTAAGGTTTGTATTTGTATTTTTGAAAATAACACAGCTTGGGGGTGTTTTTGTATTATTTTATGAGATACAGCTATGGGTTGTATTTGGATTTTGAAAATAACACAGCTTGGGTGTGTATTTCTGTTATTATCCGAGATACAGCTAGGGTTGTATTTGTATTTTTGAAAATAACACAAATTGGGGGTGTATTTGTATTATTTTCCAAGATACAGCTATGGGTTTTATTTGTATTTTTGAAAATAACAGGGCTTGGGGGTGTATTTGTTTTATTTTCCGAGATACAGCTCAGGGTTGTATTTGTATTATGGAAAATAACACAGCTTGGGGGTGTATTTGTATTATTTTCTGATATACAGCTAAGGGTTGTATTTGTATTTTTGAAAATAACACAGCTTTTTGGTGTATTTGTATTATTTTCCGAGATACAGCTATGGGTTTTATTTGTATTTTTGAAAATACCACAGCTTGGGGGTGTATTTCTATTATTTTCCGAGATACAGCTCAGGGTTGTATTTGTATTTTTGAAAATAACACAGTTTGGGGGTGTATTTGTATTATTTTCCGAGATACAGCTGAGGATTTTATTTGTATTTTTAATAATAACACAGCTTGGGGGTGTATTTCTATTATTATCCGAGATGCAGCTCAGTTTTGTGTTTGTATTTTTGAAAATAAAACAGTTTGGGCTTGTATTTGTATTATTTTCCGAGATACAGCTAAGGATTGTGTTTGTATTTTTGAAAATAACACAGCTTTTTGGTGTATTTGTATTATTTTCCGAGATACAGCTAAGGATTGTATTTGTATTTTTGAAAATAACACACCTTGGGGGTGTATTTCTATTATTATCCGAGATACAGCTCAGGGTTGTATTTGTATTTTTGAAAATAAAACAGTTTGGGCTTGTATTTGTATTATTTTCCGAGATACAGCTAAGGATTGTGTTTGTATTTTTGAAAATAACACAGCTTTTTGGTGTATTTGTATTATTTTCCGAGATACAGCTAAGGATTGTATTTGTATTTTTGAAAATAACACACCTTGGGGGTGTATTTCTATTATTATCCGAGATACAGCTCAGGGTTGTATTTGTATTTTTGAAAATAAAACAGTTTGGGCTTGTATTTGTATTATTTTCCGAGATACAGCTAAGGATTGTATTTGTATTTTTGAAAATAACACAGCTTTTTGGTGTATTTGTATTATTTTCCGAGGTACAGCTGAGGATTTTATTTGTATTTTTAAAAATAACACAGCTTGGGGGTGTATTTCTATTATTATCCGAGATACAGCTCAGGGTTGTATTTGTATTTTTGAAAATAAAACAGTTTGGGCTTGTATTTGTATTATTTTCCGAGATACAACGAAGGATTGTATTTGTATTTTTGAAAATAACACAGCTTGGGGGTGTATTTGTATTATATTCCGAGATACATCTATTGGTTGTATTTGTATTTTTGAAAATAACACAGCTTGGGGGTGTATTTCTATTATTATCCGAGATACACCTCAGGGTTGTATTTGTATTTTTGAAAATAACACAGCTTGGGTTTATGTTTGTATTATTTCCCAAGATACAGCTATGGGTTTTATTTGTATTTTTGAAAATAACACAGCTTGTTGGTGTATTTGTATTATTTTCAGCGATAGATCTCAGGGTTGTATTGGTATTTTTGAAAATAACACAGCTTGGGGGTGTATTTGTATTATTTTCTGAGATACAGCTCAGGGTTGTATTTGTATTTTTGAAAATAACACAGCTTGGGTGTGTATTTGTATTATTTTCCGACATACAGCTAAGGGTTGTATTTGTATTATGGAAAATAACAGAGCTTTGGTGCGTATTTGTATTATTTTCCGAGATACAGCTAAGGGTTGTACTTGTATTTTTGAAAATAACACAGCTTGTTTTTTTTTTTTTTTTTATTATTTTCCGAGATACAGCTCAGGTATGTATTTGTATTTTTGAAAATAACACAGCTTGGGGGTGTATTTGTATTATTTTCCGAGTTACAGCTCAGGGTTGTATATGTATTTTTGAAAACATCACAGCTTGGGGGTGTATTTCTATTATTATCCGAGATACAGCTCAGGGTTGTATTTGCATTTTTGAAAATAACACAGTTTGGGGTTGTGTTTGTATTATTTTCCAAGATACAGCTATGGGTTTTATTTGTATTTTTGAAAATAACACAGCTTGGGTTTTTTTTTTTTTATTATTTTCCGAGATACAGCTCAGGGATGTATTTGTATTTTTGAAAATAACACAGCTTGGGGGTGTATTTGTATTATTTTCCGAGTTACAGCTCAGGGTTGTATAGGTATTTTGGAAAATAACACAGCTTGAGGGGGTATTTGTATTATTTTCCGAGATTCAGCTAAGGGTTGTATTTGTATTTTTGAAAATAACACAGCTTTGGGGTGTATTTGTATTATTTTTCGAGATACAGCTATGGGTTGTATTTTTATTTTTGAAAATAACACAGCTTGGGGGTGTATTTCTATTTTTATCCAAGATGCAGCTCTGAGTTTTATTTGTATTTTGGAAAATAACACAGCTTGTGTGTGTATTTGTATTATTTTCCGAGATACACCAAAAGTTGTATTTGTATTTTTGAAAATAAAGCAGCTTGGAGGTGTATTTGTATTATTTTCCAAGTTACAACTCAGGGATATATTTGTATTTTTGAAAATAACACAGCTTGGGGGTGTATTTGTATTATTTTTCGAGATACAGCTAAGGATTGTATTTGTATTTTTGAAAATAACACAGCTTGGGGGTGTATTTCTGTTATTATCCGAGATACAGCTCAGGGTTGTATTTGTATTTTTGAAAATAGCATACCTTGGGGGTGTATTTGTATTATTTTCCAACAGAGAGCTATGGGTTTTATTTGTATTTTTGAAAATAACAGGGCTTGGGGGTTTATTTGTATTATTTTCCGAGATACAGCTCAGGGTTGTATTTGTATTTTTGAAAATAACACAGATTTGGGGTGTATTTGTATTATTTTCCGAGATACAGCTATGGGTTGTATTTGTATTTTTGAAAATACCACAGCTTGGGGGTGTATTTCTATTATTATCCGAGATACAGCTCAGAGTTTCATTTGTATTTTGGAAAATAACACAGCTTGGGGGTGTATTTGTATTATTTTCCGAGATACAGCAAAGAGTTGTATTTGTATTTTTGAAAATTACACAGCTTGTGGGTGTATTTCTATTATTTTCGGAGATACAGCTAAGGGTTGTATTTGTATTTTTGAAAATAACACAGCTTTGGGGTGTATTTTTCTTATTTTCCGAGATACTGCTCTGGGTTGTATTTGTATTTTTGAAAATAACACAGCTTGGGGGTGTATTTGTATTATTTTCCGAGACACACCTAAGGGTTGTATTTGTATTATTGAAAATAACAGAGCTTTTGTGTGTATTTGTATTATTTTCCGAGATACCGCTGAGGATTGTATTTGTATTTTTGAAAATAACACACCTTGGGGGTGTATTTCTCTTATTATCTGAGATACAGCTCAGGGTTGTATTTGTATTTTTAAAAATAACACAGCTTGGGGGTGTATTTGTATTATTTTCCGAGATACAGCAGAGGATTGTATTTGTATTTTTGAAAATAACACAGCTTGTGGGTGTATTTGTATTATTTTCCGATATGTAGCTAAGGGTTGTATTTGTATTTTTGAAAATAACACAGTTTGGGGGTGTATTTGTATTATTTTCCGAGATACGGCTATTGGTTGTATTTGTATTTTTGAAAATAATACAGCTTGGAGGTGTATTTCTATTACTAAACGAGATACAGCTCAGGGTTGTATTTGTATTTTTGAAAATAACACAGCTTGGGGTTGTGTTTGTATTGTTTTCCAAGATACAGTTATGGGTTTTATTTGTATTTTTGAAAATAACACAGCTTGGGGGTGTATTTGTTTTATTTTCCGAGATACAGCTCAGGGTTATATTTGTATTTTTGAAAATAACACAGCTTGGGGGTGTGTTTGTATTATTTTCCGAGATACAGCTATTGGTTGTATTTGTATTATTGAAAATAACAGAGCTTTGGGGTGTATTTGTATTATTTTCCGAGATACAGCTAAGGGTTGTATTTGTATTTTTGAAAATAACACATCTTGGGGGTGAATTTCTATTATTTTCCGAGATACAGCTATGGGTTGTATTTGTATTTTTGAAAATAACACAGCTTGGGCGTGTATTTGTATTATTTTTTGAGATTCTGCTATGGGTTGTATTTGTATTTTTGAAAACAACACAGCATGGGAGTGTATTTGTATTATTTTCCGAGATACAGCTCATGGTTGTATTTGTATTTTTGAAAATAACACACCTTGGGGGTGCTTTTGTATTATTTTCGAGATACAGCTCAGGGTTGTATATGTATTTTGGAAAATAACATAGCTTGGGGGTGTATTTTTATTATTTTCTGAAATACAGCTAAAGGTTGTATTTGAATTTTTGAAAATAAACGAATTTGGGGGTGTATTTGTTTTATTTTCCACGATACAGCTAAGGGCTGTATTTATATTTTTGAAAGTAACACAGCTTGGTGGTGTATTTGTATTATTTTCGAGATACAGCTGTGGTTTTTATTTGTATTTTTGAAAATAACAGAGCTTGTGGGTGTATCCGTATTATTTTCCAAGATACAGTTAAGGGTTGTATTTGTATTTTTGAAAATAACACTTCTTGGGTGTGTATTTGTATTATTTTCCGAGATACAGCTAAGGGTTGTATTTGTGTTTTTGAAAATAACACAGCTTGGGGGTGTTTTTGTATTATTTTCCGAGATACTGCTAAGGTGTGTATTTCTATTTTTGAAAATAACACAGATAGGGGGTGTATTTGTATTATTTTCCGAGATACAGCTAAGGGTTGTATTTGTATTATTGAAAATAACAGAGCTTGGGGGTGTATTTGTATTATTTTCCGAGTTACAGCTCAGGGTTGTATTTGTATTATTGAAAATAACACAGCTTGGGGGTGTATTTGTTTTATTTTCCAAGATACAGCTATGGGTTTTATTTGTATTTTTGAAAATAACACAGCTTGTGGGTGTATTTGTATTATTTTCCGAGATACAGCTCAGGGTTGTATTTGTATTTTGGAAAATGACACAGCTTGGGGGTGTATTTGTATTATTTTCCGAGATACAGCTAAGGGTTGTATTTGTATTTTGGAAAATAACACAGCTTGGGGGTGTATGTGTATTATTTTCCGAGATACAGCTATGGGTTGTATTTGTATTTTTGAAAATAACACAGCTTGGGGGTGTATTTCTATTATTATCCGAGATGCAGCTCAGAGTTTTATTTGTATTTTGGAAAATAACACAGCTTGTGGGTGTATTTTTATTATTTTCCGAGATACACCAAAAGTTGTATTTGTATTTTTGAAAATAAAACAGTTTGGGGGTGTATTTGTATTATTTTCCAAGTTACAACTCAGGGATGTATTTGTATTTTTGAAAATAACACAGCTTGGGGGTGTATTTTTTTTATTTTTTGAGATAGAGCTAAGGTTTGTATTTGTATTTTTGAAAATAACACAGCTTGGGGGTGTTTTTGTATTATTTTATGAGATACAGCTATGGGTTGTATTTGGATTTTGAAAATAACACAGCTTGGGTGTGTATTTCTGTTATTATCCGAGATACAGCTAGGGTTGTATTTGTATTTTTGAAAATAACACAAATTGTGGGTGTATTTGTATTATTTTCCAAGATACAGCTATGGGTTTTATTTGTATTTTTGAAAATAACAGGGCTTGGGGGTGTATTTGTTTTATTTTCCGAGATACAGCTCAGGGTTGTATTTGTATTATGGAAAATAACACAGCTTGGGGGTGTATTTGTATTATTTTCTGATATACAGCTAAGGGTTGTATTTGTATTTTTGAAAATAACACAGCTTTTTGGTGTATTTGTATTATTTTCCGAGATACAGCTATGGGTTTTATTTGTATTTTTGAAAATACCACAGCTTGGGGGTGTATTTCTATTATTTTCCGAGATACAGCTCAGGGTTGTATTTGTATTTTTGAAAATAACACAGTTTGGGGGTGTATTTGTATTATTTTCCGAGATACAGCTGAGGATTTTATTTGTATTTTTAATAATAACACAGCTTGGGGGTGTATTTCTATTATTATCCGAGATACAGCTCAGGGTTGTGTTTGTATTTTTGAAAATAAAACAGTTTGGGCTTGTATTTGTATTATTTTCCGAGATACAGCTAAGGATTGTATTTGTATTTTTGAAAATAACACAGCTTTTTGGTGTATTTGTATTATTTTCCGAGATACAGCTAAGGATTGTATTTGTATTTTTGAAAATAACACACCTTGGGGGTGTATTTCTATTATTATCCGAGATACAGCTCAGGGTTGTATTTGTATTTTTGAAAATAAAACAGTTTGGGCTTGTATTTGTATTATTTTCCGAGATACAGCTAAGGATTGTATTTGTATTTTTGAAAATAACACAGCTTTTTGGTGTATTTGTATTATTTTCCGAGGTACAGCTGAGGATTTTATTTGTATTTTTAAAAATAACACAGCTTGGGGGTGTATTTCTATTATTATCCGAGATACAGCTCAGGGTTGTATTTGTATTTTTGAAAATAAAACAGTTTGGGCTTGTATTTGTATTATTTTCCGAGATACAACGAAGGATTGTATTTGTATTTTTGAAAATAACACAGCTTGGGGGTGTATTTGTATTATATTCCGAGATACATCTATTGGTTGTATTTGTATTTTTGAAAATAACACAGCTTGGGGGTGTATTTCTATTATTATCCGAGATACACCTCAGGGTTGTATTTGTATTTTTGAAAATAACACAGCTTGGGTTTGTGTTTGTATTATTTCCCAAGATACAGCTATGGGTTTTATTTGTATTTTTGAAAATAACACAGCTTGTTGGTGTATTTGTATTATTTTCCGCGATAGATCTCAGGGTTGTATTGGTATTTTTGAAAATAACACAGCTTGGGGGTGTATTTGTATTATTTTCTGAGATACAGCTCAGGGTTGTTTTTGTATTTTTGAAAATAACACAGCTTGGGGGTGTATTTGTATTATTTTCCGACATACAGCTAAGGGTTGTATTTGTATTATGGAAAATAACAGAGCTTTGGTGCGTATTTGTATTATTTTCCGAGATACAGCTAAGGGTTGTACTTGTATTTTTGAAAATAACAAAGCTTGGTTTTTTTTTTTTTTTATTATTTTCCGAGATACAGCTCAGGGATGTATTTGTATTTTTGAAAATAACATAGCTTGGGGGTGTATTTGTATTATTTTCCGAGTTACAGCTCAGGGTTGTATATGTATTTTTGAAAACATCACAGCTTGGGGGTGTATTTCTATTATTATCCGAGATACAGCTCAGGGTTGTATTTGCATTTTTGAAAATAACACAGTTTGGGGTTGTGTTTGTATTATTTTCCAAGATACAGCTATGGGTTTTATTTGTATTTTTGAAAATAACACAGCTTGGGTTTTTTTTTTTTATTATTTTCCGAGATACAGCTCAGGGATGTATTTGTATTTTTGAAAATAACACAGCTTGGGGGTGTATTTGTATTATTTTCCGAGTTACAGCTCAGGGTTGTATAGGTATTTTGGAAAATAACACAGCTTGAGGGTGTATTTGTATTATTATCCGAGATTCAGCTGAGGGTTGTATTTGGATTTTGGAAAATAGCACAGTTTGGGGGTGTATTTTTATTATTTTCCGAGATACAGCTAAGGGATTTATTTGTATTTTTGAAAATAAACGAGTTTGGGGGTGTATTTGTATTATTTTCCAAGATACAGCTAAGGGCTGTGTTTGTATTTTTGAAAATAACACCGCTTGGTGGTGTATTTGTATTATTTTCCGAGATACAGCTGTGGGTTGTATTTGTATTTTGGAAAATAACAGAGCTTGGGGGTGTATCTGTATTATTTTCCAAGTTACATCTAAGGGTTGTATTTGTATTTTTGAAAATAACACATCTTGGAGGTGTATTTGTATTATTTTCCGAGATACAGCTAAGGGTTGTATTTGTATTTTTGAAAATAACACAGCTTGGGGGTGTTTTTGTATTATTTTCCGAGATACAGCTAAGGTTTGTATTTCTATTTTTGAAAATAACACAGATTTTGGGTGTATTTGTATTATTTTCTGAGATACAGCTAAGGGTTGTATTTGTATTATTGAAAAAAACAGAGCATGAGGGTGTATTTTTATTATTTTCTGAGATACAGCTAAGGGTTGTATTTGTATTTTTGAAAATAACACAGCTTCGCGGTGCATTTGTATTATTTTCTGAGATACAGCTAAGGGTTGTATTTTTATTTTTGAAAATAACACAGCTTGGGGGTGAATTTGTATTATTTTCGGAGTTCCAGCTACGAGTTGTATTTGCATTTTTGAAAATAACATATCTTGTGGGTGTACTTGTATTATTTTCCAAGATACAACTATCGGTTATATTTGTATTTTTGAAAATAACACAGCTTGGGGGTGTATTTGTTTTATTTTCCGAGACAAAGCTAAGGGTTATATTTGTATTTTTGAAAATAACACAGGTTGGGGGTGTATATGTATTATTTTCCGAGATACAGCTAAGGGTTGTATTTGTATTTTTGAAAATAACAGCTCTTGGGGATGTATTTGTATTATTTTCCGAGATACAGCTAAGGGTTGTATTGTATTTTTGAAAATTACGCAACTTGGCGACGTATTTGTATTATTTTCCGAGATACAGCTAACGGTAGTATATGTATTTTTGAAAATAACACAGCTTGTGGGTGTACTTGTATTATTTTCCGAGACACAGCTATGGGTTGTATTTGTATTTTTGAAAATAACACAGCTTGGGGGTGTATTTGCATTATTTTCCGAGATACAGCTAAGGGTTGTATTTTATTTTTGAAAATAACACAGGTTGGGGGTTTATTTGTATTATTTTCGGAGGTACAGCTAAGGGTTGTATTTGTATTATTCAAAATAATAGAGCTTGGGGGTGTATGTGTCTTATTTTCCGAGATACAGCTAAGGATTGTATTTGTATTTTTGAAAATAACACAGCTTGGGGGTGTTTTTGTTTTATTTTCCGAGATACAGCTCAGGGTTGTATTTGTATTTTTGAAAATAACACAGCTTCGGGGTGTATTTGTATTATTTTCCGAGTTACAGCTCAGGCTTGTATTTGTATTTTTGAAAATAGCACCGCTTGTGGGTGTATTTATATTATTTTCCGAGATACAGCTAAGGATTTTATTTGTATTTTTGAAAATAACACAGCTTGGGGTTGTATTTGTATTATTTGCCGAGATACAGCTAAGGGTTTTATTTCTATTTTTGAAAATAACACAGCTTGTGGGTGTATTTGTATCATTTTCCGAGATACAGCTAAGGGTTGTATTTGTATTTTTGAAAATAATACAACTTGGGGGTGTTTTTGTATTAGTTTCCGAGATACAGCTCAGGGATTTACATGTATTTTTGAAAATAACACAGCTTCGGGGTGTATTTGTATAATTTTCCGAGTTAGAGCTCACGGTTGTATTTGTATTTTTGAAAATAACACAGCTTGTGGGTGTATTTGTATTATTTTCCGAGATACAGCTAAGGGTTGTATTTGTATTTTTGAAAATAACACAGATTGGGGGTGCATTTGTATTATTTTCCGAGATACAGTTATGGGTTGTATTTGTATTTTTGAAAATAACACAGCTTGGGGGTGTATTTGCATTATTTTCCGAGATACAGCTATGGGTTGTATTTTATTTTTGAAAATAAGACAGTTTGGGGGTTTATTTGTATTATTTTCGGAGGTACAGCTAAGGGTTGTATTTGTATTATTCAAAATAATATAGCTTTGGGGTGTATGTGTATTATTTTCCGAGATACAGCTAAGGGTTGTATTTGTGTTTTTAAAAATAACACAGCTTGGGGGTGTTTTTGTTTTATTTTCCGAGATACAGCTCAAGGTTGTATTTGTATTTTTGAAAATAACACAGCTTCGGGGTGTATTTGTATTATTTTCCGAGTTACTGCTCAGGCTTGTATTTGTATTTTTGAAAATAACACAGCTTGTGGGTGTATTTGTATTATTTTCTGAGATACAGCTAAGGGTTGTATTTGTATTTTTGAAAATAACACCGCTTGGGGGTGTATTTATATTATTTTCCGAGATACAGCTAAGGATTGTATTTGTATTTTTGAAAATAACACAGCTTGGGGTTGTATTTGTATTATTTGCCGAGATACAGCTAAGTGTTTTATTTCTATTTTTGAAAATAACACAGCTTGTGGGTGTATTTGTATCATTTTCCGAGATACAGCTAAGGGTTGTATTTGCTTTATTGAAAATTACAGAGCTTGGGGGTGTATTTTTATTATTTTCCGAGATACAGCTAAGGGTTGTATTTGTATTTTTGAAAATAGACAATTCAGATCCAAGATGGCTGATCACTAACAGCTCGGGATTGTTGCTCCCACTGAACGCGCAGAGAATGAGAGGACGCCACACCTTCACATGAATTCTTGTTGCTCACGCACCAGGAGATTCCCAGCGGAGGAGCCCCAAGGGTCGCCAGCGCGACTCTTGTGACCGGCGAGGCGGTTTTGCCGGCGCCTTGGAGCGACGGTTCTTGGTGCAGAGTCGGAAAAGCACCATCAATCTTAACGCCGCTGATTTTGTCGTTGCAGTGGGTTGCTCGGATTTCGGCGCTGAGAATCAGTAAGTTGGACGTCCACTCAGAAACCTAATTACAAAGACGGTGAATTCAAAGACCACAGATGGATAAATTTATAACGAAGGGAGGAAAGCGGCCAAAAAAGGCTGAGAATGCCCAAGATCGGAGCGCCTCTCCCTCAGCAGGGGATCACAGTTCCTCATCAGCAACGGAACAAGGCTTGATGGAGAACGAGTGTGTTCCAATTTCAGAAGCAGGCTTCAAAATGTGTATAATGAGAAACTTCTGTGAATTAAAAGAACTTGTTTTAACCCAATCTAAAGCAGCTAAGAACTTTGAAAAAAGATTTGACGAAATGTTAACAAGAATACACAATTTAGAGAGGAATATAAGTGAATTGATGGAGCTGAAAAACACAATAGGAGAACTTCGTGAAGTATGCACAAGTTTTAACAGCCGAATTGATCAAGCAGAAGAAAGGATATCAGAGGTCGAAGACCAACTCAATGAAATAAAACAAGAAGACAAGATTAGAGAAAAAAGGATACAAAGGAACGAGCAAAGTCTCCAAGAAATATGGGACTATGTGAAAAGACCTAATCTACGCTTGATAGGTGTACCTGAATGTGACGAAGAGAATGTATCCAAGCTGGAAAATACGCTTCAGGACATTATTCAGGAAAATTTTCCCAGCCTAGTAAGGCAGGATAATATTCAACTCCAGGTAATACAGAGAACACCACAGAGATATTCCTCAAGAAGAGCAACTCCAAGGCACATAATCGTCAGATTCACCAGGGTTGAAATGAAGGAGAAAATACTAAGGGCAGCCAGAGAGAAAGGTCAGGTTACCCACAAAGGGAAGCCTATCAGACTTACAGCAGATCTCTCAGCAGAAACCCTACAAGCCAGAAGAGAGTGGGGGCCAATATTCAACATCCTTCAAGAAAAGAACTTTCAACCCAGAATTTCACATCCAGCCAAACTAAGCTTCACATGTGAAGGAAAAATAAAGTTTTTTGTGAATAAGCAAGCACTCAGAGATTTCATCACCACCAGGCCTGCTTTACAAGAGCTTCTGAAAGAACCACTACACATATGAAAGGAACAAACAGTATCAGCCCTTCTAAAAAAATTATCAAAAAGAGCATCAATATAATGAAGAATTTACATCAACTAATGGACAAAATAGCCAGCTAATGGCAGTATTAAACTCACATATATTATTATTCATTCTAAATTTAAATTGACTAAATCCCCCAATCCAAAGACAGGCAACTTGAATAAAAAACTAAAACCCATCAGTATGCTGCATCCAGATCCATCTCACATTCGAGGATACACAAAGACTCCAAACAAGGGATGGACAAAGATTTACCAACCAAACAGAGAGCTAAAATAAATAAATAAAAAGCAGAAGTTACAATTAAGCAACAAAGATCAAAAGAAGCAAAGAAGGACATTATATAATGATAAAAGGATCAATTAAACAACAAGAAGAGCTAAAGATCCTAATTATATACGCAACCAATACAGGAATACGCAGACATACAAGACTTATAAAGAGACTTAGACTCCCACATAATAATAGTGGGAGACTTCAACATTAATATTAGACAGATCAATGAGACAAAATTAACAACGATATTCAGGACTTGAAAGCAGATCTGGAACAAGTAAATGTAATTAACATTTATAGAACTCTGCACTTTAAATATACAAAATATACACTCTTATCAGTACCACATCATATCAACTTAGAAGTTTAAAAGAAATCTTGGTTGGCTCCTTGTTTGCTATTTTCTTCCCTCATTTTCTTTCATGTCTCCATTATTAAGGACAATTATAGGCATACCAATATTTAGACTGCATTCTAGCCCGGGCAATAAAGCAATACCCCCATCCTCTCTCCTTCCTCTTTCTCTTTCTTCCTCTTCTTTATTCTAAAAAAAAAAAAAAAAAAAAAAAAAAAAAAAAAAAAAAGATGACGACGATACATCCAGTGGGTCTGCTGCTTTCCACCAGCTGGAAAACACCCCATGTTCCTCCTACTGTGATCTTAGAACTTTCTATAGGTGGTTAAAAAAAAAAAAAAAAAAAAGATGACGACGATACATCCAGTGGGTCTGCTGCTTTCCACCAGCTGGAAAACACCCCATGTTCCTCCTACTGTGATCTTAGAACTTTCTATAGGTGGTAAAAAAAAAAAAAAAAAAAAAAAAAAAAAAAAAAAAAAAAAAAAAAAAAAAATTAAATTGCACAATTTAATGGGTTTTGATATATTCACAAAGTTTTATATCCATCATCCCTAATTCCAGAACATTTTCATCACCCCAAAAAGAAACACCATACCTGTTAGTAGTCACTTTTCATTTCCCGTTACCCAGCCCCCAGCAGCTACTGATCCACCCTGTGTCACTGTTGAGGATTTACTCACTCTGGACATTTCATGTAAATTGAATTACACACGATGTGTCCTTTGTCCCTGACTTTCTTCACTAAGCATCATGTTTTCAAAAAAAAAAAGAAAAAAAAAAAGAAAATAATACAGCTTGGGGGTGTTTTTGTATTAGTTTCCGAGATACAGCTCTGGGATTTACATGTATTTTTGAAAATAACAGTGCTTGGGGGTGTCTTTGTATTATTTTCCGAGTTAGAGCTCAAGGTTGTATTTGTATTTTTGAAAATAACACACCTTTGGGGTGTATTTGTATTATTTTCTGATACACAGCTAAGGGTTGTATTTGTATTTTTGAAAATAACACAGCTTGGGGGTGTACTTGTATTATTTTCCGAGATACAGCTATGGGTTGTATTTGTATTTTTGAAAATACCACAGCTTGGGGGTGTATTTCTATTATTATCCGAGATACAGCTCAGAGTTCTATTTGTATTTTGGAAAATAACACAGCTTGGGGGTGTATTTGTATTATTTTCCGAGATACAGCTAAGAGTTGTATTTGTATTTTTGAAAATAACACAGCTTAGGGGTTTATTTGTATTATTTTCTGAGATACAGCTAAGGGTTGTATTTGTATTTTTGAAAATAACACAGCTTTGGGGTGTATTTGTATTATTTTCTGAGATACTGTTCTGGGTTGTATTTGTATTTTTGAAAATAACACAGCTTTGGGGTGTATTTGTATTATTTTCCGAGATACAGCTAAGAATTGTACTTGTATTTTTGAAAATAACACAGTTTAGGTGTGTATTTGTATTATTTTCCGAGATACAGCTGAGGATTGTATTTGTATTTTTAAAAATAACACAGCTTGGGGGTGTATTTCTATTATTATCCAAGATACAGCTCAGGGTTGTATTTGTATTTTTGAAAATAACACAGTTTGGGGGTGTATTTGTATTATTTTCCGAGATACAGCTAAGGATTGTATTTGTATTTTTGAAAATAACACAGCTGGGGGTGTATTTGTATTATTTTCTGAGACACATCTATTGGTTGTATTTGTATTTTTGAAAATAACACAGCTTGGGGGTGTATTTCTATTATTATCCGAGATACACCTCAGGGTTGTATTTGTATTTTTGAAAATAACACAGCTTGGGTGTGTATTTGTATTATTTTCCAAGATAGAGCTATGGGTTTTATTTGAATTTTTGAAAATAACACAGCTTGGGGGTGTATTTGTATTAATTTCCGAGATACAGCTCACGGTTGTATTTGGATTTTGGAAAATAGCACAGTTTGTGGGTGTATGTTTATTATTTTCTGAGATACAGCTAAGGGATTTATTTGTATTTTTGAAAATAAACGAGTTTGGGGGTGTATTTGTATTATTTTCCAAGATACAGCTAAGGGCTGTATTTGTATTTTTGAAAATAACACAGCTTGGTGGTGTATTTGTATTATTTTCCGAGATACAGCTGTGGGTTGTATTTGTATTTTGGAAAATAACAGAGCTTGGGGGTGTATCTGTATTATTTTCCAAGTTACAGCTAAGGTTTGTATTTGTATTTTTGAAAATAATACATCTTGGAGGTGTATTTGTATTATTTTCCGAGATACAGCTAAGGGTTGTATTTGTATTTTTGAAAATAACACAGCTTGGGGGTGTTTTTGTATTATTTTCCGAGATACAGCTAAGGTTTGTATTTCTATTTTTGAAAATAACACAGATTTTGGGTGTATTTGTATTATTTTCTGAGATACAGCTAAGGGTTGTATTTGTACTATTGAAAAAAACAGAGCTTGAGGGTGTATTTTTATTATTTTCTGAGATACAGCTAAGGGTTGTATTTGTATTTTTGAAAATAACACAGCTTCGGAGTGCATTTGTATTATTTTCCGAGATACAGCTAAGGGTTGTATTTTTATTTTTGAAAATAACACAGCTTGGGGGTGAATTTGTATTATTTTCGGAGTTCCAGCTAAGAGTTGTATTTGCATTTTTGAAAATAACATATCTTGTGGGTGTACTTGTATTATTTTCCAAGATACAACTATCGGTTATATTTGTATTTTTGAAAATAACACAGCTTTGGGGTGTATTTGTTTTATTTTCCGAGACAAAGCTAAGGGTTATATTTGTATTTTTGAAAATAACACAGCTTGGGGGTGTATATGTATTATTTTCCGAGATACAGCTAAGGGTTGTATTTGTATTTTTGAAAATAACAGCTCTTGGGGATGTATTTGTATTATTTTCCGAGATACAGCTAAGGGTTGTATTGTATTTTTGAAAATAACACAGGTTGGGGGTTTATTTGTATTGTTTTCGGAGGTACAGCTAAGGGTTTTATTTGTATTATTCAAAATAATAGAGCTTGGGGGTGTATGTGTATTATTTTCCGAGATACAGCTAAGGGTTGTATTTGTATTTTTGAAAATAACACAGCTTGGGGGTGTTTTTGTTTTGTTTTCCGAGATACAGCTCAGGGTTGTATTTGTATTTTGAAAATAACACAGCTTCGGGGTGTATTTGTATTATTTTCCGAGTTACAGCTCAGGCTTGTATTTGTATTTTTGAAAATAACACAGGTTGTGGGTGTATTTGTATTATTTTCCGAGATACAGCTAAGGGTTGTATTTGTATTTTTGAAAATAACACCGATTGGGGGTGTATTTATATTATTTTCCGAGATACAGCTAAGGTTTGTATTTGTATTTTTGAAAATAACACAGCTTGGGGGTGTACTGGTATTATTTTCCAAGATACAGCTTTGGGTTTTGTTTTTATTTTGAAAATAACACAGCTTGGGGGTGTATTTGTATTATTTTCTGAGATACAGCTAAGGGTTTTATTTCTATTTTTAAAAATAACACAGCTTGGGGGTGTATTTGTATCATTTTCCGAGATACAGCTAAGGGTTGTATTTGTATTATTGAAAATAACAGAACCTGGGTGTGTATTTTTATTATTTTCCGAGATACAGCTGATAGTTGTGTTTGTATTTTTGAAAATAACGCAGATTTAGGGTGTATTTGTATTATTTTCCGAGATAAAGCTAACGGTTGTATTTGTATTTTTGAAAAGAACACAGCTTGGGGGTGTATTTGTATTATTTTCCAAGATAGAGCTATGGGTTGTATTTGCATTTTCGAAAATAACACAGCTTGGGGGTGTATTTGTATTATTATCCGAGATACAGCTCAGGGTTTTATTTGTATTTTTGAAAATAACAAAGCTTGTGGGTGTATTTGTATTATTTTCAAAGATACAGCTATGGGTTGTAATTGTATTTTTGAAAATAACACAGCTTATGGGTGTATTTGTACTATTTTCCGATATACAGCTCAGGGTTGTATTCGTGTTTTGGAAAATAACACTGCTTGGGGCTGTATTTGTATTATTTTCCCAGATACAGCTCAGGGTTGTATTTGTATTTTGGAAAATAACACAGCTTGTGGGTGTATTTGTATTATTTTCCGAGATACAGCTAAGGATTGTATTTGTATTTTTGAAAATAACGCAGCTTTTGGGTGTATTTGTATTATTTTCCGAGATTCAGCTAAGGGTTTTATTTGCATTTTGGAAAAAAACGCAGCTTTGGGGTGTTATTGTATTATTTTCTGTGATGGACCTAAGGGTTGTATTTGTATTTTTGAAAATAGCACAGATTGTGGGTGTATTTATATTATTTTCTGAGGTACAGTTAAGGTTTGTATTTGTATTTTTGAAAATAACGCAGCTTGGGGGTGTTTTTGTATTCTTTTGCGAGATACAGCTAAGGGTTGTATTTGTATTTTTGAAAATATCACAGCTTGGTGTTGTATTTGTATTATTTTCCCAGATGCAGCTAAGGTTTGTATTTGTATTTTGGAAAATGACACAGCTTGGGGGTGTATTTGTATTATTTTCCGAGATACAGCTAAGGGTTGTATTTGTATTTTTGAAAATAACACTGCATGGGGGTGTATTTGTATTATTTTCCGAGATACAGCTAAGGGTTTTATTTGTATTTTTGAAAATAACGCAGCTTGGGGCTGTATTTGTATAATTTTCCGAGATACAGCTAAGGGTTGTATTTGTATTTTTGAAAATAACGCAGCTTGGGGGTTTATTTGTATTATTTTCCTAGATACATCTAAGGGTTGTATTTGTATTTTTGAAAATAACGCAGCTTCGTGGTGTATATGTGTTATTTTCCGAGATACAGCTAAGGGTTCTATTTGTATTTTTGAAAAAAACACAGCTTGGGGGTGTATTTCTATTATATTCCAAGATAAAGCTAAGGTTTGTCTTTGTATTTTAGAAAATAACACAGCTTGGGGGAGTATTTGTTTTATTTTCCGAGATACAGCTAAAGGCTATATTTGTATTTTTGAAAATAACACAGCTTGTCGGTGGATTTGTATTTATTTACCAAGATAAAGCTAAGGTTTGTCTTTGTATTTTGGAAAATAACACAGCTTGGAGGTGTATTTGTATTATTTTCCGAGATACAGCTAAGGGCTGTATTTGTATTTTTGAAAATAACACAGCTTGGCGGTGTATTTGTATTATTTTCCGAGATAAAGCTATGGGTTGTATTTGTATTTTTGAAAATTACACAATTTTGGGGTGTATTTGTATTATTTTCCGAGATACAGCTAAGGGTTGTATTTGAATTTTTGAAAATAACACAGCTTGGGGGTGTATTTGTATTATTTTCAAAGATACAGCTATGGGTTGTATTTGCATTTTTGAAAATAACATATCTTGTGGGGGAACTTGTATTATTTTCCGATATACAGATATGGGTTGTATTTGTATTTTTGAAAATAACACAGCTTGTGGGTGTATTTGTGTTAATTTCCAACATACAGCTAACGGTTGTATATGTATTTTTAAAAGTAACACAGTTTGGGGGTGTATTTGTATTATTTTCCGAGTTACAGCTAAGGGTTGTATTTGTGTTTTTGCAACTAACACAGCTTGGGGGTGTGTTCGTATTATTTTCCGAGATACACCTCAGGGTTATATTTGTATTTTTGAAAATAACGCAGCTTGGGGGTGTATTTCTATTATTTTCCGAGACACAGCTATGGGTAGTATTTGTATTTTTGAAAATAAAACAGCTTGCGGGTGTATTTGTATTTTTTTCAGAGATACAACTCAGGGTTGTATTTGTATTTTTGAAAATAACACGGGTTGTGTGTGTATTTGTGTTATTTTCCAAGATACAGCTACGGGTTGTAATTGTAATTTTGAAAATAACACAGCTTGGGGTGTATTTGTATTATTTTCCGAGATACAGCTCAGGGTTGTATTTGTATTTTAGAAAATAACACAGCTTGGGGGTGTAATTGTATTATTTTCCTAGATACAGCTAAGGGTTGTATTTGTATTTTTGAAAATAACTCAGCTTGGTGGTGTATTTGTATTATTTTCTGAGATACAGCTAAGTGTTGTATTTGTATTTTGGAAAATAACGCCGCTTGGTGGTATGTTTGTATTATTTTCTGAGATACAGCTAAGGGTTATGTTTGTATTTTTGAAAATAACACAGCTTCAGGGTGTATTTGTAATATTTTCCGAAATAAAGCTCAGGGTTGTATTTGTATTTTTGAAAATATCACAGCTTCGGTGTGTATTTGTATTATTTTCCGAGATACAGCTTAGGGTTGTATTTGTATTTTGGAAAATAACACAGCTTCGTGGTTTATTTGTATTATTTTCCGAGATATAGCTATGGGTTGTATTTGTATTTTTGAAAATAACACAGCTTGGGGGTGTATTTGTATTATTATCTGAGATACAGCTCAGGGTTGTATTTGTATTTTTGTAAATATCACAGCTTGTGGGTGTATTTATATTATTTTCCAAGATACAGCCATGTATTGTATTTTTATTTTTGAAAATAACACAGCTTGTTGGTGTATTTTTATTATTTTCCGAGATAAAGCTCAGGGTTGTATTTGTATTTTTGAAAATAACACAGCTTGGGCGTGTATTTGTATTATTTTCAAAGATACAGCTAAGGGTTGTATTTGCATTTTTGAAAATAACATATACTGTGGGTTTTCTTGTATTATTTTCCGATATACAGCTATCGGTTGTATTTGTATTTTTTAAAATAACACAGCTAGGGGGTGTATTTGTATTATTTTACGAGATACAGCTAAGGGTTGTATTTCTATTTTTGAAAACAACACAGCTTGGGGGTGTATTTGTATTATTTTCCGAGATAGAGCTAAGGGTTCTATTTGTATTTTTGTAAATAACAGAGCTTGGGGTTGTATTTGTATTATTTTCCAAGATACAGCTAAGGGTCGTATTTGTATTTTTGAAAATAACACAACTTTGGGGTGTATTTTTATTATTTTCCGAGATACAGCAAAGTGTTGTATTTGTATTTTTGAAAATAAAACAGCTTGGGGGTGTATTTGTATTATTTTCCGAATTACACCTAAGGGTTGTATTTCTATTTTGTAACATAACACAGCTTGTTGGTGTATTTGTATTATTTTCCGAGATACATCTCAGGGTTGTATTTGTATTTTTGAAAATAATACACCTTGTGGGTGTATTTGTATTATTTTCCGAGACACAACTAAGGGTTTTATTTGTATATTTGAAAATAACCGAGCTTGGGGGTGTATTTGTATTATTTTCCGAGATACAGCTAAGGGCTGTATTTGCATTTTTGAAAATAACACAGTTTTGGGGTGAATAATTATTATTTTCCGAGATACAGCTAAGGGTTGTATTTGTATTTTTGAAAATAAAAGAGCTTGGTGGTGTATTTGTATTATTTTCCGAGATACAGCTAAGGGTTGTATTTGTATTTTTGAAAATAACACAGCATGGGGTTGTATTTGTATTATTTTCCGAGATACAGCTAAGGGTTGTATTTGTATTTTTGAAAATAACCGAGCTTGGGGGAGTATTTGTATTATTTTCCGAGATAGAGCTAAGGGCTGTATTTGTATTTTTGAAAATAACACAGCTTGGGGGTGTATATGTATTATTTTTCGAGATACAGCTAAGGGTTGTATTTGAATTTTTGAAAATAACCGAGCTTGGGGGTGTATGTGTTTTATTTTCCGAGATACAGCTAAGGGCCGTATTTGTATTTTTGAAAATTACACAACTTTTGGGTGTATTTTTATTATTTTCCGAGATACAGCTAAGGGTTGTGTTTGTATTTTTGAAAATAACACAGCTTGGGGGGTGTATTTGTATTATTTTTCGAGATAAAGCTAAGGGTTTTATTTGTATTTTTGAAAATAACACAGCTTGGGAGAGTATTTGTATTATTTTCCGAGATACTGCTATGGGTTGTATTTGTATTTTTGAAAATAACACAGCTTGGGAGTGTATTTGTATTATTTTCCGACATACATCTCAGGGTTGTATTTGTATTTTTGAAAATAACACAGCTTGGGGGTGTATTTGTATTATTTTCCAACATACAGCTATGGGTTGTATTTGTATTTTTGAAAATAACACACCTTGGGGGTGTATTTGTGTTATTATCCGAGATACAGCTCAGGGTTGTCTTTGTATTTTGGAAAATAACACGGCTTGGGGATGTATTTATATTTTTTTCCAAGACACAGCTATGGGTTGTATTTGTATTTTTGAAAATAACACCGCTTGTCGGTGTATTTGTATTATTTTCCGAGATACAGCTAAGGGTTGTATTTGTATTTTTGAAAATAACGCAGCTTGGTGGTGTATTTGTATTATTTTCCGAGATACAGCTAAAGGATGTGTTTGTATTTTTGAAAATAACACATCTTTGTGGTGTATTTGTATTATATTCCGAGACACAGCTAAGTGTTGTATTTGTATTTTGGAAAATAACACAGATTGGGGGTGTATTTGTCTTATTTTCCGTGATACAGCTAAGGGCTGTATTTGTATGTTGGAAAATAACGCAGCTTGGGGGTGCTTTTGTATTATTTTTTAAGATACAGCTAAGGGTTGTATTTGTATATTTGAAAATAACGCAGCTTGTGGGTGTATTTTTATTATTTTCCGAGATAGAGCTAAGGGTTTTATTTGTATTTTTGAAAATCACGCAGCTTGGGGGTTTATTTGTATTATTTTCTTAGATACATCTAAGTGTTGTGTTTGTATTTTTGAAAATAACGCAGCTTGGGGGTGTATTTGTTTTATTTTCCGAGATACAGCTAAGGGTTGTATTTGTATTTTTGAAAATAACACAGCTTTGGGGTGTATTTGTATTATTTTCCGAGGCACTGCTCTGGGTTGTATTTGTATTTTTGAAAATAACACAGCTTTGGGGTGTATTTGTATTATTTTCCGAGATACAGCTCAGGGTTGTATTTGTATTTTTGAAAATAACACAGCTTGGTGGTGTATTTGTATTATTTTCCGAGATACAGCTAAGGGTTGTATTTGTATTATTGAAAATAACAGAGCTTTGGGGTGTATTTGTATTATTTTCCGAGATACAGCTATGGGTTGTATTTGTATTTTTGAAAATAACACAGCTTTTGGGTGTATTTGTATTATTTTCCGAGATACAGTTAAGGGTTGTATTTGTATTTTTGAAAATAACACAGCTTGGTTGTGTATTTCTATTATTTTCCGAGAAAGATCTCAGGGTTTTATTTCTATTCTTGAAAATAACACAGCTTCGTGGTGTATATGTGATATTTTCCGAGATACAGCTAAGGGTTTTATTTGTATTTTTGAAAATTACACAATTTTGGGGTGTATTTGTATTATTTTCCGAGATACAGCTAAGCGTTGTATTTGAATTTTTGAAAATAACACAGCTTGGGGGTGTATTTGTATTATTTTCAAAGATACAGCTAAGGGTTGTATTTGCATTTTTGAAAATAACATATCTTGTGGGTGTACTTGTATTATTTTCCGATATACAGCTATGGGTTGTATTTGTATTTTTGAAAATAACACAGCTTGTGGGTGTATTTTTGTTATTTTCCAACATACAGCTAAGGGTTGTATATGTATTTTTAAAAGTAACACAGCTTGGGGATGTATTTGTATTATTTTCCGAGTTACTGCTAAGGGTTTTATTTGTGTTTTTGAAAGTAACACAGCTTGGGGGTGTGTTCGTATTATTTTCCGAGATACACCTCAGGGTTATATTTGTATTTTTGAAAATAACGCAGCTTGGGGGTGTATTTGTATTATTTTCCGAGATACAGCTATGGGTAGTATTTGTATTTTTGAAAATAACACAGCTTGCGGGTGTATTTGTATTTTTTTCAGAGATACAACTCAGGGTTGTATTTGTATTTTTGAAAATAACACAACTTGTGTGTGTATTTGTGTTATTTTCCAAGATACAGCTACGGGTTGTATTTGTAATTTTGAAAATAACACAGCTTGTGGTGTATTTGTATTATTTTCCGAGATACAGCTCAGGGTTGTATTTGTATTTTAGGAAATAACACAGCTTGGGGGTGTATTTGTATTATTTTCCCAGATACAGCTAAGGGTTGTATTTGTATTTTTGAAAATAACTCAGCTTGGGGGTGTATTTGTATTATTTTCTGAGATACAGCTAAGTGTTGTATTTGTATTTTGGAAAATAACGCCGCTTGGTGGTGTATTTGTATTATTTTCCGAGATACAGCTAAGGGTTATGTTTGTATTTTTGAAAATAACACAGCTTCGGGGTGTATTTGTAATATATTCCGAAATAAAGCCCAGGGTTTTATTTATATTTTTGAAAATAACACAGCTTCGGTGTGTATTTGTGTTATTTTCCGAGATACAGCTTAGGGTTGTATTTGTATTTTGGAAAATAACACAGCTTCGTGGTTTATCTGTATTATTTTCCGAGATATAGCTATGGGTTGTATTTGTATTTTTGAAAATAACACAGCTTGGAGGTGTATTTGTATTATTATTCGAGATACAGCTCAGGGTTGTATTGGTATTTTTGTAAATATCACAGCTTGTGGGTGTATTTATATTATTTTCCAAGATAAAGCTGTGTATTGTATTTTTATTTTTGAAAATAACACAGCTTGTTGGTGTATTTTTATTATTTTCCGAGATAAAGCTCAGGGTTGTATTTGTATTTTTGAAAATCACACAGCTTTTGGTTGTATTTGTATTATTTTCCAAGATGCAGCTACGGTTTGCATTTGTATTTTTGAAAATAACACAGCTTGGGCGTGTATTTGTATTATTTACAAAGATACAGCTAAGGGTAGTATTTGCATTTTTGAAAATAACATATACTGTGGGTTTTCTTGTATTATTTTCCGATATACAGCTATCGGTTGTATTTGTATTTTTTAAAATAACACAGCTTGGGGGTGTATTTGTATTATTTTCCGAGATACAGCTAAGTGTTGTATTTGTATTTTTGAAAATAACAGAGTTTGGGGTTGTATTTGTATTATTTTCCGAGATACAGCTAAGGGTTGTATTTGTATTTTTGAAAATAACACAGCTTGGCGGTGTTTTTGTATTATTTTCGGAGATACAGCTCAGGGTTGTATTTGTATTTTGGAAAATAACACATCTTGGGGGTGTATTAGTATTATTTTCCGAGATACAGCTCATGGTTGTATTTGTATTTTTGAAAATAACACAGCTTGTGGATGAATTTGTATTATTTTCCGAGATAAAGCTAACGGTTGTATTTGTATTTTTGAAAAGAACACAGCTTGGGGGTGTATTTGTATTATTTTGCGAGATAAAGCTATGGGTTCTATTTGTATTTTTGAAAATAACACAGCTTGGGGGTGTATTTGTATGATTATCTGAGATACAGCTCAGGGTTTTATTTGTATTTTTGAAAATAACAAAGCTTGTGGTTGTATTTGTATTATTTTCAAAGATACAGCTATGGGTGGTAATTGTATTTTTGAAAATAACACAGCTTATGGGTGTATGTGTATTATTTACCGAGACACAGCTCAGGGTTGCATTCGTGTTTTGGAAAATAACTCAGCTTTGGTGTGTATTTGTATTATTTTCCGAGATACAGCTATGGGTTGTATTTGTATTTTTGAAAATAACACAGCTTGCGTGTGTATTTGTATTATTTTCAGAGATACAACTCAGTGTTGTATTTTTATTTTTGAAAATAACACAGCTTGGGGGTGTATTTGTATTATTTTCCGAGATACAGCTTAGGGTTGTATTTGTATTTTGGAAAATGACACAGCTTGTGGGTGTATTTGTATTATTTTCCGAGATACAGCTAAGGATTGTATTTGTATTTTTGAAAATAACGCAGCTTTTGGGTGTATTTGTATTATTTTCCGAGATTCAGCTAAGGGTTTTATTTGCATTTTGGAAAAAAACGCAGCTTTGGGGTGTTTTTGTATTATTTTCTGTGATAGACCTAAGGGTTGTATTTGTATTTTTGAAAATAGCGCAGATTGTGGGTGTATTTATATTATTTTCCGAGGTACAGCTAAGGTTTGTATTTGTATTTTTGAAAATAACGCAGCTTGGGGGTGTATTTGTATTATTTTCCGAGATACAGCTAAGGGTTGTATTTGTATTTTTGAAAATATCACAGCTTGGTGTTGTATTTGTATTATTTTCCCAGATACAGCTAAGGTTTGTATTTGTATTTTGGAAAATAACACAGCTTGGGGGTGTATTTGTATTATTTTCCGAGATAGAGCTAAGGGTTGTATTTGTATTTTGGAAAATAACACAGCTTGGGGATGTATTTGTATTATTTTCCGAGATACAGCTAAGGGTTATGATTGCATTTTTGAAAATAACACAGCTTGGGGATGTATTTGTATTATTTTCCTAGATACAGCTGAGGGTTGTATCTGTATTTTTGAAAATAACACAGCCTTGGAGTGTATTTATATTATTTTCCGAGGTACAGCTAAGGGTTGTATTTGCGTTTTTGAAAATAACGCAGCTTGTGGTTGTGTTTGTATTATTTTCGGAGATACAGCTAATGGTTGTATTTGTATTTTTGAAAGTAACGCAGCTTGGGCGTTTATTTGTATTATTTTACTAGATATATCTAAGGGTTGTATTTGTATTTTTCAAAATAACACAGCTTGGTACTGTATTTGTATTATTTTCCGAGATACAGCTAAGGGTTGTATTTGTATTTTTGAAAATAACACAGCTTGGGGATGAATTTGTAGTGTTTTCCGAGATACAGCTCAGGCTTGTATTTGTATTTTGTAAAATAGCACAGCTTGTGGGTGTATATGTATTATTTTCAAAGATACAGTTATGGGTTGTATTTGTATTTTTCAAAATAACACAGCTTGGGGTTGAATTTGTATTATTTTCTGACATACAGCTTAGGGTTTTATTTGTATTTTGGGAAATAACACAGTTTGGGGGTGTATTTGTATTATTTTCCGAGATACAGCTAAGGGTTGTATTTGTATTTTTGAAAATAACGCAGCTTGGGGGTGTATTTGTATTATTTTCCGAGATACAGTTAACTGTTGTATTTGTATTTTGGAAAATAACGCAGCTTTTGGGTGTTTTTGTATTATTTTCCGAGATACAGCTAAGGATTTTATTTGTATTTTGGAAAATACCACAGCTTGGTGGTGCATTTGTATTATTTTCCGATTTACAGCTAAGGGTTGTATTTGTATTTTTGAAAATAACACAACTTCGGGGTGTATTTGTATTATTTTCCAAGATACAGCTTTGGGTTGTATTTTTGTTTTTGAAAATTATACAGCTTGGGTGTGTATTTGTATTATTTTTCCAGATACAGCTCAGGGTTGTATTTTTATGTTGTTAAATAACACAGCTTGGGGGTGTATTTGTATTATATTCCGACATACAGCTACGTGTTGTATTTTTATTTTTGAAAATAACGCAGCTTGGTGTGTATTTGTATTATTTTCCGAGATACAGCTAAGGTTTGTATTTGTATTTTTGAAAATAAGGCAGCTTGCGGGTGTATTTTTAATATTTTCGGAGATACAGCTAAGGTTTGTATTTTTATTTTTGAAAATAACGGAGCTTTGGGGTGTATTTGTATTATTTTCCGAGATACCGCTAAGGGTTGTATTTGTATTTTTGAAAAAAATGCAGCTTGAGTGTGTATTTGTATTACTTTCCCAGATACAGATAAGGTTTGTATTTATATTTTGGAAAATAACACAGCTTGTGGGTATATTTGTATTATTTTCCGATATACACCTAAGGGTTGTATTTCTACTTTGGAAAATAACACAGCTTGTGGGTGTATTTGTATTATTTTCCGAGATACAGCTCAAGGTTGTATTTGTATTTTTGAAAATAATACAATTTGGGGGTGTATTTGTATTATTTTCCGAGATACAGCTAAGGGTTTTATTTGTATATTTGAAAATAACCGAGCTTGGGGGTGTATTTGTATTATTTTCCGAGATACAGCTAAGGGCTGTATTTGTATTTTTGAAAATAAATGAGCTTGGGGGTGCATTTGTATTATTTGCCGATATACAGCTAAGGTTTTTATTTGTATTTTCGAAAATAACACAGCTTGGGGGTGTATTTGTATTATTTTTCCGAGATACAGCTTAGGATTTTATTTGTATTTTTGAAAATTACAAAGCTTGGGGGAGTATTTGTATTATTTTCCGAGATACAGCTACTGGTTGTATTTGTATTTTTGAAAATAACACAGCTTGGGGGTGTATTTGTATTATTTTTTAAGATACAGCTAAGGGTTGTATTTGTATATTTGAAAATAACGCAGCTTGTGGGTGTATTTTTATTATTTTCCGAGATAGAGCTAAGGGTTTTATTTGTATTTTTGAAAATCACGCAGCTTGGGGGTTTATTTGTATTATTTTCTTAGATACATCTAAGTGTTGTGTTTGTATTTTTGAAAATAACGCAGCTTGGGGGTGTATTTGTTTTATTTTCCGAGATACAGCTAAGGGTTGTATTTGTATTTTTGAAAATAACACAGCTTTGGGGTGTATTTGTATTATTTTCCGAGGCACTGCTCTGGGTTGTATTTGTATTTTTGAAAATAACACAGCTTTGGGGTGTATTTGTATTATTTTCCGAGATACAGCTCAGGGTTGTATTTGTATTTTTGAAAATAACACAGCTTGGTGGTGTATTTGTATTATTTTCCGAGATACAGCTAAGGGTTGTATTTGTATTATTGAAAATAACAGAGCTTTGGGGTGTATTTGTATTATTTTCCGAGATACAGCTATGGGTTGTATTTGTATTTTTGAAAATAACACAGCTTTTGGGTGTATTTGTATTATTTTCCGAGATACAGTTAAGGGTTGTATTTGTATTTTTGAAAATAACACAGCTTGGTTGTGTATTTCTATTATTTTCCGAGAAAGATCTCAGGGTTTTATTTCTATTCTTGAAAATAACACAGCTTCGTGGTGTATATGTGATATTTTCCGAGATACAGCTAAGGGTTTTATTTGTATTTTTGAAAATTACACAATTTTGGGGTGTATTTGTATTATTTTCCGAGATACAGCTAAGCGTTGTATTTGAATTTTTGAAAATAACACAGCTTGGGGGTGTATTTGTATTATTTTCAAAGATACAGCTAAGGGTTGTATTTGCATTTTTGAAAATAACATATCTTGTGGGTGTACTTGTATTATTTTCCGATATACAGCTATGGGTTGTATTTGTATTTTTGAAAATAACACAGCTTGTGGGTGTATTTTTGTTATTTTCCAACATACAGCTAAGGGTTGTATATGTATTTTTAAAAGTAACACAGCTTGGGGATGTATTTGTATTATTTTCCGAGTTACTGCTAAGGGTTTTATTTGTGTTTTTGAAAGTAACACAGCTTGGGGGTGTGTTCGTATTATTTTCCGAGATACACCTCAGGGTTATATTTGTATTTTTGAAAATAACGCAGCTTGGGGGTGTATTTGTATTATTTTCCGAGATACAGCTATGGGTAGTATTTGTATTTTTGAAAATAACACAGCTTGCGGGTGTATTTGTATTTTTTTCAGAGATACAACTCAGGGTTGTATTTGTATTTTTGAAAATAACACAACTTGTGTGTGTATTTGTGTTATTTTCCAAGATACAGCTACGGGTTGTATTTGTAATTTTGAAAATAACACAGCTTGTGGTGTATTTGTATTATTTTCCGAGATACAGCTCAGGGTTGTATTTGTATTTTAGGAAATAACACAGCTTGGGGGTGTATTTGTATTATTTTCCGAGATACAGCTAAGGGTTGTATTTGTATTTTTGAAAATAACTCAGCTTGGCGGTGTATTTGTATTATTTTCTGAGATACAGCTAAGTGTTGTATTTGTATTTTGGAAAATAACGCCGCTTGGTGGTGTATTTGTATTATTTTCCGAGATACAGCTAAGGGTTATGTTTGTATTTTTGAAAATAACACAGCTTCGGGGTGTATTTGTAATATATTCCGAAATAAAGCCCAGGGTTTTATTTATATTTTTGAAAATAACACAGCTTCGGTGTGTATTTGTGTTATTTTCCGAGATACAGCTTAGGGTTGTATTTGTATTTTGGAAAATAACACAGCTTCGTGGTTTATCTGTATTATTTTCCGAGATATAGCTATGGGTTGTATTTGTATTTTTGAAAATAACACAGCTTGGAGGTGTATTTGTATTATTATTCGAGATACAGCTCAGGGTTGTATTGGTATTTTTGTAAATATCACAGCTTGTGGGTGTATTTATATTATTTTCCAAGATAAAGCTGTGTATTGTATTTTTATTTTTGAAAATAACACAGCTTGTTGGTGTATTTTTATTATTTTCCGAGATAAAGCTCAGGGTTGTATTTGTATTTTTGAAAATCACACAGCTTTTGGTTGTATTTGTATTATTTTCCAAGATGCAGCTACGGTTTGCATTTGTATTTTTGAAAATAACACAGCTTGGGCGTGTATTTGTATTATTTACAAAGATACAGCTAAGGGTAGTATTTGCATTTTTGAAAATAACATATACTGTGGGTTTTCTTGTATTATTTTCCGATATACAGCTATCGGTTGTATTTGTATTTTTTAAAATAACACAGCTTGGGGGTGTATTTGTATTATTTTCCGAGATACAGCTAAGTGTTGTATTTGTATTTTTGAAAATAACAGAGTTTGGGGTTGTATTTGTATTATTTTCCGAGATACAGCTAAGGGTTGTATTTGTATTTTTGAAAATAACACAGCTTGGCGGTGTTTTTGTATTATTTTCGGAGATACAGCTCAGGGTTGTATTTGTATTTTGGAAAATAACACATCTTGGGGGTGTATTAGTATTATTTTCCGAGATACAGCTCATGGTTGTATTTGTATTTTTGAAAATAACACAGCTTGTGGATGAATTTGTATTATTTTCCGAGATAAAGCTAACGGTTGTATTTGTATTTTTGAAAAGAACACAGCTTGGGGGTGTATTTGTATTATTTTGCGAGATAAAGCTATGGGTTCTATTTGTATTTTTGAAAATAACACAGCTTGGGGGTGTATTTGTATGATTATCTGAGATACAGCTCAGGGTTTTATTTGTATTTTTGAAAATAACAAAGCTTGTGGTTGTATTTGTATTATTTTCAAAGATACAGCTATGGGTGGTAATTGTATTTTTGAAAATAACACAGCTTATGGGTGTATGTGTATTATTTACCGAGACACAGCTCAGGGTTGCATTCGTGTTTTGGAAAATAACTCAGCTTTGGTGTGTATTTGTATTATTTTCCGAGATACAGCTATGGGTTGTATTTGTATTTTTGAAAATAACACAGCTTGCGTGTGTATTTGTATTATTTTCAGAGATACAACTCAGTGTTGTATTTTTATTTTTGAAAATAACACAGCTTGGGGGTGTATTTGTATTATTTTCCGAGATACAGCTTAGGGTTGTATTTGTATTTTGGAAAATGACACAGCTTGTGGGTGTATTTGTATTATTTTCCGAGATACAGCTAAGGATTGTATTTGTATTTTTGAAAATAACGCAGCTTTTGGGTGTATTTGTATTATTTTCCGAGATTCAGCTAAGGGTTTTATTTGCATTTTGGAAAAAAACGCAGCTTTGGGGTGTTTTTGTATTATTTTCTGTGATAGACCTAAGGGTTGTATTTGTATTTTTGAAAATAGCGCAGATTGTGGGTGTATTTATATTATTTTCCGAGGTACAGCTAAGGTTTGTATTTGTATTTTTGAAAATAACGCAGCTTGGGGGTGTATTTGTATTATTTTCCGAGATACAGCTAAGGGTTGTATTTGTATTTTTGAAAATATCACAGCTTGGTGTTGTATTTGTATTATTTTCCCAGATACAGCTAAGGTTTGTATTTGTATTTTGGAAAATAACACAGCTTGGGGGTGTATTTGTATTATTTTCCGAGATAGAGCTAAGGGTTGTATTTGTATTTTGGAAAATAACACAGCTTGGGGATGTATTTGTATTATTTTCCGAGATACAGCTAAGGGTTATGATTGCATTTTTGAAAATAACACAGCTTGGGGATGTATTTGTATTATTTTCCTAGATACAGCTGAGGGTTGTATCTGTATTTTTGAAAATAACACAGCCTTGGAGTGTATTTATATTATTTTCCGAGGTACAGCTAAGGGTTGTATTTGCGTTTTTGAAAATAACGCAGCTTGTGGTTGTGTTTGTATTATTTTCGGAGATACAGCTAATGGTTGTATTTGTATTTTTGAAAGTAACGCAGCTTGGGCGTTTATTTGTATTATTTTACTAGATATATCTAAGGGTTGTATTTGTATTTTTCAAAATAACACAGCTTGGTACTGTATTTGTATTATTTTCCGAGATACAGCTAAGGGTTGTATTTGTATTTTTGAAAATAACACAGCTTGGGGATGAATTTGTAGTGTTTTCCGAGATACAGCTCAGGCTTGTATTTGTATTTTGTAAAATAGCACAGCTTGTGGGTGTATATGTATTATTTTCAAAGATACAGTTATGGGTTGTATTTGTATTTTTCAAAATAACACAGCTTGGGGTTGAATTTGTATTATTTTCTGACATACAGCTTAGGGTTTTATTTGTATTTTGGGAAATAACACAGTTTGGGGGTGTATTTGTATTATTTTCCGAGATACAGCTAAGGGTTGTATTTGTATTTTTGAAAATAACGCAGCTTGGGGGTGTATTTGTATTATTTTCCGAGATACAGTTAACTGTTGTATTTGTATTTTGGAAAATAACGCAGCTTTTGGGTGTTTTTGTATTATTTTCCGAGATACAGCTAAGGATTTTATTTGTATTTTGGAAAATACCACAGCTTGGTGGTGCATTTGTATTATTTTCCGATTTACAGCTAAGGGTTGTATTTGTATTTTTGAAAATAACACAACTTCGGGGTGTATTTGTATTATTTTCCAAGATACAGCTTTGGGTTGTATTTTTGTTTTTGAAAATTATACAGCTTGGGTGTGTATTTGTATTATTTTTCCAGATACAGCTCAGGGTTGTATTTTTATGTTGTTAAATAACACAGCTTGGGGGTGTATTTGTATTATATTCCGACATACAGCTACGTGTTGTATTTTTATTTTTGAAAATAACGCAGCTTGGTGTGTATTTGTATTATTTTCCGAGATACAGCTAAGGTTTGTATTTGTATTTTTGAAAATAAGGCAGCTTGCGGGTGTATTTTTAATATTTTCGGAGATACAGCTAAGGTTTGTATTTTTATTTTTGAAAATAACGGAGCTTTGGGGTGTATTTGTATTATTTTCCGAGATACCGCTAAGGGTTGTATTTGTATTTTTGAAAAAAATGCAGCTTGAGTGTGTATTTGTATTACTTTCCCAGATACAGATAAGGTTTGTATTTATATTTTGGAAAATAACACAGCTTGTGGGTATATTTGTATTATTTTCCGATATACACCTAAGGGTTGTATTTCTACTTTGGAAAATAACACAGCTTGTGGGTGTATTTGTATTATTTTCCGAGATACAGCTCAAGGTTGTATTTGTATTTTTGAAAATAATACAATTTGGGGGTGTATTTGTATTATTTTCCGAGATACAGCTAAGGGTTTTATTTGTATATTTGAAAATAACCGAGCTTGGGGGTGTATTTGTATTATTTTCCGAGATACAGCTAAGGGCTGTATTTGTATTTTTGAAAATAAATGAGCTTGGGGGTGCATTTGTATTATTTGCCGATATACAGCTAAGGTTTTTATTTGTATTTTCGAAAATAACACAGCTTGGGGGTGTATTTGTATTATTTTTCCGAGATACAGCTTAGGATTTTATTTGTATTTTTGAAAATTACAAAGCTTGGGGGAGTATTTGTATTATTTTCCGAGATACAGCTACTGGTTGTATTTGTATTTTTGAAAATAACACAGCTTGGGGGTGTATTTGTATTATTTTTTAAGATACAGCTAAGGGTTGTATTTGTATATTTGAAAATAACGCAGCTTGTGGGTGTATTTTTATTATTTTCCGAGATAGAGCTAAGGGTTTTATTTGTATTTTTGAAAATCACGCAGCTTGGGGGTTTATTTGTATTATTTTCTTAGATACATCTAAGTGTTGTGTTTGTATTTTTGAAAATAACGCAGCTTGGGGGTGTATTTGTTTTATTTTCCGAGATACAGCTAAGGGTTGTATTTGTATTTTTGAAAATAACACAGCTTTGGGGTGTATTTGTATTATTTTCCGAGGCACTGCTCTGGGTTGTATTTGTATTTTTGAAAATAACACAGCTTTGGGGTGTATTTGTATTATTTTCCGAGATACAGCTCAGGGTTGTATTTGTATTTTTGAAAATAACACAGCTTGGTGGTGTATTTGTATTATTTTCCGAGATACAGCTAAGGGTTGTATTTGTATTATTGAAAATAACAGAGCTTTGGGGTGTATTTGTATTATTTTCCGAGATACAGCTATGGGTTGTATTTGTATTTTTGAAAATAACACAGCTTTTGGGTGTATTTGTATTATTTTCCGAGATACAGTTAAGGGTTGTATTTGTATTTTTGAAAATAACACAGCTTGGTTGTGTATTTCTATTATTTTCCGAGAAAGATCTCAGGGTTTTATTTCTATTCTTGAAAATAACACAGCTTCGTGGTGTATATGTGATATTTTCCGAGATACAGCTAAGGGTTTTATTTGTATTTTTGAAAATTACACAATTTTGGGGTGTATTTGTATTATTTTCCGAGATACAGCTAAGCGTTGTATTTGAATTTTTGAAAATAACACAGCTTGGGGGTGTATTTGTATTATTTTCAAAGATACAGCTAAGGGTTGTATTTGCATTTTTGAAAATAACATATCTTGTGGGTGTACTTGTATTATTTTCCGATATACAGCTATGGGTTGTATTTGTATTTTTGAAAATAACACAGCTTGTGGGTGTATTTTTGTTATTTTCCAACATACAGCTAAGGGTTGTATATGTATTTTTAAAAGTAACACAGCTTGGGGATGTATTTGTATTATTTTCCGAGTTACTGCTAAGGGTTTTATTTGTGTTTTTGAAAGTAACACAGCTTGGGGGTGTGTTCGTATTATTTTCCGAGATACACCTCAGGGTTATATTTGTATTTTTGAAAATAACGCAGCTTGGGGGTGTATTTGTATTATTTTCCGAGATACAGCTATGGGTAGTATTTGTATTTTTGAAAATAACACAGCTTGCGGGTGTATTTGTATTTTTTTCAGAGATACAACTCAGGGTTGTATTTGTATTTTTGAAAATAACACAACTTGTGTGTGTATTTGTGTTATTTTCCAAGATACAGCTACGGGTTGTATTTGTAATTTTGAAAATAACACAGCTTGTGGTGTATTTGTATTATTTTCCGAGATACAGCTCAGGGTTGTATTTGTATTTTAGGAAATAACACAGCTTGGGGGTGTATTTGTATTATTTTCCGAGATACAGCTAAGGGTTGTATTTGTATTTTTGAAAATAACTCAGCTTGGCGGTGTATTTGTATTATTTTCTGAGATACAGCTAAGTGTTGTATTTGTATTTTGGAAAATAACGCCGCTTGGTGGTGTATTTGTATTATTTTCCGAGATACAGCTAAGGGTTATGTTTGTATTTTTGAAAATAACACAGCTTCGGGGTGTATTTGTAATATATTCCGAAATAAAGCCCAGGGTTTTATTTATATTTTTGAAAATAACACAGCTTCGGTGTGTATTTGTGTTATTTTCCGAGATACAGCTTAGGGTTGTATTTGTATTTTGGAAAATAACACAGCTTCGTGGTTTATCTGTATTATTTTCCGAGATATAGCTATGGGTTGTATTTGTATTTTTGAAAATAACACAGCTTGGAGGTGTATTTGTATTATTATTCGAGATACAGCTCAGGGTTGTATTGGTATTTTTGTAAATATCACAGCTTGTGGGTGTATTTATATTATTTTCCAAGATAAAGCTGTGTATTGTATTTTTATTTTTGAAAATAACACAGCTTGTTGGTGTATTTTTATTATTTTCCGAGATAAAGCTCAGGGTTGTATTTGTATTTTTGAAAATCACACAGCTTTTGGTTGTATTTGTATTATTTTCCAAGATGCAGCTACGGTTTGCATTTGTATTTTTGAAAATAACACAGCTTGGGCGTGTATTTGTATTATTTACAAAGATACAGCTAAGGGTAGTATTTGCATTTTTGAAAATAACATATACTGTGGGTTTTCTTGTATTATTTTCCGATATACAGCTATCGGTTGTATTTGTATTTTTTAAAATAACACAGCTTGGGGGTGTATTTGTATTATTTTCCGAGATACAGCTAAGTGTTGTATTTGTATTTTTGAAAATAACAGAGTTTGGGGTTGTATTTGTATTATTTTCCGAGATACAGCTAAGGGTTGTATTTGTATTTTTGAAAATAACACAGCTTGGCGGTGTTTTTGTATTATTTTCGGAGATACAGCTCAGGGTTGTATTTGTATTTTGGAAAATAACACATCTTGGGGGTGTATTAGTATTATTTTCCGAGATACAGCTCATGGTTGTATTTGTATTTTTGAAAATAACACAGCTTGTGGATGAATTTGTATTATTTTCCGAGATAAAGCTAACGGTTGTATTTGTATTTTTGAAAAGAACACAGCTTGGGGGTGTATTTGTATTATTTTGCGAGATAAAGCTATGGGTTCTATTTGTATTTTTGAAAATAACACAGCTTGGGGGTGTATTTGTATGATTATCTGAGATACAGCTCAGGGTTTTATTTGTATTTTTGAAAATAACAAAGCTTGTGGTTGTATTTGTATTATTTTCAAAGATACAGCTATGGGTGGTAATTGTATTTTTGAAAATAACACAGCTTATGGGTGTATGTGTATTATTTACCGAGACACAGCTCAGGGTTGCATTCGTGTTTTGGAAAATAACTCAGCTTTGGTGTGTATTTGTATTATTTTCCGAGATACAGCTATGGGTTGTATTTGTATTTTTGAAAATAACACAGCTTGCGTTTGTATTTGTATTATTTTCAGAGATACAACTCAGTGTTGTATTTTTATTTTTGAAAATAACACAGCTTGGGGGTGTATTTGTATTATTTTCCGAGATACAGCTTAGGGTTGTATTTGTATTTTGGAAAATGACACAGCTTGTGGGTGTATTTGTATTATTTTCCGAGATACAGCTAAGGATTGTATTTGTATTTTTGAAAATAACGCAGCTTTTGGGTGTATTTGTATTATTTTCCGAGATTCAGCTAAGGGTTTTATTTGCATTTTGGAAAAAAACGCAGCTTTGGGGTGTTTTTGTATTATTTTCTGTGATAGACCTAAGGGTTGTATTTGTATTTTTGAAAATAGCGCAGATTGTGGGTGTATTTATATTATTTTCCGAGGTACAGCTAAGGTTTGTATTTGTATTTTTGAAAATAACGCAGCTTGGGGGTGTATTTGTATTATTTTCCGAGATACAGCTAAGGGTTGTATTTGTATTTTTGAAAATATCACAGCTTGGTGTTGTATTTGTATTATTTTCCCAGATACAGCTAAGGTTTGTATTTGTATTTTGGAAAATAACACAGCTTGGGGGTGTATTTGTATTATTTTCCGAGATAGAGCTAAGGGTTGTATTTGTATTTTGGAAAATAACACAGCTTGGGGATGTATTTGTATTATTTTCCGAGATACAGCTAAGGGTTGCATTTGTATTTTTGAAAATAATACAATTTGGGGGTGTATTTGTATTATTTTCCGAGATACAGCTAAGGGTTTTATTTGTGTTTTTGAAAATAACGCAGCTTGGGGGTGTATTTGTATTATTTTCCGAGATACAGCTAAGGGCTGTATTTGTATTTTTGAAAATAAACGAGCTTGGCGGTGTATTTGTATTATTTTTCCGAGATACAGCTAAGGATTGTATTTGTATTTTTGAAAATTACTAAGCTTGGGGGAGTATTTGTATTATTTTCCGAGATACAGCTCCTGGTTGTATTTGTATTTTTGAAAATAACGCAGCTTGGGGGTTTATTTGTATTATTTTCCTAGATACATCTAAGGGTTGTATTTGTATTTTTAAAATAACGCAGCTTGGGTCTGTATTTGTATTATTTTCCGAGATACAGCTAAGGGTTATGATTGCATTTTTGAAAATAACACAGCTTGGGGATGTATTTGTATTATTTTCCTAGATACAGCTGAGGGTTGTATCTGTATTTTTGAAAATAACACAGCCTTGGAGTGTATTTATATTATTTTCCGAGGTACAGCTAAGGGTTGTATTTGCGTTTTTGAAAATAACGCAGCTTGTGGTTGTGTTTGTATTATTTTCGGAGATACAGCTAATGGTTGTATTTGTATTTTTGAAAGTAACGCAGCTTGGGCGTTTATTTGTATTATTTTACTAGATATATCTAAGGGTTGTATTTGTATTTTTCAAAATAACACAGCTTGGTACTGTATTTGTATTATTTTCCGAGATACAGCTAAGGGTTGTATTTGTATTTTTGAAAATAACACAGCTTGGGGATGAATTTGTAGTGTTTTCCGAGATACAGCTCAGGCTTGTATTTGTATTTTGTAAAATAGCACAGCTTGTGGGTGTATATGTATTATTTTCAAAGATACAGTTATGGGTTGTATTTGTATTTTTCAAAATAACACAGCTTGGGGTTGAATTTGTATTATTTTCTGACATACAGCTTAGGGTTTTATTTGTATTTTGGGAAATAACACAGTTTGGGGGTGTATTTGTATTATTTTCCGAGATACAGCTAAGGGTTGTATTTGTATTTTTGAAAATAACGCAGCTTGGGGGTGTATTTGTATTATTTTCCGAGATACAGTTAACTGTTGTATTTGTATTTTGGAAAATAACGCAGCTTTTGGGTGTTTTTGTATTATTTTCCGAGATACAGCTAAGGATTTTATTTGTATTTTGGAAAATACCACAGCTTGGTGGTGCATTTGTATTATTTTCCGATTTACAGCTAAGGGTTGTATTTGTATTTTTGAAAATAACACAACTTCGGGGTGTATTTGTATTATTTTCCAAGATACAGCTTTGGGTTGTATTTTTGTTTTTGAAAATTATACAGCTTGGGTGTGTATTTGTATTATTTTTCCAGATACAGCTCAGGGTTGTATTTTTATTTTGTTAAATAACACAGCTTGGGGGTGTATTTGTATTATATTCCGACATACAGCTACGTGTTGTATTTTTATTTTTGAAAATAACGCAGCTTGGTGTGTATTTGTATTATTTTCCGAGATACAGCTAAGGTTTGTATTTTTATTTTTGAAAATAAGGCAGCTTGCGGGTGTATTTTTAATATTTTCGGAGATACAGCTAAGGTTTGTATTTTTATTTTTGAAAATAACGGAGCTTTGGGGTGTATTTGTATTATTTTCCGAGATACCGCTAAGGGTTGTATTTGTATTTTTGAAAATAATGCAGCTTGGGGGTGTATTTGTATTACTTTCCCAGATACAGATAAGGTTTGTATTTATATTTTGGAAAATAACACAGCTTGTGGGTATATTTGTATTATTTTCCGATATACACCTAAGGGTTGTATTTCTACTTTGGAAAATAACACAGCTTGTGGGTGTATTTGTATTATTTTCCGAGATACAGCTCAAGGTTGTATTTGTATTTTTGAAAATAATACAATTTGGGGGTGTATTTGTATTATTTTCCGAGATACAGCTAAGGGTTTTATTTGTATATTTGAAAATAACCGAGCTTGGGGGTGTATTTGTATTATTTTCCGAGATACAGCTAAGGGCTGTATTTGTATTTTTGAAAATAAATGAGCTTGGGGGTGCATTTGTATTATTTGCCGATATACAGCTAAGGTTTTTATTTGTATTTTCGAAAATAACACAGCTTGGGGGTGTATTTGTATTATTTTTCCGAGATACAGCTTAGGATTTTATTTGTATTTTTGAAAATTACAAAGCTTGGGGGAGTATTTGTATTATTTTCCGAGATACAGCTACTGGTTGTATTTGTATTTTTGAAAATAACACAGCTTGGGGGTGTATTTGTATTATTTTTTAAGATACAGCTAAGGGTTGTATTTGTATATTTGAAAATAACGCAGCTTGTGGGTGTATTTTTATTATTTTCCGAGATAGAGCTAAGGGTTTTATTTGTATTTTTGAAAATCACGCAGCTTGGGGGTTTATTTGTATTATTTTCTTAGATACATCTAAGTGTTGTGTTTGTATTTTTGAAAATAACGCAGCTTGGGGGTGTATTTGTTTTATTTTCCGAGATACAGCTAAGGGTTGTATTTGTATTTTTGAAAATAACACAGCTTTGGGGTGTATTTGTATTATTTTCCGAGGCACTGCTCTGGGTTGTATTTGTATTTTTGAAAATAACACAGCTTTGGGGTGTATTTGTATTATTTTCCGAGATACAGCTCAGGGTTGTATTTGTATTTTTGAAAATAACACAGCTTGGTGGTGTATTTGTATTATTTTCCGAGATACAGCTAAGGGTTGTATTTGTATTATTGAAAATAACAGAGCTTTGGGGTGTATTTGTATTATTTTCCGAGATACAGCTATGGGTTGTATTTGTATTTTTGAAAATAACACAGCTTTTGGGTGTATTTGTATTATTTTCCGAGATACAGTTAAGGGTTGTATTTGTATTTTTGAAAATAACACAGCTTGGTTGTGTATTTCTATTATTTTCCGAGAAAGATCTCAGGGTTTTATTTCTATTCTTGAAAATAACACAGCTTCGTGGTGTATATGTGATATTTTCCGAGATACAGCTAAGGGTTTTATTTGTATTTTTGAAAATTACACAATTTTGGGGTGTATTTGTATTATTTTCCGAGATACAGCTAAGCGTTGTATTTGAATTTTTGAAAATAACACAGCTTGGGGGTGTATTTGTATTATTTTCAAAGATACAGCTAAGGGTTGTATTTGCATTTTTGAAAATAACATATCTTGTGGGTGTACTTGTATTATTTTCCGATATACAGCTATGGGTTGTATTTGTATTTTTGAAAATAACACAGCTTGTGGGTGTATTTTTGTTATTTTCCAACATACAGCTAAGGGTTGTATATGTATTTTTAAAAGTAACACAGCTTGGGGATGTATTTGTATTATTTTCCGAGTTACTGCTAAGGGTTTTATTTGTGTTTTTGAAAGTAACACAGCTTGGGGGTGTGTTCGTATTATTTTCCGAGATACACCTCAGGGTTATATTTGTATTTTTGAAAATAACGCAGCTTGGGGGTGTATTTGTATTATTTTCCGAGATACAGCTATGGGTAGTATTTGTATTTTTGAAAATAACACAGCTTGCGGGTGTATTTGTATTTTTTTCAGAGATACAACTCAGGGTTGTATTTGTATTTTTGAAAATAACACAACTTGTGTGTGTATTTGTGTTATTTTCCAAGATACAGCTACGGGTTGTATTTGTAATTTTGAAAATAACACAGCTTGTGGTGTATTTGTATTATTTTCCGAGATACAGCTCAGGGTTGTATTTGTATTTTAGGAAATAACACAGCTTGGGGGTGTATTTGTATTATTTTCCGAGATACAGCTAAGGGTTGTATTTGTATTTTTGAAAATAACTCAGCTTGGGGGTGTATTTGTATTATTTTCTGAGATACAGCTAAGTGTTGTATTTGTATTTTGGAAAATAACGCCGCTTGGTGGTGTATTTGTATTATTTTCCGAGATACAGCTAAGGGTTATGTTTGTATTTTTGAAAATAACACAGCTTCGGGGTGTATTTGTAATATATTCCGAAATAAAGCCCAGGGTTTTATTTATATTTTTGAAAATAACACAGCTTCGGTGTGTATTTGTGTTATTTTCCGAGATACAGCTTAGGGTTGTATTTGTATTTTGGAAAATAACACAGCTTCGTGGTTTATCTGTATTATTTTCCGAGATATAGCTATGGGTTGTATTTGTATTTTTGAAAATAACACAGCTTGGAGGTGTATTTGTATTATTATTCGAGATACAGCTCAGGGTTGTATTGGTATTTTTGTAAATATCACAGCTTGTGGGTGTATTTATATTATTTTCCAAGATAAAGCTGTGTATTGTATTTTTATTTTTGAAAATAACACAGCTTGTTGGTGTATTTTTATTATTTTCCGAGATAAAGCTCAGGGTTGTATTTGTATTTTTGAAAATCACACAGCTTTTGGTTGTATTTGTATTATTTTCCAAGATGCAGCTACGGTTTGCATTTGTATTTTTGAAAATAACACAGCTTGGGCGTGTATTTGTATTATTTACAAAGATACAGCTAAGGGTAGTATTTGCATTTTTGAAAATAACATATACTGTGGGTTTTCTTGTATTATTTTCCGATATACAGCTATCGGTTGTATTTGTATTTTTTAAAATAACACAGCTTGGGGGTGTATTTGTATTATTTTCCGAGATACAGCTAAGTGTTGTATTTGTATTTTTGAAAATAACAGAGTTTGGGGTTGTATTTGTATTATTTTCCGAGATACAGCTAAGGGTTGTATTTGTATTTTTGAAAATAACACAGCTTGGCGGTGTTTTTGTATTATTTTCGGAGATACAGCTCAGGGTTGTATTTGTATTTTGGAAAATAACACATCTTGGGGGTGTATTAGTATTATTTTCCGAGATACAGCTCATGGTTGTATTTGTATTTTTGAAAATAACACAGCTTGTGGATGAATTTGTATTATTTTCCGAGATAAAGCTAACGGTTGTATTTGTATTTTTGAAAAGAACACAGCTTGGGGGTGTATTTGTATTATTTTGCGAGATAAAGCTATGGGTTCTATTTGTATTTTTGAAAATAACACAGCTTGGGGGTGTATTTGTATGATTATCTGAGATACAGCTCAGGGTTTTATTTGTATTTTTGAAAATAACAAAGCTTGTGGTTGTATTTGTATTATTTTCAAAGATACAGCTATGGGTGGTAATTGTATTTTTGAAAATAACACAGCTTATGGGTGTATGTGTATTATTTACCGAGACACAGCTCAGGGTTGCATTCGTGTTTTGGAAAATAACTCAGCTTTGGTGTGTATTTGTATTATTTTCCGAGATACAGCTATGGGTTGTATTTGTATTTTTGAAAATAACACAGCTTGCGTGTGTATTTGTATTATTTTCAGAGATACAACTCAGTGTTGTATTTTTATTTTTGAAAATAACACAGCTTGGGGGTGTATTTGTATTATTTTCCGAGATACAGCTTAGGGTTGTATTTGTATTTTGGAAAATGACACAGCTTGTGGGTGTATTTGTATTATTTTCCGAGATACAGCTAAGGATTGTATTTGTATTTTTGAAAATAACGCAGCTTTTGGGTGTATTTGTATTATTTTCCGAGATTCAGCTAAGGGTTTTATTTGCATTTTGGAAAAAAACGCAGCTTTGGGGTGTTTTTGTATTATTTTCTGTGATAGACCTAAGGGTTGTATTTGTATTTTTGAAAATAGCGCAGATTGTGGGTGTATTTATATTATTTTCCGAGGTACAGCTAAGGTTTGTATTTGTATTTTTGAAAATAACGCAGCTTGGGGGTGTATTTGTATTATTTTCCGAGATACAGCTAAGGGTTGTATTTGTATTTTTGAAAATATCACAGCTTGGTGTTGTATTTGTATTATTTTCCCAGATACAGCTAAGGTTTGTATTTGTATTTTGGAAAATAACACAGCTTGGGGGTGTATTTGTATTATTTTCCGAGATAGAGCTAAGGGTTGTATTTGTATTTTGGAAAATAACACAGCTTGGGGATGTATTTGTATTATTTTCCGAGATACAGCTAAGGGTTGCATTTGTATTTTTGAAAATAATACAATTTGGGGGTGTATTTGTATTATTTTCCGAGATACAGCTAAGGGTTTTATTTGTGTTTTTGAAAATAACGCAGCTTGGGGGTGTATTTGTATTATTTTCCGAGATACAGCTAAGGGCTGTATTTGTATTTTTGAAAATAAACGAGCTTGGCGGTGTATTTGTATTATTTTTCCGAGATACAGCTAAGGATTGTATTTGTATTTTTGAAAATTACTAAGCTTGGGGGAGTATTTGTATTATTTTCCGAGATACAGCTCCTGGTTGTATTTGTATTTTTGAAAATAACGCAGCTTGGGGGTTTATTTGTATTATTTTCCTAGATACATCTAAGGGTTGTATTTGTATTTTTAAAATAACGCAGCTTGGGTCTGTATTTGTATTATTTTCCGAGATACAGCTAAGGGTTATGATTGCATTTTTGAAAATAACACAGCTTGGGGATGTATTTGTATTATTTTCCTAGATACAGCTGAGGGTTGTATCTGTATTTTTGAAAATAACACAGCCTTGGAGTGTATTTATATTATTTTCCGAGGTACAGCTAAGGGTTGTATTTGCGTTTTTGAAAATAACGCAGCTTGTGGTTGTGTTTGTATTATTTTCGGAGATACAGCTAATGGTTGTATTTGTATTTTTGAAAGTAACGCAGCTTGGGCGTTTATTTGTATTATTTTACTAGATATATCTAAGGGTTGTATTTGTATTTTTCAAAATAACACAGCTTGGTACTGTATTTGTATTATTTTCCGAGATACAGCTAAGGGTTGTATTTGTATTTTTGAAAATAACACAGCTTGGGGATGAATTTGTAGTGTTTTCCGAGATACAGCTCAGGCTTGTATTTGTATTTTGTAAAATAGCACAGCTTGTGGGTGTATATGTATTATTTTCAAAGATACAGTTATGGGTTGTATTTGTATTTTTCAAAATAACACAGCTTGGGGTTGAATTTGTATTATTTTCTGACATACAGCTTAGGGTTTTATTTGTATTTTGGGAAATAACACAGTTTGGGGGTGTATTTGTATTATTTTCCGAGATACAGCTAAGGGTTGTATTTGTATTTTTGAAAATAACGCAGCTTGGGGGTGTATTTGTATTATTTTCCGAGATACAGTTAACTGTTGTATTTGTATTTTGGAAAATAACGCAGCTTTTGGGTGTTTTTGTATTATTTTCCGAGATACAGCTAAGGATTTTATTTGTATTTTGGAAAATACCACAGCTTGGTGGTGCATTTGTATTATTTTCCGATTTACAGCTAAGGGTTGTATTTGTATTTTTGAAAATAACACAACTTCGGGGTGTATTTGTATTATTTTCCAAGATACAGCTTTGGGTTGTATTTTTGTTTTTGAAAATTATACAGCTTGGGTGTGTATTTGTATTATTTTTCCAGATACAGCTCAGGGTTGTATTTTTATTTTGTTAAATAACACAGCTTGGGGGTGTATTTGTATTATATTCCGACATACAGCTACGTGTTGTATTTTTATTTTTGAAAATAACGCAGCTTGGTGTGTATTTGTATTATTTTCCGAGATACAGCTAAGGTTTGTATTTGTATTTTTGAAAATAAGGCAGCTTGCGGGTGTATTTTTAATATTTTCGGAGATACAGCTAAGGTTTGTATTTTTATTTTTGAAAATAACGGAGCTTTGGGGTGTATTTGTATTATTTTCCGAGATACCGCTAAGGGTTGTATTTGTATTTTTGAAAATAATGCAGCTTGGGGGTGTATTTGTATTACTTTCCCAGATACAGATAAGGTTTGTATTTATATTTTGGAAAATAACACAGCTTGTGGGTATATTTGTATTATTTTCCGATATACACCTAAGGGTTGTATTTCTACTTTGGAAAATAACACAGCTTGTGGGTGTATTTGTATTATTTTCCGAGATACAGCTCAAGGTTGTATTTGTATTTATGAAAATAATACAATTTGGGGGTGTATTTGTATTATTTTCCGAGATACAGCTAAGGGTTTTATTTGTATATTTGAAAATAACCGAGCTTGGGGGTGTATTTGTATTATTTTCCGAGATACAGCTAAGGGCTGTATTTGTATTTTTGAAAATAACACAGCTTGGTGGTGTATTTGTATTATTTTCCGAGATACAGCTCAGGGTTGTATTTGTATTTTTGAAAATAACACAGCTTGGGGGTGTATTTGTATTATTTTTCCGAGATACAGCTTAGGATTTTATTTGTATTTTTGAAAATTACAAAGCTTGGGGGAGTATTTGTTTTATTTTCCGAGATACAGCTAAGGGCTGTATTTGTATTTTTGAAAATAACACAGCTTGGGTGTCTATATGTATTATTTTTCGAGATACAGCTCAGGGTTATATTTGTACTTTTGAAAATAACACAGTTTGTGGGTGTATTTGTATTATTTTCCAAGATACAACTATGGGTTGTATTTGTATTTTTGAAAATAATACAGCTTGGGGGTGTATTTGTATTATTTTCCGCAATACAGCTCAGGGATTTATTTGTATTTTGAAAAATAACAGAGCGTGGGGGTGTATTTGTATTATTTTCTGAGATAGAGCTAACGGCTGTATTTGTATTTTTGAAAATAACACAGCTTTTTAGTGTAATTGTATTATTTTTTGGAGATACAGCTGTGGGTTGTATTTGTGTTTTTGAAAATAACAGAGCTTGGGCGTGTATTTGTATTATTTTCCGAGATATAGCTAAGGGTTGTATATGTATTTTTGAAAATAACACATCTTGGGGGTGTATTTATATTATTTTCCGAGATACAACTAAGGGTTGTATTTGTATTTTTGAAACTATCACAGCTTGGTGGTTTTTATTATATTATTTTCCGAGATACAGCTAAGGTTTGTATTTGTATTTTCGAAAATAACACAGCTTGGGGGTGTATTTGTATTACTTTCCGAGATACAGCTAAGGGTTATATTTGTATTTTTGAAAATTACACAAATTGGGGGTGTATTTGTATTATTTTCCGAGACACAGCTATGGGTTGTATTTGTATTTTTGAAAATAACACAGCTTGTGGGTGTATGTGTATTATTTTCCCAGATACAGACAAGGTTTGTATTTGTATTTTGGAAAATAACACAGCTTGGGGGTGTATTTGTACTATTTTCCGATATAGAGCTAAGGGCTGTATTTGTATTTTTGAAAATAACAAAACTTGGGTATGTATTTGTATTATTTTCCGAGATACAGCTAAGGGTTTTATTTGTATTTTAGAAAATAACACAGCTTCGGGGTGTATTTGTATTACTTTCCGAGATACAGCTGTGGGTTGTATTTGTATTTTTGAAAATAACAGAGCTTGGGGGTGTATTTGTATTATTTTCCGAGATATAGCTACGGATTGTATTTGTATTTTTGCAAATAACACAGCATGGGAGTGTATTTGTATTATTTTCCGAGATACTGCTATGGGTTGTATTTGTGTTTTTGAAAATAACACAGTTTGGGGGTTTATTTGTATTATTTTCTGAGATACATTTCAGAGTTGTATTTGTATTTTTGAAAATAAAACGAATTGGGGGTGTATTTCTATTATTTTCCGAGATACAGCTCAGGGTTGTATTTGTATTTTTGAAAATAACACAGCTTGGGGGTGTATTTGTATTATTTTCCGAGTTACAGCTCACGGTTGCATTTGTATTTTTGAAAAAAACACAGCTTGGGGGTGTATTTGTATTACTTTCCGAGATACAGCTAAGGATTGTATTTGTATTTTTGATAGTAACACAGCTTGGGGGAGTATTTGTATTAATTTCGGAGATAAAGCTCAGGGTTGTATTTTTATTTTTGAAAATTACACAGCTTGGGGGTGTATTTGTATTATTTTCCTAGATAGAGCTAAGGGTTGTATTTGTATTTTGCAAAACAAGACAGCTTTGGGGTGTATTTGTATTATTTTCCGATATACATCTAATGATTGTATTTGTATTTTTGAAAATAACACAGCTTGGGGCAGTTATTTTATTATTTTCCGAGATACAGCTATGGGTTGTATTTGTATTTTTGAAAATAACACAGCTTATGAGTGTATTTCTGTTATTATCCGAGATACAGCTAAGGGTTGTATTTGTATTTTTGAAAATAACACAGCTTGTGGGTGTATTTGTATTATTTTCCGAGATACAGCTCAGGGTTGTATTTGTATTTTTGAAAATAACACAGCTTGGAGGTGTATTTATATTATTTTCCGATATACAACTAAGGTTTGTATTTGTATTTTTGAAAATAACACAACATGTGGGTGTGTTTGTATTATTTTCCGAGATACAGCTCAGGGTTGTATTTGTATTTTTGAAAATAACACAGCTTGGTTGTGTATTTGTATTACTTTCCGAGATACAGCTCCGGGTTGTATTTGTATTTTTGAAAATAACAGAGCTTGGGGGTGTATTTGTATTATTTTCCGAGATACAGCTATGAGTTGTATTTGTATTTTTGAAAATAACAATGCTTGTGGGTGTATTTGTATTCTTTTCCGCGATACAGCTAAGGGTTGTATTCGTATTTTTAAAAATAACAGAGCTTGGGGGTGTATTTGTATTATTTTCTGAGATACAGCTAAGGGTTGTATTTGTGTTTTTGATAATTACACAACTTGGAGGTGTATTTGTACTATTTTCCGAGATACAGCTAACGGTTTTATTTGTATTTTTGAAAATAACCCAGGTTTGGGTGTATTTGTATTATTTTCCGAGATACAGCTATGGGTTGTATTTGTATTTTTGAAAATAACACACATTTGGGGTGTATTTGTATTATGTTCCAAGATACAGCTATTGGTTGTATTTGTATTTTTGAAAATAACACAGCTTGGGGGTGTATTTGTATTATTTTCTACGTTACAGCTCAGGGTTCTATTTGTATTTTGCAAAATAACACAGCTTGGGGGTGTATTTGTATTTTTTTCTGAGATACAGCTAAGGGTTGTATTTGTATTTTTGAAAATAAACGAGCTTGTGGGTGTATTTGTATTATTTTCTGAGATACAGCTAAGGGCTGTGTTTGTGTTTTTGAAAATAACACAGTTTTGGGGTGTATTTGTATTATTTTCAGAGATACAGCTGTGGGTTGTATTTGTATTTTTGAAAATAACAGAGCTTGCGGGTGTATTTTTATTACTTTCCGAGATACAGCAAAGGTTTGTATTTGTATTTTTGAAAATAACACAGCTTGGGGGTGTTTTTGCATTATTTTACGACATACAGCTCAGGGTTGTATTTGTATTTTTGAAAATAAATCAGCTTGGGTGTGTATTTCTATTATTATTCGAGATACAGCTAAGGGTTGTGTATGTATTTTTAAAAATAACGCAGCTTGGGGGTGTATTTGTATTATTTTCCGAGATAGAATTAAGGTTTGTATTTGTATTTTTGAAAATAACGGTGCTTTTGGGTGTATTTGTATTATTTTCCGACATAAAGCTAAGGGTTGTAATTGTATTTTTGAAAATAACGCAGCTTGGGGGTGTATTTGTATTACATTCCCAGATGCAGATAAGGTTTGTATTTATATTTTGGAAAATAAGACAGCTTGGGGGTGTATTTGTATTATTTTCTGATATACAGCTCAGGGCTGTATTTGTATTTTTGAAAATAACACATTGCTGATGTATTTGTATTATTTTCCGAGATACAGCTAAGGGTTGTATTTGTATTTCTGAAAACAAAACAGCTTAGGGGTGTGTTTGTATTATTTTCCGAGATACACCTAAGGGTTTTATTTGTATTTTGGAAAATAACACAGCTTGTGGTTGTATTTGTATCATTTTCCGAGATACAGCTCAGGGTTGTATTTGTATTTTTGAAAATAATACTGTTTGGGGGTGTATTTGTATTATTTTCCATGTAACAGCTAAGGGTTTTATTTGTATTTTTGAAAATAACCGCTCTTGGAGGTGTGTTTGTATTACTTTCCGAGATACAGCTAAGGGCTGTATTTGTATTTTTGAAAATAACACAGCTTGAGGTTGTATTTGTATTATTTTCCGAGTAACAGCTAAGGGTTTTATTTGTATTTTTGAAAATAACCGAACTTGAGGGTGTGTTTGTAGTATTTTCCGAGATACAGCTAAGGGCTGTATTTGTATTTTTGAAAATAACACAGCTTGCTGGTGTATTTGTATTATTTTCCGATATACAGCTAAGGGCTGTATTTGTATTTTTGAAAATAACACAACTGGGGCTAGTATTTGTATTATTTTCCTAGATACAGCTAAGGGTTGTATTTGTATTTTTGAAAATGACACAGCTTGGGGGTGTATTTTTATTATTTTCCGAGATAGAGCTAAGGGTTGTATTTGTATTTTGGAAAATAACACAGCTTGTGGGTGTATTTGCATAATTACCCGTGATACATCTCAGGGTTGTATTTGTATTTTTGAAAATTACACAGCTTGGGGGTGTATATGTATTATTTTTCGAGACACAGCTAAGGGCTGTATTTGTATTTTTGAAAATAACAGAGCTTGGGGTTGTATTTGTATTATTTTCAGATATACAGCTAAGGGTTTTATTTGTATTTTTGAAAATAACCGAGCATGGGGGTGTATTTGTATTATTTTCCGAGATACAGCTCAGGGTTGTATTTGTATTTTTGAAAATAACCGAGCATGGGGGTGTATTTGTATTATTTTCCAACATACAGCTATCGGTTGTATTTGGATTTTTGAAAATAACACAGCTTGTGGGATTATTTGTATTATTTTCCGAGCTACAGCTAAGGGTTTTATTTGTATTTTTGAAAGTAACACAGCATGGGGGTGTATTTCTATTATTTTCCGAGATACAACTAAGGTTTGTGTTTGTATTTTTTGAAAATAACACAACATGGGGGTGTATTTGTATTATTTTCAGAGATACAGCTAAGGGTTGTATTTCTATTTTTGAAAATAACACATCTTGGGGGTGTATTTGTATTATTTTCCGAGATACAGCTAAGGGTTTTATTTGTATTTTTGAAAATAACACAGCTTGGGGGTGTTTTTGTATTATTTTCCGCGATACAGCTCAGGGTTTTTTTTTGTATTTTTGAAAATAACCCAGCTTTGGGGTGTATTTGTATTATTTTCCGAGATACAGCTATCGGTTGTATTTGTATTTTGGAAAATAACAAAGCTTGGGGGTGTATTTCTCTTATTATCTGAGATACAGCTCAGAGTTGAATTTGTATTTTTGAAAATAACACAGCTTGGGAGTGTATTTGTATTATTTTCCGAAATGCAGCTAAGGGTTGTATTTGTATTTTTGAAAATAAAAGAGGATTGGTGTGTATTTGTATTAATTTCCGAGATACATCTAAGGTTTGTATTTGTATTTTTGAAAATAACGCAGCTTTGGGGTGTATTTGTATTATTTTCCGAGATACAGCTAAGGGTTGTATTTGTATTTTTGAAAATAACGCATCTAGGGTGTGTATTTGTATTATTTTCCGAGATAGAGCTAAGGTTTGTATTTGTATTTTGGAAAATTACACAGCTTGGGTGTGTATATGTATTATTTTCCAAGATACAGCTATGGGTTGTATTTGTATTTTTGAAAATAACACTGCTTGGTGGTGTATTTGTATTATTTTCCGAGATACAGCTCAGGGTTGTATTTGTATTTTTGAAAATAACCGAGAATGGGGGTGTATTTGTATTATTTTCCGAGATACAGCTAAGGGCTGTATTTGTATTTTTGAAAATAACACAGCTTGGGGGTGTATATGTATTATTTTTCGAGACATAGCTAAGGGCTCTATTTGTATTTTTGAAAATAACAGAGCTTGGGGTTGTATTTGTGTTATGTTCCGAGATACAGCTAAGGGTTGTATTTGTATTTTTGAAAATTACACAACTTGGGTGTGTATTTGTATTATTTTCCGAGAAACAGCTAAGGTTTGTATTTGTATTTTTTAAAATAACACACCTTGGGAGTGTATTTGTATTATTTTCCAACATACAGCTATCGGTTGTATTTGGATTTTTGAAAATAACACAGCTTGTGAGAGTATTTGTATTATTTTCCGAGATACAGCTAAGGGTTTTATTTGTATTTTTGAAAGTAACACAGCATGGGGGTGTATTTCTATTATTTTCCGAGATACAACTAAGGTTTGTATTTGTATTTTTTGAAAATAACACAACTTGGGTTTGTATTTGTATTATTTTCCGAGATACAGCTAAGGGTTGTATTTCTATTTTTGAAAATAACACATCTTGGGGGTGTATTTGTATTATTTTCCGAGATACAGCTAAGGGTTGTATTTGTATTTTTGAAAATAACACAGCTTGTGTGTGTATTTGTATTATTTTCCGAGGTACAGCTGAGGGTTGTATTTGTATTTTTGAAAAAAACACAGCTTGGGGGTTTTTTTGTATTATTTTCCGCGATACAGCTCAGGGTTTTTTTTGTATTTTTGAAAATAACCCAGCTTTGGGGTGTATTTGTATTATTTTCCGAGATACAGCTATCGGTTGTATTTGTATTTTGGAAAATAACAAAGCTTGGGGGTGTATTTCTCTTATTATCTGAGATACAGCTCAGGGTTTTATTTGTATTTTTGAAAATAACACAGCTTGGGAGAGTATTTGTATTATTTTCCGAAATACAGCTAAGGGTTGTATTTGTATTTTTGAAAATAAAAGAGGATTGGTGTGTATTTGTATTAATTTCCGAGATACATCTAAGGTTTGTATTTGTATTTTTGAAAATAACGCAGCTTTGGGGTGTATTTGTATTATTTTCCGAGATAAAGCTAAGGGTTGTATTTGTATTTTTGAAAATAACACGAATTGGGCGTGTATTTGTATTATTATCCGAGTTACAGCTAAGGGTGGTATTTGTATTTTGGAAAATAACACAGCTTGGGGGTGTATTTGTATTATTTTCCGAGATACAGATAAGGGTTGTATTTGAATTTTTTAAAATAACGCAGCTTTGTGGTGTATTTGTATTATTTTCCGAGATACTGCTAAGGATTTTATTTGTATTTTTGAAAACAACGCAGCTTGGGGGTATATTTGTATTATTTTCCGAGATACAGCTAAGGGTTTTATTTGTATTTTTGAAAACAACGCATCTTCGGGGTGTATTAGTATTATTTTCCGAGATACAGCTAAGGGTTGTACATCTATTTTTGAAAATAACACAGCTTGGGGGTGTATTTGTATTATGTTCCGAGATACAGCTAAGGGTTGTGTTTGTATTTTTGAAAATAACACAGCTTGGAGGTGAATTTGTATTATTTTCTGAGATAGAGCTGAGCGTTGTATTTATATTTTTGAAAATAATGCAGCTTGGGGGTGTTTTTGTATTATTTTCCAAGATACAGCTCAGGATTGTATTTATATTTTTGAAAATAACGCAGCTTGGGGGTTTATTAGTATTATTTTCAGAGATACAGCTCAGGGTAGTATTTGTATTTTGGAAAATAACACAGCTTGGGGGTGTATTTGCATTATTTTTCGAGATACAGCTAAGGGTTGTATTTGTATTTTTGTAAATAACGCAGCTTGGGGTGTATTTCTATTATCTTCCGAGATACAGTTAATGGTTGTATTTGTCTTTTGAAAAATAACGCAGCTTGGGGGTGTTTTTTATTATTTTCCGAGATACAGCTAAGGCTTGTATTTGTATTTTTGAAAATAGCGCAGCCTGGGAGTGTATCTGTATTATTTTCTGAGATACAGCTAAGGGTTGTATTTGTATTTCTGAAAATAACACAGCTTGGGGATGTATTTGTATTATTTTCCGAGATACAGCTAAGGGTTTTATTTGTATTTTGGAAAATAACGCAGCTTGCGTGTGTATTTGTATTATTTTCCGAGATACAGCTAAGGGTTGTGTTTGTATTTTTGAAAATTACACAGCTTGGGGGTGTATTTGTATTATTTTCAGAGATACAGATAATGGTTGTATTTGCATTTTTGAAAATAACACAACTTAGGGGTGTATTTGTATTATTTTCCGAGATACAGCTACAGGTTGTATTTGTATTTGCAAAATAACGCAGCTAGGGTGTGTATTTGTATTATTTTCCGAGATACAGCTGAGGTTTGTATTTGTATTTTTCAAAATAACGCAGCTTGGGGGTGTATTTGTATTATTTTCCGAGATACAGCTTAGGGTTTTATTTGTATTTTTCAAAATAACGCCGCTTGGTGGTGTATTTGTATTATTTTCTGAGATACAGCTAAGGGTTGTATTTCTATTTTTAAAAATAACACAGCTTGGTGATGTATTTGTATAATTTTCCGAGATACAGCTAAGGGTTGTGTTTGTATTTTTGAAAATATCACAGCTTGTGGGTGTTTTTGTATTATTTTCCGAGATACAGGTAAGGGTTGTATTTGTATTTTTGAAAATAACACAGCTTGGGAGTGTATTTGTATTATTTTCCGAGATACAGCTCAGGATTGTATTTCTATTTTTGAAAATAATACAGCTTGGGTGTGTATTTGCATTATTTTCCGAGATACAGCTAAGAGTTGTATTTGTATTTTTGAAAATAACGCATCTTGGGTGTGTATTTGTATTATTTTCCGAGATACAGCTAAGGTTTGTATTTGTATTTTTGAAAATAACACAGCTTGGTGGTGTATTTGTATTATTTACCCAGATACAGCTAAGGTTTGTATTTGTATTTTGGAAAATAACACAGCTTCGGGGTGTATTTGTATTATTTTCCGAGATACAGCTCAGGGTTGTATTTGTATTTTTAAAATGACACAGCTTGGGTGTGTATTTGTATTATTTTTCGAGATACAGCTAACGGTTGTATTTCCATTTTTGAAAATAATGCAGCATGGTGGTGTATTTGTATTATTTTCCGAGATACAGCTAATGTTTGTATTTGCATTTTTGAAAATAACGCAGCTTGGGGGTGTATTTGTATTATTTTCCAAGATACAGCTAAGGGTTGTGTTTGTATTTTCGAAAATAACACAAATTGCGGGTGTATTTGTATTATTTTCCGAGATACAGCTAAGGGTTGTCTTTGTATTTTTAAAAATAACACAGCATGGGGGTGTTTTTGTATTATTTTCCGCGATACAGCTCAGGATTCTATTTCTATTTTTGAAAATAACACAGATTGGGGTTATATTTGTATTATTTTCCGAGATACAGCTAAGGGTTGTATTTGTATTACTGAAAATAACGCAGCTTGGGGGTGTATTTGTATTATTTTCCAAGATACAGCTAAGGGTTGTACTTATTTTTGAAAATAACACAGCTTGGGGGTGTATTTGTATTATGTTCTGAGATACAGCTAAGGGTTTTATTTGTATTTTTGAAAATAAGGCAGCTTGGGGGTTTATTTGTATTATTTTCCGAGATACAGCTCAGGATTGTATTTATATTTTGGAAAATAACACAGTTTCTGGGTGTATTTGTATTATTTTCCGAGATACAGCTAAGGGTTTTATTTGTATTTTTGAAAATAAGGCAGTTTGGGGGTTTATTTGTATTATTTTCCGAGATACTTCTCAGGGTTGTATTTGTATTTTGGAAAATAACACAGCTTGGGGGTGTATTTGCATTATTTTCCGAGATACAGCTAAGGGTTGTATTTGTATTTTTGAAAATAACGCAGCTTGGAGTGTATTTGTATTATTTTGCGAGATACAGCTAATGGTTGTATTTGTATTTTGGAAAATAACGCAGCTTGGGGGTGTTTTTTATTATTTTCCGAGATACAGCTAAGGCTTGTATTTGTATTTTTGAAAATAGCGCAGCCTGGGTGTGTATCTGTATTATTTTCTGAGATACAGCTAAGGGTTGTATTTGTATTTCTGAAAATAACACAGCTTGGGGATGTATTTGTATTATTTTCCGAGATACAGCTAAGGGTTTTATTTGCATTTTGGAAAATAACGCAGCTTGGGTGTGTATTTGTATTATTTTCCGAGATACAGCTAAGGGTTGTGTTTGTATTTTTGAAAATAACACCGCTTGGGTTTGTATTTGTATTATTTTCCGAGATACAGCTGAGGGTTGTATTTGTATTTTTGAAAATAACGCAGCTTGGGGGTGTATTTGTATTATTTTCCGAGATACAGCTTAGGGTTGTATTTGTATTTTTGAAAATAATGCAGCTTGGGGGTGTATTTGTATTATTTTCCTAGATACAGCTAAGGGTTGTATTTGTATTTTTGAAAATAACGCAGCTTGGGTGTGTATTTGTATTATTTTCTGAGATACAGCTGAGGATTGTATTTTTATTTTTGAAAATAACGCAGCTTGAGGGTGTATTTGTATTATTTTCCGAGATACAGCTTAGGGTTGTATTTGTATTTTTGAAAATAACGCAGCTTGGGGTGTATTTGTATTATTTTGCGAGATACAGCTAATGGTTGTATTTGTATTTTGGAAAATAACGCAGCTTGGGGGTGTTTTTTATTATTTTCCGAGATAAAGCTAAGGCTTGTATTTGTATTTTTGAAAATAGCGCAGCCTGGGTGTGTATCTGTATTATTTTCTGAGATACAGCTAAGCTTTGTATTTGTATTTCTGAAAATAACGCAGCTTGGGGATGTATTTGTATTATTTTCCGAGATACAGCTAAGGGTTTTATTTGTATTTTGGAAAATAACGCAGCTTGGGTGTGTATTTGTATTATTTTCCGAGATACAGCTAAGAGTTGTGTTTGTATTTTTGAAAATAACACAGCTTGGGTTTGTATTTGTATTATTTTCCGTGATACAGCTGAGGGTTTTATTTGTATTTTTGAAAATAACGCAGCTTGGGGGTGTATTTGTATTATTTTCCGAGATACAGCTTAGGTTTGTATTTGTATTTTTGAAAATAACGCAGCTTGGGGGTGTATTTGTATTATTTTCCGAGATACAGCTAAGGGTTGTATTTGTATTTTTGAAAATAATGCAGCTTGGGTGTGTATTTGTATTATTTTCTGAGATACAGCTAAGGATTGTATTTGTATTTTTGAAAATAACGCAGCTTGGGGGTGTATTTGTATTATTTTCCGAGATACAGCTAAGGGTTGTATTTGTATTTTTGAAAATAACACAGCTTGGGGGTGTATTTGTATTATTTTCTGAGATACAGCTAAGGGTTGTGTTTGTATTTTTGAAAATATCACAGCTTGGTGGTGTATTTGTATTATTTTCCGAGATATAGGTAATGGTTGTATTTGTATTTTTGAAAATAACACAGCTTGGGCGTGTTTTTGTATTATTTTCCGAGATACAGCTCAGGATTGTATTTGTATTTTTGAAAGTAACACAGTTTGGGTGTGTATTTGTATTATTTTCCGACATAGAGCTACGTTTTGTATTTGTATTTTTGAAAATCACGCATCTTGGGTGTGTATTTGTATTATTTTCCGAGATACAGCTAAGGTTTGTATTTGTATTTTTGAAAATAACTCAGCTTGGTGGTGTATTTGTATTATTTACGCAGATACAGCTAAGGTTTGTATTTGTATTTTGGAAAATAACACAGCTTGCGGGTGTATTTGTATTAATTTCCGAGATACAGCTCAGGGTTGTATTTGTATTTTTGAAAATGACACAGCTTGGGTGTGTATTTGTATTATTTTTCGAGATACAGCTAACGGTTGTATTTCTATTTTTGAAAATAATGCAGCTTGGGGGTGTATTTGTATTATTTTCCGAGATACAGCTAAGGTTTGTATTTGTATTTTTGAAAATAACGCAGCTTGGGGGTTTATTTCTATTATTTTCCGAGATACAGCTAAGGGTTTGTTTGTATTTTCGAAAATATCACAAATTGGGGGTGTATTTGTATTATTTTCCGAGATGAAGCTAAGGGTTGTCTTGTATTTTTAAAAATAACACAGCTTGAGGGTGTTTTTGTATTATTTTCCGAAATACAGCTCAGGATTCTATTTGTATTTTTGAAAATAACACAGATTGGGGATATATTTGTATTATTTTCCGAGATACAGCTAAGGGTTGTATTTGTATTTTTGAAAATAACGGAGCTTGGGGGTGTATTTGTATTATTTTCCGAGATACAGCTAAGGGTTTTACTTCTATTTTTGAAAATAACACAGCTTTTGGGAGTATTTGTATTATTTTCGGAGATACAGCTCAGGGTGGTATTTGTATTTTTAAAAGAACACAGCTTGGGGTTGTTTTTGTATTATTTTCGGAAATACAGCTCAGGGTTGTATTTGTATTTTTAAAAATAACACAGCTTGGGGGTGTATTTGTATTATTTTCCCATATACAGCTAAGGTTTGTATTTGTATTTTGGAAAATAACACAGCTTGGGGGTTTATTTGTATTATTTTCCCAGATACAGCCAAAGTTTGTATTTGTATTTTTGAAAATAACACAGCTTGGGTGTGTATTTGTATCATTTTCCGAGATACAACTAAGGTTTATATTTGTATTTTTGAAAATAACACAGCTTGGGGATGTTTTTGTATTATTTTCCCAGATACAGCTAAGGTTTTTATATGTATTTTTGAAAATAACACAGCTTGGGAGTGTATTTGTATTATTTTTCCAGATACAGCTAAGGTTTTTATTTGTATTTTGGAAAATAACACAGCTTGCGGTGTTTTTGTATTATTTTCCGAGATACAGCTCAGGGTTGTATTTGTATTTTTGAAAATGACACAGCTTGGGTGTTTATTTGTATTATTTTCCGAGATACAGCTATGGGTTGTATTTGTATTTTTGAAAATAACACAGCATGTGGGTGTATTTATATTATTTTCCTAGATAGAGCTAAGGTTTGTATTTGTATTTTTGAAAATAACACATCTTGGGGGTGTATTTGTATTATTTTCTGAGATACAGCTAAGGTTTGTATTTGTATTTTTGAAAATAACGCAGCTTGCCGGTGTATTTGTATTATTTTCTGAGATACAGCTAAGGGTTTTATTTCTATTTTTGAAAATAACACAGCTTGGGGATGTATTTGTATTATTTTCCGAGATACAGCTCAGGGTTTTATTTGTATTTTTGAAAATAACACAGCTTGGGGGTGTATTTGTATTATTTTCCGTGATACAGCTCAGGGTTGTATTTGTATTTTGGAAAATAACACAGCTTGTTGGTTTATTTTTATTATTTTCCGTGATACAGCTAAGGGTTGTATTTGTATTTTTGAAACTAACACAGCTTGGGGGTGTATTTGTATTATTTTCCGTGATACAGCTCAGGGTTGTATTTGTATTTTTGAAAATAACACAGCTTGTTGGTGTATTTTTATTATTTTCCGTGATACAGCTAAAGGTTGTATTTGTATTTTTGAAAATAAACGAGCTTGGGGGTGCATTTGTATTATTTGCCGATATACAGCTAAGGTTTTCATTTGTATTTTCGAAAATAACACAGCTTGGGGGTGTATTTGTATTATTTTCCGAAATACAGCTAAGTGTTGTATTTGTATTTTTGAAAATAACACAGCTTGTGGGTGTATTTGTATTATTTTCCGAGATACTGCTATGGTTTGTATTTGTATTTTTGAAAATAACCCAGCTTGGAGGTGTATTTGTATTGTTTTCTGAGATACAGCTCAGGGTTTTATTTGTGTTTTTGAAAATAACACAGCTTGGGTGTGTATTTGTGTTATTTTCCAAGATAGAGCTATGGGTTGTATTTGTATTTTTGAAAATAACACAGCTTGGGGGTGTATTTGTATTATTTTTCGCAACACAGCTCAGGGTTTTATTTGTATTTTGAAAAATAACAGAGCGTGGCGGTGTATTTGTATTATTTTCCAAGATACAGCTCAGGGTTGTATTTTTTTTTGCAAAATAACACAGCTTGGGGGTTATTTGTATTTTTTTCCGAGATACAGCTAAGCGTTGTATTTGTATTTTTGAAAATAAACGAGCTTGGTGGTGTATTTGTATTATTTTCTGAGATAGAGCTAACGGCTGTATTTGTATTTTTGAAAATAACACAGCTTTTTAGTGTAATTGTATTATTTTTCGAGATACAGCTGTGGGCTGTATTTGTGTTTTTGAAAATAACAGAGCTTGGGCATGTATTTGTATTATTTTCCGACATATAGCTAAGGGTTGTATATGTATTTTTGAAAATAACACATCTTGGGGGTGTATTTATATTATTTTCTGAGATACAACTAAGGGTTGTATTTGTATTTTTGAAAATATCACAGCTTGGTGGTGTATTTATATTATTTTCCGAGATACAGCTAAGGTTTGTATTTGTATTTTCGAAAATAACACAGCTTGGGGGTGTATTTGTATTACTTTCCGAGATACAGCTAAGGGTTTTATTTCTATTTTTGAAAATAACACAGCTTGGGGGTGTATTTGTATTATTTTCCGAGATACAGCTAAGGGTTGTATTTGTATTTTTGAAAATTACACAACTTGGGGGTGTTTTTGTACTATATTCCGAGATACAGCTAAAGGTTGTATTTGTATTTTTGAAAATAACACAGCTTGGGGGTGGATTTGTATTATTTTCCGAGATACAGCTAAGGGTTGTACTTGTATTTCTGAAAATAAACGAGCTTGAAGGTGTATTTGTATTATTTTCTGAGATAGAGCTAAGGGCTTTATTTGTATTTTTGAAAATAACACAGCTTTGAGGTGTATTTGTATTATTTTCCAAGATACAGCTGTGGGTTGTATTTGTATTTTTGAAAATAACGCAGCTTGGGGTTGTATTTTTATTATTTTCCGAGATACAGCTAAGGGTTGTATTTGTATTTTTGAAAATAACACAGCTTGGGGGTGTTTTTGTATTATTTTCTGAGATACAGCTCAGGGTGGTATTTGTATTTTTGAAAATAACGCAACTTGGGGGTGTATTTGTATTACTTTCCCAGATACAGATAAGGTTTGTATTTATATTTTGGAATATAACACAGCTTGGGGGTGTATTTGTATTATTTTCTGATATACAGCTAAGGGCTTTATTTGTATTTATGAAAATAACACAACTTGGGGGTGTATGTGTATTATTTTCTGAGATACAGCTAAGGGTTGTATTTGTATTTTTGAAAATATAACAGCTTGGGGATGTATTTGTATTATTTTCCGAGATACACCTAAGGGTTGTATTTCTATTTTGGAAAATAACACAGCTTGTGGGTGTATTTGTATTATTTTCCGAGATACAGCTCAGGGTTTTATTTGTATTTTTGAAAATAATACAGCTTGGGGGTGTATTTGTATTATTTTCCGAGATACAGCTAACGGTTGTATTTGTATTTTTGAAAATAACACAGTTTGGGGATGTATAATTATTATTTTCCGAGATACAGCTAAGGTTTGTATTTGTATTTTTGAAAATAACAGAGCTTGGTGGTGTATTTGTATTATTTTCCGAGATACAGCTAAGGGTTATATTTGTATTTTTGAAAATTACACAATTTGGGGGTGTATTTGTATTATTTTCCGAGACACATCTATGGGTTGTATTTGTATTTTTGAAAATAACACAGCTTGTGTGTGTCTGTGTATTATTTTCCCAGATACAGACAAGGTTTGTATTTGTATTTTGGAAAATAACACAGCTTGGGGGTGTATTTGTACTATTTTCCGATATAGAGCTAAGGGCTGTATTTGTATTTTTGAAAATAACAAAACTTGGGTATGTATTTGTATTATTTTCCGAGATACAGCTCAGGGTTGTATTTGTATTTTTGAAAATAACACAGCTTGGGGGTGTATTTGTATTATTTTACGAGATACAGCTGTGGGTTGTATTTGTATTTTTGAAAATAACAGAGCTTGTGGGTGTATTTGTATTATTTTCCGAGATACAGCTCAGGGTTGTATTTGTATTTTTGAAAATAACACAGCTTGGGTTTGTATTTGTATTATTTTCCGAGATACAGCTAAGGGTTTTATTTGTATTATTGAAAATAACCGAGCTTGGGGGAGTATTTGTTTTATTTTCCGAGATACAGCTAAGTGCTGTATTTGTATTTTTGAAAATAACACAGCTTGGGTGTCTATATGTATTATTTTTCGAGATACAGCTCAGGGTTATATTTGTATTTTTGAAAATAACACAGTTTGTGGGTGTATTTGTATTATTTTCCAAGATACAACTATGGGTTGTATTTGTATTTTTGAAAATAATACAGCTTGGGGGTGTATTTGTATTATTTTCCGCAATACAGCTCAGGGATTTATTTGTATTTTGAAAAATAACAGAGCGTGGGGGTGTATTTGTATTATTTTCCAAGATACAGCTCAGGGTTGTATTTTTTTTTGCAAAATAACACAGCTTGGGGGTTATTTGTATTTTTTTCCGAGATACAGCTAAGCGTTGTATTTGTATTTTTGAAAATAAACGAGCTTGGGGGTGTATTTGTATTATTTTCTGAGATAGAGCTAACAGCTGTATTTGTATTTTTGAAAATAACACAGCTTTTTAGTGTAATTGTATTATTTTTTGGAGATACAGCTGTGGGTTGTATTTGTGTTTTTGAAAATAACAGAGCTTGGGCGTGTATTTGTATTATTTTCCGAGATATAGCTAAGGGTTGTATATGTATTTTTGAAAATAACACATCTTGGGGGTGTATTTATATTATTTTCCGAGATACAACTAAGGGTTGTATTTGTATTTTTGAAAATATCACAGCTTGGTGGTGTATTTATATTATTTTCCGAGATACAGCTAAGGTTTGTATTTGTATTTTCGAAAATAACACAGCTTGGGGGTGTATTTGTATTACTTTCCGAGATACAGCTAAGGGTTTTATTTTTATTTTTGAAAATAACAAAGCTTGGGGGTGTATTTGTATTATTTTCCGAGATACAGCTCAGGGTTGTATTTGTATTTTTGAAAATTACACAACCTGGGGGTGTTTTTGTACTATATTCCGAGATACAGCTAAAGGTTGTATCTGTATTTTTGAAAATAACACAGCTTGGTGGTGGATTTGTATTATTTTCCGAGATACAGCTAAGGGTTGTACTTGTATTTCTGAAAATAAACGAGCTTGAAGGTGTATTTGTATTATTTTCTGAGATAGAGTTAAGGGCTTTATTTGTATTTTTGAAAATAACACAGCTTTGAGGTGTATTTGTATTATTTTCCAAGATACAGCTGTGGGTTGTAATTGTATTTTTGAAAATAACGCAGCTTGGGGTTGTATTTTTATTATTTTCCGACCTACAACTAAGGGTTGTATTTGTATTTTTGAAAATAACACAGCTTGGGGGTGTTTTTGTATTATTTTCTGAGATACAGCTCAGGGTGGTATTTGTATTTTTGAAAATAATGCAGCTTGGGGGTGTATTTGTATTATTTTCCGAGATACAGCTAAGGGTTGTATTTGTATTTTTGAAAATAACACAGCTTGGGGGTGCATTTATATAATTTTCCAAGAGTACAGCTCAGCGTTGTATTTGTATTTTTGAAAATAACCCAGCTTGGGTGTGTATTTGTATTATTTTCCAAGATACAGCTAAAGATTGTATTTGTATTTTTTAAAATAACGCAGCTTGGGGGTGTATTTGTATTATTTTCCGAGATACAACAAAGAGTTTTATTTGTATTTTTGAAAATAACGCAGCTTGGGGGTGTATTTTTATTATTATCGGAGATACAGCTAAGGTTTGTATTTGTATTTTTGATGGTAACGGAGCTTTGTGGTGTATTTGTATTATTTTCCGAGATACAGTTAATGGTTGTATTTGTATTTTTGAAAATAACGCAGCTTGGGTGTGTATTTCTATTACTTTCCCAGATACAGATAAGGTTTGTATTTATATTTTGGAATATAACAGAGCTTGGGGGTGTATTTGGATTATTTTCCGATATACAGCTAAGGGCTTTATATGTATTTATGAAAATAACACAACTTGTGGGTGTATGTGTATTATTTTCTGAGATACAGCTAAGGGTTGTATTTGTATTTTTGAAAATCACGCATCTTGGGTGTGTATTTGTATTATTTTCCGAGATACAGCTAAGGTTTGTATTTGTATTTTTGAAAATAACTCAGCTTGGTGGTGTATTTGTATTATTTACGCAGATACAGCTAAGGTTTGTATTTGTATTTTGGAAAATAACACAGCTTGCGGGTGTATTTGTATTATTTTCCGAGATACAGCTCAGGGTTGTATTTGTATTTTTGAAAATGACACAGCTTGGGTGTGTATTTGTATTATTTTTCGAGATACAGCTAACGGTTGTATTTCTATTTTTGAAAATAATGCAGCTTGGGGGTGTATTTGTATTATTTTCCGAGATACAGCTAAGGTTTGTATTTGTATTTTTGAAAATAACGCAGCTTGGGGGTTTATTTCTATTATTTTCCGAGATACAGCTAAGGGTTTGTTTGTATTTTCGAAAATATCACAAATTGGGGGTGTATTTGTATTATTTTCCGAGATGAAGCTAAGGGTTGTCTTGTATTTTTAAAAATAACACAGCTTGGGGGTGTTTTTGTATTATTTTCAGAGATACAGCTCAGGATTCTATTTGTATTTTTGAAAATAACACAGATTGGGGATATATTTGTATTATTTTCCGAGATACAGCTAAGGGTTGTATTTGAATTTTTGAAAATAACGCAGCTTGGGGGTGTATTTGTATTATTTTCCGAGATACAGCTAAGGGTTTTACTTCTATTTTTGAAAATAACACAGCTTTTGGGAGTATTTGTATTATTTTCGGAGATACAGCTCAGGGTGGTATTTGTATTTTTAAAAGAACACAGCTTGGGGTTGTTTTTGTATTATTTTCGGAGATACAGCTCAGGGTTGTATTTGTATTTTTAAAAATAACACAGCTTGGGGGTGTATTTGTATTATTTTCCCATATACAGCTAAGGTTTGTATTTGTATTTTGGAAAATAACACAGCTTGGGGGTTTATTTGTATTATTTTCCCAGATACAGCCAAAGTTTGTATTTGTATTTTTGAAAATAACACAGCTTGGGTGTGTATTTGTATTATTTTCCGAGATACAACTAAGGTTTATATTTGTATTTTTGAAAATAACACAGCTTGGGGATGTTTTTGTATTATTTTCCCAGATACAGCTAAGGTTTTTATATGTATTTTTGAAAATAACACAGCTTGGGAGTGTATTTGTATTATTTTTCCAGATACAGCTAAGGTTTTTATTTGTATTTTGGAAAATAACACAGCTTGCGGTGTTTTTGTATTATTTTCCGAGATACAGCTCAGGGTTGTATTTGTATTTTTGAAAATGACACAGCTTGGGTGTTTATTTGTATTATTTTCCGAGATACAGCTATGGGTTGTATTTGTATTTTTGAAAATAACACAGCATGTGGGTGTATTTATATTATTTTCCTAGATAGAGCTAAGGTTTGTATTTGTATTTTTGAAAATAACACATCTTGGGGGTGTATTTGTATTATTTTCTGAGATACAGCTAAGGTTTGTATTTGTATTTTTGAAAATAACGCAGCTTGCCGGTGTATTTGTATTATTTTCTGAGATACACCTAAGGGTTTTATTTCTGTTTTTGAAAATAACACAGCTTGGGGATGTATTTGTATTATTTTCCGAGATACAGCTCAGGTTTGTATTTGTATTTTTGAAAATAACACAGCTTGGGGGTGTATTTGTATTATTTTCCGTGATACAGCTCAGGGTTGTATTTGTATTTTGGAAAATAACACAGCTTGTTGGTGTATTTTTATTATTTTCCGTGATACAGCTAAGGGTTGTATTTGTATTTTTGAAAATAAACGAGCTTGGGGGTGCATTTGTATTATTTGCCGATATACAGCTAAGGTTTTCATTTGTATTTTCGAAAATAACACAGCTTGGGGGTGCATTTGTATTATTTTCCGAAATACAGCTAAGTGTTGTATTTGTATTTTTGAAAATAACACAGCTTGTGGGTGTATTTGTATTATTTTCCGAGATACTGATATGGTTTGTATTTGTATTTTTGAAAATAACCCAGCTTGGAGGTGTATTTGTATTGTTTTCTGAGATACAGCTCAGGGTTTTATTTGTGTTTTTGAAAATAACACAGCTTGGGTGTGTATTTGTGTTATTTTCCAAGATAGAGCTATGGGTTGTATTTGTATTTTTGAAAATAACACAGCTTGGGGGTGTATTTGTATTATTTTTCGCAACACAGCTCAGGGTTTTATTTGTATTTTGAAAAATAACAGAGCGTGGCGGTGTATTTGTATTATTTTCCAAGATACAGCTCAGGGTTGTATTTTTTTTTGCAAAATAACACAGCTTGGGGGTTATTTGTATTTTTTTCCGAGATACAGCTAAGCGTTGTATTTGTATTTTTGAAAATAAACGAGCTTGGTGGTGTATTTGTATTATTTTCTGAGATAGAGCTAACGGCTGTATTTGTATTTTTGAAAATAACACAGCTTTTTAGTGTAATTGTATTATTTTTCGAGATACAGCTGTGGGCTGTATTTGTGTTTTTGAAAATAACAGAGCTTGGGCATGTATTTGTATTATTTTCCGAGATATAGCTAAGGGTTGTATATGTATTTTTGAAAATAACACATCTTGGGGGTGTATTTATATTATTTTCTGAGATACAACTAAGGGTTGTATTTGTATTTTTGAAAATATCACAGCTTGGTGGTGTATTTATATTATTTTCCGAGATACAGCTAAGGTTTGTATTTGTATTTTCGAAAATAACACAGCTTGGGGGTGTATTTGTATTACTTTCCGAGATACAGCTAAGGGTTTTATTTCTATTTTTGAAAATAACACAGCTTGGGGGTGTATTTGTATTATTTTCCGAGATACAGCTAAGGGTTGTATTTGTATTTTTGAAAATTACACAACTTGGGGGTGTTTTTGTACTATATTCCGAGATACAGCTAAAGGTTGTATTTGTATTTTTGAAAATAACACAGCTTGGGTGTGGATTTGTATTATTTTCCGAGATACAGCTAAGGGTTGTACTTGTATTTCTGAAAATAAACGAGCTTGAAGGTGTATTTGTATTATTTTCTGAGTTAGAGCTAAGGGCTTTATTTGTATTTTTGAAAATAACACAGCTTTGAGGTGTATTTGTATTATTTTCCAAGATACAGCTGTGGGTTGTATTTGTATTTTTGAAAATAACGCAGCTTGGGGTTGTATTTTTATTATTTTCCGAGATACAGCTAAGGGTTGTATTTGTATTTTTGAAAATAACACAGCTTGGGGGTGTTTTTGTATTATTTTCTGAGATACAGCTCAGGGTGGTATTTGTATTTTTGAAAATAACGCAGCTTGGGGGTGTATTTGTATTACTTTCCCAGATACAGATAAGGTTTGTATTTATATTTTGGAATATAACACAGCTTGGGGGTGTATTTGTATTATTTTCTGATATACAGCTAAGGGCTTTATTTGTATTTATGAAAATAACACAACTTGGGGGTGTATGTGTATTATTTTCTGAGAAACAGCTAAGGGTTGTATTTGTATTTTTGAAAATAAAACAGCTTGGGGGTGTATTTGTATTATTTTCCGAGATACACCTAAGGGTTGTATTTCTATTTTGGAAAATAACACAGCTTGTGGGTGTATTTGTATTATTTTCCGAGATACAGCTCAGGGTTTTATTTGTATTTTTGAAAATAATACAGCTTGGGGGTGTATTTGTATTATTTTCCGAGATACAGCTAACGGTTGTATTTGTATTTTTGAAAATAACACAGTTTGGGGATGTATAATTATTATTTTCCGAGATACAGCTAAGGTTTGTATTTGTATTTTTGAAAATAACAGAGCTTGGTGGTGTTTTTGTATTATTTTCCGAGATACAGCTAAGGGTTATATTTGTATTTTTGAAAATTACACAAATTGGGGGTGTATTTGAATTATTTTCCGAGACACAGCTATGGGTTGTATTTGTATTTTTGAAAATAACACAGCTTGTGTGTGTCTGTGTATTATTTTCCCAGATACAGACAAGGTTTGTATTTGTATTTTGGAAAATAACACAGCTTGGGGGTGTATTTGTACTATTTTCCGATATAGAGCTAAGGGCTGTATTTGTATTTTTGAAAATAACAAAACTTGGGTATGTATTTTTATTATTTTCCGAGATACAGCTCAGGGTTGTATTTGTATTTTTGAAAATAACACAGCTTGGGGGTGTATTTGTATTATTTTACGAGATAAAGCTAAGGGTTGTATTTGTATTTTGGAAAATAACACAGCTTGTGGGTGTATTTGTATTATTTTCCGAGATACAGCTCAGGGTTGTATTTGTAGTTTTGAAAATAACACAGCTTGGGTTTGTATTTGTATTATTTTCCGAGATACAGCTAAGGGTTTTATTTGTATTATTGAAAATAACCGAGCTTGGGGGAGTATTTGTTTTATTTTCCGAGATACAGCTAAGGGCTGTATTTGTATTTTTGAAAATAACACAGCTTGGGTGTCTATATGTATTAATTTTCGAGATACAGCTCAGGGTTATATTTGTATTTTTGAAAATAACACAGTTTGTGGGTGTATTTGTATTATTTTCCAAGATACAACTATGGGTTGTATTTGTATTTTTGAAAATAATACAGCTTGGGGGTGTATTTGTATTATTTTCCGCAATACAGCTCAGGGATTTATTTGTATTTTGAAAAATAACAGAGCGTGGGGGTGTATTTGTATTATTTTCCAAGATACAGCTCAGGGTTGTATTTTTTTTTGCAAAATAACACAGCTTGGGGGTTATTTGTATTTTTTTCCGAGATACAGCTAAGCGTTGTATTTGTATTTTTGAAAATAAACGAGCTTGGGGGTGTATTTGTATTATTTTCTGAGATAGAGCTAACAGCTGTATTTGTATTTTTGAAAATAACACAGCTTTTTAGTGTAATTGTATTATTTTTTGGAGATACAGCTGTGGGTTGTATTTGTGTTTTTGAAAATAACAGAGCTTGGGCGTGTATTTGTATTATTTTCCGAGATATAGCTAAGGGTTGTATATGTATTTTTGAAAATAACACATCTTGGGGGTGTATTTATATTATTTTCCGAGATACAACTAAGGGTTGTATTTGTATTTTTGAAAATATCACAGCTTGGTGGTGTATTTATATTATTTTCCGAGATACAGCTAAGGTTTGTATTTGTATTTTCGAAAATAACACAGCTTGGGGGTGTATTTGTATTACTTTCCGAGATACAGCTAAGGGTTTTATTTTTATTTTTGAAAATAACAAAGCTTGGGGGTGTATTTGTATTATTTTCCGAGATACAGCTCAGGGTTGTATTTGTATTTTTGAAAATTACACAACCTGGGGGTGTTTTTGTACTATATTCCGAGATACAGCTAAAGGTTGTATCTGTATTTTTGAAAATAACACAGCTTGGGGGTGGATTTGTATTATTTTCTGAGATACAGCTAAGAGTTGTACTTGTATTTCTGAAAATAAACGAGCTTGAAGGTGTATTTGTATTATTTTCTGAGATAGAGTTAAGGGCTTTATTTGTATTTTTGAAAATAACACAGCTTTGAGGTGTATTTGTATTATTTTCCAAGATACAGCTGTGGGTTGTAATTGTATTTTTGAAAATAACGCAGCTTGGGGTTGTATTTTTATTATTTTCCGACCTACAACTAAGGGTTGTATTTGTATTTTTGAAAATAACACAGCTTGGGGGTGTTTCTGTATTTTCTGAGATACAGCTCAGGGTGGTATTTGTATTTTTGAAAATAATGCAGCTTGGGGGTGTATTTGTATTATTTTCCGAGATACAGCTAAGGGTTGTATTTGTATTTTTGAAAATAACACAGCTTGGGGGTGCATTTATATTATTTTCCAAGAGTACAGCTCAGCGTTGTATTTGTATTTTTGAAAATAACCCAGCTTGGGTGTGTATTTGTATTATTTTCCAAGATACAGCTAAAGATTGTATTTGTATTTTTTAAAATAACCCAGCTTGGGGGTGTATTTGTATTATTTTCCGAGATACAACAAAGAGTTTTATTTGTATTTTTGAAAATAACGCAGCTTGGGGGTGTATTTTTATTATTATCGGAGATACAGCTAAGGTTTGTATTTGTATTTTTGATGGTAACGGAGCTTTGTGGTGTATTTGTATTATTTTCCGAGATACAGTTAATGGTTGTATTTGTATTTTTGAAAATAACGCAGCTTGGGTGTGTATTTCTATTACTTTCCCAGATACAGATAAGGTTTGTATTTATATTTTGGAATATAACACAGCTTGGGGGTGTATTTGTATTATTTTCCGATATACAGCTAAGGGCTTTATATGTATTTATGAAAATAACACAACTAGTGGGTGTATGTGTATTATTTTCTGAGATACAGCTAAGGGTTGTATTTGTATTTTTGAAAATAAAACAGCTTGGGGGTGTATTTGTATTATTTTCCGAGATACACCTAAGGGTTGTATTTCTATTTTGGAAAATAACACAGCTTGTGGGTGTATTTGTATTATTTTCCGAGATACAGCTCAGGGTTTTATTTGTATTTTTGAAAATAATACAGCTTGGGGGTGTATTTGTATTATTTTCCGAGATACAGCTAAGGGTTGTATTTGTATTTTTGAAAATAACACAGCTTGTGGATGTATAATTATTATTTTCCGAGATACAGCTAAGGTTTGTATTTTTATTTTTGAAAATAACAGAGCTTGGTGGTGCATTTGTATTATTTTCCGAGATACAGCTAAGGGTTATATTTGAATTTTTGAAAATTACACAAATTGGGGGTGTATTTGTATTATTTTCCGAGACACAGCTATGGGTTGTATTTGTATTTTTGAAAATAACACAGCTTGTGGGTGTATGTGTATTATTTTCCCAGATACAGACAAGGTTTGTATTTGTATTTTGGAAAATAACAGAGCTTGGGGGTGTATTTGTACTATTTTCTGATATAGAGCTAAGGGCTGTATTTGTATTTTTGAAAATAACAAAACTTGGGTATGTATTTGTATTATTTTCCGAGATACAGCTAAGGGTTTTATTTGTATTTTAGAAAATAATACAGCTTCGGGGTGTATTTGTATTACTTTCCGAGATACAGCTGTGGGTTGTATTTGTATTTTTGAAAATAACAGAGCTTGGGTGTGTATTTGTATTATTTTCCGAGATATAGCTACGGATTGTATTTGTATTTTTGCAAATAACACAGCATGGGAGTGTATTTGTATTATTTTCCGAGATACTGCTATGGGTTGTATTTGTATTTTTGAAAATAACACAGCTTGGGGGTGTATTTGTTTTATTTTCCGAGATACAGCTAAGGGTTGTATTTGTATTTTTGAAAATAACACAGCTTTGGGTGTATTTGTATTATTTTCCGAGATACTGCTATGGGTTGTATTTGTATTTTTGAAAATAACACAGCTTGGGGGTGTATTTGTATTATTTTCCGAGATAGAGCTCAGTGTTGTATTTGTATTTTTGAAAATAACACAGCATGGGGGTCTATTTGTATTATTTTCCGAGATACAGATAAGGGATGTATTTGTATTATTGAAAATAACAGAGCGTTGGGGTGTATTTGTATTATTTTCCGAGACACAGCTAAGGGATGTATTTGTATTTTTGAAAATAACACACCTTGGGCGTGTATTTCTATTATTTTCCGAGATACAACTATGGGTTGTATTTCTATTTTTGAAAATAACACAGCTTGGGCGTGTGTTTTTATTACTTTCCGAGATTCTGCTATGGGTTGTATTTGTATTTTGAAAATTACACAGCTTGGGGGTGTATTTGTATCATTTTCGGAGATACAGCTCATGGTTGTATTTGTATTTTTGAAAATAACACATCTTGGGGGTGTATTTGTATTATTTTCGAGATACAGCTATGGGTTGTGTATGTATTTTGGAAAATAACACTGCTTGGTAGTGTATTTTTATTATTTTCCGAGATACAGCTAAGAGTTGTATTTGAATTTTTGAAAATAAACGAGTTTGGGGGTGAATTTGTATTATTTTACAAGATACAGCTAAGGGCTGTATTTGTATTTTTGAAAATACCACAGCTTGGTGGTGTATTTGTATTATTTTCTGAGATACAGCTGTGGGTTTTATTTGTATTTTTGAAAATAACAGAGCGTGTGGGTGTATCCGTAATTTTCTCCAAGATACAGTTAAGGGTTGTATTTGTTTTTGAAAATAACACATCTTGGGTGTGTGTTTGTATTATTTTTCGAGATACAGCTAAGGGTTGTATTTGTATTTTTGAAAATAACACAGGTTGGGTGTGTTTTTGTATTATTTTATGAGATAAAGCTAAGGTGTTTATTTCTATTTTAGAAAATAACACCGATTGGGGGTGTATTTGTATTCTTTTCCGAGATACAGCTAAGGGTTGTATTTGTATTTTTGAAAATAACAGAGCTTGGGGGTGTATTTGTATTATTTTCAGATATACTGCTATTTGTTGTATTTTTATTTTTGAAAATAAGACAGCTTGTGTGTGTATTTGTATTATTTTCCGAGATACAGCTCAGGGTTGTATTTGTACTTTTGAAAATAACACAGCTTGGGGGTGTATTTCTATTATTATCCGAGATAGAGCTCTGGGTTGTATTTGTATTTTTGAAAATACCACAGCTTGGGGTTGTGTTTGTATTATTTTCCAAGATACAGCTATGGGTTTTATTTGTATTTTTGGAAATAACACAGCTTGGGGGTGTATTTGTTTTATTTTCCGAGATACAGCTAAGGGTTGTATTTGTATTTTTGAAAATAACACAGCTTTGGGGTGTATTTGTATTATTTTCTGAGGCACTGCTCTGGGTTGTATTTGTATTTTTGAAAATAACACAGCTTTGGGGTGTATTTGTATTATTTTCCGAGATACAGCTCAGGGTTTTATTTGTATTTTTGAAAATAACACAGCTTGGTGGTGTATTTGTATTATTTTCCGAGATACAGCTAAGGGTTGTATTTGTATTATTGAAAATAACAGAGCTTTGGGGTGTATTTGTATTATTTTCCGAGATACAGCTATGGGTTGTATTTGTATTTTTGAAAATAACACAGCTTTTGGGTGTATTTGTATTATTTTCCGAGATACAGCTAACGGTTGTATTTGTATTTTTGAAAATAACACAGCTTTGGGGTGTATTTGTATTATTTTCCGAGATACTGCTATGGGTTGTATTTGTATTTTTTAAAATAACAGAGCTTGGGGTTGTATTTGTATTATTTTCCGATATACTGCTATGACTTGTATTTGTATTTTTGAAAATAAGACAGCTTGGGTGTGTATTTGTATTATTTTCCGAGATACAGCTCAGGGTTGTATTTGTACTTTTGAAAATAACACAGCTTCGGGGTGTATTTGTATTATTTTCCGAGATACATCTAAGGTTTGTATTTGTATTATTGAAAATAACAGAGCTTTGGGGTGTATGTGTATTATTTTCCGAGATACAGCTAAGGGTTGTACTTGTATTTTTGAAAATAACACAGCTTAAGGGTGTTTTTGTATTATTATCCGAGATACAGCTCAGGGTTGTATTTCTATTTTTGAAAATAACACATCTTGGGGGTGTATTTGTATTATTTTCGAGATACAGCTAAGGGTTGTATATGTATTTTGGAAAATAACACAGCTTGGTAGTGTATTTTTATTATTTTCCAAGATACAGCTAAGGGTTGTATTTGAATTTTTGAAAATAAATGAGTTTGGGGGTGAATTTGTATTATTTTCCAAGATACAGCTAAGGGCTGTATTTGTATTTTTGAAAATACCACAGCTTGGTGGTGTATTTGTATTATTTTCCGAGATACAGCTGTTGGTTTTATTTGTATTTTTGAAAATAACAGAGCGTGTGGGTGTATCCGTATTATTTTCCAAGATACAGTTAAGGGTTGTATTTGTATTTTTGAAAATACCACAGCTTGGTGGTGTATTTGTATTATTTTTCGAGATACAGCTAAGGGTTGTATTTGTATTTTTGAAAATAACACAGCTAAGGTGTGTTTTTGTATTATTTTATGAGATAAAGCTAAGGTGTGTATTTCTATTTTAGAAAATATCACAGATTGGGGGTGTATTTGTATTATTTTCCGAGATACAGCTAAGGTTTGTATTTGTATTTTTGAAAATAACACAGCTTGGGGGTGTTTTTGTATTATTTTCCGAGTTACAGCTCAGGGTTGTATTTGTATTTCTGAAAATAAAACAGATTGTGGGTGTGTTTGTACTATTTTCCGTGATACAGCTAAGGATTGTATTTGTATTTTTGAAAATAACCCAGCTTGGGGGTGTATTTGTATTATTTTCCGAGATACAGCTATGGGTTGTATTTGTATTTTGAAAATAACACAGCTTGGGTGTGTATTACTATTATTATCCGGGATACAGCTAAGGGTTGTATTTGTACTTTTGAAAATAACACAGCTTCGGGGTGTATTTGTATTATTTTCCGAGATACATCTAAGGTTTTTATATGTATTATTGAAAATAACAGAGCTTTGGGGTGTATTTGTATTATTTTCCGAGATACAGCTAAGGGTTGTACTTGTATTTTTGTAAATAACACAGCTTAAGGGTGTTTTTGTATTATTTTCCGAGATACAGCTTAGGTATGTATTTGTATTTTTGAAAATAACACAGCTTGGGGGTGTATTTGTATTATTTTCCGAGATACAGCTTTTGGTTTTATTTGTATTTTTGATAATAACACAGATTGGGGGTGTATTTGTGTTATTTTCCAAGTTACAACTCAGGGATGTGTTTGTATTTTTGAAAATAACACAGCTTGGGGGTGTATTTGTATTATTGTCCGAGATAGAGCCAAGGATTTTAATTGTATTTTTGAAAATAACACAGCTTGGGGGTGTATTTGTATTATTTTCCGAGATACAGCTATGGGTTGTATTTTTATTTTTGAAAATACCACAGTTTGGGGGTGTATTTCTATTATTATTCGAGATGCAGCTCAGAGTTTTATTTGTATTTTGGAAAATAACCCAGCTTGGGGGTGTATTTGTATTATTTTCCGAGATACAGCTAAGAGTTGTATTTGTGTTTTTGAAAATAACACAGCTTGCGTGTGTATTTGTATTATTTTCCGAGATACAACAATTGGTTGTATTTGTATTTTTGAAAATAACACAGCTTGGGGGTGTATTTCTATTATTATCCGAGATAGAGCTTTGGGTTGTATTTGTATTTTTGAAAATACCACAGCTTGGGGTTGTGTTTGTATTATTTTCCAAGATACAGCTATGGGTTTTATTTGTATTTTTGGAAATAACACAGCTTGGGGGTGTATTTGTTTTATTTTCCGAGATACAGCTAAGGGTTGTATTTGTATTTTTGAAAATAACACAGCTTTGGGGTGTATTTGTATTATTTTCTGAGTCACTGCTCTGGGTTGTATTTGTATTTTTGAAAATAACACAGCTTTGGGGTGTATTTGTATTATTTTCCGAGATACAGCTCAGGGTTTTATTTGTATTTTTGAAAATAACACAGCTTGGTGGTGTATTTGTATTATTTTCCGAGATACAGCTAAGGGTTGTATTTGTATTATTGAAAATAACAGAGCTTTGGGGTGTATTTGTATTATTTTCCGAGATACAGCTATGGGTTGTATTTGTATTTTTGAAAATAACACAGCTTTTGGGTGTATTTGTATTATTTTCCGAGATACAGCTAACGGTTGTATTTGTATTTTTGAAAATAACACAGCTTTGGGGTGTATTTGTATTATTTTCCGAGATACTGCTATGGGTTGTATTTGTATTTTTGAAAATAACAGAGCTTGGGGTTGTATTTGTATTATTTTCCGATATACTGCTATGACTTGTATTTGTATTTTTGAAAATAAGACAGCTTGGGTGTGTATTTGTATTATTTTCCGAGATACAGCTCAGGGTTGTATTTGTACTTTTGAAAATAACACAGCTTCGGGGTGTATTTGTATTATTTTCCGAGATATATCAAAGGTTTGTATTTGTATTATTGAAAATAACAGAGCCTTGGGGTGTATGTGTATTATTTTCCGAGATACAGCTAAGGGTTGTACTTGTATTTTTGAAAATAACACAGCTTAAGGGTGTTTTTGTATTATTATCCGAGATACAGCTCAGGGTTGTATTTCTATTTTTGAAAATAACACATCTTGGGGGAGTATTTGTATTATTTTCGAGATACAGCTAAGGGTTGTATATGTATTTTGGAAAATAACACAGCTTGGTAGTGTATTTTTATTATTTTCCAAGATACAGCTAAGGGTTGTATTTGAATTTTTGAAAATAAACGAGTTTGGGTGTGAATTTGTATTATTTTCCAAGATACAGCTAAGGGCTGTATTTGTATTTTTGAAAATACCACAGCTTGGTGGTGTATTTGTATTATTTTCCGAGATACAGCTGTTGGTTTTATTTGTATTTTTGAAAATAACAGAGCGTGTGGGTGTATCCGTATTATTTTCCAAGATACAGTTAAGGGTTGTATTTGTATTTTTGAAAATACCACAGCTTGGTGGTGTATTTGTATTATTTTTCGAGATACAGCTAAGGGTTGTATTTGTATTTTTGAAAATAACACAGCTAAGGTGTGTTTTTGTATTATTTTATGACATAAAGCTAAGGTGTGTATTTCTATTTTAGAAAATATCACAGATTGGGGGTGTATTTGTATTATTTTCCGAGATACAGCTAAGGTTTGTATTTGTATTTTTGAAAATAACACAGCTTGGGGGTGTTTTTGTATTATTTTCCGAGTTACAGCTCAGGGTTGTATTTGTATTTCTGAAAATAAAACAGATTGTGGGTGTGTTTGTACTATTTTCCATGATACAGCTAAGGATTGTATTTGTATTTTTGAAAATAACCCAGCTTGGGGGTGTATTTGTATTATTTTCCGAGATACAGCTATGGGTTGTATTTGTATTTTGAAAATAACACAGCTTGGGTGTGTATTACTATTATTATCCGGGATACAGCTAAGGGTTGTATTTGTATTTTTGAAAATAACACAGCTTTGGGGTGTATTTGTATTATTTTCCAAGATACAGCTGTGGTTTTTATTTATATTTTTGAAAATAACAAAGCTTGGGGGTGTATTTGTATTATTTTCCGAGATACAGCTCAGGGTTGTATTTGTATTTTGGAAAATAACACAGCTCGGGGGTGTATTTGTATTGTTTTCCGAGATACAGCTAAGGGTTGTATTTGTATTTTGGAAAATACCACAGCTTGAGGGTGTATTTGTATTATTTTACGAGATACAGCTATGGGTTGTATTTGTATTATTGAAAATAACACAGCTTGGGGGTGTATTTCTGTTATTATCCGAGATGCAGCTCAGAGTTTTATTTGTATTTTGGAAAATAACACAGCTTGTGGGTGTATTTGTATTATTTTCCGAGATACAGCTAACGGTTGTATTTGTATTTTTGAAAATAACACAGCTTTGGGGTGTATTTGTATTATTTTCCGAGATACTGCTATGGGTTGTATTTGTATTTTTGAAAATAACAGAGCTTGGGGTTGTATTTGTATTATTTTCCGATATACTGCTATGACTTGTATTTGTATTTTTGAAAATAAGACAGCTTGGGTGTGTATTTGTATTATTTTCCGAGATACAGCTCAGGGTTGTATTTGTACTTTTGAAAATAACACAGCTTCGGGGTGTATTTGTATTATTTTCCGAGATATATCAAAGGTTTGTATTTGTATTATTGAAAATAACAGAGCCTTGGGGTGTATGTGTATTATTTTCCGAGATACAGCTAAGGGTTGTACTTGTATTTTTGAAAATAACACAGCTTAAGGGTGTTTTTGTATTATTATCCGAGATACAGCTCAGGGTTGTATTTCTATTTTTGAAAATAACACATCTTGGGGGAGTATTTGTATTATTTTCGAGATACAGCTAAGGGTTGTATATGTATTTTGGAAAATAACACAACTTGGTAGTGTATTTTTATTATTTTCCAAGATACAGCTAAGGGTTGTATTTGAATTTTTGAAAATAAACGAGTTTGGGTGTGAATTTGTATTATTTTCCAAGATACAGCTAAGGGCTGTATTTGTATTTTTGAAAATACCACAGCTTGGTGGTGTATTTGTATTATTTTCCGAGATACAGCTGTTGGTTTTATTTGTATTTTTGAAAATAACAGAGCGTGTGGGTGTATCCGTATTATTTTCCAAGATACAGTTAAGGGTTGTATTTGTATTTTTGAAAATACCACAGCTTGGTGGTGTATTTGTATTATTTTTCGAGATACAGCTAAGGGTTGTATTTGTATTTTTGAAAATAACACAGCTAAGGTGTGTTTTTGTATTATTTTATGACATAAAGCTAAGGTGTGTATTTCTATTTTAGAAAATATCACAGATTGGGGGTGTATTTGTATTATTTTCCGAGATACAGCTAAGGTTTGTATTTGTATTTTTGAAAATAACACAGCTTGGGGGTGTTTTTGTATTATTTTCCGAGTTACAGCTCAGGGTTGTATTTGTATTTCTGAAAATAAAACAGATTGTGGGTGTGTTTGTACTATTTTCCATGATACAGCTAAGGATTGTATTTGTATTTTTGAAAATAACCCAGCTTGGGGGTGTATTTGTATTATTTTCCGAGATACAGCTATGGGTTGTATTTGTATTTTGAAAATAACACAGCTTGGGTGTGTATTACTATTATTATCCGGGATACAGCTAAGGGTTGTATTTGTATTTTTGAAAATAACACAGCTTTGGGGTGTATTTGTATTATTTTCCAAGATACAGCTGTGGTTTTTATTTATATTTTTGAAAATAACAAAGCTTGGGGGTGTATTTGTATTATTTTCCGAGATACAGCTCAGGGTTGTATTTGTATTTTGGAAAATAACACAGCTCGGGGGTGTATTTGTATTGTTTTCCGAGATACAGCTAAGGGTTGTATTTGTATTTTGGAAAATACCACAGCTTGAGGGTGTATTTGTATTATTTTACGAGATACAGCTATGGGTTGTATTTGTATTATTGAAAATAACACAGCTTGGGGGTGTATTTCTGTTATTATCCGAGATGCAGCTCAGAGTTTTATTTGTATTTTGGAAAATAACACAGCTTGTGGGTGTATTTGTATTATTTTCCGAGATACACCTAAGAGTTGTATTTGTATTTTTGAAAATAACACAGATTGGGGGTGTATTTGTATTATTTTCCAAGTTACAACTCAGGGATGTATTTGTATTTTTGAAAATAACACAGCTTGGGGGTGTATTTGTATTATTTTCCGTGATACAGCTAAGGGTTGTATTTGTATTACTGAAAATAACAGAGCTTTGGGGTGTATTTGTATTATTTTCCGAGATACAGCTCAGAGTTTTATTAGTATTTTGGAAAATAACACAGCTTGGGGGTGTATTTGTATTATTTTCCGAGATACAGCTAAGCGTTGTATTTGTATTTTTGAAAATAACACAGCTTGGGTGTGCATTTGTATTATTTTCCGAGATACAGCTCAGGGTTGTATTTGTATTTTTGAAAATAACAGAGCTTGGGGGTGTATTTGTATTATTTTCCGATATACTGCTATGAGTTGTATTTGTATTTTTGAAAATAAGACAGCTTGGGTGTGTATTTGTATTATTTTCCGAGATACAGCTCAGGGTTGTATTTGTACTTTTGAAAATAACACAGCTTCGGGGTGTATTTGTATTATTTTCCGAGATACATCTAAGGTTTGTATTTGTATTATTGAAAATAACAGAGCTTTGGGGTGTATGTGTATTATTTTCCGAGATACAGCTAAGGGTTGTACTTGTATTTTTGAAAATAACACAGCTTAAGGGTGTTTTTGTTTTATTATCCGAGATACAGCTCAGGGTTGTATTTGTATTTTTGAAAATAACACAGCTTGGGGGTGTATTTGTATTATTTTCCGAGATACAGCTTTTGGTTTTATTTGTATTTTTGATAATAACACAGATTGGGGGTGTATTTGTATTATTTTCCAAGTTACAACTCAGGGATGTATTTGTATTTTTGAAAATAACACAGCTTGGGGGTGTATTTGTATTATTATCCGAGATACAGCCAAGGATTGTAATTGTATTTTTGAAAATAACACAGCTTGGGGGTGTATTTGTATTATTTTCCGAGATACAGCTATGGGTTGTATTTTTATTTTTGAAAATACCACAGCTTGGGGGTGTATTTCTATTATTATTCGAGATACAGCTCAGAGTTTTATTTGTATTTTGGAAAATAACCCAGCTTGGGGGTGTATTTGTATTATATTCCGAGATACAGCTAAGAGTTTTATTTGTGTTTTTGAAAATAACACAGCTTGCGTGTGTATTTGTATTATTTTCCGAGATACAGCTATTGGTTGTATTTGTATTTTTGAAAATAACACAGCTTGGGGGTGTATTTCTATTATTATCCGAGATAGAGCTCTGGGTTGTATTTGTATTTTTGAAAATAACACAGCTTGGGGTTGTGTTTGTATTATTTTCCAAGATACAGCTATGGGTTTTATTTGTATTTTTGAAAATAACACAGCTTGGGGGTGTATTTGTTTTATTTTCCGAGATACAGCTAAGGGTTGTATTTGTATTTTTGAAAATAACACAGCTTTGGGGTGTATTTGTATTATTTTCCGAGACACTGCTCTGGGTTGTATTTGTATTTTTGAAAATAACACAGCTTTGGGGTGTATTTGTATTATTTTCCGAGATACAGCTCAGGGTTGTATTTGTATTTTTGAAAATAACACAGCTTGGTGGTGTATTTGTATTATTTTCCGAGATTGAGCTATGGGTTGTATTTGTATTATTGAAAATAACAGAGCTTTGGGGTGTATTTGTATTATTTTCCGAGATACAGCTATGGGTTGTATTTGTGTTTTTGAAAATAACACAGCTTTTCGGTGTATTTGTATTATTTTCCGAGATAGAGCTAAATGTTGTATTTGTATTTTTGGAAATAACACAGCTTTGGGGTGTATTTGTATTATTTTCCGAGATACTGCTATGGGTTGTATTTGTATTTTTGAAAATAACACAGCTTGGGTGTGTATTTGTATTATTTTCCGAGATAGAGCTCAGGGTTGTATTTGTATTTTTGAAAATAACACAGCATGGGGGTGTATTTGTATTATATTCTGAGATACAGATAAGGGTTGTATTTGTATTATTGAAAATATCAGAGATTTGGGGTGTATTTGTATTATTTTCCGAGACACAGCTAAGGGTTGTATTTGTATTTTTGAAAATAACACACCTTGGGGGTGTATTTCTATTATTTTCCGAGATAGAGCTATGGGTTGTATTTCTATTTTTGAAAATAACACAGCTTGGGCGTGTATTTTTATTACTTTCCGAGATTCTGCTATGGGTTGTATTTGTATTTTGAAAATTACACAGCTTGGATGTGTATTTGTATTATTTTCCGAGATACAGCTCATGGTTGTATTTGTATTTTTGAAAATAACACATCTTGGGGGTGTACTTGTATTATTTTCGAGATACAGCTAAGGGTTGTATATGTATTTTGGAAAATAACACAGCTTGGTAGTGTATTTTTATTATTTTCCGAGATACAGCTAAGAGTTGTATTTGAATTTTTGAAAATAAACGAGTTTGGGGGTGAATTTGTATTATTTTCCAAGATACAGCTAAGGGCTGTATTTGTATTTTTGAAAATACCACAGCTTGGTGGTGTATTTGTATTATTTTCCGAGATACAGCTGTGGGTTTTATTTGTATTTTTGAAAATAACAGAGCGTGTGGGTGTATCCGTAATTTTCTCGAAGATACAGTTAAGGGTTGTATTTGTATTTTTGAAAATAACACATCTTGGGGGTGTATTTGTATTATTTTTCGAGATACAGCTAAGGGTTGTATTTGTATTTTTCAAAATAACACAGCTTGGGTGTGTTTTTGCATTATTTTATGAGATAAAGCTAAGGTGTGTATTTCTATTTTAGAAAATAACCCAGCTTGGGGGTGTATTTGTATTATTTTCCGAGATACAGCTAAGAGTTGTATTTGTGTTTTTGAAAATAACACAGCTTGCGTGTGTATTTGTATTATTTTCCGAGATACAGCTATTGGTTGTATTTGTATTTTTGAAAATAACACAGCTTGGGGGTGTATTTCTATTATTATCCGAGATAGAGCTCTGGGTTGTATTTGTATTTTTGAAAATAACACAGCTTGGGGGTGTATTTGTTTTATTTTCCGAGATACAGCTAAGGGTTGTATTTGTATTTTTGAAAATAACAGAGCTTTGGGGTGTATTTGTATTATTTTCTGAGGCACTGCTCTGGGTTGTATTTGTATTTTTGAAAATAACACAGCTTTGGGGTGTATTTGTATTATTTTCCGAGATACAGCTCAGGGTTGTATTTGTATTTTTGAAAATAACACAGCTTGGTGGTGTATTTGTATTATTTTCCGAGATACAGCTAAGGGTTGTATTTGTATTATTGAAAATAACAGAGCTTTGGGGTGTATTTGTATTATTTTCCGAGATACAGCTATGGGTTGTATTTGTATTTTTGAAAATAACACAGCTTTTGGGAGTATTTGTATTATTTTCCGAGATACAGCTAACGGTTGTATTTGTATTTTTGAAAATAACACAGCTTTGGGGTGTATTTGTATTATTTTCCGAGATACTGCTATGGGTTGTATTTGTATTTTGAAAATTACACAGCTTGGGGGTGTATTTGTATCATTTTCGGAGATACAGCTCATGGTTGTATTTGTATTTTTGAAAATAACACATCTTGGGGGTGTATTTGTATTATTTTCGAGATACAGCTATGGGTTGTGTATGTATTTTGGAAAATAACACTGCTTGGTAGTGTATTTTTATTATTTTCCGAGATACAGCTAAGAGTTGTATTTGAATTTTTGAAAATAAACGAGTTTGGGGGTGAATTTGTATTATTTTCCAAGATACAGCTAAGGGCTGTATTTGTATTTTTGAAAATACCACAGCTTGGTGGTGTATTTGTATTATTTTCCGAGATACAGCTGTGGGTTTTATTTGTATTTTTGAAAATAACAGAGCGTGTGGGTGTATCCGTAATTTTCTCCAAGATACAGTTAAGGGTTGTATTTGTTTTTGAAAATAACACATCTTGAGGGTGTGTTTGTATTATTTTTCGAGATACAGCTAAGGGTTGTATTTGTATTTTTGAAAATAACACAGGTTGGGTGTGTTTTTGTATTATTTTATGAGATAAAGCTAAGGTGTTTATTTCTATTTTAGAAAATAACACAGATTGGGGGTGTATTTGTATTCTTTTCCGAGATACAGCTAAGGGTTGTATTTGTATTTTTGAAAATAACAGAGCTTGGGGGTGTATTTGTATTATTTTCAGATATAGTGCTATGGGTTGTATTTTTATTTTTGAAAATAAGACAGCTTGTGTGTGTATTTGTATTATTTTCCGAGATACAGCTCAGGGTTGTATTTGTACTTTTGAAAATAACACAGCTTCGGGGTGTATTTGTATTATTTTCCGACATACATCTAAGGTTTTTATTTGTATTATTGAAAATAACAGAGCTTTGGGGTGTATTTGTATTATTTTCCGAGATACAGCTAAGGGCTGTCCTTGTATTTTTGTAAATAACACAGCTTAAGGGTGTTTTTGTATTATTTTCCGAAATACAGCTTAGGGTTGTATTTGTATTTTTGAAAATAACACAGCTTGGGGGTGTATTTGTATTATTTTCCGAGATACAGCTTTTTGTTTTATTTGTATTTTTGATAATAACACAGATTGGGGGTGTATTTGTGTTATTTTCCAAGTTACAACTCAGGGATGTATTTGTATTTTTGAAAATAACACAGCTTGGGGGTGTATTTGTATTATTGTCCGAGATACAGCCAAGGATTTTAATTGTATTTTTGAAAATAACACAGCTTGGGGGTGTATTTGTATTATTTTCCGAGATACAGCTATGGGTTGTATTTTTATTTTTGAAAATACCACAGTTTGGGGGTGTATTTCTATTATTATTCGAGATGCAGCTCAGAGTTTTATTTGTATTTTGGAAAATAACCCAGCTTGGGGGTGTATTTGTATTATTTTCCGAGATACAGCTAAGAGTTGTATTTGTGTTTTTGAAAATAACACAGCTTGCGTGTGTATTTGTATTATTTTCCGAGATACAACTATTGGTTGTATTTGTATTTTTGAAAATAACACAGCTTGGGGGTGTATTTCTATTATTATCGGAGATAGAGCTCTGGGTTGTATTTGTATTTTTGAAAATACCACAGCTTGGGGTTGTGTTTGTATTATTTTCCAAGATACAGCTATGGGTTTTATTTGTATTTTTGGAAATAACACAGCTTGGGGGTGTATTTGTTTTATTTTCCGAGATACAGCTAAGGGTTGTATTTGTATTTTTGAAAATAACGCAGCTTTGGGGTGTATTTGTATTATTTTCTGAGGCACTGCTCTGGGTTGTATTTGTATTTTTGAAAATAACACAGCTTTGGGGTGTATTTGTATTATTTTCCGAGATACAGCTCAGGGTTGTATTTGTATTTTTGAAAATAACACAGCTTGGTGGTGTATTTGTATTTTTTTCCGAGATACAGCTAAGGGTTGTATTTGTATTATTGAAAATAACAGAGCTTTGGGGTGTATTTGTATTATTTTCCGAGATACAGCTATGGGTTGTATTTGTATTTTTGAAAATAACACAGCTTTTGGGTGTATTTGTATTATTTTCCGAGATACAGCTAACGGTTGTATTTGTATTTTTGAAAATACCACAGCTTGGGTGTGTATTTCTATTATTATTCGAGATACAGCTCAGAGTTTTATTTGTATTTTGGAAAATAACCCAGCTTGGGGGTGTATTTGTATTATATTCCGAGATACAGCTAAGAGTTTTATTTGTGTTTTTGAAAATAACACAGCTTGCGTGTGTATTTGTATTATTTTCCGAGATACAGCTATTGGTTGTATTTGTATTTTTGAAAATAACACAGCTTGGGGGTGTATTTCTATTATTATCCGAGATAGAGCTCTGGGTTGTATTTGTATTTTTGAAAATAACACAGCTTGGGGTTGTGTTTGTATTATTTTCCAAGATACAGCTATGGGTTGTATTTGTACTTTTGAAAATAACACAGCTTCGGGGTGTATTTGTATTATTTTCCGACATACATCTAAGGTTTTTATTTGTATTATTGAAAATAACAGAGCTTTGGGGTGTATTTGTATTATTTTCCGAGATACAGCTAAGGGCTGTACTTGTATTTTTGTAAATAACACAGCTTAAGGGTGTTTTTGTATTATTTTCCGAAATACAGCTTAGGGTTGTATTTGTATTTTTGAAAATAACACAGCTTGGGGGTGTATTTGTATTATTTTCCGAGATACAGCTTTTTGTTTTATTTGTATTTTTGATAATAACACAGATTGGGGGTGTATTTGTGTTATTTTCCAAGTTACAACTCAGGGATGTATTTGTATTTTTGAAAATAACACAGCTTGGGGGTGTATTTGTATTATTGTCCGAGATACAGCCAAGGATTTTAATTGTATTTTTGAAAATAACACAGCTTGGGGGTGTATTTGTATTATTTTCCGAGATACAGCTATGGGTTGTATTTTTATTTTTGAAAATACCACAGTTTGGGGGTGTATTTCTATTATTATTCGAGATGCAGCTCAGAGTTTTATTTGTATTTTGGAAAATAACCCAGCTTGGGGGTGTATTTGTATTATTTTCCGAGATACAGCTAAGAGTTGTATTTGTGTTTTTGAAAATAACACAGCTTGCGTGTGTATTTGTATTATTTTCCGAGATACAACTATTGGTTGTATTTGTATTTTTGAAAATAACACAGCTTGGGGGTGTATTTCTATTATTATCGGAGATAGAGCTCTGGGTTGTATTTGTATTTTTGAAAATACCACAGCTTGGGGTTGTGTTTGTATTATTTTCCAAGATACAGCTATGGGTTTTATTTGTATTTTTGGAAATAACACAGCTTGGGGGTGTATTTGTTTTATTTTCCGAGATACAGCTAAGGGTTGTATTTGTATTTTTGAAAATAACGCAGCTTTGGGGTGTATTTGTATTATTTTCTGAGGCACTGCTCTGGGTTGTATTTGTATTTTTGAAAATAACACAGCTTTGGGGTGTATTTGTATTATTTTCCGAGATACAGCTCAGGGTTGTATTTGTATTTTTGAAAATAACACAGCTTGGTGGTGTATTTGTATTTTTTTCCGAGATACAGCTAAGGGTTGTATTTGTATTATTGAAAATAACAGAGCTTTGGGGTGTATTTGTATTATTTTCCGAGATACAGCTATGGGTTGTATTTGTATTTTTGAAAATAACACAGCTTTTGGGTGTATTTGTATTATTTTCCGAGATACAGCTAACGGTTGTATTTGTATTTTTGAAAATACCACAGCTTGGGTGTGTATTTCTATTATTATTCGAGATACAGCTCAGAGTTTTATTTGTATTTTGGAAAATAACCCAGCTTGGGGGTGTATTTGTATTATATTCCGAGATACAGCTAAGAGTTTTATTTGTGTTTTTGAAAATAACACAGCTTGCGTGTGTATTTGTATTATTTTCCGAGATACAGCTATTGGTTGTATTTGTATTTTTGAAAATAACACAGCTTGGGGGTGTATTTCTATTATTATCCGAGATAGAGCTCTGGGTTGTATTTGTATTTTTGAAAATAACACAGCTTGGGGTTGTGTTTGTATTATTTTCCAAGATACAGCTATGGGTTTTATTTGTATTTTTGAAAATAACACAGCTTGGGGGTGTATTTGTTTTATTTTCCGAGATACAGCTAAGGGTTGTATTTGTATTTTTGAAAATAACACAGCTTTGGGGTGTATTTGTATTATTTTCCGAGACACTGCTCTGGGTTGTATTTGTATTTTTGAAAATAACACAGCTTTGGGGTGTATTTGTATTATTTTCCGAGATACAGCTCAGGGTTGTATTTGTGTTTTTGAAAATAACACAGCTTGGTGGTGTATTTGTATTATTTTCCGAGATAGAGCTATGGGTTGTATTTGTATTATTGAAAATAACAGAGCTTTGGGGTGTATTTGTATTATTTTCCGAGATACAGCTATGGGTTGTATTTGTGTTTTTGAAAATAACACAGCTTTTGGGTGTATTTGTATTATTTTCCGAGATACAGCTAACGGTTGTATTTGTATTTTTGAAAAAAACACAGCTTTGGGGTGTATTTGTATTATTTTCCGAGATACTGCTATGGGTTGTATTTGTATTTTTGAAAATAACACAGCTTGGGGGTGTATTTGTATTATTTTCCGAGATAGAGCTCAGGGTTGTATTTGTATTTTTGAAAATAACACAGCATGGGGGTGTATTTGTATTATTTTCTGAGATACAGATAAGGGTTGTATTTGTATTATTGAAAATATCAGAGATTTGGGGTGTATTTGTATTATTTTCCGAGACACAGCTAAGGGTTGTATTTGTATTTTTGTAAATAACACACCTTGGGGGTGTATTTCTATTATTTTCCGAGATAGGGCTATGGGTTGTATTTCTATTTTTGAAAATAACACAGCTTGGGCGTGTATTTTTATTACTTTCCGAAATTCTGCTATGGGTTGTATTTGTATTTTGAAAATTACACAGCTTGGGGGTGTATTTGTATTATTTTCCGAGATACAGCTCATGGTTGTATTTGTATTTTTGAAAATAACACATCTTGGGGGTGTACTTGTATTATTTTCGAGATACAGCTAAGGGTTGTGTATGTATTTTGGAAAATAACACAGCTTGGTAGTGTATTTTTATTATTTTCCGAGATACAGCTAAGAGTTGTATTTGAATTTTTGAAAATAAACGAGTTTGGGGGTGAATTTGTATTATTTTCCAAGATACAGCTAAGGGCTGTATTTGTATTTTTGAAAATACCACAGCTTGGTGGTGTATTTGTATTATTTTCCGAGATACAGCTGTGGGTTTTATTTGTATTTTTGAAAATAACAGAGCGTGTGGGTGTATCCGTAATTTTCTCCAAGATACAGTTAAGGGTTGTATTTGTATTTTTGAAAATAACACATCTTGGGGGTGTATTTGTATTATTTTTCGAGATACAGCTAAGGGTTGTATTTGTATTTTTGAAAATAACACAGCTTGGGTGTGTTTTTGCATTATTTTATGAGATAAAGCTAAGGTGTGTATTTCTATTTTAGAAAATAACCCAGCTTGGGGGTGTATTTGTATTATTTTCCGAGATACAGCTAAGAGTTGTATTTGTGTTTTTGAAAATAACACAGCTTGCGTGTGTATTTGTATTATTTTCCGAGATACAGCTATTGGTTGTATTTGTATTTTTGAAAATAACACAGCTTGGGGGTGTATTTCTATTATTATCCGAGATAGAGCTCTGGGTTGTATTTGTATTTTTGAAAATAACACAGCTTGGGGGTGTATTTGTTTTATTTTCCGAGATACAGCTAAGGGTTGTATTTGTATTTTTGAAAATAACAGAGCTTTGGGGTGTATTTGTATTATTTTCTGAGGCACTGCTCTGGGTTGTATTTGTATTTTTGAAAATAACACAGCTTTGGGGTGTATTTGTATTATTTTCCGAGATACAGCTCAGGGTTGTATTTGTATTTTTGAAAATAACACAGCTTGGTGGTGTATTTGTATTATTTTCCGAGATACAGCTAAGGGTTGTATTTGTATTATTGAAAATAACAGAGCTTTGGGGTGTATTTGTATTATTTTCCGAGATACAGCTATGAGTTGTATTTGTATTTTTGAAAATAACACAGCTTTTGGGAGTATTTGTATTATTTTCCGAGATATAGCTAACGGTTGTATTTGTATTTTTGAAAATAACACAGCTTTGGGGTGTATTTGTATTATTTTCCGAGATACTGCTATGGGTTGTATTTGTATTTTTGAAAATAACACAGCTTGGGGGTGTATTTGTATTATTTTCCGAGATAGAGCTCAGGGTTGTATTTGTATTTTTGAAAATAACACAGCATGGGGGTGTATTTGTATTATTTTCCGAGATACAGATAAGGGATGTATTTGTATTATTGAAAATAACAGAGCGTTGGGGTGTATTTGTATTATTTTCCGAGACACAGCTAAGGGTTGTATTTGTATTTTTGAAAATAACACACCTTGGGGGTGTATTTCTATTATTTTCCGAGATACAGCTATGGGTTGTATTTCTATTTATGAAAATAACACAGCTTGGGCGGGTATTTTTATTACTTTCCGAGATTCTGCTATGGGTTGTATTTGTATTTTGAAAATTACACAGCTTGGGGGTGTATTTGTATCATTTTCGGAGATACAGCTCATGGTTGTATTTGTATTTTTGAAAATAACACATCTTGGGGGTGTATTTGTATTATTTTAGAGATACAGCTATGGGTTGTGTATGTATTTTGGAAAATAACACAGCTTGGTAGTGTATTTTTATTATTTTCCGAGATACAGCTAAGAGTTGTATTTGAATTTTTGAAAATAAACGAGTTTGGGGGTGAATTTGTATTATTTTCCAAGATACAGCTAAGGGCTGTATTTGTATTTTTGAAAATACCACAGCTTGGTGGTGTATTTGTATTATTTTCCGAGATACAGCTGTGGGTTTTATTTGTATTTTTGAAAATAACAGAGCGTGTGGGTGTATCCGTAATTTTCTCCAAGATACAGTTAAGGGTTGTATTTGTTTTTGAAAATAACACATCTTGGGTGTGTGTTTGTATTATTTTTCGAGATACAGCTAAGGGTTGTATTTGTATTTTTGAAAATAACACAGGTTGGGTGTGTTTTTGTATTATTTTATGAGATAAAGCTAAGGTGTTTATTTCTATTTTAGAAAATAACACAGATTGGGGGTGTATTTGTATTCTTTTCCGAGATACAGCTAAGGGTTGTATTTGTATTTTTGAAAATAACAGAGCTTGGGGGTGTATTTGTATTATTTTCAGATATACTGCTATGGGTTGTATTTTTATTTTTGAAAATAAGACAGCTTGTGTGTGTATTTGTATTATTTTCCGAGATACAGCTCAGGGTTGTATTTGTACTTTTGAAAATAACACAGCTTCGGGGTGTATTTGTATTATTTTCCGAGATACATCTAAGGTTTTTATTTGTATTATTGAAAATAACAGAGCTTTGGGGTGTATTTGTATTATTTTCCGAGATACAGCTAAGGGTTGTACTTGTATTTTTGTAAATAACACAGCTTAAGGGTGTTTTTGTATTATTTTCCGAGATACAGCTTAGGGTTGTATTTGTATTTTTGAAAATAACACAGCTTGGGGGTGTATTTGTATTATTTTCCGAGATACAGCTTTTGGTTTTATTTGTATTTTTGATAATAACACAGATTGGGGGTGTATTTGTGTTATTTTCCGAGTTACAACTCAGGGATGTATTTGTATTTTTGAAAATAACACAGCTTGGGGGTGTATTTGTATTATTGTCCGAGATACAGCCAAGGATTTTAATTGTATTTTTGAAAATAACACAGCTTGGGTGTGTATTTGTATTATTTTCCGAGATACAGCTATGGGTTGTATTTTTATTTTTGAAAATACCACAGTTTGGGGGTGTATTTCTATTATTATTCGAGATGCAGCTCAGAGTTTTATTTGTATTTTGGAAAATAACCCAGCTTGGGGGTGTATTTGTATTATTTTCCGAGATACAGCTAAGAGTTGTATTTGTGTTTTTGAAAATAACACAGCTTGCGTGTGTATTTGTATTATTTTCCGAGATACAACTATTGGTTGTATTTGTATTTTTGAAAATAACACAGCTTGGGGGTGTATTTCTATTATTATCCGAGATAGAGCTCTGGGTTGTATTTGTATTTTTGAAAATACCACAGCTTGGGGTTGTGTTTGTATTATTTTCCAAAATACAGCTATGGGTTTTATTTGTATTTTTGGAAATAACACAGCTTGGGGGTGTATTTGTTTTATTTTCCGAGATACAGCTAAGGGTTGTATTTGTATTTTTGAAAATAACACAGCTTTGGGGTGTATTTGTATTATTTTCTGAGGCACTGCTCTGGGTTGTATTTGTATTTTTGAAAATAACACAGCTTTGGGGTGTATTTGTATTATTTTCCGAGATACAGCTCAGGGTTGTATTTGTATTTTTGAAAATAACACAGCTTGGTGGTGTATTTGTATTATTTTCCGAGATACAGCTAAGGGTTGTATTTGTATTATTGAAAATAACAGAGCTTTGGGGTGTATTTGTATTATTTTCCGAGATACAGCTATGGGTTGTATTTGTATTTTTGAAAATAACACAGCTTTTGGGTGTATTTGTATTATTTTCCGAGATACAGCTAACGGTTGTATTTGTATTTTTGAAAATAACACAGCTTTGGGGTGTATTTGTATTATTTTCCGAGATACTGCTATGGGTTGTATTTGTATTTTTGAAAATAACAGAGCTTGGGGTTGTATTTGTATTATTTTCCGATATACTGCTATGACTTGTATTTGTATTTTTGAAAATAAGACAGCTTGGGTGTGTATTTGTATTATTTTCCGAGAAACAGCTCAGGGTTGTATTTGTACTTTTGAAAATAACACAGCTTCGGGGTGTATTTGTATTATTTTCCGAGATACATCTAAGGTTTGTATTTGTATTATTGAAAATAACAGAGCTTTGGGGTGTATGTGTATTATTTTCCGAGATACAGCTAAGGGTTGTACTTGTATTTTTGAAAATAACACAGCTTAAGGGTGTTTTTGTATTATTATCCGAGATACAGCTCAGGGTTGTATTTCTATTTTTGAAAATAACACATCTTGGGGGTGTATTTGTATTATTTTCGAGATACAGCTAAGGGTTGTATATGTATTTTGGAAAATAACACAGCTTGGTAGTGTATTTTTATTATTTTCCGAGATACAGCTAAGGGTTGTATTTGAATTTTTGAAAATAAACGAGTTTGGGGGTGAATTTGTATTATTTTCCAAGATACAGCTAAGGGCTGTATTTGTATTTTTGAAAATACCACAGCTTGGTGGTGTATTTGTATTATTTTCCGAGATACAGCTGTTGGTTTTATTTGTATTTTTGAAAATAACAGAGCGTGTGGGTGTATCCGTATTATTTTCCAAGATAGAGTTAAGGGTTGTATTTGTATTTTTGAAAATACCACAGCTTGGTGGTGTATTTGTATTATTTTTCGAGATACAGCTAAGGGTTGTATTTGTATTTTTGAAAATAACACAGCTAGGGTGTGTTTTTGTATTATTTTATGAGATAAAGCTAAGGTGTGTATTTCTATTTTAGAAAATATCACAGATTGGGGGTGTATTTGTATTATTTTCCGAGATACAGCTAAGGTTTGTATTTGTATTTTTGAAAATAACACAGCTTGGGGGTGTTTTTGTATTATTTTCCGAGTTACAGCTCAGGGTTGTATTTGTATTTCTGAAAATAAAACAGATTGTGGGTGTGTTTGTATTATTTTCCGTGATACAGCTAAGGATTGTATTTGTATTTTTGAAAATAACCCAGCTTGGGGGTGTATTTGTATTATTTTCCGAGATACAGCTATGGGTTGTATGTGTATTTTGAAAATAACACAGCTTGGGTGTGTATTACTATTATTATCCGGGATACAGCTAAGGGTTGTATTTGTATTTTTGAAAATAACACAGCTTTGGGGTGTATTTGTATTATTTTCCAAGATACAGCTGTGGTTTTTATTTGTATTTTTGAAAATAACAAAGCTTGGGGGTGTATTTGTATTATTTTCCGAGATAAGGCTCAGGGTTGTATTTGTATTTTGGAAAATAACACAGCTCGGGGGTGTCTTTGTATTGTTTTCCGAGATACAGCTAAGGGTTGTATTTGTATTTTGGAAAATACCACAGCTTGAGGGTGTATTTGTATTATTTTACGAGATACAGCTATGGGTTGTATTTGTATTATTGAAAATAACACAGCTTGGGGGTGTATTTCTGTTATTATCCGAGATGCAGCTCAGAGTTTTATTTGTATTTTGGAAAATAACACAGCTTGTGGGTGTATTTGTATTATTTTCCGAGATACACCTAAGAGTTGTATTTGTATTTTTGAAAATAACACAGATTGGGGGTGTATTTGTATTATTTTCCAAGTTACAACTCAGGGATGTATTTGTATTTTTGAAAATAACACAGCTTGGGGGTGTATTTCTATTATTATCCCAGATACAGCTCAGGGTTGTATTTGTGTTTTTGAAAATAACCCAGCTTGGGGTTGTGTTTGTATTATTTTCCAAGATACAGCTATGGGTTTTATTTGTATTTTTGAAAATAACACAGCTTGCTGGTGTATTTGTATTATTTTCCGCGATACAGCTCAGGGTTGTACAGGTATTTTTGAAAATAACACAGCTTGGGGGTGTATTTGTATTATTTTCCGTGATACAGCTAAGGGTTGTATTTGTATTACTGAAAATAACAGAGCTTTGGGGTGTATTTGTATTATTTTCCGAGATACAGCTCAGAGTTTTATTAGTATTTTGGAAAATAACACAGCTTGGGGGTGTATTTGTATTATTTTCCGAGATACAGCTAAGCGTTGTATTTGTATTTTTGAAAATAACACAGCTTGGGTGTGCATTTGTATTATTTTCCGAGATACAGCTCAGGGTTGTATTTGTATTTTTGAAAATAACAGAGCTTGGGGGTGTATTTGTATTATTTTCCGATATACTGCTATGAGTTGTATTTGTATTTTTGAAAATAAGACAGCTTGGGTGTGTATTTGTATTATTTTCCGAGATACAGCTCAGGGTTGTATTTGTACTTTTGAAAATAACACAGCTTCGGGGTGTATTTGTATTATTTTCCGAGATACATCTAAGGTTTGTATTTGTATTATTGAAAATAACAGAGCTTTGGGGTGTATGTGTATTATTTTCCGAGATACAGCTAAGGGTTGTACTTGTATTTTTGAAAATAACACAGCTTAAGGGTGTTTTTGTTTTATTATCCGAGATACAGCTCAGGGTTGTATTTGTATTTTTGAAAATAACACAGCTTGGGGGTGTATTTGTATTATTTTCCGAGATACAGCTTTTCGTTTTATTTGTATTTTTGATAATAACACAGATTGGGGGTGTATTTGTATTATTTTCCAAGTTACAACTCAGGGATGTATTTGTATTTTTGAAAATAACACAGCTTGGGGGTGTATTTGTATTATTGTCCGAGATACAGCCAAGGATTGTAATTGTATTTTTGAAAATAACACAGCTTGGGGGTGTATTTGTATTATTTTCCGAGATACAGCTATGGGTTGTATTTTTATTTTTGAAAATACCACAGCTTGGGGGTGTATTTCTATTATTATTCGAGATACAGCTCAGAGTTTTATTTGTATTTTGGAAAATAACCCAGCTTGGGGGTGTATTTGTATTATATTCCGAGATACAGCTAAGAGTTTTATTTGTGTTTTTGAAAATAACACAGCTTGCGTGTGTATTTGTATTATTTTCCGAGATACAGCTATTGGTTGTATTTGTATTTTTGAAAATAACACAGCTTGGGGGTGTATTTCTATTATTATCCGAGATAGAGCTCTGGGTTGTATTTGTATTTTTGAAAATAACACAGCTTGGGGTTGTGTTTGTATTATTTTCCAAGATACAGCTATGGGTTTTATTTGTATTTTTGAAAATAACACAGCTTGGGGGTGTAATTGTTTTATTTTCCGAGATACAGCTAAGGGTTGTATTTGTATTTTTGAAAATAACACAGCTTTGGGGTGTATTTGTATTATTTTCCGAGACACTGCTCTGGGTTGTATTTGTATTTTTGAAAATAACACAGCTTTGGGGTATATTTGTATTATTTTCCGAGATACAGCTCAGGGTTGTATTTGTATTTTTGAAAATAACACAGCTTGGTGGTGTATTTGTATTATTTTCCGAGATAGAGCTATGGGTTGTATTTGTATTATTGAAAATAACAGAGCTTTGGGGTGTATTTGTATTATTTTCCGAGATACAGCTATGGGTTGTATTTGTGTTTTTGAAAATAACACAGCTTTTGGGTGTATTTGTATTATTTTCCGAGATACAGCTAACGGTTGTATTTGTATTTTTGAAAATAACACAGCTTTGGGGTGTATTTGTATTATTTTCCGAGATACTGCTATGGGTTGTATTTGTATTTTTGAAAATAACACAGCTTGGGGGTGTATTTGTATTATTTTCCGAGATAGAGCTCAGGGTTGTATTTGTATTTTTGAAAATAACACAGCATGGGGGTGTATTTGTATTATTTTCTGAGATAAAGATAAGGGTTGTATTTGTATTATTGAAAATATCAGAGATTTGGGGTGTATGTGTATTATTTTCCGAGACACAGCTAAGGGTTGTATTTGTATTTTTGAAAATAACACACCTTGGGGGTGTATTTCTATTATTTTCCGAGATAGAGCTATGGGTTGTATTTCTATTTTTGAAAATAACACAGCTTGGGCGTGTATTTTTATTACTTTCCGAGATTCTGCTATGGGTTGTATTTGTATTTTGAAAATTACACAGCTTGGGGGTGTATTTGTATTATTTTCCGAGATACAGCTCATGGTTGTATTTGTATTTTTGAAAATAACACATCTTGTGGGTGTACTTGTATTATTTTCGAGATACAGCTAAGGGTTTTGTATGTATTTTGGAAAATAACACAGCTTGGTAGTGTATTTTTATTATTTTCCGAGATACAGCTAAGAGTTGTATTTGAATTTTTGAAAATAAACGAGTTTGGGGGTGAATTTGTATTATTTTCCAAGATACAGCTAAGGGCTGTATTTGTATTTTTGAAAATACCACAGCTTGGTGGTGTATTTGTATTATTTTCCGAGATACAGCTGTGGGTTTTATTTGTATTTTTGAAAATAACAGAGCGTGTGGGTGTATCCGTAATTTTCTCCAAGATACAGTTAAGGGTTGTATTTGTATTTTTGAAAATAACACATCTTGGGGGTGTATTTGTATTATTTTTCGAGATACAGCTAAGGGTTGTATTTGTATTTTTGAAAATAACACAGCTTGGGTGTGTTTTTGCATTATTTTATGAGATAAAGCTAAGGTGTGTATTTCTATTTTAGAAAATAAGCCAGCTTGGGGGTGTATTTGTATTATTTTCCGAGATACAGCTAAGAGTTGTATTTGTGTTTTTGAAAATAACAAAGCTTGCGTGTGTATTTGTATTATTTTCCGAGATACAGCTATTGGTTTTATTTGTATTTTTGAAAATAACACAGCTTGGGGGTGTATTTCTATTATTATCCGAGATAGAGCTCTGGGTTGTATTTGTATTTTTGAAAATAACACAGCTTGGGGGTGTATTTGTTTTATTTTCCGAGATACAGCTAAGGGTTGTATTTGTATTTTTGAAAATAACAGAGCTTTGGGGTGTATTTGTATTATTTTCCGAGATACAGCTATTGGTTGTATTAGTATTTTTGAAAATAACACAGCTTGGAGGTGTATTTCTATTATTATCCGAGATAGAGCTCTGGGTTGTATTTGTATTTTTGAAAATAACACAGCTTGGGGGTGTATTTGTTTTATTTTCCGAGATACAGCTAAGGGTTGTATTTGTATTATTGAAAATAACAGAGCTTTGGGGTGTATTTGTATTATTTTCCGAGATACAGCTATGGGTTGTATTTGTATTTTTGAAAATAACACAGCTTTTGGGAGTATTTGTATTATTTTCCGAGATACAGCTAACGGTTGTGTTTGTATTTTTGAAAATAACACAGCTTTGGGGTGTATTTGTATTATTTTCCGAGATACTGCTATGGGTTGTATTTGTATTTTTGAAAATACCACAGCTTGGTGGTGTATTTGTATTATTTTCCGAGATACAGCTGTGGGTTTTATTTGTATTTTTGAAAATAACAGAGCGTGTGGGTGTATCCGTACTATTTTCCAAGATACAGTTAAGGGTTGTATTTCTATTTTTGAAAATAACACATCTTGGGGGTGTATTTGTATTATTTTTCGAGATACAGCTAAGGGTTGTATTTGCATTTTTGAAAATAACACAGCTTGGGTGTGTTTTTGTATTATTTTATGAGATAAAGCTAAGGTGTGTATTTCTATTTTAGAAAATATCACAGATTGGGGGTGTATTTGTATTATTTTCCGAGATACAGCTAAGGGTTGTATTTGTATTATTGAAAATAACAGAGCTTGGGGGTGTATTTGTACTGTTTTCCGAGTTACAGCTCAGGGTTTTATTTGTATTTCTGAAAATAAAACAGATTGTGGGTGTGTTTGTATTATTTTCCGTGATACAGCTAAGGATTGTATTTGTATTTTTGAAAATAACCCAGCTTGGGGGTGTATTTGTATTATTTTCCGAGATACAGCTATGGGTTGTATTTGTATTTTGAAAATAACACAGCTTGGGTGTGTATTTCTATTATTATCCGGGATACAGCTAAGGGTTGTATTTGTATTTTTGAAAATAACACAGCTTGGGGGTGTATTTGTATTATTTTCCAAGATACAGCTGTGGTTTTTATTTGTATTTTTGAAAATAACAAAGCTTGGGGGTGTATTTGTATTATTTTCCGAGACACAGCTCAGGGTTGTATTTGTATTTTGGAAAATAACACAGCTTGAGGGTGTATTTGTATTATTTTACGAGATACAGCTATGGGTTGTATTTGTATTATTGAAAATAACACAGCTTGGGGGTGTATTTCTGTTATTATCCGAGATGCAGCTCAGAGTTTTATTTGTATTTTGGAAAATAACACAGCTTGTGGGTGTATTTGTATTATTTTCCGAGATACACCTAAGAGTTGTATTTGTATTTTTGAAAATAACACAGATTGGGGGTGTATTTGTATTATTTTCCAAGTTACAACTCAGGGATGTATTTGTATTTTTGAAAATAACACAGCTTGGGGGTGTATTTCTATTATTATCCGAGATACAGCTCACGGTTGTATTTGTGTTTTTGAAAATAACCCAGCTTGGGGTTGTGTTTGTATTATTTTCCAAGATACAGCTATGGGTTTTATTTGTATTTTTGAAAATAACACAGCTTGCTGCTGTATTTGTATTATTTTATGCGATACAGCTCAGGGTTGTATAGGTATTTTTGAAAATAACACAGCTTGGGGGTCTATTTGTGTTATTTTCCGTGATACAGCTAAGGGTTGTATTTGTATTACTGAAAATAACAGAGCTTTGGGGTGTATTTGTATTATTTTCCGAGATACAGCTCAGAGTTTTATTAGTATTTTGGAAAATAACACAGCTTGGGGGTGTATTTTTATTATTTTCCGAGATACAGCTAAGAGTTGTATTTGTATTTTTGACAATAACACAGCTTGGGGGTGCATTTGTATTATTTTCCGAGATACAGCTCAGGGTTGTATTTGTATTTTTGAAAATAACAGAGCTTGGGGGTGTATTTGTATTATTTTCCGATATACTGCTATGAGTTGTATTTGTATTTTTGAAAATAAGACAGCTTGGGTGTGTATTTGTATTATTTTCCGAGATACAGCTCAGGGTTGTATTTGTACTTTTGAAAATAACACAGCTTCGGGGTTTATTTGTATTATTTTCCGAGATACATCTAAGGTTTGTATTTGTATTAATGAAAATAACAGAGTTTTGAGGTGTATGTGTATTATTTTCCGACATACAGCTAAGGGTTGTACTTGTATTTTTGAAAATAACACAGCTTAAGGGTGTTTTTGTATTATTATCCGAGATACAGCTCAGGGTTGTATTTGTATTTTTGAAAATAACACAGCTTGGGGGTGTATTTGTATTATTTTCCGAGATACAGCTTTTGGTTTTATTTGTATTTTTGATAATAGCACAGATTGGGGTGTATTTGTATTATTTTCCAAGTTACAACTCAGGGATGTATTTGTATTTTTGAAAATAACACAGCTTGGGGGTGTATTTGAATTATTGTCCGAGATAGAGCTCAGGGTTGTATTTGTATTTTTGAAAATAACACAGCATGGGGGTGTATGTGTATTATTTTCCGAGATACAGATAAGGGTTGTATTTGTATTATTGAAAATAACAGAGCTTTGGGGTGTATTTGTATTAATTTCCGAGACTCAGCTAGGGGTTGTATTTGTATTTTTGAAAATAACACACCTTGGGGGTGTATTTCTATTATTTTCCGAGATACAGCTATGGGTTGTATTTCTATTTTTGAAAATAACACAGCTTGGGTGTGTATTTTTATTACTTTCCGAGATTCTGCTATGGGTTGTATTTGTATTTTGAAAATTACACAGCTTTGGGGTGTATTTGTATTATTTTCCGAGATACAGCTCATGGTTGTATTTGTATTTTTGAAAATAACACATCTTGGGGGTGTATTTGTATTATTTTCGAGATACAGCTAAGGGTTGTATATGTATTTTGGAAAATAACACAGCTTGGTAGTGTATTTTTATTATTTTCCGAGATACAGCTAAGAGTTGTATTTGAATTTTTGAAAATAAACGAGTTTGGGGGTGAATTTGTATTATTTTCCAAGATACAGCTAAGGGCTGTATTTGTATTTTTGAAAATACCACAGCTTGGTGGTGTATTTGTATTATTTTCCGAGATACAGCTGTGGGTTTTATTTGTATTTTTGAAAATAACAGAGCGTGTGGGTGTATCCGTAATTTTCTCCAAGATACAGTTAAGGGCTGTATTTGTATTTTTGAAAATAACACATCTTGGGGGTGTATTTGTATTATTTTTCTAGATACAGCTAATGGTTGTATTTGTATTTTTGAAAATAACACAGCTTGGGTGTGTTTTTGTATTATTTTATGAGATAAAGATAAGGTGTGTATTTTTATTTTAGAAAATAACCCAGCTTGGGTGTGTATTTGTATTATTTTCCGAGATACAGCTAAGGTTTGTATTTGTATTTTTGAAAATAACACACCTTGGGGGTGTATTTGTATTATTTTCGAGATACAGCTCAGGGTTGTATTTGTATTTTGGAAAATAACACAGCTTGTGGGTGTATTTTTATTATTTTCTGAGATACAGCTAAGGGTTGTATTTGTATTATTGAAAATAACAGAGTTTGGGGGTGTATTTGTATTATTTTCCGAGATACAGCTAAGGGTTGTATTTGTATTTTTGAAAATAACACAGCTTGAGTGTGAATTTGTATTATTTTCCGAGATACAGCTAAGGGTTTTATTTGTATTTTTGAAAATAACACAGCTTGGGGGTGTATTTGTATTATTTTCCGAGATACAGCTAAAGGTTGTATTTGTATTTTTGAAAATAACACAGCTTTGGGGTGTATTTGTATTATTTTCCGAGATACTGCTATGGGTTGTATTTTATTTTTGAAAATAACACAGGTGGTGGGTTTATTTGTATTATTTTCGGAGGTACAGCTAAGGGTTGTATTTGAAAATTACGCAACTTGGGGGTGTACTTGTATTATTTTCCGAGATACAGCTATGGGTTGTATTTGTATTTTTGAAAATAACACAGCTTGGGCGTGTATTTTTATTATTTTCTGAGATTCTGCTATGGGTTGTATTTGTATTTTTGAAAATAACACAGCTTGGGCGTGTATATGTATTATTTTCCGAGATACAGCTAAGGGTTGTATTTGTATTTTTGAAAATAGCACAGCTTTGGCGTGTGTTTGTATTATTTTCCGAGATTCTGCTATGGGTTGTATTTGTATTTTTGAAAATAACACAGCTTGGGGTTGTATTTGTATTATTTTCCGAGATACAGCTCATGGTTGTATTTGTATTTTCGAAAATAACACACCTTGGGGGTGTATTTTTATTATTTTCGAGATACAGCTCAGGGTTGTATTTGTATTTTGGAAAATAACACAGCTTAGGGTGTATTTTTATTATTTTCCGAGATACAGCTAAGGGTTGTATTTGAATTTTTGAAAATAAACGAGTTTGGGGGTGTATTTGTATTATTTTCCAAGATACAGCTAAGGGCTGTATTTTTATTTTTGAAAATAACACAGCTTGGTGGTGTATTTGTATTATTTTCTGAAATACAGCTGTGGGTTTTATTTTTTATTTTTTAAAATAACAGAGCTTGTGGGTGTATCCATATTATTTTCCAAGATACAGTTAAGGGTTGTATTTGTATTTTTGAAAATAACACAGCTTGAGGGTGAATTTGTATTATTTTCCGAGATACAGCTGTGGGTTGTATTTGTATTTTTGAAAATAACACAGCTTGGGGGTGTTTTTGTATTATTTTCCGCGTTACAGCTCAGGGTTGTAATTGTGTTTTTGAAAATAACACAGCTTTGGGGTGTATTTGTATTATTTTCCGAGCTACAGCTAAGGATTGTATTTGCATTTTCGAAAATAACACAGCTTGGGGGTGTATTTGTATTATTTTCCGAAATACAGCTATGGGTTGTATTTGTATTTTGAAAATAACACAGCTTGGGTGTGTATTTCTATTATTATCCGAGATACAGCTCAGGGTTGTATTTGTATTTTGGAAAATAACACAACTTGGGGGTGTATTTGTATTATTTTCCAAGACACAGGTATGGGTTTTATTTGTATTTCTGAAAATAACACAGCTTGGGGGTGTATTTGTATTATTTTCCGATATACAGCTAAGGTTTGTATTTGTATTTTGGAAAATAACACAGCTTGGGGGTGTATTTGTATTATTTTCCGAGATAAAGCTATGGGTTTTATTTGTATTTTTGAAATACCACAGCTTAGGGGTGTATTTCTATTATTATTCGAGATACAGCTCAGAGTTTTATTTGTATTTTGGAAAATAACACAGCTTGGGGGTGTATTTGTATTATTTTCCGAGATACAGCTAAGGGTTGTATTTGTATTTTTGAAAATAACACAGCTTGGGGGTGTATTTCTATTATTTTCCGAGATACAGCTATGGATTTTATTTGTATTTTTGAAAATAACACAGCTTGGGCGTGTATTTGTAATATTTTCTGAGATTCTGCTATGGGTTGTATTTGTATTTTTGAAAATAACACAGCTTGGGGGTGTATTTGTGTTATTTTCCGAGATAGAGCTCATGGTTTATTTGTATTTTTGAAAATAACACACCTTGGGGGTGTATTTGTATTATTTTCGAGATACAGCTCAGGGTTGTATTTGTATTTTGGAAAATAACACAGCTTGGGGGTGTATTTTTATTATTTTCCAAGATACAGCTAAGGGTTGTATTTGAATTTTTGAAAATAAACGAGTTTGTGGGTGTATTCGTATTATTTTCCAAGATACAGCTAAGGGCTGTATTTGTATTTTTGAAAATAACATAGCTTTGTGGTGTATTTGTATTATTTTCAGAAATACAGCTGTGGGTTTTATTTGTATTTTTCAAAATAACAGAGCTGGTGGGTGTATCCGTATTATTTTCCAAGATACAGTCAAGGGTTTTATTTGTATTTTTGAAAATAACACATCTTGGGGGTGTATTTGTATTATTTTTCGAGATTCAGCTAAGGGTTGTATTTGTATTTCTGAAAATAACACAGCTTGGTGGTGTTTTTGTATTATTTTCCGAGATACAGCTAAGGTGTGTATTTCTATTTTTGAGAATAACACAGATTGGGGGTGTATTTGTATTATTTTCCGAGATACAGCTAAGGGTTTTATTTCTATTCTTGAAAATAACAGAGCTTGGGTGTGTATTTGTATTATTTTCCGAGATACAGCTCAGGGTTGTATTTGTATTTTTGAAAATAACACAGCTTTTGGGAGTATTTGTATTATTTTCCGAGATACAGCTAACGGTTGTATTTGTATTTTTGAAAATAACACAGCTTTGGGGTGTATTTGTATTATTTTCCGAGATACTGCTATGGGTTGTATTTGTATTTTTGAAAATAACACAGCTTGGGGGTGTATTTGTATTATTTTCCGAGATAGAGCTCAGGGTTGTATTTGTATTTTTGAAAATAACACAGCATGGGGGTGTATTTGTATTATTTTCCGAGATACAGATAAGGGATGTATTTGTATTATTGAAAATAACAGAGCGTTGGGGTGTATTTGTATTATTTTCCGAGACACAGCTAAGGGTTGTATTTGTATTTTTGAAAATAACACACCTTGGGGGTGTATTTCTATTATTTTCCGAGATACAGCTATGGGTTGTATTTCTATTTATGAAAATAACACAGCTTGGGCGGGTATTTTTATTACTTTCCGAGATTCTGCTATGGGTTGTATTTGTATTTTGAAAATTACACAGCTTGGGGGTGTATTTGTATCATTTTCGGAGATACAGCTCATGGTTGTATTTGTATTTTTGAAAATAACACATCTTGGGGGTGTATTTGTATTATTTTAGAGATACAGCTATGGGTTGTGTATGTATTTTGGAAAATAACACAGCTTGGTAGTGTATTTTTATTATTTTCCGAGATACAGCTAAGAGTTGTATTTGAATTTTTGAAAATAAACGAGTTTGGGGGTGAATTTGTATTATTTTCCAAGATACAGCTAAGGGCTGTATTTGTATTTTTGAAAATACCACAGCTTGGTGGTGTATTTGTATTATTTTCCGAGATACAGCTGTGGGTTTTATTTGTATTTTTGAAAATAACAGAGCGTGTGGGTGTATCCGTAATTTTCTCCAAGATACAGTTAAGGGTTGTATTTGTTTTTGAAAATAACACATCTTGGGTGTGTGTTTGTATTATTTTTCGAGATACAGCTAAGGGTTGTATTTGTATTTTTGAAAATAACACAGGTTGGGTGTGTTTTTGTATTATTTTATGAGATAAAGCTAAGGTGTTTATTTCTATTTTAGAAAATAACACAGATTGGGGGTGTATTTGTATTCTTTTCCGAGATACAGCTAAGGGTTGTATTTGTATTTTTGAAAATAACAGAGCTTGGGGGTGTATTTGTATTATTTTCAGATATACTGCTATGGGTTGTATTTTTATTTTTGAAAATAAGACAGCTTGTGTGTGTATTTGTATTATTTTCCGAGATACAGCTCAGGGTTGTATTTGTACTTTTGAAAATAACACAGCTTCGGGGTGTATTTGTATTATTTTCCGAGATACATCTAAGGTTTTTATTTGTATTATTGAAAATAACAGAGCTTTGGGGTGTATTTGTATTATTTTCCGAGATACAGCTAAGGGTTGTACTTGTATTTTTGTAAATAACACAGCTTAAGGGTGTTTTTGTATTATTTTCCGAGATACAGCTTAGGGTTGTATTTGTATTTTTGAAAATAACACAGCTTGGGGGTGTATTTGTATTATTTTCCGAGATACAGCTTTTGGTTTTATTTGTATTTTTGATAATAACACAGATTGGGGGTGTATTTGTGTTATTTTCCAAGTTACAACTCAGGGATGTATTTGTATTTTTGAAAATAACACAGCTTGGGGGTGTATTTGTATTATTGTCCGAGATACAGCCAAGGATTTTAATTGTATTTTTGAAAATAACACAGCTTGGGGGTGTATTTGTATTATTTTCCGAGATACAGCTATGGGTTGTATTTTTATTTTTGAAAATACCACAGTTTGGGGGTGTATTTCTATTATTATTCGAGATGCAGCTCAGAGTTTTATTTGTATTTTGGAAAATAACCCAGCTTGGGGGTGTATTTGTATTATTTTCCGAGATACAGCTAAGAGTTGTATTTGTGTTTTTGAAAATAACACAGCTTGCGTGTGTATTTGTATTATTTTCCGAGATACAACTATTGGTTGTATTTGTATTTTTGAAAATAACACAGCTTGGGGGTGTATTTCTATTATTATCCGAGATAGAGCTCTGGGTTGTATTTGTATTTTTGAAAATACCACAGCTTGGGGTTGTGTTTGTATTATTTTCCAAAATACAGCTATGGGTTTTATTTGTATTTTTGGAAATAACACAGCTTGGGGGTGTATTTGTTTTATTTTCCGAGATACAGCTAAGGGTTGTATTTGTATTTTTGAAAATAACACAGCTTTGGGGTGTATTTGTATTATTTTCTGAGGCACTGCTCTGGGTTGTATTTGTATTTTTGAAAATAACACAGCTTTGGGGTGTATTTGTATTATTTTCCGAGATACAGCTCAGGGTTGTATTTGTATTTTTGAAAATAACACAGCTTGGTGGTGTATTTGTATTATTTTCCGAGATACAGCTAAGGGTTGTATTTGTATTATTGAAAATAACAGAGCTTTGGGGTGTATTTGTATTATTTTCCGAGATACAGCTACGGGTTGTATTTGTATTTTTGAAAATAACACAGCTTTTGGGTGTATTTGTATTATTTTCCGAGATACAGCTAACGGTTGTATTTGTATTTTTGAAAATAACACAGCTTTGGGGTGTATTTGTATTATTTTCCGAGATACTGCTATGGGTTGTATTTGTATTTTTGAAAATAACAGAGCTTGGGGTTGTATTTGTATTATTTTCCGATATACTGCTATGACTTGTATTTGTATTTTTGAAAATAAGACAGCTTGGGTGTGTATTTGTATTATTTTCCGAGATACAGCTCAGGGTTGTATTTGTATTTTTGAAAATAACACAGCTTTTGGGAGTATTTGTATTATTTTCCGAGATACAGCTAACGGTTGTATTTGTATTTTTGAAAATAACACAGCTTTGGGGTGTATTTGTATTATTTTCCGAGATACTGCTATGGGTTGTATTTGTATTTTTGAAAATAACACAGCTTGGGGGTGTATTTGTATTATTTTCCGAGATAGAGCTCAGGGTTGTATTTGTATTTTTGAAAATAACACAGCATGGGGGTGTATTTGTATTATTTTCCGAGATACAGATAAGGGATGTATTTGTATTATTGAAAATAACAGAGCGTTGGGGTGTATTTGTATTATTTTCCGAGACACAGCTAAGGGTTGTATTTGTATTTTTGAAAATAACACACCTTGGGGGTGTATTTCTATTATTTTCCGAGATACAGCTATGGGTTGTATTTCTATTTATGAAAATAACACAGCTTGGGCGGGTATTTTTATTACTTTCCGAGATTCTGCTATGGGTTGTATTTGTATTTTGAAAATTACACAGCTTGGGGGTGTATTTGTATCATTTTCGGAGATACAGCTCATGGTTGTATTTGTATTTTTGAAAATAACACATCTTGGGGGTGTATTTGTATTATTTTAGAGATACAGCTATGGGTTGTGTATGTATTTTGGAAAATAACACAGCTTGGTAGTGTATTTTTATTATTTTCCGAGATACAGCTAAGAGTTGTATTTGAATTTTTGAAAATAAACGAGTTTGGGGGTGAATTTGTATTATTTTCCAAGATACAGCTAAGGGCTGTATTTGTATTTTTGAAAATACCACAGCTTGGTGGTGTATTTGTATTATTTTCCGAGATACAGCTGTGGGTTTTATTTGTATTTTTGAAAATAACAGAGCGTGTGGGTGTATCCGTAATTTTCTCCAAGATACAGTTAAGGGTTGTATTTGTTTTTGAAAATAACACATCTTGGGTGTGTGTTTGTATTATTTTTCGAGATACAGCTAAGGGTTGTATTTGTATTTTTGAAAATAACACAGGTTGGGTGTGTTTTTGTATTATTTTATGAGATAAAGCTAAGGTGTTTATTTCTATTTTAGAAAATAACACAGATTGGGGGTGTATTTGTATTCTTTTCCGAGATACAGCTAAGGGTTGTATTTGTATTTTTGAAAATAACAGAGCTTGGGGGTGTATTTGTATTATTTTCAGATATACTGCTATGGGTTGTATTTTTATTTTTGAAAATAAGACAGCTTGTGTGTGTATTTGTATTATTTTCCGAGATACAGCTCAGGGTTGTATTTGTACTTTTGAAAATAACACAGCTTCGGGGTGTATTTGTATTATTTTCCGAGATACATCTAAGGTTTTTATTTGTATTATTGAAAATAACAGAGCTTTGGGGTGTATTTGTATTATTTTCCGAGATACAGCTAAGGGTTGTACTTGTATTTTTGTAAATAACACAGCTTAAGGGTGTTTTTGTATTATTTTCCGAGATACAGCTTAGGGTTGTATTTGTATTTTTGAAAATAACACAGCTTGGGGGTGTATTTGTATTATTTTCCGAGATACAGCTTTTGGTTTTATTTGTATTTTTGATAATAACACAGATTGGGGGTGTATTTGTGTTATTTTCCAAGTTACAACTCAGGGATGTATTTGTATTTTTGAAAATAACACAGCTTGGGGGTGTATTTGTATTATTGTCCGAGATACAGCCAAGGATTTTAATTGTATTTTTGAAAATAACACAGCTTGGGGGTGTATTTGTATTATTTTCCGAGATACAGCTATGGGTTGTATTTTTATTTTTGAAAATACCACAGTTTGGGGGTGTATTTCTATTATTATTCGAGATGCAGCTCAGAGTTTTATTTGTATTTTGGAAAATAACCCAGCTTGGGGGTGTATTTGTATTATTTTCCGAGATACAGCTAAGAGTTGTATTTGTGTTTTTGAAAATAACACAGCTTGCGTGTGTATTTGTATTATTTTCCGAGATACAACTATTGGTTGTATTTGTATTTTTGAAAATAACACAGCTTGGGGGTGTATTTCTATTATTATCCGAGATAGAGCTCTGGGTTGTATTTGTATTTTTGAAAATACCACAGCTTGGGGTTGTGTTTGTATTATTTTCCAAAATACAGCTATGGGTTTTATTTGTATTTTTGGAAATAACACAGCTTGGGGGTGTATTTGTTTTATTTTCCGAGATACAGCTAAGGGTTGTATTTGTATTTTTGAAAATAACACAGCTTTGGGGTGTATTTGTATTATTTTCTGAGGCACTGCTCTGGGTTGTATTTGTATTTTTGAAAATAACACAGCTTTGGGGTGTATTTGTATTATTTTCCGAGATACAGCTCAGGGTTGTATTTGTATTTTTGAAAATAACACAGCTTGGTGGTGTATTTGTATTATTTTCCGAGATACAGCTAAGGGTTGTATTTGTATTATTGAAAATAACAGAGCTTTGGGGTGTATTTGTATTATTTTCCGAGATACAGCTACGGGTTGTATTTGTATTTTTGAAAATAACACAGCTTTTGGGTGTATTTGTATTATTTTCCGAGATACAGCTAACGGTTGTATTTGTATTTTTGAAAATAACACAGCTTTGGGGTGTATTTGTATTATTTTCCGAGATACTGCTATGGGTTGTATTTGTATTTTTGAAAATAACAGAGCTTGGGGTTGTATTTGTATTATTTTCCGATATACTGCTATGACTTGTATTTGTATTTTTGAAAATAAGACAGCTTGGGTGTGTATTTGTATTATTTTCCGAGATACAGCTCAGGGTTGTATTTGTACTTTTGAAAATAACACAGCTTCGGGGTGTATTTGTATTATTTTCCGAGATACATCTAAGGTTTGTATTTGTATTATTGAAAATAACAGAGCTTTGGGGTGTATGTGTATTATTTTCCGAGATACAGCTAAGGGTTGTACTTGTATTTTTGAAAATAACACAGCTTAAGGGTGTTTTTGTATTATTATCCGAGATACAGCTCAGGGTTGTATTTCTATTTTTGAAAATAACACATCTTGGGGGTGTATTTGTATTATTTTCGAGATACAGCTAAGGGTTGTATATGTATTTTGGAAAATAACACAGCTTGGTAGTGTATTTTTATTATTTTCCGAGATACAGCTAAGGGTTGTATTTGAATTTTTGAAAATAAACGAGTTTGGGGGTGAATTTGTATTATTTTCCAAGATACAGCTAAGGGCTGTATTTGTATTTTTGAAAATACCACAGCTTGGTGGTGTATTTGTATTATTTTCCGAGATACAGCTGTTGGTTTTATTTGTATTTTTGAAAATAACAGAGCGTGTGGGTGTATCCGTATTATTTTCCAAGATAGAGTTAAGGGTTGTATTTGTATTTTTGAAAATACCACAGCTTGGTGGTGTATTTGTATTATTTTTCGAGATACAGCTAAGGGTTGTATTTGTATTTTTGAAAATAACACAGCTAGGGTGTGTTTTTGTATTATTTTATGAGATAAAGCTAAGGTGTGTATTTCTATTTTAGAAAATATCACAGATTGGGGGTGTATTTGTATTATTTTCCGAGATACAGCTAAGGTTTGTATTTGTATTTTTGAAAATAACACAGCTTGGGGGTGTTTTTGTATTATTTTCCGAGTTACAGCTCAGGGTTGTATTTGTATTTCTGAAAATAAAACAGATTGTGGGTGTGTTTGTATTATTTTCCGTGATACAGCTAAGGATTGTATTTGTATTTTTGAAAATAACCCAGCTTGGGGGTGTATTTGTATTATTTTCCGAGATACAGCTATGGGTTGTATGTGTATTTTGAAAATAACACAGCTTGGGTGTGTATTACTATTATTATCCGGGATACAGCTAAGGGTTGTATTTGTATTTTTGAAAATAACACAGCTTTGGGGTGTATTTGTATTATTTTCCAAGATACAGCTGTGGTTTTTATTTGTATTTTTGAAAATAACAAAGCTTGGGGGTGTATTTGTATTATTTTCCGAGATAAGGCTCAGGGTTGTATTTGTATTTTGGAAAATAACACAGCTCGGGGGTGTCTTTGTATTGTTTTCCGAGATACAGCTAAGGGTTGTATTTGTATTTTGGAAAATACCACAGCTTGAGGGTGTATTTGTATTATTTTACGAGATACAGCTATGGGTTGTATTTGTATTATTGAAAATAACACAGCTTGGGGGTGTATTTCTGTTATTATCCGAGATGCAGCTCAGAGTTTTATTTGTATTTTGGAAAATAACACAGCTTGTGGGTGTATTTGTATTATTTTCCGAGATACACCTAAGAGTTGTATTTGTATTTTTGAAAATAACACAGATTGGGGGTGTATTTGTATTATTTTCCAAGTTACAACTCAGGGATGTATTTGTATTTTTGAAAATAACACAGCTTGGGGGTGTATTTCTATTATTATCCCAGATACAGCTCAGGGTTGTATTTGTGTTTTTGAAAATAACCCAGCTTGGGGTTGTGTTTGTATTATTTTCCAAGATACAGCTATGGGTTTTATTTGTATTTTTGAAAATAACACAGCTTGCTGGTGTATTTGTATTATTTTCCGCGATACAGCTCAGGGTTGTACAGGTATTTTTGAAAATAACACAGCTTGGGGGTGTATTTGTATTATTTTCCGTGATACAGCTAAGGGTTGTATTTGTATTACTGAAAATAACAGAGCTTTGGGGTGTATTTGTATTATTTTCCGAGATACAGCTCAGAGTTTTATTAGTATTTTGGAAAATAACACAGCTTGGGGGTGTATTTGTATTATTTTCCGAGATACAGCTAAGCGTTGTATTTGTATTTTTGAAAATAACACAGCTTGGGTGTGCATTTGTATTATTTTCCGAGATACAGCTCAGGGTTGTATTTGTATTTTTGAAAATAACAGAGCTTGGGGGTGTATTTGTATTATTTTCCGAGATACAGCTCAGGGTTGTATTTGTACTTTTGAAAATAACACAGCTTCGGGGTGTATTTGTATTATTTTCCGAGATACAGCTAAGCGTTGTATTTGTATTTTTGAAAATAACACAGCTTGGGTGTGCATTTGTATTATTTTCCGAGATACAGCTCAGGGTTGTATTTGTATTTTTGAAAATAACAGAGCTTGGGGGTGTATTTGTATTATTTTCCGATATACTGCTATGAGTTGTATTTGTATTCTTGAAAATAAGACAGCTTGGGTGTGTATTTGTTTTATTTTCCGAGATACAGCTAAGGGTTGTATTTGTATTTTTGAAAATAACACAGCTTTGGGGTGTATTTGTATTATTTTCCGAGATACAGCTCAGGGTTGTATTTGTACTTTTGAAAATAACACAGCTTCGGGGTGTATTTGTATTATTTTCCGAGATACATCTAAGGTTTGTATTTGTATTATTGAAAATAACAGAGCTTTGGGGTGTATGTGTATTATTTTCCGAGATACAGCTAAGGGTTGTACTTGTATTTTTGAAAATAACACAGCTTAAGGGTGTTTTTGTTTTATTATCCGAGATACAGCTCAGGGTTGTATTTGTATTTTTGAAAATAACACAGCTTGGGGGTGTATTTGTATTATTTTCCGAGATACAGCTTTTGGTTTTATTTGTATTTTTGATAATAACACAGATTGGGGGTGTATTTGTATTATTTTCCAAGTTACAACTCAGGGATGTATTTGTATTTTTGAAAATAACACAGCTTGGGGGTGTATTTGTATTATTGTCCGAGATACAGCCAAGGATTGTAATTGTATTTTTGAAAATAACACAGCTTGGGGGTGTATTTGTATTATTTTCCGAGATACAGCTATGGGTTGTATTTTTATTTTTGAAAATACCACAGCTTGGGGGTGTATTTCTATTATTATTCGAGATACAGCTCAGAGTTTTATTTGTATTTTGGAAAATAACCCAGCTTGGGGGTGTATTTGTATTATATTCCGAGATACAGCTAAGAGTTTTATTTGTGTTTTTGAAAATAACACAGCTTGCGTGTGTATTTGTATTATTTTCCGAGATACAGCTATTGGTTGTATTTGTATTTTTGAAAATAACACAGCTTGGGGGTGTATTTCTATTATTATCCGAGATAGAGCTCTGGGTTGTATTTGTATTTTTGAAAATAACACAGCTTGGGGTTGTGTTTGTATTATTTTCCAAGATACAGCTATGGGTTTTATTTGTATTTTTGAAAATAACACAGCTTGGGGGTGTATTTGTTTTATTTTCCGAGATACAGCTAAGGGTTGTATTTGTATTTTTGAAAATAACACAGCTTTGGGGTGTATTTGTATTATTTTCCGAGACACTGCTCTGGGTTGTATTTGTATTTTTGAAAATAACACAGCTTTGGGGTATATTTGTATTATTTTCCGAGATACAGCTCAGGGTTGTATTTGTATTTTTGAAAATAACACAGCTTGGTGGTGTATTTGTATTATTTTCCGAGATAGAGCTATGGGTTGTATTTGTATTATTGAAAATAACAGAGCTTTGGGGTGTATTTGTATTATTTTCCGAGATACAGCTATGGGTTGTATTTGTGTTTTTGAAAATAACACAGCTTTTGGGTGTATTTGTATTATTTTCCGAGATACAGCTAACGGTTGTATTTGTATTTTTGAAAATAACACAGCTTTGGGGTGTATTTGTATTATTTTCCGAGATACTGCTATGGGTTGTATTTGTATTTTTGAAAATAACACAGCTTGGGGGTGTATTTGTATTATTTTCCGAGATAGAGCTCAGGGTTGTATTTGTATTTTTGAAAATAACACAGCATGGGGGTGTATTTGTATTATTTTCTGAGATAAAGATAAGGGTTGTATTTGTATTATTGAAAATATCAGAGATTTGGGGTGTATGTGTATTATTTTCCGAGACACAGCTAAGGGTTGTATTTGTATTTTTGAAAATAACACACCTTGGGGGTGTATTTCTATTATTTTCCGAGATAGAGCTATGGGTTGTATTTCTATTTTTGAAAATAACACAGCTTGGGCGTGTATTTTTATTACTTTCCGAGATTCTGCTATGGGTTGTATTTGTATTTTGAAAATTACACAGCTTGGGGGTGTATTTGTATTATTTTCCGAGATACAGCTCATGGTTGTATTTGTATTTTTGAAAATAACACATCTTGTGGGTGTACTTGTATTATTTTCGAGATACAGCTAAGGGTTTTGTATGTATTTTGGAAAATAACACAGCTTGGTAGTGTATTTTTATTATTTTCCGAGATACAGCTAAGAGTTGTATTTGAATTTTTGAAAATAAACGAGTTTGGGGGTGAATTTGTATTATTTTCCAAGATACAGCTAAGGGCTGTATTTGTATTTTTGAAAATACCACAGCTTGGTGGTGTATTTGTATTATTTTCCGAGATACAGCTGTGGGTTTTATTTGTATTTTTGAAAATAACAGAGCGTGTGGGTGTATCCGTAATTTTCTCCAAGATACAGTTAAGGGTTGTATTTGTATTTTTGAAAATAACACATCTTGGGGGTGTATTTGTATTATTTTTCGAGATACAGCTAAGGGTTGTATTTGTATTTTTGAAAATAACACAGCTTGGGTGTGTTTTTGCATTATTTTATGAGATAAAGCTAAGGTGTGTATTTCTATTTTAGAAAATAAGCCAGCTTGGGGGTGTATTTGTATTATTTTCCGAGATACAGCTAAGAGTTGTATTTGTGTTTTTGAAAATAACAAAGCTTGCGTGTGTATTTGTATTATTTTCCGAGATACAGCTATTGGTTTTATTTGTATTTTTGAAAATAACACAGCTTGGGGGTGTATTTCTATTATTATCCGAGATAGAGCTCTGGGTTGTATTTGTATTTTTGAAAATAACACAGCTTGGGGGTGTATTTGTTTTATTTTCCGAGATACAGCTAAGGGTTGTATTTGTATTTTTGAAAATAACAGAGCTTTGGGGTGTATTTGTATTATTTTCCGAGATACAGCTATTGGTTGTATTAGTATTTTTGAAAATAACACAGCTTGGAGGTGTATTTCTATTATTATCCGAGATAGAGCTCTGGGTTGTATTTGTATTTTTGAAAATAACACAGCTTGGGGGTGTATTTGTTTTATTTTCCGAGATACAGCTAAGGGTTGTATTTGTATTATTGAAAATAACAGAGCTTTGGGGTGTATTTGTATTATTTTCCGAGATACAGCTATGGGTTGTATTTGTATTTTTGAAAATAACACAGCTTTTGGGAGTATTTGTATTATTTTCCGAGATACAGCTAACGGTTGTGTTTGTATTTTTGAAAATAACACAGCTTTGGGGTGTATTTGTATTATTTTCCGAGATACTGCTATGGGTTGTATTTGTATTTTTGAAAATACCACAGCTTGGTGGTGTATTTGTATTATTTTCCGAGATACAGCTGTGGGTTTTATTTGTATTTTTGAAAATAACAGAGCGTGTGGGTGTATCCGTACTATTTTCCAAGATACAGTTAAGGGTTGTATTTCTATTTTTGAAAATAACACATCTTGGGGGTGTATTTGTATTATTTTTCGAGATACAGCTAAGGGTTGTATTTGCATTTTTGAAAATAACACAGCTTGGGTGTGTTTTTGTATTATTTTATGAGATAAAGCTAAGGTGTGTATTTCTATTTTAGAAAATATCACAGATTGGGGGTGTATTTGTATTATTTTCCGAGATACAGCTAAGGGTTGTATTTGTATTATTGAAAATAACAGAGCTTGGGGGTGTATTTGTACTGTTTTCCGAGTTACAGCTCAGGGTTTTATTTGTATTTCTGAAAATAAAACAGATTGTGGGTGTGTTTGTATTATTTTCCGTGATACAGCTAAGGATTGTATTTGTATTTTTGAAAATAACCCAGCTTGGGGGTGTATTTGTATTATTTTCCGAGATACAGCTATGGGTTGTATTTGTATTTTGAAAATAACACAGCTTGGGTGTGTATTTCTATTATTATCCGGGATACAGCTCAGGGTTGTATTTGTATTTTTGAAAATAACACAGCTTGGGGGTGTATTTGTATTATTTTCCAAGATACAGCTGTGGTTTTTATTTGTATTTTTGAAAATAACAAAGCTTGGGGGTGTATTTGTATTATTTTCCGAGACACAGCTCAGGGCTGTATTTGTATTTTGGAAAATAACACAGCTCGGGGGTGTATTTGTATTGTTTTCCGAGATACAGCTAAGGGTTGTATTTGTATTTTGGAAAATAACACAGCTTGCGGGTGTATTTGTATTATTTTACGAGATACAGCTATGGGTTGTATTTGTATTATTGAAAATAACACAGCTTGGGGGTGTATTTCTGTTATTATCCGAGATGCAGCTCAGAGTTTTATTTGTATTTTGGAAAATAACACAGCTTGTGGGTGTATTTGTATTATTTTCCGAGATACACCTAAGAGTTGTATTTGTATTTTTGAAAATAACACAGATTGGGGGTGTATTTGTATTATTTTCCAAGTTACAACTCAGGGATGTATTTGTATTTTTGAAAATAACACAGCTTGGGGGTGTATTTCTATTATTATCCGAGATACAGCTCACGGTTGTATTTGTGTTTTTGAAAATAACCCAGCTTGGGGTTGTGTTTGTATTATTTTCCAAGATACAGCTATGGGTTTTATTTGTATTTTTGAAAATAACACAGCTTGCTGCTGTATTTGTATTATTTTCCGCGATACAGCTCAGGGTTGTATAGGTATTTTTGAAAATAACTCAGCTTGGGGGTCTATTTGTGTTATTTTCCGTGATACAGCTAAGGGTTGTATTTGTATTACTGAAAATAACAGAGCTTTGGGGTGTATTTGTATTATTTTCCGAGATACAGATCAGAGTTTTATTAGTATTTTGGAAAATAACACAGCTTGGGGGTGTATTTTTATTATTTTCCGATATACAGCTAAGAGTTGTATTTGTATTTTTGACAATAACACAGCTTGGGGGTGCATTTGTATTATTTTCCGAGATACAGCTCAGGGTTGTATTTGTATTTTTGAAAATAACAGAGCTTGGGGGTGTATTTGTATTATTTTCCGATATACTGCTATGAGTTGTATTTGTATTTTTGAAAATAAGACAGCTTGGGTGTGTATTTGTATTATTTTCCGAGATACAGCTCAGGGTTGTATTTGTACTTTTGAAAATAACACAGCTTCGGGGTTTATTTGTATTATTTTCCGAGATACATCTAAGGTTTGTATTTGAATTAATGAAAATAACAGAGCTTTGAGGTGTATGTGTATTATTTTCCGACATACAGCTAAGGGTTGTACTTGTATTTTTGAAAATAACACAGCTTAAGGGTGTTTTTGTATTATTATCCGAGATACAGCTCAGGGTTGTATTTGTATTTTTGAAAATAACACAGCTTGGGGGTGTATTTGTATTATTTTCCGAGATACAGCTTTTGGTTTTATTTGTATTTTTGATAATAGCACAGATTGGGGTGTATTTGTATTATTTTCCAAGTTACAACTCAGGGATGTATTTGTATTTTTGAAAATAACACAGCTTGGGGGTGTATTTGAATTATTGTCCGAGATAGAGCTCAGGGTTGTATTTGTATTTTTGAAAATAACACAGCATGGGGGTGTATTTGTATTATTTTCCGAGATACAGATAAGGGTTGTATTTGTATTATTGAAAATAACAGAGCTTTGGGGTGTATTTGTATTAATTTCCGAGACTCAGCTAGGGGTTGTATTTGTATTTTTGAAAATAACACACCTTGGGGGTGTATTTCTATTATTTTCCGAGATACAGCTATGGGTTGTATTTCTATTTTTGAAAATAACACAGCTTGGGTGTGTATTTTTATTACTTTCCGAGATTCTGCTATGGGTTGTATTTGTATTTTGAAAATTACACAGCTTGGGGGTGTATTTGTATTATTTTCCGAGATACAGCTCATGGTTGTATTTGTATTTTTGAAAATAACACATCTTGGGGGTGTATTTGTATTATTTTCGAGATACAGCTAAGGGTTGTATATGTATTTTGGAAAATAACACAGCTTGGTAGTGTATTTTTATTATTTTCCGAGATACAGCTAAGAGTTGTATTTGAATTTTTGAAAATAAACGAGTTTGGGGGTGAATTTGTATTATTTTCCAAGATACAGCTAAGGGCTGTATTTGTATTTTTGAAAATACCACAGCTTGGTGGTGTATTTGTATTATTTTCCGAGATACAGCTGTGGGTTTTATTTGTATTTTTGAAAATAACAGAGCGTGTGGGTGTATCCGTAATTTTCTCCAAGATACAGTTAAGGGCTGTATTTGTATTTTTGAAAATAACACATCTTGGGGGTGTATTTGTATTATTTTTCTAGATACAGCTAATGGTTGTATTTGTATTTTTGAAAATAACACAGCTTGGGTGTGTTTTTGTATTATTTTATGAGATAAAGATAAGGTGTGTATTTTTATTTTAGAAAATAACCCAGCTTGGGTGTGTATTTGTATTATTTTCCGAGATACAGCTAAGGTTTGTATTTGTATTTTTGAAAATAACACACCTTGGGGGTGTATTTGTATTATTTTCGAGATACAGCTCAGGGTTGTATTTGTATTTTGGAAAATAACACAGCTTGTGGGTGTATTTTTATTATTTTCTGAGATACAGCTAAGGGTTGTATTTGTATTATTGAAAATAACAGAGTTTGGGGGTGTATTTGTATTATTTTCCGAGATACAGCTAAGGGTTGTATTTGTATTTTTGAAAATAACACAGCTTGAGTGTGAATTTGTATTATTTTCCGAGATACAGCTAAGGGTTTTATTTGTATTTTTGAAAATAACACAGCTTGGGGGTGTATTTGTATTATTTTCCGAGATACAGCTAAAGGTTGTATTTGTATTTTTGAAAATAACACAGCTTTGGGGTGTATTTGTATTATTTTCCAAGTTACAACTCAGGGATGTATTTGTATTTTTGAAAATAACACAGATTGGAGGTGTATTTGTATTATTTTCCAAGTTACAACTCAGGGATGTATTTGTATTTTTGAAAATAACACAGCTTGGGGGTGTATTTGTATTATTGTCCGAGATACAGCCAAGGATTGTAATTGTATTTTTGAAAATAACACAGCTTGGGGGTGTATTTGTATTATTTTCCGAGATACAGCTATGGGTTGTATTTTTATTTTTGAAAATACCACAGCTTGGGGGTGTATTTCTATTATTATTCGAGATACAGCTCAGAGTTTTATTTGTATTTTGGAAAATAACCCAGCTTGGGGGTGTATTTGTATTATATTCCGAGATACAGCTAAGAGTTTTATTTGTGTTTTTGAAAATAACACAGCTTGCGTGTGTATTTGTATTATTTTCCGAGATACAGCTATTGGTTGTATTTGTATTTTTGAAAATAACACAGCTTGGGGGTGTATTTCTATTATTATCCGAGATAGAGCTCTGGGTTGTATTTGTATTTTTGAAAATAACACAGCTTGGGGTTGTGTTTGTATTATTTTCCAAGATACAGCTATGGGTTTTATTTGTATTTTTGAAAATAACACAGCTTGGGGGTGTATTTGTTTTATTTTCTGAGACACTGCTCTGGGTTGTATTTGTATTTTTGAAAATAACACAGCTTTTGGGTATATTTGTATTATTTTCCGAGATACAGCTCAGGGTTGTATTTGTATTTTTGAAAATAACACAGCTTGGTGGTGTATTTGTATTATTTTCCGAGATAGAGCTATGGGTTGTATTTGTATTATTGAAAATAACAGAGCTTTGGGGTGTATTTGTATTATTTTCCGAGATACAGCTATGGGTTGTATTTGTGTTTTTGAAAATAACACAGCTTTTGGGTGTATTTGTATTATTTTCCGAGATACAGCTAACGGTTGTATTTGTATTTTTGAAAATAACACAGCTTTGGGGTGTATTTGTATTATTTTCCGAGATACTGCTATGGGTTGTATTTGTATTTTTGAAAATAACACAGCTTGGGGGTGTATTTGTATTATTTTCCGAGATAGAGCTCAGGGTTGTATTTGTATTTTTGAAAATAACACAGCATGGGGGTGTATTTGTATTATTTTCTGAGATAAAGATAAGGGTTGTATTTGTATTATTGAAAATATCAGAGATTTGGGGTGTATGTGTATTATTTTCCGAGACACAGCTAAGGGTTGTATTTGTATTTTTGAAAATAACACACCTTGGGGGTGTATTTCTATTATTTTCCGAGATAGAGCTATGGGTTGTATTTCTATTTTTGAAAATAACACAGCTTGGGCGTGTATTTTTATTACTTTCCGAGATTCTGCTATGGGTTGTATTTGTATTTTGAAAATTACACAGCTTGGGGGTGTATTTGTATTATTTTCCGAGATACAGCTCATGGTTGTATTTGTATTTTTGAAAATAACACATCTTGTGGGTGTACTTGTATTATTTTCGAGATACAGCTAAGGGTTTTGTATGTATTTTGGAAAATAACACAGCTTGGTAGTGTATTTTTATTATTTTCCGAGATACAGCTAAGAGTTGTATTTGAATTTTTGAAAATAAACGAGTTTGGGGGTGAATTTGTATTATTTTCCAAGATACAGCTAAGGGCTGTATTTGTATTTTTGAAAATACCACAGCTTGGTGGTGTATTTGTATTATTTTCCGAGATACAGCTGTGGGTTTTATTTGTATTTTTGAAAATAACAGAGCGTGTGGGTGTATCCGTAATTTTCTCCAAGATACAGTTAAGGGTTGTATTTGTATTTTTGAAAATAACACATCTTGGGGGTGTATTTGTATTATTTTTCGAGATACAGCTAAGGGTTGTATTTGTATTTTTGAAAATAACACAGCTTGGGTGTGTTTTTGCATTATTTTATGAGATAAAGCTAAGGTGTGTATTTCTATTTTAGAAAATAAGCCAGCTTGGGGGTGTATTTGTATTATTTTCCGAGATACAGCTAAGAGTTGTATTTGTGTTTTTGAAAATAACAAAGCTTGCGTGTGTATTTGTATTATTTTCCGAGATACAGCTATTGGTTTTATTTGTATTTTTGAAAATAACACAGCTTGGGGGTGTATTTCTATTATTATCCGAGATAGAGCTCTGGGTTGTATTTGTATTTTTGAAAATAACACAGCTTGGGGGTGTATTTGTTTTATTTTCCGAGATACAGCTAAGGGTTGTATTTGTATTTTTGAAAATAACAGAGCTTTGGGGTGTATTTGTATCATTTTCCGAGATACAGCTATTGGTTGTATTAGTATTTTTGAAAATAACACAGCTTGGAGGTGTATTTCTATTATTATCCGAGATAGAGCTCTGGGTTGTATTTGTATTTTTGAAAATAACACAGCTTGGGGGTGTATTTGTTTTATTTTCCGAGATACAGCTAAGGGTTGTATTTGTATTATTGAAAATAACAGAGCTTTGGGGTGTATTTGTATTATTTTCCGAGATACAGCTATGGGTTGTATTTGTATTTTTGAAAATAACACAGCTTTTTGGAGTATTTGTATTATTTTCCGAGATACAGCTAACGGTTGTGTTTGTATTTTTGAAAATAACACAGCTTTGGGGTGTATTTGTATTATTTTCCGAGATACTGCTATGGGTTGTATTTGTATTTTTGAAAATACCACAGCTTGGTGGTGTATTTGTATTATTTTCCGAGATACAGCTGTGGGTTTTATTTGTATTTTTGAAAATAACAGAGCGTGTGGGTGTATCCGTACTATTTTCCAAGATACAGTTAAGGGTTGTATTTCTATTTTTGAAAATAACACATCTTGGGGGTGTATTTGTATTATTTTTCGAGATACACCTAAGGGTTGTATTTGCATTTTTGAAAATAACACAGCTTGGGTGTGTTTTTGTATTATTTTATGAGATAAAGCTAAGGTGTGTATTTCTATTTTAGAAAATATCACAGATTGGGGGTGTATTTGTATTATTTTCCGAGATACAGCTAAGGGTTGTATTTGTATTATTGAAAATAACAGAGCTTGGGGGTGTATTTGTACTGTTTTCCGAGTTACAGCTCAGGGTTTTATTTGTATTTCTGAAAATAAAACAGATTGTGGGTGTGTTTGTATTATTTTCCGTGATACAGCTAAGGATTGTATTTGTATTTTTGAAAATAACCCAGCTTGGGGGTGTATTTGTATTATTTTCCGAGATACAGCTATGGGTTGTATTTGTATTTTGAAAATAACACAGCTTGGGTGTGTATTTCTATTATTATCCGGGATACAGCTCAGGGTTGTATTTGTATTTTTGAAAATAACACAGCTTGGGGGTGTATTTGTATTATTTTCCAAGATACAGCTGTGGTTTTTATTTGTATTTTTGAAAATAACAAAGCTTGGGGGTGTATTTGTATTATTTTCCGAGACACAGCTCAGGGTTGTATTTGTATTTTGGAAAATAACACAGCTCGGGGGTGTATTTGTATTGTTTTCCGAGATACAGCTAAGGGTTGTATTTGTATTTTGGAAAATAACACAGCTTGAGGGTGTATTTGTATTATTTTACGAGATACAGCTATGGGTTGTATTTGTATTATTGAAAATAACACAGCTTGGGGGTGTATTTCTGTTATTATCCGAGATGCAGCTCAGAGTTTTATTTGTATTTTGGAAAATAACACAGCTTGTGGGTGTATTTGTATTATTTTCCGAGATACACCTAAGAGTTGTATTTGTATTTTTGAAAATAACACAGATTGGGGGTGTATTTGTATTATTTTCCAAGTTACAACTCAGGGATGTATTTGTATTTTTGAAAATAACACAGCTTGGGGGTGTATTTCTATTATTATCCCAGATACAGCTCAGGGTTGTATTTGTGTTTTTGAAAATAACCCAGCTTGGGGTTGTGTTTGTATTATTTTCCAAGATACAGCTATGGGTTTTATTTGTATTTTTGAAAATAACACAGCTTGCTGGTGTATTTGTATTATTTTCCGCGATACAGCTCAGGGTTGTACAGGTATTTTTGAAAATAACACAGCTTGGGGGTGTATTTGTATTATTTTCCGTGATACAGCTAAGGGTTGTATTTGTATTACTGAAAATAACAGAGCTTTGGGGTGTATTTGTATTATTTTCCGAGATACAGCTCAGAGTTTTATTAGTATTTTGGAAAATAACACAGCTTGGGGGTGTATTTGTATTATTTTCCGAGATACAGCTAAGCGTTGTATTTGTATTTTTGAAAATAACACAGCTTGGGTGTGCATTTGTATTATTTTCCGAGATACAGCTCAGGGTTGTATTTGTATTTTTGAAAATAACAGAGCTTGGGGGTGTATTTGTATTATTTTCCGATATACTGCTATGAGTTGTATTTGTATTTTTGAAAATAAGACAGCTTGGGTGTGTATTTGTATTATTTTCCGAGATACAGCTCAGGGTTGTATTTGTACTTTTGAAAATAACACAGCTTCGGGGTGTATTTGTATTATTTTCCGAGATACATCTAAGGTTTGTATTTGTATTATTGAAAATAACAGAGCTTTGGGGTGTATGTGTATTATTTTCCGAGATACAGCTAAGGGTTGTACTTGTATTTTTGAAAATAACACAGCTTAAGGGTGTTTTTGTTTTATTATCCGAGATACAGCTCAGGGTTGTATTTGTATTTTTGAAAATAACACAGCTTGGGGGTGTATTTGTATTATTTTCCGAGATACAGCTTTTGGTTTTATTTGTATTTTTGATAATAACACAGATTGGGGGTGTATTTGTATTATTTTCCAAGTTACAACTCAGGGATGTATTTGTATTTTTGAAAATAACACAGCTTGGGGGTGTATTTGTATTATTGTCCGAGATACAGCCAAGGATTGTAATTGTATTTTTGAAAATAACACAGCTTGGGGGTGTATTTGTATTATTTTCCGAGATACAGCTATGGGTTGTATTTTTATTTTTGAAAATACCACAGCTTGGGGGTGTATTTCTATTATTATTCGAGATACAGCTCAGAGTTTTATTTGTATTTTGGAAAATAACCCAGCTTGGGGGTGTATTTGTATTATATTCCGAGATACAGCTAAGAGTTTTATTTGTGTTTTTGAAAATAACACAGCTTGCGTGTGTATTTGTATTATTTTCCGAGATACAGCTATTGGTTGTATTTGTATTTTTGAAAATAACACAGCTTGGGGGTGTATTTCTATTATTATCCGAGATAGAGCTCTGGGTTGTATTTGTATTTTTGAAAATAACACAGCTTGGGGTTGTGTTTGTATTATTTTCCAAGATACAGCTATGGGTTTTATTTGTATTTTTGAAAATAACACAGCTTGGGGGTGTAATTGTTTTATTTTCCGAGATACAGCTAAGGGTTGTATTTGTATTTTTGAAAATAACACAGCTTTGGGGTGTATTTGTATTATTTTCCGAGACACTGCTCTGGGTTGTATTTGTATTTTTGAAAATAACACAGCTTTGGGGTATATTTGTATTATTTTCCGAGATACAGCTCAGGGTTGTATTTGTATTTTTGAAAATAACACAGCTTGGTGGTGTATTTGTATTATTTTCCGAGATAGAGCTATGGGTTGTATTTGTATTATTGAAAATAACAGAGCTTTGGGGTGTATTTGTATTATTTTCCGAGATACAGCTATGGGTTGTATTTTTGTTTTTGAAAATAACACAGCTTTTGGGTGTATTTGTATTATTTTCCGAGATACAGCTAACGGTTGTATTTGTATTTTTGAAAATAACACAGCTTTGGGGTGTATTTGTATTATTTTCCGAGATACTGCTATGGGTTGTATTTGTATTTTTGAAAATAACACAGCTTGGGGGTGTATTTGTATTATTTTCCGAGATAGAGCTCAGGGTTGTATTTGTATTTTTGAAAATAACACAGCATGGGGGTGTATTTGTATTATTTTCTGAGATAAAGATAAGGGTTGTATTTGTATTATTGAAAATATCAGAGATTTGGGGTGTATGTGTATTATTTTCCGAGACACAGCTAAGGGTTGTATTTGTATTTTTGAAAATAACACACCTTGGGGGTGTATTTCTATTATTTTCCGAGATAGAGCTATGGGTTGTATTTCTATTTTTGAAAATAACACAGCTTGGGCGTGTATTTTTATTACTTTCCGAGATTCTGCTATGGGTTGTATTTGTATTTTGAAAATTACACAGCTTGGGGGTGTATTTGTATTATTTTCCGAGATACAGCTCATGGTTGTATTTGTATTTTTGAAAATAACACATCTTGTGGGTGTACTTGTATTATTTTCGAGATACAGCTAAGGGTTTTGTATGTATTTTGGAAAATAACACAGCTTGGTAGTGTATTTTTATTATTTTCCGAGATACAGCTAAGAGTTGTATTTGAATTTTTGAAAATAAACGAGTTTGGGGGTGAATTTGTATTATTTTCCAAGATACAGCTAAGGGCTGTATTTGTATTTTTGAAAATACCACAGCTTGGTGGTGTATTTGTATTATTTTCCGAGATACAGCTGTGGGTTTTATTTGTATTTTTGAAAATAACAGAGCGTGTGGGTGTATCCGTAATTTTCTCCAAGATACAGTTAAGGGTTGTATTTGTATTTTTGAAAATAACACATCTTGGGGGTGTATTTGTATTATTTTTCGAGATACAGCTAAGGGTTGTATTTGTATTTTTGAAAATAACACAGCTTGGGTGTGTTTTTGCATTATTTTATGAGATAAAGCTAAGGTGTGTATTTCTATTTTAGAAAATAAGCCAGCTTGGGGGTGTATTTGTATTATTTTCCGAGATACAGCTAAGAGTTGTATTTGTGTTTTTGAAAATAACAAAGCTTGCGTGTGTATTTGTATTATTTTCCGAGATACAGCTATTGGTTTTATTTGTATTTTTGAAAATAACACAGCTTGGGGGTGTATTTCTATTATTATCCGAGATAGAGCTCTGGGTTGTATTTGTATTTTTGAAAATAACACAGCTTGGGGGTGTATTTGTTTTATTTTCCGAGATACAGCTAAGGGTTGTATTTGTATTATTGAAAATAACAGAGCTTTGGGGTGTATTTGTATTATTTTCCGAGATACAGCTATGGGTTGTATTTGTATTTTTGAAAATAACACAGCTTTTGGGAGTATTTGTATTATTTTCCGAGATACAGCTAACGGTTGTGTTTGTATTTTTGAAAATAACACAGCTTTGGGGTGTATTTGTATTATTTTCCGAGATACTGCTATGGGTTGTATTTGTATTTTTGAAAATACCACAGCTTGGTGGTGTATTTGTATTATTTTCCGAGATACAGCTGTGGGTTTTATTTGTATTTTTGAAAATAACAGAGCGTGTGGGTGTATCCGTACTATTTTCCAAGATACAGTTAAGGGTTGTATTTCTATTTTTGAAAATAACACATCTTGGGGGTGTATTTGTATTATTTTTCGAGATACAGCTAAGGGTTGTATTTGCATTTTTGAAAATAACACAGCTTGGGTGTGTTTTTGTATTATTTTATGAGATAAAGCTAAGGTGTGTATTTCTATTTTAGAAAATATCACAGATTGGGGGTGTATTTGTATTATTTTCCGAGATACAGCTAAGGGTTGTATTTGTATTATTGAAAATAACAGAGCTTGGGGGTGTATTTGTACTGTTTTCCGAGTTACAGCTCAGGGTTTTATTTGTATTTCTGAAAATAAAACAGATTGTGGGTGTGTTTGTATTATTTTCCGTGATACAGCTAAGGATTGTATTTGTATTTTTGAAAATAACCCAGCTTGGGGGTGTATTTGTATTATTTTCCGAGATACAGCTATGGGTTGTATTTGTATTTTGAAAATAACACAGCTTGGGTGTGTATTTCTATTATTATCCGGGATACAGCTAAGGGTTGTATTTGTATTTTTGAAAATAACACAGCTTGGGGGTGTATTTGTATTATTTTCCAAGATACAGCTGTGGTTTTTATTTGTATTTTTGAAAATAACAAAGCTTGGGGGTGTATTTGTATTATTTTCCGAGACACAGCTCAGGGTTGTATTTGTATTTTGGAAAATAACACAGCTTGAGGGTGTATTTGTATTATTTTACGAGATACAGCTATGGGTTGTATTTGTATTATTGAAAATAACACAGCTTGGGGGTGTATTTCTGTTATTATCCGAGATGCAGCTCAGAGTTTTATTTGTATTTTGGAAAATAACACAGCTTGTGGGTGTATTTGTATTATTTTCCGAGATACACCTAAGAGTTGTATTTGTATTTTTGAAAATAACACAGATTGGGGGTGTATTTGTATTATTTTCCAAGTTACAACTCAGGGATGTATTTGTATTTTTGAAAATAACACAGCTTGGGGGTGTATTTCTATTATTATCCGAGATACAGCTCACGGTTGTATTTGTGTTTTTGAAAATAACCCAGCTTGGGGTTGTGTTTGTATTATTTTCCAAGATACAGCTATGGGTTTTATTTGTATTTTTGAAAATAACACAGCTTGCTGCTGTATTTGTATTATTTTATGCGATACAGCTCAGGGTTGTATAGGTATTTTTGAAAATAACACAGCTTGGGGGTCTATTTGTGTTATTTTCCGTGATACAGCTAAGGGTTGTATTTGTATTACTGAAAATAACAGAGCTTTGGGGTGTATTTGTATTATTTTCCGAGATACAGCTCAGAGTTTTATTAGTATTTTGGAAAATAACACAGCTTGGGGGTGTATTTTTATTATTTTCCGAGATACAGCTAAGAGTTGTATTTGTATTTTTGACAATAACACAGGTTGGGGGTGCATTTGTATTATTTTCCGAGATACAGCTCAGGGTTGTATTTGTATTTTTGAAAATAACAGAGCTTGGGGGTGTATTTGTATTATTTTCCGATATACTGCTATGAGTTGTATTTGTATTTTTGAAAATAAGACAGCTTGGGTGTGTATTTGTATTATTTTCCGAGATACAGCTCAGGGTTGTATTTGTACTTTTGAAAATAACACAGCTTCGGGGTTTATTTGTATTATTTTCCGAGATACATCTAAGGTTTGTATTTGTATTAATGAAAATAACAGAGTTTTGAGGTGTATGTGTATTATTTTCCGACATACAGCTAAGGGTTGTACTTGTATTTTTGAAAATAACACAGCTTAAGGGTGTTTTTGTATTATTATCCGAGATACAGCTCAGGGTTGTATTTGTATTTTTGAAAATAACACAGCTTGGGGGTGTATTTGTATTATTTTCCGAGATACAGCTTTTGGTTTTATTTGTATTTTTGATAATAGCACAGATTGGGGTGTATTTGTATTATTTTCCAAGTTACAACTCAGGGATGTATTTGTATTTTTGAAAATAACACAGCTTGGGGGTGTATTTGAATTATTGTCCGAGATAGAGCTCAGGGTTGTATTTGTATTTTTGAAAATAACACAGCATGGGGGTGTATGTGTATTATTTTCCGAGATACAGATAATGGTTGTATTTGTATTATTGAAAATAACAGAGCTTTGGGGTGTATTTGTATTAATTTCCGAGACTCAGCTAGGGGTTGTATTTGTATTTTTGAAAATAACACACCTTGGGGGTGTATTTCTATTATTTTCCGAGATACAGCTATGGGTTGTATTTCTATTTTTGAAAATAACACAGCTTGGGTGTGTATTTTTATTACTTTCCGAGATTCTGCTATGGGTTGTATTTGTATTTTGAAAATTACACAGCTTTGGGGTGTATTTGTATTATTTTCCGAGATACAGCTCATGGTTGTATTTGTATTTTTGAAAATAACACATCTTGGGGGTGTATTTGTATTATTTTCGAGATACAGCTAAGGGTTGTATATGTATTTTGGAAAATAACACAGCTTGGTAGTGTATTTTTATTATTTTCCGAGATACAGCTAAGAGTTGTATTTGAATTTTTGAAAATAAACGAGTTTGGGGGTGAATTTGTATTATTTTCCAAGATACAGCTAAGGGCTGTATTTGTATTTTTGAAAATACCACAGCTTGGTGGTGTATTTGTATTATTTTCCGAGATACAGCTGTGGGTTTTATTTGTATTTTTGAAAATAACAGAGCGTGTGGGTGTATTCGTAATTTTCTCCAAGATACAGTTAAGGGCTGTATTTGTATTTTTGAAAATAACACATCTTGGGGGTGTATTTGTATTATTTTTCTAGATACAGCTAATGGTTGTATTTGTATTTTTGAAAATAACACAGCTTGGGTGTGTTTTTGTATTATTTTATGAGATAAAGATAAGGTGTGTATTTTTATTTTAGAAAATAACCCAGCTTGGGTGTGTATTTGTATTATTTTCCGAGATACAGCTAAGGTTTGTATTTGTATTTTTGAAAATAACACACCTTGGGGGTGTATTTGTATTATTTTCGAGATACAGCTCAGGGTTGTATTTGTATTTTGGAAAATAACACAGCTTGTGGGTGTATTTTTATTATTTTCTGAGATACAGCTAAGGGTTGTATTTGTATTATTGAAAATAACAGAGTTTGGGGGTGTATTTGTATTATTTTCCGAGATACAGCTAAGGGTTGTATTTGTATTTTTGAAAATAACACAGCTTGAGTGTGAATTTGTATTATTTTCCGAGATACAGCTAAGGGTTTTATTTGTATTTTTGAAAATAACACAGCTTGGGGGTGTATTTGTATTATTTTCCGAGATACAGCTAAAGGTTGTATTTGTATTTTTGAAAATAACACAGCTTTGGGGTGTATTTGTATTATTTTCCGAGATACTGCTATGGGTTGTATTTTATTTTTGAAAATAACACAGGTGGTGGGTTTATTTGTATTATTTTCGGAGGTACAGCTAAGGGTTGTATTTGAAAATTACGCAACTTGGGGGTGTACTTGTATTATTTTCCGAGATACAGCTATGGGTTGTATTTGTATTTTTGAAAATAACACAGCTTGGGCGTGTATTTTTATTATTTTCTGAGATTCTGCTATGGGTTGTATTTGTATTTTTGAAAATAACACAGCTTGGGCGTGTATATGTATTATTTTCCGAGATACAGCTAAGGGTTGTATTTGTATTTTTGAAAATAGCACAGCTTTGGCGTGTGTTTGTATTATTTTCCGAGATTCTGCTATGGGTTGTATTTGTATTTTTGAAAATAACACAGCTTGGGGTTGTATTTGTATTATTTTCCGAGATACAGCTCATGGTTGTATTTGTATTTTCGAAAATAACACACCTTGGGGGTGTATTTTTATTATTTTCGAGATACAGCTCAGGGTTGTATTTGTATTTTGGAAAATAACACAGCTTAGGGTGTATTTTTATTATTTTCCGAGATACAGCTAAGGGTTGTATTTGAATTTTTGAAAATAAACGAGTTTGGGGGTGTATTTGTATTATTTTCCAAGATACAGCTAAGGGCTGTATTTTTATTTTTGAAAATAACACAGCTTGTTGGTGTATTTGTATTATTTTCTGAAATACAGCTGTGGGTTTTATTTTTTATTTTTTAAAATAACAGAGCTTGTGGGTGTATCCATATTATTTTCCAAGATACAGTTAAGGGTTGTATTTGTATTTTTGAAAATAACACAGCTTGAGGGTGAATTTGTATTATTTTCCGAGATACAGCTGTGGGTTGTATTTGTATTTTTGAAAATAACACAGCTTGGGGGTGTTTTTGTATTATTTTCCGCGTTACAGCTCAGGGTTGTAATTGTGTTTTTGAAAATAACACAGCTTTGGGGTGTATTTGTATTATTTTCCGAGCTACAGCTAAGGATTGTATTTGCATTTTCGAAAATAACACAGCTTGGGGGTGTATTTGTATTATTTTCCGAAATACAGCTATGGGTTGTATTTGTATTTTGAAAATAACACAGCTTGGGTGTGTATTTCTATTATTATCCGAGATACAGCTCAGGGTTGTATTTGTATTTTGGAAAATAACACAACTTGGGGGTGTATTTGTATTATTTTCCAAGACACAGGTATGGGTTTTATTTGTATTTCTGAAAATAACACAGCTTGGGGGTGTATTTGTATTATTTTCTGATATACAGCTAAGGTTTGTATTTGTATTTTGGAAAATAACACAGCTTGGGGGTGTATTTGTATTATTTTCCGAGATAAAGCTATGGGTTTTATTTGTATTTTTGAAATACCACAGCTTAGGGGTGTATTTCTATTATTATTCGAGATACAGCTCAGAGTTTTATTTGTATTTTGGAAAATAACACAGCTTGGGGGTGTATTTGTATTATTTTCCGAGATACAGCTAAGGGTTGTATTTGTATTTTTGAAAATAACACAGCTTGGGGGTGTATTTCTATTATTTTCCGAGATACAGCTATGGATTTTATTTGTATTTTTGAAAATAACACAGCTTGGGCGTGTATTTGTAATATTTTCTGAGATTCTGCTATGGGTTGTATTTGTATTTTTGAAAATAACACAGCTTGGGGGTGTATTTGTGTTATTTTCCGAGATAGAGCTCATGGTTTATTTGTATTTTTGAAAATAACACACCTTGGGGGTGTATTTGTATTATTTTCGAGATACAGCTCAGGGTTGTATTTGTATTTTGGAAAATAACACAGCTTGGGGGTGTATTTTTATTATTTTCCGAGATACAGCTAAGGGTTGTATTTGAATTTTTGAAAATAAACGAGTTTGTGGGTGTATTCGTATTATTTTCCAAGATACAGCTAAGGGCTGTATTTGTATTTTTGAAAATAACATAGCTTTGTGGTGTATTTGTATTATTTTCAGAAATACAGCTGTGGGTTTTATTTGTATTTTTCAAAATAACAGAGCTGGTGGGTGTATCCGTATTATTTTCCAAGATACAGTCAAGGGTTTTATTTGTATTTTTGAAAATAACACATCTTGGGGGTGTATTTGTATTATTTTTCGAGATTCAGCTAAGGGTTGTATTTGTATTTCTGAAAATAACACAGCTTGGTGGTGTTTTTGTATTATTTTCCGAGATACAGCTAAGGTGTGTATTTCTATTTTTGAGAATAACACAGATTGGGGGTGTATTTGTATTATTTTCCGAGATACAGCTAAGGGTTTTATTTCTATTCTTGAAAATAACAGAGCTTGGGTGTGTATTTGTATTATTTTCCGAGATACAGCTCAGGGTTGTATTTGTATTTTTGAAAATAACACAGCTTTTGGGAGTATTTGTATTATTTTCCGAGATACAGCTAACGGTTGTATTTGTATTTTTGAAAATAACACAGCTTTGGGGTGTATTTGTATTATTTTCCGAGATACTGCTATGGGTTGTATTTGTATTTTTGAAAATAACACAGCTTGGGGGTGTATTTGTATTATTTTCCGAGATAGAGCTCAGGGTTGTATTTGTATTTTTGAAAATAACACAGCATGGGGGTGTATTTGTATTATTTTCCGAGATACAGATAAGGGATGTATTTGTATTATTGAAAATAACAGAGCGTTGGGGTGTATTTGTATTATTTTCCGAGACACAGCTAAGGGTTGTATTTGTATTTTTGAAAATAACACACCTTGGGGGTGTATTTCTATTATTTTCCGAGATACAGCTATGGGTTGTATTTCTATTTATGAAAATAACACAGCTTGGGCGGGTATTTTTATTACTTTCCGAGATTCTGCTATGGGTTGTATTTGTATTTTGAAAATTACACAGCTTGGGGGTGTATTTGTATCATTTTCGGAGATACAGCTCATGGTTGTATTTGTATTTTTGAAAATAACACATCTTGGGGGTGTATTTGTATTATTTTCGAGATACAGCTATGGGTTGTGTATGTATTTTGGAAAATAACACAGCTTGGTAGTGTATTTTTATTATTTTCCGAGATACAGCTAAGAGTTGTATTTGAATTTTTGAAAATAAACGAGTTTGGGGGTGAATTTGTATTATTTTCCAAGATACAGCTAAGGGCTGTATTTGTATTTTTGAAAATACCACAGCTTGGTGGTGTATTTGTATTATTTTCCGAGATACAGCTGTGGGTTTTATTTGTATTTTTGAAAATAACAGAGCGTGTGGGTGTATCCGTAATTTTCTCCAAGATACAGTTAAGGGTTGTATTTGTTTTTGAAAATAACACATCTTGGGTGTGTGTTTGTATTATTTTTCGAGATACAGCTAAGGGTTGTATTTGTATTTTTGAAAATAACACAGGTTGGGTGTGTTTTTGTATTATTTTATGAGATAAAGCTAAGGTGTTTATTTCTATTTTAGAAAATAACACAGATTGGGGGTGTATTTGTATTCTTTTCCGAGATACAGCTAAGGGTTGTATTTGTATTTTTGAAAATAACAGAGCTTGGGGGTGTATTTGTATTATTTTCAGATATACTGCTATGGGTTGTATTTTTATTTTTGAAAATAAGACAGCTTGTGTGTGTATTTGTATTATTTTCCGAGATACAGCTCAGGGTTGTATTTGTACTTTTGAAAATAACACAGCTTCGGGGTGTATTTGTATTATTTTCCGAGATACATCTAAGGTTTTTATTTGTATTATTGAAAATAACAGAGCTTTGGGGTGTATTTGTATTATTTTCCGAGATACAGCTAAGGGTTGTACTTGTATTTTTGTAAATAACACAGCTTAAGGGTGTTTTTGTATTATTTTCCGAGATACAGCTTAGGGTTGTATTTGTATTTTTGAAAATAACACAGCTTGGGGGTGTATTTGTATTATTTTCCGAGATACAGCTTTTGGTTTTATTTGTATTTTTGATAATAACACAGATTGGGGGTGTATTTGTGTTATTTTCCAAGTTACAACTCAGGGATGTATTTGTATTTTTGAAAATAACACAGCTTGGGGGTGTATTTGTATTATTGTCCGAGATACAGCCAAGGATTTTAATTGTATTTTTGAAAATAACACAGCTTGGGGGTGTATTTGTATTATTTTCCGAGATACAGCTATGGGTTGTATTTTTATTTTTGAAAATACCACAGTTTGGGGGTGTATTTCTATTATTATTCGAGATGCAGCTCAGAGTTTTATTTGTATTTTGGAAAATAACCCAGCTTGGGGGTGTATTTGTATTATTTTCCGAGATACAGCTAAGAGTTGTATTTGTGTTTTTGAAAATAACACAGCTTGCGTGTGTATTTGTATTATTTTCCGAGATACAACTATTGGTTGTATTTGTATTTTTGAAAATAACACAGCTTGGGGGTGTATTTCTATTATTATCCGAGATAGAGCTCTGGGTTGTGTTTGTATTTTTGAAAATACCACAGCTTGGGGTTGTGTTTGTATTATTTTCCAAAATACAGCTATGGGTTTTATTTGTATTTTTGGAAATAACACAGCTTGGGGGTGTATTTGTTTTATTTTCCGAGATACAGCTAAGGGTTGTATTTGTATTTTTGAAAATAACACAGCTTTGGGGTGTATTTGTATTATTTTCTGAGGCACTGCTCTGGGTTGTATTTGTATTTTTGAAAATAACACAGCTTTGGGGTGTATTTGTATTATTTTCCGAGATACAGCTCAGGGTTGTATTTGTATTTTTGAAAATAACACAGCTTGGTGGTGTATTTGTATTATTTTCCGAGATACAGCTAAGGGTTGTATTTGTATTATTGAAAATAACAGAGCTTTGGGGTGTATTTGTATTATTTTCCGAGATACAGCTACGGGTTGTATTTGTATTTTTGAAAATAACACAGCTTTTGGGTGTATTTGTATTATTTTCCGAGATACAGCTAACGGTTGTATTTGTATTTTTGAAAATAACACAGCTTTGGGGTGTATTTGTATTATTTTCCGAGATACTGCTATGGGTTGTATTTGTATTTTTGAAAATAACAGAGCTTGGGGTTGTATTTGTATTATTTTCCGATATACTGCTATGACTTGTATTTGTATTTTTGAAAATAAGACAGCTTGGGTGTGTATTTGTATTATTTTCCGAGATACAGCTCAGGGTTGTATTTGTACTTTTGAAAATAACACAGCTTCGGGGTGTATTTGTATTATTTTCCGAGATACATCTAAGGTTTGTATTTGTATTATTGAAAATAACAGAGCTTTGGGGTGTATGTGTATTATTTTCCGAGATACAGCTAAGGGTTGTACTTGTATTTTTGAAAATAACACAGCTTAAGGGTGTTTTTGTATTATTATCCGAGATACAGCTCAGGGTTGTATTTCTATTTTTGAAAATAACACATCTTGGGGGTGTATTTGTATTATTTTCGAGATACAGCTAAGGGTTGTATATGTATTTTGGAAAATAACACAGCTTGGTAGTGTATTTTTATTATTTTCCGAGATACAGCTAAGGGTTGTATTTGAATTTTTGAAAATAAACGAGTTTGGGGGTGAATTTGTATTATTTTCCAAGATACAGCTAAGGGCTGTATTTGTATTTTTGAAAATACCACAGCTTGGTGGTGTATTTGTATTATTTTCCGAGATACAGCTGTTGGTTTTATTTGTATTTTTGAAAATAACAGAGCGTGTGGGTGTATCCGTATTATTTTCCAAGATAGAGTTAAGGGTTGTATTTGTATTTTTGAAAATACCACAGCTTGGTGGTGTATTTGTATTATTTTTCGAGATACAGCTAAGGGTTGTATTTGTATTTTTGAAAATAACACAGCTAGGGTGTGTTTTTGTATTATTTTATGAGATAAAGCTAAGGTGTGTATTTCTATTTTAGAAAATATCACAGATTGGGGGTGTATTTGTATTATTTTCCGAGATACAGCTAAGGTTTGTATTTGTATTTTTGAAAATAACACAGCTTGGGGGTGTTTTTGTATTATTTTCCGAGTTACAGCTCAGGGTTGTATTTGTATTTCTGAAAATAAAACAGATTGTGGGTGTGTTTGTATTATTTTCCGTGATACAGCTAAGGATTGTATTTGTATTTTTGAAAATAACCCAGCTTGGGGGTGTATTTGTATTATTTTCCGAGATACAGCTATGGGTTGTATGTGTATTTTGAAAATAACACAGCTTGGGTGTGTATTACTATTATTATCCGGGATACAGCTAAGGGTTGTATTTGTATTTTTGAAAATAACACAGCTTTGGGGTGTATTTGTATTATTTTCCAAGATACAGCTGTGGTTTTTATTTGTATTTTTGAAAATAACAAAGCTTGGGGGTGTATTTGTATTATTTTCCGAGATAAGGCTCAGGGTTGTATTTGTATTTTGGAAAATAACACAGCTCGGGGGTGTCTTTGTATTGTTTTCCGAGATACAGCTAAGGGTTGTATTTGTATTTTGGAAAATACCACAGCTTGAGGGTGTATTTGTATTATTTTACGAGATACAGCTATGGGTTGTATTTGTATTATTGAAAATAACACAGCTTGGGGGTGTATTTCTGTTATTATCCGAGATGCAGCTCAGAGTTTTATTTGTATTTTGGAAAATAACACAGCTTGTGGGTGTATTTGTATTATTTTCCGAGATACACCTAAGAGTTGTATTTGTATTTTTGAAAATAACACAGATTGGGGGTGTATTTGTATTATTTTCCAAGTTACAACTCAGGGATGTATTTGTATTTTTGAAAATAACACAGCTTGGGGGTGTATTTCTATTATTATCCCAGATACAGCTCAGGGTTGTATTTGTGTTTTTGAAAATAACCCAGCTTGGGGTTGTGTTTGTATTATTTTCCAAGATACAGCTATGGGTTTTATTTGTATTTTTGAAAATAACACAGCTTGCTGGTGTATTTGTATTATTTTCCGCGATACAGCTCAGGGTTGTACAGGTATTTTTGAAAATAACACAGCTTGGGGGTGTATTTGTATTATTTTCCGTGATACAGCTAAGGGTTGTATTTGTATTACTGAAAATAACAGAGCTTTGGGGTGTATTTGTATTATTTTCCGAGATACAGCTCAGAGTTTTATTAGTATTTTGGAAAATAACACAGCTTGGGGGTGTATTTGTATTATTTTCCGAGATACAGCTAAGCGTTGTATTTGTATTTTTGAAAATAACACAGCTTGGGTGTGCATTTGTATTATTTTCCGAGATACAGCTCAGGGTTGTATTTGTATTTTTGAAAATAACAGAGCTTGGGGGTGTATTTGTATTATTTTCCGATATACTGCTATGAGTTGTATTTGTATTTTTGAAAATAAGACAGCTTGGGTGTGTATTTGTATTATTTTCCGAGATACAGCTCAGGGTTGTATTTGTACTTTTGAAAATAACACAGCTTCGGGGTGTATTTGTATTATTTTCCGAGATACATCTAAGGTTTGTATTTGTATTATTGAAAATAACAGAGCTTTGGGGTGTATGTGTATTATTTTCCGAGATACAGCTAAGGGTTGTACTTGTATTTTTGAAAATAACACAGCTTAAGGGTGTTTTTGTTTTATTATCCGAGATACAGCTCAGGGTTGTATTTGTATTTTTGAAAATAACACAGCTTGGGGGTGTATTTGTATTATTTTCCGAGATACAGCTTTTGGTTTTATTTGTATTTTTGATAATAACACAGATTGGGGGTGTATTTGTATTATTTTCCAAGTTACAACTCAGGGATGTATTTGTATTTTTGAAAATAACACAGCTTGGGGGTGTATTTGTATTATTGTCCGAGATACAGCCAAGGATTGTAATTGTATTTTTGAAAATAACACAGCTTGGGGGTGTATTTGTATTATTTTCCGAGATACAGCTATGGGTTGTATTTTTATTTTTGAAAATACCACAGCTTGGGGGTGTATTTCTATTATTATTCGAGATACAGCTCAGAGTTTTATTTGTATTTTGGAAAATAACCCAGCTTGGGGGTGTATTTGTATTATATTCCGAGATACAGCTAAGAGTTTTATTTGTGTTTTTGAAAATAACACAGCTTGCGTGTGTATTTGTATTATTTTCCGAGATACAGCTATTGGTTGTATTTGTATTTTTGAAAATAACACAGCTTGGGGGTGTATTTCTATTATTATCCGAGATAGAGCTCTGGGTTGTATTTGTATTTTTGAAAATAACACAGCTTGGGGTTGTGTTTGTATTATTTTCCAAGATACAGCTATGGGTTTTATTTGTATTTTTGAAAATAACACAGCTTGGGGGTGTATTTGTTTTATTTTCCGAGATACAGCTAAGGGTTGTATTTGTATTTTTGAAAATAACACAGCTTTGGGGTGTATTTGTATTATTTTCCGAGACACTGCTCTGGGTTGTATTTGTATTTTTGAAAATAACACAGCTTTGGGGTATATTTGTATTATTTTCCGAGATACAGCTCAGGGTTGTATTTGTATTTTTGAAAATAACACAGCTTGGTGGTGTATTTGTATTATTTTCCGAGATAGAGCTATGGGTTGTATTTGTATTATTGAAAATAACAGAGCTTTGGGGTGTATTTGTATTATTTTCCGAGATACAGCTATGGGTTGTATTTGTGTTTTTGAAAATAACACAGCTTTTGGGTGTATTTGTATTATTTTCCGAGATACAGCTAACGGTTGTATTTGTATTTTTGAAAATAACACAGCTTTGGGGTGTATTTGTATTATTTTCCGAGATACTGCTATGGGTTGTATTTGTATTTTTGAAAATAACACAGCTTGGGGGTGTATTTGTATTATTTTCCGAGATAGAGCTCAGGGTTGTATTTGTATTTTTGAAAATAACACAGCATGGGGGTGTATTTGTATTATTTTCTGAGATAAAGATAAGGGTTGTATTTGTATTATTGAAAATATCAGAGATTTGGGGTGTATATGTATTATTTTCCGAGACACAGCTAAGGGTTGTATTTGTATTTTTGAAAATAACACACCTTGGGGGTGTATTTCTATTATTTTCCGAGATAGAGCTATGGGTTGTATTTCTATTTTTGAAAATAACACAGCTTGGGCGTGTATTTTTATTACTTTCCGAGATTCTGCTATGGGTTGTATTTGTATTTTGAAAATTACACAGCTTGGGGGTGTATTTGTATTATTTTCCGAGATACAGCTCATGGTTGTATTTGTATTTTTGAAAATAACACATCTTGTGGGTGTACTTGTATTATTTTCGAGATACAGCTAAGGGTTTTGTATGTATTTTGGAAAATAACACAGCTTGGTAGTGTATTTTTATTATTTTCCGAGATACAGCTAAGAGTTGTATTTGAATTTTTGAAAATAAACGAGTTTGGGGGTGAATTTGTATTATTTTCCAAGATACAGCTAAGGGCTGTATTTGTATTTTTGAAAATACCACAGCTTGGTGGTGTATTTGTATTATTTTCCGAGATACAGCTGTGGGTTTTATTTGTATTTTTGAAAATAACAGAGCGTGTGGGTGTATCCGTAATTTTCTCCAAGATACAGTTAAGGGTTGTATTTGTATTTTTGAAAATAACACATCTTGGGGGTGTATTTGTATTATTTTTCGAGATACAGCTAAGGGTTGTATTTGTATTTTTGAAAATAACACAGCTTGGGTGTGTTTTTGCATTATTTTATGAGATAAAGCTAAGGTGTGTATTTCTATTTTAGAAAATAAGCCAGCTTGGGGGTGTATTTGTATTATTTTCCGAGATACAGCTAAGAGTTGTATTTGTGTTTTTGAAAATAACAAAGCTTGCGTGTGTATTTGTATTATTTTCCGAGATACAGCTATTGGTTTTATTTGTATTTTTGAAAATAACACAGCTTGGGGGTGTATTTCTATTATTATCCGAGATAGAGCTCTGGGTTGTATTTGTATTTTTGAAAATAACACAGCTTGGGGGTGTATTTGTTTTATTTTCCGAGATACAGCTAAGGGTTGTATTTGTATTTTTGAAAATAACAGAGCTTTGGGGTGTATTTGTATCATTTTCCGAGATACAGCTATTGGTTGTATTAGTATTTTTGAAAATAACACAGCTTGGAGGTGTATTTCTATTATTATCCGAGATAGAGCTCTGGGTTGTATTTGTATTTTTGAAAATAACACAGCTTGGGGGTGTATTTGTTTTATTTTCCGAGATACAGCTAAGGGTTGTATTTGTATTATTGAAAATAACAGAGCTTTGGGGTGTATTTGTATTATTTTCCGAGATACAGCTATGGGTTGTATTTGTATTTTTGAAAATAACACAGCTTTTGGGAGTATTTGTATTATTTTCCGAGATACAGCTAACGGTTGTGTTTGTATTTTTGAAAATAACACAGCTTTGGGGTGTATTTGTATTATTTTCCGAGATACTGCTATGGGTTGTATTTGTATTTTTGAAAATACCACAGCTTGGTGGTGTATTTGTATTATTTTCCGAGATACAGCTGTGGGTTTTATTTGTATTTTTGAAAATAACAGAGCGTGTGGGTGTATCCGTACTATTTTCCAAGATACAGTTAAGGGTTGTATTTCTATTTTTGAAAATAACACATCTTGGGGGTGTATTTGTATTATTTTTCGAGATACAGCTAAGGGTTGTATTTGCATTTTTGAAAATAACACAGCTTGGGTGTGTTTTTGTATTATTTTATGAGATAAAGCTAAGGTGTGTATTTCTATTTTAGAAAATATCACAGATTGGGGGTGTATTTGTATTATTTTCCGAGATACAGCTAAGGGTTGTATTTGTATTATTGAAAATAACAGAGCTTGGGGGTGTATTTGTACTGTTTTCCGAGTTACAGCTCAGGGTTTTATTTGTATTTCTGAAAATAAAACAGATTGTGGGTGTGTTTGTATTATTTTCCGTGATACAGCTAAGGATTGTATTTGTATTTTTGAAAATAACCCAGCTTGGGGGTGTATTTGTATTATTTTCCGAGATACAGCTATGGGTTGTATTTGTATTTTGAAAATAACACAGCTTGGGTGTGTATTTCTATTATTATCCGGGATACAGCTCAGGGTTGTATTTGTATTTTTGAAAATAACACAGCTTGGGGGTGTATTTGTATTATTTTCCAAGATACAGCTGTGGTTTTTATTTGTATTTTTGAAAATAACAAAGCTTGGGGGTGTATTTGTATTATTTTCCGAGACACAGCTCAGGGCTGTATTTGTATTTTGGAAAATAACACAGCTCGGGGGTGTATTTGTATTGTTTTCCGAGATACAGCTAAGGGTTGTATTTGTATTTTGGAAAATAACACAGCTTGCGGGTGTATTTGTATTATTTTACGAGATACAGCTATGGGTTGTATTTGTATTATTGAAAATAACACAGCTTGGGGGTGTATTTCTGTTATTATCCGAGATGCAGCTCAGAGTTTTATTTGTATTTTGGAAAATAACACAGCTTGTGGGTGTATTTGTATTATTTTCCGAGATACACCTAAGAGTTGTATTTGTATTTTTGAAAATAACACAGATTGGGGGTGTATTTGTATTATTTTCCAAGTTACAACTCAGGGATGTATTTGTATTTTTGAAAATAACACAGCTTGGGGGTGTATTTCTATTATTATCCGAGATACAGCTCACGGTTGTATTTGTGTTTTTGAAAATAACCCAGCTTGGGGTTGTGTTTGTATTATTTTCCAAGATACAGCTATGGGTTTTATTTGTATTTTTGAAAATAACACAGCTTGCTGCTGTATTTGTATTATTTTCCGCGATACAGCTCAGGGTTGTATAGGTATTTTTGAAAATAACTCAGCTTGGGGGTCTATTTGTGTTATTTTCCGTGATACAGCTAAGGGTTGTATTTGTATTACTGAAAATAACAGAGCTTTGGGGTGTATTTGTATTATTTTCCGAGATACAGATCAGAGTTTTATTAGTATTTTGGAAAATAACACAGCTTGGGGGTGTATTTTTATTATTTTCCGAGATACAGCTAAGAGTTGTATTTGTATTTTTGACAATAACACAGCTTGGGGGTGCATTTGTATTATTTTCCGAGATACAGCTCAGGGTTGTATTTGTATTTTTGAAAATAACAGAGCTTGGGGGTGTATTTGTATTATTTTCCGATATACTGCTATGAGTTGTATTTGTATTTTTGAAAATAAGACAGCTTGGGTGTGTATTTGTATTATTTTCCGAGATACAGCTCAGGGTTGTATTTGTACTTTTGAAAATAACACAGCTTCGGGGTTTATTTGTATTATTTTCCGAGATACATCTAAGGTTTGTATTTGTATTAATGAAAATAACAGAGCTTTGAGGTGTATGTGTATTATTTTCCGACATACAGCTAAGGGTTGTACTTGTATTTTTGAAAATAACACAGCTTAAGGGTGTTTTTGTATTATTATCCGAGATACAGCTCAGGGTTGTATTTGTATTTTTGAAAATAACACAGCTTGGGGGTGTATTTGTATTATTTTCCGAGATACAGCTTTTGGTTTTATTTGTATTTTTGATAATAGCACAGATTGGGGTGTATTTGTATTATTTTCCAAGTTACAACTCAGGGATGTATTTGTATTTTTGAAAATAACACAGCTTGGGGGTGTATTTGAATTATTGTCCGAGATAGAGCTCAGGGTTGTATTTGTATTTTTGAAAATAACACAGCATGGGGGTGTATTTGTATTATTTTCCGAGATACAGATAAGGGTTGTATTTGTATTATTGAAAATAACAGAGCTTTGGGGTGTATTTGTATTAATTTCCGAGACTCAGCTAGGGGTTGTATTTGTATTTTTGAAAATAACACACCTTGGGGGTGTATTTCTATTATTTTCCGAGATACAGCTATGGGTTGTATTTCTATTTTTGAAAATAACACAGCTTGGGTGTGTATTTTTATTACTTTCCGAGATTCTGCTATGGGTTGTATTTGTATTTTGAAAATTACACAGCTTGGGGGTGTATTTGTATTATTTTCCGAGATACAGCTCATGGTTGTATTTGTATTTTTGAAAATAACACATCTTGGGGGTGTATTTGTATTATTTTCGAGATACAGCTAAGGGTTGTATATGTATTTTGGAAAATAACACAGCTTGGTAGTGTATTTTTATTATTTTCCGAGATACAGCTAAGAGTTGTATTTGAATTTTTGAAAATAAACGAGTTTGGGGGTGAATTTGTATTATTTTCCAAGATACAGCTAAGGGCTGTATTTGTATTTTTGAAAATACCACAGCTTGGTGGTGTATTTGTATTATTTTCCGAGATACAGCTGTGGGTTTTATTTGTATTTTTGAAAATAACAGAGCGTGTGGGTGTATCCGTAATTTTCTCCAAGATACAGTTAAGGGCTGTATTTGTATTTTTGAAAATAACACATCTTGGGGGTGTATTTGTATTATTTTTCTAGATACAGCTAATGGTTGTATTTGTATTTTTGAAAATAACACAGCTTGGGTGTGTTTTTGTATTATTTTATGAGATAAAGATAAGGTGTGTATTTTTATTTTAGAAAATAACCCAGCTTGGGTGTGTATTTGTATTATTTTCCGAGATACAGCTAAGGTTTGTATTTGTATTTTTGAAAATAACACACCTTGGGGGTGTATTTGTATTATTTTCGAGATACAGCTCAGGGTTGTATTTGTATTTTGGAAAATAACACAGCTTGTGGGTGTATTTTTATTATTTTCTGAGATACAGCTAAGGGTTGTATTTGTATTATTGAAAATAACAGAGTTTGGGGGTGTATTTGTATTATTTTCCGAGATACAGCTAAGGGTTGTATTTGTATTTTTGAAAATAACACAGCTTGAGTGTGAATTTGTATTATTTTCCGAGATACAGCTAAGGGTTTTATTTGTATTTTTGAAAATAACACAGCTTGGGGGTGTATTTGTATTATTTTCCGAGATACAGCTAAAGGTTGTATTTGTATTTTTGAAAATAACACAGCTTTGGGGTGTATTTGTATTATTTTCCGAGATACTGCTATGGGTTGTATTTTATTTTTGAAAATAACACAGGTTGTGGGTTTATTTGTATTATTTTCGGAGGTACAGCTAAGGGTTGTATTTGAAAATTACGCAACTTGGGGGTGTACTTGTATTATTTTCCGAGATACAGCTATGGGTTGTATTTGTATTTTTGAAAATAACACAGCTTGGGCGTGTATTTTTATTATTTTCTGAGATTCTGCTATGGGTTGTATTTGTATTTTTGAAAATAACACAGCTTGGGCGTGTATATGTATTATTTTCCGAGATACAGCTAAGGGTTGTATTTGTATTTTTGAAAATAGCACAGCTTTGGCGTGTGTTTGTATTATTTTCCGAGATTCTGCTATGGGTTGTATTTGTATTTTTGAAAATAACACAGCTTGGGGTTGTATTTGTATTATTTTCCGAGATACAGCTCATGGTTGTATTTGTATTTTCGAAAATAACACACCTTGGGGGTGTATTTTTATTATTTTCGAGATACAGCTCAGGGTTGTATTTGTATTTTGGAAAATAACACAGCTTAGGATGTATTTTTATTATTTTCCGAGATACAGCTAAGGGTTGTATTTGAATTTTTGAAAATAAACGAGTTTGGGGGTGTATTTGTATTATTTTCCAAGATACAGCTAAGGGCTGTATTTTTATTTTTGAAAATAACACAGCTTGGTGGTGTATTTGTATTATTTTCTGAAATACAGCTGTGGGTTTTATTTTTTATTTTTTAAAATAACAGAGCTTGTGGGTGTATCCATATTATTTTCCAAGATACAGTTAAGGGTTGTATTTGTATTTTTGAAAATAACACAGCTTGAGGGTGAATTTGTATTATTTTCCGAGATACAGCTGTGGGTTGTATTTGTATTTTTGAAAATAACACAGCTTGGGGGTGTTTTTGTATTATTTTCCGCGTTACAGCTCAGGGTTGTAATTGTGTTTTTGAAAATAACACAGCTTTGTGGTGTATTTGTATTATTTTCCGAGCTACAGCTAAGGATTGTATTTGCATTTTCGAAAATAACACAGCTTGGGGGTGTATTTGTATTATTTTCCGAAATACAGCTATGGGTTGTATTTGTATTTTGAAAATAACACAGCTTGGGTGTGTATTTCTATTATTATCCGAGATACAGCTCAGGGTTGTATTTGTATTTTGGAAAATAACACAACTTGGGGGTGTATTTGTATTATTTTCCAAGACACAGGTATGGGTTTTATTTGTATTTCTGAAAATAACACAGCTTGGGGGTGTATTTGTATTATTTTCCGAGATAAAGCTATGGGTTTTATTTGTATTTTTGAAATACCACAGCTTAGGGGTGTATTTCTATTATTATTCGAGATACAGCTCAGAGTTTTATTTGTATTTTGGAAAATAACACAGCTTGGGGGTGTATTTGTATTATTTTCCGAGATACAGCTAAGGGTTGTATTTGTATTTTTGAAAATAACACAGCTTGGGGGTGTATTTCTATTATTTTCCGAGATACAGCTATGGATTTTATTTGTATTTTTGAAAATAACACAGCTTGGGCGTGTATTTGTAATATTTTCTGAGATTCTGCTATGGGTTGTATTTGTATTTTTGAAAATAACACAGCTTGGGGGTGTATTTGTGTTATTTTCCGAGATAGAGCTCATGGTTTATTTGTATTTTTGAAAATAACACACCTTGGGGGTGTATTTGTATTATTTTCGAGATACAGCTCAGGGTTGTATTTGTATTTTGGAAAATAACACAGCTTGGGGGTGTATTTTTATTATTTTCCGAGATACAGCTAAGGGTTGTATTTGAATTTTTGAAAATAAACGAGTTTGTGGGTGTATTCGTATTATTTTCCAAGATACAGCTAAGGGCTGTATTTGTATTTTTGAAAATAACATAGCTTTGTGGTGTATTTGTATTATTTTCAGAAATACAGCTGTGGGTTTTATTTGTATTTTTCAAAATAACAGAGCTGGTGGGTGTATCCGTATTATTTTCCAAGATACAGTCAAGGGTTTTATTTGTATTTTTGAAAATAACACATCTTGGGGGTGTATTTGTATTATTTTTCGAGATTCAGCTAAGGGTTGTATTTGTATTTCTGAAAATAACACAGCTTGGTGGTGTTTTTGTATTATTTTCCGAGATACAGCTAAGGTGTGTATTTCTATTTTTGAGAATAACACAGATTGGGGGTGTATTTGTATTATTTTCCGAGATACAGCTAAGGGTTTTATTTCTATTATTGAAAATAACAGAGCTTGGGTGTGTATTTGTATTATTTTCCGAGATACAGCTCAGGGTTGTATTTGTATTTTTGAAAATAACACAGCATGGGGGTGTATTTGCATTATTTTCCGAGATACAGATAAGGGTTGTATTTATATTATTGAAAATAGCAGAGCTTTGGGGTGAATTTGTATTATTTTCCGAGATACAGCTAAGGGTTGTATTTGTATTTTTGAAAATAACACAGCTTGCGGGTGTATTTTTATTATTTTCCGAGATACAGCTATGGGTTGTATTTGTATTTTGAAAATTACACAGCTTGGGGGTGTATTTGTATTATTTTCCGAGATACAGCTCATTGTTGTATTTGTATTTTTGAAAATAACACAGCTTGGGGGTGTTTTTGTATTATTTTCCGAGTTAAAGCTCAGGGTTGTATTTGTATTTTTGAAAATAACACAGATTGTGTGTGTTTTGTATTATTTTCCTTGATACAGCTAAGGATTGTATTTGTATTTTTGAAAATAACCCAGCTTGGGGTTGTATTTGTATTATTTTCCGAGATACAGCTATGGGTTTTATTTGTATTTTGAAAATAACACAGCTTGGGTGTGTATTTCTATTATTATCCGGGACACAGCTCAGGGTTGTATTTGTATTTTTGAAAATAACACAGCTTGGGGGTGTATTTGTATTATATTCCAAGATACAGCTGTGATTTTTATTTGCATTTTTGAAAATAACAAAGCTTGGGGGTGTATTTGTATTATTTTCCGAGATACAGCTCAGGGTTGTATTTGTATTTTGGAAAATAACACAGCTTGGGGGTGTATTTGTATTATTTTCCGAGATACAGCTAAGGGTTGTATTTGTATTTTGGAAAATAACACAGCTTGAGGGTGTATTTGTATTATTTTACGAGATACAGCTATGGGTTGTATTTGTATTAGTGAAAATAACACAGCTTGGGGGTGTATTTCTGTTATTATCCGAGATGCAGCTCAGAGTTTTATTTGTATTTTGGAAAATAACACAGCTTGTGGGTGTATTTGTATTATTTTCCGAGATACACCAAGAGTTGTATTTGTATTTTTGAAAATAAAACAGATTGGGGGTGTATTTGTATTATTTTCCAAGTTACAACTCAGGGATGTATTTGTATTTTTGAAAATAACACAGCTTGTGGGTGTATTTCTATTATTATCCGAGATACAGCTCAGGGTTTTATTTGTGTTTTTGAAAATAACCCAGCTTGGGGTTGTGTTTGTATTATTTTCCAAGATACAGCTATGGGTGTTATTTGTATTTTTGAAAATAACACAGCTTGCTGGTGTATTTGTATTATTTTCCGCGATACAGCTCAGGGTTGTATAGGTATTTTTGAAAATAACACAGCTTGGGGGTGTATTTGTATTATTTTCCGTGATACAGCTAAGGGTTGTATTTGTATTACTGAAAATAACAGAGCTTTGGGGTGTATTTGTATTATTTTCCGAGATACAGCTCAGAGTTTTATTAGTATTTTGGAAAATAACACAGCTTGGGGGTGTATTTCTATTTTTTTCCGAGATACAGCTAACCGTTGTATTTGTATTTTTGAAAATAACACAGCTTGGGGGTGCATTTGTATTATTTTCCGAGATACAGCTCTGGGTTGTATTTGTATTTTTGATAATAACAGAGCTTGGTGGTGTATTTGTATTATTTTCCGATATACTGCTATGAGTTGTATTTGTATTTTTGAAAATAAGACAGCTTGGGTGTGTATTTGTATTATTTTCCGCGATACAGCTCAGGGTTGTATTTGTACTTTTGAAAATAACACAGATTCGGGGTGTATTTGTATTATTTTCCGAGATACATCTAAGGTTTGTATTTGTATTATTGAAAATAACAGAGCTTTGGGGTGTATTTGTATTATTTTCCGAGATACAGCTAAGGGTTGTAATTGTATTTTTGAAAATAACACAGCTTAAGGGTGTTTTTGTATTATTTTCCGAGATACAGCTCAGGGTTGTATTTGTATTTTTGAAAATAACACAGCTTGGGAGTGTATATGTATTATTTTCCGAGTTACAGCTCAGGGTTGTATATGTATTTTTGAAAATAACACAGCTTGGGGGTATATTTGTATTATTTTCCGAGATACACCTAAAAATTGTATTTGTATTTTTGAAAATAACACAGCTTGGGGGTGTATTTGTATTATTTTCCGAGGCACTGCTCTGGGTTGTATTTGTATTTTTGAAAATAACACAGCTTTGGGGTGTATTTGTATTATTTTCCGAGATACAGCTCAGGGTTGTATTTGTATTTTTGAAAATAACACAGCTTGGTGGTGTATTTGTATTATTTTCCGAGATACAGCTAAGGGTTGTATTTGTATTATTGAAAATAACAGAGCTTTGGGGTGTATTTGTATTATTTTCCGAGATACAGCTATGGGTTGTATTTGTATTTTTGAAAATAATACAGCTTTTGGGTGTATTTGTATTATTTTCCGAGATACAGCTAACGGTTGTATTTGTATTTTTGAAAATAACACAGCTTTGGGGTGTATTTGTATAATTTTCTGAGATACTGCTATGGGTTGTATTTGTATTTTTGAAAATAACACAGCTTGGGGGTGTATTTGTATTATTTTCTGAGATACAGCTCAGTGTTGTATTTGTATTTTTGAAAATAACACAGCATGCGGGTGTATTTGTATTATTTTCCGAGATACAGATAAGGGTTGTATTTGTATTATTGAAAATAACAGAGCTTTGTGGTGTATTTGTATTATTTTCCGAGATACAGCTAAGGGTTGTATTTGTATTTTTGAAAATAACGCACCTTGGGGGTGTATTTCTATTATTTTCCGAGATACAGCTATGGGTTGTATTTCTATTTTTGAAAATAACACAGCTTGGGCGTGTATTTTTATTACTTTCCGAGATTCTGCTATGGGTTGTATTTGTATTTTGAAAATTACACAGCTTGGGGGTGTATTTGTATTATTTTCCGAGATACAGCTCATGGTTGTATTTGTATTTTTTAAAATAACACATCTTGGGGGTGTATTTGTATTATTTTCGAGATACAGCTAAGGGTTGTATATGTATTTTGGAAAATAACACAGCTTGGTAGTGTATTTTTATTATTTTCCGAGATACAGCTAAGGGTTGTATTTGAATTTTTGAAAATAAACGAGTTTGGGGGTGAATTTGTATTATTTTCCAAGATACAGCTAAGGGCTGTATTTGTATTTTTGAAAATACCACAGCTTGGTGGTGTATTTGTATTATTTTCCGAGATACAGCTGTGGGTTTTATTTGTATTTTTGAAAATAACAGAGCGTGTGGGTGTATCCGTACTATTTTCCAAGATACAGTTAAAGGTTGTATTTGTATTTTTGAAAATAACACGTCTTGGGGGTGCATTTGTATTATTTTCCGAGATACAGCTAAGGGTTGTATTTGTATTTTTGAAAATAACACAGCTTGGGGGTGTATTTTTATTATTTTCCGAGATACAGCTATGGGTTGTATTTGTATTTTGAAAATTACACAGCTTGGGGGTGTATTTGTATTATTTTCCGAGATACAGCTCATTGTTGTATTTGTATTTTTGAAAATAACACAGCTTGGGGTTGTTTTTGTATTATTTTCCGAGTTAAAGCTCAGGGTTGTATTTGTATTTTTGAAAATAACACAGATTGTGTGTGTTTTGTATTATTTTCCTTGATACAGCTAAGGATTGTATTTGTATTTTTGAAAATAACCCAGCTTGGGGTTGTATTTGTATTATTTTCCGAGATACAGCTATGGGTTTTATTTGTATTTTGAAAATAACACAGCTTGGGTGTGTATTTCTATTATTATCCGGGACAGAGCTCAGGGTTGTATTTGTATTTTTGAAAATAACACAGCTTGGGGGTGTATTTGTATTATATTCCAAGATACAGCTGTGATTTTTATTTGCATTTTTGAAAATAACAAAGCTTGGGGGTGTATTTGTATTATTTTCCGAGATACAGCTCAGGGTTGTATTTGTATTTTGGAAAATAACACAGCTTGGGGGTGTATTTGTATTATTTTCCGAGATACAGCTAAGGGTTGTATTTGTATTTTGGAAAATAACACAGCTTGAGGGTGTATTTGTATTATTTTACGAGATACAGCTATGGGTTGTATTTGTATTAGTGAAAATAACACAGCTTGGGGGTGTATTTCTGTTATTATCCGAGATGCAGCTCAGAGTTTTATTTGTATTTTGGAAAATAACACAGCTTGTGGGTGTATTTGTATTATTTTCCGAGATACACCAAGAGTTGTATTTGTATTTTTGAAAATAAAACAGATTGGGGGTGTATTTGTATTATTTTCCAAGTTACAACTCAGGGATGTATTTGTATTTTTGAAAATAACACAGCTTGTGGGTGTATTTCTATTATTATCCGAGATACAGCTCAGGGTTTTATTTGTGTTTTTGAAAATAACCCAGCTTGGGGTTGTGTTTGTATTATTTTCCAAGATACAGCTATGGGTGTTATTTGTATTTTTGAAAATAACACAGCTTGCTGGTGTATTTGTATTATTTTCCGCGATACAGCTCAGGGTTGTATAGGTATTTTTGAAAATAACACAGCTTGGGGGTGTATTTGTATTATTTTCCGTGATACAGCTAAGGGTTGTATTTGTATTACTGAAAATAACAGAGCTTTGGGGTGTATTTGTATTATTTTCCGAGATACAGCTCAGAGTTTTATTAGTATTTTGGAAAATAACACAGCTTGGGGGTGTATTTCTATTTTTTTCCGAGATACAGCTAACCGTTGTATTTTTATTCCTGAAAATAACACAGCTTGGGGGTGCATTTGTATTATTTTCCGAGATACAGCTCTGGGTTGTATTTGTATTTTTGAAAATAACAGAGCTTGGGGGTGTATTTGTATTATTTTCTGATATACTGCTATGAGTTGTATTTGTATTTTTGAAAATAAGACAGCTTGGGTGTGTATTTGTATTATTTTCCGAGATACAGCTCAGGGTTGTATTTGTACTTTTGAAAATAACACAGATTCGGGGTGTATTTGTATTATTTTCCTAGATACATCTAAGGTTTGTATTTGTATTATTGAAAATAACAGAGCTTTGGGGTGTATTTGTATTATTTTCCGAGATACAGCTAAGGGTTGTAATTGTATTTTTGAAAATAACACAGCTTAAGGGTGTTTTTGTATTATTTTCCGAGATACAGCTCAGGGTTGTATTTGTATTTTTGAAAATAACACAGCTTGGGAGTGTATATGTATTATTTTCCGAGTTACAGCTCAGGGTTGTATATGTATTTTTGAAAATAACACAGCTTGGGGGTATATTTGTATTATTTTCCGAGATACACCTAAAAATTGTATTTGTATTTTTGAAAATAACACAGCTTGGGGGTGTATTTGTATTATTTTCCGAGGCATCGCTCTGGGTTGTATTTGTATTTTTGAAAATAACACAGCTTTGGGGTGTATTTGTATTATTTTCCGAGATACAGCTCAGGGTTGTATTTGTATTTTTGAAAATAACACAGCTTGGTGGTGTATTTGTATTATTTTCCGAGATACAGCTAAGGGTTGTATTTGTATTATTGAAAATAACAGAGCTTTGGGGTGTATTTGTATTATTTTCCGAGATACAGCTATGGGTTGTATTTGTATTTTTGAAAATAATACAGCTTTTGGGTGTATTTGTATTATTTTCCGAGATACAGCTAACGGTTGTATTTGTATTTTTGAAAATAACACAGCTTTGGGGTGTGTTTGTATAATTTTCTGAGATACTGCTATGGGTTGTATTTGTATTTTTGAAAATAACACAGCTTGGGGGTGTATTTGTATTATTTTCTGAGATACAGCTCAGGGTTGTATTTGTATTTTTGAAAATAACACAGCATGGGGGTGTATTTGTATTATTTTCCGAGATACAGATAAGGGTTGTATTTGTATTATTGAAAATAACAGAGCTTTGGGGTGTATTTGTATTATTTTACGAGATACAGCTAAGGGTTGTATTTGTATTTTTGAAAATAACGCACCTTGGGGGTGTATTTCTATTATTTTCCGAGATACAGCTATGGGTTGTATTTCTATTTTTGAAAATAACACAGCTTGGGCGTGTATTTTTATTACTTTCCGAGATTCTGCTATGGGTTGTATTTGTATTTTGAAAATTACACAGCTTGGGGGTGTATTTGTATTATTTTCCGAGATACAGCTCATGGTTGTATTTGTATTTTTGAAAATAACACATCTTGGGGGTGTATTTGTATTATTTTCGAGATACAGCTAAGGGTTGTATATGTATTTTGGAAAATAACACAGCTTGGTAGTGTATTTTTATTATTTTCCGAGATACAGCTAAGGGTTGTATTTGAATTTTTGAAAATAAACGAGTTTGGGGGTGAATTTGTATTATTTTCCAAGATACAGCTAAGGGCTGTATTTGTATTTTTGAAAATACCACAGCTTGGTGGTGTATTTGTATTATTTTCCGAGATACAGCTGTGGGTTTTATTTGTATTTTTGAAAATAACAGAGCGTGTGGGTGTATCCGTACTATTTTCCAAGATACAGTTAAAGGTTGTATTTGTATTTTTGAAAATAACACATCTTGGGGCTGTATTTGTATTATTTTTCGAGATACAGCTAAGGTGTGTATTTCTATTTTAGAAAATAACACAGTTTGGGGGTGTATTTGTATTATATTCCGAGATACAGCTAAGGGTTGTATTTGTATTATTGAAAATAACAGATCTTGGGGGTGTATTTGTATTGTTTTCCGAGATACAGCTAAGGGTTGTATTTGTATTTTTGAAAATAACACTGCTTGGGGGTGAATTTGTATTATTTTCCGAGATACAGCTAAGGGTTGTATTTGTATTTTTGAAAATAACACAGCTTGGGGGTGTTTTTGTATTATTTTCCGAGTTACAGCTCAGGGTTGTATTTGTATTTTTCAAAATAAAACAGATTGTGGGTGTGTTTGTATTATTTTCCGTGATACAGCTAAGGATTGTATTTGTATTTTTGAAAATAACCCAGCTTGGGGGTGTATTTGTATTATTTTCCGAGATACAGCTATGGGTTGTATTTGTATTTTGAAAATAACACAGCTTGGGTGTGTTTTTCTATTATTATCCGGGATACAGCTCAGGGTTGTATTCGTATTTTTGAAAATAACACAGCTTGGTGGTGTATTTGTATTATTTTCCAAGGTACAGCTGTGGTTTTTATTTGTATTTTTGAAAATAACAAAGCTTGGGGGTGTATTTGTATTATTTTCCGAGATACAGCTCAGGGTTGTATTTGTATTTTGGAAAATAACACAGCTCGGGGGTGTATTTGTATTGTTTTCCGAGATACAGCTAAGGGTTGTATTTGTATTTTGGAAAATAACACAGCATGAGGGTGTATTTGTATTATTTTATGCGATACAGCTATGGGTTGTATTTGTATTATTGAAAATAACACAGCTTGGGGGTGTATTTCTGTTATTATCCGAGATGCAGCTCAGAGTTTTATTTGTATTTTGGAAAATAACACAGCTTGTGGGTGTATTTGTATTATTTTCCGAGATACAGCTTTTGGTTTTATTTGTATTTTTGATAATAACACAGATTGGGGGTGTATTTGTGTTATTTTCCAAGTTACAACTCAGGGATGTATTTGTATTTTTGAAAATAACACAGCTTGGGGGTGTATTTGTATTATTTTCCGAGATACAGCTATGGGTTGTATTTTTATTTTTGAAAATACCACAGTTTGGGGGTGTATTTCTATTATTATTCGAGATGCAGCTCAGAGTTTTATTTGTATTTTGGAAAATAACCCAGCTTGGGGGTGTATTTGTATTATTTTCCGAGATACAGCTAAGAGTTGTATTTGTGTTTTTGAAAATAACACAGCTTGCGTGTGTATTTGTATTATTTTCCGAGATACAGCTATTGGTTGTATTTGTATTTTTGAAAATAACACAGCTTGGGGGTGTATTTCTATTATTATCCGAGATAGAGCTCTGGGTTGTATTTGTATTTTTGAAAATACCACAGCTTGGGGTTGTGTTTGTATTATTTTCCAAGATACAGCTATGGGTTTTATTTGTATTTTTGGAAATAACACAGCTTGGGGGTGTATTTGTTTTATTTTCCGAGATACAGCTAAGGGTTGTATTTGTATTTTTGAAAATAACACAGCTTTGGGGTGTATTTGTATTATTTTCTGAGGCACTGCTCTGGGTTGTATTTGTATTTTTGAAAATAACACAGCTTGGGGGTTTATTTGTATTATTTTCCGATATACAGCTCAGGGTTGTATTTGTATTTTTGAAAATAACACAGCTTGGTGGTGTATTTGTATTATTTTCCGAGATACAGCTAAGGGTTGTATTTGTATTATTGAAAATAACAGAGCTTTGGGGTGTATTTGTAGTATTTTCCGAGATACAGCTATGGGTTGTATTTGTATTTTTGAAAATAACACAGCTTTTGGGTGTATTTGTATTATTTTCCGAGATACAGCTAACGGTTGTATTTGTATTTTTGAAAATAACACAGCTTTGGGGTGTATTTGTATTATTTTCCGAGATACTGCTATGGGTTGTATTTGTATTTTTGAAAATAACACAGCTTGGGGGTGTATTTGTATTATTTTCCGAGATAGAGCTCAGGGTTGTATTTGTATTTTTGAAAATAACAGAGCTTGCGGTGGTATTTGTATTATTTTCCGATATACTGCTATGAGTTGTATTTGTATTTTTGAAAATAAGACAGCTTGGGTGTGTATTTGTATTATTTTCCGAGATACAGCTCAGGGTTGTATTTGTATTTTTGAAAATAACACACCTTGGGGGTGTATTTCTATTATTTTCCGAGATACAGCTATGGGTTGTATTTCTATTTTTGAAAATAACACAGCTTGGGCGTGTATTTTTATTACTTTCCGAGATTCTGCTATGGGTTGTATTTGTATTTTGAAAATTACACAGCTTGCGGGTGTATTTGTATTATTTTCCGAGATACAGCTCATGGTTGTATTTGTATTTTTGAAAATAACACATCTTGGGGGTTTATTTGTATTATTTTCGAGATACAGCTAAGGGTTGTATATGTATTTTGGAAAATAACACAGCTTGGTAGTGTATTTTTATTATTTTCCGAGATACAGCTAAGGGTTGTATTTGAATTTTTGAAAATAAATGAGTTTGGGGGTGAATTTGTATTATTTTCCAAGATACAGCTAAGGGCTGTATTTGTATTTTTGAAAATACCACAGCTTGATGGTGTATTTTTATTATTTTCGGAGATACAGCTGTGGGTTTTATTTGTATTTTTGAAAATAACAGAGCGTGTGGATGTATCCGTACTATTTTCCAAGATACAGTTAAGGGTTGTATTTCTATTTTTGAAAATAACACATCTTGGGGGTGTATTTGTATTATTTTTCGAGATACAGCTAAGGGTTGTATTTGAATTTTTGAAAATAACACAGCTTGGGTGTGTTTTTGTATTATTTTATGAGATAAAGCTAAGGTGTGTATTTCTATTTTAGAAAATATCACAGATTGGGGGTGTATTTGTATTATTTTCCGAGATACACCTAAGAGTTGTATTTGTATTTTTGAAAATAACACAGATTGGGGGTGTATTTGTATTATTTTCCAAGTTACAACTCAGGGATGTATTTGTATTTTTGAAAATAACACAGTTTGGGGGTGTATTTCTATTATTATCCGAGTTACAGCTCACGGTTGTATTTGTGTTTTTGAAAATAACCCAGCTTGGGGTTGTGTTTGTATTATTTTCCAAGATACAGCTATGGGTTTTATTTGTATTTTTGAAAATAACACAGCTTGCTGGTGTATTTGTATTATTTTCCGCGATATAGCTCAGGGTTGTATAGGTATTTTTGAAAATAACACAGCTTGGGGGTCTATTTGTGTTATTTTCCGTGATACAGCTAAGGGTTGTATTTGTATTACTGAAAATAACAGAGCTTTGGGGTGTATTTGTATTATTTTCCGAGATACAGCTCAGAGTTTTATTAGTATTTTGGAAAATAACACAGCTTGGGGGTGTATTTTTATTATTTTCTGAGATACAGCTAAGAGTTGTATTTGTATTTTTGACAATAACACAGCTTGGGGGTGCATTTGTATTATTTTCCGAGATACAGCTCAGGGTTGTATTTGTATTTTTGAAAATAACAGAGCTTGGGGGTGTATTTGTATTATTTTCCGATATACTGCTATGAGTTGTATTTGTATTTTTGAAAATAAGACAGCTTGGGTGTGTATTTGTATTATTTTCCGAGATACAGCTCAGGGTTGTATTTGTACTTTTGAAAATAACACAGCTTCGGGGTTTATTTGTATTATTTTCCGAGATACATCTAAGGTTTGTATTTGTATTATTGAAAATAACAGAGCTTTGAGGTGTATGTGTATTATTTTCCGAGATACAGCTAAGGGTTGTACTTGTATTTTTGAAAATAACACAGCTTAAGGGTGTTTTTGTATTATTATCCGAGATACAGCTCAGGGTTGTATTTGTATTTTTGAAAATAACACAGCTTGGGGGTGTATTTGTATTATTTTCCGAGATACAGCTTTTGGTTTTATTTGTATTTTTGATAATAACACAGATTGGGGTGTATTTGTATTATTTTCCAAGTTACAACTCAGGGATGTATTTGTATTTTTGAAAATAACACAGCTTGGGGGTGTATTTGTATTATTGTCCGAGATAGAGCTCAGGGTTGTATTTGTATTTTTGAAAATAACACAGCATGGGGGTGTATTTGTATTATTTTCCGAGATACAGATAAGGGTTGTATTTGTATTATTGAAAATAACAGAGCTTTGGGGTGTATTTGTATTATTTTCCGAGACTCAGCTAAGGGTTGTATTTGTATTTTTGAAAATAACACACCTTGGGGGTGTATTTCTATTATTTTCCGATATACAGCTATGGGTTGTATTTCTATTTTTGAAAATAACACAGCTTGGGCGTGTATTTTTATTACTTTCCGAGATTCTCCTATGGGTTGTATTTGTATTTTGAAAATTACACAGCTTGGGGGTGTATTTGTATTATTTTCCGAGATACAGCTCATGGTTGTATTTGTATTTTTGAAAATAACACATCTTCGGGGTGTATTTGTATTATTTTCGAGATACAGCTAAGGGTTGTATATGTATTTTGGAAAATAACACAGCTTGGTAGTGTATTTTTATTATTTTCCGAGATACAGCTAAGAGTTGTATTTGAATTTTTGAAAATAAACGAGTTTGGGGGTGAATTTGTATTATTTTCCAAGATACAGCTAAGGGATGTATTTGTATTTTTGAAAATACCACAGCTTGGTGGTGTATTTGTATTATTTTCCGAGATACAGCTGTGGGTTTTATTTGTATTTTTGAAAATAACAGAGCGTGTGGGTGTATCCGTAATTTTCTCCAAGATACAGTTAAGGGCTGTATTTGTATTTTTGAAAATAACACATCTTGGGGGTGTATTTGTATTATTTTTCGAGATACAGCTAAGGGTTGTATTTGTATTTTTGAAAATAACACAGCTTGGGTGTGTTTTTGTATTATTTTATGAGATAAAGATAAGGTGTGTATTTTTATTTTAGAAAATAACCCAGCTTGGGGGTGTATTTGTATTATTTTCCGAGATACAGCTCAGGGTTGTATTTGTATTTTTGAAAATAACACAGCTTGGGGGCGTATTTGTATTATTTCTGAGATACAGCTAAGGGTTGTATTTGTATTTTTGAAAATAAGAGAGTTTCGGCTTGTTTTTGTATTATTTTCCGAGATACAGCTAAGGGTTGTATTTGTATTTTGGAAAATAACGCAGCTTGATGTTGTTTTTTATTATTTTCCGAGATACAGCTAAGTCTTGTATTTGTATTTTTGAAAATAGCGCAGCTTAGGGGTGTATTTGTATTATTTTCCGAGATACAGCTAAGGGATGTATTTGTATTTTTGAAAATAACGCAGCTTGGGTGTGTATTTGTATTATTTTCTGACATAATGCTAAGGTTTGTATTTGTATTTTTGAAAATAAGGCAGCTTGGTGGTGTATTTGTATTACTTTGCGGGATACAGCTAAGGGTTGTATTTTTATTTTTGAAAATAACACAGCTTGGGTGTGTATTTGTATTATTTTCCCAGATACAGCTAAGGATTGTATTGTGATTTTGGAAAATAATACAGCTTGGGGGTGTATTAGTATTATTTTCCAAGATACAGCTAAGGGCTGTATTTGTATTTTTGAAAATAACACAGCTTGATGGTGTATTTGTATTATTTTCTGAGAGACAGCTAAGGGTTGTATTTGTATTTTTGAAAATAACAGAGCTTGGCATTTTTTTGTATTATTTTCCGAGATACAGCTAAGGGTTGTATTTGTATTTTTGAAAATAACACAGCTTGGGTGTGTATTTGTATTATTTACTGAGATACAGCTAAGGGTTGTAGTTGTATTTTTGAAAATAACACAGCTTTTGGGTTTATTTGTATTATTTTTCGAGATACAGCTAAGGGTTGTATTTGTGTTTTTGAAAATAACACAGCCTGGGTGTGTATTTGTATTATTTTCAAAGATACAGCTAAGGCTTGTATTTGCATTTTTGAAAATAACATATCTTGTTGGTGAACATGTATTATTTTCTGATATACAGCTATCAGTTGTATATGTATTTTTGAAAATAACACAGCTTGGGGGTGTATTTGTATTATTTTCCTAGATACAGCTATGGATTGTATTTTTATTTTGGAAAATTACACAGCTTGGGGGTGTATTTGTACTATTTTCTGAAATACAGCTCAGGGTTGTATTTGTATTTTTTAAAATAACACAGCTTGGGGGGTATTTGTATTATTTTCCGAGATACAGATAAGGGTTGTATTTGTATTTTTGAAAATAATACAGCTTGGGGGTGTATTTCTATTATTATCCGAGATACAGCTCAGGGTTGTATTTGTATTTTTGAAAATAACACAGCTTGGGGTTGTATTTGTATTATTTTCCAATTTACAGCTATGTGTTGTATTTGTATTTTGGAAAATTACACAGCTTAGGGGTGTATTTGTATTATTTTCTGAGATACCGCTCAGGGTTGCATTTGTATTTTGTAAAATAACACAGCTTGTGGGGTATTTGTATTATTTTCCGAGATACAGATGAGGGTTGTATTTGTATTTTTGAAAATAACACAGCTTGGGTGTGTATTTGTATTATTTTCCGAGATACAGCTAAGGGATCTATTTGTATTTTTAAAAATAACGCAGCTTGGTGTGTATTTGTTTTATTTTCCGAGATACAACTAAGGGTTGTATTTGTATTTTGGAAAATAACGCAGCTTGGGGGTGTTTTTTATTATTTTCCAAGATACAGCTAAGGCTTGTATTTGTATTTTTGAAAATAGCGCAGCTTAGGGGTGTATTTGTATTATTTTCCGAGATACAGCTAAGGGTTGTATTTGTATTTTTGAAAATAACGCAGCTTGGGTGTCTATTTGTATTATTTTCTGACATACAGCTAAGGTTTGTATTTGTGTTTTTGAAAATAAGACAGCTTGGTGGTGTATTTGTATTATTTTGCGAGATACAGCTAAGGGTTGTATTTGTATTTTTGAAAATTACACAGCTTGGGTGTGTATTTGTATTATTTTCCCAGATACAGCTAAGGTTTGTATTGCGATTTTGGAAAATAATACAGCTTGGGGGTATATTAGTATTATTTTCCGAGATAGAGCTAAGGTCTGTACTTGTATTTTTGAAAATAACACAGCTTGATGGTGTATTTGTATTATTTCTGAGATACAGCTAAGGGTTGTATTTGTATTTTTGAAAATAAGAGGGCTTGGGCTTATTTTTGTATTATTTTCCGAGATACAGCTAAGGGTTGTATTTGTATTTTGGAAAATAACGCAGCTTGGGGTTGTTTTTTATTATTTTCCGAGATACAGCTAAGTCTTGTATTTGTATTTTTGAAAATAGCACAGCTTAGGGGTGTATTTGTATTATTTTCCCAGATACATCTAAGGGTTGTATTTGTATTTTTGAAAATAACGCAGCTTGGGGGTTTATTTGTATTATTTTCTGACATACAGCTAAAGTTTGTATTTGTATTTTTGAAAATAACACAGCTTGGGGGTGTATTTGTATTATTTTCCAAGATACAGCTATGGATTGTATTTTTATTTTTGAAAATTACACAGCTTGGGGGTGTATTTGTACTATTTTCTGAAATACAGCTCAGGGTTGTATTTGTATTTTTTAAAACAACACAGCTTGGGGGGTATTTGTATTATTTTCCGAGATACAGATAAGGGTTGTATTTGTATTTTTGAAAATAAAACAGCTTGGGGGTGTACTTGTATTATTTTCCGAGATACAGCTAAGCGTTGTATTTGTATTTTTGTAAATAACGCTGCTTGGGGTGTATTTGTATTATTTTCCGAGATACAGCTAAGGGTTGTATTTGTATTTTGGAAAATAACGCAGCTTGGGGGTGTTTTTTATTATTTTCCGAGATACAGCTAAGGCTTGTATTTGTATTTTTGAAAATAGCGCAGCTTAGGGGTGTATTTTTATTATTTTCCGAGATACACCTAAGTGTTGTATTTGTATTTTTGAAAATAACGCAGCTTGGGTGTGTATTTGTATTATTTTCTGACATAGAGCTAAGGTTTGTATTTGTATTTTTGAAAATAAGGCAGCTTGGGGGTGTATTTGTATTATTTTGCGAGATACAGCTAGGGGTTGTATTTGTAATTTTGAAAATAAGAGAGCTTGGGCTTTTTTTTGAATTTTTTTCCGACATACAACTAAGGGTTGTATTTGTATTTTTGAAAATAACACAGCTTGGGTGTGTATTTGTATTATTTTCCGAGATACAGCTAAGGGTTGCAGTTGTATTTTTTAAAATAACACAGCTTTTGGGTTTATTTGTATTATTTTTCGAGATACAACTAAGGGTTGTATTTGTATTTTTGAAAATAACACAGCCTGGGTGTGTATTTGTCTTATTTCCAAAGGTACAGCTTAGGCTTGTATTTGCATTTTTGAAAATAACATATCTTGTTGGTGAACATGTATTATTTTCCGATACACAGCTATCGGTTTTATTTGTATTTTTGAAAACAACACAGCTTGGGAATGTATTTGTATTATTTTCCGAGATATAGCTCAGGGTTGTATTTGTATTTTTGAAAATAACACAGCTTGGGGGTGTATTTCTATTATTACCCGAGATACAGCTCAGGGTTGTATTTGTATTTTTGAAAATAACCCAGCTTGGGGGTGTATTTGTATTATTTTCCAAGATACAGCTATGGATTGTATTTGTATTTTGAAAAATTACACAGCTTGGGGGTGTATTTGTATTATTTTCTGAGATACAGCTCAGGGTTGTATTTGTATTTTGTAAAATAACACAGCTTGGGGGGTATTTCTATTATTTTCTGAGATACAGATAAGGGTTGTATTTGTATTTTTGAAAATAACACAGCTTGGGTGTGTATTTGTATTATTTTCTGAGATACAGCTAAGGGTTCTATTTGTATTTTTGAAAATAAACCAGCTTGGTGTGTATTTGTTTTATTTTCCGAGATACAGCTAAGGGTTGTATTTGTATTTTCGAAAATAACGCAGCTTGGGTGTGTATTTGTATTATTTTCTGACATACAGCTAAGGTTTGTATTTGTATTTTTGAAAATAAAGCAGCTTGGTGGTGTATTTGTATTATTTTGCGAGATACAGCTAAGGGTTGTATTTGTATTTTTGAAAATAACACAGCTTGGGTGTGTAATTGTATTATTTTCCCAGATACGGGTAAGGTTTGTATTGTGATTTAGGAAAATAATACAGCTTGGGGGTGTATTAGTATTATTTTCCGACATAGAGCTAAGGGCTGTATTTGTATTTTTGAAAATAACACAGCTTGATGGTGTATTTGTATTATTTTCTGAGATACAGCTAAGGGTTGTATTTGTATTTTTGAAAATAAGAGAGCATGGGCTTGTTTTTGTATTATTTTCCGAGATACAGCTAAGGGTTGTATTTTTATTTTGGAAAATAACGCAGCTTGGGGTTATTTTTTATTATTTTCCGAGATACAGCTAAGTCTTGTATTTGTTTTTTTGAAAATAGCGCAGCCTGGGTGTGTACCTGTATTATTTTCTGAGATAAACCTAAGGGTTGTATTTGTATTTTTGAAAATAACACAACTTAGGTGTGTCTTTGTATTATTTTCCGAGATACAGCTACGGGTTGTATTTGTATTTTCAAAATAACGCAGATTGAGGGTGTATTTGTATTATTTTCCGAGATACAGCTGAGGGTTGTATTTGTATTTTTGAAAATAGCGCAGCCTGCGTGTGTACCTGTATTATTTTCTGAGATAAACCTAAGGGTTGTATTTGTATTTTTGAAAATAACACAACTTAGGTGTGTATTTGTATTATTTTCCGAGATACAGCTACGGGTTGTATTTGTATTTTCAAAATAACGCAGCTTGAGGGTGTATTTGTATTATTTTCCGAGATACAGCTGAGGGTTGTATATGTATTTTTGAAAATAAAGCAGCTTGGGGGTGTATTTGTATTATTTTCCAAGATACAGCTATGCGTTGTATTTGTATTTTTGAAAATAACACAGCTTGGGAGTGTATTTGTATTATTTTCCAACATACAGCTATCGGTTGTATTTGGTTTTTTGAAAATAACACAGCTTGGGGGAGTATTTGTATTATTTTCCGAGATACAGCTCAGGGTTGTATTTCTATTTTTGAAAATAATACAGCTTGGGGGTGTATTTGTATTATTTTCCGAGTAACAGCTAAGGGTTTTATTTGTATTTTTGAAAATAACCGAGTTTGGGGGTGTGTTTGTATTATTTTCCGAGATACAGCTAAGGGATGTATTTGTATTTTTGAAAATAACACAGCTTGGGGGTGTATTTGTATTATTTTCCGAGATACAGCTATGGGTTCTCTTTGTATTTTTGAAAATAACGCAGCTTGGTGGTGTGTTTCTATTATTATCCGAGATACAGCTCAGGGTTGTATTTGTATTTTAGAAAATTACACAGCTTCTGGGTGTATTTGTATTATTTTCCAAGATACAGCTATGGGTTGTATTTGTATTTTTGAAAATAACACAGCTTGGGGGTGTATTTGTACTAGTTTCCGAGATACAGCTCAGGGTTGTATTTGTATTTTGCAAAATAACTCAGCTTGGGGGTGTATTTGTATTATTTTCCGAGATACAGCTAAGGGTTGTATTTTTATTTTTGAAAATAAACGAGCTTGGGGGTGTATTTGTGTTATTTTCTGAGATACAGCTAAGGGCTGTATTTGTATTTTTGAATATAACACAACTTTGGGGTGTATTTGTATTATTTTCCGAGACACAGCTCAGGGTTGTATTTGTATGTTTGAAAATTACACATATTGAGGGTGTACTTGTATTATTTTAAAAGATACAGCTATGCGTTGTATTTGTATATTTGAAAATAACACAGCTTAAGAGTGTATTTGTATTACTTTCCAACATACAGCTATCGCTTGTATTTGGATTTTTGAAAATAACACAGCTTGGGGGAGTATTTGTATTATTTTCCGAGATACAGCTAAGGGTTTTATTTGTATTTTTGAAAGTAACACAGCATGGGGGTGTATTCCTATTATTTTCCGAGATACAGCTAAGGTTTGCATATGCATTTTAGAAAATAACACATCTTGTGTGTGTACTTGTATTATTTTAAAAGATACAGCTATGGGTTGTATTTGTATTTTTGAAAATAACACAGCTTGGTTGTGTATTTGTATTATTTTTCAACATACAGCTAAGGGTTGTATTTGTATTTTTGAAAATAACACAGCTTGTGGTTGTATTAGTATTATTTTCTGAGATAAAACGAAGGGTTGTATTTCTGTTTTTGAAAATAACACATCTTGGGGGTGTATTTGTATTATTTTCCGAGATACAGCTAAGGGTTGTATTTGTATTTTTGAAAATAACACAGGTTGGGGAGGTTTTTGTATTATTTTCCGCGATACAGCTCAGGGTTTTATTTGTATTTTTGAAAATAACCCAGCTTGGGGGTGTATTTGTATTAATTTCCGAGATACAGCTATCGGTTGTATTTGTATTTTGGAAAATAACACAGCTTGGGTGTGTATTTCTCTTATTATCTGAGATACAGCTCAGGGTTGTATTTGTATTTTTGAAAATAACACAGCTTGGGGGTGTATTTGTATTATTTTCCGAAATACAGCTAAGGATTGTATTTGAATTTTTGAAAATAAAAGAGCTTTGGGGTGTATTTGTATTAATTTCCGATATACATCTAAGGTTTATATTTGTATTTTTGAAAAAAACGCAGCTTGGGGGTGTATTTGTATTATTTTCCGAGTTACAGCTAAGGATTGTATTTGTATTTTTGAAAATAACACAGCTTGGGCGTGTATTTGTATTATTATCCGAGTTACAGCTAAGGGTGGTATTTGTATTTTGCAAAATAACACAGCTTGGGGGTGTATTTGTATTATTTTCCGAGATACAGATAAGGGTTGTATTTGAATTTTTGAAAATAACGCAGCTTGGGGGTGTATTTGTATTATTTTCCGAGACACAGCTAAGGTTTTTATTTGTATTTTTGAAAACAATGCAGCTTGGGGGTATATTTGTATTATTTTCCGAGATACACCTAAGGGTTTTATTTGTATTTTTGAAAACAACGCATCTTCGGGGTGCATTTGTATTATTTTCCGAAATACAGCTAAGGTTTATATTTGTATTTTTGAAAATAACACAGCGTGAAGGTGTATTTTTATCATTTTCCGAGATAAAGCTAAGGTTTGTATTTGTATTTTGGAAAATAACACAGCTTGGGGGTGTGTTTGCATTATTTTCCGAGATACAGATAAGGGCTGTATTTTTATTTTTGAAAATAACACAACTTGGGAGTGTATTTGTATTATTTTCCGAGATACAGCTAAGGGTTGTATTTGTATTTTTGAAAATAACACAGCTTGGTGGTGTTTTTGTATTATTTTTCGAGATACAGCTCAGGATTGTATTTTTATTTTTGAAAATAACACAGCTTGTGGGTGTATTTGTATTATTTTCCGAGATACAGCTCAGGGTTGTATTTGTATTTTTGAAAATAACGCATCTTGGGTGTGTATTTGTATTATTTTCCGAGATACAGCTAAGGTTTGTATTTGTATTTTGGAAAATTACACAGTTTGGGGGTGTATGTGTATTATTTTCCAAGATACAGCTATTGGTTGTATTTGTATTTTTGAAAATAACACAGCTTGGGGTTGTATTTGTATTATTTTTCGAGATACAGCTCAGGATTTTATTTGTATTTTTGAAAATAACACAGCTTGGGGGTGTATTTGTATTATTTTACGAGATACAGCTCAGGGTTGTATTTGTATCTTGCAAAATAAATCAGCTTGGGTGTGTTTTTGTATTATTTTCTGAGATACAGCTATGGGTTGTATTTGTATTTTTGAAAATAACGCATCTTGTGTGTGTATTTGTATTATTTTCCGAGATACAGCTAAGGTTTGTATTTGTATTTTTGAAAATAACACAGCTTGGTGGTGTATTTGTATTATTTACCCAGATACAGCTAAGGTTTGTATTTGTATTTTGGAAAATAACACAGCTTGGGGGTGTATTTGTATTATTTTCCGAGATACAGCTCAGGGTTGTATTTGTATTTTTGAAAATGACACTGCTTGCGTTTGTATTTGTATTATTTTTCGAGATACAGCTAACGGTTGTATTTCTATTTGTGAAAATAATGCAGCTTGTGGGTGTATTTGTATTATTTTCCGAGATACAGCTAAGGTTTCTATTTGTATTTTTGAAAATAACGCAGCTTGGGGGTGTATTTGTATTATTTTCTGAGATACGGCTAAGTGTTGTGTTTGTATTTTCGAAAATAACACAATTTGGGGGTGTATTTGAATTATTTTCCGAGATACAGCTAAGGGTTGTTTTGTATTTTTATAAATAACATGGCTTGGGGGTGTTTTTGTATTATTTTGTGAGATAGAGCTCAGGATTCTATTTGTATTTTTGAAAATAACACCGATTGGGGTTATATTTGTATTATTTTCCGAGATACAGCTAAAGGTTGTATTTGTATTTTTGAAAATAACGCAGCTTGGGGGTGTATTTGTATTATTTTCCGAGATATAGCTAAGAGTTGTACTTCTATTTTTGAAAATAACGCAGCTTGGGGGTGTATTTGTACTATGTTCCGAGATACAGCTAAGTGTTGTGTTTGTATTTTTGAAAATAACACAGCTTGAAGGTGAATTTGTATTATATTCTGAAATACAGCTGAGGGTTGTATTTGTATTTTTGAAAATAATGCAGCTTGGGGGTGTTTTTGTATTATTTTCCGAGATACAGCTCAGGATTGTATTTATATTTTTGAAAATAACACAGTATGGGGGTGTATTTGTATTATTTTCCGAGATACCGCTAAGGGTTGTATTTGTATTTTTGAAAATAACGCAGCTTGAGGGTGTTTTTTATTATTTTCCGAGATACAGCTAAGGCTTGTATTTGTATTTTTGAAAATAGCGCAGCCTGGGGGTGTATCTGTATTATTTTCGGAGATACATCTAAGGGTTGTATTTGTATTTTTGAAAATAACACAACTTAGGGGTGTATTTGTATTATTTTCTGAGATACAGCTACGGGTTGTATTTGTATTTTCAAAATAATGCAGCTTGAGTGTGTATTTGTATTATTTTCCGAGATACAGCTACGGGTTGTATTTGTATTTTCAAAATAACGCAGCTTGAGTGTGTATTTGTATTATTTTCCGAGATACAGCTGAGGGTTGTATTTGTATTTTTGAAAATAACGCAGCTTGGAAGTGTACTTGTATTATTTTCTAAGATACAGCTATGCGTTGTATTTGTGTTTTTGAAAATAACACAGCTTGGTAGTGTATTTGTATTATTTTCCAACATACAGCTATCGGTTTTATTTGTATTTTTGAAAATAATACAGCTTGGGGGTGTATTTGTATTATTTTCCGAGTAACAGCTAAGGGTTTTATTTGTATTTTTGAAAATAACCGAGCTTGGGGGTGTGTTTGTATTATTTTCCGAGATACAGCTAAGGGCTGTATTTGTATTTTTGAAAATAACACAGCTTGGTGGTGTATTTGTATTATTTTCCGAGTAACAGCTAAGGGTTTTATTTGTATTTTTGAAAATAACCGAGCTTGGGGGTGTGTTTTTATTATTTTCCGAGATACAGCTAAGGGCTGTATTTGTATTTTTGAAAATAACACAGCTTGTGGGTGTATTTTTATTATTTTCCGAGATAGAGCTAAGGGTTGTATTTGTATTTTGGAAAATAACACAGCTTGTGGGTGTATTTGTATAATTACCCGAGATACAGCTCAGGGTTGTATTTGTATTTTTGAAAATAACACAGCTTGGGTGTGTATTTGTATTATTTTCCGAGATACAGCTAAGGGTTGTATTTGTATTTTTGAAAATTGCACAACTTGGGGGTGTATTTGTATTATTTTCCGAGATACAGCTATGGGTTTTATTTGTATTTTTGAAAATAACACATCTTGGTGGTGTATTTCTATTATTATCCGAGATACAGCTCATTGTTGTATTTGTATTTTTGAAAATAACACAGCTTCGGGGTGTATTTGTATTATTTTACAAGATACAGCTATGGGTTGTATTTGTATTTTTGAAAATAACACAGCTTGGTGGTGTATTTGTATTATTTTCCGAGATACAGCTCAGGGTTGTATTTGTTTTTTGCAAAATAACTCAGCTTGGGGGTGTATTTGTGTTATTTTCCGAGATACAGCTAAGGGTTGTATTTTTATTTTTGAAAATAAACGAGCTTGGGGGTGTATTTGTGTTATTTTCTGAGATACAGCGAAGGGCTGTATTTGTATTTTTGAAAATAACACAGCTTTGGGGTGTAATTGTGTTATTTTCCGAGACACAGCTCAGGGTTGTCTTTGTATGTTTGAAAATAACACATATTGTGGGTGTACTTGTATTATTTTCCAAGATACAGCTATGCGTGGTATTTGTATATTTGAAAATAACACAGCTTGGGAGTGTATTTGTATTACTTTCCAACATACAGCTATCGGTTGTATTTGGATTTTTGAAAATAACACAGCTTGGGGGAGTATTTGTATTATTTTCCAAGATACAGCTAAGGGTTTTATTTGTATTTCTGAAAGTAACACAGCATGGGGGTGTATTTCTATTATTTTCCGAGATACAGCTAAGGTTTGCATTTGCATTTTAGAAAATAACACATCTTGTGTGTGTACTTGTATTATTTTAAAAGATACAGCTATGGGTTGTATTTGTATTTTTGAAAATAACACAGCTTGGTTGTGTTTTTGTATTATTTTCCCACATACAGCTCAGGGTTGTATTTGTATTTTTGAAAATAACACAGCTTGTGGGTGTATTTGTATTATTTTCCTTGATACAGCGAAGGGTTGTATTTTTATTTTTGAAAATAACACAGCTTGGGTGTGTATTTCACTTATTATCTGAGATACAGCTCAGCGTTGTATTTGTATTTTTGAAAATAACACAGCTTGGGTGTGTATTTGTATTATTTTCCGAAATAGAGCTAAGGGTTGTATTTGTATTTTTGACAATAACACAGCGTGAAGGTGTATTTTTGTCATTTTCCGAGATAAAGCTAAGGTTTGTATTTGTATTTTGGAAAATAACACAGCTTGGGGGTATGTTTGTATTATTTTCCGAGATACAGATAAGGGCTGTATTTTTATTTTTGAAAATAACACAACTTGGGAGTGTATTTGTATTATTTTTCGAGATACAGGTAAGGGTTGTATTTGTATTTTTGAAAATAACACAGCTTGGGGGTGTTTTTGTATTATTTTCCGAGATACAGCTAAGGGTTTTTTTTGTATTTTTTAAAACAACGCAGCTTGGGGGTATATTTGTATTATTTTCCGAGATACAGCTAAGGGTTTAATTGTATTTTTGAAAACAACGCATCTTCGGGGAGTATTTGTATTATTTTCCGAAATACAGCTAAGGTTTGTATTTGTATTTTTAAAAACAACACAGCGTGGGGGTGTATTTGTATTATTATCCGAGATAGAGCTCTGGGTTGTATTTGTATTTTTGAAAATAACACAGCTTGGGGGTGTATTTGTATTATTTTACAAGATACAGCTATGGGTTGTATTTGTATTTTTGAAAATAACACAGCTTGGGGGTGTATTTGTATTATTTTACAAGATACAGCTATGGGTTGTATTTGTATTTTTGAAAATAACACAACTTCGGGGTGTATTTGTATTATTTTACAAGATACAGCTATGGGTTGTATTTGTATTTTTGAAAATAACACAGCTTGGGGGTGTATTTGTATTTTTTCCGAGATATAGCTAAGGTTTGTATTTGTATTTTTGAAAATAACACAGCTTGGTGGTGTATTTGTATTATTTACCCAGATACAGCTAAGGTTTGTATTTGTATTTTGGAAAATAACACAGCTTGGGGGTGTTTTTGTATTATTTTCCGCGATACAGCTCAGGGTTGTATTTTTATTTTGCAAAATAACTCAGCTTGGCGGTGTATTTGTATTATTTTCCGAGATACAGCTAAGGGTTTTATTTTTATTTTTGAAAATAAACGAGCTTGGGGGTGTATTTGTATTATTTTCTGAGACACAGCTAAGGGTTGTATTTGTATTTTTAAAAATAACACAGCTTGGGGGTGTATTTCTATTATTATCCGAGATACAGCTCATGGTTGTATTTGTATTTTTGAAAATAACACAGCTTGGGTGTGTATTTGTATTATTTTCCAAGATACAGCTAAGGGTTGTATTTGTATTTTGGAAAATTACACAGCTTGGGGGAGTATTTGTATTATTTTCTGAGATACTGCTCAGGGTTGTATTTGTATTTTCTAAAATAACGCAGCTTGGGGGGTATTTGTACCATTTTCCGAGATACAGATAAGGGTTGTATTTGTATTTTTGAAAATAACACAGCTTGGGGGTGTATTTGTATTATTTTCCGAGATACAGCTAAGGGTTCTATTTGTATTTTTGAAAGTAACGCAGCTTGGTGTGTATTTGTATTATTTTCCGAGATACAACTAAGGGTTGTATTTGTGTTTTCGAAAATAACGCAGCTTGGGGTTGTTTTTTATTATTTTCCGAGATACAGCTAAGGCTTGTATTTGTATTTTTGAAAATAGCGCAGCTTATTGGTGTATTTGTATTATTTTCCGAGATACAGATAAGGGTTGTATATGTATTTTTGAAAATAACGCAGCTTGGGTGTGTATTTTTATTATTTTCTGACATAGAGCTAAGGTTTGTATTTGTATTTTTGAATATAAGGCAGCTTGGTGGTGTATTTGTATTATTTTCCGAGATACAGCTAAGGGTAGTATTTGTATTTTGGAAATAACACAGCTTGGGTATGTATTTGTATTATTTTCCCAGATACAGCTAAGGTTTGTATTGTGATTTTGGAAAATAATATAGCTTGGGGGTGTATTAGTATTATTTTCCGAGATAGAGCTAAGGGCTGTATTTGTATTTTTGAAAATAACACAGGTTGATGGTGTATTTGTATTATTTTCTGAGATACAGCTAAGGGTTGTATTTGTATTTTTGAAAATAAGAGAACTTGGGCTTGTTTTTGTATTATTTTCCGAGATACAGCTAAGGGTTGTATTTGTATTTTGGAAAATAACGCAGCTTGGGGTTGTTTTTTATTATTTTCCAAGATACAGCTAAGTCTTGTATTTGTATTTTTGAAAATAGCGCAGTTTAGGGGTGTATTTGTATTATTTTCCGAGATACAGCTAAGGCTTGTATTTGTATTTTGGAAAATAATGCAGCTTCGTGTTGTTTTTTATTATTTTCCGAGATACAGCTAAGGCTTCTATTTATATTTTTGAAAATAGCGCAGCTTAGGGGTGTATTTGTATTATTTTCCGAGATACAGCTAAGGGTTGTATTTGTATTTTTGAAAATAACGCAGCATGAGAGTGTATTTGTATTATTTTCTGACATACAGCTAAGGTTTGTATTTGTATTTTTGAAAATAAGGCAGCTTGGTGGTGTATTTGTAATATTTTGCGAGATACAGCAAAGGGTTTTATTTGTATTTTTGAAAATAACACAGCTTGGGTGTGTATTTGTATTATTTTCCCAGATACAGCTAAGGTTTGTATTGTGATTTTGGAAAATAATACAGCTTGGCGCTGAATTAGTATTATTTTCCAAGATACAGCTAAGGGCTGTATTTGTATTTTTGAAAATAACACAGCTTGATGGTGTATTTGTATTATTTTCTGAGACACAGCTAAGGGTTGTATTTTTATTTTTGAAAATAACAGAGCTTGGGCTTGTTTTTGTATTATTTTCCGAGATACAGCTAAGTGTTGTATTTGTATTTTTGAAAATAACACAGCTTGGGTGTGTATTTGTATTATTTACCGAGATACACCTAAGGGTTGTAGTTGTATTTTTGAAAATAACACAGATTTTGGGTTTATTTGTATTATTTTTCGAGATACAGCTAAGGGTTGTATTTGTGTTTTTGAAAATAACACAGCCTATGTGTGTATTTGTATTATTTTCAAAGATACAGCTAAGGCTTGTATTTGCGTTTTTGAAAATAACATATCTTGTGGGTGAACATGTATTATTTTCCGATATACAGCTATCGGTTGTAATTGTATTTTTGAAAATAACACAGCTTGGGGGTGTATTTGTATTATTTTCCTAGATACAGCTATGGGTTGTATTTGTATTTTGGAAAATTACACAGCTTGTGGGTGTATTTGTACTATTTTCTGAAATACAGCTCAGGGTTGTATTTGTATTTTTTAAAATAACACAGCTTGGGGGGTATTTGTTTTACTTTCCGAGATACAGATAAGGGTTGTATTTGTATTTTTGAAAACATCACAGCTTCGGTGTGTATTTGTATTATTTTTCCGAGATACAGCTAAGGGTTCTATTTATATTTTTGAAAATAACGCACCTTTGGGTGTATTTGTATTATTTTCGGAGATACAACTAAGGGATGTATTTGTATTATGGAAAATAACGCAGCTTTGGGTTGTTTTTTATTATTTTTCGTGATACACCTAAGGCTTGTACTTGTATTTTTGAAAATAGGGCATCCTAGGGGTGTATTTGTATTATTTTCCGAGATACAGCTAAGGGTTTTATTTGTATTTTTAAAAATAACGCAGCTTGGGGGTGTGTTTGTATTATTTTCTGACATACAGCTAAGGTTTGTATTTGTATTTTTGAAAATAATGCAGCTTCGGGGTGTATTTGTATTATTTTCCGAGATATAGCTAAGGGTTGTATTTCTATTTTTGAAAATAACACAGCTTGTGGGTGTATTTGTATTATTTTCCGAGATATAGCTAAGGGTTGTGTTTGTATTTTTGAAAATAACACAGCTTGGTGGTGTATTTGTATTATTTTCCGAGATACAGCTTAGGGTTGTATTTGTATTTTTGAAAATAACGCAGCTTGTGGGTGTATTTGTATTATTTTCCGAGATACAGCTAAGGGTTTTATTTGTATTTTTAAAAATAACGCAGCTTGGGGGTGTGTTTGTATTATTTTCAGACATACAGCTAAGGTTTGTATTTGTATTTTTGAAAATAATGCAGCTTCGGGGTGTATTTGTATTATTTTCCGAGACACAGCTCAGGGTTGTATTTGTATTTTTGAAAATAAGACAGCTTTTGGGTGTATTTGTATTATTTTCCGAGATACAGTTAAGGGTTGTGTTTGTATTTTTGAAAATAACACAGCTTGGGGGTGTATTTGTTTTATTTTCTGAGACACAGCTAAGGGTTGTATTTGTATTTTGGAAAATAACACAGCTTGTGGATGTATTTGTATTATTTTCCGAAATACAGCTACGGGTTGTATTTTATTTTTGAAAATAACGAAGCTTGGGTGTGTGTTTGTATTATTTTAGATACAGCTAAGGGTTGTATTTGTATTTTTGAAAATAACGCAGCTTGGGGGTGTATTTGTATTATTTTCCGAGATATAGCAAAGGTTTGTATTTGTATTTATGAAAATAACACAGCTTGGGGGTGTATTTCTATTATTATCCGAGATACAGCTCAGGGTTGTATTTGTATTTTTGAAAATAACACAGCTTGGGGGTGTATTTGTATTATTTTCCAAGATTCAGCAATGGGTTGTATTTGTATTTTTGAAAATAACAGAGCTTGGGCTTGTTTTTGTATTTTTTTCTGAGATACATCTAAGGGTTGAATATGTATTTTTGAAAATAACACAGCTTGGGTGTGTATTTGTATGATTTTCCGAGATACAGCTAAGGGTTGTAGTTGTATTTTTGAAAATAACACAGCTTTTGGGTTTATTTGTATTATTTTTCGAGATACAGCTAAGGGTTGTATTTGTATTTTTGAAAATAACACAGCCTGGGTGTGTATTTGAATTATTTCCAAAGGTACAGCTAAGGCTTGTATTTGCATTTTCGAAAATAACATATTGTGGTTGTACATGTATTATTTTCTGATATACAGCTATCGGTTGTATTTGTATTTTTGAAAATAACACAGCTTAGGGATGTATTTGTATTATTTTCCGAGATACAGCTCAGGGTTGTATTTGTATTTTTGAAAATAACACAGCTTGGGGGTGTATTTCTATTATTATCCGAGATACAGCTCAGGGTTTTATTTGTATTTTTGAAAATAACACAGCTTGGGGGTGTATTTGTATTATTGTCCAAGATACAGCTATGGGTTGTATTTGTATTTTGGAAAATTACACAGCTTGGGGTTGTATTTGTATTATTTTCTGAGATACAGCTCAGGGTTGTGTTTGTATGTTGTAAAATAACACAGCTTGGGGGGTATTTGTATTATTTTCCGAGATACAGATAAGGGTTGTATTTGTATTTTTGAAAATAACACAGCTTGGGGGTGTATTTGTATTATTTTCAGAGATACAGCTAAGGGTTCTACTTTTATTTTTGAAAATAACGCAGCTTGGTGTGTATTTGTATTATTTTCCGAGATACAGCTAAGGGTTGTATTTGTATTTTGGAAAATAATGCAGCTTCGTGTTGTTTTTTATTATTTTCCGAGATACAGCTAAGGCTTGTATTTATATTTTCGAAAATAGCGCAGCTTAGGGGTGTATTTGTATTCTTTTCCGAGATACAGCTAAGGGTTGTATTTGTATTTTTGAAAATAACGCAGCATGAGAGTGTATTTGTATTATTTTCTGACATACAGCTAAGGTTTGTATTTGTATTTTTGAAAATAAGGCAGCTTGGTGGTGTATTTGTATTATTTTGCGAGATACAGCTAAGGGTTTTATTTGTGTTTTTGAAAATAACACAGCTTGGGTGTGTAATTGTATTATTTTCCCAGATACAGCTAAGGTTTGTATTGTGATTTTGGAAAATAATACAGCTTGGGGGTGTATTGGTAATATTTTCCGAGATAGAGCTAAGGGCTGTATTTGTATTTTTGAAAATAACACAGCTTGATGGTGTATTTGTATTATTTTCTGAGATACAGCTAAGGGTTTTTTTTTGTATTTTTGAAAATAAGAGAGCTTGGGCTTGTTTTTGTATTATTTTCCGAGATACAGCTAAGGGTTGTATTTGTATTTTGGAAAATAACGCAGCATGGGGTTGTTTTTTATTATTTTCCGAGATACAGCTAAGTCTTGTATTTGTATTTTTGAAAATAGCGCAGCTTAGGGGTGTATTTGTATTATTTTCCGAGATACAGCTAAGGGTTGTATTTGTATTTTTGAAAATAAGGCAGCTTGGGTGTGTATTTGTATTATTTTCTGACATAGAGCTAAGGTTTGTATTTGTATTTTTGAAAATAAGGCAGCTTGGTGGTGTATTTGTATTATTTTGCGAGATACAGCTAAGGGTTATATTTGTATTTTTGAAAATAACACAGCTTGGGTGTATATTTGTATTATTTTCCCAGATACAGCTAAGGTTTGTATTGTGATTTTGGAAAATAATACAGCTTGGGTGTGTATTAGTATTATTTTCAGAGATACAGCTAAGGGTTGTATTTGTATTTTTGAAAATAACACATCTTGATGTTGTATTTGTATTATTTTCTGAGACACAGCTAAGGGTTGTATTTGTATTTTTGAAAATAACAGAGCTTGGGCTTGTTTTTGTATTATTTTCCGAGATACAGCTAAGGGTTGTATTTTTATTTTCGAAAATAACACAGCTTGGGTGTGTATTTGTATTACTTACCGAGATACAGCTAAGGGTTGTAGTTGTATTTTTGATAATAACACAGCTTTTGGGTTTATTTGTATTATTTTTCGAGATACAGCTAAGGGTTGCATTTGTGTTTGTGAAAATAACACAGCCTTGGGGTGTATATGTATTATTTTCCGAGATACAGTTAATGGTTGTATTTGTATTTTTGAAAATAACAGAGCTTGGAGGTGTATTTGTATTATTTTCCGAATTACAGCTAAGGGTTGTATTTGTATTTTTGAAAACAACATATCTTGTGGGTGTACTTGTATTATTTTCCAAGATACAGCTATCAGTTATATTTGTATTTTTGAAAATAACACAGCTTGGGGCTGTATTTGTTTTATTTTCCGAGACAAATCTAAGGGTTATATTTGTATTTTTGAAAATAACACAACTTGGAGGTGTATTTGTATTGTTTTCCGAGATACAGCTAAGGGTTGTATTTGTATTTTTGAAAATACCACAGCTTGGGGGTGTATATGTATTATTTTCCGAGATACAGCTAAGGGTTGTATTTTTATTTTTGAAAATAACAGCTCTTGGGGGTGTATTTGTATTATTTTCCGAGATACAGCTATGGGTTGTGTTTGTATTTTTGAAAATAACACAGCTTGGGGGTGTATTTCTATTATTATCCGAGATGCAGCTCAGAGTTTTATTTGTATTTCGGAAAATAACACAGCTTGTGGGTGTATTTGTATTATTTTCCGAGATACACCTAAGAGTTGTGTTTGTATTTTTGAAAATAACACAGCTTGGGGTTGTATTTGAATTATTTTCAGAGATACAGCTAAGGGTTGTATTTTATTTTTGAAAATAACACAGGTTGGGGTGTATTTGTATTATTTTCAGAGGTACAGCTAAGGGTTGTATTTGTATTATTGAAAATAATAGAGCTTGGGGGTGTATTTGTATAATTTTCCGAGATACAGCTAAGGGTTGTATTTGTATTTTTGAAAATAACACATCTTGCGGTTTTTTTTGTATTATTTTCTGATATGCAGCTCAGGGTTATATTTGTATTTTTGAAAATAACAAAGCTTGAGGTTGTATTTGTATTATTTTTCGAGTTACAACTCAGGGTTGTATTTGTATTTTTGAAAATATCACAGCTTGGGGGTGTATTTGTATTATTTTCCGAGATACAGCTAAGGGTTGTATTTGTATTTTTGAAAATAACACAGCTTGGCAGTGTGTTTGTATGATTTTCCGAGATACAGCTAAGGGTTTTATTTGTATTTTTGAAAATAACACAGCTTGGGGGTGTATTTGTATTGTTTTCTGAGTTACTGCTATGGGTTGTATTTGTATTTTTGAAAATAACACAGCTTAGGGGTGCATTTCTATTATTATCCGAGATACATCTCCGGGTTGTATTTGTATTTTTGAAAATAACACAGCTTGGGGGTGTATTTGTATTATTTTCCGAAATAGAGCTAAGGATTGTATTTGTATTTTTGAAAATAACAGAGCTTTGAGGTGTATTTGTATTATTTTTCGAGATACAGCTAAGGCTTGTATTTGTATTTTTGAAAATAACAAAGCTTGGGGGTGTATTTGTATTATTTTCCGAGATACAGCTATTGGTTGTATTTGTATTTTTGAAAATAACACAGCTTGGGGGTGTATTTCTATTAATATCCGAAATACAGCTCCGGGTTGTATTTGTATTTTTGAAAATAACACAGCTTTGGTTTTTGTTTGTAATATTTTCCAAGATACAGCTATGGGATTTATTTGTATTTTTGAAAATAACACAGCTTGGGGGTTTATTTGTTTTATTTTCCGAGAAACAGCTAAGGGTTATATTTTTATTTTTGAAAACAACACAACTTGGGTGTGTGTTTGTATTATTTTACGAGATACAGCTAAGTGTTGTATTTGTATTTTTTAAATTAACACAGCTTGGGGGTGTATTTGTATTATTTTCCGAGATACAGCTCAGTGTTGTATTTGTATATTTGAAAATAACACAGCTTGGGGGTGTATTTGTATTATTTTCGAAGATACAGCTATGAGTTGTATTTGTATTTTTGATAATAACACAGCTTGAGGGTGTATTTCTATTATTTTCCGAGATACAACTAACGGTTGTATTTGTATTTTTGAAAATAACACAGCCTGGGGGTGTATTTGTATTATTTTCCGAGACACAGCTAAGTGTTGTAATTTTTGTGTTGTATTTGTATTTTTGAAAATAACACAGCTTCGGAGTGTTTTTGTATTATTTTCTGAGATACAGCTCAGGGTTAAATTTGTATTTTTTAAAATAACACACCTTGGGGGTGTATTTGTATTATTTTCTGAGTTACAACTCAGGGTTGTATTTGTATTTTTGAAAATATCACAGCTTGGGGGTGTATTTGTATTATTTTCCGAGATACAGCTAAGGATTGTATTTGTATTTTTGAAAATAACACAGCTTGGGGGTGTATTTGTATTATTTTCCGAGATACAGCTATGGGTTGTATTTGTATTTTTAAAAATAACACAGCTTGGGGGTGTATTTCTATTATTATCCGAGACACAGCTCCAGGTTGTATTTGTATTTCTGAAAATAACACAGCTTGTGGGTGTATTTGTACTATTTTCCAAGATACAGCTATGGGATTTATTTGTATTTTTGAAAATAACACAGCTTGGGTGTGTATTTATATTATTTTCCAAGATACAGCTCAGGGTTGTATTTGTATTTTTGAAAATAACAGCTTGGGTGGTTACCTGTATTATTTTTCCAGATACACCTAAGTTTTGTATTTGTATTTTGGAAAATAACACAGCTTGGGGGTGTATTTGTATTATTTTCCAAGATAAAGCTATGGGTTTTATTTGTATTTTTGAAAACAACACAGCTTGGGGGTGTATTTGTATTATTTCCGAGATACAGCTCAGGGTTGTATTTGTATTTTGGAAAATAACACAGCTTTGGGGTGTATTTGTATTATTTTTAGATATACAGCAAAGGGTTGTATTTGTATTTTTGAAAATAACACAGCTTGGGGGTGTATTTGTATTATTTTCTGAGATACAGCTATAGGTTGTATTTGTATTTTTGAAAATAACACAGCTTGGGGGTGTATTTCTATTATTATCCGAGATACAGGTCAGAGTTTTATATGTATTTTGGAAAATAACACAGCTTGGGGTGTATTTGTATTATTTTCCGAGATACAGCTAAGAGTTGTATTTGTATTTTTGAAAATAACACAGCTTGGTGGTGTATTTGTATTATTTTCCGAGTTAAAGCTCAGGGTTGTATATGTATTTTTGAAAATAACACAGCTGGGGTGTATATTTTTATTATTTTCCGAGATACAGCTAAGGATTGTATTAGTATTTTTGAAAATAACATGCCTTGGGGGTGTATCTGTATTATTTTCCAAGACACAGCTAAAGGTTGTATTTGTATTTTTGAAAATAACACATCTTGGGGGTGTATTTGTATTATTTTCAGAGATACAGGTCAGGGTTGTATTTGTATTTTTGAAAATAACACTGCTTGGGGTGTATTTGTATTATTTTTCGACATACAGCTATGGGTTGTATTTGTATTTTTTTAAATAACCGAGATTGGTGGTGTATTTGTGTTATTTTCCGAGATACAGCTAAGGGCTGTATTTGTATTTTTGAAAGTAACACAGCTTGGGGGTGTATATGTATTATTTTTCGAGATACAGCTATGGGTTGTATTTGTATTTTTGAAAATAACAGAGCTTTTGGGTGTATTTGTATTATTTTCCGAGATAAAGCTAAGGGTTGTATTTGTATGTTTGAAAATTACACAACTTGGGGGTGTATTTGTATTATTTTCCGAGATACAGCTAAAGGTTGTAATTTTATTTTTGAAAACAACACAGCTTGGCTGTGTATCTGTATTATTTTCCGAGACACAGCTAAGGCTTGTATTTGTATTTTTGAAAATGACACAGCTTTTGGGTGTATTTGTATTAATTTCCGAGATACAGCTAAGGGATGTATTTGTATTTTTGAAAATATCACAGCTTGGGTGTGTATTTGTATTATTTTCAAAGACACAGCTAAGGGTTGTATTTGAATTTTTGAAAATAACATATCTTGTGGGTGTACTTGTATTATTTTCTGAGATACAGCTATCGGTTGTTTTTTTATTTTTGAAAATAACACAGCTTTGTGGTGTATTTGTATTATTTTCCGAGATACAGCTGAGGGTTGTATTTGTATTTTTGAAAATAACACAGCTTGTGGGTGTATTTCTATTATTATCCGAGATACAGCTCAGGGTTGTATTTGTATTTTTGAAAATAACACTGCTTTGGGGTGTTTATGTATTATTTTCCAAGATTCAGCTAAGGGTTGTATTTGTATTTTTGAAAATAACACAGATTCGGGTGTATTTGTATTATTTTCCAAGATACATCTAAGGGATATATTGGTATTTTTGAAAATAACACAGCTTGGGGATGTATTTGTATTATTTTCCAAGATACAGCTAAGGTTGTATTTGTATTTTTGAAAATAACACAGCTTGGGCGTGTACCTGTATTATTTTTCCAGATACAGCTAAGCTTTGTATTTGTATTTTGGAAATTAACACAGCTTTGGGGTGTATTTGTATTATTTTCCGAGACACAGCTATGTGTTGTATTTGTATTTTTGAAAATAACACAGCATGTGGGTGTATTTGTATTATTTTCCGAGATATAGCTAAAGGTTGTATTTTATTTTTGAAAATAACACAGGTTGGTGGTGTATTTGTATTATTTTCGAAGGTACAGCTAAGGGTTGTATTTGTATTATTGAAAATAATAGAGCTTGGCTGTGTATTTGTATAATTTCCCGAGATAAATCTAAGGGTTGTATTTGTATTTTTGAAAATAACACCGCTTGGGGGTGTTTTTGAATTAGTTTCTGAGATACAGCTCAGGGTTGTATTTGTATTTTTGAAAATAACACAGCTTGGGGCTGTATTTGTATTATATTCTGAGTTACAACTCAGGGTTGTATTTGTATTTTTGAAAATAACGCAGCTTTGGGGTGTATTTGTATTATTTTCAAAGACACAGCTAATGGTTGTATTTGCATTTTTGAAAATAACATATCCTGTGGGTGTACTTGTATTATTTTCCGAGATACAGCTAAGGGTTGTATTTGTATTTTTGAAAATAAACGAGCTTGGGGGTGTATCTGTATTATTTTCCAAGATAAAGCTAAGGGTTGTAACTGTATTTTTGAATATAACACATCTTGAGGGTGTATTTGTGTATTTTCCAGGACACAGCCAAGGGTTGTATTTGCATTTTTGAAAATAACACAGCTTGGGGGTGTATTTGTATTATTTTCCAAGATAAAGCTATGGGTTTTATTTGTATTTTTGAAAACAACACAGCTTGGGGGTGTATTTGTATTATTTCCGAGATACAGCTCAGGGTTGTATTTGTATTTTGGAAAATAACACAGCTTTGGGGTGTATTTGTATTATTTTTCGATATACAGCAAAGGGTTGTATTTGTATTTTTGAAAATAACACAGCTTGGGGGTGTATTTGTATTATTTTCTGAGATACAGCTATAGGTTGTATTTGTATTTTTGAAAATAACACAGCTTGGGGGTGTATTTCTATTATTTTCCGAGATACAGGTCAGAGTTTTATATGTATTTTGGAAAATAACACAGCTTGGGGTGTATTTGTATTATTTTCCGAGATACAGCTAAGAGTTGTATTTGTATTTTTGAAAATAACACAGCTTGGTGGTGTATTTGTATTATTTTCCGAGTTAAAGCTCAGGGTTGTATAAGTATTTTTGAAAATAACACAGCTGGGGTGTATATTTTTATTATTTTCCGAGATACAGCTAAGGATTGTATTAGTATTTTTGAAAATAACATGCCTTGGGGGTGTATCTGTATTATTTTCCAAGACACAGCTAAAGGTTGTATTTGTATTTTTGAAAATAACACATCTTGGGGGTGTATTTGTATTATTTTCAGAGATACAGGTCAGGGTTGTATTTGTATTTTTGAAAATAACACTGCTTGGGGTGTATTTGTATTATTTTTCGACATACAGCTATGGGTTGTATTTGTATTTTTTTAAATAACCGAGATTGGTGGTGTATTTGTGTTATTTTCCGAGATACAGCTAAGGGCTGTATTTGTATTTTTGAAAGTAACACAGCTTGGGGGTGTATATGTATTATTTTTCGAGATACAGCTATGGGTTGTATTTGTATTTTTGAAAATAACAGAGCTTTTGGGTGTATTTGTATTATTTTCCGAGATAAAGCTAAGGGTTGTATTTGTATGTTTGAAAATTACACAACTTGGGGGTGTATTTGTATTATTTTCCGAGATACAGCTAAAGGTTGTAATTTTATTTTTGAAAACAACACAGCTTGGCTGTGTATCTGTATTATTTTCCGAGACACAGCTAAGGCTTGTATTTGTATTTTTGAAAATGACACAGCTTTTGGGTGTATTTGTATTAATTTCCGAGATACAGCTAAGGGATGTATTTGTATTTTTGAAAATATCACAGCTTGGGTGTGTATTTGTATTATTTTCAAAGACACAGCTAAGGGTTGTATTTGAATTTTTGAAAATAACATATCTTGTGGGTGTACTTGTATTATTTTCTGAGATACAGCTATCGGTTGTTTTTTTATTTTTGAAAATAACACAGCTTTGTGGTGTATTTGTATTATTTTCCGAGATACAGCTGAGGGTTGTATTTGTATTTTTGAAAATAACACAGCTTGTGGGTGTATTTCTATTATTATCGGAGATACAGCTCAGGGTTGTATTTGTATTTTAGAAAATAACACTGCTTGGGGGTGTTTATGTATTATTTTCCAAGATTCAGCTAAGGGTTGTATTTGTATTTTTGAAAATAACACTGCTTGGGGGTGTTTATGTATTATTTTCCAAGATTCAGCTAAGGGTTGTATTTGTATTTTTGAAAATAACACAGATTCGGGTGTATTTGTATTATTTTCCAAGATACATCTAAGGGATATATTGGTATTTTTGAAAATAACACAGCTTGGGGATGTATTTGTATTATTTTCCAAGATACAGCTAAGGTTGTATTTGTATTTTTGAAAATAACACAGCTTGGGCGTGTACCTGTATTATTTTTCCAGATACAGCTAAGCTTTGTATTTGTATTTTGGAAATTAACACAGCTTGGGGGTGTATTTGTATTATTTTCCGAGACACAGCTATGTGTTGTATTTGTATTTTTGAAAATAACACAGCATGTGGGTGTATTTGTATTATTTTCCGAGATACAGCTAAAGGTTGTATTTTATTTTTGAAAATAACACAGGTTGCTGGTGTATTTGTATTATTTTCGAAGGTACAGCTAAGGGTTGTATTTGTATTATTGAAAATAATAGAGCTTGGCTGTGTATTTGTATAATTTCCCGAGATAAATCTAAGGGTTGTATTTGTATTTTTGAAAATAACACCGCTTGGGGGTGTTTTTGAATTAGTTTCTGAGATACAGCTCAGGGTTGTATTTGTATTTTTGAAAATAACACAGCTTGGGGCTGTATTTGTATTATATTCTGAGTTACAACTCAGGGTTGTATTTGTATTTTTGAAAATAACGCAGCTTTGGGGTGTATTTGTATTATTTTCAAAGACACAGCTAATGGTTGTATTTGCATTTTTGAAAATAACATATCCTGTGGGTGTACTTGTATTATTTTCCGAGATACAGCTAAGGGTTGTATTTGTATTTTTGAAAATAAACGAGCTTGGGGGTGTATCTGTATTATTTTCCAAGATAAAGCTAAGGGTTGTAACTGTATTTTTGAATATAACACATCTTGAGGGTGTATTTGTGTATTTTCCAGGACACAGCCAAGGGTTGTATTTGCATTTTTGAAAATAACACAGCTTGGGGGTGTATTTGTATTATTTTCCAAGATAAAGCTATGGGTTTTATTTGTATTTTTGAAAACAACACAGCTTGGGGGTGTATTTGTATTATTTCTGAGATACAGCTCAGGGTTGTATTTGTATTTTGGAAAATAACACAGCTTTGGGGTGTATTTGTATTATTTTTCGATATACAGCAAAGGGTTGTATTTGTATTTTTGAAAATAACACAGCTTGGGGGTGTATTTGTATTATTTTCTGAGATACAGCTATAGGTTGTATTTGTATTTTTGAAAATAACACAGCTTGGGGGTGTATTTCTATTATTATCCGAGATACAGGTCAGAGTTTTATATGTATTTTGGAAAATAACACAGCTTGGGGTGTATTTGTATTATTTTTCGAGATACAGCTAAGAGTTGTATTTGTATTTTTGAAAATAACACAGCTTGGTGGTGTATTTGTATTATTTTCCGAGTTAAAGCTCAGGGTTGTATATGTATTTTTGAAAATAACACAGCTGGGGTGTATATTTTTATTATTTTCCGAGATACAGCTAAGGATTGTATTAGTATTTTTGAAAATATCATGCCTTGGGGGTGTATCTGTATTATTTTCCAAGACACAGCTAAAGGTTGTATTTGTATTTTTGAAAATAACACATCTTGGGGGTGTATTTGTATTATTTTCAGAGATACAGGTCAGGGTTGTATTTGTATTTTTGAAAATAACACTGCTTGTGGTGTATTTGTATTATTTTTCGACATACAGCTATGGGTTGTATTTGTATTTTTTTAAATAACCGAGATTGGTGGTGTATTTGTGTTATTTTCCGAGATACAGCTAAGGGCTGTATTTGTATTTTTGAAAGTAACACAGCTTGGGGGTGTATATGAATTATTTTTCGAGATACAGCTATGGGTTGTATTTGTATTTTTGAAAATAACAGAGCTTTTTTGTGTATTTGCATTATTTTCCGAGATAAAGCTAAGGGTTGTATTTGTATGTTTGAAAATTACACAACTTGGTGGTGTATTTGTATTATTTTCCGAGATACAGCTAAAGGTTGTAATTTTATTTTTGAAAACAACACAGCTTGGCTGTGTATCTGTATTATTTTCCGAGACACAGCTAAGGCTTGTATTTGTATTTTTGAAAATGACACAGCTTTTGGGTGTATTTGTATTAATTTCCGAGATACAGCTAAGGGATGTATTTGTATTTTTGAAAATATCACAGCTTGGGTGTGTATTTGTATTATTTTCAAAGACACAGCTAAGGGTTGTATTTGAATTTTTGAAAATAACATATCTTGTGGGTGTACTTGTATTATTTTCTGAGATACAGCTATCGGTTGTTTTTTTATTTTTGAAAATAACACAGCTTTGTGGTGTATTTGTATTATTTTCCGAGATACAGCTGAGGGTTGTATTTGTATTTTTGAAAATAACACAGCTTGTGGGTGTATTTCTATTATTATCCGAGATACAGCTCAGGGTTGTATTTGTATTTTTGAAAATAACACTGCTTGGGGGTGTTTATGTATTATTTTCCAAGATTCAGCTAAGGGTTGTATTTGTATTTTTGAAAATAACACAGATTCGGGTGTATTTGTATTATTTTCCAAGATACATCTAAGGGATATATTGGTATTTTTGAAAATAACACAGCTTGGGGATGTATTTGTATTATTTTCCAAGATACAGCTAAGGTTGTATTTGTATTTTTGAAAATAACACAGCTTGGGCGTGTACCTGTATTATTTTTCCAGATACAGCTAAGCTTTGTATTTGTATTTTGGAAATTAACACAGCTTGGGGGTGTATTTGTATTATTTTCCGAGACACAGCTATGTGTTGTATTTGTATTTTTGAAAATAACACAGCATGTGGGTGTATTTGTATTATTTTCCGAGATACAGCTAAAGGTTGTATTTTATTTTTGAAAATAACACAGGTTGGTGGTGTATTTGTATTATTTTCGAAGGTACAGCTAAGGGTTGTATTTGTATTATTGAAAATAATAGAGCTTGGCTGTGTATTTGTATAATTTCCCGAGATAAATCTAAGGGTTGTATTTGTATTTTTGAAAATAACACCGCTTGGGGGTGTTTTTGAATTAGTTTCTGAGATACAGCTCAGGGTTGTATTTGTATTTTTGAAAATAACACAGCTTGGGGTTGTATTTGTATTATATTCTGAGTTACAACTCAGGGTTGTATTTGTATTTTTGAAAATAACGCAGCTTTGGGGTGTATTTGTATTATTTTCAAAGACACAGCTAATGGTTGTATTTGCATTTTTGAAAATAACATATCCTGTGGGTGTACTTGTATTATTTTCCGAGATACAGCTAAGGGTTGTATTTGTATTTTTGAAAATAAACGAGCTTGGGGGTGTATCTGTATTATTTTCCAAGATAAAGCTTAGGGTTGTAACTGTATTTTTGAATATAACACATCTTGAGGGTGTATTTGTGTATTTTCCAGGATACAGCCAAGGGTTGTATTTGCATTTTTGAAAATAACACAGCTTGGGGGTGTATTTGTATTATTTTCCAAGATAAAGCTATGGGTTTTATTTGTATTTTTGAAAACAACACAGCTTGGGGGTGTATTTGTACTATTTCTGAGATACAGCTCAGGGTTGTATTTGTATTTTGGAAAATAACACAGCTTTGGGGTGTATTTGTATTATTTTTAGATATACAGCAAAGGGTTGTATTTGTATTTTTGAAAATAACGCAGCTTTGGGGTGTATTTGTATTATTTTCAAAGACACAGCTAATGGTTGTATTTGCATTTTTGAAAATAACATATCCTGTGGGTGTACTTGTATTATTTTCCGAGATACAGCTAAGGGTTGTATTTGTATTTTTGAAAATAAACGAGCTTGGGTGTGTATCTGTATTATTTTCCAAGATAAAGCTAAGGGTTGTAACTGTATTTTTGAATATAACACACCTTGAGGGTGTATTTGTGTATTTTCCAGGATACAGCCAAGGGTTGTGTTTGCATTTTTGAAAATAACACAGCTTGGGGGTGTATTTGTATTATTTTCCAAGATAAAGCTATGGGTTTTATTTGTATTTTTGAAAACAACACAGCTTGGGGGTGTATTTGTATTATTTCCGAGATACAGCTCAGGGTTGTATTTGTATTTTGGAAAATAACACAGCTTTGGGGTGTATTTGTATTATTTTTCGATATACAGCAAAGTGTTGTATTTGTATTTTTGAAAATAACACAGCTTGGGGGTGTATTTGTATTATTTTCTGAGATACAGCTATAGGTTGTATTTGTATTTTTGAAAATAACACAGCTTGGGGGTGTATTTCTATTATTATCCGAGATACAGGTCAGAGTTTTTTATGTATTTTGGAAAATAACACAGCTTGGGGTGTATTTGTATTATTTTCCGAGACACAGCTAAGAGTTGTATTTGTATTTTTGAAAATAACACAGCTTGGTGGTGTATTTGTATTATTTTCCGAGTTAAAGCTCAGGGTTGTATAAGTATTTTTGAAAATAACACAGCTGGGGTGTATATTTTTATTATTTTCCGAGATACAGCTAAGGATTGTATTAGTATTTTTGAAAATAACATGCCTTGGGGGTGTATCTGTATTATTTTCCAAGACACAGCTAAAGGTTGTATTTGTATTTTTGAAAATAACACATCTTGGGGGTGTATTTGTATTATTTTCAGAGATACAGGTCAGGGTTGTATTTGTATTTTTGAAAATAACACTGCTTGGGGTGTATTTGTATTATTTTTCGACATACAGCTATGGGTTGTATTTGTATTTTTTTAAATAACCGAGATTGGTGGTGTATTTGTGTTATTTTCCGAGATACAGCTAAGGGCTGTATTTGTATTTTTGAAAGTAACACAGCTTGGGGGTGTATATGTATTATTTTTCGAGATACAGCTATGGGTTGTATTTGTATTTTTGAAAATAACAGAGCTTTTGGGTGTATTTGTATTATTTTCCGAGATAAACCTAAGGGTTGTATTTGTATGTTTGAAAATTACACAACTTGGGGGTGTATTTGTATTATTTTCCGAGATACAGCTAAAGGTTGTAATTTTATTTTTGAAAACAACACAGCTTGGCTGTGTATCTGTATTATTTTCCGAGACACAGCTAAGGCTTGTATTTGTATTTTTGAAAATGACACAGCTTTTGGGTGTATTTGTATTAATTTCCGAGATACAGCTAAGGGATGTATTTGTATTTTTGAAAATATCACAGCTTGGGTGTGTATTTGTATTATTTTCAAAGACACAGCTAAGGGTTGTATTTGAATTTTTGAAAATAACATATCTTGTGGGTGTACTTGTATTATTTTCTGAGATACAGCTATCGGTTGTTTTTTTATTTTTGAAAATAACACAGCTTTGTGGTGTATTTGTATTATTTTCCGAGATACAGCTGAGGGTTGTATTTGTATTTTTGAAAATAACACAGCTTGTGGGTGTATTTCTATTATTATCCGAGATACAGCTCAGGGTTGTATTTGTATTTTTGAAAATAACACTGCTTGGGGGTGTTTATGTATTATTTTCCAAGATTCAGCTAAGGGTTGTATTTGTATTTTTGAAAATAACACAGATTCGGGTGTATTTGTATTATTTTCCAAGATACATCTAAGGGATATATTGGTATTTTTGAAAATAACACAGCTTGGGGATGTATTTGTATTATTTTCCAAGATACAGCTAAGGTTGTATTTGTATTTTTGAAAATAACACAGCTTGGGCGTGTACCTGTATTATTTTTCCAGATACAGCTAAGCTTTGTATTTGTATTTTGGAAATTAACACAGCTTGGGGGTGTATTTGTATTATTTTCCGAGACACAGCTATGTGTTGTATTTGTATTTTTGAAAATAACACAGCATGTGGGTGTATTTGTATTATTTTCCGAGATACAGCTAAAGGTTGTATTTTATTTTTGAAAATAACACAGGTTGCTGGTGTATTTGTATTATTTTCGAAGGTACAGCTAAGGGTTGTATTTGTATTATTGAAAATAATAGAGCTTGGCTGTGTATTTGTATAATTTCCCGAGATAAATCTAAGGGTTGTATTTGTATTTTTGAAAATAACACCGCTTGGGGGTGTTTTTGAATTAGTTTCTGAGATACAGCTCAGGGTTGTATTTGTATTTTTGAAAATAACACAGCTTGGGGTTGTGTTTGTATTATATTCTGAGTTACAACTCAGGGTTGTATTTGTATTTTTGAAAATAACGCAGCTTTGGGGTGTATTTGTATTATTTTCAAAGACACAGCTAATGGTTGTATTTGCATTTTTGAAAATAACATATCCTGTGGGTGTACTTGTATTATTTTCCGAGATACAGCTAAGGGTTGTATTTGTATTTTTGAAAATAAACGACCTTGGGGGTGTATCTGTATTATTTTCCAAGATAAAGCTTAGGGTTGTAACTGTATTTTTGAATATAACACATCTTGAGGGTGTATTTGTGTATTTTCCAGGACACAGCCAAGGGTTGTATTTGCATTTTTGAAAATAACACAGCTTGGGGGTGTATTTGTATTATTTTCCAAGATAAAGCTATGGGTTTTATTTGTATTTTTGAAAACAACACAGCTTGGGGGTGTATTTGTACTATTTCCGAGATACAGCTCAGGGTTGTATTTGTATTTTGGAAAATAACACAGCTTTGGGGTGTATTTGTATTATTTTTCGATATACAGCAAAGGGTTGTATTTGTATTTTTGAAAACAACACAGCTTGGGGGTGTATTTGTATTATTTTCTGAGATACAGCTATAGGTTGTATTTGTATTTTTGAAAATAACACAGCTTGGGGGTGTATTTCTATTATTATCCGAGATACAGGTCAGAGTTTTATATGTATTTTGGAAAATAACACAGCTTGGGGTGTATTTGTATTATTTTCCGAGATACAGCTAAGAGTTGTATTTGTATTTTTGAAAATAACACAGCTTGGTGGTGTATTTGTATTATTTTCCGAGTTAAAGCTCAGGGTTGTATATGTATTTTTGAAAATAACACAGCTGGGGTGTATATTTTTATTATTTTCCGAGATACAGCTAAGGATTGTATTAGTATTTTTGAAAATATCATGCCTTGGGGGTGTATCTGTATTATTTTCCAAGACAGAGCTAAAGGTTGTATTTGTATTTTTGAAAATAATACATCTTGGGGGTGTATTTGTATTATTTTCAGAGATACAGGTCAGGGTTGTATTTGTATTTTTGAAAATAACACTGCTTGTGGTGTATTTGTATTATTTTTCGACATACAGCTATGGGTTGTATTTGTATTTTTTTAAATAACCGAGATTGGTGGTGTATTTGTGTTATTTTCCGAGATACAGCTAAGGGCTGTATTTGTATTTTTGAAAGTAACACAGCTTCGGGGTGTATATGAATTATTTTTCGAGATACAGCTATGGGTTGTATTTGTATTTTTGAAAATAACAGAGCTTTTTTGTGTATTTGTATTATTTTCCGAGATAAAGCTAAGGGTTTTATTTGTATGTTTGAAAATTACACAACTTGGGGGTGTATTTGTATTATTTTCCGAGATACAGCTAAAGGTTGTAATTTTATTTTTGAAAACAACACAGCTTGGCTGTGTATCTGTATTATTTTCCGAGACACAGCTAAGGCTTGTATTTGTATTTTTGAAAATGACACAGCTTTTGGGTGTATTTGTATTAATTTCCGAGATACAGCTAAGGGATGTATTTGTATTTTTGAAAATATCACAGCTTGGGTGTGTATTTGTATTATTTTCAAAGACACAGCTAAGGGTTGTATTTGAATTTTTGAAAATAACATATCTTGTGGGTGTACTTGTATTATTTTCTGAGATACAGCTATCGGTTGTTTTTTTATTTTTGAAAATAACACAGCTTTGTGGTGTATTTGTATTATTTTCCGAGATACAGCTGAGGGTTGTATTTGTATTTTTGAAAATAACACAGCTTGTGGGTGTATTTCTATTATTATCCGAGATACAGCTCAGGGTTGTATTTGTATTTTTGAAAATAACACTGCTTGGGGGTGTTTATGTATTACTTTCCAAGATTCAGCTAAGGGTTGTATTTGTATTTTTGAAAATAACACAGATTCGGGTGTATTTGTATTATTTTCCAAGATACATCTAAGGGATATATTGGTATTTTTGAAAATAACACAGCTTGGGGATGTATTTGTATTATTTTCCAAGATACAGCTAAGGTTGTATTTGTATTTTTGAAAATAACACAGCTTGGGCGTGTACCTGTATTATTTTTCCAGATACAGCTAAGCTTTGTATTTGTATTTTGGAAATTAACACAGCTTGGGGGTGTATTTGTATTATTTTCCGAGACACAGCTATGTGTTGTATTTGTATTTTTGAAAATAACACAGCATGTGGGTGTATTTGTATTATTTTCCGAGATACAGCTAAAGGTTGTATTTTATTTTTGAAAATAACACAGGTTGGTGGTGTATTTGTATTATTTTCGAAGGTACAGCTAAGGGTTGTATTTGTATTATTGAAAATAATAGAGCTTGGCTGTGTATTTGTATAATTTCCCGAGATAAATCTAAGGGTTGTATTTGTATTTTTGAAAATAACACCGCTTGGGGGTGTTTTTGAATTAGTTTCTGAGATACAGCTCAGGGTTGTATTTGTATTTTTGAAAATAACACAGCTTGGGGTTGTATTTGTATTATATTCTGAGTTACAACTCAGGGTTGTATTTGTATTTTTGAAAATAACGCAGCTTTGGGGTGTATTTGTATTATTTTCAAAGACACAGCTAATGGTTGTATTTGCATTTTTGAAAATAACATATCCTGTGGGTGTACTTGTATTATTTTCCGAGATACAGCTAAGGGTTGTATTTGAATTTTTGAAAATAAACGAGCTTGGGGGTGTATCTGTATTATTTTCCAAGATAAAGCTAAGGGTTGTAATTGTATTTTTGAATATAACACATCTTGAGGGTGTATTTGTGTATTTTCCAGGATACAGCCAAGGGTTGTATTTGCATTTTTGAAAATAACACAGCTTGGGGGTGTTTTTGTATTATTTTCTGAGATACAGCTAATGTTTGTATTTCTATATTTGAAAATAACACAGATTGGGGGTGTATTTGTATTATTTTCCGAGATACACCTAAGGGTTGTATTTGTATTATTGAAAATAACAGAGCTTGGGGGTGTATTTGTATTACTTTCTGATATACGGCTAAGGGTTGTATTTGTATTTTTGAAAATAACACAGCTCGGAGGTGCATTTGTATTATTTTCCGAGATACAGCTACAGGTTGTATTTTTATTTTGGAAAATAACACAGCTCGGGGGTGTATTTGTATTATTTTCCAAGTTACAGTCAAGGGTTGTATTTGCATTTTTGAAAATAACATATCTTGTTGGTGTACTTGTATTATATTCCAAGATACAGCTATCGGTTATATTTGTATTTTTGAAAATAACACAGCTTGTGGGTGTATTTGTTTTATTTTCCGAGATACAGCTAAAGGTTACATTTGAATTTTTGAATTACACAGCCTGGGGGTGTATTTGTATTATTCTCCGAGATACAGCTAAGGGTTGTATTTGTATTTTTGAAAATAACACAGCTTGGGGGTTTATACGTAGTATTTTCCTAGATACAGCTAAGGGTTGTATTTGTATTTTTGAAAATAGCAGAACTTAGGGGTATGTTTGTATTATTTTCCGAGATACAGCTAAGGGTTGTATTTGTATTTTGAAAATAACACAGCTTAGGGGTGTATTTCTATTATTATCCGAGATACAGCTCAGGGTTGTATTTGTATTTTTGAAAATAACACAGCTTGGGCATGTATTTGTATTATTTTCCAAGATTCAGCTATGGGTTTTATTTGTATTTTTGAAAATAACACAGCTTGGTGGTGTATTTGTATTGTTTTCCGAGATACAGCTCAGGGTTGTATTTGTATTTTTGAAAATAACACAGCTTTGGGGTGTATTTGTATTATTTTCCGAGATACAGCTAAGGGTTGTATTTGTATTTTTGAAAATAACACAGCTTGGGGGTGTTTTTTATTATTTTCTGAGATACAGCTAAGGTTTGTATTTCTATTTTTGAAAATAACACATATTGGGGGTGTATTTGTATTATTTTCCGAGATACAGCTAAGGTTTGTGTTTGTATTTTTGAAAATAACACGGCTTGGGGGTGCACTTGTATTATTTTCCGAGATAGAGATAAGGGTTGTATTTGTATTTTTGAAAATAACACAGCATGTGGGTGTATTTGTATTATTTTCCGAGATACAGCTAAAGTTTGTATTTTATTTTTGAAAATAACACAGGTTGGTGGTGTATTTGTATTATTTTCGAAGGTACAGGTAAGGGTTGTATTTGTATTATTGAAAATAATAGAGCTTTTCTGTGTATTTGTATAATTTCCCGAGATAAATCTAAGGGTTATATTTGTATTTTTGAAAATAACACTGCTTGGGGGTGTATTTGTATTATTTTCCGAGATACAGCTCAGGGTTGTATTTGTATGTTTGAAAATAACACAGCTTGTGGGTGTATTTGTATTATTTTCCAAGATAGAGCTATGGGTTGTATTGGTATTTTTGAAAATAACACAGCATGTGGGTGTATATTTATTATTTTCCGTGATACAGCTCAGGGTTGTATTTGTATTTTGGAAAATAGCACAGCTTGGGGGTGTATTTTTATTATTTTCCGAGATACAGCTAAGGTATTTATTTGTATTTTTGAAAATAAACGAGATTGGGGGTGTATTTGTATTATTTTCCAAGATACAGCTAAGGGTTGTGTTTGTATTTTTGAAAATAACACGGCTTGGGGGTGCACTTGTATTATTTTCCGAGATAGAGATAAGGGTTGTATGTGTATTTTTGAAAATAACACGGCTTGGGGGTTTATTTGTATTATTTTCGACGTTCCAGCTAAGGGTTGTATTTGCATTTTTGAAAATAACTTATCTTGTGGGTGTACTTGTATTATTTTCCAAGATACAGCTATCAGTTATATTTGTATTTTTGAAAATAACACAGCTTGCGGGTGTATTTTTATTATTTTCCGAGGCACAGCTAAGTGTTGTGTTTGTATTTTTGAAAATAACACAGCTCATGTGTGTATTTGTATTATTTTCCGTGATACAGCTAAATTTTGTATTTTATTTTTGAAAATAACACAGGTTGGGTGTTTATTTGTATTATTTTCGGAGGTACTGCTAAGGGTTGTATTTGTATTATTGAAAATAATAGAGCTTGGTGGTGTATGTGTATTATTTTCCGAGATACAGCCAAGGGTTGTATATGTATTTTTGAAAATAACACAGGTTGGGGGTGTTTTTGTATTATTTTCCGAGATACAGCTCAGGGTTGTATTTGTATTTTTGAAAAAAGCACAGCTTCGGGGTGTATTTGTATTATTTTCCGAGTTACAGCTCAGGGTTGTATTTGTATTTTTGAAAATAACACAGCTTGGGGGTGTATTTGTATTATTTACCGAGATACAGCTAAGGGTTGTATTTGTATTTTTGAAAATAACACCGCTTGGGGCTGTATTTATATTATTTTCTGAGATACAGCTAAGGATTGTATTTGTATTTTTGAAAATAACACAGCTTGGGGTTGTACTTGTATTATTTTCCGAGATACAGCTAAGGATTTTATTTCTATTTTTGAAAATAACACAGCTTGTGTTTGTATTTGTATCATTTTCCGAGATACAGCTATGAGTTGTATTTGTATTATTGAAAATAACAGAGCTTGGGGGTGTATTTGTATTATTTTCCGAGATACAGCTAAGGATTGTATTTGTATTTTTGAAAATAATACAGCTTGGGGGTGTTTTTGTATTAGTTTCCGAGATACAGCTCAGGGATTTACACGTATTTTTGAAAATAACACAGCTTGGGGGTGTCTTTGTTTTATTTACCGAGTTATGGCTCAGGGTTGTATTTGTATTTTTGAAAATAACACAGCTTGTGGGTGTATTTGTATTATTTTCCGAGATACAGGTAAGGCTTGTATTTGTATTTTTGAAAGTAACACAGATTGAGGGTGTATTTGTATTATTTTCCGAGATACAGTTATGGTTTGTATTTGTATTTTTGAAAATAACAGGGCTTGGGGGTGTATTTGTTTTATTTTCTGAGACAAAGCTAAGGGTTATATTTGTATTTTTGAAAATAATACAACTTGGGGGTGTATTTGTATTATTTTCCGAGATACAGCTAAGGGTTGTATTTGTATTTTTGAAAATAACACAGCTTGTGGGTGTATATGTATTATTTTCCGAGATACAGCTAAGGGTTGTATTTGTATTTTTGAAAATAACAGCTCTTGGGGGTGTATTTGTATTATTTTGCAAGATACAGCTAAGGATTGTATTTGTATTTTTGAAAATAACACAGTTTGGGGGTGTATATGTATTATTTTCGAAGATACAGCTATGGGTTGTATTTGTATTTTTGAAAATAACACCGGTTGGGGGTGTATTTCTATTAATTTCCGAGATACAACTAACGGTTGTATTTGTATTTTTGAAAATAACACAGCCTGGGTGTGTATTTATATTATTTTCCGAGACACAGTTAAGGGTTGTATTTGTATTTTTGAAAATAACACAGCATGGGGGTGTATTTGTATTATTTTCCGAGATACAGCTAAAGGTTGTATTTTATTTTTGAAAATAACACAGGTTGGGGGTGTATTTGTATTATTTTCGGAAGTACAGGTAAGGGTTGTATTTGTATTATTGAAAATAATAGAGATTGTGGGTGTATTTGTATAATTTTCCGATATAGAGCTATGTGTTGTATTTGTATTTTTGAAAATAACACAGCTTGGGTGTGTTTTTGTATTATTTTCCGAGATACAGCTCAGGGTTGTATTTTTATTTTGGAAAATAACACAGCTTGGGGGTGTATTTGTATTATTTTCCGATATACCGCTAAGGGTTGTATTTGTATTTTTGAAATTAACACAACTTGGGGGTGTATTTGTATTATTTTCCAAGATACAGCTATGGGTTGTATTTGCATTTTTGAAAATAACAGTGCTTGGGGGTGTAATTCTATTATTTTCCGAGATACAGCTCAGAGTTTTATTAGTATTTTGGAAAATAACACAGCTTGGTGGTGTATTTGTATTATTTTCCGAGATATAGCTAAGAGTTGTATTTGTGTTTTTGAAAATAACACAGCTTGGTGGTGTATTTGTATTATTTTCCGAGATACAGCTAAGGGTTGTATTTATATTTTTGAAAATAACACAGCTTTGGGGTGTATTTGTATTATTTTCGAGATACAGCTCAGGGTTGTATTTGTATTTTGGAAAATAACACAGCTTGGGGGTGTATTTTTATTATTTTCTGAGATACAGCTAAGGGTTGTTTTTGAATTTTTGAAAATAAACGAGTTTAAGGGTGTTTTTGTATTATTTTCCAAGATACAGCTAAAGGCTGTATTTGTATTTTTGAAAATAACACAGATTTGTGGTGTATTTGTATTATTTTCCGAGATATAGCTAAGAGTTGTATTTGTATTTTTGAAAATAACACAGCTTGGTGGTGTATTTGTATTATTTTCCGAGATACAGCTAAGGGTTGTATTTTTATTTTTGAAAATAACACAGCTTTTGGGTGTATTTGTATTATTTTCCGAGATACTGCTATGGGTTGTATTTGTATTTTTGAAAATAACACAGCTTGGGGGTGTATTTGTATTATTTTCCGAGATAAAGCTCAGGTTTGTATTTGTATTTTTGAAAATAACACATCTTGGGGGTGTATTTCTATTATTCTCCGAGTTACAGCTCAGTGTTGTATATGTATTTTTGGAAATAACACAGCTTTGGGGTATATTTGTATTATTTTCCGAGATACAGCTAAGGATTGTATTTTATTTTTGAAAATAACACAGCTTGGGGGTGTATTTGTATTATTTTCCGAGATACATCTAATGGTTGTATTTGTATTTTTGAAAATAACACAACTTGGGGTTGTGTTTGTATTATTTTTCAAAATATAGCTATGGGTTTTATTTGTATTTTTGAAAATAACACAGCTTGGTGGTGTATTTGTATTATTTTCCACGATACAGCTCAGGGTTGTATTGGTATTTTGGAAAATAACACAGCTTGAGGGTGTATTTGTATTATTTTCTGAAATAGAGCTAAGGGTTTTATTTGTATTTTTCAAAATAACACAGCTTGGGGGTGTATTTGTATTATTTTCCGAGATACAGCTAAGGGTTGTATTTGTATTTTTGAAAATAACACAGCTTGTGGGTGAATTTTATTATTTTCCGAGATTCTGCTATGGGTTCTATTTGTATTTTTGAAAATGACACATCTTGGGGGTGTATTTGTATTATTTTCCGAGATACAGCTAAGGGTTGTATTTGTATTTTGGAAAATAACACAGCTGATGGGTGTATTTGTATTATTTTCGACGTTCCAGCTAAGGGTTGTATTTCCATTTTTGAAAATAACATATCTTGTGGGTTTACTTGTATTATTTTCCAAGATACAGCTATCAGTTATGTTTGTATTTTTGAAAATAACACAGCTTGGGGGTGTATTTGTTTTATATTCCGAGACAAAGCTAAGGGTTATATTTGTATTTTTGAAAATAACACAACTTGGGAGTGTATTCGTATTATTTTCCGAGATACAGCTAAGGGTTGTATTTTTATTTTTGAAAATAACACAGCTTGTGGGTGTATATGTATTATTTTCCGAGATACAGCTAAGGGTTGTATTTGTATTTTTGAAAATAACAGCTCTTGGGGGTGTATTTGTATTATTTTCCGAGATACAGCTAAGGGTTGTGTTTGTATTTTTGAAAATTACGCAAATTGGGGGTGTACTTGTATTATTTTCCGAGATACAGCTAACGGTTGTATTTGTATTTTTGAAAATAACACAGCTTGGGGGTGTATTTGTATTATTTTCCGAGACACAGCTAAGGGTTGTATTTGTATTTTTGAAAATAACACAGCTCTTGGGTGTATTTGTATTATTTTCCGAGATACAGCTAAGGGTTGTATTTTATTTTTGAAAATAACACAGGTTGGGGGTTTTTTTGTATTTTTTTAGGAGGTACACCTAAGGGTTGTATATGTATTATTGAAAATAATAGAGCTTGGGGGTGTATGTGTATTATTTTCCGAGATACAGCTAAGGGTTGTATTTGTATTTTTGAAAATAACACAGCTTGGGGGTGTATTTCTATTATTTTCCGAGATACAGCTATGGGTTGTATTTGTATTTTTGAAAATAACACAGCTTGTGCGTGTATTTTTATTATTTTCCGAGATTCTGCTGTGGGTTGTATATGTATTTTTGAAAATAACACAGCATGGGGGTGTATTTGTATTATTTTCCGAGATACAGCTCATGATTGTATTTGTATTTTTGAAAATAACACACCTTGGGTTTGTATTTGTATTATTTTCGAGATACATCTCAGGGATGTATTTGTATTTTGGAAAATAACACAGCTTGGGGGTGTATTTTTATTATTTTCCGAGATACAGCTAAGGGTTGTTTTTGAATTTTTGAAAATAAACGAGTTTAAGGGTGTATTTGTATTATTTTCCAAGATACAGCTAAGGGCTGTATTTGTATTTTTGAAAATAACACAGATTGGTGGTGTATTTGTATTATTTTCCGAGATACAGCCGTGGGTTTTTTTTGTATTTTTGAAAATAACAGAGCTTGTGGGTGTATCCGTATTATTTTCCGAGATACACCTAAGAGTTGTATTTGTATTTTTGAAAATAACACAGCTTGGGGGTGTTTTTGTGTTATTTTCCGAGTTACAGTTCATGGTTGTATTTGTATTTTTGAAAAAACACAGATTGGGGGTGTATTTGTATTATTTTCCGAGATACAGCAAAGGATTGTATTTGTATTTTTGAAAATAACACAGCTTGGGGGTGTATTTGTATTATTTTCCGAGATTCAGCTAACGGTTGTATTTGTATTTTTGAAAATAACACAGCTTTGGGGTGTATTTGTATTATTTTCCCAGATACTGCTATGGGTTGTATTTGTATTTTTGAAAATAACACAGCTTGGGGGTGTATTTGTATTATTTTCCGATATACAGCTCAGGGTTATATTTTTATTTTTGAAAATTACACAGCTTGGCGGTGTATTTGTATTATCTTCCGAGATACAGCTAAGGGTTGTATTTGTATTATTGAAAAAAACAGAGCTTTGGGGTGTATTTGTATTATTTTCCGAGATAAAGCTAAGGGTTGTATTTGTATTTTTGAAAATAACACAGCTTGGCGGTGTATTTCTATTATTTTCTGAGATACAGCTATGGTTTGTATTTGTATTTTTGAAAATAACACACCTTGGGCGTGTATTTGTATTATTTTCCGAGATTCTGCTATGGGTTGTATTTTTATTTTTGAAAATAACACAGCTTGGGGGTGTATTTGTATTATTTTCCGTGATACAGCTCATGGTTGTGTTTGTATTTTTGAAAATAACACACCTTGGTGGTGTATTTGTATTATTTTTGAGATACAGCTCAGGGTTGTATTTGTATTTTGGAAAATAACACAGCTTGTGGTGTATTTTTATTATTTTCCGAGATACAGCTAAGGGTTGTATTTGAATTTTTGAAAATAAACGAGTTTGAGGGTGTATTTGTATTATTTTCCAAGATACAGCTAAGGGCTGTATTTTTATTTTTGAAAATAACACAGCTTGGTGGTGTATTTGTATTATTTTCAGAGATACAGCTGTGGGTTTTTTTTTGTATTTTTCAAAATAACAGAGCTTGTGGGTGTTTCCGTATTATTTTCCAAGATACAGATAAGGGTTGCATTTGTATTTTTGAAAATAACACAGCTTGGGCGTGTATTTATATTATTTTCCGAGATACAGCTCAGGGTTGTATTTGAATTTTTGAAAATAACACAGCTTGGGCGTGTATTTGTATTATTTTCTAAGATACAGCTATGGTTTTTATTTGTATTTTTGAAAATAACACAGCTTGGGTGTTTATTTGTATTATTTTCCGAGATACAGCTCAGGGTTGTATTTGTATTTTGGTAAATAACACAGCTTGGGGGTGTATTTGTATTATTTTCCGAGATAGAGCTAAGGGTTGTATTTGTATTTTGGAAAATAACACAGCTTGGGGGTGTATTTTTATTATTTTCCGAGATACTGCTAAGGGTTGTATTTGAATTTTTGAAAATAAACGAGTTTGGGGGTATATTTGTATTATTTTCCAAGAAACAACTAACGGCTGTATTTGTATTTTTGAAAATAACACAGCTTGGTTGTGTATTTGTTTTATTTTACGAGATACAGCTGTGGGTTTTATTTGTATTTTTGAAAATAACAGAGCTTTTGGGTGTATCTGTATTATTTTCCAAGATACAGTTAAGGGTTGTACTTTTATTTTTGAAAATAACCCATCTTGGGGTTGTATTTGTATTATTTTCCAAGTTACAGCTAAGGGTTGTATTTGTATTTTTGAAAATAACACAGCTTGTGGGTGTTTTTGTATTATTTTCCGAGATACAGCTAAGGTTTGTATTTCTATTTTTGAAAATAACACATCTTGGGGGTGTTTTTGTATTATTTTCCGAGATACAGCTAAGGTTTGTATTTCTATTTTTGAAAATAACACAGATTGGGGGTGTATTTGTATTATTTTCCGAGATACAGCTAAGGGTTATATTTGAATTTTTGAAAATAACACAGCTTTGGGGCGTATTTGTATTATTTTCCGAGATACAGCTAAAGGTTGTATTTGTATTTTTGAAAATAACACAGCTTGGGCGTGTATTTGTATTATTTTCCGAGATTCTGCTATGGGTTGTATTTGTATTTTTGAAAATAATACAGCTTGGGTGTGTATTTGTATTATTTTCCGAGATACAGCGCATGGTTGTATTTGTATTTTTGAAAATAACACACATTGGGGGTGTATTTGTATTATTTTCGAGATACAGCTCAGGGTTGTATTTGTATTTTGGAAAATAACACAGCTGGGGGTGTGTTTGTATTATTTTCCGAAATACAGCTAACGGTTGTATTTGTATTTTTGAAAATAACACACATTTGGGGTGTATTTGTATTATTTTCCGAGACACAGCTATGGGTTGTATTTGTATTACTGAAAATAACAGAGCTTGGGGGTGTATTTGTATTATTTTCCGAGATACAGCTCAGGGTTTTATTTGTATTTTTGAAAATAACACAGCTTGGGAGTGTATTTATATTATTTTCTGAGATACAGCTATGGGTTGTATTTGTATTTTGAAAATAACACAGCTTCGTGGTGTATTTCTATTATTATCCGAGACACAGCTAAGGGTTGTATTTGTATTTTTGAAAATAACACAGCTTGGGCGTGTATTTGTATTATTTTCCGAGATTCTGCTATGGGTTGTATTTGTATTTTTGAAAATAACACAGATTGGGGGTGTATTTGTATCATTTTCAGAGATACAGCAAAGGATTGTATTTGTATTTTTGAAAATAACACAGCTTGGGGGTGTATTTGTATTACTTTCCGAGATACAGCTAACGGTTGTATTTGTATTTTTGAAAATAACACAGCTTTGGGGTGTATTTGTATTATGTTCCGAGATACTGCTATGGGTTGTATTTTATTTTTGAAAATAACAGAGGTTGTGGGTTTATTTGTATTATTTTCGGAGGCACAGCTAAGGGTTGTATTTGAAAATTACGCAACTTGGGGGTATACTTCTATGGTTTTCCGAGATACAGCTATGGGTTGAATTTGTATTTTTGAAAATAACACAGATACGGCGTGTATTTATATTATTTTCCGAGATTCTGCTATGGGTTGTATTTGTATTTTTGAAAATAACACAGCTTGGGGGTGTATATGTATTATTTTCCGAGATAGAGCTAAGGGTTGTATTTGTATTTTTGAAAATAACACAGCTTGGGCTTGTATTTGTATTATTTTCCGAGATTCTGCTATGGGTTGTATTTGCATTTTGGAAAATAACACAGCTTGGGGGTGTATTTTTATTATTTTCCGAGATACTGCTAAGGGTTGTATTTGAATTTTTGAAAATAAACGAGTTTGGGGGTGTATTTCTATTATTTTCCAAGAAAAAGGTCAGGGCTGTATTTGTATTTTTCAAAATAACACAGCTTGGTGGTGTATTTGTATTATTTTACGAGATACAGCTGTGGGTTTTATTTGTATTTTTAAAAATAACAGAGCTTGTGGGTGCATCTGTATTATTTTCCAAGATACAGTTAAGGGTTGTATTTGAATTTTTTAAAATAAATGATTTTGGGGGTGTATTTGTATTATATTCCAAGATACAGCTAAGGGCTTTATTTGTATTTTTGAAAATAACACAGCTTGGTGGTGTATTTGTATTATTTTCCGAGATACAGCTGTGGGTTTTATTTGTATTTTTGAAAATAACAGAGCTTGTGGGTGTAACCGTATTATTTTCCAAGATACAGTTAAGGGTTGTATTTGTATTATTGAAAATAACAGAGTTTGGGGGTGTATTTGTATTATTTTCCGAGATACAGCTAAGGGTTGAATTTGTTTTTTTGAAAATAACACAACTTGAGGGTGAATTTGTATTATTTTCCGAGATACAGCTAAGGGTTGTATTTGTATTTTTGCAAATAACACAGCTTGGGGGTGTTTTTGTATTATTTTCCGAGTTTCAGCTCAGGGTTGTATTTGTATTTTTGAAAATAACACAGATTGGGGGTGTATTTGTTTTATTTTCCGAGATACAGCTAAGGATTGTATTTCTATTTTTGAAAATAACACAGATTGTGGGTTTATTTGTATTATTTTCCGAGATACAGCTAACGGTTGTATTTGTATTTTTGAAAATAACACAGCTTGGGGGTGTATTTGTATTATTTTCCGAGTTACATCTCAGGGTTGTATTTGTATTTTTGAATATAACACAGCTTGGGGGTGTTTTTGTATTATTTTCCGAGATACAGCTCAGGGTTGTATTTGTATTTTTGAAAATAACACAGCTTGGGCGTGTATTTATATTATTTTCCGAGATACAGCTATGGGTTGTATTTGTATTTTGAAAATAACACAGCTTCGTGGTGTATTTCTATTATTATCCGAGATACAGCTCAGGGTTGTATTTGTATTTTTGAAAATAACACAGCTTGGGCGTGTATTTGTATTATTTTCTAAGATAAAGCTATGGGTTTTATTTGTATTTTTGAAAATAACACAGCTTGGGGGTGTATTTGTATTATTTTCCGAGATACAGCTCAGGGTTGTATTTGTATTTTGGTAAATAACACAGCTTGGGGGTGTATCTGTATTATTTTCCGAGATACAGCTAAGGGTTGTATTTGTATTTTGAAAAATAACACAGCTTGAGGGTATATTTTTATTATTTTCCGAGATATTTCTAAGGGTTGTATTTGAATTTTTGAAAATAAACGAGTTTGGGGGTGTATTTGTATTATTTTCCAAGAAACAGCTAAGGGCTGTATTTGTATTTTTGAAAATAACACAGCTTAGTGGTGTATTTGTATTATTTTCCGAGATACAGCTGTGGGTTTTATTTGTATTTTTGAAAATAACAGAGCTTGTGGGTGTATCTGTATTATTTTCCAAGATACAGTTAAGGGTTGTATTTTTATTTTTGAAAATAACAGAGTTTTTGGGTGTGTTTGTATTATTTTCCGAGATACAGCTAAGGGTTGTATTTGTATTTTTGAAAAAAACAGAGCTTGGGGCTGTTTTTGTATTATGTTCCGAGATAAACCTCAGGGTTGTATTTGTATTTTTGAAAATAACACAGCCTGGGTGTGTATTTGTATTATTTTCCAAGTTACAGCTCAGGGTTGTATATGTATTTTTGAAAATAACACAGCTTGGGGGTATATTTGTATTATTTTCTGAGATACAGCTAAGGATTGTATTTGTATTTTAGAAAATAACACAGCTTGGGGGTGTATTTGTATTATTTTCCGAGATACAGCTGGGGGTTGTATTTGTATTTTTGAAAATAACACAGCTTGGGGGTGTATTTCTATTATTATCCGAGATACAGCTCAGGGTTGTATTTGTATTTTTGAAAATAACACTGCTTGGGGGTGTATTTGTATTATTTTCCGAGAAACAGCTAAGGATTGTATTTGTATTTTTGAAAATAACACAGCTTGGGGGTGTATTTGTATTATTTTCCGAGATACAGCAATTGGTTGTATTTGTATTTTTGAAAATAACACAGCTTGGGGGTTTATTTGTATTATTTTCCGATATACAGCTCAGGGTTGTATTTCTATTTTTGAAAATAACACAGGTTGGGTGTGTATTTGTATTATTTTCCGAGATACAGCTAAGGGTTGTATTTGTATTATTCAAAATAACAGAGTTTTGGGGTGTATTTTTATTATTTTCCGAGATACAGCTAAGTGTTGTATTTGTATTTTTGAAAATAACACAGCTTGGGCGTGTATTTGTATTATTTTCCGAGATTCTGCTTTGGGTTGTATTTGTATTTTTGAAAATAACACACCTTGGGGGTGTATTTTTATTATCTTCGAGATACAGCTCAGGGTTGTATTTGTATTTTGGGAAATAACACAGCTTGGGGGTGTATTTTTATTATTTTCCGAGTTACAGCTAAGGGTTGTTTTTGAACTTTTGAAAATAAACGAGTTTGGGGGTGTATTTGTATTATTTTCCAATATACAGCTAAGGGCTGTATTTTTATTTTTGAAAATAACACAGCTTGGTGGTGTATTTGTATTATTTTCCAAGATACAGCTGTGGGTTTTTTTTGTATTTTTGAAAATTACAGAGCTTGTGGGTGTATCCGTATTATTTTCCAAGATAGAGTTAAGGGTTGTATTTGTATTTTTGAAAATAACACATCTTGGGGGTGTATTTGTGTTATTTTCTGAGATACAGCTAAGCGTTGTATTTGTATTTTTGAAAATAACACAGCTTGGGGGTGTTTTTGTATTAATTTCCGAGATACAGCTAAGGAGTGTATTTCTATTTTTGAAAATAACACAGCTTGGGGGTGTATTTGTATTATTTTCCTAGATACAGCTAAGGGTTGTATTTGCATTTTGGAAAATAACACAGCTTGGGGGTGTATTTTTATTATTTTCCGAGATACTACTAAGGGTTGTATTTGAATTTTTGAAAGTAAACGAGCTTGGGGGTGTATTTGTATTATTTTCCTAGAAACAGCTAACGGCTGTATGTGTATTTTTGAAAATAACACAGCTTGGTGGTGTATTTGTATTATTTTACGAGATACAGCTGTGGGTTTTATTTGTATTTTTGAAAATAACAGAGCTTGTGGGTGTATCTGTATTATTTTCCAAGATACAGTTAAGGGTTGTATTTTTATTTTTGAAAATAACCCATCTTGGGGTGTATTTGTATTATTTTCCAAGATACATCTAAGGGTTGTATTTGTATTTTTGAAAATAACACAGCTTGGGGGTCTTTTTGTATTATCTGCCGAGATACAGCTAAGGTTAGTATTACTATTTTTGAAAATAACACAGATTGGGGGTGTATTTGTATTATTTTCCAAGATAAAGCTAAGGGCTGTATTTTTATTTTTGAAAATAACAGAGCTTGGGTGTGTATTTGTATTATTTTCTGAGATACAGCTGTGGGTTTTATTTGTATTTTTCAAAATAACAGAGCTTGTGAGTGAATTTGTATTATTTTCCGAGATACAGCTAAGGGTTGTATTTGTATTTTTGAAAATAACACATCTTGGGGGTGTATTTGTATTATTTTCCGAGATACAGCTGTGGGTTGTATTTGTATTTTTGAAAATAACACAGCTTGGGGGTGTATTTGTATTATTTTCCGAGATACAGCTAAGGGTTGTATTTGTATTTTTGAAAATAACACAGCTTGGGGGTGTATACGTATTATTTTCCTAGATACAGCAAAGGGTTGTATTTGTATTTTTGAAAATAAAACAGCTTGGGGGTGTATTTATCTTATTTTCCGAGATACAGCTATGGTTTGTATTTTTGAAAATAACAAAGCTTGGGCGTGTATTTGTATTATTTTCCGAGATACTGCTATGGGTTGTATTTTATTTTTGAAAATAACACAGCTTGGGGGTGTATTTGTATTATTTTCCGAGATACAGGTCATGGTTGTATTTGTATTTTTGAAAATAACACAACTTGGGGGTGTATTTGTATTATTTTCGAGATACAGCTCAGGGTTGTATTTGTATTTTGGAAAATAACACAGCTTGGGGTGTATTTGTATTATTTTCCGAAATACAGCTAACGGTTGTATTTGTATTTTTGAAAATAACACAGATTTGGGGTGTATTTGTATTATTTTCCGATATAGAGCTAAGGGTTGTATTTGTATTATTGAAAATAACAGAGCTTGTGGGTGTATTTGTATTATTTTCCGAGATACAGCTAAGGGTTGTATTTGTATTTTTGAAAATAACACAGGTTGAGGGTGAATTTGTATTATTTTCCGAGATACAGCTTAGGGTTGTATTTGTATTTTTGAAAATAACACAGTTGGGGGTATTTTTGTATTATTTTCCGAGATACAGCTTAGGGTTGTATTTGTATTTTTGAAAATAACACAGCTTGGGGGTGTATTTGTATTATTTTCCGAGTTACAGCTCAGGGTTGTATTTGTATTTTTGAATATAACACAGCTTGGGGGTGTTTTTGTATTATTTTCCGAGATACAGTCAGGGTTGTATTTGTATTTTTGAAAATAACAGAGCTTGTGGGTGTATCCATATTATTTTCCAAGATACAGTTAAGGGTTGTATTTGTATTTTTGAAAATAACATATCTTGGGGGTGTATTTGTATTATTTTCCGAGATTCAGCTAAGGGATGTATTTATATTTTTGAAAATAACACAGCTTGGTGGTGTATTTGTATTATTTTCCGAGATACAGCTAAGGTGTGTATTTCTATTTTTGAAAATAACACAGATTGGGGGTGTTTTTGTATTATTTTCCGAGTTACAGCTCAGGGTTGTATTTGTATTTTTGAAAATAATACAGCTTGGGGGTGTATTTTTATTATTTTCTGAGATACAGCTAAGGATTGTATTTGTATTTTTGAAAATAACACAGCTCGGGGGTGTATTTCTATTATTTTCCGAGATACAGCTAACGGATGTATTTGTATTTTTGAAAATAACACAGCTTTGGGGTGTATTTGTATTATTTTCCGAGATACTGCTATGGGTTGTATTTGTATTTTTGAAAATAACACAGCTTGGGGGTGTATTTGTATTATTTTCCGAGATACAGCTCATGTTTGTATTTGTATTTTTGAAATTAACACACCTTGGGGGTGTATTTGTATTATTTTCCGAGATACAGCTAAGGGTTGTATTTGTATTTTGGAAAATAACACAGCTTGGGCGTGTATTCTTATTATTTTCCGAGATACAGCTAAGGGTTGTGTTTGTATTTTTGAAAATAACACAGCTTGGGGGTGTATTTGTATTATTTTCCATGATAAAGCTAAGGGCTGTATTTGTATTTTTGAAAATAACACAGCTTGGGGGTGTATTTGTATTATTTTCCATGATAAAGCTAAGGGCTGTATTTGTATATTTGAAAATAACACAGCTTGGTGGTGTATTTGTATTATTTTCCGAGATATAGCTGTGGGTTGTATTTGTATTTTTGAAAATAACACAGCTTGGGGGTGTATTTGTATTATTTTCCGAGATACAGCTCATGGTTGTATTTGTATTTTTGAAAATAACACACCTTGGGGGTGTAATTGTATTATTTTTGAGATACAGCTCAGGGTTGTATTTGTATTTTGGAAAATAACACAGCTTGTGGGTGTATTTTTATTATTTTCCGAGATACAGCTAAGGGTTGTATTTGAATTTTTGAAAATAAACGAGTTTGGGGGTGTATTTGTATTATTTTCCAAGATACAGCTAAGGGGTGTATTTGTATTTTCTAAATAACACAGCTTGTTGGTGTATTTGTATTATTTTCCGAGATACTGCTGTGGGTTTTTTTTGTATTTTTGAAATTAACAGAGCTTGTGAGTGTATCCGTATTATTTTCCAAGATACAGTTAAGGGTTGTATTTGTATTTTTGAAAATAACACATCTTGGGCGTGTATTTGTATTATTTTCCGAGATACAGCTAAGGGTTGTATTTGTATTTTTGAAAATAACACAGCTTGGGGGTGTTTTTGTATTATTTTCCGAGATACAGCTAAGGTGTGTATTTCTATTTTTGAAAATAACACAGATTGAGGGTGTATTTGTATTATTTTCCGAGATACAGCTAAAGGTTGTATTTGTATTATTGAAAATAACAGAGTTTGGGTGTGTATTTGTATTATTTTCCGAGATACAGCTAAGGGTTGTATTTGTATTTTTGAAAATAACACAGCTTGAGTGTGAATTTGTATTATTTTCCGAGATACAGCTAAGGGTTGTATTTGTATTTTTGAAAATAACACAGCTTGGGGGTGTTTTTGTATTATTTTCCGAGTTACAGCTCAGGGTTGTATTTGTATTTTTGAAAATAACACAGCTTGGGGGTGTATTTGTATTATTTTCCGAGATACAGCTAACGGTTGTATTTGTATTTTTGAAAATAACACAGCTTTGGGGTGTATTTGTATTATTTTCCGAGATACTGCTATGGGTTGTATTTTATTTTTGAAAATAACACAGGTTGTGGGTTTATTTGTATTATTTTCGGAGGTACAGCTAAGGGTTGTATTTGAAAATTACGCAAATTGGGGGTGTACTTGTATTATTTTCCGAGATACAGCTATGGGTTGTATTTGTATTTTTGAAAATAACACAGCTTCGGCGTGTATTTTTATTATTTTCCGAGATTCTGCTATGGGTTGTATTTGTATTTTTGAAAATAACACAGCTTGGGGTTGTATATGTATTATTTTCCGAGATACAGCTAAGGGTTTTATTTGTATTTTTGAAAATAGCACAGCTTTGGCGTGTGTTTGTATTATTTTCCGAGATTCTGCTATGGGTTGTATTTGTATTTTTGAAAATAACACAGCTTGGGGGTGTATTTGTATTATTTTCCGAGATACAGCTCATGGTTGTATTTGTATTTTTGAAAATAACACACCTTGGGGGTGTATTTGTATTATTTTCGAGATACAGCTCAGGGTTGTATTTGTATTTTGGAAAATAACACAGCTTGGGGTGTATTTTTATTATTTTCCGAGATACAGCTAAGGGTTGTATTTGAATTTTTGAAAATAAACGAGTTTGGGGGTGTATTTGTATTATTTTCCAAGATACAGCTATGGTCTGTATTTTTATTTTTGAAAATAACACAGCTTGGTGGTGTATTTGTATTATTTTCAGAAATACAGCTGTGGGTTTTATTTTTCATTTTTCAAAATGACAGAGCTTGTGGGTGTATCCGTATTATTTTCCAAGATACAGTTAAGGGTTGTATTTGTATTTTTGAAAACAACACATCTTGGGGTTGTATTTGTATTATTTTCCGAGATACAGCTAAGGGTTGTATTTGTATTTTTGAAAATAACACAGCTTGGGGGTTTATTTGTTTTATTTTCCGAGATACAGCTAACAGTGGTATTTGTATTTTTGAAAATAACACAGCTTGGGGGTGTATTTGTATTATTTTCCGAGACAGCGCTAAGGGTTTTATTTGTATTTTTGAAAATAACACAGCTTTGGGGTGTATTTGTATTATTTTCCGAGGTACAGCTAAGGGTTCATTTTATTTTTGAAAATAACACTGGTTGGGGGTATATTTCTATTATTTTCCGAGATACAGCTAAGGGTTGTATTTGTATTTTTGAAAATAACACAACTTGTGGGTGTTTTTTTTATTATTTTCCGAGATACAGCTCAGGGTTGTATTTGTATTTTTGAAAATAACACAGCTTGGGGGTGTATTTGTATTATTTTCCGAGTTACATCTCAGGGTTGTTTTTGTATTTTTGAATATAACACAGCTTGGGGGTGTTTTTGTATTATTTTCCGAGATACAGTCAGGGTTGTATTTGTATTTTTGAAAATAACACAGCTTGGGCGTGTATTTATATTATTTTCCGAGATACAGCTATGGGTTGTATTTGTATTTTGAAAATAACACAGCTTCGTGGTGTTTTTCTATTATTATCCGAGATACAGCTCAGGGTTGTATTTGTATTTTTGAAAATAACACAGCTTGGGCGTGTATTTGTATTATTTTCTAAGATACACCTATGAGTTTTATTTGTATTTTTGAAAATAACACAGCTTGGGGGTGTATTTTTATTATTTTCCGAGAAACAGCTCAGGGTTGTATTTGTATTTTGGTAAATAACACAGCTTGGGTGTTTATTTGTATTATTTTCCGAGATACAGGTAGGGGTTGTATTTGTATTTTTGATAATAATACAGCTTGGGGCTGTATTTTTATTATTTTCCGAGATACTGCTAAGGGTTGTATTTGAATTTTTGAAAATAAACGAGTTTGGGGGTGTGTTTGTATTATTTTCCAAGAAACAGCTAAGGGCTGTATTTCTATTTTTGAAAATAACACAGCTTGGTGGTGTATTTGTATTATTTTACGAGATACAGCTGTGGGTTTTATTTGTATTTTTGAAAATAACAGAGCTTGTGGGTGTATCTGTATTATTTTCCAAGATACAGTTAAGGGTTGTATTTGCATTTTTTAAAATCAACGAGTTTGGGGGTGTATTTGTATTATTTTCCAAGATACAGCTAAGGGCTGTATTTGTATTTTTGAGAATAACACAGCTTGGGGGTGTATTTGTATTATTTTCCAAGTTACATCTCAGGGTTGTAATTGTATTTTTGAATATAACACAGCTTGGGGGTGTTTTTGTATTATTTTCCGAGATACAGTCAGGGTTGTATTTGTATTTTTGAAAATAACACAGCTTGGGCGTGTATTTATATTATTTTCCGAGATACAGCTCAGGGTTGTATTTGTATTTTGGAAAATATCACATCTTGGGGTGTATTTGTATTATTTCCGAGATACAGCTAAGGCTTGTATTTGTATTAATAAAAATAACAGAGCTTGGGGGTGTATTTTTATTACTTTTTGAGATACAGCTAAGGGTTGTATTTGAATTTTTGAAAATAAACGAGTTTGGGTGTGTATATGTATTATTTTCCAAGATACACCTAAGGGCTGTATTTGTGTTTTTGAAAATAACACAGCTTGGTGGTGTATTTGTACTAGTTTCCGAGATACAGCTGTGGGTTTTATTTGTATTTTTGAATATAACACAGCTTGTGGGTGTATCCATATTATTTTCCAAGATACAGTTAAGGGTTGTATTTGTATTTTTGAAAATAACATATCTTGGGGGTGTATTTGTATTATTTTCCGAGATACAGCTAAGGGTTGTATTTATATTTTTGAAAATAACACAGCTTGGTGGTGTATTTGTATTATTTTCCGAGATACAGCTAAGGTGTGTATTTCTATTTTTGAAAATAACACAGATTGGGGGTGTTTTTGTATTATTTTCCGAGTTACAGCTCAGGGTTGTATTTGTATTTTTGAATATAACACAGCTTGGGGGTATTTTTGTATTATTTTCCGAGATACAGTCAGGGTTGTATTTGTATTTTTGAAAATAACACAGCTTGGGCATGTATTTTTATTATTTTCCGAGATACAGCTATGGGTTGTATTTGCATTTTGAAAATAACATAGCTTCGTGGTGTATTTCTATTATTATCCGAGATACAGCTAAGGGTTGTATTTGTATTTTTGAAAATAACACAGCTTGGGCGTGTATTTGTATTATTTTCCAACATACAGCTCAGGGTTGTATTTGTATTTTGGTAAATAACAAAGCTTGGGGGTGTATTTTTATTATTTTCCGAGATACCGCTAAGGGTTGTATTTGTATTTTGGAAAATAACACATCTTGGGGTGTATTTGTATTATTTCCGAGATACAGCTAAGGCTTGTATTTGTATTATTGAAAATAACAGAGCTTGGGGGTGTATTTTTATTATTTTCCGAGATACAGCTAAGGGTTGATTTTGAATTTTTGAAAATAAACGAGTTTGGGTGTGTACTTGTATTATTTTCCAAGATACAGCTAAGGGCTGTATTTGTATTTTTGAAAATAACAGAGCTTGGTGGTGTATTTGTATTATTTTCCAAGATACAGCTGTGGGTTTTATTTGTATTTTTGAAAATAACAGAGCTTGTGGGTGTATCCATATTATTTTCCAAGATACAGTTAAGGGTTGTATTTGTATTTTTGAAAATAACATATCTTGGGGGTGTATTTGTATTATTTTCCGAGATACAGCTAAGGGATGTATTTATATTTTTGAAAATAACACAGCTTGGTGGTGTATTTGTATTATTTTCCGAGATACAGCTAAGGTGTGTATTTCTATTTTTGAAAATAACACAGATTGGGGGTGTTTTTGTATTATTTTCCGAGTTACAGCTCAGGGTTGTATTTGTATTTTTGAAAATAATACAGCTTAGGGGTGTATTTTTATTATTTTCTGAGATACAGCTAAGGATTGTATTTGTATTTTTGAAAATAACACAGCTTGGGGGTGTATTTCTATTATTTTCCGAGATACAGCTAACGGATGTATTTGTATTTTTGAAAATAACACAGCTTTGGGGTGTATTTGTATTATTTTCCGAGATACTGCTATGGGTTGTATTTGTATTTTTGAAAATAACACAGCTTGGGGGTGTATTTGTATTATTTTCCGAGATACAGCTCATGTTTGTATTTGTATTTTTGAATATAACACAGCTTGGGCGTGTATTTGTATTATTTTCCGAGATACTGCTATGGGTTGTATTTTATTTTTGAAAATAACACAGCTTGGGGGTGTATTTGTATTATTTTCCGAGATACAGGTCATGGTTGTATTTGTATTTTTGAAAATAACACAACTTGGGGGTGTATTTGTATTATTTTCGAGATACAGCTCAGGGTTGTATTTGTATTTTGGAAAATAACACAGCTTGGGGTGTATTTGTATTATTTTCCGAAATACAGCTAACGGTTGTATTTGTATTTTTGAAAATAACACAGATTTGGGGTGTATTTGTATTATTTTCCGATATAGAGCTAAGGGTTGTATTTGTATTATTGAAAATAACAGAGCTTGTGGGTGTATTTGTATTATTTTCCGAGATACAGCTAAGGGTTGTATTTGTATTTTTGAAAATAACACAGGTTGAGGGTGAATTTGTATTATTTTCCGAGATACAGCTTAGGGTTGTATTTGTATTTTTGAAAATAACACAGTTGGGGGTGTTTTTGTATTATTTTCCGAGATACAGCTTAGGGTTGTATTTGTATTTTTGAAAATAACACAGCTTGGGGGTGTATTTGTATTATTTTCCGAGTTACAGCTCAGGGTTGTATTTGTATTTTTGAATATAACACAGCTTGGGGGTGTTTTTGTATTATTTTCCGAGATACAGTCAGGGTTGTATTTGTATTTTTGAAAATAACAGAGCTTGTGGGTGTATCCATATTATTTTCCAAGATACAGTTAAGGGTTGTATTTGTATTTTTGAAAATAACATATCTTGGGGGTGTATTTGTATTATTTTCCGAGATTCAGCTAAGGGATGTATTTATATTTTTGAAAATAACACAGCTTGGTGGTGTATTTCTATTATTTTCCGAGATACAGCTAAGGTGTGTATTTCTATTTTTGAAAATAACACAGATTGGGGGTGTTTTTGTATTATTTTCCGAGTTACAGCTCAGGGTTGTATTTGTATTTTTGAAAATAATACAGCTTGGGGGTGTATTTTTATTATTTTCTGAGATACAGCTAAGGATTGTATTTGTATTTTTGAAAATAACACAGCTCGGGGGTGTATTTCTATTATTTTCCGAGATACAGCTAACGGATGTATTTGTATTTTTGAAAATAACACAGCTTTGGGGTGTATTTGTATTATTTTCCGAGATACTGCTATGGGTTGTATTTGTATTTTTGAAAATAACACAGCTTGGGGGTGTATTTGTATTATTTTCCGAGATACAGCTCATGTTTGTATTTGTATTTTTGAAATTAACACACCTTGGGGGTGTATTTGTATTATTTTCCGAGATACAGCTAAGGGTTGTATTTGTATTTTGGAAAATAACACAGCTTGGGCGTGTATTCTTATTATTTTCCGAGATACAGCTAAGGGTTGTGTTTGTATTTTTGAAAATAACACAGCTTGGGGGTGTATTTGTATTATTTTCCATGATAAAGCTAAGGGCTGTATTTGTATATTTGAAAATAACACAGCTTGGTGGTGTATTTGTATTATTTTCCGAGATATAGCTGTGGGTTGTATTTGTATTTTTGAAAATAACACAGCTTGGGGGTGTATTTGTATTATTTTCCGAGATACAGCTCATGGTTGTATTTGTATTTTTGAAAATAACACACCTTGGGGGTGTAATTGTATTATTTTTGAGATACAGCTCAGGGTTGTATTTGTATTTTGGAAAATAACACAGCTTGTGGGTGTATTTTTATTATTTTCCGAGATACAGCTAAGGGTTGTATTTGAATTTTTGAAAATAAACGAGTTTGGGGGTGTATTTGTATTATTTTCCAAGATACAGCTAAGGGGTGTATTTGTATTTTTGAAAATAACACAGCTTGTTGGTGTATTTGTATTATTTTCCGAGATACTGCTGTGGGTTTTTTTTGTATTTTTGAAATTAACAGAGCTTGTGGGTGTATCCGTATTATTTTCCAAGATACAGTTAAGGGTTGTATTTGTATTTTTGAAAATAACACATCTTGGGCGTGTATTTGTATTATTTTCCGAGATACAGCTAAGGGTTGTATTTGTATTTTTGAAAATAACACAGCTTGGGGGTGTTTTTGTATTATTTTCCGAGATACAGCTAAGGTGTGTATTTCTATTTTTGAAAATAACACAGATTGAGGGTGTATTTGTATTATTTTCCGAGATACAGCTAAAGGTTGTATTTGTATTATTGAAAATAACAGAGTTTGGGTGTGTATTTGTATTATTTTCCGAGATACAGCTAAGGGTTGTATTTGTATTTTTGAAAATAACACAGCTTGAGTGTGAATTTGTATTATTTTCCGAGATACAGCTAAGGGTTGTATTTGTATTTTTGAAAATAACACAGCTTGGGGGTGTTTTTGTATTATTTTCCGAGTTACAGCTCAGGGTTGTATTTGTATTTTTGAAAATAACACAGCTTGGGGGTGTATTTGTATTATTTTCCGAGATACAGCTAACGGTTGTATTTGTATTTTTGAAAATAACACAGCTTTGGGGTGTATTTGTATTATTTTCCGAGATACTGCTATGGGTTGTATTTTATTTTTGAAAATAACACAGGTTGTGGGTTTATTTGTATTATTTTCGGAGGTACAGCTAAGGGTTGTATTTGAAAATTACGCAAATTGGGGGTGTACTTGTATTATTTTCCGAGATACAGCTATGGGTTGTATTTGTATTTTTGAAAATAACACAGCTTCGGCGTGTATTTTTATTATTTTCCGAGATTCTGCTATGGGTTGTATTTGTATTTTTGAAAATAACACAGCTTGGGGTTGTATATGTATTATTTTCCGAGATACAGCTAAGGGTTTTATTTGTATTTTTGAAAATAGCACAGCTTTGGCGTGTGTTTGTATTATTTTCCGAGATTCTGCTATGGGTTGTATTTGTATTTTTGAAAATAACACAGCTTGGGGGTGTATTTGTATTATTTTCCGAGATACAGCTCATGGTTGTATTTGTATTTTTGAAAATAACACACCTTGGGGGTGTATTTGTATTATTTTCGAGATACAGCTCAGGGTTGTATTTGTATTTTGGAAAATAACACAGCTTGGGGTGTATTTTTATTATTTTCCGAGATACAGCTAAGGGTTGTATTTGAATTTTTGAAAATAAACGAGTTTGGGGGTGTATTTGTATTATTTTCCAAGATACAGCTATGGTCTGTATTTTTATTTTTGAAAATAACACAGCTTGGTGGTGTATTTGTATTATTTTCAGAAATACAGCTGTGGGTTTTATTTTTTATTTTTCAAAATGACAGAGCTTGTGGGTGTATCCGTATTATTTTCCAAGATACAGTTAAGGGTTGTATTTGTATTTTTGAAAACAACACATCTTGGGGTTGTATTTGTATTATTTTCCGAGATACAGCTAAGGGTTGTATTTGTATTTTTGAAAATAACACAGCTTGGGGGTTTATTTGTTTTATTTTCCGAGATACAGCTAACAGTGGTATTTGTATTTTTGAAAATAACACAGCTTGGGGGTGTATTTGTATTATTTTCCGAGACAGCGCTAAGGGTTTTATTTGTATTTTTGAAAATAACACAGCTTTGGGGTGTATTTGTATTATTTTCCGAGGTACAGCTAAGGGTTCATTTTATTTTTGAAAATAACACTGGTTGGGGGTATATTTCTATTATTTTCCGAGATACAGCTAAGGGTTGTATTTGTATTTTTGAAAATAACACAACTTGGGGGTGTTTTTTTTATTATTTTCCGAGATACAGCTCAGGGTTGTATTTGTATTTTTGAAAATAACACAGCTTGGGGGTGTATTTGTATTATTTTCCGAGTTACATCTCAGGGTTGTTTTTGTATTTTTGAATATAACACAGCTTGGGGGTGTTTTTGTATTATTTTCCGAGATACAGTCAGGGTTGTATTTGTATTTTTGAAAATAACACAGCTTGGGCGTGTATTTATATTATTTTCCGAGATACAGCTATGGGTTGTATTTGTATTTTGAAAATAACACAGCTTCGTGGTGTTTTTCTATTATTATCCGAGATACAGCTCAGGGTTGTATTTGTATTTTTGAAAATAACACAGCTTGGGCGTGTATTTGTATTATTTTCTAAGATACACCTATGAGTTTTATTTGTATTTTTGAAAATAACACAGCTTGGGGGTGTATTTTTATTATTTTCCGAGAAACAGCTCAGGGTTGTATTTGTATTTTGGTAAATAACACAGCTTGGGTGTTTATTTGTATTATTTTCCGAGATACAGGTAGGGGTTGTATTTGTATTTTTGATAATAATACAGCTTGGGGGTGTATTTTTATTATTTTCCGAGATACTGCTAAGGGTTGTATTTGAATTTTTGAAAATAAACGAGTTTGGGGGTGTGTTTGTATTATTTTCCAAGAAACAGCTAAGGGCTGTATTTCTATTTTTGAAAATAACACAGCTTGGTGGTGTATTTGTATTATTTTACGAGATACAGCTGTGGGTTTTATTTGTATTTTTGAAAATAACAGAGCTTGTGGGTGTATCTGTATTATTTTCCAAGATACAGTTAAGGGTTGTATTTGCATTTTTTAAAATCAACGAGTTTGGGGGTGTATTTGTATTATTTTCCAAGATACAGCTAAGGGCTGTATTTGTATTTTTGAGAATAACACAGCTTGGGGGTGTATTTGTATTATTTTCCAAGTTACATCTCAGGGTTGTAATTGTATTTTTGAATATAACACAGCTTGGGGGTGTTTTTGTATTATTTTCCGAGATACAGTCAGGGTTGTATTTGTATTTTTGAAAATAACACAGCTTGGGCGTGTATTTATATTATTTTCCGAGATACAGCTCAGGGTTGTATTTGTATTTTGGAAAATATCACATCTTGGGGTGTATTTGTATTATTTCCGAGATACAGCTAAGGCTTGTATTTGTATTAATAAAAATAACAGAGCTTGGGGGTGTATTTTTATTACTTTTTGAGATACAGCTAAGGGTTGTATTTGAATTTTTGAAAATAAACGAGTTTGGGTGTGTATATGTATTATTTTCCAAGATACACCTAAGGGCTGTATTTGTGTTTTTGAAAATAACACAGCTTGGTGGTGTATTTGTACTAGTTTCCGAGATACAGCTGTGGGTTTTATTTGTATTTTTGAATATAACACAGCTTGTGGGTGTATCCATATTATTTTCCAAGATACAGTTAAGGGTTGTATTTGTATTTTTGAAAATAACATATCTTGGGGGTGTATTTGTATTATTTTCCGAGATACAGCTAAGGGTTGTATTTATATTTTTGAAAATAACACAGCTTGGTGGTGTATTTGTATTATTTTCCGAGATACAGCTAAGGTGTGTATTTCTATTTTTGAAAATAACACAGATTGGGGGTGTTTTTGTATTATTTTCCGAGTTACAGCTCAGGGTTGTATTTGTATTTTTGAATATAACACAGCTTGGGGGTATTTTTGTATTATTTTCCGAGATACAGTCAGGGTTGTATTTGTATTTTTGAAAATAACACAGCTTGGGCATGTATTTTTATTATTTTCCGAGATACAGCTATGGGTTGTATTTGCATTTTGAAAATAACATAGCTTCGTGGTGTATTTCTATTATTATCCGAGATACAGCTAAGGGTTGTATTTGTATTTTTGAAAATAACACAGCTTGGGCGTGTATTTGTATTATTTTCCAACATACAGCTCAGGGTTGTATTTGTATTTTGGTAAATAACAAAGCTTGGGGGTGTATTTTTATTATTTTCCGAGATACCGCTAAGGGTTGTATTTGTATTTTGGAAAATAACACATCTTGGGGTGTATTTGTATTATTTCCGAGATACAGCTAAGGCTTGTATTTGTATTATTGAAAATAACAGAGCTTGGGGGTGTATTTTTATTATTTTCCGAGATACAGCTAAGGGTTGATTTTGAATTTTTGAAAATAAACGAGTTTGGGTGTGTACTTGTATTATTTTCCAAGATACAGCTAAGGGCTGTATTTGTATTTTTGAAAATAACAGAGCTTGGTGGTGTATTTGTATTATTTTCCAAGATACAGCTGTGGGTTTTATTTGTATTTTTGAAAATAACAGAGCTTGTGGGTGTATCCATATTATTTTCCAAGATACAGTTAAGGGTTGTATTTGTATTTTTGAAAATAACATATCTTGGGGGTGTATTTGTATTATTTTCCGAGATACAGCTAAGGGATGTATTTATATTTTTGAAAATAACACAGCTTGGTGGTGTATTTGTATTATTTTCCGAGATACAGCTAAGGTGTGTATTTCTATTTTTGAAAATAACACAGATTGGGGGTGTTTTTGTATTATTTTCCGAGTTACAGCTCAGGGTTGTATTTGTATTTTTGAAAATAATACAGCTTAGGGGTGTATTTTTATTATTTTCTGAGATACAGCTAAGGATTGTATTTGTATTTTTGAAAATAACACAGCTTGGGGGTGTATTTCTATTATTTTCCGAGATACAGCTAACGGATGTATTTGTATTTTTGAAAATAACACAGCTTTGGGGTGTATTTGTATTATTTTCCGAGATACTGCTATGGGTTGTATTTGTATTTTTGAAAATAACACAGCTTGGGGGTGTATTTGTATTATTTTCCGAGATACAGCTCATGTTTGTATTTGTATTTTTGAATATAACACAGCTTGGGCGTGTATTTGTATTATTTTCCGAGATACTGCTATGGGTTGTATTTTATTTTTGAAAATAACACATCTTGGGGGTGTATTTGTGTTATTTTCTGAGATACAGCTAAGCGTTGTATTTGTATTTTTGAAAATAACACAGCTTGGGGGTGTTTTTGTATTAATTTCCGAGATACAGCTAAGGAGTGTATTTCTATTTTTGAAAATAACACAGCTTGGGGGTGTATTTGTATTATTTTCCTAGATACAGCTAAGGGTTGTATTTGCATTTTGGAAAATAACACAGCTTGGGGGTGTATTTTTATTATTTTCCGAGATACTACTAAGGGTTGTATTTGAATTTTTGAAAGTAAACGAGCTTGGGGGTGTATTTGTATTATTTTCCTAGAAACAGCTAACGGCTGTATGTGTATTTTTGAAAATAACACAGCTTGGTGGTGTATTTGTATTATTTTACGAGATACAGCTGTGGGTCTTATTTGTATTTTTGAAAATAACAGAGCTTGTGGGTGTATCTGTATTATTTTCCAAGATACAGTTAAGGGTTGTATTTTTATTTTTGAAAATAACCCATCTTGGGGTGTATTTGTATTATTTTCCAAGATACATCTAAGGGTTGTATTTGTATTTTTGAAAATAACACAGCTTGGGGGTCTTTTTGTATTATCTGCCGAGATACAGCTAAGGTTAGTATTACTATTTTTGAAAATAACACAGATTGGGGGTGTATTTGTATTATTTTCCAAGATAAAGCTAAGGGCTGTATTTTTATTTTTGAAAATAACAGAGCTTGGGTGTGTATTTGTATTATTTTCTGAGATACAGCTGTGGGTTTTATTTGTATTTTTCAAAATAACAGAGCTTGTGAGTGAATTTGTATTATTTTCCGAGATACAGCTAAGGGTTGTATTTGTATTTTTGAAAATAACACATCTTGGGGGTGTATTTGTATTATTTTCCGAGATACAGCTGTGGGTTGTATTTGTATTTTTGAAAATAACACAGCTTGGGGGTGTATTTGTATTATTTTCCGAGATACAGCTAAGGGTTGTATTTGTATTTTTGAAAATAACACAGCTTGGGGGTGTATACGTATTATTTTCCTAGATACAGCAAAGGGTTGTATTTGTATTTTTGAAAATAAAACAGCTTGGGGGTGTATTTATCTTATTTTCCGAGATACAGCTATGGTTTGTATTTTTGAAAATAACAAAGCTTGGGCGTGTATTTGTATTATTTTCCGAGATACTGCTATGGGTTGTATTTTATTTTTGAAAATAACACAGCTTGGGGGTGTATTTGTATTATTTTCCGAGATACAGGTCATGGTTGTATTTGTATTTTTGAAAATAACACAACTTGGGGGTGTATTTGTATTATTTTCGAGATACAGCTCAGGGTTGTATTTGTATTTTGGAAAATAACACAGCTTGGGGTGTATTTGTATTATTTTCCGAAATACAGCTAACGGTTGTATTTGTATTTTTGAAAATAACACAGATTTGGGGTGTATTTGTATTATTTTCCGATATAGAGCTAAGGGTTGTATTTGTATTATTGAAAATAACAGAGCTTGTGGGTGTATTTGTATTATTTTCCGAGATACAGCTAAGGGTTGTATTTGTATTTTTGAAAATAACACAGGTTGAGGGTGAATTTGTATTATTTTCCGAGATACAGCTTAGGGTTGTATTTGTATTTTTGAAAATAACACAGTTGGGGGTATTTTTGTATTATTTTCCGAGATACAGCTTAGGGTTGTATTTGTATTTTTGAAAATAACACAGCTTGGGGGTGTATTTGTATTATTTTCCGAGTTACAGCTCAGGGTTGTATTTGTATTTTTGAATATAACACAGCTTGGGGGTGTTTTTGTATTATTTTCCGAGATACAGTCAGGGTTGTATTTGTATTTTTGAAAATAACAGAGCTTGTGGGTGTATCCATATTATTTTCCAAGATACAGTTAAGGGTTGTATTTGTATTTTTGAAAATAACATATCTTGGGGGTGTATTTGTATTATTTTCCGAGATTCAGCTAAGGGATGTATTTATATTTTTGAAAATAACACAGCTTGGTGGTGTATTTGTATTATTTTCCGAGATACAGCTAAGGTGTGTATTTCTATTTTTGAAAATAACACAGATTGGGGGTGTTTTTGTATTATTTTCCGAGTTACAGCTCAGGGTTGTATTTGTATTTTTGAAAATAATACAGCTTGGGGGTGTATTTTTATTATTTTCTGAGATACAGCTAAGGATTGTATTTGTATTTTTGAAAATAACACAGCTCGGGGGTGTATTTCTATTATTTTCCGAGATACAGCTAACGGATGTATTTGTATTTTTGAAAATAACACAGCTTTGGGGTGTATTTGTATTATTTTCCGAGATACTGCTATGGGTTGTATTTGTATTTTTGAAAATAACACAGCTTGGGGGTGTATTTGTATTATTTTCCGAGATACAGCTCATGTTTGTATTTGTATTTTTGAAATTAACACACCTTGGGGGTGTATTTGTATTATTTTCCGAGATACAGCTAAGGGTTGTATTTGTATTTTGGAAAATAACACAGCTTGGGCGTGTATTCTTATTATTTTCCGAGATACAGCTAAGGGTTGTGTTTGTATTTTTGAAAATAACACAGCTTGGGGGTGTATTTGTATTATTTTCCATGATAAAGCTAAGGGCTGTATTTGTATATTTGAAAATAACACAGCTTGGTGGTGTATTTGTATTATTTTCCGAGATATAGCTGTGGGTTGTATTTGTATTTTTGAAAATAACACAGCTTGGGGGTGTATTTGTATTATTTTCCGAGATACAGCTCATGGTTGTATTTGTATTTTTGAAAATAACACACCTTGGGGGTGTAATTGTATTATTTTTGAGATACAGCTCAGGGTTGTATTTGTATTTTGGAAAATAACACAGCTTGTGGGTGTATTTTTATTATTTTCCGAGATACAGCTAAGGGTTGTATTTGAATTTTTGAAAATAAACGAGTTTGGGGGTGTATTTGTATTATTTTCCAAGATACAGCTAAGGGGTGTATTTGTATTTTTGAAAATAACACAGCTTGTTGGTGTATTTGTATTATTTTCCGAGATACTGCTGTGGGTTTTTTTTGTATTTTTGAAATTAACAGAGCTTGTGAGTGTATCCGTATTATTTTCCAAGATACAGTTAAGGGTTGTATTTGTATTTTTGAAAATAACACATCTTGGGCGTGTATTTGTATTATTTTCCGAGATACAGCTAAGGGTTGTATTTGTATTTTTGAAAATAACACAGCTTGGGGGTGTTTTTGTATTATTTTCCGAGATACAGCTAAGGTGTGTATTTCTATTTTTGAAAATAACACAGATTGAGGGTGTATTTGTATTATTTTCCGAGATACAGCTAAAGGTTGTATTTGTATTATTGAAAATAACAGAGTTTGGGTGTATATTTGTATTATTTTCCGAGATACAGCTAAGGGTTGTATTTGTATTTTTGAAAATAACACAGCTTGAGTGTGAATTTGTATTATTTTCCGAGATACAGCTAAGGGTTGTATTTGTATTTTTGAAAATAACACAGCTTGGGGGTGTTTTTGTATTATTTTCCGAGTTACAGCTCAGGGTTGTATTTGTATTTTTGAAAATAACACAGCTTTGGGGTGTATTTGTATTATTTTCCGAGATACAGCTAACGGTTGTATTTGTATTTTTGAAAATAACACAGCTTTGGGGTGTATTTGTATTATTTTCCGAGATACTGCTATGGGTTGTATTTTATTTTTGAAAATAACACAGGTTGTGGGTTTATTTGTATTATTTTCGGAGGTACAGCTAAGGGTTGTATTTGAAAATTACGCAAATTGGGGGTGTACTTGTATTATTTTCCGAGATACAGCTATGGGTTGTATTTGTATTTTTGAAAATAACACAGCTTCGGCGTGTATTTTTATTATTTTCCGAGATTCTGCTATGGGTTGTATTTGTATTTTTGAAAATAACACAGCTTGGGGTTGTATATGTATTATTTTCCGAGATACAGCTAAGGGTTTTATTTGTATTTTTGAAAATAGCACAGCTTTGGCGTGTGTTTGTATTATTTTCCGAGATTCTGCTATGGGTTGTATTTGTATTTTTGAAAATAACACAGCTTGGGGGTGTATTTGTATTATTTTCCGAGATACAGCTCATGGTTGTATTTGTATTTTTGAAAATAACACACCTTGGGGGTGTATTTGTATTATTTTCGAGATACAGCTCAGGGTTGTATTTGTATTTTGGAAAATAACACAGCTTGGGGTGTATTTTTATTATTTTCCGAGATACAGCTAAGGGTTGTATTTGAATTTTTGAAAATAAACGAGTTTGGGGGTGTATTTGTATTATTTTCCAAGATACAGCTATGGTCTGTATTTTTATTTTTGAAAATAACACAGCTTGGTGGTGTATTTGTATTATTTTCAGAAATACAGCTGTGGGTTTTATTTTTTATTTTTCAAAATGACAGAGCTTGTGGGTGTATCCGTATTATTTTCCAAGATACAGTTAAGGGTTGTATTTGTATTTTTGAAAACAACACATCTTGGGGTTGTATTTGTATTATTTTCCGAGATACAGCTAAGGGTTGTATTTGTATTTTTGAAAATAACACAGCTTGGGGGTTTATTTGTTTTATTTTCCGAGATACAGCTAACAGTGGTATTTGTATTTTTGAAAATAACACAGCTTGGGGGTGTATTTGTATTATTTTCCGAGACAGCGCTAAGGGTTTTATTTGTATTTTTGAAAATAACACAGCTTTGGGGTGTATTTGTATTATTTTCCGAGGTACAGCTAAGGGTTCATTTTATTTTTGAAAATAACACTGGTTGGGGGTATATTTCTATTATTTTCCGAGATACAGCTAAGGGTTGTATTTGTATTTTTGAAAATAACACAACTTGGGGGTGTTTTTTTTATTATTTTCCGAGATACAGCTCAGGGTTGTATTTGTATTTTTGAAAATAACACAGCTTGGGGGTGTATTTGTATTATTTTCCGAGTTACATCTCAGGGTTGTTTTTGTATTTTTGAATATAACACAGCTTGGGGGTGTTTTTGTATTATTTTCCGAGATACAGTCAGGGTTGTATTTGTATTTTTGAAAATAACACAGCTTGGGCGTGTATTTATATTATTTTCCGAGATACAGCTATGGGTTGTATTTGTATTTTGAAAATAACACAGCTTCGTGGTGTTTTTCTATTATTATCCGAGATACAGCTCAGGGTTGTATTTGTATTTTTGAAAATAACACAGCTTGGGCGTGTATTTGTATTATTTTCTAAGATACACCTATGAGTTTTATTTGTATTTTTGAAAATAACACAGCTTGGGGGTGTATTTTTATTATTTTCCGAGAAACAGCTCAGGGTTGTATTTGTATTTTGGTAAATAACACAGCTTGGGTGTTTATTTGTATTATTTTCCGAGATACAGGTAGGGGTTGTATTTGTATTTTTGATAATAATACAGCTTGGGGGTGTATTTTTATTATTTTCCGAGATACTGCTAAGGGTTGTATTTGAATTTTTGAAAATAAACGAGTTTGGGGGTGTGTTTGTATTATTTTCCAAGAAACAGCTAAGGGCTGTATTTCTATTTTTGAAAATAACACAGCTTGGTGGTGTATTTGTATTATTTTACGAGATACAGCTGTGGGTTTTATTTGTATTTTTGAAAATAACAGAGCTTGTGGGTGTATCTGTATTATTTTCCAAGATACAGTTAAGGGTTGTATTTGCATTTTTTAAAATCAACGAGTTTGGGGGTGTATTTGTATTATTTTCCAAGATACAGCTAAGGGCTGTATTTGTATTTTTGAGAATAACACAGCTTGGGGGTGTATTTGTATTATTTTCCAAGTTACATCTCAGGGTTGTAATTGTATTTTTGAATATAACACAGCTTGGGGGTGTTTTTGTATTATTTTCCGAGATACAGTCAGGGTTGTATTTGTATTTTTGAAAATAACACAGCTTGGGCGTGTATTTATATTATTTTCCGAGATACAGCTCAGGGTTGTATTTGTATTTTGGAAAATATCACATCTTGGGGTGTATTTGTATTATTTCCGAGATACAGCTAAGGCTTGTATTTGTATTAATAAAAATAACAGAGCTTGGGGGTGTATTTTTATTACTTTTTGAGATACAGCTAAGGGTTGTATTTGAATTTTTGAAAATAAACGAGTTTGGGTGTGTATATGTATTATTTTCCAAGATACACCTAAGGGCTGTATTTGTGTTTTTGAAAATAACACAGCTTGGTGGTGTATTTGTACTAGTTTCCGAGATACAGCTGTGGGTTTTATTTGTATTTTTGAATATAACACAGCTTGTGGGTGTATCCATATTATTTTCCAAGATACAGTTAAGGGTTGTATTTGTATTTTTGAAAATAACATATCTTGGGGGTGTATTTGTATTATTTTCCGAGATACAGCTAAGGGTTGTATTTATATTTTTGAAAATAACACAGCTTGGTGGTGTATTTGTATTATTTTCCGAGATACAGCTAAGGTGTGTATTTCTATTTTTGAAAATAACACAGATTGGGGGTGTTTTTGTATTATTTTCCGAGTTACAGCTCAGGGTTGTATTTGTATTTTTGAATATAACACAGCTTGGGGGTATTTTTGTATTATTTTCCGAGATACAGTCAGGGTTGTATTTGTATTTTTGAAAATAACACAGCTTGGGCATGTATTTTTATTATTTTCCGAGATACAGCTATGGGTTGTATTTGCATTTTGAAAATAACATAGCTTCGTGGTGTATTTCTATTATTATCCGAGATACAGCTAAGGGTTGTATTTGTATTTTTGAAAATAACACAGCTTGGGCGTGTATTTGTATTATTTTCCAACATACAGCTCAGGGTTGTATTTGTATTTTGGTAAATAACAAAGCTTGGGGGTGTATTTTTATTATTTTCCGAGATACCGCTAAGGGTTGTATTTGTATTTTGGAAAATAACACATCTTGGGGTGTATTTGTATTATTTCCGAGATACAGCTAAGGCTTGTATTTGTATTATTGAAAATAACAGAGCTTGGGGGTGTATTTTTATTATTTTCCGAGATACAGCTAAGGGTTGATTTTGAATTTTTGAAAATAAACGAGTTTGGGTGTGTACTTGTATTATTTTCCAAGATACAGCTAAGGGCTGTATTTGTATTTTTGAAAATAACAGAGCTTGGTGGTGTATTTGTATTATTTTCCAAGATACAGCTGTGGGTTTTATTTGTATTTTTGAAAATAACAGAGCTTGTGGGTGTATCCATATTATTTTCCAAGATACAGTTAAGGGTTGTATTTGTATTTTTGAAAATAACATATCTTGGGGGTGTATTTGTATTATTTTCCGAGATACAGCTAAGGGATGTATTTATATTTTTGAAAATAACACAGCTTGGTGGTGTATTTGTATTATTTTCCGAGATACAGCTAAGGTGTGTATTTCTATTTTTGAAAATAACACAGATTGGGGGTGTTTTTGTATTATTTTCCGAGTTACAGCTCAGGGTTGTATTTGTATTTTTGAAAATAATACAGCTTAGGGGTGTATTTTTATTATTTTCTGAGATACAGCTAAGGATTGTATTTGTATTTTTGAAAATAACACAGCTTGGGGGTGTATTTCTATTATTTTCCGAGATACAGCTAACGGATGTATTTGTATTTTTGAAAATAACACAGCTTTGGGGTGTATTTGTATTATTTTCCGAGATACTGCTATGGGTTGTATTTGTATTTTTGAAAATAACACAGCTTGGGGGTGTATTTGTATTATTTTCCGAGATACAGCTCATGTTTGTATTTGTATTTTTGAATATAACACAGCTTGGGCGTGTATTTGTATTATTTTCCGAGATACTGCTATGGGTTGTATTTTATTTTTGAAAATAACACAGCTTGGGGGTGTATTTGTATTATTTTCCGAGATACAGGTCATGGTTGTATTTGTATTTTTGAAAATAACACAACTTGGGGGTGTATTTGTATTATTTTCGAGATACAGCTCAGGGTTGTATTTGTATTTTGGAAAATAACACAGCTTGGGGTGTATTTGTATTATTTTCCGAAATACAGCTAACGGTTGTATTTGTATTTTTGAAAATAACACAGATTTGGGGTGTATTTGTATTATTTTCCGATATAGAGCTAAGGGTTGTATTTGTATTATTGAAAATAACAGAGCTTGTGGGTGTATTTGTATTATTTTCCGAGATACAGCTAAGGGTTGTATTTGTATTTTTGAAAATAACACAGGTTGAGGGTGAATTTGTATTATTTTCCGAGATACAGCTTAGGGTTGTATTTGTATTTTTGAAAATAACACAGTTGGGGGTGTTTTTGTATTATTTTCCGAGATACAGCTTAGGGTTGTATTTGTATTTTTGAAAATAACACAGCTTGGGGGTGTATTTGTATTATTTTCCGAGTTACAGCTCAGGGTTGTATTTGTATTTTTGAATATAACACAGCTTGGGGGTGTTTTTGTATTATTTTCCGAGATACAGTCAGGGTTGTATTTGTATTTTTGAAAATAACAGAGCTTGTGGGTGTATCCATATTATTTTCCAAGATACAGTTAAGGGTTGTATTTGTATTTTTGAAAATAACATATCTTGGGGGTGTATTTGTATTATTTTCCGAGATTCAGCTAAGGGATGTATTTATATTTTTGAAAATAACACAGCTTGGTGGTGTATTTGTATTATTTTCCGAGATACAGCTAAGGTGTGTATTTCTATTTTTGAAAATAACACAGATTGGGGGTGTTTTTGTATTATTTTCCGAGTTACAGCTCAGGGTTGTATTTGTATTTTTGAAAATAATACAGCTTGGGGGTGTATTTTTATTATTTTCTGAGATACAGCTAAGGATTGTATTTGTATTTTTGAAAATAACACAGCTCGGGGGTGTATTTCTATTATTTTCCGAGATACAGCTAACGGATGTATTTGTATTTTTGAAAATAACACAGCTTTGGGGTGTATTTGTATTATTTTCCGAGATACTGCTATGGGTTGTATTTGTATTTTTGAAAATAACACAGCTTGGGGGTGTATTTGTATTATTTTCCGAGATACAGCTCATGTTTGTATTTGTATTTTTGAAATTAACACACCTTGGGGGTGTATTTGTATTATTTTCCGAGATACAGCTAAGGGTTGTATTTGTATTTTGGAAAATAACACAGCTTGGGCGTGTATTCTTATTATTTTCCGAGATACAGCTAAGGGTTGTGTTTGTATTTTTGAAAATAACACAGCTTGGGGGTGTATTTGTATTATTTTCCATGATAAAGCTAAGGGCTGTATTTGTATATTTGAAAATAACACAGCTTGGTGGTGTATTTGTATTATTTTCCGAGATATAGCTGTGGGTTGTATTTGTATTTTTGAAAATAACACAGCTTGGGGGTGTATTTGTATTATTTTCCGAGATACAGCTTATGGTTGTATTTGTATTTTTGAAAATAACACACCTTGGGGGTGTAATTGTATTATTTTTGAGATACAGCTCAGGGTTGTATTTGTATTTTGGAAAATAACACAGCTTGTGGGTGTATTTTTATTATTTTCCGAGATACAGCTAAGGGTTGTATTTGAATTTTTGAAAATAAACGAGTTTGGGGGTGTATTTGTATTATTTTCCAAGATACAGCTAAGGGGTGTATTTGTATTTTTGAAAATAACACAGCTTGTTGGTGTATTTGTATTATTTTCCGAGATACTGCTGTGGGTTTTTTTTGTATTTTTGAAATTAACAGAGCTTGTGGGTGTATCCGTATTATTTTCCAAGATACAGTTAAGGGTTGTATTTGTATTTTTGAAAATAACACATCTTGGGCGTGTATTTGTATTATTTTCCGAGATACAGCTAAGGGTTGTATTTGTATTTTTGAAAATAACACAGCTTGGGGGTGTTTTTGTATTATTTTCCGAGATACAGCTAAGGTGTGTATTTCTATTTTTGAAAATAACACAGATTGAGGGTGTATTTGTATTATTTTCCGAGATACAGCTAAAGGTTGTATTTGTATTATTGAAAATAACAGAGTTTGGGTGTGTATTTGTATTATTTTCCGAGATACAGCTAAGGGTTGTATTTGTATTTTTGAAAATAACACAGCTTGAGTGTGAATTTGTATTATTTTCCGAGATACAGCTAAGGGTTGTATTTGTATTTTTGAAAATAACACAGCTTGGGGGTGTTTTTGTATTATTTTCCGAGTTACAGCTCAGGGTTGTATTTGTATTTTTGAAAATAACACAGCTTGGGGGTGTATTTGTATTATTTTCCGAGATACAGCTAACGGTTGTATTTGTATTTTTGAAAATAACACAGCTTTGGGGTGTATTTGTATTATTTTCCGAGATACTGCTATGGGTTGTATTTTATTTTTGAAAATAACACAGGTTGTGGGTTTATTTGTATTATTTTCGGAGGTACAGCTAAGGGTTGTATTTGAAAATTACGCAAATTGGGGGTGTACTTGTATTATTTTCCGAGATACAGCTATGGGTTGTATTTGTATTTTTGAAAATAACACAGCTTCGGCGTGTATTTTTATTATTTTCCGAGATTCTGCTATGGGTTGTATTTGTATTTTTGAAAATAACACAGCTTGGGGTTGTATATGTATTATTTTCCGAAATACAGCTAAGGGTTTTATTTGTATTTTTGAAAATAGCACAGCTTTGGCGTGTGTTTGTATTATTTTCCGAGATTCTGCTATGGGTTGTATTTGTATTTTTGAAAATAACACAGCTTGGGGGTGTATTTGTATTATTTTCCGAGATACAGCTCATGGTTGTATTTGTATTTTTGAAAATAACACACCTTGGGGGTGTATTTGTATTATTTTCGAGATACAGCTCAGGGTTGTATTTGTATTTTGGAAAATAACACATCTTGGGGTGTATTTTTATTATTTTCCGAGATACAGCTAAGGGTTGTATTTGAATTTTTGAAAATAAACGAGTTTGGGGGTGTATTTGTATTATTTTCCAAGATACAGCTATGGTCTGTATTTTTATTTTTGAAAATAACACAGCTTGGTGGTGTATTTGTATTATTTTCAGAAATACAGCTGTGGGTTTTATTTTTTATTTTTCAAAATGACAGAGCTTGTGGGTGTATCCGTATTATTTTCCAAGATACAGTTAAGGGTTGTATTTGTATTTTTGAAAACAACACATCTTGGGGTTGTATTTGTATTATTTTCCGAGATACAGCTAAGGGTTGTATTTGTATTTTTGAAAATAACACAGCTTGGGGGTTTATTTGTTTTATTTTCCGAGATACAGCTAACAGTGGTATTTGTATTTTTGAAAATAACACAGCTTGGGGGTGTATTTGTATTATTTTCCGAGACAGCGCTAAGGGTTTTATTTGTATTTTTGAAAATAACACAGCTTTGGGGTGTATTTGTATTATTTTCCGAGGTACAGCTAAGGGTTCATTTTATTTTTGAAAATAACACTGGTTGGGGGTATATTTCTATTATTTTCCGAGATACAGCTAAGGGTTGTATTTGTATTTTTGAAAATAACACAACTTGGGGGTGTTTTTTTTATTATTTTCCGAGATACAGCTCAGGGTTGTATTTGTATTTTTGAAAATAACACAGCTTGGGGGTGTATTTGTATTATTTTCCGAGTTACATCTCAGGGTTGTTTTTGTATTTTTGAATATAACACAGCTTGGGGGTGTTTTTGTATTATTTTCCGAGATACAGTCAGGGTTGTATTTGTATTTTTGAAAATAACACAGCTTGGGCGTGTATTTATATTATTTTCCGAGATACAGCTATGGGTTGTATTTGTATTTTGAAAATAACACAGCTTCGTGGTGTTTTTCTATTATTATCCGAGATACAGCTCAGGGTTGTATTTGTATTTTTGAAAATAACACAGCTTGGGCGTGTATTTGTATTATTTTCTAAGATACACCTATGAGTTTTATTTGTATTTTTGAAAATAACACAGCTTGGGGGTGTATTTTTATTATTTTCCGAGAAACAGCTCAGGGTTGTATTTGTATTTTGGTAAATAACACAGCTTGGGTGTTTATTTGTATTATTTTCCGAGATACAGGTAGGGGTTGTATTTGTATTTTTGATAATAATACAGCTTGGGGGTGTATTTTTATTATTTTCCGAGATACTGCTAAGGGTTGTATTTGAATTTTTGAAAATAAACGAGTTTGGGGGTGTGTTTGTATTATTTTCCAAGAAACAGCTAAGGGCTGTATTTCTATTTTTGAAAATAACACAGCTTGGTGGTGTATTTGTATTATTTTACGAGATACAGCTGTGGGTTTTATTTGTATTTTTGAAAATAACAGAGCTTGTGGGTGTATCTGTATTATTTTCCAAGATACAGTTAAGGGTTGTATTTGCATTTTTTAAAATCAACGAGTTTGGGGGTGTATTTGTATTATTTTCCAAGATACAGCTAAGGGCTGTATTTGTATTTTTGAGAATAACACAGCTTGGGGGTGTATTTGTATTATTTTCCAAGTTACATCTCAGGGTTGTAATTGTATTTTTGAATATAACACAGCTTGGGGGTGTTTTTGTATTATTTTCCGAGATACAGTCAGGGTTGTATTTGTATTTTTGAAAATAACACAGCTTGGGCGTGTATTTATATTATTTTCCGAGATACAGCTCAGGGTTGTATTTGTATTTTGGAAAATATCACATCTTGGGGTGTATTTGTATTATTTCCGAGATACAGCTAAGGCTTGTATTTGTATTAATAAAAATAACAGAGCTTGGGGGTGTATTTTTATTACTTTTTGAGATACAGCTAAGGGTTGTATTTGAATTTTTGAAAATAAACGAGTTTGGGTGTGTATATGTATTATTTTCCAAGATACACCTAAGGGCTGTATTTGTGTTTTTGAAAATAACACAGCTTGGTGGTGTATTTGTACTAGTTTCCGAGATACAGCTGTGGGTTTTATTTGTATTTTTGAATATAACACAGCTTGTGGGTGTATCCATATTATTTTCCAAGATACAGTTAAGGGTTGTATTTGTATTTTTGAAAATAACATATCTTGGGGGTGTATTTGTATTATTTTCTGAGATACAGCTAAGGGTTGTATTTATATTTTTGAAAATAACACAGCTTGGTGGTGTATTTGTATTATTTTCCGAGATACAGCTAAGGTGTGTATTTCTATTTTTGAAAATAACACAGATTGGGGGTGTTTTTGTATTATTTTCCGAGTTACAGCTCAGGGTTGTATTTGTATTTTTGAATATAACACAGCTTGGGGGTATTTTTGTATTATTTTCCGAGATACAGTCAGGGTTGTATTTGTATTTTTGAAAATATCACAGCTTGGGCATGTATTTTTATTATTTTCCGAGATACAGCTATGGGTTGTATTTGCATTTTGAAAATAACATAGCTTCGTGGTGTATTTCTATTATTATCCGAGATACAGCTAAGGGTTGTATTTGTATTTTTGAAAATAACACAGCTTGGGCGTGTATTTGTATTATTTTCCAACATACAGCTCAGGGTTGTATTTGTATTTTGGTAAATAACAAAGCTTGGGGGTGTATTTTTATTATTTTCCGAGATACCGCTAAGGGTTGTATTTGTATTTTGGAAAATAACACATCTTGGGGTGTATTTGTATTATTTCCGAGATACAGCTAAGGCTTGTATTTGTATTATTGAAAATAACAGAGCTTGGGGGTGTATTTTTATTATTTTCCGAGATACAGCTAAGGGTTGATTTTGAATTTTTGAAAATAAACGAGTTTGGGTGTGTACTTGTATTATTTTCCAAGATACAGCTAAGGGCTGTATTTGTATTTTTGAAAATAACAGAGCTTGGTGGTGTATTTGTATTATTTTCCAAGATACAGCTGTGGGTTTTATTTGTATTTTTGAAAATAACAGAGCTTGTGGGTGTATCCATATTATTTTCCAAGATACAGTTAAGGGTTGTATTTGTATTTTTGAAAATAACATATCTTGGGGGTGTATTTGTATTATTTTCCGAGATACAGCTAAGGGATGTATTTATATTTTTGAAAATAACACAGCTTGGTGGTGTATTTGTATTATTTTCCGAGATACAGCTAAGGTGTGTATTTCTATTTTTGAAAATAACACAGATTGGGGGTGTTTTTGTATTATTTTCCGAGTTACAGCTCAGGGTTGTATTTGTATTTTTGAAAATAATACAGCTTAGGGGTGTATTTTTATTATTTTCTGAGATACAGCTAAGGATTGTATTTGTATTTTTGAAAATAACACAGCTTGGGGGTGTATTTCTATTATTTTCCGAGATACAGCTAACGGATGTATTTGTATTTTTGAAAATAACACAGCTTTGGGGTGTATTTGTATTATTTTCCGAGATACTGCTATGGGTTGTATTTGTATTTTTGAAAATAACACAGCTTGGGGGTGTATTTGTATTATTTTCCGAGATACAGCTCATGTTTGTATTTGTATTTTTGAATATAACACAGCTTGGGCGTGTATTTGTATTATTTTCCGAGATACTGCTATGGGTTGTATTTTATTTTTGAAAATAACACAGCTTGGGGGTGTATTTGTATTATTTTCCGAGATACAGGTCATGGTTGTATTTGTATTTTTGAAAATAACACAACTTGGGGGTGTATTTGTATTATTTTCGAGATACAGCTCAGGGTTGTATTTGTATTTTGGAAAATAACACAGCTTGGGGTGTATTTGTATTATTTTCCGAAATACAGCTAACGGTTGTATTTGTATTTTTGAAAATAACACAGATTTGGGGTGTATTTGTATTATTTTCCGATATAGAGCTAAGGGTTGTATTTGTATTATTGAAAATAACAGAGCTTGTGGGTGTATTTGTATTATTTTCCGAGATACAGCTAAGGGTTGTATTTGTATTTTTGAAAATAACACAGGTTGAGGGTGAATTTGTATTATTTTCCGAGATACAGCTTAGGGTTGTATTTGTATTTTTGAAAATAACACAGTTGGGGGTGTTTTTGTATTATTTTCCGAGATACAGCTTAGGGTTGTATTTGTATTTTTGAAAATAACACAGCTTGGGGGTGTATTTGTATTATTTTCCGAGTTACAGCTCAGGGTTGTATTTGTATTTTTGAATATAACACAGCTTGGGGGTGTTTTTGTATTATTTTCCGAGATACAGTCAGGGTTGTATTTGTATTTTTGAAAATAACAGAGCTTGTGGGTGTATCCATATTATTTTCCAAGATACAGTTAAGGGTTGTATTTGTATTTTTGAAAATAACATATCTTGGGGGTGTATTTGTATTATTTTCCGAGATTCAGCTAAGGGATGTATTTATATTTTTGAAAATAACACAGCTTGGTGGTGTATTTGTATTATTTTCCGAGATACAGCTAAGGTGTGTATTTCTATTTTTGAAAATAACACAGATTGGGGGTGTTTTTGTATTATTTTCCGAGTTACAGCTCAGGGTTGTATTTGTATTTTTGAAAATAATACAGCTTGGGGGTGTATTTTTATTATTTTCTGAGATACAGCTAAGGATTGTATTTGTATTTTTGAAAATAACACAGCTCGGGGGTGTATTTCTATTATTTTCCGAGATACAGCTAACGGATGTATTTGTATTTTTGAAAATAACACAGCTTTGGGGTGTATTTGTATTATTTTCTGAGATACTGCTATGGGTTGTATTTGTATTTTTGAAAATAACACAGCTTGGGGGTGTATTTGTATTATTTTCCGAGATACAGCTCATGTTTGTATTTGTATTTTTGAAATTAACACACCTTGGGGGTGTATTTGTATTATTTTCCGAGATACAGCTAAGGGTTGTATTTGTATTTTGGAAAATAACACAGCTTGGGCGTGTATTCTTATTATTTTCCGAGATACAGCTAAGGGTTGTGTTTGTATTTTTGAAAATAACACAGCTTGGGGGTGTATTTGTATTATTTTCCATGATAAAGCTAAGGGCTGTATTTGTATATTTGAAAATAACACAGCTTGGTGGTGTATTTGTATTATTTTCCGAGATATAGATGTGGGTTGTATTTGTATTTTTGAAAATAACACAGCTTGGGGGTGTATTTGTATTATTTTCCGAGATACAGCTCATGGTTGTATTTGTATTTTTGAAAATAACACACCTTGGGGGTGTAATTGTATTATTTTTGAGATACAGCTCAGGGTTGTATTTGTATTTTGGAAAATAACACAGCTTGTGGGTGTATTTTTATTATTTTCCGAGATACAGCTAAGGGTTGTATTTGAATTTTTGAAAATAAACGAGTTTGGGGGTGTATTTGTATTATTTTCCAAGATACAGCTAAGGGGTGTATTTGTATTTTTGAAAATAACACAGCTTGTTGGTGTATTTGTATTATTTTCCGAGATACTGCTGTGGGTTTTTTTTGTATTTTTGAAATTAACAGAGCTTGTGGGTGTATCCGTATTATTTTCCAAGATACAGTTAAGGGTTGTATTTGTATTTTTGAAAATAACACATCTTGGGCGTGTATTTGTATTATTTTCCGAGATACAGCTAAGGGTTGTATTTGTATTTTTGAAAATAACACAGCTTGGGGGTGTTTTTGTATTATTTTCCGAGATACAGCTAAGGTGTGTATTTCTATTTTTGAAAATAACACAGATTGAGGGTGTATTTGTATTATTTTCCGAGATACAGCTAAAGGTTGTATTTGTATTATTGAAAATAACAGAGTTTGGGTGTGTATTTGTATTATTTTCCGAGATACAGCTAAGGGTTGTATTTGTATTTTTGAAAATAACACAGCTTGAGTGTGAATTTGTATTATTTTCCGAGATACAGCTAAGGGTTGTATTTGTATTTTTGAAAATAACACAGCTTGGGGGTGTTTTTGTATTATTTTCCGAGTTACAGCTCAGGGTTGTATTTGTATTTTTGAAAATAACACAGCTTGGGGGTGTATTTGTATTATTTTCCGAGATACAGCTAACGGTTGTATTTGTATTTTTGAAAATAACACAGCTTTGGGGTGTATTTGTATTATTTTCCGAGATACTGCTATGGGTTGTATTTTATTTTTGAAAATAACACAGGTTGTGGGTTTATTTGTATTATTTTCGGAGGTACAGCTAAGGGTTGTATTTGAAAATTACGCAAATTGGGGGTGTACTTGTATTATTTTCCGAGATACAGCTATGGGTTGTATTTGTATTTTTGAAAATAACACAGCTTCGGCGTGTATTTTTATTATTTTCCGAGATTCTGCTATGGGTTGTATTTGTATTTTTGAAAATAACACAGCTTGGGGTTGTATATGTATTATTTTCCGAGATACAGCTAAGGGTTTTATTTGTATTTTTGAAAATAGCACAGCTTTGGCGTGTGTTTGTATTATTTTCCGAGATTCTGCTATGGGTTGTATTTGTATTTTTGAAAATAACACAGCTTGGGGGTGTATTTGTATTATTTTCCGAGATACAGCTCATGGTTGTATTTGTATTTTTGAAAATAACACACCTTGGGGGTGTATTTGTATTATTTTCGAGATACAGCTCAGGGTTGTATTTGTATTTTGGAAAATAACACAGCTTGGGGTGTATTTTTATTATTTTCCGAGATACAGCTAAGGGTTGTATTTGAATTTTTGAAAATAAACGAGTTTGGGGGTGTATTTGTATTATTTTCCAAGATACAGCTATGGTCTGTATTTTTATTTTTGAAAATAACACAGCTTGGTGGTGTATTTGTATTATTTTCAGAAATACAGCTGTGGGTTTTATTTTTTATTTTTCAAAATGACAGAGCTTGTGGGTGTATCCGTATTATTTTCCAAGATACAGTTAAGGGTTGTATTTGTATTTTTGAAAACAACACATCTTGGGGTTGTATTTGTATTATTTTCCGAGATACAGCTAAGGGTTGTATTTGTATTTTTGAAAATAACACAGCTTGGGGGTTTATTTGTTTTATTTTCCGAGATACAGCTAACAGTGGTATTTGTATTTTTGAAAATAACACAGCTTGGGGGTGTATTTGTATTATTTTCCGAGACAGCGCTAAGGGTTTTATTTGTATTTTTGAAAATAACACAGCTTTGGGGTGTATTTGTATTATTTTCCGAGGTACAGCTAAGGGTTCATTTTATTTTTGAAAATAACACTGGTTGGGGGTATATTTCTATTATTTTCCGAGATACAGCTAAGGGTTGTATTTGTATTTTTGAAAATAACACAACTTGGGGGTGTTTTTTTTATTATTTTCCGAGATACAGCTCAGGGTTGTATTTGTATTTTTGAAAATAACACAGCTTGGGGGTGTATTTGTATTATTTTCCGAGTTACATCTCAGGGTTGTTTTTGTATTTTTGAATATAACACAGCTTGGGGGTGTTTTTGTATTATTTTCCGAGATACAGTCAGGGTTGTATTTGTATTTTTGAAAATAACACAGCTTGGGCGTGTATTTATATTATTTTCCGAGATACAGCTATGGGTTGTATTTGTATTTTGAAAATAACACAGCTTCGTGGTGTTTTTCTATTATTATCCGAGATACAGCTCAGGGTTGTATTTGTATTTTTGAAAATAACACAGCTTGGGCGTGTATTTGTATTATTTTCTAAGATACACCTATGAGTTTTATTTGTATTTTTGAAAATAACACAGCTTGGGGGTGTATTTTTATTATTTTCCGAGAAACAGCTCAGGGTTGTATTTGTATTTTGGTAAATAACACAGCTTGGGTGTTTATTTGTATTATTTTCCGAGATACAGGTAGGGGTTGTATTTGTATTTTTGATAATAATACAGCTTGGGGGTGTATTTTTATTATTTTCCGAGATACTGCTAAGGGTTGTATTTGAATTTTTGAAAATAAACGAGTTTGGGGGTGTGTTTGTATTATTTTCCAAGAAACAGCTAAGGGCTGTATTTCTATTTTTGAAAATAACACAGCTTGGTGGTGTATTTGTATTATTTTACGAGATACAGCTGTGGGTTTTATTTGTATTTTTGAAAATAACAGAGCTTGTGGGTGTATCTGTATTATTTTCCAAGATACAGTTAAGGGTTGTATTTGCATTTTTTAAAATCAACGAGTTTGGGGGTGTATTTGTATTATTTTCCAAGATACAGCTAAGGGCTGTATTTGTATTTTTGAGAATAACACAGCTTGGGGGTGTATTTGTATTATTTTCCAAGTTACATCTCAGGGTTGTAATTGTATTTTTGAATATAACACAGCTTGGGGGTGTTTTTGTATTATTTTCCGAGATACAGTCAGGGTTGTATTTGTATTTTTGAAAATAACACAGCTTGGGCGTGTATTTATATTATTTTCCGAGATACAGCTCAGGGTTGTATTTGTATTTTGGAAAATATCACATCTTGGGGTGTATTTGTATTATTTCCGAGATACAGCTAAGGCTTGTATTTGTATTAATAAAAATAACAGAGCTTGGGGGTGTATTTTTATTACTTTTTGAGATACAGCTAAGGGTTGTATTTGAATTTTTGAAAATAAACGAGTTTGGGTGTGTATATGTATTATTTTCCAAGATACACCTAAGGGCTGTATTTGTGTTTTTGAAAATAACACAGCTTGGTGGTGTATTTGTACTAGTTTCCGAGATACAGCTGTGGGTTTTATTTGTATTTTTGAATATAACACAGCTTGTGGGTGTATCCATATTATTTTCCAAGATACAGTTAAGGGTTGTATTTGTATTTTTGAAAATAACATATCTTGGGGGTGTATTTGTATTATTTTCCGAGATACAGCTAAGGGTTGTATTTATATTTTTGAAAATAACACAGCTTGGTGGTGTATTTGTATTATTTTCCGAGATACAGCTAAGGTGTGTATTTCTATTTTTGAAAATAACACAGATTGGGGGTGTTTTTGTATTATTTTCCGAGTTACAGCTCAGGGTTGTATTTGTATTTTTGAATATAACACAGCTTGGGGGTATTTTTGTATTATTTTCCGAGATACAGTCAGGGTTGTATTTGTATTTTTGAAAATAACACAGCTTGGGCATGTATTTTTATTATTTTCCGAGATACAGCTATGGGTTGTATTTGCATTTTGAAAATAACATAGCTTCGTGGTGTATTTCTATTATTATCCGAGATACAGCTAAGGGTTGTATTTGTATTTTTGAAAATAACACAGCTTGGGCGTGTATTTGTATTATTTTCCAACATACAGCTCAGGGTTGTATTTGTATTTTGGTAAATAACAAAGCTTGGGGGTGTATTTTTATTATTTTCCGAGATACCGCTAAGGGTTGTATTTGTATTTTGGAAAATAACACATCTTGGGGTGTATTTGTATTATTTCCGAGATACAGCTAAGGCTTGTATTTGTATTATTGAAAATAACAGAGCTTGGGGGTGTATTTTTATTATTTTCCGAGATACAGCTAAGGGTTGTATTTGAATTTTTGAAAATAAACGAGTTTGGGTGTGTACTTGTATTATTTTCCAAGATACAGCTAAGGGCTGTATTTGTATTTTTGAAAATAACAGAGCTTGGTGGTGTATTTGTATTATTTTCCAAGATACAGCTGTGGGATTTATTTGTATTTTTGAAAATAACAGAGCTTGTGGGTGTATCCATATTATTTTCCAAGATACAGTTAAGGGTTGTATTTGTATTTTTGAAAATAACATATCTTGGGGGTGTATTTGTATTATTTTCCGAGATACAGCTAAGGGATGTATTTATATTTTTGAAAATAACACAGCTTGGTGGTGTATTTGTATTATTTTCCGAGATACAGCTAAGGTGTGTATTTCTATTTTTGAAAATAACACAGATTGGGGGTGTTTTTGTATTATTTTCCGAGTTACAGCTCAGGGTTGTATTTGTATTTTTGAAAATAATACAGCTTAGGGGTGTATTTTTATTATTTTCTGAGATACAGCTAAGGATTGTATTTGTATTTTTGAAAATAACACAGCTTGGGGGTGTATTTCTATTATTTTCCGAGATACAGCTAACGGATGTATTTGTATTTTTGAAAATAACACAGCTTTGGGGTGTATTTGTATTATTTTCCGAGATACTGCTATGGGTTGTATTTGTATTTTTGAAAATAACACAGCTTGGGGGTGTATTTGTATTATTTTCCGAGATACAGCTCATGTTTGTATTTGTATTTTTGAATATAACACAGCTTGGGCGTGTATTTGTATTATTTTCCGAGATACTGCTATGGGTTGTATTTTATTTTTGAAAATAACACAGCTTGGGGGTGTATTTGTATTATTTTCCGAGATACAGGTCATGGTTGTATTTGTATTTTTGAAAATAACACAACTTGGGGGTGTATTTGTATTATTTTCGAGATACAGCTCAGGGTTGTATTTGTATTTTGGAAAATAACACAGCTTGGGGTGTATTTGTATTATTTTCCGAAATACAGCTAACGGTTGTATTTGTATTTTTGAAAATAACACAGATTTGGGGTGTATTTGTATTATTTTCCGATATAGAGCTAAGGGTTGTATTTGTATTATTGAAAATAACAGAGCTTGTGGGTGTATTTGTATTATTTTCCGAGATACAGCTAAGGGTAGTATTTGTATTTTTGAAAATAACACAGGTTGAGGGTGAATTTGTATTATTTTCCGAGATACAGCTTAGGGTTGTATTTGTATTTTTGAAAATAACACAGTTGGGGGTGTTTTTGTATTATTTTCCGAGATACAGCTTAGGGTTGTATTTGTATTTTTGAAAATAACACAGCTTGGGGGTGTATTTGTATTATTTTCCGAGTTACAGCTCAGGGTTGTATTTGTATTTTTGAATATAACACAGCTTGGGGGTGTTTTTGTATTATTTTCCGAGATACAGTCAGGGTTGTATTTGTATTTTTGAAAATAACAGAGCTTGTGGGTGTATCCATATTATTTTCCAAGATACAGTTAAGGGTTGTATTTGTATTTTTGAAAATAACATATCTTGGGGGTGTATTTGTATTATTTTCCGAGATTCAGCTAAGGGATGTATTTATATTTTTGAAAATAACACAGCTTGGTGGTGTATTTGTATTATTTTCCGAGATACAGCTAAGGTGTGTATTTCTATTTTTGAAAATAACACAGATTGGGGGTGTTTTTGTATTATTTTCCGAGTTACAGCTCAGGGTTGTATTTGTATTTTTGAAAATAATACAGCTTGGGGGTGTATTTTTATTATTTTCTGAGATACAGCTAAGGATTGTATTTGTATTTTTGAAAATAACACAGCTCGGGGGTGTATTTCTATTATTTTCCGAGATACAGCTAACGGATGTATTTGTATTTTTGAAAATAACACAGCTTTGGGGTGTATTTGTATTATTTTCCGAGATACTGCTATGGGTTGTATTTGTATTTTTGAAAATAATACAGCTTGGGGGTGTATTTGTATTATTTTCCGAGATACAGCTCATGTTTGTATTTGTATTTTTGAAATTAACACACCTTGGGGGTGTATTTGTATTATTTTCCGAGATACAGCTAAGGGTTGTATTTGTATTTTGGAAAATAACACAGCTTGGGCGTGTATTCTTATTATTTTCCGAGATACAGCTAAGGGTTGTGTTTGTATTTTTGAAAATAACACAGCTTGGGGGTGTATTTGTATTATTTTCCATGATAAAGCTAAGGGCTGTATTTGTATATTTGAAAATAACACAGCTTGGTTGTGTATTTGTATTATTTTCCGAGATATAGATGTGGGTTGTATTTGTATTTTTGAAAATAACACAGCTTGGGGGTGTATTTGTATTATTTTCCGAGATACAGCTCATGGTTGTATTTGTATTTTTGAAAATAACACACCTTGGGGGTGTAATTGTATTATTTTTGAGATACAGCTCAGGGTTGTATTTGTATTTTGGAAAATAACACAGCTTGTGGGTGTATTTTTATTATTTTCCGAGATACAGCTAAGGGTTGTATTTGAATTTTTGAAAATAAACGAGTTTGGGGGTGTATTTGTATTATTTTCCAAGATACAGCTAAGGGGTGTATTTGTATTTTTGAAAATAACACAGCTTGTTGGTGTATTTGTATTATTTTCCGAGATACTGCTGTGGGTTTTTTTTGTATTTTTGAAATTAACAGAGCTTGTGGGTGTATCCGTATTATTTTCCAAGATACAGTTAAGGGTTGTATTTGTATTTTTGAAAATAACACATCTTGGGCGTGTATTTGTATTATTTTCCGAGATACAGCTAAGGGTTGTATTTGTATTTTTGAAAATAACACAGCTTGGGGGTGTTTTTGTATTATTTTCCGAGATACAGCTAAGGTGTGTATTTCTATTTTTGAAAATAACACAGATTGAGGGTGTATTTGTATTATTTTCCGAGATACAGCTAAAGGTTGTATTTGTATTATTGAAAATAACAGAGTTTGGGTGTGTATTTGTATTATTTTCCGAGATACAGCTAAGGGTTGTATTTGTATTTTTGAAAATAACACAGCTTGAGTGTGAATTTGTATTATTTTCCGAGATACAGCTAAGGGTTGTATTTGTATTTTTGAAAATAACACAGCTTGGGGGTGTTTTTGTATTATTTTCCGAGTTACAGCTCAGGGTTGTATTTGTATTTTTGAAAATAACACAGCTTGGGGGTGTATTTGTATTATTTTCCGAGATACAGCTAACGGTTGTATTTGTATTTTTGAAAATAACACAGCTTTGGGGTGTATTTGTATTATTTTCCGAGATACTGCTATGGGTTGTATTTTATTTTTGAAAATAACACAGGTTGTGGGTTTATTTGTATTATTTTCGGAGGTACAGCTAAGGGTTGTATTTGAAAATTACGCAAATTGGGGGTGTACTTGTATTATTTTCCGAGATACAGCTATGGGTTGTATTTGTATTTTTGAAAATAACACAGCTTCGGCGTGTATTTTTATTATTTTCCGAGATTCTGCTATGGGTTGTATTTGTATTTTTGAAAATAACACAGCTTGGGGTTGTATATGTATTATTTTCCGAAATACAGCTAAGGGTTTTATTTGTATTTTTGAAAATAGCACAGCTTTGGCGTGTGTTTGTATTATTTTCCGAGATTCTGCTATGGGTTGTATTTGTATTTTTGAAAATAACACAGCTTGGGGGTGTATTTGTATTATTTTCCGAGATACAGCTCATGGTTGTATTTGTATTTTTGAAAATAACACACCTTGGGGGTGTATTTGTATTATTTTCGAGATACAGCTCAGGGTTGTATTTGTATTTTGGAAAATAACACAGCTTGGGGTGTATTTTTATTATTTTCCGAGATACAGCTAAGGGTTGTATTTGAATTTTTGAAAATAAACGAGTTTGGGGGTGTATTTGTATTATTTTCCAAGATACAGCTATGGTCTGTATTTTTATTTTTGAAAATAACACAGCTTGGTGGTGTATTTGTATTATTTTCAGAAATACAGCTGTGGGTTTTATTTTTTATTTTTCAAAATGACAGAGCTTGTGGGTGTATCCGTATTATTTTCCAAGATACAGTTAAGGGTTGTATTTGTATTTTTGAAAACAACACATCTTGGGGTTGTATTTGTATTATTTTCCGAGATACAGTCAGGGTTGTATTTGTATTTTTGAAAATAACACAGCTTGGGCATGTATTTTTATTATTTTCCGAGATACAGCTATGGGTTGTATTTGCATTTTGAAAATAACATAGCTTCGTGGTGTATTTCTATTATTATCCGAGATACAGCTAAGGGTTGTATTTGTATTTTTGAAAATAACACAGCTTGGGCGTGTATTTGTATTATTTTCCAACATACAGCTCAGGGTTGTATTTGTATTTTGGTAAATAACAAAGCTTGGGGGTGTATTTTTATTATTTTCCGAGATACCGCTAAGGGTTGTATTTGTATTTTGGAAAATAACACATCTTGGGGTGTATTTGTATTATTTCCGAGATACAGCTAAGGCTTGTATTTGTATTATTGAAAATAACAGAGCTTGGGGGTGTATTTTTATTATTTTCCGAGATACAGCTAAGGGTTGTATTTGAATTTTTGAAAATAAACGAGTTTGGGTGTGTACTTGTATTATTTTCCAAGATACAGCTAAGGGCTGTATTTGTATTTTTGAAAATAACAGAGCTTGGTGGTGTATTTGTATTATTTTCCAAGATACAGCTGTGGGTTTTATTTGTATTTTTGAAAATAACAGAGCTTGTGGGTGTATCCATATTATTTTCCAAGATACAGTTAAGGGTTGTATTTGTATTTTTGAAAATAACATATCTTGGGGGTGTATTTGTATTATTTTCCGAGATACAGCTAAGGGATGTATTTATATTTTTGAAAATAACACAGCTTGGTGGTGTATTTGTATTATTTTCCGAGATACAGCTAAGGTGTGTATTTCTATTTTTGAAAATAACACAGATTGGGGGTGTTTTTGTATTATTTTCCGAGTTACAGCTCAGGGTTGTATTTGTATTTTTGAAAATAATACAGCTTAGGGGTGTATTTTTATTATTTTCTGAGATACAGCTAAGGATTGTATTTGTATTTTTGAAAATAACACAGCTTGGGGGTGTATTTCTATTATTTTCCGAGATACAGCTAAAGGATGTATTTGTATTTTTGAAAATAACACAGCTTTGGGGTGTATTTGTATTATTTTCCGAGATACTGCTATGGGTTGTATTTGTATTTTTGAAAATAACACAGCTTGGGGGTGTATTTGTATTATTTTCCGAGATACAGCTCATGTTTGTATTTGTATTTTTGAATATAACACAGCTTGGGCGTGTATTTGTATTATTTTCCGAGATACTGCTATGGGTTGTATTTTATTTTTGAAAATAACACAGCTTGGGGGTGTATTTGTAATATTTTCCGAGATACAGGTCATGGTTGTATTTGTATTTTTGAAAATAACACAACTTGGGGGTGTATTTGTATTATTTTCGAGATACAGCTCAGGGTTGTATTTGTATTTTGGAAAATAACACAGCTTGGGGTGTATTTGTATTATTTTCCGAAATATAGCTAACGGTTGTATTTGTATTTTTGAAAATAACACAGATTTGGGGTGTATTTGTATTATTTTCCGATATAGAGCTAAGGGTTGTATTTGTATTATTGAAAATAACAGAGCTTGTGGGTGTATTTGTATTATTTTCCGAGATACAGCTAAGGGTTGTATTTGTATTTTTGAAAATAACACAGGTTGAGGGTGAATTTGTATTATTTTCCGAGATACAGCTTAGGGTTGTATTTGTATTTTTGAAAATAACACAGTTGGGGGTGTTTTTGTATTATTTTCCGAGATACAGCTTAGGGTTGTATTTGTATTTTTGAAAATAACACAGCTTGGGGGTGTATTTGTATTATTTTCCGAGTTACAGCTCAGGGTTGTATTTGTATTTTTGAATATAACACAGCTTGGGGGTGTTTTTGTATTATTTTCCGAGATACAGTCAGGGTTGTATTTGTATTTTTGAAAATAACAGAGCTTGTGGGTGTATCCATATTATTTTCCAAGATACAGTTAAGGGTTGTATTTGTATTTTTGAAAATAACATATCTTGGGGGTGTATTTGTATTATTTTCCGAGATTCAGCTAAGGGATGTATTTATATTTTTGAAAATAACACAGCTTGGTGGTGTATTTGTATTATTTTCCGAGATACAGCTAAGGTGTGTATTTCTATTTTTGAAAATAACACAGATTGGGGGTGTTTTTGTATTATTTTCCGAGTTACAGCTCAGGGTTGTATTTGTATTTTTGAAAATAATACAGCTTGGGGGTGTATTTTTATTTTCTGAGATACAGCTAAGGATTGTATTTGTATTTTTGAAAATAACACAGCTCGGGGGTGTATTTCTATTATTTTCCGAGATACAGCTAACGGATGTATTTGTATTTTTGAAAATGACACAGCTTTGGGGTGTATTTGTATTATTTTCCGAGATACTGCTATGGGTTGTATTTGTATTTTTGAAAATAACACAGCTTGGGGGTGTATTTGTATTATTTTCCGAGATACAGCTCATGTTTGTATTTGTATTTTTGAAATTAACACACCTTGGGGGTGTATTTGTATTATTTTCCGAGATACAGCTAAGGGTTGTATTTGTATTTTGGAAAATAACACAGCTTGGGCGTGTATTCTTATTATTTTCCGAGATACAGCTAAGGGTTGTGTTTGTATTTTTGAAAATAACACAGCTTGGGGGTGTATTTGTATTATTTTCCATGATAAAGCTAAGGGCTGTATTTGTATATTTGAAAATAACACAGCTTGGTGGTGTATTTGTATTATTTTCCGAGATATAGATGTGGGTTGTATTTGTATTTTTGAAAATAACACAGCTTGGGGGTGTATTTGTATTATTTTCCGAGATACAGCTCATGGTTGTATTTGTATTTTTGAAAATAACACACCTTGGGGGTGTAATTGTATTATTTTTGAGATACAGCTCAGGGTTGTATTTGTATTTTGGAAAATAACACAGCTTGTGGGTGTATTTTTATTATTTTCCGAGATACAGCTAAGGGTTGTATTTGAATTTTTGAAAATAAACGAGTTTGGGGGTGTATTTGTATTATTTTCCAAGATACAGCTAAGGGGTGTATTTGTATTTTTGAAAATAACACAGCTTGTTGGTGTATTTGTATTATTTTCCGAGATACTGCTGTGGGTTTTTTTTGTATTTTTGAAATTAACAGAGCTTGTGGGTGTATCCGTATTATTTTCCAAGATACAGTTAAGGGTTGTATTTGTATTTTTGAAAATAACACATCTTGGGCGTGTATTTGTATTATTTTCCGAGATACAGCTAAGGGTTGTATTTGTATTTTTGAAAATAACACAGCTTGGGGGTGTTTTTGTATTATTTTCCGAGATACAGCTAAGGTGTGTATTTCTATTTTTGAAAATAACACAGATTGAGGGTGTATTTGTATTATTTTCCGAGATACAGCTAAAGGTTGTATTTGTATTATTGAAAATAACAGAGTTTGGGTGTGTATTTGTATTATTTTCCGAGATACAGCTAAGGGTTGTATTTGTATTTTTGAAAATAACACAGCTTGAGTGTGAATTTGTATTATTTTCCGAGATACAGCTAAGGGTTGTATTTGTATTTTTGAAAATAACACAGCTTGGGGGTGTTTTTGTATTATTTTCCGAGTTACAGCTCAGGGTTGTATTTGTATTTTTGAAAATAACACAGCTTGGGGGTGTATTTGTATTATTTTCCGAGATACAGCTAACGGTTGTATTTGTATTTTTGAAAATAACACAGCTTTGGGGTGTATTTGTATTATTTTCCGAGATACTGCTATGGGTTGTATTTTATTTTTGAAAATAACACAGGTTGTGGGTTTATTTGTATTATTTTCGGAGGTACAGCTAAGGGTTGTATTTGAAAATTACGCAAATTGGGGGTGTACTTGTATTATTTTCCGAGATACAGCTATGGGTTGTATTTGTATTTTTGAAAATAACACAGCTTCGGCGTGTATTTTTATTATTTTCCGAGATTCTGCTATGGGTTGTATTTGTATTTTTGAAAATAACACAGCTTGGGGTTGTATATGTATTATTTTCCGAGATACAGCTAAGGGTTTTATTTGTATTTTTGAAAATAGCACAGCTTTGGCGTGTGTTTGTATTATTTTCCGAGATTCTGCTATGGGTTGTATTTGTATTTTTGAAAATAACACAGCTTGGGGGTGTATTTGTATTATTTTCCGAGATACAGCTCATGGTTGTATTTGTATTTTTGAAAATAACACACCTTGGGGGTGTATTTGTATTATTTTCGAGATACAGCTCAGGGTTGTATTTGTATTTTGGAAAATAACACAGCTTGGGGTGTATTTTTATTATTTTCCGAGATACAGCTAAGGGTTGTATTTGAATTTTTGAAAATAAACGAGTTTGGGGGTGTATTTGTATTATTTTCCAAGATACAGCTATGGTCTGTATTTTTATTTTTGAAAATAACACAGCTTGGTGGTGTATTTGTATTATTTTCAGAAATACAGCTGTGGGTTTTATTTTTTATTTTTCAAAATGACAGAGCTTGTGGGTGTATCCGTATTATTTTCCAAGATACAGTTAAGGGTTGTATTTGTATTTTTGAAAACAACACATCTTGGGGTTGTATTTGTATTATTTTCCGAGATACAGCTAAGGGTTGTATTTGTATTTTTGAAAATAACACAGCTTGGGGGTTTATTTGTTTTATTTTCCGAGATACAGCTAACAGTGGTATTTGTATTTTTGAAAATAACACAGCTTGGGGGTGTATTTGTATTATTTTCCGAGACAGCGCTAAGGGTTTTATTTGTATTTTTGAAAATAACACAGCTTTGGGGTGTATTTGTATTATTTTCCGAGGTACAGCTAAGGGTTCATTTTATTTTTGAAAATAACACTGGTTGGGGGTATATTTCTATTATTTTCCGAGATACAGCTAAGGGTTGTATTTGTATTTTTGAAAATAACACAACTTGGGGGTGTTTTTTTTATTATTTTCCGAGATACAGCTCAGGGTTGTATTTGTATTTTTGAAAATAACACAGCTTGGGGGTGTATTTGTATTATTTTCCGAGTTACATCTCAGGGTTGTTTTTGTATTTTTGAATATAACACAGCTTGGGGGTGTTTTTGTATTATTTTCCGAGATACAGTCAGGGTTGTATTTGTATTTTTGAAAATAACACAGCTTGGGCGTGTATTTATATTATTTTCCGAGATACAGCTATGGGTTGTATTTGTATTTTGAAAATAACACAGCTTCGTGGTGTTTTTCTATTATTATCCGAGATACAGCTCAGGGTTGTATTTGTATTTTTGAAAATAACACAGCTTGGGCGTGTATTTGTATTATTTTCTAAGATACACCTATGAGTTTTATTTGTATTTTTGAAAATAACACAGCTTGGGGGTGTATTTTTATTATTTTCCGAGAAACAGCTCAGGGTTGTATTTGTATTTTGGTAAATAACACAGCTTGGGTGTTTATTTGTATTATTTTCCGAGATACAGGTAGGGGTTGTATTTGTATTTTTGATAATAATACAGCTTGGGGGTGTATTTTTATTATTTTCCGAGATACTGCTAAGGGTTGTATTTGAATTTTTGAAAATAAACGAGTTTGGGGGTGTGTTTGTATTATTTTCCAAGAAACAGCTAAGGGCTGTATTTCTATTTTTGAAAATAACACAGCTTGGTGGTGTATTTGTATTATTTTACGAGATACAGCTGTGGGTTTTATTTGTATTTTTGAAAATAACAGAGCTTGTGGGTGTATCTGTATTATTTTCCAAGATACAGTTAAGGGTTGTATTTGCATTTTTTAAAATCAACGAGTTTGGGGGTGTATTTGTATTATTTTCCAAGATACAGCTAAGGGCTGTATTTGTATTTTTGAGAATAACACAGCTTGGGGGTGTATTTGTATTATTTTCCAAGTTACATCTCAGGGTTGTAATTGTATTTTTGAATATAACACAGCTTGGGGGTGTTTTTGTATTATTTTCCGAGATACAGTCAGGGTTGTATTTGTATTTTTGAAAATAACACAGCTTGGGCGTGTATTTATATTATTTTCCGAGATACAGCTCAGGGTTGTATTTGTATTTTGGAAAATATCACATCTTGGGGTGTATTTGTATTATTTCCGAGATACAGCTAAGGCTTGTATTTGTATTAATAAAAATAACAGAGCTTGGGGGTGTATTTTTATTACTTTTTGAGATACAGCTAAGGGTTGTATTTGAATTTTTGAAAATAAACGAGTTTGGGTGTGTATATGTATTATTTTCCAAGATACACCTAAGGGCTGTATTTGTGTTTTTGAAAATAACACAGCTTGGTGGTGTATTTGTACTAGTTTCCGAGATACAGCTGTGGGTTTTATTTGTATTTTTGAATATAACGCAGCTTGTGGGTGTATGCATATTATTTTCCAAGATACAGTTAAGGGTTGTATTTGTATTTTTGAAAATAACATATCTTGGGGGTGTATTTGTATTATTTTCCGAGATACAGCTAAGGGTTATATTTATATTTTTGAAAATAACACAGCTTGGTGGTGTATTTGTATTATTTTCCGAGATACAGCTAAGGTGTGTATTTCTATTTTTGAAAATAACACAGATTGGGGGTGTTTTTGTATTATTTTCAGAGTTACAGCTCAGGGTTGTATTTGTATTTTTGAATATAACACAGCTTGGGGGTGTTTTTGTATTATTTTCCGAGATACAGTCAGGGTTGTATTTGTATTTTTGAAAATAACACAGCTTGGGCATGTATTTTTATTATTTTCCGAGATACAGCTATGGGTTGTATTTGCATTTTGAAAATAACATAGCTTCGTGGTGTATTTCTATTATTATCCGAGATACAGCTAAGGGTTGTATTTGTATTTTTGAAAATAACACAGCTTGGGCGTGTATTTGTATTATTTTCCAACATACAGCTCAGGGTTGTATTTGTATTTTGGTAAATAACAAAGCTTGGGGGTGTATTTTTATTATTTTCCGAGATACCGCTAAGGGTTGTATTTGTATTTTGGAAAATAACACATCTTGGGGTGTATTTGTATTATTTCCGAGATACAGCTAAGGCTTGTATTTGTATTATTGAAAATAACAGAGCTTGGGGGTGTATTTTTATTATTTTCCGAGATACAGCTAAGGGTTGTATTTGAATTTTTGAAAATAAACGAGTTTGGGTGTGTACTTGTATTATTTTCCAAGATACAGCTAAGGGCTGTATTTGTATTTTTGAAAATAACAGAGCTTGGTGGTGTATTTGTATTATTTTCCAAGATACAGCTGTGGGTTTTATTTGTATTTTTGAAAATAACAGAGCTTGTGGGTGTATCCATATTATTTTCCAAGATACAGTTAAGGGTTGTATTTGTATTTTTGAAAATAACATATCTTGGGGGTGTATTTGTATTATTTTCCGAGATACAGCTAAGGGATGTATTTATATTTTTGAAAATAACACAGCTTGGTGGTGTATTTGTATTATTTTCCGAGATACAGCTAAGGTGTGTATTTCTATTTTTGAAAATAACACAGATTGGGGGTGTTTTTGTATTATTTTCCGAGTTACAGCTCAGGGTTGTATTTGTATTTTTGAAAATAATACAGCTTAGGGGTGTATTTTTATTATTTTCTGAGATACAGCTAAGGATTGTATTTGTATTTTTGAAAATAACACAGCTTGGGGGTGTATTTCTATTATTTTCCGAGATACAGCTAACGGATGTATTTGTATTTTTGAAAATAACACAGCTTTGGGGTGTATTTGTATTATTTTCCGAGATACTGCTATGGGTTGTATTTGTATTTTTGAAAATAACACAGCTTGGGGGTGTATTTGTATTATTTTCCGAGATACAGCTCATGTTTGTATTTGTATTTTTGAATATAACACAGCTTGGGCGTGTATTTGTATTATTTTCCGAGATACTGCTATGGGTTGTATTTTATTTTTGAAAATAACACAGCTTGGGGGTGTATTTGTAATATTTTCCGAGATACAGGTCATGGTTGTATTTGTATTTTTGAAAATAACACAACTTGGGGGTGTATTTGTATTATTTTCGAGATACAGCTCAGGGTTGTATTTGTATTTTGGAAAATAACACAGCTTGGGGTGTATTTGTATTATTTTCCGAAATACAGCTAACGGTTGTATTTGTATTTTTGAAAATAACACAGATTTGGGGTGTATTTGTATTATTTTCCGATATAGAGCTAAGGGTTGTATTTGTATTATTGAAAATAACAGAGCTTGTGGGTGTATTTGTATTATTTTCCGAGATACAGCTAAGGGTTGTATTTGTATTTTTGAAAATAACACAGGTTGAGGGTGAATTTGTATTATTTTCCGAGATACAGCTTAGGGTTGTATTTGTATTTTTGAAAATAACACAGTTGGGGGTGTTTTTGTATTATTTTCCGAGATACAGCTTAGGGTTGTATTTGTATTTTTGAAAATAACACAGCTTGTTGGTGTATTTGTATTATTTTCCGAGATACTGCTGTGGGTTTTTTTTGTATTTTTGAAATTAACAGAGCTTGTGGGTGTATCCGTATTATTTTCCAAGATACAGTTAAGGGTTTTATTTGTATTTTTGAAAATAACACATCTTGGGCGTGTATTTGTATTATTTTCCGAGACACTGCTCTGGGTTGTATTTGTATTTTTGAAAATAACACAGCTTTGGGGTGTATTTGTATTATTTTCCGAGATACAGCTGTGGGTTGTATTTTTATTTTTGAAAATACCACAGCTTGGGGGTGTATTTCTATTATTATTCGAGATGCAGCTCAGAGTTTTATTTGTATTTTGGAAAATAACCCAGCTTGAGGGTGTATTTGTATTATTTTCCAAGATACAGCTATGGGTTTTATTTGTATTTTTGAAAATAACACAGCTTGGGGGTGTATTTGTTTTATTTTCCGAGATACAGCTAAGGGTTGTATTTGTATTTTTGAAAATAACACAGCATGGGGGTGTATTTGTATTATTTTCCGAGATACAGATAAGGGTTGTATTTGTATTATTGAAAATAACAGAGCTTTGGGGTGTATTTGTATTATTTTCCGAGATACAGCTAAGGGTTGTATTTGTATTTTTGAAAATAACACACCTTGGGGGTGTATTTCTATTATTTTCCGAGATACAGCTATGGGTTGTATTTCTATTTTTGAAAATAACACAGCTTGGGCGTGTATTTTTATTACTTTCCGAGATTCTGCTATGGGTTGTATTTGTATTTTGAAAATTACACATCTTGGGGGTGTATTTGTATTATTTTCCGAGATACAGCTCATGGTTGTATTTGTATTTTTGAAAATAACACATCTTGGGGGTTTATTTGTATTATTTTCGAGATACAGCTAAGGGTTGTATTTGAATGTTTGAAAATAAACGAGTTTGGGGGTGAATTTGTATTATTTTCCAAGATACAGCTAAGGGCTGTATTTGTATTTTTGAAAATACCACAGCTTGGTGGTGTATTTGTATTATTTTCCGAGATACAGCTGTGGGTTTTATTTGTATTTTTGAAAATAACAGAGCGTGTGGGTGTATCCGTATTATTTTCCAAGATACAATTAAGGGTTGTATTTGTATTTTTGAAAATAACACATCTTGGGGGTGTATTTGTATTATTTTTCGAGATACAGCTTAGGGTTGTATTTGTATATTTGAAAATAACACAGCTTGGGTGTGTTTTTGTATTATTTTATGAGATAAAGCTAAGGTGTGTATTTCTATTTTAGAAAATATCACAGATTGGGGGTGTATTTGTATTATTTTCCGAGATACAGCTAAGGGTTGTATTTGTATTATTGAAAATAACAGAGCTTGGGGGTGTATTTGTATTGTTTTCCGAGTTACAGCTCAGGGTTGTATTTGTATTTCTGAAAATAAAACAGATTGTGGGTGTGTTTGTATTATTTTCCGTGATACAGCTAAGGATTGTATTTGTATTTTTTAAAATAACCCAGCTTGGGGGTGTATTTGTATTATTTTCCGAGATACAGCTATGGGTTGTATTTGTATTTTGAAAATAACACAGCTTGGGTGTGTATTTCTATTATTATCCGGGATAGAGCTCAGTGTTGTATTTGTATTTTTGAAAATAACACAGCTTGGGGGTGTATTTGTATTATATTCCAAGATACAGCTGTGGTTTTTATTTGTATTTTTGAAAATAACAAAGCTTGGGGGTGTATTTGCATTATTTTCCGAGATACAGCTAAGAGTTGTATTTGTATTTTTGAAAATAACACAGCTTGGGTGTGCATTTGTATTATTTTCCGATATACAGCTCATGGTTATATTTGTATTTCTGAAAATAACAGAGCTTGGGGGTGTATTTGTATTATTTTCCGATGTACTGCTATGAGTTGTATTTGTATTTTTGAAAATAAGGCAGCTTGTGGGTGTATTTGTATTATTGTCCGAGATACAGCCAAGGATTGTAATTGTATTTTTGAAAATAACACAGCTTGGGGGTGTATTTGTATTATTTTCCGAGATACAGCTATGGGTTGTATTTTTATTTTTGAAAATACCACAGCTTGGGGGTGTATTTCTATTATTACTCGAGATACAGCTCAGAGTTTTATTTGTATTTTGGAAAATAACCCAGCTTGGGGGTGTATTTGTATTATATTCCGAGATACAGCTAAGAGTTTTATTTGTGTTTTTGAAAATAACACAGCTTGCGTGTGTAATTGTATTATTTTCCGAGATACAGCTATTGGTTGTATTTGTATTTTTGAAAATAACACAGCTTGGGGGTGTATTTGTATTATATTCCAAGATACAGCTGTGGTTTTTATTTGTATTTTTGAAAATAACAAAGCTTGGGGGTGTATTTGTATTATTTTCCGAGATACAGCTAAGAGTTGTATTTGAATTTTTGAAAATAACACAGCTTGGGTGTGCATTTGTATTATTTTCCGAGATACAGCTCATGGTTATATTTGTATTTCTGAAAATAACAGAGCTTGGGGGTGTATTTGTATTATTTTCCGATGTACTGCTATGAGTTGTATTTGTATTTTTGAAAATAAGGCAGCTTGGGTGTTTATTTGTATTATTTTCCGAGATACAGCTATGGGTTGTATTTGTATTTTGAAAATAACACAGCTTGGATGTGTATTTCTATTATTATCCGGGATAGAGCTCAGGATTGTATTTGTACTTTTGAAAATAACACAGCTTCGGGGTTTATTTGTATTATTTTCCGAGATACATCTTAGGTTTGTATTTGTATTATTGAAAATAACAGAGCTTTGGGGTGTATGTGTATTATTTTCCGAGATACAGCTAAGGGTTTTACTTGTATTTTTGAAAATAACACACCTTGGGGGTGTATTTCTATTATTTTCCGAGATAGAGCTATGGGTTGTATTTCTATTTTTGAAAATAACACAGCTTGGGCGTGTATTTTTATTACTTTCCGAGATTCTGCTATGGGTTGTATTTGTATTTTGAAAATTACACAGCTTGGGGGTGTATTTGTATTATTTTCCGAGATACAGCTAAGGGTTGTATTTGTATTTTTGAAAATAACACATCTTGGGGGTGTACTTGTATTATTTTCTAGATACAGCTAAGTGTTGTATATGTATTTTGGAAAATAACACAGCTTGGTAGTGTATTTTTAATATTTTCCGAGATACAGCTAAGAGTTGTATTTGAATTTTTGAAAATAAACGAGTTTGGGGGTGAATTTGTATTATTTTCCAAGATACAGCTAAGGGCTGTATTTGTATTTTTGAAAATACCACAGCTTGTTGGTGTATTTGTATTATTTTCCGAGATACAGCTGTGGGTTTTATTTGTATTTTTGAAAATAACAGAGCGTGTGGGTGTATCCGTAATTTTCCCCAAGATACAGTTAAGGGTTGTATTTGTATTTTTGAAAATAACACATCTTGGGGGTGTATTTGTATTATTTTTCGAGATACAGCTAAGGGTTGTATTTGTATTTTTGAAAATAACACAGCTTGGGTGTGTTTTTGCATTATTTTATGAGATAAAGCTAAGGTGTGTATTTCTATTTTAGAAAATAACCCAGCTTGGGGGTGTATTTGTATTATTTTCCGAGATACAGCTAAGAGTTGTATTTGTGTTTTTGAAAATAACACAGCTTGCGTGTGTATTTGTATTATTTTCCGAGATACAGCTATTGGTTGTATTTGTATTTTTGAAAATAACACAGCTTGAGGGTGTATTTCTATTATTATCCGAGATAGAGCTCTGGGTTGTATTTGTATTTTTGAAAATAACACAGCTTGGGGGTGTATTTGTTTTATTTTCCGAGATACAGCTAAGGGTTGTATTTGTATTTTTGAAAATAACACAGCCTTGGGGTGTATTTGTATTATTTTCTGAGGCACTGCTCTGGGTTGTATTTGTATTTTTGAAAATAACACAGCTTTGGGGTGCATTTGTATTATTTTCCGAGATACAGCTCAGGGTTGTATTTGTATTTTTGAAAATAACACAGCTTGGTGGTGTATTTGTATTATTTTCCGAGATACAGCTAAGGGTTGTATTTGAATTATTGAAAATAACAGAGCTTTGGGGTGTGTTTGTATTATTTTCCGAGATACAGCTATGAGTTGTATTTGTATTTTTGAAAATAACACAGCTTTTGGGTGCATTTCTATTATTTTCCGAGATACAGCTAACGGTTGTATTTGTATTTTTGAAAATAACACAGCTTTGGGGTGTATTTCTATTATTATCCGAGATAGAGCTCTGGGTTGTATTTGTATTTTTGAAAATAACACAGCTTGTGGTTGTGTTTGTATTATTTTCCAAGATACAGCTATGGGTTTTATTTGTATTTTTGAAAATAACACAGCTTGGGGGTGTATTTGTTTTATTTTCTGAGATACAGCTAAGGGTTGTATTTGTATTTTTGAAAATAACACAGCTTTGGGGTGTATTTGTATTATTTTCCGAGACACTGCTCTGGGTTGTATTTGTATTTTTGAAAATAACACAGCTTTGGGGTGTATTTGTATTATTTTCCGAGATACAGCTCAGGGTTGTATTTGTATTTTTGAAAATAACACAGCTTGGTGGTGTATTTGTATTATTTTCCGAGATACAGCTAAGGGTTGTATTTGTATTATTGAAAATAACAGAGCTTTGGGGTGTATGTGTATTATTTTCCGAGATACAGCTAAGGGTTGTACTTGTATTTTTGAAAATAACACAGCTTAAGTGTGTTTTTGTATTATTTTCCGAGATACAGCTTAGGGTTGTATTTGTATTTTTGAAAATAACACAGCTTGGGGGTGTATTTGTATTATTGTCCGAGATACAGCCAAGGATTGTAATTGTATTTATGAAAATAACACAGCTTGGGGGTGTATTTGTATTATTGTCCGAGTTACAGCCAAGGATTGTAATTGTATTTATGAAAATAACACAGCTTGGGGGTGTATTTGTATTATTTTCCGAGATACAGCTGTGGGTTGTATTTTTATTTTTGAAAATACCACAGCTTGGGGGTGTATATCTATTATTATTCGAGATGCAGCTCAGAGTTTTATTTGTATTTTGGAAAATAACCCAGCTTGGGGGTGTATTTGTATTATTATCCAAGATACAGCTATGGGTTTTATTTGTATTTTTGAAAATAACACAGCTTGGGGGTGTATTTGTTTTATTTTCCGAGATACAGCTAAGGGTTGTATTTGTATTTTTGAAAATAACACAGCATGGGGGTGTATTTGTATTATTTTCCGAGATACAGATAAGGGTTGTATTTGTATTATTGAAAATAACAGAGCTTTGGGGTGTATTTGTATTATTTTCCGAGATACAGCTAAGGGTTGTATTTGTATTTTTGAAAATAACACACCTTGGGGGTGTATTTCTATTATTTTCCGAGATACAGCTATGGGTTGTATTTCAATTTTTGAAAATAACACAGCTTGGGCGTGTATTTTTATTACTTTCCGAGATTCTGCTATGGGTTGTATTTGTATTTTGAAAATTACACAGCTTGGGGGTGTATTTGTATTATTTTCCGAGATACAGCTAAGGGTTGTATTTGTATTTTTGAAAATAACACATCTTGGGGGTGTACTTGTATTATTTTCTAGATACAGCTAAGGGTTGTATATGTATTTTGGAAAATAACACAGCTTGGTAGTGTATTTTTAATATTTTCCGAGATACAGCTAAGAGTTGTATTTGAATTTTTGAAAATAAACGAGTTTGGGGGTGAATTTGTATTATTTTCCAAGATACAGCTAAGGGCTGTATTTGTATTTTTGAAAATACCACAGCTTGTTGGTGTATTTGTATTATTTTCCGAGATACAGCTGTGGGTTTTATTTGTATTTTTGAAAATAACAGAGCGTGTGGGTGTATCCGTAATTTTCCCCAAGATACAGTTAAGGGTTGTATTTGTATTTTTGAAAATAACACATCTTGGGGGTGTATTTGTATTATTTTTCGAGATACAGCTAAGGGTTGTATTTGTATTTTTGAAAATAACACAGCTTGGGTGTGTTTTTGCATTATTTTATGAGATAAAGCTAAGGTGTGTATTTCTATTTTAGAAAATAACCCAGCTTGGGGGTGTATTTGTATTATTTTCCGAGATACAGCTAAGAGTTGTATTTGTGTTTTTGAAAATAACACAGCTTGCGTGTGTATTTGTATTATTTTCCGAGATACAGCTATTGGTTGTATTTGTATTTTTGAAAATAACACAGCTTGAGGGTGTATTTCTATTATTATCCGAGATAGAGCTCTGGGTTGTATTTGTATTTTTGAAAATAACACAGCTTGGGGGTGTATTTGTTTTATTTTCCGAGATACAGCTAAGGGTTGTATTTGTATTTTTGAAAATAACACAGCCTTGGGGTGTATTTGTATTATTTTCTGAGGCACTGCTCTGGGTTGTATTTGTATTTTTGAAAATAACACAGCTTTGGGGTGCATTTGTATTATTTTCCGAGATACAGCTCAGGGTTGTATTTGTATTTTTGAAAATAACACAGCTTGGTGGTGTATTTGTATTATTTTCCGAGATACAGCTAAGGGTTGTATTTGAATTATTGAAAATAACAGAGCTTTGGGGTGTGTTTGTATTATTTTCCGAGATACAGCTATGAGTTGTATTTGTATTTTTGAAAATAACACAGCTTTTGGGTGCATTTCTATTATTTTCCGAGATACAGCTAACGGTTGTATTTGTATTTTTGAAAATAACACAGCTTTGGGGTGTATTTCTATTATTATCCGAGATAGAGCTCTGGGTTGTATTTGTATTTTTGAAAATAACACAGCTTGTGGTTGTGTTTGTATTATTTTCCAAGATACAGCTATGGGTTTTATTTGTATTTTTGAAAATAACACAGCTTGGGGGTGTATTTGTTTTATTTTCTGAGATACAGCTAAGGGTTGTATTTGTATTTTTGAAAATAACACAGCTTTGGGGTGTATTTGTATTATTTTCCGAGACACTGCTCTGGGTTGTATTTGTATTTTTGAAAATAACACAGCTTTGGGGTGTATTTGTATTATTTTCCGAGATACAGCTCAGGGTTGTATTTGTATTTTTGAAAATAACACAGCTTGGTGGTGTATTTGTATTATTTTCCGAGATACAGCTAAGGGTTGTATTTGTATTATTGAAAATAACAGAGCTTTGGGGTGTATGTGTATTATTTTCCGAGATACAGCTAAGGGTTGTACTTGTATTTTTGAAAATAACACAGCTTAAGGGTGTTTTTGTATTATTTTCCGAGATACAGCTTAGGGTTGTATTTGTATTTTTGAAAATAACACAGCTTGGGGGTGTATTTGTATTATTGTCCGAGATACAGCCAAGGATTGTAATTGTATTTATGAAAATAACACAGCTTGGGGGTGTATTTGTATTATTGTCCGAGTTACAGCCAAGGATTGTAATTGTATTTATGAAAATAACACAGCTTGGGGGTGTATTTGTATTATTTTCCGAGATACAGCTGTGGGTTGTATTTTTATTTTTGAAAATACCACAGCTTGGGGGTGTATATCTATTATTATTCGAGATGCAGCTCAGAGTTTTATTTGTATTTTGGAAAATAACCCAGCTTGGGGGTGTATTTGTATTATTATCCAAGATACAGCTATGGGTTTTATTTGTATTTTTGAAAATAACACAGCTTGGGGGAGTATTTGTTTTATTTTCCGAGATACAGCTAAGGGTTGTATTTGTATTTTTGAAAATAACACAGCATGGGGGTGTATTTGTATTATTTTCCGAGATACAGATAAGGGTTGTATTTGTATTATTGAAAATAACAGAGCTTTGGGGTGTATTTGTATTATTTTCCGAGATACAGCTAAGGGTTGTATTTGTATTTTTGAAAATAACACACCTTGGGGGTGTATTTCTATTATTTTCCGAGATACAGCTATGGGTTGTATTTCAATTTTTGAAAATAACACAGCTTGGGCGTGTATTTTTATTACTTTCCGAGATTCTGCTATGGGTTGTATTTGTATTTTGAAAATTACACATCTTGGGGGTGTATTTGTATTATTTTCCGAGATAGAGCTCTGGGTTGTATTTGTATTTTTGAAAATAACACAGCCTGGTAGTGTATTTTTATTATTTTCCTAGATACAGCTAAGGGTTGTATTTGAATGTTAGAAAATAAACGAGTTTGGGGGTGAATTTGTATTATTTTCCAAGATACAGCTAAGGGCTGTATTTGTATTTTTGAAAATACCACAGCTTGGTGGTGTATTTGTATTATTTTCCGAGATACAGCTGTGGGTTTTATTTGTATTTTTGAAAATAACAGAGCGTGTGGGTGTATCCGTATTATTTTCCAAGATACAGTTAAGGGTTGTATTTGTATTTTTGAAAATAACACATCTTGGGGGTGTATTTGTATTATTTTTCGAGATACAGCTTAGGGTTGTATTTGTATTTTTGAAAATAACACAGCTTGGGTGTGTTTTTGTATTATTTTATGAGATAAAGCTAAGGTGTGTATTTCTATTTTAGAAAATATCACAGATTGGGGGTGTATTTGTATTATTTTCCGAGATACAGCTAAGGGTTGTATTTGTATTATTGAAAATAACAGAGCTTGGGGGTGTATTTGTATTGTTTTCCGAGTTACAGCTCAGGGTTGTATTTGTATTTCTGAAAATAAAACAGATTGTGGGTGTGTTTGTATTATTTTCCGTGATACAGCTAAGGATTGTATTTGTATTTTTTAAAATAACCCAGCTTGGGGGTGTATTTGTATTATTTTCCGAGATACAGCTATGGGTTGTATTTGTATTTTGAAAATAACACAGCTTGGGTGTGTATTTCTATTATTATCCGGGATAGAGCTCAGGGTTGTATTTGTATTTTTGAAAATAACACAGCTTGGGGGTGTATTTGTATTATATTCCAAGATACAGCTGTGGTTTTTATTTGTATTTTTGAAAATAACAAAGCTTGGGGGTGTATTTGTATTATTTTCCGAGATACAGCTAAGAGTTGTATTTGTATTTTTGAAAATAACACAGCTTGGGTGTGCATTTGTATTATTTTCCGATATACAGCTCATGGTTATATTTGTATTTCTGAAAATAACAGAGCTTGGGGGTGTATTTGTATTATTTTCCGATGTACCGCTATGAGTTGTATTTGTATTTTTGAAAATAAGGCAGCTTGGGGGTGTATTTGTATTATTGTCCGAGATACAGCCAAGGATTGTAATTGTATTTTTGAAAATAACACAGCTTGGGGGTGTATTTGTATTATTTTCCGAGATACAGCTATGGGTTGTATTTTTATTTTTGAAAATACCACAGCTTGGGGGTGTATTTCTATTATTATTCGAGATACAGCTCAGAGTTTTATTTGTATTTTGGAAAATAACCCAGCTTGGGGGTGTATTTGTATTATATTCCGAGATACAGCTAAGAGTTTTATTTGTGTTTTTGAAAATAACACAGCTTGCGTGTGTATTTGTATTATTTTCCGAGATACAGCTATTGGTTGTATTTGTATTTTTGAAAATAACACAGCTTGGGCGTGTATTTCTATTATTATCCGACATAGAGCTCTGGGTTGTATTTGTATTTTTGAAAATAACACAGCTTGTGGTTGTGTTTGTATTATTTTCCAAGATACAGCTATGGGTTTTATTTGTATTTTTGAAAATAACACAGCTTGGGGGTGTATTTGTTTTATTTTCTGAGATACAGCTAAGGGTTGTATTTGTATTTTTGAAAATAACACAGCTTTGGGGTGTATTTGTATTATTTTCCGAGACACTGCTCTGGATTGTATTTGTATTTTTGAAAATAACACAGCTTTGGGGTGTATTTGTATTATTTTCCGAGATACAGCTCAGGGTTGTATTTGTATTTTTGAAAATAACACAGCTTGGTGGTGTATTTGTATTAATTTCCGAGATACAGCTAAGGGTTGTATTTGTATTATTGAAAATAACAGAGCTTTGGGGTGTATGTGTATTATTTTCCGAGATACAGCTAAGGGTTGTACTTGTATTTTTGAAAATAACACAGCTTAAGGGTGTTTTTGTATTATTTTCCGAGATACAGCTTAGGGTTGTATTTGTATTTTTGAAAATAACACAGCTTGGGGGTGTATTTGTATTATTTTCTGAGATACAGTTTTTGGTTTTATTTGTATTTTTGATAATAACACAGATTGGGGGTGTATTTGTATTATTTTCCAAGTTACAACTCAGGGATGTATTTGTATTTTTGAAAATAACACAGCTTGGGGGTGTATTTGTATTATTGCCCGAGATACAGCCAAGGATTGTAATTGTATTTATGAAAATAACACTGCTTGGGGGTGTATTTGTATTATTTTCCGAGATACAGCTGTGGGTTGTATTTTTATTTTTGAAAATACCACAGCTTGGGGGTGTATTTCTATTATTATTCGAGATGCAGCTCAGAGTTTTATTTGTATTTTGGAAAATAACCCAGCTTGGGGGTGTATTTGTATTATTATCCAAGATACAGCTATGGGTTTTATTTGTATTTTTGAAAATAACACAGCTTGGGGGTGTATTTGTTTTATTTTCCGAGATACAGCTAAGGGTTCTATTTGTATTTTTGAAAATAACACAGCATGTGGGTGTATTTGTATTATTTTCCGAGATACAGATAAAGGTTGTATTTGTATTATTGAAAATAACAGAGCTTTGGGGTGTATTTGTATTATTTTCCGAGATACAGCTATGGGTTGTATTTCTATTTTTGAAAATAACACAGCTTGGGCGTGTATTTTTATTACCTTCCGAGATTCTGCTATGGGTTGTATTTGTATTTTGAAAATTACACATCTTGGGGGTGTATTTGTATTATTTTCCGAGATACAGCTCATGGTTGTATTTGTATTTTTGAAAATAACACATCTTGGGGGTTTATTTGTATTATTTTCGAGATACAGCTAAGGGTTGTATATGTATTTTGGAAAATAACACAGCCTGGTAGTGTATTTTTATTATTTTCCTAGATACAGCTAAGGGTTGTATTTGAATGTTTGAAAATAAACGAGTTTGGGGGTGAATTTGTATTATTTTCCAAGATACAGCTAAGGGCTGTATTTGTATTTTTGAAAATACCACAGCTTGGTGGTGTATTTGTATTATTTTCCGAGATACAGCTGTGGGTTTTATTTGTATTTTTGAAAATAACAGAGCGTTTGGGTGTATCCGTATTGTTTTCCAAGATACAGTTAAGGGTTGTATTTGTATTTTTGAAAATAACACATCTTGGGGGTGTATTTGTATTATTTTTCGAGATACAGCTTAGGGTTGTATTTGTATTTTTGAAAATAACACAGCTTGGGTGTGTTTTTGTATTATTTTATGAGATAAAGCTAAGGTGTGTATTTCTATTTTAGAAAATATCACAGATTGGGGGTGTATTTGTATTATTTTCCGAGATACAGCTAAGGGTTGTATTTGTATTATTGAAAATAACAGAGCTTGGGGGTGTATTTGTATTGTTTTCCGAGTTACAGCTCAGGGTTGTATTTGTATTTCTGAAAATAAAACAGATTGTGGGTGTGTTTGTATTATTTTCCGTGATACAGCTAAGGATTGTATTTGTATTTTTTAAAATAACCCAGCTTGGGGGTGTATTTGTATTATTTTCCGAGATACAGCTATGGGTTGTATTTGAATTTTGAAAATAACACAGCTTGGGTGTGTATTTCTATTATTATCCGGGATACAGCTCAGGGTTGTATTTGTATTTTTGAAAATAACACAGCTTGGGGGTGTATTTGTATTATATTCCAAGATACAGCTGTGGTTTTTATTTGTATTTTTGAAAATAACAAAGCTTGGGGGTGTATTTGTATTATTTTCCGAGACACAGCTCAGGGTTGTATTTGTATTTTGGAAAATAACACAGCTCGGGGGTGTATTTGTATTGTTTTCCGAGATACAGCTAAGGGTTGTATTTTTATTTTGGAAAATAACACAGCTTGAGGGTGTATTTTTATTATTTTACGAGATACAGCTATGGGTTGTATTTGCATTATTGAAAATAACACAGCTTGTGGGTGTATTTCTGTTATTATCCGAGATGCAGCTCAGAGTTTTATTTGTATTTTGGAAAATAACACAGCTTGTGGGTGTATTTGTATTATTTTCCGAGATACACCTAAGAGTTGTATTGGTATTTTTGAAAATAACACAGATTGGGGGTGTATTTCTATTATTATCCGAGATACAGCTCACGGTTGTATTTGTGTTTTTGAAAATAACCCAGCTTGGGGTTGTGTTTGTATTATTTTCCAAGATACAGCTATGGGTTTTATTTGTATTTTTGAAAATAACACAGCTTGCTGGTGTATTTGTATTATTTTCCGCGATATAGCTCAGGGTTGTATAGGTATTTTTGAAAATAACACAGCTTGGGGGTGTATTTGTATTATTTTCCGTGATACAGCTAAGGGTTGTATTTGTATTACTGAAAATAACAGAGCTTTGGGGTGTATTTGTATTATTTTCCGAGATACAGCTCAGAGTTTTATTAGTATTTTGGAAAATAACACAGCTTGTTGGTGTATTTGTATTATTTTCCGAGATACAGCTAAGAGTTTTATTTGTATTTTTGACAATAACACAGCTTGTGGGTGCATTTGTATTATATTCCGTGATACAGCTAAGAGTTTTATTTGTGTTTTTGAAAATAACACAGCTTTGGGGTGTATTTCTATTATTATCCGAGATAGAGCTCTGGGTTGTATTTGTATTTTTGAAAATAACACAGCTTGTGGTGTATTTGTATTATTTTCCGAGATACAGCTAAGGGTTGTATTTGTATTATTGAAAATAACAGAGCTTTGGGGTGTATGTGTATTATTTTCTGAGATACAGCTAAGGGTTGTACTTGTATTTTTGAAAATAACACAGCTTAAGGGTGTTTTTGTATTATTTTCCGAGATACAGCTTAGGGTTTTATTTGCATTTTTGAAAATAACACAGCTTGGGGGTGTATTTGTATTATTTTCCGAGATACAGCTTTTGGTTTTATTTGTATTTTTGATAATAACACAGATTGGGGGTGTATTTGTATTATTTTCCAAGTTACAACTCAGGGATGTATTTGTATTTTTGAAAATAACACAGCTTGGGGGTGTATTTGTATTATTGTCCGAGATAGAGCCAAGGATTGTAATTATATTTATGAAAATAACACAGCTTGGGGGTGTATTTGTATTATTTTCCGAGATACAGCTGTGGGTTGTATTTTTATTTTTGAAAATACCACAGCTTGGGGGTGTATTTCTATTATTATTCGAGATGCAGCTCAGAGTTTTATTTGTATTTTGGAAAATAACCCAGCTTGGGGGTGTATTTGTATCATTATCCAAGATACAGCTATGGGTTTTATTTGTATTTTTGAAAATAACACAGCTTGGGGGTGTATTTGTTTTATTTTCCGAGATACAGCTAAGGGTTGTATTTGTATTTTTGAAAATAACACAGCATGGGGGTGTATTTGTATTATTTTCCGAGATACAGATAAGGGTTGTATTTGTATTATTGAAAATAACAGAGCTTTGGGGTGTATTTGTATTATTTTCCGAGATACAGCTAAGGGTTGTATTTGTGTTTTTGAAAATAACACACCTTGGGGGTGTATTTCTATTATTTTCCGAGATACAGCTATGGGTTGTATTTCTATTTTTGAAAATAACACAGCTTGGGCGTGTATTTTTATTACTTTCCGAGATTCTGCTATGGGTTGTATTTGTATTTTGAAAATTACACATCTTGGGGGTGTATTTGTATTATTTTCCGAGATACAGCTAAGGATTGTATTTGTATTTTTTAAAATAACCCAGCTTGGGGGTGTATTTGTATTATTTTCCGAGATACAGCTATGGGTTGTTTTTGTATTTTGAAAATAACACAGCTTGGGTGTGTATTTCTATTATTATCCGGGATACAGCTCAGGGTTGTATTTGTATTTTTGAAAATAACACAGCTTGGGGGTGTATTTGTATTATATTCCAAGATACAGCTGTGGTTTTTATTTGTATTTTTGAAAATAACAAAGCTTGTGGGTGTATTTGTATTATTTTCCGAGACACAGCTCAGGGTTGTATTTGTATTTTGGAAAATAACACAGCTCGGGGGTGTATTTGTATTGTTTTCCGAGATACAGCTAAGGGTTGTATTTGTATTTTGGAAAATAACACAGCTTGAGGGTGTATTTGTATTATTTTACGAGATACAGCTATGGGTTGTATTTGTATTTTTGAAAATAACACAGATTGGGGGTGTATTTGTATTATTTTCCAAGTTACAACTCAGGGATGTATTTGTATTTTTGAAAATAACACAGCTTGGGGGTGTATTTCTATTATTATCCGAGATACAGCTCACGGTTGTATTTGTGTTTTTGAAAATAACCCAGCTTGGGGTTGTGTTTGTATTATTTTCCAAGATACAGCTATGGGTTTTATTTGTATTTTTTAAAATAACACAGCTTGCTGGTGTATTTGTATTATTTTCCGCGATATAGCTCAGGGTTGTATAGGTATTTTTGAAAATAACACAGCTTGGGGGTGTATTTGTATTATTTTCCGTGATACAGCTAAGGGTTGTATTTGTATTACTGAAAATAACAGAGCTTTGGGGTGTATTTGTATTATTTTCCGAGATACAGCTCAGAGTATTATTAGTATTTTGGAAAATAACACAGCTTGTTGGTGTATTTGTATTATTTTCCGAGATACAGCTAAGAGTTTTATTTGTATTTTTGACAATAACACAGCTTGGGGGTGCATTTGTATTATATTCCGCGATACAGCTAAGAGTTTTATTTGTGTTTTTGAAAATAACACAGCTTGCGTGTGTATTTGTATTATTTTCCGAGATACAGCTATTGGTTGTATTTGTATTTTTGAAAATAACATAGCTGGGGGGTGTATTTGTATTATTTTCCGAGATACAGCTAAGGGTTGTATTTGTATTATTGAAAATAACAGAGCTTTGGGGTGTATGTGTATTATTTTCCGAGATACAGCTAAGGGTTGTACTTGTATTTTTGAAAATAACACAGCTTAAGGGTGTTTTTGTATTATTTTCCGAGATACAGCTTAGGGTTGTATTTGTATTTTTGAAAATAACACAGCTTGGGGGTGTATTTGTATTATTTTCCGAGATACAGCTTTTGGTTTTATTTGTATTTTTGATAATAACACAGATTGTGGGTGTATTTGTATTATTTTCCGAGATACAGATAAAGGTTGTATTTGTATTATTGAAAATAACAGAGCTTTGGGGTGTATGTGTATTATTTTCCGAGATACAGCTAAGGGTTGTACTTGTATTTTTGAAAATAACACAGCTTAAGGGTGTTTTTGTATTATTTTCCGAGATACAGCTTAGGGTTGTATTTGTATTTTTGAAAATAACACAGCTTGGGGGTGTATTTGTATTATTTTCCGAGATACAGCTTTTGGTTTTATTTGTATTTTTGATAATAACACAGCATGGGGGTGTATTTGTATTATTTTCCGAGATACAGTTAAAGGTTGTATTTGTATTATTGAAAATAACAGAGCTTTGGGGTGTATTTGTATTATTTTCCGAGATACAGCTAAGGGTTGTATTTGTATTTTTGAAAATAACACAGCTTTGGGGAGTATTTGTATTATTTTCCGAGACACTGCTATGGGTTGTATTTTATTTTTGAAAATAACACAGGTTGTGGGTTTATTTGTATTATTTTCGGAGGTACAGCTAAGGGTTGTATTTGAAAATTACGCAACTTGGGGGTGTACTTGTATTATTTTCCGAGATACAGCTATGGGTTGTATTTGTATTTTTGAAAATAACACAGCTTGGGCGTGTATTTTTATTATTTTCCGAGATTCTGCTATGGGTTGTATTTGTATTTTTGAAAATAACACAGCTTGGGGGTGTATATGTATTATTTTCCGAGATACAGCTAAGGGTTGTATTTGTATTTTTGAAAATAGCACAGCTTTGGCGTGTGTTTGTATTATTTTCCGAGATTCTGCTATGGGTTGTATTTGTATTTTTGAAAATAACACAGCTTGGGGTTGTATTTGTATTATTTTCCGAGATACAGCTCATGGTTGTATTTGTATTTTCGAAAATAACACACCTTGGGGGTGTATTTTTATTATTTTCGAGATACAGCTCAGGGTTGTATTTGTATTTTGGAAAATAACACAGCTTAGGGTGTATTTTTATTATTTTCCGAGATACAGCTAAGGGTTGTATTTGAATTTTTGAAAATAAACGAGTTTGGGGGTGTATTTTTATTATTTTCCAAGATACAGCTAAGGGCTGTATTTTTATTTTTGAAAATAACACAGCTTGGTGGTGTATTTGTATTATTTTCAGAAATACAGCTGTGGGTTTTATTTTTTATTTTTTAAAATAACAGAGCTTGTGGGTGTATCCATATTATTTTCCAAGATACAGTTATGGGTTGTATTTGTATTTTTGAAAATAACACAGCTTGAGTGTGAATTTGTATTATTTTCCGAGATACAGCTGTGGGTTGTATTTGTATTTTTGAAAATAACACAGCTTGGGGATGTTTTTGTATTATTTTCCGCCTTACAGCTCAGGGTTGTAATTGTGTTTTTGAAAATAACACAGCTTTGGGGTGTATTTGTATTATTTTCCGAGATACAGCTAAGGATTGTATTTGCATTTTCGAAAATAACACAGCTTGGGGGTGTATTTGTATTATTTTCCGAAATACAGCTATGGGTTGTATTTGTATTTTGAAAATAACACAGCTTGGGTGTGTATTTCTATTATTATCCGAGATACAGTTCAGGGTTGTATTTGTATTTTGGAAAATAACACAACTTGGGGGTGTATTTGTATTATTTTCCAAGACACAGGTATGGGTTTTATTTGTATTTCTGAAAATAACACAGCTTGGGGGTGTATTTGTATTATTTTAGGAGATATAGCTCAGGGTTGTATATGTATTTTGGAAAGTAACACAGCTTGGGGGTGTATTTGTATTATTTTCCAATATACAGCTAAGGGTTGTATTTGTATTTTGGAAAATAACACAGCTTGGGGGTGTATTTGTATTATTTTCCGAGATAAAGCTATGGGTTTTATTTGTATTTTTGAAATACCACAGCTTAGGGGAGTATTTCTATTATTATTCGAGATACAGCTCAGAGTTTTATTTGTATTTTGGAAAATAACACAGCTTGGGGGTGTATTTGTATTATTTTCCGAGATACAGCTATGGGTTGTATTTGTATTTTTGAAAATAACACAGCTTGGGGGTGTATTTCTATTATTTTCCGAGATACAGCTATGGATTTTATTTGTATTTTTGAAAATAACACAGCTTGGGCGTGTATTTGTAATATTTTCTGAGATTCTGCTATGGGTTGTATTTGTATTTTTGAAAATAACACAGCTTGGGGGTGTATTTGTGTTATTTTCCAAGATAGAGCTCATGGTTTATTTATATTTTTGAAAATAACACACCTTGGGCGTGTATTTGTATTATTTTCGAGATACAGCTCAGGCTTGTATTTGTATTTTGGAAAATAACACAGCTTGGGGGTGTATTTTTATTATTTTCCGAGATACAGCTAAGGGTTGTATTTGAATTTTTGAAAATAAACGAGTTTGTGGGTGTATTCGTATTATTTTCCAAGATACAGCTAAGGGCTGTATTTGTATTTTTGAAAATAACATAGCTTTGTGGTGTATTTGTATTATTTTCAGATATACAGCTGTGGGGTTTATTTGTATTTTTCAAAATAACAGAGCTGGTGGGTGTATCCGTATTATTTTCCAAGATACAGTCAAGGGTTTTATTTGTATTTTTGAAAATAACACATCTTGGGGGTGTATTTGTATTATTTTCCGAGATTCAGCTAAGGGTTGTATTTGTATTTTTGAAAATAACACAGCTTGGGGGTGTTTTTGTATTATTTTCCGAGTTAAAGCTCAGGTTTGTATTTGTATTTTTGAAAATAACACAGATTGTGGGTGTTTTGTATTATTTTCCTTGATACAGCTAAGGATTGTATTTGTATTTTTGAAAATAACCCAGCTTGGGGTTGTATTTGTATTATTTTCGAGATACAGCTAAGGGTTGTATATGTATTTTGGAAAATAACACAGCTTGGTAGTGTATTTTTATTATTTTCCGAGATACAGCTAAGGGTTGTATTTGAATTTTTGAAAATAACACAGATTGGGGGTGTATTTGTATCATTTTCCAAGATACAGCAAAGGATTGTATTTGTATTTTTGAAAATAACACAGCTTGGGGGTGTATTTGTATTATTTTCCGAGATACAGCTAAAGGTTGTATTTGTATTTTTGAAAATAACACAGCTTTGGGGTGTATTTGTATTATTTTCCGAGATACTGCTATGGGTTGTATTTTATTTTTGAAAATAACACAGGTTGTGGGTTTATTTGTATTATTTTCGGAGGTACAGCTAAGGGTTGTATTTGAAAATAACACAGCTTGGGAGTGTATATGTATTATTTTCCGAGTTACAGCTCAGGGTTGTATATGTATTTTTGAAAATAACACAGCTTGGGGGTATATTTGTATTATTTTCCGAGATACACCTAAAAATTGTATTTGTATTTTTGAAAATAACACAGCTTGGGGCTGTATTTGTATTATTTTCCGAGATACAGCATTTGGTTTTATTTGTATTTTTGAAAATAACACAGATTGGGGGTGTATTTGTATTATTTTCCAAGTTACAACTCAGGGATGTATTTGTATTTTTGAAAATAACACAGCTTGGTGATGTATTTGTATTATTGTCCGAGATACAGCCAAGGATTGTAATTGTATTTTTGAAAATAACACAGCTTGTGGGAGTATTTGTATTATTTTCCGAGATACAGCTATGGGTTGTATTTGTATTTTTGAAAATACCACAGCTTGGGGGTGTATTTCTATTATTATTCGAGATACAGCTCAGAGTTTTATTTGTATTTTGGAAAATAACCCAGCTTGGGGGTGTATTTGTATTATTTTCCGAGATACAGCTAAGAGTTGTATTTGTGTTTTTGAAAATAACACAGCTTGCGTGTGTATTTGTATTATTTTCCGAGATACAGCTATTGGTTGTATTTGTATTTTTGAAAATAACACAGCTTTGGGGTGTATTTCTATTATTATCCGAGATAGAGCTCTGGGTTGTATTTGTATTTTTGAAAATAACACAGCTTGGGGTTGTGTTTGTATTATTTTCCAAGATAGAGCTGTGGGTTTTATTTGTATTTTTGAAAATAACACAGCTTGGGGGTGTATTTGTTTTATTTTCCGAGATACAGCTAAGGGTTGTATTTGTATTTTTGAAAATAACACAGCTTTGTGGTGTATTTGTATTATTTTCCGAGGCACTGCTCTGGGTTGTATTTGTATTTTTGAAAATAACACAGCTTTGGGGTGTATTTGTATTATTTTCCGAGATACAGCTCAGGGTTGTATTTGTATTTTTGAAAATAACACAGCTTGGTGGTGTATTTGTATTATTTTCCGAGATACAGCTAAGGGTTGTATTTGTATTATTGAAAATAACAGAGCTTTGGGGTGTATTTGTATTATTTTCCGAGATACAGCTATGGGTTTTATTTGTATTTTTGAAAATACCACAGCTTGGTGGTGTATTTATATTATTATTCTAGATACAGCTCAGAGTTTTATTTGTATTTTGGTAAATAACACAGCTTGGGGGTGTATTTTATTATTTTCCGAGATACAGCTACGGGTTGTATTTGTATTTTTGAAAATAACACAGCTTTGGGGTGTATTTGTATTATTTTCCGAGATACTGCTATGGGTTGTATTTGTATTTTTGAAAATAACACAGGTTTGGGGTGTATTTGTATTATTTTCCGAGATACCGCTGAGGATTGTATTTGTATTTTTGAAAATAACACACCTTGTGGGTATATTTCTCTTATTATCTGAGATACAGCTCAGGGTTGTATTTGTATTTTTAAAAATAACACAGCTTGGGGCTGTATTTGTATTATTTTCCGAGATACAGCAAAGGATTGTGTTTGTATTTTTAAAAATAACACAGCTTGTGGGTGTATTTGTATTATTTTCCGATATACAGCTAAGGGTTGTATTTGTATTTTTGAAAATAACACAGTTTGGGGGTGTATTTGTATTATTTTCCGAGATACATCTAAGAGTTTTATTTGTATTTTTGAAAATTACACAGCCTCGGGGTGTATTTCTATTATTTTCCGAGATACAGCTAAGGGTTTTATTTGTATTTTTGAAAATAACACAGCTTTTGGGTGTATTTGTATTATTTTCCGAGATACTGCTCTGGGTTGCATTTTTTTTTTTTTTGAAAATAACACAGCGTTGGGGTGTATTTGTATTATTTTCCGAGATACAGCTCAGGGTTGTATTTGTATTTTTGAAAATAACACAGCTTGGGGGTTTATTTGTATTATTTTCCGAGATACAGCTAAGGGCTGTATTTGTATTATTGAAAATAACAGAGCTTTGGGGTGTATTTTTATTATTTTCCGAGATACAGCTAAGGGTTGTATTTGTATTTTTGAAAATAACACAGCTTGGGGTTGTTTTTGTATTATTTTCCGAGATACACCTCCGGGTTGTATTTGTATTTTTGAAAATAACACAGCTTCGGGGTGTTTTTGTATTATTTTTGGAGATTCTGCTATGGGTTGTATTTGTATTTTTGAAAATAACACAGCATGGGAGTGTATTTGTATTATTTTCCGAGATACAACTCATGGTTGTATTTGTATTTTTGAAAATAACACACCTTGGGGTTGCTTTTTTATTATTTTCGAGATACAGCTCAGGGTTGTATATGTGTTTTGGAAAATAACAGAGCTTGGGGGTGTATTTTTATTATTTTCCGAAATACAGCTAAAGGTTGTATTTGAATTTTGGAAAATAAACGAGTTTGGGGGTGTATTTGTATTATTTTCCAAATACAGCTAAGGGCTCTATTTGTATTTTTGAAAATAACACAGCTTGGTGGTGTATTTGTTTTATTTTCGAGATACAGCTGTGGGGTTTATTTGTATTTTTGAAAATAACAGAGCTTGTGGGTGTATCCGTATTATTTTCCAAGATACAGTTAAGGGTTGTATTCGTATTTTTGAAAATAACACATATTGGGGGTGTATTTGTATTATTTTCCGAGATACAGCTAATGGTTGTATTTGTATTTTTGAAAATAACACTGGTTGGGGGTGTTTTTGTATTATTTTCCGAGATACAGCTAAGGTGTGTATTTCTATTTTTGAAAATAACACAGATTGGGGGTGTATTTGTATTATTTTCCGAGATAAAGCTAAGGGTTGTATTTGTATTATTGAAAATATCAGAGCTTGGGGGTGCATTTGTATTATTTTCCGAGATACAGCTAAGGTTTGTATTTGTATTTTTGAAAATAACACAGCTTGGGGGTGCATTTGTATTATTTTCTGAAATACAGCTAAGGGTTGTATTTGTATTTTTGAAAATAACACAGCTTGGGGGTGTTTTTGTATTATTTTCCGAGTTACAGCTCAGGGTTGTATTTGTATTTTTGAAAATAACACAGATTGTGGGTGTGTTTGTATTTTTTTCCGAGATACAGCTAAGGATTGTATTTGTATTTTTGAAAATAACACAGCTTGGGGGTGTATTTGTATTATTTTCCGTGATACAGCTATGGGTTGTATTTGTATTTTGAAAATAACACAGCTTGTGTGTGTATTTCTATTATTATTCGAGATACAGCTCAGGGTTTTATTTGTGTTTTTGAAAATAACAAAGCTTTGGGGTGTATTTTTATTATTTTCCAAGATACAGCTATGGGTTTTATTTGTATTTTTGAAAATAACACAGCTTGCCGGTGTATTTGTATTATTTTCCGAGATACAGCTCAGGGTTGTATTTGTATTTTGGAAAATAACACAGCTTGGGGGTGTATTGGTATTATTTTCCGAGATAAAGCTAAGGGTTGTATTTGTATTTTGGAAAATAACACAGCTTGGGGGTGTATTTGTATTATTTTCCGAGATACAGCTATGGGTTGTATTTTTATTTTTGAAAATAACACAGCTTGGGGGTGTATTTCTATTATTATCCGAGATGCAGCTCAGAGTTTTATTTGTATTTTGGAAAATAACACAGCTTGTGTGTGTATTTGTATTATTTTCCGAGATACACCAAAAGTTGTATTTGTATTTTTGAAAATAAAGCAGCTTGGAGGTGTATTTGTATTATTTTCCAAGTTACAACTCAGGGATATATTTGTATTTTTGAAAATAACACAGCTTGGGGGTGTATTTGTATTATTTTTCGAGATACAGCTAAGGATTGTATTTGTATTTTTGAAAATAACACAGCTTGGGGGTGTATTTCTGTTATTATCCGAGATACAGCTCAGGGTTGTATTTGTATTTTTGAAAATAACATACCTTGGGGGTGTATTTGTATTATTTTCCAAGAGAGAGCTATGGGTTGTATTTGTATTTTTGAAAATAACAGGGCTTGGGGGTGTATTTGTATTATTTTCCGAGATACAGCTCAGGGTTGTATTTGTATTTTTGAAAATAACACAGATTCGGGGTGTATTTGTATTATTTTACGAGATACAGCTATGGGTTGTATTTGTATTTTTGAAAATACCACAGCTTGGGGGTGTATTTCTATTATTATCCGAGATACAGCTCAGAGTTTCATTTGTATTTTGGAAAATAACACAGCTTGGGGGTGTATTTGTATTATTTTCCGAGATACAGCAAAGAGTTGTATTTGTATTTTTGAAAATTACACAGCTTGTGGGTGTATTTCTATTATTTTCGGAGACACAGCTAAGGGTTGTATTTGTATTTTTGAAAATAACACAGCTTTGGGGTGTATTTTTCTTATTTTCCGAGATACTGCTCTGGGTTGTATTTGTATTTTTGAAAATAACACAGCTTGGGGGTGTATTTGTATTATTTTCCGAGACACACCTAAGGGTTGTATTTGTATTATTGAAAATAACAGAGCTTTTGGGTGTATTTGTATTATTTTCCGAGATACCACTGAGGATTGTATTTGTATTTTTGAAAATAACAAACCTTGGGGGTGTATTTCTCTTATTATCTGAGATACAGCTCAGGGTTGTATTTGTATTTTTAAAAATAACACAGCATGGGGGTGTATTTGTATTATTTTCCGAGATACAGCAAAGGATTGTATTTGTATTTTTGAAAATAACACATCTTGTGGGTGTATTTGTATTATTTTCCGATATGCAGCTAAGGGTTGTATTTGTATTTTTGAAAATAACACAGTTTGGGGGTGTATTTGTATTATTTTCCGAGATACGGCTATTGGTTCTATTTGTATTTTTGAAAATAATACAGCTTGGAGGTGTATTTCTATTACTAAACGAGATACAGCTCAGGGTTGTATTTGTATTTTTGAAAATAACACAGCTTGGGGTTGTGTTTGTATTATTTTCCAATATACAGTTATGGGTTTTATTTGTATTTTTGAAAATAACACAGCTTGGGGGTTTACTTGTTTTATTTTCCGAGATACAGCTAAGGGTTATATTTGTATTTTTGAAAATAACACAGCTTGGTGGTGTATTTGTATTATTTTCCAAGATACAGCTATTGGTTGTATTTGTATTATTGAAAATAACAGAGCTTTGGGGTGTATTTGTATTATTTTCCGAGATACAGCTAAGGGTTGTATTTGTATTTTTGAAAATAACACATCTTGGGGGTGAATTTCTATTATTTTCCGATATACAGCTATGGGTTATATTTGTATTTTTGATAATAACACAGCTTGGGCGTGTATTTGTATTATTTTTTGAGATTCTGCTATGGGTTGTATTTGTATTTTTGAAAATAACACAGCATGGGAGTGTATTTGTATTATTTTCCGAGATACAGCTCATGGTTGTATTTGTATTTTTGAAAATAACACACCTTGGGGGTGCTTTTGTATTATTTTCGAGATACAGCTCAGTGTTGTATATGTATTTTGGAAAATAACACAGCTTGGGTGTGTATTTTTATTATTTTCCGAAATACAGCTAAAGGTTGTATTTGAATTTTTGAAAATAAACGAGTTTGGGGGTGTATTTGTTTTATTTTCCAAGATACATCTAAGGGCTGTATTTGTATTTTTGAAAATAACACAGCTTGGTTGTGTATTTGTATTATTTTCGAGATACAGCTGTGGTTTTTATTTGTATTTTTGAAAATAACAGAGCTTGTGGGTGTATCCGTATTATTTTCCAAGATACAGTTAAGGGTTGTATTTGTATTTTTGAAAATAACACATCTTTGGGGTGTATTTGTATTATTTTCCGAGATAAAGCTAAGGGTTGTATTTGTGTTTTTGAAAATAACACAGCTTGGGGGTGTATTTGTATTATTTTCTGAGATACTGCTAAGGTGTGTATTTCTATTTTTGAAAATAACACAGATAGGGGGTGTATTTGTATTATTTTCCGAGATACAGCTAAGGGTTGTATTTGTATTATTGAAAATAACAGAGCTTGGGGGTGTATTTGTATTATTTTCCGAGTTACAGCTCAGGGTTGTATTTGTATTATTGAAAATAACACAGCTTGGGGGTGTATTTGTATTATTTTCCAAGATACAGCTATGGGTTTTATTTGTATTTTTTAAAATAACACAGCTTGTGGGTGTATTTGTATTATTTTCCGAGATACAGCTCAGGGTTGTATTTGTATTTTGGAAAATGACACAGCTTGGGGGTGTATTTGTATTATTTTCCGAGATACAGCTAAGGGTTGTATTTGTATTTTGGAAAATAACACAGCTTGGGGGTGTATGTGTATTATTTTCCGAGATACAGCTATGGGTTGTATTTGTATTTTTGAAAATAACACAGCTTGGGGGTGTATTTCTATTATTATCCGAGATGCAGCTCAGAGTTTTATTTGTATTTTGGAAAATAACACAGCTTGTGGGTGTATTTGTATTATTTTCCGAGATACACCAAAAGTTGTATTTGTATTTTTGAAAATAAAACAGTTTGGGGGTGTATTTGTATTATTTTCCAAGTTACAACTCAGGGATGTATTTGTATTTTTGAAAATAACACAGCTTGGGGGTGTATTTGTATTATTTTCCGAGATAAAGCTAAGGGTTGTATTTGTGTTTTTGAAAATAACACAGCTTGGGGGTGTTTTTGTATTATTTTCTGAGATACTGCTAAGGTGTGTATTTCTATTTTTGAAAATAACACAGATAGGGGGTGTATTTGTATTATTTTCCGAGATACAGCTAAGGGTTGTATTTGTATTATTGAATATAACAGAGCTTGGGGGTGTATTTGTATTATTTTCCGAGTTACAGCTCAGGGTTGTATTTGTATTATTGAAAATAACACAGCTTGGGGGTGTATTTGTATTATTTTCCAAGATACAGCTATGGGTTTTATTTGTATTTTTTAAAATAACACAGCTTGTGGGTGTATTTGTATTATTTTCCGAGATACAGCTCAGGGTTGTATTTGTATTTTGGAAAATGACACAGCTTGGGGGTGTATTTGTATTATTTTCCGAGATACAGCTAAGGGTTGTATTTGTATTTTGGAAAATAACACAGCTTGGGGGTGTATGTGTATTATTTTCCGAGATACAGCTATGGGTTGTATTTGTATTTTTGAAAATAACACAGCTTGGGGGTGTATTTCTATTATTATCCGAGATGCAGCTCAGAGTTTTATTTGTATTTTGGAAAATAACACAGCTTGTGGGTGTATTTGTATTATTTTCCGAGATACACCAAAAGTTGTATTTGTATTTTTGAAAATAAAACAGTTTGGGGGTGTATTTGTATTATTTTCCAAGTTACAACTCAGGGATGTATTTGTATTTTTGAAAATAACACAGCTTGGGGGTGTATTTTTTTTATTTTTTGAGATACAGCTAAGGATTGTATTTGTATTTTTGAAAATAACACAGCTTGGGGGTGTATTTGTATTATTTTATGAGATACAGCTATGGGTTGTATTTGGATTTTGAAAATAACACAGCTTGGGTGTGTATTTCTGTTATTATCCGAGATACAGCTAGGGTTGTATTTGTATTTTTGAAAATAACACAAATTGGGGGTGTATTTGTATTATTTTCCAAGATACAGCTATGGGTTTTATTTGTATTTTTGAAAATAACAGGGCTTGGGGGTGTATTTGTTTTATTTTCCGAGATACAGCTCAGGGTTGTATTTGTATTATGGAAAATAACACAGCTTGGGGGTGTATTTGTATTATTTTCTGATATACAGCTAAGGGTTGTATTTGTATTTTTGAAAATAACACAGCTCTTCGGTGTATTTGTATTATTTTCCGAGATACAGCTATGGGTTTTATTTGTATTTTTGAAAATACCACAGCTTGGGGGTGTATTTCTATTATTTTCCGAGATACAGCTCAGGGTTGTATTTGTATTTTTGAAAATAACACAGTTTGGGGGTGTATTTGTATTATTTTCCGAGATACAGCTGAGGATTTTACTTGTATTTTTAATAATAACACAGCTTGGGGGTGTATTTCTATTATTATCCGAGATACAGCTCAGGGTTGTATTTGTATTTTTGAAAATAAAACAGTTTGTGCTTGTATTTGTATTATTTTCCGAGATACAGCTAAGGATTGTATTTGTATTTTTGAAAATAACACAGCTTTTTGGTGTATTTGTATTATTTTACGAGATACAGCGAAGGATTGTATTTGTATTTTTGAAAATAACACAGCTTTTTGGTGTATTTGTATTAGCTTCCGAGGTACAGCTGAGGATTTTATTTGTATTTTTAAAAATAACACAGCTTGGGGGTGTATTTCTATTATTATCCGAGATACAGCTCAGGGTTGTATTTGTATTTTTGAAAATAAAACAGTTTGGGCTTGTATTTGTATTATTTTCCGAGATACAACTAAGGATTGTATTTGTATTTTTGAAAATAACACAGCTTGGGGGTGTATTTGTATTATATTCCGAGATACATCTATTGGTTTTATTTGTATTTTTTAAAATAACACAGCTTGGGGGTGTATTTCTATTATTATCCGAGATACACCTCAGGGTTGTATTTGTATTTTTGAAAATAACACCGCTTGGGTTTGTGTTTGTATTATTTCCCAAGATACAGCTATGGGTTTTATTTGTATTTTTGAAAATAACACAGCTTGTTGGTGGATTTGTATTATTTTCCGCGATAGATCTCAGGGTTGTATTGGTATTTTTGAAAATAACACAGCTTGGGGGTGTATTTGTATTATTTTCTGAGATACAGCTCAGGGTTGTATTTGTATTTTTGAAAATAACACAGCTTGGGGGTGTATTTGTATTATTTTCCGAGATACAGCTAAGGGTTGTATTTGTATTATTGAAAATAACAGAGCTTTGGTGCGTATTTGTATTATTTTCCGAGATACAGCTAAGGGTTGTACTTGTATTTTTGAAAATAACACAGCTTGGGTTTTTTTTTTTTATTATTATTTTCCGAGATACAGCTCAGGGATGTATTTGTATTTTTGAAAATAACACAGCTTGGGGGTGTATTTGTATTATTTTCCAAGTTACAGCTAAGGGTTGTATATGTACTTTTGAAAACATCACAGCTTGGGGGTGTATTTCTATTATTATCCGAGATACAGCTCAGGGTTGTATTTGCATTTTTGAAAATAACACAGTTTGGGGTTGTGTTTGTATTATTTTCCAAGATACAGCTATGGGTTTTATTTGTATTTTTGAAAATAACACAGCTTGGGTTTATTTTTTTTATTATTTTCCGAGATACAGCTCAGGGATGTATTTGTATTTTTGAAAATAACACAGCTTGGGGGTGTATTTGTATTATTTTCCGAGTTACAGCTCAGGGTTGTATAGGTATTTTGGAAAATAACACAGCTTGAGGGTGTATTTCTATTATTTTCCGAGATTCAGCTAAGGGTTGCATTTGTATTTTTGAAAATAACACAGCTTTGCGGTGTATTTGTATTATTTTCAGAGATACAGCTAAGGGTTGTATTTGTATTTTTGAAAATAACAAAGCTTGTGAGTGTATTTGTATTATTTTCCGAGATTCTGCTATGGGTTGTATTTGTATTTTTGAAAATAACACAGCTTGGGGGTGTATTTGTATTATTTTCCGAGATACAGCTCAGGGTTGTATTTGTATTTTTGAAAATAACACAGCTTGGGGGTGTATTTGTATTATTTTCCAAGATAGAGCTATGGGTTCTTTTTGAATTTTTGAAAATAACACAGCTTGGGGGTGTATTTGTATTAATTTCCGAGATACAGCTCAGGGTTGTATTTGGATTTTGGAAAATAGCGCAGTTTGGGGGTGTATTTTTATTATTTTCCGAGATACAGCTAAGGGATTTATTTGTATTTTTGAAAATAAACGAGCTTGGGGGTGTATTTGTATTATTTTCCAAGATACAGCTAAGGGCTGTGTTTGTATTTTTGAAAATAACACCGCTTGGTGGTGTATTTGTATTATTTTCCGAGATACAGCTGTGGGTTGTATTTGTATTCTGGAAAATAACAGAGCTTGGGGGTGTATCTGTATTATTTTCCAAGTTACATCTAAGGGTTGTATTTGTATTTTTGAAAATAACACATCTTGGAGGTGTATTTGTATTATTTTCCGAGATACAGCTAAGGGTTGTATTTGTATTTTTGAAAATAACACAGCTTGGGGGTGTTTTTGTATTATTTTCCGAGATACAGCTAAGGTTTGTATTTCTATTTTTGAAAATAACACAGATTTTTGGTGTATTTGTATTATTTTCTGAGATACAGCTAATGGTTGTATTTGTATTATTGAAAAAAACAGAGCATGAGTGTGTATTTTTATTATTTTCTGAGATACAGCTAATGGTTGTATTTGTATTTTTGAAAATAACACAGCTTCGCGGTGCATTTGTATTATTTTCGGAGATACAGCTAAGGGTTGTATTTTTATTTTTGAAAATAACACAGCTTGGGGGTGAATTTGTATTATTTTCGGAGTTCCAGCTAAGAGTTGTATTTGCATTTTTGAAAATAACATATCTTGTGGGTGTACTTGTATTATTTTCCAAGATACAACTATCGGTTATATTTGTATTTTTGAAAATAACACAGCTTGGGGGTGTATTTGTTTTATTTTCCGAGACAAAGCTAAGGGTTATATTTGTATTTTTGAAAATAACACAGCTTGGGGGTGTATATGTATTATTTTCTGAGATACAGCTAAGGGTTGTATTTGTATTTTTGAAAATAACAGCTCTTGGGGATGTATTTGTATTATTTTCCGAGATACAGCTAAGGGTTGTATTGTATTTTTGAAAATTACGCAACTTGGCGACGTATTCGTAATATTTTCCGAGATACAGCTAACGGTAGTATATGTATTTTTGAAAATAACACAGCTTGTGGTTGTACTTGTATTATTTTCCGAGACACAGCTATGGGTTGTATTTGTATTTTTGAAAATAACACAGCTTGGGGGTGTATTTGCATTATTTTCCGAGATACAGCTAAGGGTTGTATTTTATTTTTGAAAATAACACAGGTTGGTGGTTTATTTGTATTATTTTCGGAGGTACAGCTAAGGGTTGTATTTGTATTATTCAAAATAATAGAGCATGGGGGTGTATGTGTCTTATTTTCCGAGATACAGCTAAGGATTGTATTTGTATTTTTGAAAATAACACAGCTTGGGGGTGTTTTTGTTTTATTTTCCGAGATACAGCTCTGGGTTGTATTTGTATTTTTGAAAATAACACAGCTTCGGGGTGTATTTGTATTATTTTCCGAGTTACAGCTCAGGCTTGTATTTGTATTTTTGAAAATAGCACCGCTTGGGGGTGTATTTATATTATTTTCCGAGATACAGCTAAGGATTTTATTTGTATTTTTGAAAATAACACAGCTTGGGGTTGTATTTGTATTATTTGCCGAGATACAGCTAAGGGTTTTATTTCTATTTTTGAAAATAACACAGCTTGTGGGTGTATTTGTATCATTTTCCGAGATACAGCTAAGGGTTGTATTTGTTTTATTGAAAATTACAGAGCTTGGGGGTGTATTTGTATTATTTTCCGAGATACAGCTAAGGGTTGTATTTGTATTTTTGAAAATAATACAACTTGGGGGTGTTTTTGTATTAGTTTCCGAGATACAGCTCAGGGATTTACATGTATTTTTGAAAATAACACAGCTTCGAGGTGTCTTTGTATAATTTTCCGAGTTAGAGCTCACGGTTGTATTTGTATTTTTGAAAATAACACAGCTTGTGGGTGTATTTGTATTATTTTCCGAGATACAGCTAAGGGTTGTATTTGTATTTTTGAAAATAACACAGATTGGGGGTGCATTTGTATTATTTTCTGAGATACAGTTATGGGTTGTATTTGTATTTTTGAAAATAACACAGCTTGGGGGTGTATTTGCATTATTTTCCGAGATACAGCTAAGGGTTGTATTTTATTTTTGAAAATAAGACAGTTTGGGGGTTTATTTGTATTATTTTCGGAGGTACAGCTAAGGGTTGTATTTTTATTATTCAAAATAATAGAGCTTGGGGGTGTATTTGTATTATTTTCCGAGATACAGCTAAGGGTTGTATTTGTGTTTTTAAAAATAACACAGCTTGGGGGTGTTTTTGTTTTATTTTCCGAGATACAGCTCAAGGTTGTATTTGTATTTTTGAAAATAACACAGCTTCGGGGTGTATTTGTATTATTTTCCGAGTTACTGCTCAGGCTTGTATTTGTATTTTTGAAAATAACACCGCTTGTGGGTGTATTTGTATTATTTTCTGAGATACAGCTAAGGGTTGTATTTGTATTTTTGAAAATAACACCACTTGGGGGTGTATTTATATTATTTTCTGAGATACAGCTAAGGATTGTGTTTGTATTTTTGAAAATAACACAGCTTGGGGTTGTATTTGTATTATTTGCCGAGATACAGCTAAGTGTTTTATTTCTATTTTTGAAAATAACACAGCTTGTGGGTGTATTTGTATCATTTTCCGAGATACAGCTAAGGGTTGTATTTGTTTTATTGAAAATTACAGAGCTTGGGGGTGTATTTGTATTATTTTCCGAGATACAGCTAAGGGTTGTATTTGTATTTTTGAAAATAGACAATTTAGATCCAAGATGGCTGATCACTAACAGCTCGGGATTGTTGCTCCCACTGAACGCGCAGAGAATGAGAGGACGCCACACCTTCACATGAATTCTTGTTGCTCACGCACCAGGAGATTCCCAGCGGAGGAGCCCCAAGGGTCGCCAGCGCGACTCTTGTGACCGGCGAGGCGGTTTTGCCGGCGCCTTGGAGCGACGGTTCTTGGTGCAGAGTCGGAAAAGCACCATCAATCTTAACGCCGCTGATTTTGTCGTTGCAGTGGGTTGCTCGGATTTCGGCGCTGAGAATCAGTAAGTTGGACGTCCACTCAGAAACCTAATTACAAAGACGGTGAATTCAAAGACCACAGATGGATAAATTTATAACGAAGGGAGGAAAGCGGCCAAAAAAGGCTGAGAATGCCCAAGATCGGAGCGCCTCTCCCTCAGCAGGGGATCACAGTTCCTCATCAGCAACGGAACAAGGCTTGATGGAGAACGAGTGTGTTCCAATTTCAGAAGCAGGCTTCAAAATGTGTATAATGAGAAACTTCTGTGAATTAAAAGAACTTGTTTTAACCCAATCTAAAGCAGCTAAGAACTTTGAAAAAAGATTTGACGAAATGTTAACAAGAATACACAATTTAGAGAGGAATATAAGTGAATTGATGGAGCTGAAAAACACAATAGGAGAACTTCGTGAAGTATGCACAAGTTTTAACAGCCGAATTGATCAAGCAGAAGAAAGGATATCAGAGGTCGAAGACCAACTCAATGAAATAAGAAGACAAGATTAGAGAAAAAAGGATACAAAGGAACGAGCAAAGTCTCCAAGAAATATGGGACTATGTGAAAAGACCTAATCTACGCTTGATAGGTGTACCTGAATGTGACGAAGAGAATGTATCCAAGCTGGAAAACACGCTTCAGGACATTATTCAGGAAAATTTTCCCAGCCTAGTAAGGCAGGATAATATTCAACTCCAGGTAATACAGAGAACACCACAGAGATATTCCTCAAGAAGAGCAACTCCAAGGCACATAATCGTCAGATTCACCAGGGTTGAAATGAAGGAGAAAATACTAAGGGCAGCCAGAGAGAAAGGTCAGGTTACCCACAAAGGGAAGCCTATCAGACTTACAGCAGATCTCTCAGCAGAAACCCTACAAGCCAGAAGAGAGTGGGGGCCAATATTCAACATCCTTCAAGAAAAGAACTTTCAACCCAGAATTTCACATCCAGCCAAACTAAGCTTCACATGTGAAGGAAAAATAAAGTTTTTTGTGAATAAGCAAGCACTCAGAGATTTCATCACCACCAGGCCTGCTTTACAAGAGCTTCTGAAAGAACCACTACACATATGAAAGGAACAAACAGTATCAGCCCTTCTAAAAAAATTATCAAAAAGAGCATCAATATAATGAAGAATTTACATCAACTAATGGACAAAATAGCCAGCTAATGGCAGTATTAAACTCACATATATTATTATTCATTCTAAATTTAAATTGACTAAATCCCCCAATCCAAAGACAGGCAACTTGAATAAAAAACTAAAACCCATCAGTATGCTGCATCCAGATCCATCTCACATTCGAGGATACACAAAGACTCCAAACAAGGGATGGACAAAGATTTACCAACCAAACAGAGAGCTAAAATAAATAAATAAAAAGCAGAAGTTACAATTAAGCAACAAAGATCAAAAGAAGCAAAGAAGGACATTATATAATGATAAAAGGATCAATTAAACAACAAGAAGAGCTAAAGATCCTAATTATATACGCAACCAATACAGGAATACGCAGACATACAAGACTTATAAAGAGACTTAGACTCCCACATAATAATAGTGGGAGACTTCAACATTAATATTAGACAGATCAATGAGACAAAATTAACAACGATATTCAGGACTTGAAAGCAGATCTGGAACAAGTAAATGTAATTAACATTTATAGAACTCTGCACTTTAAATATACAAAATATACACTCTTATCAGTACCACATCATATCAACTTAGAAGTTTAAAAGAAATCTTGGTTGGCTCCTTGTTTGCTATTTTCTTCCCTCATTTTCTTTCATGTCTCCATTATTAAGGACAATTATAGGCATACCCATATTTAGACTGCATTCTAGCCCGGGCAATAAAGCAATACCCCCATCCTCTCTCCTTCTTCCTCTTTCTCTTTCTTCCTCTTCTTTATTCTAAAAAAAAAAAAAAAAAAAAAATGACGACGATACATCCAGTGGGTCTGCTGCTTTCCACCAGCTGGAAAACACCCCATGTTCCTCCTACTGTGATCTTAGAACTTTCTATAGGTGGTTAAAAAAAAAAAAAAAAAAAAAAAAAAAAAAAAAAAAAAAATTAAAGTGCACAATTTAATGGGTTTTGATATATTCACAAAGTTGTATATCCATCATCCCTAATTCCAGAACATTTTCATCACCCCAAAAAGAAACACCATACCTGTTAGTAGTCACTTTTCATTTCCCATTACCCAGCCCCCAGCAGCTACTGATCCACCCTGTGTCACTGTTGAGGATTTACTCACTCTGGACATTTCATGTAAATTGAATTACACACGATGTGTCCTTTTTCCCTGACTTTCTTCACTAAGCATCATGTTTTCAAAAAAAAAAGAAAAAAAAAAAAAAATAATACAGCTTGGGGATGTTTTTGTATTAGTTTCCGAGATACAGTTCTGGGATTTACATGTATTTTTGAAAATAACACTGCTTGGGGGTGTCTTTGTATTATTTTCCGAGTTAGAGCTCAAGGTTGTATTTGTATTTTTGAAAATAACACAGCTTGTGGGTGTATTTGTATTATTTTCTGATACACAGCTAAGGGTTGTATTTGTATTTTTGAAAATAACACAGCTTGGGGGTGTATTTGTATTATTTTCCGAGATACAGCTATGGGTTGTATTTGTATTTTTGAAAATACCACAGCTTGGGGGTGTATTTCTATTATTATCCGAGATACAGCTCAGAGTTCTATTTGTATTTTGGAAAATAACACAGCTTGGGGGTGTATTTGTATTATTTTCCGAGATACAGCTAAGAGTTGTATTTGTATTTTTGAAAATAACACAGCTTAGGGGTTTATTTGTATTATTTTCTGAGATACAGCTAAGGGTTGTATTTGTATTTTTGAAAATAACACAGCTTGGGGGTGTTTTTGTATTATTTTCCGAGATACAGCTAAGGTTTGTATTTCTATTTTTGAAAATAACACAGATTTTGGGTGTATTTGTATTATTTTCTGAGATACAGCTAAGGGTTGTATTTGTATTATTGAAAAAAACAGAGCTTGAGGGTGTATTTTTATTATTTTCTGAGATACAGCTAAGGGTTGTATTTGCATTTTTGAAAATAACACAGCTTCGGAGTGCATTTGTATTATTTTCCGAGATACAGCTAAGGGTTGTATTTTTATTTTTGAAAATAACACAGCTTGGGGGTGAATTTGTATTATTTTCGGAGTTCCAGCTAAGAGTTGTATTTGTATTTTTGAAAATAACATATCTTGTGGGTGTACTTGTATTATTTTCCAAGATACAACTATCGGTTATATTTGTATTTTTGAAAATAACCCAGCTTTGGGGTGTATTTGTTTTATTTTCCGAGACAAAGCTAAGGGTTATATTTGTATTTTTGAAAATAACACAGGTTGGGGGTGTATATGTATTATTTTCTGAGATACAGCTAAGGGTTGTATTTGTATTTTTGAAAATAACCGCTCTTGGGGATGTATTTGTATTATTTTCCGAGATACAGCTAAGGGTTGTATTGTATTTTTGAAAATAACACAGGTTGGGGGTTTATTTGTATTGTTTTCGGAGGTACAGCTAAGGGTTTTATTTGTATTATTCAAAATAATAGAGCTTGGGGGTGTATGTGTATTATTTTCCGAGATACAGCTAAGGGTTGTATTTGTATTTTTGAAAATAACACAGCTTGGTGGTGTTTTTGTTTTGTTTTCCGAGATACAGCTCAGGGTTGTATTTGTATTTTGAAAATAACACAGCTTCGGGGTGTATTTGTATTATTTTCCGAGTTACAGCTCAGGCTTGTATTTGTATTTTTGAAAATAACACAGGTTGTGGGTGTATTGGTATTATTTTCCGAGATACGGCTAAGGGTTGTATTTGTATTTTTGAAAATAACACCGCTTGGGGGTGTATTTATATTATTTTCCGAGATACAGCTAAGGTTTGTATTTGTGTTTTTGAAAATAACACAGCTTGGGGGTGTACTGGTATTATTTTCCCAGATACAGCTTTGGGTTTTATTTTTATTTTGAAAATAACACAGCTTGGGGGTGTATTTCTATTATTTTCCGAGATACAGCTAAGGGTTTTATTTCTATTTTTAAAAATAACACAGCTTGGGGGTGTATTTGTATCATTTTCCGAGATACAGCTAAGGGTTGTATTTGTATTATTGAAAATAACAGAACCTGGGTGTGTATTTTTATTATTTTCCGAGATACAGCTGATGGTTGTGTTTGTATTTTTGAAAATAACGCAGATTTGGGGTGTACTTGTATTATTTTCTGAGATAAAGCTAATGGTTGTATTTGTATTTTTGAAAATAACACAGCTTGGGGGTGTATTTGTATTATTTTCCCAGATACAGATAAGGTTTGTATTTGTATTTTGGAAAATAACACAGCTTGCGGGTGTATTTGTATTATTTTCCGATATACAGCTAAGGGTTGTATTTGAACTTTTGAAAATAACACAACTTGTGGGTGTATTTGTATTATTTTCCGAGATACAGCTAAGGGTTGTATTTGTATTTTTGAAAATAACACAGCTTGGGGGTGTATTTGTATTATTTTCGCAGATACAGCTAAGGGTTGTATTTGTATTTTTGAAAATAACGCAGCTTGGGAGTGTATTTGTATTATATTCCGAAATACAGCTCAGGGTTGTATTTGTATTTTTGAAAATAACACAGCTCGGTGGTGTATTTGCATTATTTCTCAAGATACAGCTCAGGGTTGTATTTGTATTTTAGAAAATAAAACAGCTTTGGAATGTATTTGTATTATTTTCCAAGATACAGCTATGGGTTGTATTTGTATTTTTGAAAATAACGCAGCTTCGCGGTGTATTTGTATTATTTTCCAAGATAGAGCTCAGTGTTGTATTTGTATTTTGAAAAATAACACAGCTTGGGGGTGTATTTGTATTATTTTCCGGGATACAGCTAAGGGTTGTATTTGTTTTATTGAAAATTACAGAGCTTGGGGGTGTATTTGTATTATTTTCCGAGATACAGCTACGGGTTGTATTTGTATTTTTGAAAATAATACAGCTTGGGAGTGTTTTTGTATTAGTTGCCGAGATACAGCTCAGGGATTTACATGTATTTTTGAAAATAACACTGCTTGGGGGTGTCTTTGTATTATTTTCCGAGTTAGAGCTCACGGTTGTATTTGTATTTTTGAGAATAACACAGCTTGTGGGTGTATTTGTATTATTTTCCGAGATACAGGTAAGGGTTGTATTTGTATTTTTGAAAATAACACAGATTGGGGGTGCATTTGTATTATTTTCTGAGATACAGTTAGGGGTTGTATTTGTATTTTTGAAAATAACACAGCTTGGGGGTGTATTTGCATTATTATCCGAGATACAGCTCAAGGTTGTATTTGTATTTTTGAAAGTAACACAACTTGGGGGTGTATTTGTATTATTTTCCGAGACACAGCTAAGGGTTTTATTTGAATTTTTGAAAATAACACAGCTTGGGGGTGTATTTGTATTATTTTCCGAGATACAGCTAAGGGTTGTAATTTATTTTTGAAAATAACACAGCTTGGGGGTGTTTTTGTATTATTTTCCGAGATACAACTCAGGGTTGTATTTGTATTTTTGTAAATAACACAGCTTGGGGGTGTATTTGTATAATTTTCCGAGTTACACCTCAGGGTTGTATTTGTATTTTTGAAAATAACACAGCTTGGTATTGTATTTGTATTATTTTCCGAGATAAAGCTAAGGATTGTATTTGTATTTTTGAAAATATCAGAGTTTGGGGTTTTATTTGTATTATTTTCCGAGATACAGCTATGGGTTGTATTTGTAGTTTGAAAATAACACTGCTTGGGGGTGTATTTCTATTATTATCCGAGATACAGCTCAGGGTTGTATTTGTATTTTTGAAAATAACACAGCTTGGGTGTGTATTTGTATTATTTTCCGAGATACAGCTGAGGATTGTATTTGTATTTTTGAAAATAACACGCCTTGTGGGTGTATTTCTATTATTATCCGAGATACAGCTCAGGGTTGTATTTGTATTTTTGAAAATAACAGACTTTGGGGGTGTATTTGTATTATTTTCCAAGATACAGCTATGGGTTTTATTTGTATTTTTGAAAATAACAGGGCTTGGGGGTGTATTTGTTTTATTTTCCGAGATGCAGCTCAGGGTTGTATTTGTATTATGGAAAATAACACAGCTTGGGGGTGTATTTGTATTATTTTCTGATATACAGCTAAAGGTTGTATTTGTATTATTGAAAATAACAGAGCTTTGGTGCGTATTTGTATTATTTTCCGAGATACAGCTAAGGGTTGTACTTGTATTTTTGAAAATAACACAGGTTGGGTTTTTTTATTATTATTATTTTCCGAGATACAGCTCAGGGATGTATTTGTATTTTTGAAAATAACACAGCTTGGGGGTGTATTTGTATTATTTTCCGAGTCACAGCTCAGGGTTGTATATGTATTTTTGAAAACATCACAGATTGGGGGTGTATTTCTATTATTATCCGAGATACAGCTCAGGGTTGTATTTGCATTTTTTAAAATAACACAGTTTGGGGTTGTGTTTGTATTATTTTCCAAGATACAGCTATGGGTTTTATTTGTATTTTTGAAAATAACACAGCTTGGGTTTTCTTTTTTTTATTATTTTCCGAGATACAGCTCAGGGATGTATTTGTATTGTTGAAAATAACACAGCTTGGGGGTGTATTTGTATTATTTTCCGAGTTACAGCTCAGGGTTTTATTTGTATTTTTGAAAATAACACAGCTTGGGGGTGCATTTGTATTATTTTCCAGGATAGCGCTATGGGTTCTATTTGAATTTTGGAAAATAACACAGCTTGGGGGTGTATTTGTATTAATTTCCGAGATACAGCTCAGGGTTGTATTTTGATTTTGGATAATAGCACAATTTGGGGGTGTATTTTTATTATTTTCCGAGATACTGCTAAGGGATTTATTTGTATTTTTGAAAATAAACGAGCTTGGGGGTGTATTTGTATTATTTTCCAAGATACAGCTAAGGGCTGTGTTTGTATTTTTGAAAATAACACCGCTTGGTGGTGTATTTGTATTATTTTCCGAGATACAGCTGTGGGTTGTATTTGTATTTTGGAAAATAACAGAGCTTGGGGGTGTATCTGTATTATTTTCCAAGTTACATCTAAGGGTTGTATTTGTATTTTTGAAAATAACACATCTTGGAGGTGTATTTGTATTATTTTCCGAGATACAGCTAAGGGTTGTATTTCTATTTTTGAAAATAACACAGCTTGGGGGTGTTTTTGTATTATTTTCCGAGATACAGCTAAGGTTTGTATTTCTATTTTTGAAAATAACACAGATTTTGGGTGTATTTTTATTATTTTCTGAGATACAGCTAAGGGTTGTATTTGAATTTTTGAAAATAACACAGCTTCGCGGTGCATTTGTATTATTTTCCGAGATACAGCTAAGGGTTGTATTTTTATTTTTGAAAATAACACAGCTTGGGGGTGAATTTGTATTATTTTCGGAGTTCCAGCTAAGAGTTGTATTTGCATTTTTGAAAATAACATATCTTGTGGGTGTACTTGTATTATTTTCCAAGATACAACTATCGGTTATATTTGTATTTTTGAAAATAACACAGCTTGGGGGTGTATTTGTTTTATTTTCCGAGACAAAGCTAAGGGTTATATTTGTATTTTTGAAAATAACACAGGTTGGGGGTGTATATGTATTATTTTCCGAGATACAGCTAAGGGTTGTATTTGTATTTTTGAAAATAACAGCTTTTGGGGATGTATTTGTATTATTTTCCGAGATGCAGCTAAGGGTTGTATTGTATTTTTGAAAATTACGCAACGTGGCGACGTATTTGTATTATTTTCCGAGATACAGCTAACGGTAGTATATGTAGTTTTGAATATAACACAGCTTGTGGGTGTACTTGTATTATTTTCCGAGACACAGCTATGGGTTGTATTTGTATTTTTGAAAATAACACAGCTTGGGGGTGTATTTGCATTATTTTCCGAGATACAGCTAAGGGTTGTATTTTATTTTTGAAAATAACACAGGTTGGGGGTTTATTTGTATTATTTTCGGAGGTACAGCTAAGGGTTGTATTTGTATTATTCAAAATAATAGAGCTTGGGGGTGTATGTGTCTTATTTTCCGAGATACAGCTAAGGATTGTATTTGTATTTTTGAAAATAACACAGCTTGGGGGTGTTTTTGTTTTATTTTCCGAGATACAGCTCAGGGTTGTATTTGTATTTTTGAAAATAACACAGTTTCGGGGTGTATTTGTATTATTTTCCAAGTTACAGCTCAGGCTTGTATTTGTATTTTTGAAAATAGCACCGCTTGGGGGTGTATTTATATTATTTTCCGAGATACAGCTAAGGATTTTATTTGTATTTTTGAAAATAACACAGCTTGGGGTTGTATTTGTATTATTTGCCGAGATACAGCTAAGGGTTTTATTTCTATTTTTGAAAATAACACAGCTTGTGGGTGTATTTGTATCATTTTCCGAGATACAGCTAAGGGTTGTATTTGTTTTATTGAAAATTACAGAGCTTGGTGGTGTATTTGTATTATTTTCCGAGATACAGCTAAGGGTTGTATTTGTATTTTTGAAAATAATACAACTTGGGGGTGTTTTTGTATTAGTTTCCGAGATACAGCTCAGGGATTTACATGTATTTTTGAAAATAACACAGCTTCAGGGTGTCTTTGTATAATTTTCCGAGTTAGAGCTCACGGTTGTATTTGTATTTTTGAAAATAACACAGCTTGTGGGTGTATTTGTATTATTTTCCGAGATACAGCTAAGGGTTGTATTTGTATTTTTGAAAATAACACAGCTTGGGGGTGCATTTGTATTATTTTCCGAGATACAGTTATGGGTTGTATTTGTATTTTTGAAAATAACACAGCTTGGGGTTGTATTTGCATTATTTTCCGAGATACAGCTAAGGGTTGTATTTTATTTTTGAAAATAAGACAGTTTGGGGGTTTATTTGTATTATTTCGGAGGTACAGCTAAGGGTTTTATTTGTATTATTCAAAATAATAGAGCTTGGGGGTGTATGTGTATTATATTCCGAGATACAGCTAAGGGTTGTATTTGTGTTTTTGAAAATAACACAGCTTGGGGGTGTTTTTGTTTTATTTTCCGAGATACAGCTCAAGGTTGTATTTGTATTTTTGAAAATAACACAGCTTCGGGGTGTATTTGTATTATTTTCCGAGTTACTGCTCAGGCTTGTATTTGTATTTTTGAAAATAACACAGCTTGTGGGTGTATTTGTATTATTTTCTGAGATACAGCTAAGGGTTGTATTTGTATTTTTGAAAATAACACCGCTTGGGGGTGTATTTATATTATTTTCCGAGATACAGCTAAGGATTGTATTTGTATTTTTGAAAATAACACAGCTTGGGGTTGTATTTGTATTATTTGCCGAGATACAGCTAAGTGTTTTATTTCTATTTTTGTAAATAGCACAGCTTGTGGGTGTATTTGTATCATTTTCCGAGATACAGCTAAGGGTTGTATTTATTTTATTGAAAATTACAGAGCTTGGGTGTGTATTTGTATTATTTTCCGAGATACAGCTAAGGGTTGTATTTGTATTTTTGAAAATAACACCGCTTGGGGGTGTATTTATATTATTTTCTGAGATACAGCTAAGGATTGTGTTTGTATTTTTGAAAATAACACAGCTTGGGGTTGTATTTGTATTATTTGCCGAGATACAGCTAAGTGTTTTATTTCTATTTTTGAAAATAACACAGCTTGTGGGTGTATTTGTATCATTTTCCGAGATACAGCTAAGGGTTGTATTTGTTTTATTGAAAATTACAGAGCTTGGGGGTGTATTTGTATTATTTTCCGAGATACAGCTAAGGGTTGTATTTGTATTTTTGAAAATAGACAATTTAGATCCAAGATGGCTGATCACTAACAGCTCGGGATTGTTGCTCCCACTGAACGCGCAGAGAATGAGAGGACGCCACACCTTCACATGAATTCTTGTTGCTCACGCACCAGGAGATTCCCAGCGGAGGAGCCCCAAGGGTCGCCAGCGCGACTCTTGTGACCGGCGAGGCGGTTTTGCCGGCGCCTTGGAGCGACGGTTCTTGGTGCAGAGTCGGAAAAGCACCATCAATCTTAACGCCGCTGATTTTGTCGTTGCAGTGGGTTGCTCGGATTTCGGCGCTGAGAATCAGTAAGTTGGACGTCCACTCAGAAACCTAATTACAAAGACGGTGAATTCAAAGACCACAGATGGATAAATTTATAACGAAGGGAGGAAAGCGGCCAAAAAAGGCTGAGAATGCCCAAGATCGGAGCGCCTCTCCCTCAGCAGGGGATCACAGTTCCTCATCAGCAACGGAACAAGGCTTGATGGAGAACGAGTGTGTTCCAATTTCAGAAGCAGGCTTCAAAATGTGTATAATGAGAAACTTCTGTGAATTAAAAGAACTTGTTTTAACCCAATCTAAAGCAGCTAAGAACTTTGAAAAAAGATTTGACGAAATGTTAACAAGAATACACAATTTAGAGAGGAATATAAGTGAATTGATGGAGCTGAAAAACACAATAGGAGAACTTCGTGAAGTATGCACAAGTTTTAACAGCTGAATTGATCAAGCAGAAGAAAGGATATCAGAGGTCGAAGACCAACTCAATGAAATAAAACAAGAAGACAAGATTAGAGAAAAAAGGATACAAAGGAACGAGCAAAGTCTCCAAGAAATATGGGACTATGTGAAAAGACCTAATCTACGCTTGATAGGTGTACCTGAATGTGACGAAAAGAATGTATCCAAGCTGGAAAATACGCTTCAGGACATTATTCAGGAAAATTTTCCCAGCCTAGTAAGGCAGGATAATATTCAACTCCAGGTAATACAGAGAACACCACAGAGATATTCCTCAAGAAGAGCAACTCCAAGGCACATAATCGTCAGATTCACCAGGGTTGAAATGAAGGAGAAAATACTAAGGGCAGCCAGAGAGAAAGGTCAGGTTACCCACAAATGGAAGCCTATCAGACTTACAGCAGATCTCTCAGCAGAAACCCTACAAGCCAGAAGAGAGTGGGGGCCAATATTCAACATCCTTAAAGAAAAGAACTTTCAACCCAGAATTTCACATCCAGCCAAACTAAGCTTCACATGTGAAGGAAAAATAAAGTTTTTTGTGAATAAGCAAGCACTCAGAGATTTCATCACCACCAGGCCTGCTTTACAAGAGCTTCTGAAAGAACCACTACACATATGAAAGGAACAAACAGTATCAGCCCTTCTAAAAAAATTATCAAAAAGAGCATCAATATAATGAAGAATTTACATCAACTAATGGACAAAATAGCCAGCTAATGGCAGTATTAAACTCACATATATTATTATTAATTCTAAATTTAAATTGACTAAATCCCCCAATCCAAAGACAGGCAACATGAATAAAAAACTAAAACCCATCAGTATGCTGCATCCAGATCCATCTCACATTTGAGGATACACAAAGACTCCAAACAAGGGATGGACAAAGATTTACCAACCAAACAGAGAGCTAAAATAAATAAATAAAAAGCAGAAGTTACAATTAAGCAACAAAGATCAAAAGAAGCAAAGAAGGACATTATATAATGATAAAAGGATCAATTAAACAACAAGAAGAGCTAAAGATCCTAATTATATACGCAACCAATACAGGAATACGCAGACATACAAGACTTATAAAGAGACTTAGACTCCCACATAATAATAGTGGGAGACTTCAACATTAATATTAGACAGATCAATGAGACAAAATTAACAACGATATTCAGGACTTGAAAGCAGATCTGGAACAAGTAAATGTAATTAACATTTATAGAACTCTGCACTTTAAATATACAAAATATACACTCTTATCAGTACCACATCATATCAACTTAGAAGTTTAAAAGAAATCTTGGTTGGCTCCTTGTTTGCTATTTTCTTCCCTCATTTTCTTTCATGTCTCCATTATTAAGGACAATTATAGGCATACCCATATTTAGACTGCATTCTAGCCCGGGCAATAAAGCAATACCCCCATCCTCTCTCCTTCTTCCTCTTTCTCTTTCTTCCTCTTCTTTATTCTAAAAAAAAAAAAAAAAAAAAAAATGACGACGATACATCCAGTGGGTCTGCTGCTTTCCACCAGCTGGAAAACACCCCATGTTCCTCCTACTGTGATCTTAGAACTTTCTATAGGTGGTAAAAAAAAAAAAAAAAAAAAAAAAAAATTAAAGTGCACAATTTAATGGGTTTTGATATATTCACAAAGTTGTATATCCATCATCCCTAATTCCAGAACATTTTCATCACCCCAAAAAGAAACACCATACCTGTTAGTAGTCACTTTTCATTTCCCGTTACCCAGCCCCCAGCAGCTACTGATCCACCCTGTGTCACTGTTGAGGATTTACTCACTCTGGACATTTCATGTAAATTGAATTACACACGATGTGTCCTTTGTCCCTGACTTTCTTCACTAAGCATCATGTTTTCAAAAAAAAAAAGAAAAAAAAAAAGAAAATAATACAGCTTGGGGGTGTTTTTGTATTAGTTTCCGAGATACAGTTCTGGGATTTACATGTATTTTTGAAAATAACACTGCTTGGGGGTGTCTTTGTATTATTTTCCGAGTTAGAGCTCAAGGTTGTATTTGTATTTTTGAAAATAACACAGCTTGTGGGTGTATTTGTATTATTTTCTGATACACAGCTAAGGGTTGTATTTGTATTTTTGAAAATAACACAGCTTGGGGGTGTATTTGTATTATTTTCCGAGATACAGCTATGGGTTGTATTTGTATTTTTGAAAATACCACAGCTTGGGGGTGTATTTCTATTATTATCCGAGATACAGCTCAGAGTTCTATTTGTATTTTGGAAAATAACACAGTTTGGGGGTGTATTTGTATTATTTTCCGAGATACAGCTAAGAGTTGTATTTGTATTTTTGAAAATAACACAGCTTAGGGGTTTATTTGTATTATTTTCCGAGATACAGCTAAGGGTTGAATTTGTATTTTTGAAAATAACACAGCTTTGGGGTGTATTTGTATTAATTTCTGAGATACTGCTCTGGGTTGTATTTGTATTTTTGAAAATAACACAGCTTGGGGGTGTATTTGTATTATTTTCCGAGATACAGCTAAGGGTTGTATTTGTATTACTGAAAATAACAGAGCTTTGGGGTGTATTTGTATTATTTTCCGAGATACAGCTAAGGGTTGTATTTGAATTTTTGAAAATAACCCAGCTTGGGGTTGTTTTGTATTATTTTCCGAGATACTCCTCAGGGTTTCATTTGTATTTTTGAAAATAACACAGCTTGGGGGTGTATTTGTATTATTTTCCGAGTTACAGCTCAGGGTTGTATATGTATTTTTGAAAATAACACAGCTTTGGGGTATATTTGTATTATTTTCCGAGATACAGCTAAGAATTGTACTTGTATTTTTGAAAATAACACAGTTTAGGTGTGTATTTGTATTATTTTCCGAGATACAGCTGAGGATTGTATTTGTATTTTTAAAAATAACACAGCTTGGGGGTGTATTTCTATTATTATCCGAGATACACCTCAGGGTTGTATTTGTATTTTTGAAAATAACACAGCTTGGGTGTGTATTTGTATTATTTTCCAAGATAGAGCTATGGGTTTTATTTGAATTTTTGAAAATAACACAGCTTGGGGGTGTATTTGTATTAATTTCAGAGATACAGCTCAGGGTTGTATATGGATTTTGGAAAATAGCACAGTTTGGGGGTGTATTTTTATTATTTTCCGAGATACAGCTAAGGGATTTATTTGTATTTTTGAAAAAAAACGAGCTTGGGGGTGTATTTGTATTATTTTCCAAGATACAGCTAAGGGCTGTATTTGTATTTTTGAAAATAACACAGCTTGGTGGTGTATTTGTATTATTTTCCGAGATACAGCTGTGGGTTGTATTTGTATTTTGGAAAATAACAGAGCTTGGGGGTGTATCTGTATTATTTTCCAAGTTACAGCTAAGGTTTGTATTTGTATTTTTGAAAATAATACATCTTGGAGGTGTAGTTGTATTATTTCCCGAGATACAGCTAAGGGTGGTATTTGTATTTTTGAAAATAACACAGCTTGGGGGTGTTTTTGTATTATCTTCCGAGATACAGCTAAGCTTTGTATTTCTATTTTTAAAATAACACAGATTTTGGGTGTATTTGTATTATTTTCTGAGATACAGCTAAGGGTTGTATTTGTATTATTGAAAAAAACAGAGCTTGAGAGTGTATTTTTATTATTTTCTGAGATACAGCTAAGGGTTGTATTTGTATTTTTGAAAATAACACAGCTTCGGAGTGCATTTGTACTATTTTCCGAGATACAGCTAAGGGTTGTATTTTTATTTTTGAAAATAACACAGCTTGGGGGTGAATTTGTATTATTTTCGGAGTTCCAGCTAAGAGTTGTATTTGCATTTTTGAAAATAACATATCTTGTGGGTTTACTTGTATTATTTTCCAAGATACAACTATCGGTTATATTTGTATTTTTGAAAATAACACAGCTTTGGGGTGTATTTGTTTTATTTTCCGAGACAAAGCTAAGGGTTATATTTGTATTTTTGAAAATAACACAGCTTGGGGGTGTATATGTATTATTTTCCGAGATACAGCTAAGGGTTGTATTTGTATTTTTGAAAATAACAGCTCTTGGGGATGTATTTGTATTATTTTCCGAGATACAGCTAAGTGTTGTATTGTATTTTTGAAAATAACACAGGTTGGGGGTTTATTTGTATTGTTTTCGGAGGTACAGCTAAGGGTTTTATTTGTATTATTCAAAATAATAGAGCTTGGGGGTGTATGTGTATTATTTTTCGAGATACAGCTAAGGGTTGTATTTGTATTTTTGAAAATAACACAGCTTGGGGGTGTTTTTGTTTTATTTTCCGAGATACAGCTCAGGGTTGTATTTGTATTTTGAAAATAACACAGCTTCGGGGTGTATTTGTATTATTTTCCGAGTTACAGCTCAGGCTTGTATTTGTATTTTTGAAAATAACACAGGTTGTGGGTGTATTTGTATTATTTTCCGAGATACAGCTAAGGGTTGTATTTGTATTTTTGAAAATAACACCGCTTGGGGGTGTATTTATATTATTTGCCGAGATACAGCTAAGGTTTGTATTTGTATTTTTGAAAATAACACAGCTTGGGGGTGTACTGGTATTATTTTCCCAGATACAGCTTTGGGATTTATTTTTATTTTGAAAATTACACAGCTTGGGGGTGTATTTGTATTATTTTCCGCGATACAGCTCAGGGTTGTATAGGTATTTTGGAAAATAACACAGCTTGAGGGTGTATTTGTATTATTTTCCGAGATTCAGCTAAGGGTTGTATTTGTATTTTTGAAAATTACACAGCTTGGGGGTGTATTTGTATTATTTTCCTAGATACAGCTAAGGGTTGTATTTGCATTTTTAAAATAACAAAGCTTGTGGGTGTATTTGTATTATTTTCAGAGATTCTGCTATGGGTTGTATTTGTATTTTTGAAAATAACACAGCTTGGGGGTGTATATGTGTTATTTTCCGAGATACAGCTCAGGGTTTTATTTGTATTTTTGAAAATAACACAGATTTTGGGTGTATTTGTATTATTTTCTGAGATACAGCTAAGGGTTGTATTTGTATTATTGAAAAAAACAGAGCTTGAGGGTGTATTTTTATTATTTTCTGAGATACAGCTAAGGGATGTATTTGTATTTTTGAAAATAACACAGCTTCGGAGTGCATTTGTATTATTTTCCGAGATACAGCTAAGGGTTGTATTTTTATTTTTGAAAATAACACATCTTGGGGGTGAATTTGTATTATTTTCGGAGTTTCAGCTAAGAGTTTTATTTGCATTTTTCAAAATAACATATCATGTGGGTGTACTTGTATTATTTTCCAAGATACAACTATCGGTTATATTTGTATTTTTGAAAATACACAGCTTTGGGGTGTATTTGTTTTATTTTCCGAGACAAAGCTAAGGGTTATATTTGTATTTTTGAAAATAACACAGCTTGTGGGTGTATATGTATTATTTTCCGAGATACAGCTAAGGGTTGTATTTGTATTTTTGAAAATAACAGCTCTTGGGGATGTATTTGTATTATTTTCCGAGATACAGCTAAGGGTTGTATTGTATTTTTGAAAATTACGCAACTTGGCGGTGTATTTGTATTATTTTCCGAGATCCAGCTAACGGTTGTATATGTATTTTTGAAAATATCACAGCTTGTGGGTGTATTTGTATTATTTTCCGAGACACAGCTATGGGTTGTATTTGTATTTTTGAAAATAACACAGCTTGGGGGTGTAATTGCAATATTTTCCGAGATACAGCTAAAGGTTTTATTTTATTTTTGAAAATAACACAGGTTGGGGGTTTATTTGTATTGTTTTCGGAGGTACAGCTAAGGGTTGTATTTGTATTATTAAAAATAATAGAGCTTGGGGGTGTATGTGTATTATTTTCCGAGATACAGCTAAGGGTTGTATTTGTATTTTTGAAAATAAAACAGCTTTGGAATGTATTTGTATTATTTTCCAAGATACAGCTTTGGGTTGTATTTGTATTTTTGAAAATAACGCAGCTTGTGGGTGTATTTGTATTATTTTCCGAGATAGAGCTCAGGGTTGTATTTGTATTTTGAAAAATAACACAGCTTGTGGGTGTATTTGTATTATTTTCCGAGATACAGCTAAGGGTTGTATTTGTATTTTTGAAAATAACACCGCTTGGGGGTGTATTTATATTATTTTCCGAGAAACAGCTAAGGTTTGTATTTGTATTTTTGAAAATAACACAGCTTGGGGGTGTACTTGTATTATTTTCCCAGATACAGCTTTGGGTTTTATTTTTATTTTTGAAAATAACACAGCTTGGGGGTGTATATGTATTATTTTCCGAGATACAGCTAAGGGTTGTATTTGTATTATTGAAAATAACAGAACCTGGGTGTGTATTTTTATTATTTTCCGAGATACAGCTAAGGGTTGTGTTTGTATTTTTGAAAATAACGCAGATTTGGGGTGTATTTGTATTATTTTCTGAGATACAGCTAATGGTTGTATTTGTATTTTTGAAAATAACACAGCTTGGGGGTGTATTTGTATTATTTTCCCAGATACAGATAAGGTTTGTATTTGTATTTTGGAAAATAACACAGCTTGCGGGTGTATTTGTATTATTTTCCGATATACAGCTAAGTGTTGTATTTGTATTTTTGAAAATAACACAACTTGTGGGTGTATTTGTATTATTTTCCGAGATACAGCTAAGGGTTGTATTTGTATTTTTGAAAATAACACAGCTTGGGGGTGTATTTGTATTATTTTCCGAGATACAGCTAAGGGTTGTATTTGTATTTTTGAAAATAACGCAGCTTGGGGGTGTATTTGTATTATATTCCGAGATACAGCTCAGGGTTGTATTTGTATTTTTGAAAATAACACAGCTCGGTGGTGTATTTGCATTATTTCTCGAGATACAGCTCAGGGTTGTATTTGTATTTTAGAAAATAAAACAGCTTTGGAATGTATTTGTATTATTTTCCAAGATACAGCTATGGGTTGTATTTGTATTTTTGAAAATAACGCAGCTTCGCGGTGTATTTGTATTATTTTCCGAGATAGAGCTCAGGGTTGTATTTGTATTTTGAAAAATAACACAGCTTGGGGGTGTATTTGTATTATTTTCCGGGATACAGCTAAGGGTTGTATTTGTTTTATTGAAAATTACAGAGCTTGGGGGTGTATTTGTATTATTTTCCGAGATACAGCTAAGGGTTGTATTTGTATTTTTGAAAATAATACAGCTTGGGGGTGTTTTTGTATTAGTTGCCGAGATACAGCTCAGGGATTTACATGTATTTTTGAAAATAACACTGCTTGGGGGTGTCTTTGTATTATTTTCCGAGTTAGAGCTCACGGTTGTATTTGTATTTTTGAGAATAACACAGCTTGTGGGTGTATTTGTATTATTTTCCGAGATACAGGTAAGGGTTGTATTTGTATTTTTGAAAATAACACAGATTGGGGGTGCATTTGTATTATTTTCCAAGATACAGTTATGGGTTGTATTTGTATTTTTGAAAATAACACAGCTTGGGGGTGTATTTGCATTAATATCCGAGATACAGCTCAAGGTTGTATTTGTATTTTTTAAAGTAACACAGCTTTGGGGTGTATTTGTATTATTTTCCGAGACACAGCTAAGAGTTGTATTTGTATTTTTGAAAATAACACAGCTTTGAGGTGTATTTGTATTATTTTCTGAGATACAGCAAAGGGTTGTATTTGTATTTTTGAAAATAACACAGCTTGGGTGTTTATTTATATTATTTTCCGAGATACTGCTAAGCTTTGTATATTTATTTTTGAAAATATCAGAGCTTGGGGGTGTATTTGTATTATTTTCAGAGATACAGCTAAGGGTTTTATTTTTATTTTTAAAAATAACACAGCTTGGGGGTGTATTTGTATCATTTTCCGAGATACAGCTAAAGGTTGTATTTGTATTGTTGAAAATAACAGAACTTGGGTGTGTATTTGTATTATTTTCCGAGATACAGCTAAGGGTTGTATTTGTATTTTTGAAAATAACACAGCTTGGGGGTGTATTTGTATTATTTTCCGAGATACAGCTCATGGTTTTATTTGTATTTTGGAAAATAGCACAGCTTGGGGGTGTATTTGTATTATTTTCCGAGATACAGCTGAGTTGTATTTGTATTTTTGAAAATAACTCAGCTTTGGGGTGTATTTGTATTATTTTCCAAGATACAGCTAATGGTTGTATTTGTATTTTTGAAAATAACACAGCTTGCGGGTGTATTTGTATTATTTTCCCAGATACAGATAAGGTTTGTATTTGTATTTTGGAAAATAACACAGCTTGCGTGTGTATTTGCATTATTTTCTGATATACAGCTAAGTGTTGTATTTGTATTTTTGAAAATAACACAACTTGGAGGTGTATTTATATTATTTTCCGAGATACAGCTAAGGGTTGTATTTGTATTTTTGAAAATAACACAGCTTGAGGGTGTATTTGTATTATTTTCCGAGATACAGCTAAGGGTTGTATTTGTATTTTTGAAATTAACGCAGCTTGGGGCTGTATTTGTATTATATTCCGAGATACAGCTCAGGGTTGTATTTGTATTTTTGAAAATAACACAGCTCGGTGGTGTATTTGTATTATTTTTCGAGATACAGCTCAGGGTTGTATTTGTATTTTAGAAAATAACACAGTTTTGGAATGTATTTGTATTATTTTCCAAGATACAGCTATGGGTTGTATTTGTATTTTTGAAAATAACACAGCTTCGCGGTGTATTTGTATTATTTTCCGAGATAGAGCTCAGGGTTGTATTTGTATTTTGCAAAATAACACAGATTGGGGGTGTATTTGTATTATTTTCTGAGATATAGCTAAGGGCTTTATTTGTATTTTTGAAAATAACACAGCTTTGGGGTGTATTTGTATTATTTTCCGAGATACAGCTGTGGGTTTTATTTGTATTTTTGAAAATAACGCAGATTGGGCATGTATTTTTATTATTTTCCGAGATACAGATAAGGGTTGTATTTGTATTTTTGAAAATAACACATCTTTGGGGTGTATTTTTATTATTTTATGAGATACAGCTGAGGGTTGTATTTGTATTTTTGAAAATAACACAGCTTGGGAGTGTATTTCTGTTATTATCCAAGATACAGCTCAGGGTTGTATTTGTATTTTTGAAAATAACAGAGCTTGGGGGTGTATTTGTATTATTTTCCAAGATAGAGCTAAGGGTTGTATTTGTATTTTGCAAAACAACACAGCTTGGGGGTGTATTTGTATTATTTTCCGAGATACAGCTGTGGGTTGTATATGTATTTTTGAAAATAACAGAGCCTGGGGGTGTATTTTTATTATTTTCCGAGATAAAGGTAAGGGTTTTATTTTTATTTTTGAAAATAACACAGCTTGGGGGTGTTTTTGTATTATTTTCTGAGATACAGCTTTGAGTTTTATTTCTATTTTTGAAAATAACACAGCTTGGGGGTGTATTTGAAACATTTTCCGAGATACAGCTAAGGGTTGTATTTGTATTATTGAAAATAACAGAGCTTGGGGGTGTATTTGTATTATTTTCCGAGATTCAGCTAAGGGTTGTATATGTATTTTTGAAAATAACAGAGCTTGGGGGTGTTTATGTATTATTTTCCGAGATACAGCTCAGGAATATATATGTATTTTTGAAAATAACACAGCTTGGGGCTGTATTTGTATTATTTTCCGAGTTACAGCTCAGGGTTGTATTTGTATTTTTGAAAATAACACAGCTTGGGGGTGTATTTGTATCATTTTCCGAGATACAGCTAAGGGTTGTATATGTATTTTTGAAAATAAGAGAGTTTGGGGGTGTTTATGTATTATTTTTCGAGATACAGCTCAGGGATGTATATGTATTTTTGAAAATAACACAGCTTGGGGCTGTATTTGTATTATTTTCCGAGTTACAGCTCAGGGTTGTATTTGTATTTTTGAAAATAACACAGCTTGGGGGTGGATTTGTATTATTTTCGGAGATACAGCTAAGGGTTGTATTTGTGTTTTTGAAAATAACACAGCTTGGGGTGTATTTTTATTATTTTCCGAGATACAGGTATGGGTTGTATTTCTATTTTTGAAAATAACACAGCTTGGGGGTGTATTTGTATTATTTTCCGAGATAGAGCTGTGCGTTGTATTTGTGTTTTTGAAATTAACAGAGCTTGGGGGTGTATTTGTGTTATTTTCCGAGATACAGCTAAGGGCTGTATTTGTGTTTTTGAAAATGACAGAGCTTGGGGGTGTATATGTATTATTTTTCGAGATACAGCTAAGGGTTGTATTTGTATTTTTGAAAATAACAGAGCTTTTGTGTGTATTTGTTTTATTTTCCGAGATACAGCTAAGGGTTGTATTTGTATTTTTGAAAATAACACAGCTTGGGGGTGTATTTGTATTATTTTCAAAGATAGAGCTAAGAGTTGTATTTGCATTTTTGAAAATAACATATTTTGTGGGTGTACTTGTATTATTTTCCGAGATAAAGCTATCGATTGTATTTGATTATTGAAAATAACAAAGATTGGGGGTGTATTTGTATTATTTTCCGAGATACAGCTAAGTGTTGTATTTGTATTTTTGAAAATAACACAGCTTGGGGGTGTTTTTGTATTATTTTCCGAGATACAGCTCAGGGTTGTATTTGTATTTTTGAAAATAACACAGCTTGTGGGTGTATTTGTATTATTTTCAAAGATACAGCTAAGGGTTGTATTTGCATTTTTGAAAATAACAGAGATTGGGGGTGTATTTGTATTATTTTCCGTGATACAGCTAAGGGTTGTATTTGTCTTTTTGAATATAACAGAGCTTGGGGGTGTATTTTTATTATTTTCCGAGATACAGCTATGCGTTTTGTTTGCATTTTTGAAAATAACACAGCTTGGGGGTGTATTTGTATCATTTTCAGAGATACAGCTCAGTGTTGTGTTTGTATTTTTGAAAATAACACAGCTTGTGAGTGTATTTGTATTATTTTCCAAGATACAGCTATGGGTTGTTTTTGTATTTTTGAAAATAACACAGCTTGGGGGAGTATTTGTATTATTTTCCGAGATACAGCTCAGGTTTGTATTTGTATTTTTGAAAATAACGCAGCTTGGGGGTTTATTTGTACTATTTTCCGAGATACAGCTAAGGTTTTTATTTGTATTTTTGAAAATAACGCAGCTTGGGGGTGTATTTGTACTATTTTCCCAGATACAGCTAAGGTTTGTATTTGTGTTTTGGAAAATAACACAGCTTGGTAGTGTATTTGTATTATTTTCCGAGAAACAGCTAAGGGTTGTATTTGTATTTTTGAAAATAAAAGAGCTTGGGGGTGTGTTTGTATTATTTTCCGAGATACAGCTAAGGGTTGTATTTGTATTTTAGAAAATAACAGAGCTTGCTGGTGTTTTTGTATTATTTTCCGAGATTCAGCTCAGGGTTGTATTTGTATTTTTGAAAATAACAAAACTTGGGTGTGTATTTGTATTATTTTCTGAGATACAGCTAAGGGTTGTATTTGTATTTTTGAAAATAACACAGCTTGGGGGTGTTTTTGTATTATTTTCTGAGATACAGCTATGGGTTGTATATGTATTTTTGAAAATAACACAGCTTGTTGGTGTGTTTGTATCGTTTTCCGAGATACAGCTCAGGGTTGTATTTGTATTTTTGAAAATAAAACAACTTGGGTGTGTATTTGTATTATTTTCCGAGATACAGCTAAGGGTTGTATTTGTATTTTTGAAAACAACACAGCTTGGGGGTGTTTTTGTATTATTTTCCGAGATACAGCTATGGGTTGTATATGTATTTTTGAAAATAACACAGCTTGGTGGTGTGTTTGTATCATTTTCCGAGATACAGCTCAGGGTTGTATTTGTATATTTGAAAATAAAACAGCTTGTGAGTGTATTTGTAATATTTTCCATGATACAGCTATGGTTTGTATTGGTATTTTTGAAAATAAAACAGCTTAGGGCTGTATTTGTAGTATTTTGCGAGATCCAGCTCAGGGTTGTATTTGTATTTTTGAAAATAACGCAGCTTGTGGATGTATTTGTATTATTTTCCGAGATACAGCTAAGGGCTGTATTTGTATTTTTGAAAATAACGCAGCTTTGTGGTGTATTTGTATTATTATCCGAGATACAGCTATGGGTTGTATTTGTATTTTTGAAAATAACACAGCTTGGGGGTGTATTTGTATTATTTTCGGAGATACAGCACAGGGTTGTATTTGTTTTTTTGAAAATAACACAACTTGGGGGTGTATTTGTATTATTTTCCCAGGTAGAGCTAAGGTTTGTATTTGTATTTTTGAAAATAACACATCTTGGGGGTGTACTTGTATTATTTTCCCAGATACAGCTAAGTTTTGTATTTATATTTTGGAAAATAACACAGCTTGGGGGTGTATTTTTATTATTTTCCCAGATACAGCTAAGGTTTGTATTTGTATTTTCGAAAATAACTTAGCCTGGGGGTGTATTTGTATTATTTGCCGAGATACAGCTAAGGTTTGTATTTGTATTTTTGAAAATAACACAGCTTGTGGGTGTATTTGTATTATTCTCCGAGATACAGCTAAGGGTTGTATTTGCATTTTTGAAAATAACACATCTTGTGGGTGTTCTTGTATTATTTTCCAAGATACAGATATGGGTTGTATTTGTATTTTTGAAAATAATACAGCTTGGGGGTGTATTTGTATTATTTTCCAAGATATAGCTAAGGGTTGTATTTGTGTTTTGGTAAATAACACAGCTTTGGGGTGGATTTGTATTATTTTCCGAGATACAGCTAAGGGTTTTAATTGTATTTTTGAAAATAACACAGCTTGGGGGTGTATTTCTATTATTTTCCCAGATACAGCTAAGGTTTGTATTTGTATTTTGGAAAATAACACAGCTTGGGGGTGTATTTGTATTCTTTTCCGAGATACAGCTAAGGGTTGTATTTCTATTTTGGAATATAACACATCTTGGGGGTGTATTTGTATTATTTTCCGAGACACAGCTAAGGGTTGAATTGGTATTTTTGAAAATACCAGAGCTTGGGGGTGTTTTTGTATTATTTTCCGCGATACAGCTCAGGGTTATATTTGTATTTTTGAAAATAACTTAGCTTGGGTGTGTTTTTGTATTGTTTTCCGAGATACCGCTAAGGATTGTATTTGCATTTTTGAAAATAACACAGCTTGGGTTGTATTTGTATTATTTTCCGAGATACAGCTAAGGGTTGTATTTGTATTTTGGAAAACAACACAGCTTGGGGGTGTATTTGTATTATTTTCCGAGATACAGCTTAGGTTTGTATTTGTATTTTTGAAAATAACGCAGCTTGGGGGTGTATTTGTATTATTTTCCGAGATAAAGCTAAGGGTTGTATTTGTATTTTTGAAAATGCGGCTGCTTGGGTGTGTATTTGTATTACTTTCTGAGATACAGCTAAGGTTTGTATTTGTATTTTTGAAAATAACGCAGCTTGGGGGTGTATTTGTATTATTTTCCGTGATACAGCTAAGGGTTGTGTTTGTATTTTTGAAAATAACACAGCTTGGGGGTGTTTTTGTATTATTTTCCGAGATACAGCTCAGGATTGTATTTTTATTTTTGTAAATAACACAGTTTTGGGGTGTATTTGTATTATTTTCCGACATAGAGCTAAGGGTTGTATTTGTATTTTTGAAAATATCTCATCTTGGTTGTGTATTTGTATTATTTTCCGAGATACAGCTAAGGATTGTGTTTGTATTTTCGAAAATAACACAATTTGGGGGTGTATTTGTATTATTTTTCGAGATACAGCTAATGGTTGTCTTTGTATTTTTAAAAATAACACAGCTTGTTGGTGTTTTTGTATTATTTTCCGAGATACAGCTCAGGACTCTATTTGTATTTTTGAAAATAACACAGATTGGGGTTATATTTGTATTATTTTCCGAGATACAGCTAAGTGTTGTACTTCTATTTTTGAAAATAACACAGCTTGGGAGTGTATTTGTATTATTTTCTCATATACACCTGAGGTTTGTATTTGTATTTTTGAAAATAACACATCTTGGTGGTGTATTCGTATTATTTTCCGAGATAGAGCTAAGGATTGTATTTGTATTTTTGAAAATAACACAGATTGGGGGTGTATTTGTATTACTTTCTGAGATACAGCTAAGGCTTTTATTTGCATTTTTGAAAATAACACATCTTGAGGTTGTACTTGTATTATTATCCAAGATATAGCTATGGTTTGTATTTGTATTTTTGAAAATAATACAGCTTTGGGGTGTATTTGTATTATTTTCCGAGATACAGCTAAGGGTTGTATTTCTATTTTGGAATATAACACATCTTGGGGGTGTATTTGTATAATTTTCCGAGACACAGCTAAGGGTTGTATTGGTATTTTTGAAAATACCAGAGCTTGGGGGTGTTTTTGTATTATTTTCCGCGATACAGCTCAGGGTTATATTTGTATTTTTGAAAATAACTTAGCTTGGGGGTGTTTTTGTATTGTTTTCCAAGATACCGCTAAGGATTGTATTTGTATTTTTGAAAATAACACAGCTTGGGTTGTATTTGTATTATTTTTTGAGATACAGCTAAGGGTTGTATTTGTATTTTGGAAAACAACACAGCTTGGGGGTGTATTTGTATTATTTTCCGAGATACAGATAAGGGTTGTATTTGTATTTTTGAAAATAACACAGCTTAGGGGTGTATTTGTATTATTTTCCGAGATTCAGCTACGGGTTGTATTTGTATTTTCAAAATAACGCAGCTTTGGAGTGTATTTGTATTATTTTCCGAGATACAGCGGAGGGTTGTATTTGTGTTTTTGAAAATAACGCAGCTTGGTTTTGTATTTGTATTATTTTCCGAGATACAGCTTAGGGTTGTATTTGTATTTTTGAAAATAACGCAGCTTGGGGGTGTATTTGTATTATTTTCCGAGATAAAGCTAAGGGTTGTATTTGTATTTTTGAAAATGCGGCAGCTTGGGTGTGTATTTGTATTACTTTCTGAGATACAGCTAAGGTTTGTATTTGTATTTTTGAAAATAACGCAGCTTGGGGGTGTATTTGTATTATTTTCCGAGATACAGCTAAGGGTTGTATTTCTATTTTTGAAAATAACACAGCTTGGGGGTGTATTTGTATTATTTTCCGAGATACAGCTAAGGGTTGTGTTTGTATTTTTGAAAATATCACAGCTTGGGGTGTATTTGTATTATTTTCCGAGATACAGCTAATGGTTGTATTTGTATTTTTGAAAATAACACAGCTTGGGGGTGTTTTTGTATTATTTTCCGAGATACAGCTCAGGATTGTATTTGTATTTTTGAAAATAACACAGTTTTGGGGTGTATTTGTATTATTTTCCGACATAGAGCTAAGGGTTGTATTTGTATTTTTGAAAATATCTCATCTTGGGTGTGTATTTGTATTATTTTCCGAGATACAGCTAAGGATTGTGTTTGTATTTTCGAAAAAAACACAATTTGGGGGTGTATTTGTATTATTTTTCGAGATACAGCTAATGGTTGTCTTTGTATTTTTAAAAATAACACAGCTTGTTGGTGTTTTTGTATTATTTTCCGAGATACAGCTCAGGACTCTATTTGTATTTTTGAAAATAACACAGATTGGGGTTATATTTGTATTATTTTCCGAGATACAGCTAAGTGTTGTACATCTATTTTTGAAAATAACACAGCTTGGGGGTGTATTTGTATTATTTTCCCATATACACCTGAGGTTTGTATTTGTATTTTTGAAAATAACACATCTTGGTGGTGTATTCGTATTATTTTCCGAGATACAGCTAAGGATTGTATTTGTATTTTTGAAAATAACTCAGATTGGGGGTGTATTTGTATTACTTTCTGAGATACAGCTAAGGCTTGTATTTGCATTTTTGAAAATAACACATCTTGAGGTTGAACTTGTATTATTATCCAAGATATAGCTATGGTTTGTATTTGTATTTTTGAAAATAATACAGCTTTGGGGTGTATTTGTATTATTTTCCGAGATACAGCTAAGGGTTGTATTTGTATTTTTGAAAATAACGCAGCTTGGCGGTGTATTTGTATTATTTTGCGAGTTACAGCTAAGTGTTGAATTTGTGTTTTTGAAAATAACACAGCTTGGGGGTGTATTTGTATTATTTTCCGAGATATAGCTAAGGGTTGTATTTGTATTTTGGAAAATAGCACAGCTTGCGGGTGTATTTGTATTATTTTCCGAGATAAAGCTAAGGGTTGTATTCGTGTTTTTGAAAATAACACAGCTTGGGCGTGTTTTTGTATTATTTTCCGAGATACAGCAGAAGGTGTTATTTGTATTTTTGAAAATAACACAGCTTGGGGGTGTATTTGTATTATTTTCCCAGATACAGATAAGGTTTGTATATGTATTTTTGAAAATAACACAACTTGGGAGTGTATTTGTATTATTTTCCCAGATACAGCTAAGGTTTGTATTTGTATTTTGGAAAATAACACAGCTTGCGGTGTTTTTGTATTATTTTCCGAGATACAGCCCAGGGTTGTATTTGTATTTTTGAAAATGACACAGCTTGGGGGTGTATTTGTATTATTTTCCCATATACTGCTAGGGTTTGTATTTGTATTTTTGAAAATAACACAGCTTGGGTGTGTATTTGTATTATTTTAAGACATACAGTTAAGGGTTGTATTTGTGTTTTTGAAAATAACACAGCTTGGGTGTGTATTTGTATTATTTTCCCATATGCAGCTAAGGTTTGTGTTTGTATTTTTGAAAATAACACAGCTTGGGGGTGTACTTGTATTATTTTACCAGATACAGCTATGGTTTGTATATGTATTTTGGAAAATAACAAAGCTTGGGGGTGTATTTGTATTATTTTCCCAACTACAGCTAAGATTTGTATTTGAATTTTTGAAAATAACACAGCTTGGGGGTGTATTTGTATTATTTTCCAAGATACTGGTAAGGTTTGTATTTGTATTTTTGAAAATTACACAGTTTGAGGGTGTATTTGTATTGTTTTCTGAGATACAGCTAAGGATTGTATTTGTATTTTTGAAAATAACAAATCTTGTGGGTGTAATTTTATTATTTTCCAAGATAGAGCTATGGGTTGTATTTGTATTTTGGAAAATAGCATAGTTGGGGGTGTATTTGTATTATTTTCCTATACAGCTAAGGTTTGTAATTGTATTTTTTAATATAACACAGCATGGGGGTGTAGTTGTATTATTTTCCGAGATACAGCTAAGGGTTGTATTTGTATTTTTGAAAATAACACAGCTTGGGGGTGTATTTGTATTATTTTCCCAGATACAGCTAAGGTTTGTAATTGTATTTTTTAAAATAACACAGCATGGGGTTGTATTTGTATTATTTTTCGAGATACAGCTAAGGGTTGTATTTGTATTTTTGAAAATAACACAGCTTGGGGGTGTATTTGTATTATTTTCCAAGATACAGCTAAGGTTTGTATTTGTATTTTTGAAAATAACACAGCTTGGGGGTGTATTTGTATTTTTTCCGAGATACAGCTAAGTGTTGTATTTGTATTTTTGAAAATAACACAGCTTGGGGGTGTATTTGTATTATTTTCCGAGTTACAGCTAAGTGTTGTATTTCTATTTTTGAAAATAACGCAGCTTGGGGGTGTATTTGTATTATTTTCTGAGATACAGCTAAGGGTTGTATTTGTATTTTGGAAAATAACACAACATGTGAGTGTATTTGTATTATTTTCCGAGATAAAGCTCAGGGTTGTGTTTGTATTTTTGAAAATAACACAGCTTGGGGGTGTATTTTTATTGTTTTCGGAGATACAGCTCAGGGTTGTATTTGTATTTTAGAAAATAACTCAGTTTGGGGTGTATTTGTATTGTTTTCCCATATACAGCTAAGGTTTGTATATGTATTTATGAAAATAACACATCTTGGGGGTGTACTTGTATTATATTCCCAGATACAGCTAAGGTTTGTATTTGTATTTTCGAAAATAACTCAGCATGGGGGTGTATTTGTATTATTTGCCGAGATACAGCTAAGATTTGTATTTGTATTTTTGAAAATAACACAGCTTGTGGGTGTATTTGTATTATTTTCCGAGATACATCTAAGGGTTGTATTTGCATTTTTGAAAATAACACACCCTGTGGGTGTACTTGTATTATTTTAAAAGATACAGCTATGGGTTGTATTTGTATTTTTGAAAATAATACAGCTTTGGGATGTATTTGTATTATTTTCCGAGATACAGCTCAGGTTTGTATTTGTATTTTTGAAAATAACACAGCTTGGCGGTGTATTTGTGTTATTTTGTGAGATATAGCTAAGGGTTGAATTTGTATTTTTGAAAATAACACAGCTTGGGGGTGTTTTTGTATTATTTTCCGAGATACAGCTATGGGTTGTATTTGTATTTTTAAAAATAAAACAGCTTGGGGGTGTATTTGTATTATTTTCCGAGATCCAGCTCAGGGTTGTATGTGTATTTTTGAAAATAATGCAGCTTGGGGGTGTATTTGTATTATTTTCCGAGATACAGCTTAGGTTTGTATTTGTATTTTTGAAAATAACACAGCTTAGGTGTGTATTTGTATTATTTTCCGAGACACAGCTAAAGTTTGTATTTGTATTTTGGGAAATAACACAGCTTGGGGGTGTATTTGTATCATTTTCCGATATACAGCTCAGGTTGTATTTGTATTTTTGAAAATAACACAGCTTGGGGGTGTATTTGTATTTTTTCCGAGATACAGCTTAGGGTTGTATTTGTATTTTTGAAAATAAGGCAGCTTGGGGTTGTATTTGTATTATTTTCCAAGATACAGCTAAGGGTTGTATTTGTATTTTTGAAAATAACGCAGCTTTGGGGTGTATTTGTATTATTATCCGAGATACAGCTACGGGTTGTATTTGTATTTTTGAAAATAACACAGCTTGAGGGTGTATTTGTATTATTTTCCGAGATACGGCACAAGGTTGTATTTGTATTTTTAAAAATAACACAATTTGGGGGTGTATTTGTATTATTTTCCCAGATACAGCTAAGGTTTGTATTTGTATTTTTGAAAATAACACATCTTGGGTGTGTACTTGTATTATTTTCACAGATACAGCTAAGTTTTGTATTTATATTTTGGAAAATAACACAGCTTGGGGGTGTATCTTTATTATTTTCCCAGATACAGCTAAGGTTTCTATTTCTATTTTCGAAAATAACTCAGTTTGGGGGTGTATTTGTATTATTTGCCGAGATACAGCTAAGATTTGTATTTGTATTTTTGAAAATAACACAGCTTGTGGGTGTATTTGTATTATTTTCCGAGATACAGCTAATTGTTGTATTTGTATTTTTGAAAATACCTGAGCTTCGGGGTGTGTTTGTATTATTTTCCAAGATACAGCTAATGGTTGTATTTAAATTTTAGAAAATAACATAGCTTGGGGTTGTTTTTGTATTATTTTCCGAGATACAGCTCAGGGTTGTATGTGTATTTTTGAAAATAACATTACTTGGGGGTGTATATGTATTATTTTCCGAGATACAGCTAAGGGTTGCATTTGTATTTTTGAAAATAACACAGCTTGTGGGTGTTTTTGTATTATTTTCCGAGATACAGCGAAGGGTTGTATTTCTATCTTTGAAAATAACACAGCTTGGGGGTGTATTTGTATTACTTTACAAGATAGAGCTTAGGGTTCTATTTTTATTTTTGAAAATAACAGAGCTTGGGGGTGTATTTGTATTATTTTCCGAGATACAGCTACGGGTTGTATTTGCATTTTTGAAAATAACATAGCTTGTGGGTGTATTTGTATCATTTTCGGAGATACAGCTCAGGGTTGTATTTGTATTTTTAAAAATAACACAGATTTGGGGTGTGTTTGTATTATTTTCAGAGATACAGCTAAGGTTTTTATTTGTATTTTTGAAAGTAACGTAGCTTGAGGGTGAATTTATACTATTTTCCGAGATACAGCTAAGGTTTGTATTTGTATTTTGGAAAATAACACAGATTGGGGGTGTATTTGTATTATTTTCCGAGATACAGCTCAGGGTTTTATTTGTATGTTTGAAAGTAACACGTCTTGGGGGTGTATTTGTATTATTTTCGGAGATACAGCTCAGGGTTTTATTTGTATGTTTGAAAATAACACAGCTTGGGGGTGTATTTGTATTATTTTCCCATATACAGCTAAGGTTTGTATTTGTATTTTTGAAAATAACACAGCTTGGGGGTGTATTTGTATTATTTCCCTATATACAGCTAAGGGTTGTATTTGTATTTTTGAAAATAACACAGCTTGGGTGTGTATTTGTATTATTTTCCCAGACAGATCTAAGGTTGTATTTTTATTTTTGAAAGTAACACAGCTTGGGGGTGTACTTGTATTATTTTCCCAGATACAGCTAAGTTTTGTATTTGTGTTTTGGAAAATAACACAGCTTGGGGGTGTATTTGTATTATTTTCCGAGATACAGCTAAGGGGTGAATTTTATTTTTGAAAATAACACAACTCTGGGGTGTATTTGAATTATTTTCAGAGATACAGCTAAGGGTTGAATTTGTATTTTTGAAAGTAACACAGCTTGTGGGTGTATTTTTATTATTTTCCGAGATAGAGCTAAGGGTTGTATTTGAATTTCTGAAAATGAACGAGCTTGGGGGTGTATTTCTATTATTTTCTGAGATACAGCTAAGGGCTGTATTTATATTTTTGAAAATAACACAGCTTTGGGGTGTATTTTTATTACTTTCCGAGATAAAGCTGTGGGTTTTATTTGTATTTTGGAAAAAAACAGAGCTTGGTGGTGTATTTTTATTATTTTCCAAGATACAGCTAAGAGATGTATTTGTATTTTTGAAAATAACACAGCTTGGGGGTGTTTTTGTATTATTTTCCGAGATACAGCTAAGGATTGTATTTGTATTTTGAAAATAACACAGCTTGGGGGAGTATTTGTATTATTTTCCGAGATACAGCTCAGGGTTGTATTTGTATTTTTGAAAATATCACAGCTTGGGGGTTTATTTGTATTATTTTCCTAGATACTTCTATGGGTTGTATTTGTATTTTTGAAAATAACACAGGTTGGTTGTGTATTTGTATTGTTTTCCGAGATACAGCTCAGGGATGTATTTGTCTTTTGGAAAATAACACACCTTGGGGGTGTATTTGTATTATTTTCCAAGATACAGCTATGGATTGTATTTGTATTTTTGAAAATAACACAGCTTGGGGGTGTATTTGTATTATTTTCCGAGGTAGAGCTAAGGGTTGTATTTTTATTTTGCAAAACAACACAGCTTGGGGGTGTATTTGTATTATTTTCCGAGATACAGCTCAGGGTTGTATTTGAATTTTTGAAAATAACACAGCTTGGGGGTGTGTTTGTATTATTTTCCAAGATACAGCTATGGGTTGTATTTGTATTTTTGAAAATAACAAAGCTTGCGTGTGTGTTTGTATTATTTTCTGCGATACAGCTAAGGGTTGTATCTGTATTTTTGAAAATAACAGATCTTGGGGGTGTATTTGTATTATTTTCTGAGATACAGCTAAGGGTTGTATTTGTGTTTTTGAAAATTACACAACTTGGAGGTGTATTTGTATTATTTTCCGAGATACAGCTAACGGTTGTTTTTGTATTTTTGAAAATAACACAGGTTTGGGTGTATTTGTATTATTTTCCGAGATACAGCTCAGGGTTGTAATTGTATTTTTGAAAATAACACAGATTCGGTATGTATTTGAATTATTTTCCAAGATACAGCTATGGGATGTATTTGTATTTTTGAAAATAACATAGATTGGGGGTGTATATGTATTATTTTCCGAGATACAGCTCAGGGTTGTATTTGTATTTTGCAAAATAACTCAGCTGGGTGGTGTATTTGTATTATTTTCCGAGATAGAGCTAAGGGTTGTATTTTTATTTTTGAAAATAAACGAGCTTGGGTGTGTATTTGTATTATTTTCCAAATTACAGCTAGGGGCTGCATTTGTATTTTTGAAAATAACACAGCTTGGGAGTGTATTTCTGTTATTATCCGAGATACAGCTCATGGTTTTATTTGTATATTTGAAAATAACGCAGCTTGGGGGTGTATTTGTATTATTTTCCAAGATACAGCTATGGGTTCTATATTTATTTTTGAAAATAACACAGCTTGGTGGTTTATTTATATTATTTTCCGAGATACAGCTCAGGGTTGTATTTGTATATTTGAAAATAACACAGCTTGGTTGTGTATTTGTATTATATTCCGAGATACAGCTCAGGGTTGTATTTGTATTTTTGAAAATAACACAGCTTGGGGGTGTGTTTGTATTATTTTCCAAGTTACAGCAATGGGTTGTATTTGTATTTTTGAAAATAACAAAGCTTGCGGGTGTGTTTGTATTATTTTCCGCGATACAGCTAAGGGTTGTATCTGTATTTTTGAAAATAACAGAGCTTGGGGGTGTATTTGTATTATTTTCTGACATACAGCTAAGGGTTGTATTTGTGGTTTTGAAAATTACACAACTTGGAGGTGTATTTGTATTATATTCCGAGATACAGCTAACGGTTGTATTTGTGTTTTTGAAAATAACACAGGTTTGGGTGTATTTGTATTATTTTCCGAGATACAGCAATGAGTTGTATTTGTATTTTTGAAAATAAGAAAGATTTGGGGTTTATTTGTATTATTTTCCAAGATACAGCTATGGGTTGTATTGGTGTTTTTGAAAATAACACAGGTTGGGGGTGGATTTAAATTATTTTCCACTTTACAGCTCAGGGTTGTATTTGTATTTTGGAAAATAACACAGCTTGTTGGTGTATTTGTATTGTTTTCCGAGATACAGCTAAGGGTTTATTTGTATTTTGTTAAATAACATAGCTTGGGGGTGTATTTGTATTATTTTCCGAGATACAGCTAAGGGTTGTATTTGTATTTTTGAAAATATCACAGATTGGGGGTGTATTTGTATTATTTTCCGAGATACTTTTATGGGTTGTATTTGTATTATTGAAAATAACACAGGTTGGTTGTGTATTTGTATTATTTTCCGAGATACAGCTCAAGGATGTATTTGTCTTTTGGAAAATAACACACCTTGGGGGTGTATTTGTATTATTTTCCAAGATACAGCTATGGGTTGTATTTGTATTTTTGATAATAACACAGGTTGGCTGTGTATTTGTATTATTTTACGAGATAGAGCTCAGAGATGTATTTGTTTTCTGGAAAATAACACACCTTGGGGGTGTATTTGTATTATTTTCCAAGATACAGCTATGGGTTGTATTTGTATTTTTGAAAATAACACAGCTTGGCGGTGTATTTGTATTATTTTCCGAGATAGAGCTAAGGGTTGTATTTGTATTTTGCAAAACAACACAGCTTGGGGGTGAATTTCTATTATTTTCCGAGATACAGTTAAGGGTTGTATTTGTATTTTTAAAAACAAACGAGCTTGGGGGTGTATTTGTATTATTTTCTGTGATACGGCTAAGGGCTGTATTTGTATTTTTGAAAATAACACATCTTTGGTGTGTATTTGTATTATATTCCGAGATACAGCTGTGGGTTGTATTTGTATTTTTGAAAATAACACAGCTTGGGGGTTTTTTTGCATTATTTTCCGAGATACAGCTCAGGGTTGTATTTGTATTTTTGAAAATAAATCAGCTTGGTGGTGTATTTCTATTATTTTCCGAGATACAGCTAAGGGTTGTGTTTGTATTTTTGAAAATAACGCAGCTTGGTGTAGTTTTTGTATTATTTTCCGATATAGAGCGAAGGGTTGTATTTGTATTTTTGAAAATAACACAGCTTGGGTGTGTATTTGTATTATATTCCGAGATACAGCTAAGGGCTGTATTTGTATTTTTGAAAATAACACAGCATGGGGGTGTATATGTATTATTTTTCGAAACACCGCTAAGGGTTGTAATTGTATTTTTGAAAATAACAGAGCTTGGGGGTGTATTTGTATTATTTTCCGAGATACAGCTAAGGGTTATATTTGTATTTTTGAAAATTACACAACTTGGGGGTGTATTTGTATTATTTTCCGAGATAGAGCTAAGGGTTGTATTTGTATTTTTGAAAATAACACAGCTTCGGGGTTCATTTGAATTATTTTCCAAGATACAGCTATGGGTTGTATTTGTATTTTTGAAAATAACACAGCTTGGGGGTGTATTTGTATTATATTCCGAGATACAGCTCAGGGTTGTATTTGTATTTTGCAAAATAACTCATCTTGGGGGTGTATTCGTATTATTTTCCGAAATACAGCTAAGGGTTGTATTTTTCTTTTTGAAAATAAACGAGCTTGGGGGTGTATGTGTATTATTTTCTGAGATACAGCTAAGGGCTGTATTTCTATTTTTGAAAATAACACAGCTTGGGAGTGTATTTCTGTTATTATCCGAGACACAGCTATGGGTTGTATTTGTATTTTTGAAAATAACACAGCTTCGGGGTGTGTTTGTATTATTTTCCAAGATACAGCTATGGGTTGTATTTGTATTTTTGAAAATAACAAAGTTTGCGGGTGTGTTTGTATTATTTTCCGCGATACAGCTAAGGGTTGTATCTGTATTTTTGAAAATAACAGATCTTGGGTGTGTATTTGTATTATTTTCTGAAATACAGCTAAGGGTTGTATTTGTGTTTTTGAAAATTACACAACTTGGTGGTGTATTTGTATTATTTTCCGAGATACAGCTAACGGTTGTATTTGTATTTTTAAAATAACACAGCTTCGGGGTGTATTTGAATTATTTTCCAAGATACAGCTCTGGGTTGTAATTGTATTTTTGAAAATAACACAGATTGGGGGTGTATTTGTATTATTTTCCGAGATACAGCTCAGGGTTGTATTTGTATTTTGCAAAATAACTCAGCCTGGCGGTGTACTTGTATTATTTTCCGAGATACAGCTAAGGGTTGTATTTTTATATTTGAAAATAAACGAGCTTGCGGGTGTATTTGTATTATTTTCCAAATTACAGCTAAGGGCTGTATTTGTATTTTTGAAAGTAACACAGCTTGGGGGTGTTTTTGCATTATTTTCCGAGATACAGCTCAGGGTTTTATTTGTATTTTTGAAAATAAATCAGCTTGGGGGTGTATTTCTGTTATTATCCGAGATACAGCTAAGGGTTGTGTTTGTATTTTTGAAAATAACGCAGCTTGGGGGTGTATTTGTATCATTTTCCGAGATAGAGCGAACGGTTGTATTTGTATTTTTGAAAATAACACAGCTTGGGGGTGCATTTGTATTATTTTCCGAGATACAGCTAAGGGTTGTATTTGTATTTTTGAAAATAACACAGATTGGGGGTGTATTTGTATTATTTTCCGAGATACTGCTATGGGTTTTATTTTTAATTTTGAAAATAATACAGCTTGGGGGTGTATTTGTATTATTTTCCCAGATACAGCTGAGGTTTGTATATGTATTTTGGAAAATAACACAGCTTTGGGGTGTATTTGTATTATTTTCCCAACTACAGCTAAGATTTTTATTTGAATTTTTGAAAATAACACATCTTGTGTGTGTACTTTTATTATTTTCCAAGATAGAGCTATGGCCTGTATTTGTATTTTGGAAAATAGCACAGTTGGGGGTGTATTTGTATTATTTTCCCAGATACAGCTAAGGTTTGTAATTGTATTTTTTAAAATAACACAGCATGGGGGTGTATTTGTATTATTTTTCGAGATACAGCTAAGGGTTGTATTTGTATTTTTGAAAATAACACAGCTTGGGGGTATATTTTTATTATTTTCCCAGATACAGCTAAGGTTTATATTTGTATTTTCGAAAATAACTCAACTTGGGGGTGTATTTGTATTATTTGCCGAGATACAGCTAAGATATGTATTTGTATTTTTGAAAATAAAACATCTTGTGTGTGTACTTGTATTATTTTCCAGGATACAGCTCTGGTTTGTATTTGTATTTTTGAAAATAACACAGATAGGCGGTGTATTTGTGTTATTTTGCGAGATACAGATAAGAGTTGAATTTGTGTTTTTGATAATAACAAAGCTTGGGGGTGTATTTGTATTATTTTCCAAGATATAGCTATGGGTTGTCTTTGTATTTTGGTAAATAACACAGCTTGGGGGTGGATTTGTATTATTTTCCGAGATACAGCTAAAGGTTGTAATTGTATTTTTGAAAATAACACAGCTTGGGGGTGTATTTGTATTATTTTCCCAGATACACGTAAGGTTTGTATATGTGTTTTTGAAAATAACACAGCTTGGGGGTGTATTTGTATTATTTTCCCAGATACAGATAAGGTATGTATTTGTATTTTGGAAAATAACACAGCTTGGGGGTGTATTTGTATTATTTTCCGAGATACAGCTCAGGGTTGTATTTGTATTTTTGAAAATGACACAGCTTGGGTGTGTATTTGTATTATTTTCCGAGATACAGCTAAGGGTTGTATTTCTATCTTTGAAAATAACACAGCTTGGTGGTGTATTTGTATTATTTTCCGAGATACAGCTAAGGGTTGTATTTATATTTTAGAAAATAACAGAGCTTGGGGTTGTTTTTGTATTATTTTCAGAGATACAGCTCAGGGTTGTATGTGTATTTTTGAAAATAACATAACTTGTGGGTGTATATGTATTATTTTCGGAGATATAGCTAAGGGTTGTATTTGTATTTTTGGAAATAACACAGCTTGTGGGTGTTTTTGTATTATTTTCCGAGATACAGCGAAGGGTTGTATTTCTATCTTCGAAAATAACACAGCTTGGGGTTGTATTTGTATTATTTTCCAAGATACAGCTAAGGGTTGTATTTGTATTTTTGAAAATAACAGAGCTTGAGGGTGTATTTGTATTTTTTTCTGAGATACAGCTATGGGTTGTATTTGCATTTTTTAAAATAACACAGCTTGGGGGTGTGTTTGTATTGTTTTCCGAGTTACAGCTAAGGGTTGTATTTGCATTTTTGAAAATAACACATCTTGTGGGTGTACTTGTATTATTTCGAAGATACAGCTATGGGTTGTATTTGTATTTTAGAAAATAATACATCTTGGGGGTGTATTTGTATTATTTTGTGAGATACAGCTAAGGGTTGAATTTGTATTTTTGAAAATAACACAGCTTCGGGGTGTTTTTGCATTATTTTCGGAGATATAGCTAAGGGTTGCATTTGTATTTTTAAAAATAACACAGATTTGGGGTGTGTTTGTATTATTTTCAAAGATACAGCTAAGGTTTGTATTTGTGTTTTTGAAAATATCACAGCTTGGGGGTGTATTGGTATTATTTTCCCAGATACAGCTAAAGGTTTTATTGGTATTTTTGAAAATAACACAGCTTGGGGGTGTATTTTTATTATTTTCCCAGATACAGCTAAGGTTTATATTTGTATTTTCGAAAATAACTCAGCTTGGGGTTGTATTTGCATTATTTGCCGAGATACAGCTAAGATATGTATTTGTGTTTTTGAAAATAACACTGCTTGGGGGTGTATTGGTATTATTTTCCCAGATACAGCTAAGGTTTGTATTTGTATTTTTGAAAATAACACAGCTTGGGGGTGTATTTGTATTATTTTCCAGGATGCAGCTCAGGGTTGTATTTGTATTTTTGAAAATAACGCAGCCTGAAGGTGTATTTGTATTATTTTCCGAGATACAGCTCAGGGTTGTATTTGTATTTTTGAAAATAACGCAGCCTGGGGGTGGATTTGTATTATTTTCCCAGATACAGCTAAGGTTTTTATTTGTATTTTTGAAAATAACACAGCTTGGGAGTTTATTTGTATTATTTTCCAGGATGCAGCTCAGGGTTGTATTTGTATTTTTGAAATTAACACAGCCTGGGGGTGTATTTGTATTATTTTCCGAGATACAGCTAAGGGTTGCATTTGTATTTTTGAAAATAACGCAGCTTGGGGTGTATTTGTATTATTTTCCGAGATACAGCTAAGGTTTTTATTTGTATTTTTGAAAGTAACGCAGCTTGAGGGTGAATTTTTTACTATTTTCCGAGACACAGCTAAGGGTTGCATTTGTATTTTGGAAAATAACAGAGCTTGGGGGTGTATTTGTATTATTTTCCGAGATACAGCTCAGGGTTGTATTTCTATGTTTGAAAATAACACGGATTGGGGGTGTTTTTGTATTATTTTCCGAGATACAGCTCATGGTTGTATTTGTATTTTTGAAAATAACACAGCTTGGGGGTGTATTTGTATTATTTTCCCATATAGAGCTAAGGTTTGTATTTGTATTTTTGAAAATAACACAGCTTGTGCATGTATTTGTATTATTTCCCGATATACAGCTAAGAGTTTTATTTGTATTTTTGAAAATAACACAGCTTGGGTGTGTATTTGTATTATTATCCCAGATAGATCTAAGGTTGTATTTTTATTTTTGAAAGTAACACAGCATGGGGGTGTACTTGTATTATTTTCCCAGATTCAGCTAAGTTTTGTATTTGTGTTTTGGAAAATAACACAGCTTGGGGGTGTATTTGTATTATTTTCCGAGATACAGCTAAGGGCTGTATTTGTATTTTTGAAAATAACAAAACTTGGGGGTGTATTTGTATTATTTTCAGAGATACAGCTAAGGGTTGAATTTGTATTTTTGAAAATAACACAGCTCGTGTGTGTATTTGTATTATTTTCCGAGATACAGCTAAGGGTTGTATTTGTATTTCTGAAAATAAGCGAGCTTGGGGGTGTATTTGTATTATTTTCTGAGATAGAGCTAAGGGCTGTATTTATATTTTTGAAAATAACACAGCTTCGTGGTGTATTTGTATTACTTTCCGAGATACAGCTGTGGTTTGTATTTGAATTTTGGAAAATAACAGAGCTTGGGGGTGTATTTTTATTATTTTCCGAGATACAGCTAAGGGATGTATTTGTATTTTTGAAAATAACAAAGCTTGGGGGTGTTTTTGTATTATTTTCCGAGATACAGCTCAGGATTGTATTTGTATTTTTGAAAATAACACAGCTTGGGGGAGTTTTTGTATTATTTACCGAGATACAGCTCAGGGATGTATTTGTATTTTTGAAAATAATACAGCTTGGGGGTGTATTTGAATTTTTTTCAGAGATACAGGTAAGGGTTTTATTTGCATTTTTGAAAATAACCGAGCTTTGGTGTGTATTTTTATTATTTTCCGAAATACAACTAAGGGCTGTATTTGTGTTTTTGAAAATAACTCAGCTTGGGGGTGTATTTTTATTATTTTCCGATATACAGGTATGGGCTGTATTTATATTTTTGAAAACAACACAACTTGGGGGTGTATTTGTATTATTTTCCGAGATACAGCTAAGTTTTGTATTTGTATTTTTGAAAATAACACAGCTCTGGGAGTATTTGTATTATTTTCCGAGATACAGCTCTGGGTTGTATTTGTATTTTGCAAAATAACTCAGCTTGGGGGTGTATTTGTGTTATTTTCCGAGAAACAGCTAAGCGTTGTATTTTTATTTTTGAAAATAAACGAGCATGGGGGTGTATTTGTGTTATTTTCTGAGATACAGCTAAGGGCTGTATTTGTATTTTTGAAAATAACACAGTTTTGGGGTGTATTTGTATTATTTTCTGAGACACCGCTCAGGGTTGTATTTGTATTTTTGAAAATAACACATCTTTTGGGTGTACTTGTATTATTTTCAAAGATACAGCTATGCATTGTATTTGTATTTTTGTAAATAACACAGTTGGGATTGTATTTGTATTATTTTCCAACATACAGCTTTCGGTTGTATTTGGATTTTTGAAAATAACACAGCTTGTGGGAGTATTTGTATTATTTTCTGAGATACAGCTTAGGGTTTTATTTGTATTTTTGAAAATAACACAGCATGGGGGTGTATTTCTATTATTTTCTGAGATACAGCTAAGGTTTGTATTTGCATTTTTGAAAATAACACATCTTGTGGGTGTACTTGTATTATTTTAAAAGATACAGCTATGGGTTGTATTTGTATTTTTGAAAATAACACAGCTTGGGGGTGTATTTGTATTATTTTCCGAGATACAGCTAAGGGATGTATTTGTATTTTTCAAAATAACACAGCTTGGGGGTGTATTTGTATTATTTTCCAACATACAGCTATGGGTTATTTGTATTTTAGAAAATAATACAGCTTGGGTGTGTATTTGTATTACTTTCCGAGATACAGCTGTGGGTTGTAATTGTATTTTGGAAAATAACAGAGCTTGGGGGTGTATTTTTATTATTTTCCGAGATACAGCTAAGGGATGTATTTGTATTTTTGAAAATAACACAGCTTGCGGGTGTTTTTGTATTATTTTCCGAGATACAGTTCAGGGTTGTATTTGTATTTTTGAAAATAACACAGCTTGGATGTGTATTTGTATTATTTTCCGAGATACAGCTAAGGATTGTATTTGTATTTTTTAAAACAACACAGCTTGTGGCTGTATTTCCATTATTTTCCAAGATACAGCTAAGGGTTCTATTTTTATTTTTGCAAATAACACAGCTTGGGGGTGTATTTGTATTATTTTCCGAGATACAGCTCAGGGTTGTACTTGTATTTTGGAAAATAACACAGCTTGGTCTTGTATTTTTATTATTTTCCGAGATACAGCTAAGAGTTGTATATGTATTTTTGAAAATAACACAGCTTTGGGGTGTATTTGTATTACTTTCCAAGATACAGCTAACGTTTGTATTTGTATTTTTGAAAATAAGACGGCTTGGTGGTGTATTTGTATTACTTTCCAAGATAGAGCTAAGTGTTGTGTTTGTATTTTTGACAATAACACAGCTGGGGGGGTTATTTGTATTATTTTCCAAGATACAGCTAAGGGTTTGGTTTGTATTTTTGAAAATAACACAACTTGAGGTTGTGTTTGTATTATTTTCAAAGATAGAGCTAAGGGTTGTATTTGTGTTTTCGAAAATAACACAGCATTGGGGTGTATTTGTATTATTTTCAAAGATACAACTAAGGGTTTTATTTGTATTTTTCACAATAATGCAGCTTGGGAGTGTATTTGTATTATTTTCAAAGATACAGCTAAGGGTTGTATTTGTATTTTTGACAGTAACTCAGATTGGGGTGTATTTGTATTATTTTCAAAGATACAGCTAAGGGTTGTATTTGTCTTTTTGAAAATAACACATCTTGGGGGTGTATTTGTATTATTTATCAAGGTACAGCTAATGGTTGTATTTGTATTTTTGAAAATAACATAGCTTGGGCTTGTATTTGCATTATTTTCCAAGATACAGCTAAGGGTTGTATTGGTATTTTTGAAAATTACACAGCTTGGGGGTGTATTTGTGTTTTTTTCCAAGATACAGCTAATGGCTGTACTTGTATTTTGGAAAATAACACGGCTTGTGGGTGTATTTCTATTATTTTCCAAGATACAGCTGAGGGTTGTATTTGCAGTTTTGAAAATAACACAGATTTGGTGTGTATTTGTATTATTTTCCGAGATACAGCTAAGGGTTGTATTTGTATTTTGAAATTAACACAGCTTGGGGGTGTAATTGTCTTATTTTCTGAATTACGGCTAAGTTCTGTATTTTTGTATTTTTGAAAATAACACAGCTTGGGGGTGTATTTGTATTATTTCCCAAGATACAGCTAAGGGTTGTGTTTGTATTTTTGAAAATAACACAGCTTGGGAGTGTATGTGTATTACTTTCCAAGATACAGCTAAGGTTTGTATTTGTATTTTTGACAATAACACAGCTTTGGGGTGTATTTGTATTATTTTCCAAGATACAGCTAAGGGTTTTATTTGTATTTTTGAAAATAACATAGCTTGGGGGTGTATTTGTATTACTTTCCAAGACACAGCTAAGGGTGTATTTGTATTTTTGAAAATAACACCGCTTGGGGTTGTATTTGTATTACTTTCGGAGATACAGATAAGTGTTGTTTTTGTATTTTTTAAAATAACAGCGCTTGGGGGTGTATTTGTATTATTTTCCTAGATACAGCTAAGGGTTGTACATGTATTTTTGAAAATAACACCGCTTGGGGGTGTATTTGTATTATTTTCTGCGATACAGCTAAGGGTTGTATTTGTATTTTTGAAAATAACACAGCTTGGGTGTGTATTTGTATTATTTTCCGAGATACAGCTAAGGGTTTTATTTGTATTTTTGACAATAACACGGCTTGGGGGTGTATTTGTATTATTTTCCGAGATACAGCTAAAGGTTGTATTTGTATTTTTGAAAATCACATGGCTTGTGGGTGTATTTGTATTATTTTCCGAGATACAGCTAAGGGTTGTATTTCTATTTTTGAAAATAACACAGCTTGGAGGTGTATTGGTATTATATTCCGAGATACAGCTAAGGGTTGTATTTTTATTTTTGAAAATTACACAACTTTTGGGTGTATTTCTATTATTTTCAAAGATACAGCTATGCATTGTATTTGTATTTTTGAAAATAACACAGCTTGGGAGTGTATTTGTATTATTTTCCGACATACAGTTAAGGGTTGAATTTGTTTTTTTTTTTTTTAAATAACACAGCTTGGGAGTGTATTTGTATTATTTTCTGACATACGGCTAAGGATTGTAATTGTATTTTTGAAAATAACACAGCTTGTGGGTGTATTTGTATTATTTTCCAAGATACATCTAAGGGTTCTATTTCTATTTTTGAAAATAACACAGCTTCGGGTTGTATTTGTATTATTTTCCAAGATACAGCTAAGGGTTGTATTTGTATTTTTGAAAATTACACAGCTTGGTGGTGTATTTGTATTATTTTCCGAGATACAGCTAAGGGTTGTATTTGTATTTTTGAAAATAACACAGCTTGGGGTCTCCTTGTATTATTTTCCGAGATACAGCTAAGGGTTGTATTTTTATTTTTGAAAATAACACAGCTTGGGGGTCTCTTTGTATTATTTTCAAAGATAGAGCTAAGGGTTGTATTTGTATTTTTGAAAATAACAGAGCTTGGGGTTTTATTTGTATTATTTTCGAAGATATATCTAAGGGTTGTATTTGTATTTTTGAAAATCACACAGCTTGGGGGTGTATTTGTATTATTTTCCGAGATACTGTTAAGGGTTGTATATCTATTTTTGAAAATAACACAGCTTGGGGGTGTATTTGTATTATTTTCTGAGATACAGCTATGGGTAGAATTTGTTTTTTTGAAAATAACAAAGCTTGTGGTTGTATTTGTATTATTTTCTGACATACGGCTAAGGGTTGTAATTGTATTTTTGACAATAACACAGCTTGGGGGTGTATTTGTATTATTTTCCGAGATACAGCTAAGGGTTGTGTTTGTATTTTTGAAAATAACACAGCTTCGGGTTGTATTTGTATTATTTTCCAAGATACAGCTAAGGGTTGTATTTGTATTTTAGAAAATTACACAGCTTGGTGGTGTATTTGTATTATTTTCCGAGATACAGTTAAGGGTTGTTTGTATTTTTGAAAATAACACAGCTTGGGGGCGTATTTGTATTATTTTCCGAGATACAGCTAAGGATTCTATTTGTATTTTTGAAAATAACACAGCTTGGGGGTGTATTTGTATTATTTTCCAAGATAGAGCTAAGGGTTGTATTTCTTTTTTGACAATAACACAGCATGGGGGCGTATTTTTATTATTTTCAAAGATACAGCTAAGGGTTTTATGTGTATTTTTGACAATAACACAGGTTGGGGGTGTATTTGTATTAATTTCAAAGTTACAGCTAAGTGTTGTATTAGTATTTTTGACAATAACAAACCTGGGGGTGTATTTGTATTATTTTCCAAGATACAGCTAAAAGTTGTATTTGTATTTTTGACAATAACACAGCGTGTGGGTGTATTTTTATTATTTTCCAAGATACAGCTAAGGATTGTATTTGTATTTTTGACAATAACACAGCTAGGGGGTGTATTTGTATTATTTTCCAAAATACAGCTAAGGGTTGTATGTGTATTTTTCATAATAAAGCATCTTGTGGCTGTATTTGTATTATTTTCCAAGATACAGCTAGGGGTTGTATTTGTATTTTTGAAAATAACACTGCTTGGTGGTGTATTTTTAGTATTTTCCAAGTTACAGCTAAGGGTTGTATACGTATTTTTGACTATAAAACAGCTTGTTTGTGTATTTGTATTAATTTGCGAGATAAAGCTAAGGGTTGTATCTGTAGTTTTGAAAATAACACAGTTTGGGGGTGTATTTGTATTATTTTCCGAGATACAGCTTAGGGTTGTATCTGAATTTTTGACAATAACACAGCTTGGGTCTGTATTTGTATTATTTTCCGAGATACAGCTAAGGGTTGTATTTGTATTTTTGAAAGTAACACAGCTTGTGGGTGTAATTGTATTATTTTCCAAGATACAGCTAAGGGTTGTATTTGTATTTTTGAAAATAACATAGATTGCGGGTTTATTTGAATTATTTTCCGAGATACAGCTAAGGGTTGTATTTTTATTTTTGAAAATAACACAGCAAGTGGGTGTGTTTGTATTATTTTCAAAGATACAGCTAAGGGTTGTATTTGTATTTTCGAAAATAACACAGCTTGGGGGTGTATTTGTATTATTTTCCAAGACACAGCTAAGGGTTGTATTTGTATTTTTGAAAATAACATAGCTTGGGAGTGTATTTGTATTACTTTCCAAGATACAGCTAAGGATTGTATTTGTATTTTTGACAATAACAAAGCTTGGGGGTGTATTTGTATTATTTTCCAATATAAGGCTAAGGGTTGTATTTGTATTTTTGAAAATAACACAGCATGGGGGTGTATTTGTATTATTTTTCGAGATACAGCTAAGGTTTGTATTTGTATTTTTGAGAAATAACACAGCTTGGGGGTGTATTTGTGTTATTTTCCTAGATACACCTAAGAGTTGTATTTGTATTTTTGAAAATAACACAGCATGGGTGTGTATTTGTATTATTTTTCGAGATACAGCTAAGGGTTGTATTAGTATTTTGAAAATAACACAGCTTGTGTGTGTATTTGTATTATTTTCCAAGATACAGCTAAGGGTTCTATTTTTATTTTTGCAAATAACACAGCTTGGGGGTGTATTTGTATTATTTTCCAAGATAAGGCTATGAATTACATCTGTATTTTTGACAATAACACAGCTTTGGGGTGTATTTGTATTACTTTCCAAGATACAGCTAAGAGTTGTATATGTATTTTTGAAAATAACACAGCTTTGGGGTGTATTTGTATTACTTTCCAAGATACAGCTAACGTTTGTATTTGTATTTTTGAAAATAAGACGGCTTGGTGGTGTATTTGTATTACTTTCCAAGATAGAGCTAAGTGTTGTGTTTGTATTTTTGACAATAACACAGCTGGGGGGGGTTATTTGTATTATTTTCCAAGATACAGCTAAGGGTTTGGTTTGTATTTTTGAAAATAACACAACTTGAGGTTGTATTTGTATTATTTTCAAAGATAGAGCTAAGGGTTGTATTTGTGTTTTCGAAAATAACACAGCATTGGGGTGTATTTGTATTATTTTCAAAGATACAACTAAGGGTTTTATTTGTATTTTTCACAATAATGCAGCTTGGGAGTGTATTTGTATTATTTTCAAAGATACAGCTAAGGGTTGTATTTGTATTTTTGACAGTAACTCAGATTGGGGTGTATTTGTATTATTTTCAAAGATACAGCTAAGGGTTGTATTTGTCTTTTTGAAAATAACACATCTTGGGGGTGTATTTGTATTATTTATCAAGGTACAGCTAATGGTTGTATTTGTATTTTTGAAAATAACATAGCTTGGGCTTGTATTTGCATTATTTTCCAAGATACAGCTAAGGGTTGTATTGGTATTTTTGAAAATTACACAGCTTGGGGGTGTATTTGTGTTTTTTTCCAAGATACAGCTAATGGCTGTACTTGTATTTTGGAAAATAACACGGCTTGTGGGTGTATTTCTATTATTTTCCAAGATACAGCTGAGGGTTGTATTTGCAGTTTTGAAAATAACACAGATTTGGTGTGTATTTGTATTATTTTCCGAGATACAGCTAAGGGTTGTATTTGTATTTTGAAATTAACACAGCTTGGGGGTGTAATTGTCTTATTTTCTGAATTACGGCTAAGTTCTGTATTTTTGTATTTTTGAAAATAACACAGCTTGGGGGTGTATTTGTATTATTTCCCAAGATACAGCTAAGGGTTGTGTTTGTATTTTTGAAAATAACACAGCTTGGGAGTGTATGTGTATTACTTTCCAAGATACAGCTAAGGTTTGTATTTGTATTTTTGACAATAACACAGCTTTGGGGTGTATTTGTATTATTTTCCAAGATACAGCTAAGGGTTTTATTTGTATTTTTGAAAATAACACAGCTTGGGGGTGTATTTGTATTACTTTCCAAGATACAGCTAAGGGTGTATTTGTATTTTTGAAAATAACACCGCTTGGGGTTGTATTTGTATTACTTTCGGAGATACAGATAAGTGTTGTTTTTGTATTTTTTAAAATAACAGCGCTTGGGGGTGTATTTGTATTATTTTCCTAGATACAGCTAAGGGTTGTACATGTATTTTTGAAAATAACACCGCTTGGGGGTGTATTTGTATTATTTTCTGCGATACAGCTAAGGGTTGTATTTGTATTTTTGAAAATAACACAGCTTGGGTGTGTATTTGTATTATTTTCCGAGATACAGCTAAGGGTTTTATTTGTATTTTTGACAATAACACGGCTTGGGGGTGTATTTGTATTATTTTCCGAGATACAGCTAAAGGTTGTATTTGTATTTTTGAAAATCACACGGCTTGTGGGTGTATTTGTATTATTTTCCGAGATACAGCTAAGGGTTGTATTTCAATTTTTGAAAATAACACAGCTTGGAGGTGTATTGGTATTATATTCCGAGATACAGCTAAGGGTTGTATTTTTATTTTTGAAAATAACACAACTTTTGGGTGTATTTCTATTATTTTCAAAGATACAGCTATGGATTGTATTTGTATTTTTGAAAATAACACAGCTTGGGAGTGTATTTGTATTATTTTCCGACATACAGTTAAGGGTTGAATTTGTTTTTTTTTTTTTAAATAACACAGCTTGGGAGTGTATTTGTATTATTTTCTGACATACGGCTAAGGATTGTAATTGTATTTTTGAAAATAACACAGCTTGTGTGTGTATTTGTATTATTTTCCAAGATACATCTAAGGGTTCTATTTCTATTTTTGAAAATAACACAGCTTCGGGTTGTATTTGTATTATTTTCCAAGATACAGCTAAGGGTTGTATTTGTTTTTTTGAAAATTACACAGCTTGGTGGTGTATTTGTATTATTTTCCGAGATACAGCTAAGGGTTGTATTTGTATTTTTGAAAATAACACAGCTTGGGGTCTCCTTGTATTATTTTCCGAGATACAGCTAAGGGTTGTATTTTTATTTTTGAAAATAACACAGCTTGGGGGTCTCTTTGTATTATTTTCAAAGATAGAGCTAAGGGTTGTATTTGTATTTTTGAAAATAACAGAGCTTGGGGTTGTATTTGTATTATTTTCGAAGATATATCTAAGGGTTGTATTTGTATTTTTGAAAATCACACAGCTTGGGGGTGTATTTGTATTATTTTAGGAGATACTGCTAAGGGTTGTATATCTATTTTTGAAAATAACACAGCTTGGGGGTGTATTTGTATTATTTTCTGAGATACAGCTAAGGGTAGAATTTGTTTTTTTGAAAATAACAAAGCTTGTGGTTGTATTTGTATTATTTTCTGACATACGGCTAAGGGTTGTAATTGTATTTTTGACAATAACACAGCTTGGGGGTGTATTTGTATTATTTTCCGAGATACAGCTAAGGGTTGTGTTTGTATTTTTGAAAATAACACAGCTTCGGGTTGTATTTGTATTATTTTCCAAGATACAGCTAAGGGTTGTATTTGTATTTTAGAAAATTACACAGCTTGGTGGTGTATTTGTATTATTTTCCGAGATACAGCTAAAGGTTGTTTGTATTTTTGAAAATAACACAGCTTGGTGGCGTATTTGTATTATTTTCCGAGATACAGCTAAGGATTTTATTTGTATTTTTGAAAATAACACAGCTTGGGGGTGTATTTGTATTATTTTCCAAGATAGAGCTAAGGGTTGTATTTCTTTTTTGACAATAACACAGCATGGGGGCGTATTTTTATTATTTTCAAAGATACAGCTAAGGGTTTTATGTGTATTTTTGACAATAACACAGGTTGGGGGTGTATTTGTATTAATTTCAAAGTTACAGCTAAGTGTTGTATTAGTATTTTTGACAATAACAAACCTGGGGGTGTATTTGTATTATTTTCCAAGATACAGCTAAAAGTTGTATTTGTATTTTTGACAATAACACAGCGTGTGGGTGTATTTTTATTATTTTCCAAGATACAGCTAAGGATTGTATTTGTATTTTTGACAATAACACAGCTAGGGGGTGTATTTGTATTATTTTCCAAAATACAGCTAAGGGTTGTATGTGTATTTTTCATAATAAAGCATCTTGTGGCTGTATTTGTATTATTTTCCAAGATACAGCTAGGGGTTGTATTTGTATTTTTGAAAATAACACTGCTTGGTGGTGTATTTTTAGTATTTTCCAAGTTACAGCTAAGGGTTGTATACGTATTTTTGACTATAAAACAGCTTGTTTGTGTATTTGTATTAATTTGCGAGATAAAGCTAAGGGTTGTATCTGTAGTTTTGAAAATAACACAGTTTGGGGGTGTATTTGTATTATTTTCCGAGATACAGCTTAGGGTTGTATCTGAATTTTTGACAATAACACAGCTTGGGTCTGTATTTGTATTATTTTCCGAGATACAGCTAAGGGTTGTATTTGTATTTTTGAAAATAACACAGCTTGTGGGTGTAATTGTATTATTTTCCAAGATACAGCTAAGGGTTGTATTTGTATTTTTGAAAATAACATAGATTGCGGGTTTATTTGAATTATTTTCCGAGATACAGCTAAGGGTTGTATTTTTATTTTTGAAAATAACACAGCAAGTGGGTGTATTTGTATTATTTTCAAAGATACAGCTAAGGGTTGTATTTGTATTTTCGAAAATAACACAGCTTGGGGGTGTATTTGTATTATTTTCCAAGACACAGCTAAGGGTTGTATTTGTATTTTTGAAAATAACATAGCTTGGGAGTGTATTTGTATTACTTTCCAAGATACAGCTAAGGATTGTATTTGTATTTTTGACAATAACAAAGCTTGGGGGTGTATTTGTATTATTTTCCAATATAAGGCTAAGGGTTGTATTTGTATTTTTGAAAATAACACAGCATGGGGGTGTATTTGTATTATTTTTCGAGATACAGCTAAGGTTTGTATTTGTATTTTTGAGAAATAACACAGCTTGGGGGTGTATTTGTGTTATTTTCCTAGATACACCTAAGAGTTGTATTTGTATTTTTGAAAATAACACAGCATGGGTGTGTATTTGTATTATTTTTCGAGATACAGCTAAGGGTTGTATTAGTATTTTGAAAATAACACAGCTTGTGTGTGTATTTGTATTATTTTCTGAATTACGGCTAAGGGCTGTATTTTCGTATTTTTGAAAATAACACCGCTTGGGGTTGAATTTGTATTATTTTCCATGATAAAGCTAAGGGTTGTATTTGTATTTTTGAAACTAACAGCGCTTGGGGGTGTATTTGTATTATTTCCCTAGATACAACTAAGGGCTGTGTTTGTATTTTTGAAAATAACACAGCTTGGGGGTGTATTTGTATTATTTTCCTACATACAGCAAAGGGTTGTACTTGTATTTTTTAAAATAACACCGCTTGGGGGTGTATTTGTATTATTTTCTGCGATACAGCTAAGGGTTGTATTTGTATTTTTGAAAATAACACAGCTTGGGTGTCTATTTGTATTATTTTCCGACATACAGCTAAGGGTTGAATTTGTATTTTTGGGAATAACAAAGCTTGGAGGTGTATTTGTATTATTTTCCTATATACAGCTAAGGGTTTTATTTGTATTTTTGAAAATAACACAGCTTGACGGTGTATTTGTATTATTTTCCGAGATACAGCTAAGGGTTGTATTTGTATTTTTGACAATAACACAGCTTGGGGGTGTATTTGTATTATTTTCCGAGATACAGCTAAGGGTTGTATTTGTATTTTTCAAATTAACACAGCTTGGGTGTGTATTTGTCTTATTTTCTGAATTACGGCTAAGTTCTGTATTTTTGTATTTTTGAAAATAACACAGCTTGGGGTTTATTTGTATTATATTCCAAGATACAACTAAGGGTTTTATTTGTATTTTTGAAAATAACACAGCTTGGGAGTGTATTTGTATTACTTTACAAGATAGACCTAAGGGTTTTATTTGTATTTTTGACAATAAAACCGCTTGGGGTTGTATTTGTATTATTTTCCGAGATACAGCTAATTGTTGTATTTGTATTTTTTAAAATAACAGCGCTTGGGGGTGTATTTGTATTTTTTTCCTAGATACACCTAAGGGTTTTGTTTGTATTTTTGAAAATAACCCAGCTTGGGGGTGTATTTTTATTATTTCCCGAAATACAGCTAAGGTTTGCACTTGTATTTTTGAAAATAACACCGATTCAGGGTGTATTTGTATTATTTTCTGTGATACAGCTAAGGGTTGTATTTGTATTTCTGAAAATAACACTTCTTGGGGGTGTATTTATATTACTTTCCAAGAAACAGCTAAGGGTTGTATTTGTATTTTTGGAAATAACACAGCTTGGAGGTGTATTTGTATTATTTTCCTAGATACACCTAAGGGTTGTATTTGTATTTTTGAAAATAACACAGTTTTGGGGTGTATTTGTATTATTTTCCGAGATACAGCTAAGGGTTATATTTGTATTTTTGACAATAACACAGCTTGGGGGTGTTTTTGTATTATTTTCCGAGATACAGCTAAGTGTTGTATTTGTATTTTTGAAAATCACACAGCTTGCGGGTGTATTTGTATTATTTTCCGAGATACAGCTAAGGGTTATGTTTGTATTTTTGAAAATAACACAGCTTGTGGCTGTATTTGTATTATTTTCCGAGATACAGCTAAGGGTTGTATTGTTCTTTTTTAAAATAACACAGCCTGGGGGTGTATTTGTATTATTTTCCAAGATACAGCTAATGGTTGTATTTTTTTTTTTTTTTTCAAAAAAACACAGCTTTGGGGTGTATTTGAATTATTTTACAAGATACAGCTAAGGGTTGTATTTTTATTTTTGACAATAAGAAAGCCGGTGGTGTATTTGAATTATTTTCCAACATACAGCTAAGGGTTGTATTTGTTTTTTGGCAAATAACACAGCTTCGTGGTGTATTTCTATTATTATCCGAGATACAGCTGAGGGTTGTATTTGCTTTTTTGAAAATAACACAGCTTGGGGCTGTATTTATATTATTTTCCAAGACAAAGCTATGGGTTCTATTTGTATTTTTGAAAATAACACAGCTTGTGGTTGTATTTGTATTATTTTGCCAGATACAGCTATGGGTTGTATTTGTATTTTTGAAAATAACACAGCTTGGAGGTGTATTTGTATTATTTTCCGAGATACAGCTTAGGGTTTTATTTGTATTTTTGAAAATAACACAGCTTGGGTGTGTAATTGTATTATACTCCAAGATACAGCTACGGGTTGTATTTGTGTTTTTGAAAATAACATAGCTTGGGGGTGTATTTGTATTATTTTCCAAGATACAGCTAAGGGTTGTATTTGTATTTTTGAAAAAAGTACAGCTTGGGAGAGTATTTGTATTTTTTTCCGATTTACAGCTGTGGGTTGTATTTGTATTTTTGAAAATAACACGTTTTGGGGGTGTATTTGTATTATATTCTGAGATACAGCTAAGGGTTGTATTTTTTTTTTTTTGAAAATAACACAGCTTGGTGGTGTATTTATATTATTTTCCAAGACAAAGCTATGGGTTCTATTTGTATTTTTGAAAATAACACAGCTTGAAGGTGTATTTGTATTATTTTACAGATACAGCTAAGGGTTGTATTTGTTTTTTTGACAATACCAAAGCCTGTGGGTGTATTTGTATTATTTTCCAAGGTATAGCTAATGTTTGTATTTGTATTGTTGAAAATAACACAGCTTGAGGTGTATTTGTATTATTTTCCAAGATACATCTTTGGGTGTATTTGTATTTTTGACGCTAACACAGCTTGGCGGTGTGTTTGTATTATTTTCCAAGATACAGCTAAGGGTTGTATTCGTATTTTTGACAATAACACAGCTTGGAGGAGTATTTTTATTATTTTCAAAGACACAGCTAAGTGTTGTATTTTTAGTTTTGAAAATAACACAGCTTTGGGGTGTATTTGTATTATTTTCCAAGATACAGCTAAGGTTTGTATTTGTGTTTTTGAAAACAACAGAGCTTGGGTGTGCATTTGCATTATTTTCCAAGATACACATAAGGGTTGTATTTGTGTTTTTGAAAATAACACATTTTGTGGGTGTATTTGTATTATTTTACACGATACAGCTAAGGGTTTTATTTGTGTTTTTGAAAATTACACAGCTTGGTGTTGTATTTGTATTATTTTGCAAGATACAGCTTAGGGTTGTATTTGTATTTTTGAAAATAACACAGCTTGGGGGTGTATTTGTATTATTTTCCAAGATACAGCTAAGGGTTGTATTTGTATTTTTGAAAATAACACAGCTTGGGGTTGTATTTGTATTATTTTCAGAGACAAAGCTAAGGGTTTTATTTGTCTTTTTTAAAATAACACAGCTTGGGGGTGTATTTTTATTATATTCCAAGATACAGATAAGGGTTGTATTTGTGTTTTTGAAAATAAGAGAGCTTGAGGGTGTATTTGTATTATTTTCCAAGATACAGCTAAGGGTTGTATTTTTTTTTTTTTAAAACCACAGCTTGGGGTTGTTTTTGAATTATTTTACAAGATACAGCTAAGGGTTGTATTTGTGTTTTTGACAATAACAAAGCCGGTGGTGTATTTGAATTATTTTCCAAGTTTCAGCTATGGGTTGTTTTGGTATTTTTTAAAATAACACAGCTTGGGGTTGTATTTGTATTATTTTCTGAGATACAGCTAAGGATTTTATTTGTATTTTTGAAAATAACGCAGCTTGGGGGTTTATTTCTATTATTTTCCAGGATACAGCTAAGGGTTTTATTTGTAATTTTTAAAATAACATAGCTTGGGTGTGTATTTGTATTATTTTCGGAGATACACCTAAGGGTTGTATTTGTATTTTTGAAAATAACACTGCTTGGAAGAGTTTTTGTATTTTTTTTCGAGATACAGCTAAGGGTTGTATTTGTATTTTTGAAAATAACTCAGCTTGTGGGTGTATTTGTATTATTTTCTGAGATACAGCTAAGGGTTGTATTTGTATTTTTAAAAATAACACAGCTTGGGGGTGTATTTATATTATTTTCCAAGACAAAGCTATGGGTTGTATTTGTATTTTTGAAAATAACACAGCTTGGGATTGTATTTGTATTATTTTGCCATATACAGCTATGGGTTGTATTTATATTTTTGAAAATAACCCAGCTTGGGAGTGTATTTGTATTATTTGCCCAAATACAGCTAAGGGTTCTATTTGTGTTTTTGAAAATAACACAGCTTGGGGGTGTGTTTGTGTTATTTTCCAAGATACAGCTAATGGTTGTATTTGTCTTTTTGAAAATAACACAGCTTGAAGGTGTATTTGTATTATTTTACAGATACAGCTAAGGGTTGTATTTGTATTTTTGACAATAACAAAACCTGTGTGTGTATTTGTATTATTTTCCAAGGTATAGCTAAGGTTTGTATTTGTATTTTTGAAAACAACACAGCTTGGGGTATATTTGTATTACTTTCCAAGATACATCTTTTGGTTGCATTTGTATTTTTTCACTAACACAGCTTGGGGGTGTATTTGTATTATTTTCCAAGATACAGCTAAGGGTTGTATTTTTAGTTTTGAAAATAACACAGCTTTGGGGGGTATTTGTATTATTTTCCAAGATACAGCTAAAACTTGTATTTGAGTTTTTTAAAATAACACAGCTTGGGTGTGCATTTGCATTATTTTCCAAGATACAGCTAAGGGTTGTATTTGTATTTTTGAAAATAAAACATTTTGTGAGTGTATTTATATTATTTTGCAAGATACAGCTAAGGGTTGTATTTGTGTTTTTGAAAATAACACAGCTTGGGTGTGTATTTGTATTATTTTCTAAGATACAGCTTAGGGTTGTATTTGTATTTTTGAAAATAACAAAGCTTGGGGTTGTATTTGTATTATTTTCCAAGATACAGCTAAGGGTTGTATTTGTATTTTTGAAAATAACACAGCTTGGGGTTGTATATGTATTATTTTCCGAGATATAGCTAAGGGTTGTATTTGTGTTTTTTAAAAAAACACAGCTTGGGAGTGTATTTGAATTATTTTACAAGATATAGCTAAGGATTTTATTTGTATTCTTGACAATAACAAAGCCGGTGGTGTATTTTAATTATTTTCCAAGATACAGCTAAGGCTTGTATTTGTATTTTTGAAAATAACACAGCTTGGGTTTGTATTTGTATTATTTTCCAAGATACAGCTAAGTGTTGTATTTGTGTTTTTGAAAATAACACAGCTTTGGGGTGTATTTGTATTATTTTCCAAGATACAGCTAAGGGTTGTATTTGTATTTTTGAAAATAACACAGATTGGGTGTGTATTTGTATTATTTTCCCAGATAAAGCTAAGGGTTTTATTTGTATTTTTGAAAATAACACAGCTTGAAGGTGTATTTGTATTATTTTACAATTACAGCTAAGGGTTGTATTTGTATTTTTGACAATAACAAAGCCTGTGGGGGTATTTGTATTATTTTCCAAGGTATAGCTAAGGTTTGTATTTGTATTTTTGAAAATAACACAGCTTGTGTTGTATTTGTATTATTTTCCAAGATATATCTTTTCGTTGTATTTGTGTTTTTTACACTAACACAGCTTGGGGGTGTATTTGTATTATTTTCCAAGATACAGCTAAGTGTTTTATTTTTAGTTTTGAAAATAACCCAGCTTTGGGGTGTATTTGTATTATTTTCCAAGATACAGCTAAGGCTTGTATGTGTGTTTTTGAAAATAACACAGCTTGGGTGTGCATTTGCATTATTTTCCCAATTACAGCTAAGGGTTGTATTTGTGTTTTTGAATATAACACAGCTTGAGGGTGTATTTGTATTATTTTCCATGATACAGTTAACGGTTGTATTTGAATTTTTGAAAATAACAGAGCTTGTGGTGTATTTGTATTATTTTCCAAGATACAGCTAATGGTTTTATTTGTATTTTAGAAAATAACGTATCTTGGGGGTGTATTTGTATCATTTCCCAAGATACAACTAAGGTAAGTATTTGTATTTTTGACAATAAAAAAGCTTGGGGCTGTATTTGTATTATTTTCCAAGATACAGCTAAGGGTTGTATTTGTATTTTTGAAAATAACACAGCTTGGGGGTGTATTTGTATTATTATCCAAGATACAGCTAAGGGTTGTATTTGTATTTTTGAAAATAACACAGCTTGCGGGTGTATTTGTCTTATTTTCTGAGATAAAGATAAGGGTTGTATTTGTATTTTTGAAAATAACACAGCTTGGCGGTGTAATTGTATTATTTTCAAAGACACAACTAAGGATGGTATTTGCAGCTTTGAAAATAACACAGATTGGCGGTGTATTTGTATTATTTTCCAAGATACAGCTAAGGGTTGTATTTGCTTTTTTGAAAATAACACAGCTTGTGGGTTTATTTGAATTATTTCCCAAGATACAGCTAAGGGTTGTATTTGTATTTTTGAAAATAACACAGCTTGCGGGTGTATTTGTCTTATTTTCTGAGATAAAGATAAGGGTTGTATTTGTATTTTTGAAAATAACACAGCTTGGGGGTATATTTGTATTATTTTCCAAGATACAGCTAAGGCTTGTATTTGTGTTTTTGAAAATAACACAGCTTGGGTGTGTATTTGCATTATTTTCCAAGATACAGCTAAGTGTTGTATTTGTATTTTTGAAAATAACACAGCTCGGGGTTGTATTTGTATTATACTCCAAGATACACCTAAGGGTTATATTTGTGTTTTTGAAAATAACACAGCTAGGGCGTGTATTTGTATCATTTTCCAAGATACAGCTAAGTGTTGTATTTGTATTTTTGAAAATAACACAGCTTGGGGTTGTATTTACTTTCTTACTAAAAGAATGCTCAACTCAAAGGGACACAGCTCACTCGTTTTGACTTCATGAGCTATGGCAGGTAGAGACAACTTTTTGAAAATACACAGCTAAAACTGTCCGTGCTTTGAATGCTAGACATGTTTTTCAGAATACACAGCTAAAACGGTCCCCACTTTAACTGCTGAAGCACTTAAAGCGGGGACCGTTTTAGCTGTGTATTTTGAAAAAGTTGTGTGCTCTTCAAAGAGAAAGCTACTTTTGCTGTGTCTTTGGGTTCGAGGAGAAATGGGAGTCCTCTTCAGTCTGCAGGGACGACACCTGAGTCCTTTGCAGTCCTCTTGTCTACCACTGAGGGTGAAATGAGAGTGGTCCCTGTCATCATGAGCCATGTCTGAAAGAATTATTCACATTCCCTACGAGAATAGACGGGTGAAATAGCAAAAGGTGTGTCTTCCTTTGGAGCATGGACGGGTTCAAAGCCCACCTCATACCACTAAGTATTTTGCTGAACACGAGCAGTTGTGTGTGCGGCCTGTGTTTGGGTGATTTTTGTGTCATGTGTGTGTGTGTGTGTGTGTGTGTGTGTGTGTGTGTCTGTGTGTGTGTGTCTGTATTTCTCTCTCCATTCCTGAGCAGCAAATCTTTTTTTCCTCTTTTAGCATGTTACTCACAACAGTGGTTGAAGCCCAGCACTCCTGAAAACACAATCCATGTATGGTTGAAGGAAATTTTCTTGGTGATGAGTGAGAGGTTGGTGACTGAAACCAGCTCATTTCCCATTGACCACTGAGGTCACATCTCTCAGGTGAGAAGCAAAGTGAGAATTTGAACCAGGCACATTCTCCTTAGAGACAATGGGCCAAAGACAGGTCCGATGGAATCGAATGTCTTTTCATGTTGACATCCATCCCGTCAAGCCCTCGTTAAGCCATTGAAGTGTCACATTGGGCCTGGGGGAGGCGGTGCACCCTGTGAAATTACACGTCCGAAGATTTGGATTTGATTTCCAGCCCTCTGCCAGTCAGTCTGCCAGGCACTTTCATGTGACAAGCCTTAGGCGAGTCCCTTTCTGTCTCTGATTCCCGATTCCTTCACAGGGATTTAGGTGGGCCTTAACGCCCACTGGGAAAATATCCCTCTGCCAGCTCAGTGCCTGCTTTCCTGGTTTGACTTGTCAATCTGGACTTGAATACACCTTTGGTTTTGGATTGACTCTATTACCTCTCCTAGAAATTAACACACAAAACTGACAGCTGATTGACAAGATGAGAAGCAGTTTTCCAAAATTCAAATTGAACTTAATCCTTTCTTACTAAAAGAATGCTCAAATCAAAGGGACACAGCTCACTCGTTTTGACTTCATGAGCTATGGCAGGTAGAGACAACTTTTTGAAAATACACAGCCAAAACTGTCCGTGCTTTGAATGCTAGACATGTTTTTCAGAATACACAGCTAAATCGGTCCCTGCTTTAAGTGTTAAAGCACTTAAAGCGGAGACGGTTTTAGCTGTGTATTTTGAAAAATTTGTGTGCTCTTCAAAGAGAAAGCTACTTTTGCTGTGTCTTTGGGTTCGAGGGGAAATGAGAGTCCTCTTCAGTCAGCAGGAACGACACCTGAGTCCTTTGCAGTCCTCTTGTCTGCCTCTGAGGGTGAAATGAGAGTGGTCCCTGTCATCATGAGCCATGTCTGAAAGAATTATTCACATTCCCTACGAGAATAGACGGGTGAAATAGCAAAAGGTGTGTCTTCCTTTGGAGCATGGACGGGTTCAAAGCCCACCTCATACCACTAAGTATTTTGCTGAACACGAGCAGTTGTGTGTGCGGCCTGTGTTTGGGTGATTTTTGTGTCGTGTGTGTGTGTGTGTGTGTGTGTGTGTGTCTGTGTGTGTGTGTCTGTATTTCTGTCTCCATTCCTGAGCAGCAAATCTTTTTTCCTCTTTTAGCATGTTACTCACAACTGTGGATGAAGCCCAGCACTCCTGAAAACACAATCCATGTATGGTTGAAGTAAATTTTCTTGGTGATGAGTGAGAGGTTGGTGACTGAAACCAGCTCATTTCCCATTGACCACTGAGGTCACATCTCTCAGGTGAGAAGCAAAGTGAGAATTTGAACCAGGCACATTCTCCTTAGAGACAATGGGCCAAAGACAGGTCCGATGGAATCGAATGTCTTTTCATGTTGACATCCATCCCGTCAAGCCCTCGTTAAGCCATTGAAGTGTCACATTGGGCCTGGGGGAGGCGGTGCACCCTGTGAAATTACACGTCCGAAGATTTGGATTTGATTTCCAGCCCTCTGCCAGTCAGTCTGCCAGGCACTTTCATGTGACAAGCCTTAGGCGAGTCCCTTTCTGTCTCTGATTCCCGATTCCTTCACAGGGATTTAGGTGGGCCTTAACGCCCACTGGGAAAATATCCCTCTGCCAGCTCAGTGCCTGCTTTCCTGGTTTGACTTGTCAATCTGGACTTGAATACACCTTTGGTTTTGGATTGACTCTATTACCTCTCCTAGAAATTAACACACAAAACTGACAGCTGATTGACAAGATGAGAAGCAGTTTTCCAAAATTCAAATTGAACTTAATCCTTTCTTACTAAAAGAATGCTCAAATCAAAGGGACACAGCTCACTCGTTTTGACTTCATGAGCTATGGCAGGTAGAGACAACTTTTTGAAAATACACAGCCAAAACTGTCCGTGCTTTGAATGCTAGACATGTTTTTCAGAATACACAGCTAAATCGGTCCCTGCTTTAAGTGTTAAAGCACTTAAAGCGGAGACGGTTTTAGCTGTGTATTTTGAAAAATTTGTGTGCTCTTCAAAGAGAAAGCTACTTTTGCTGTGTCTTTGGGTTCGAGGGGAAATGAGAGTCCTCTTCAGTCAGCAGGAACGACACCTGAGTCCTTTGCAGTCCTCTTGTCTGCCTCTGAGGGTGAAATGAGAGTGGTCCCTGTCATCATGAGCCATGTCTGAAAGAATTATTCACATTCCCTACGAGAATAGACGGGTGAAATAGCAAAAGGTGTGTCTTCCTTTGGAGCATGGACGGGTTCAAAGCCCACCTCATACCACTAAGTATTTTGCTGAACACGAGCAGTTGTGTGTGCGGCCTGTGTTTGGGTGATTTTTGTGTCGTGTGTGTGTGTGTGTGTGTGTGTGTCTGTGTGTGTGTGTCTGTATTTCTGTCTCCATTCCTGAGCAGCAAATCTTTTTTCCTCTTTTAGCATGTTACTCACAACTGTGGATGAAGCCCAGCACTCCTGAAAACACAATCCATGTATGGTTGAAGGAAATTTTCTTGGTGATGAGTGAGAGGTTGGTGACTGAAACCAGCTCATTTCCCATTGACCACTGAGGTCACATCTCTCAGGTGAGAAGCAAAGTGAGAATTTGAACCAGGCACATTCTCCTTAGAGACAATGGGCCAAAGACAGGTCCGATGGAATCGAATGTCTTTTCATGTTGACATCCATCCCTTCAAGCCCTCGTTAAGCCATTGAAGTGTCACATTGGGCCTGTGGGAGGCGGTGCACCATGTGAAATTACAAGTCCGAAGATTTGGATTTGCTTTCCAGCCCTCTGCCAGTCAGTCTGCCAGGCACTTTCATGTGACAAGCCTTAGGCGAGTCCCTTTCTGTCTCTGATACCCGATTCCTTCACAGGGATTTATTTGGGCCTTAACGCCCACTGGGAAAAGATCCCTCTGCCAGCTCAGTGCCTGCTTTCTTGGTTTGACTTGTCAATCTTGACTTGAATACACCTTTGGTTTTGGATTGACTCTATTACCTCTCCTAGAAATTAACACACAAAACTGACAGCTGATTGACAAGATGAGAAGCAGTTTTCCAAAATTCAAATTGAACTTAATCCTTTCTTCCTAAAAGAATGCTCAAATCAAGGGGACACAGCTCACTCGTTTTGACTTCATGATCTATGGCGGGTAGAGACAACTTTTTGAAAATACACAGCTAAAACTGTCCGTGCTTTGAATGCTAGACATGTTTTTCAGAATACCCAGCTAAAACGATCCCCGCTTTAAGTGCTAAAGCACTTAAAGTTGTGTGCTCTTCAAAGAGAAAGCTACTTTTGCTGTGTCTTTGGGTTCGAGGGGAAATGGGAGTCCTCTTCAGTCAGCAGGGACGACACCTGAGTCCTTTGCAGTCCTCTTGTCTGCCTCTGTGGGTGAAATGAGAGTGGTCCCTGTCATCATGAGCCATGTCTGAAAGAATTATTCACATTCCCTACGAGAATAGACGGGTGAAATAGCAAAAGGTGTGTCTTCCTTTGGAGCATGGACGGGTTCAAAGCCCACCTCATACCACTAAGTATTTTGCTGAACACGAGCAGTTGTGTGTGCGGCCTGTGTTTGGGTGATTTTTGTGTCATGTGTGTGTGTGTGTGTGTGTGGGTCTGTGTGTGTGTGTGTGTGTGTGTGTGTGTCTGTATTTCTGTCTCCATTCCTGAGCAGCAAATCTTTTTCCTCTTTTAGCATGTTACTCACAACTGTGAATGAAGCCCAGCACTCCTGAAAACACAATCCATGTATGGTTGAAGGAAATTTTCTTGGTGATGAGTGAGTGGTTGGTGACCGAAACCAGCTCATTTCCCATTGACCACTGAGGTCACATCTCTCAGGTGAGAAGCACAGTGAGAATGTGAACCAGGCACATTCTCCTTAGAGACAATGGGCCAAAGACAGGTCCGATGGAATCGAATGTCTTTTCATGTTGACATCCATCCCGTCAAGCCCTCGTTAAGCCATTGAAGTGTCACATTGGGCCTGGGGGAGGCGGTGCACCCTGTGAAATTACACGTCCGAAGATTTGGATTTGATTTCCAGCCCTCTGCCAGTCAGTCTGCCAGGCACTTTCATGTGACAAGCCTTAGGCGAGTCCCTTTCTGTCTCTGATTCCCGATTCCTTCACAGGTTTTTATGTGGGCCTTAACGCCCACTGGGAAAAGATCCCTCTGCCAGCTCAGTGCCTGCTTTCTTGGTTTGACTTCTCAATCTGGACTTGAATACACCTCTGGTTTTGGATTGACTCTATTACCTCTCCTAGAAATTAACACACAAAACTGACAGCTGATTGACAAGATGAGAAGCAGTTTTCCAAAATTCAAATTGAACTTAATCCTTTCTTACTAAAAGAATGCTCAAATCAAGGGGACACAGCTCACTCGTTTTGACTTCATGAGCTATGGCAGGTAGAGACAACTTTTTGAAAATACACAGCTAAAACTGTCCGTGCTTTGAATGCTAGACATGTTTTTCAGAATACACAGCTAAAACGGTCCCCGCTTTAAGTGCTAAAGCACTTAAAGTTGTGTGCTCTTCAAAGAGAAAGCTACTTTTGCTGTGTCTTTGGGTTCGAGGGGAAATGGGAGACCTCTTCAGTCAGCAGGGACGACACCTGAGTCCTCTGCATTCCTCTTGTCTGCCTCTGAGGGTGAAATGAGAGTGGTCCCTGTCATCATGAGCCATGTCTGAAAGAATTATTCACATTCCCTACGAGAATAGACGGGTGAAATAGCAAAAGGTGTGTCTTCCTTTGGAGCATGGACGGGTTCAAAGCCCACCTCATACCACTAAGTATTTTGCTGAACACGAGCAGTTGTGTGTGCGGCCTGTGTTTGGGTGATTTTTGTGTCGTGTGTGTATGTGTGTGTGTGTGTGTGTGTGTGTGTGTGTCTGTGTGTGTGTGTCTGTATTTCTGTCTCCATTCCTGAGCAGCAAATCTCTTTTCCTCTTTTAGCATGTTACTCACAACTGTGGATGAAGCCCAGCACTCCCGAAAACACAATCCATGTATGGTTGAAGGAAATTTTCTTGGTGATGAGTGAGAGGTTAGTGACTGAAACCAGCTCATTTCCCATTGACCACTGAGGTCACATCTCTCAGGTGAGAAGCAAAGTGAGAATTTGAACCAGGCACATTCTCCTTAGAGACAATGGGCCAAAGACAGGTCCGATGGAATCGAATGTCTTTTCATGTTGACATCCATCCCGTCAAGCCCTCGTTAAGCCATTGAAGTGTCACATTGGGCCTGGGGGAGGCGGTGCACCCTGTGAAATTACACGTCCGAAGATTTGGATTTGATTTCCAGCCCTCTGCCAGTCAGTCTGCCAGGCACTTTCATGTGACAAGCCTTAGGCGATTCCCTTTCTGTCTCTGATTCCCGATTCCTTCACAGGGATTTATGTGGGCCTTAACGCCCACTGGGAAAAGATCCCTCTGCCAGCTCAGTGCCTGCTTTCTTGGTTTGACTTGTCAATCTGGACTTGAATACACCTTTGGTTTTGGATTGACTCTATTACCTCTCCTAGAAATTAACACACAAAACTGACAGCTGATTGACAAGATGAGAAGCAGTTTTCCAAAATTCAAATTGAACTTAATCTTTTCTTACTAAAAGAATGCTCAAATCAAGGGGACACAGCTCACTAGTTTTGACTTCATGAGCTATGGCAGGTAGAGACAACTTTTTGAAAATACACAGCTAAAACTGTCCGTGCTTTGAATGCTAGACATGTTTTTCAGAATACACAGATAAAACGGTCCCCGCTTTAAGTGCTAAAGCACTTAAAGTTGTGTGCTCTTCAAAGAGAAAGCTACTTTTGCTCTGTCTTTGGGTTCGAGGGGAAATGGGAGTCCTCTTCAGTCAGCAGGGACGAAACCTGAGTCCTTTGCAGTCCTCCTGTCTGCCTCTGAGGGTGAAATGAGAGTGGTCACTGTCATCATGAGCCATGTCTGAAAGAATTATTCACATTCCCTACGAGAATAGACGGGTGAAATAGCAAAAGGTGTGTCTTCCTTTGGAGCATGGACGGGTTCAAAGCCCACCTCATACCACTAAGTATTTTGCTGAACATGAGCAGTTGTGTGTGCGGCCTGTGTTTGGGTGATTTTTGTGTCATGGGTGTGTGTGTGTGTGTGTGTGTGTGTGTCTGTGTGTGTGTGTCTGTATTTCTGTCTCCATTCCTTAGCAGCAAATCTCTTTTCCTCTTTTAGCATGTTACTCACAACTGTGGATGAAGCCCAGCACTCCCGAAAACACAATCCATGTATGGTTGAAGGAAATTTTCTTGGTGATGAGTGAGAGGTTAGTGACTGAAACCAGCTCATTTCCCATTGACCACTGAGGTCACATCTCTCAGGTGAGAAGCAAAGTGAGAATTTGAACCAGGCACATTCTCCTTAGAGACAATGGGCCAAAGACAGGTCCGATGGAATCGAATGTCTTTTCATGTTGACATCCATCCCGTCAAGCCCTCGTTAAGCCATTGAAGTGTCACATTGGGCCTGGGGGAGGCGGTGCACCCTGTGAAATTACACGTCCGAAGATTTGGATTTGATTTCCAGCCCTCTGCCAGTCAGTCTGCCAGGCACTTTCATGTGACAAGCCTTAGGCGAGTCCCTTTCTGTCTCTGATTCCCGATTCCTTCACAGGGATTTATGTGGGCCTTAACGCCCACTGGGAAAAGATCCCTCTGCCAGCTCAGTGCCTGCTTTCTTGGTTTGACTTGTCAATCTGGACTTGAATACACCTTTGGTTTTGGATTGACTCTATTACCTCTCCTAGAAATTAACACACAAAACTGACAGCTGATTGACAAGATGAGAAGCAGTTTTCCAAAATTCAAATTGAACTTAATCTTTTCTTACTAAAAGAATGCTCAAATCAAGGGGACACAGCTCACTAGTTTTGACTTCATGAGCTATGGCAGGTAGAGACAACTTTTTGAAAATACACAGCTAAAACTGTCCGTGCTTTGAATGCTAGACATGTTTTTCAGAATACACAGATAAAACGGTCCCCGCTTTAAGTGCTAAAGCACTTAAAGTTGTGAGCTCTTCAAAGAGAAAGCTACTTTTGCTGTGTCTTTGGGTTCGAAGGGAAATGGGAGTCCTCTTCAGTCAGCAGGGTCGAAACCTGAGTCCTTTGCAGTCCTCCTGTCTGCCTCTGAGGGTGAAATGAGAGTGGTCCCTGTCATCATGAGCCATGTCTGAAAGAATTATTCACATTCCCTACGAGAATAGACGGGTGAAATAGCAAAAGGTGTGTCTTCCTTTGGAGCATGGACGGGTTCAAAGCCCACCTCATACCACTAAGTATTTTGCTGAACACGAGCAGTTGTGTGTGCGGCCTGTGTTTGGGTGATTTTTGTGTCATGGGTGTGTGTGTGTGTGTGTGTGTGTGTGTGTCTGTGTGTGTGTGTCTGTATTTCTGTCTCCATTCCTGAGCAGCAAATCGTTTTTCCTCTTTTAGCATGTTACTCACAACTGTGGATGAAGCCCATCACTCCTGAAAACACAATCCATGTATGGTTGAAGTAAATTTTCTTGGTGATGAGTGAGAGGTTGGTGACCGAAACCAGCTCATTTCCCATTGACCACTGAGGTCACATCTCTCAGGTGAGAAGCAAAGTGAGAATTTGAAACAGGCACATTCTCCTTAGAGACAATGGGCCAAAGACAGGTCCGATGGAATCGAATGTCTTTTCATGTTGACATCCATCCCGTCAAGCCCTCGTTAAGCCATTGAAGTGTCACATTGGGCCTGGGGGAGGCGTTGCACCCTGTGAAATTACACGTCCGAACATTTGGATTTGATTTCCAGCCCTCTGCCAGTCAGTCTGCCAGGCACTTTCATGTGACAAGCCTTAGGCGAGTCCCTTTCTGTCTCTGATTCCCGATTCCTTCACAGGGATTTATGTGGGCCTTAACGACCACTGGGAAAAGATCCCTCTGCCAGCTCAGTGCCTGCTTTCTTGGTTTGACTTGTCAATCTGGACTTGAATACACCTTTGGTTTTGGATTGACTCTATTACCTCTCCTAGAAATTAACACACAAAACTGACAGCTGATTGACCAGATGAGAAGCAGTTTTCCAAAATTCAAATTGAACTTAATCCTTTCTTACTAAAAGAATGCACAAATCAAGGGGACACAGCTCACTCGTTTTGACTTTATGAGCTATGGCAAGTAGAGACAACTTTTTGAAAATACACAGCTAAAACTGTCCGTGCTTTGAATGCTAGACAAGTTTTTCAGAATACACAGCTAAAACGGTCCCCGCTTTAAGTGCTTTATTAGCTGTGTATTTTGAAAAAGTTGTGTGCTCTTCAAAGAGAAAGCTACTTTTGCTGTGTCTTTGGGTTCGAGGGGAAATGGGAGTCCTCTTCAGTCAGCAGGGATGACACCTGAGTCCTTTGCAGTCCTCTTGTCTGCCTCTGAGGGTGAAATGAGAGTGGTCCCTGTCATCATGAGCCATGTCTGAAAGAATTATTCACATTCCCTACGAGAATAGACGGGTGAAATAGCAAAAGGTGTGTCTTCCTTTGGAGCATGGACGGGTTCAAAGCCCACCTCATACCACTAAGTATTTTGCTGAACACGAGCAGTTGTGTGTGCGGCCTGTGTTTGGGTGATTTTTGTGTCATGTGCGTGTGTGTTTGTGTGTTTGTTTGTGTGTGTGTCTGTGTGTGTGTGTCTGTATTTCTGTCTCCATTCCGGAGCAGCAAATCTTTTTTCCTCTTTTAGCATGTTACTCACAACTGTGGATGAAGCCCAGCACTCCTGAAAACACAATCCATGTATGGTTGAAGGAAATTTTCTTGGTGATGAGTGAGAGGTTGGTGACTGAAACCAGCTCATTTCCCATTGACCACTGAGGTCACATCTCTCAGGTGAGAAGCAAAGTGAGAATTTGAACCAGGCACATTCTCCTTAGAGACAATGGGCCAAAGACAGGTCCGATGGAATCGAATGTCTTTTCATGTTGACATCCATCCCGTCAAGCCCTCGTTAAGTCATTGAAGTGTCTCATTGGGCCTGGGGGAGGCGGTGCACCCTGTGAAATTACACGTCCGAAGATTTGGATTTGATTTCCAGCCCTCTGCCAGTCAGTCTGCCAGGCACTTTCATGTGACAAGCCTTAGGCGAGTCCCTTTCTGTCTCTGATTCCCGATTCCTTCACAGGGATTTATGTGGGCCTTAACGCCCACTGGGAAAAGATCCCTCTGCCAGCTCAGTGCGTGCTTTCTTGCTTTGACTTGTCAATCTGGACTTGAATACACCTTTGGTTTTGGATTGACTCTATTACCTCTCCTAGAAATTAACACACAAAACTGACAGCTGATTGACAAGATGAGAAGCATTTTTCCAAAATTCAAATTGAACTTAATCCTTTCTTACTAAAAGAATGCTCAAATCAAGGGGACACAGCTCACTCGTTTTGACTTCATGAGCTATGGCAGGTAGAGACAACTTTTTGAAAATACACAGCTAAAACTGTTTGTGCTTTGAATGCTAGATATGTTTTTCAGAATACACAGCTAAAACGGTCCCCGCTTTAGCACTTAAAGCGGGTCCGTTTTAGCTGTGTATTTTGAAAAAGTTGTGTTCTCTTCAAAGAGAAACCTACTTTTGCTGTGTCTTTGGGTTCGAGGGGAAATGGGAGTCCTCTTCAGTCAGCAGAAACGACACCTGAGTCTTTTGCATTCCTCTTGTCTGCCTCTGAGGGTGAAATGAGAGTGGTCCCTGTCATCATGAGCCATGTCTGAAAGAAATATTCACATTCCCTACGAGAATAGACGGGTGAAATAGCGAAAGGTGTGTCTTCCTTTGGAGCATGGACGTGTTCAAAGCCCACCTCATACCACTAAGTATTTTGCTGAACACGAGCATTTGTGTGTGCGGCCTGTGTTTGGGTGTTTTTTTGTGTCGTGTGTGTGTGTGTGTGTGTGTTTGTGTGTGTGTGTGTGTGTCTGTGACTGTGTGTGTGTGTCTGTATTTCTGTCTCCATTCCTGAGCAGCAAATCTTTTTTCCTCTTTTAGCATGTTACTCAGAACTGTGGATGAAGCCCAGCACTCCTGAAAACATAGTCCATGTATGGTTGAAGGAAATTGTCTTGGTGATGAGTGAGAGGTTGGTGACTGAAACCAGCTCATTTCCCATTGACCACTGAGGTCACATCTCTCAGGTGAGAAGCAAAGTGAGAATTTGAACCAGACACATTCTCCTTAGAGACAATGGGCCAAAGACAGGTCCGATGGAATCGAATGTCTTTTCATGTTGACATCCATCCCGTCAAGCCCTCGTTAAGGCATTGAAGTGTCACACTGGGCCTGGGGGAGGCGGTGCACCCTGTGAAATTACACGTCCGAATATTTGGATTTGATTTCCAGCCCTCTGCCAGTCAGTCTGCCAGGCACTTTCATATGACAAGCTTTAGGCGATTCCCTTTCTGTCTCTGTTTCCCGATTCCTTCACAGGGATTTATGTGGCCCTTAAGGCCCACTGGGGAAACATCCCTCTGCCAGCTCAGTGCCTGCTTTCTTGGTTTGACTTGTCAATCTGGACTAGAATACACCTTTGGTTTTGGATTGACTCTATTACCTCTCCTAGAAATTAACACAGAAAACTGACAGCTGATTGATAAGATGAGAAGCAGTTTTCCAAAATTCAAATTGAACTTAATCCTTTCTTACTAAAAGAATGCTCAACTCAAGTGGACACAGCTCACTCGTTTTGTCTTCATGAGCTATGGCAGGTAGAGACAACTTTTTGAAAATACACAGCTAAAACTGTCCGTGCTTTGAATGCTAGACATGTTTTTCAGAATACACAGCTAAAACGGTCCCCGCTTTACGTGGTTTAGGACTTAAAGCGGAGACGTTTTAGCTGTGTATTTTGAAAAAGTTGTGTGCTCTTCAAAGAGAAAGCTACTTTTGCTGTGTCTTTGGGTTCGAGGAGAAATGGGAGTCCTCTTCAGTCAGCAGGGACGACACCTGAGTCCTTTGCAGTCCTCTTGTCTGCCTCTGAGGGTGAAATGAGAGTGGTCCCTGTCATCATGAGCCATGTCTGAAAGAATTATTCACATTCCCTACGAGAATAGACGGGTGAAATAGCAAAAGTTGTGTCTTCCTTTGGAGCATGGACGGGTTCAAGGCCCACCTCATACCACTAAGTATTTTGCTGAACACGAACAGTTGTGTGTGCGGCCTGTGTTTGGGTGATTTTTGTGTCATATGTGTTTGTGTGTGTGTGTGTGTGTGTCTGTGTGTGTGGGTCTGTATTTCTGTCTCCATTCCTGAGCAGCAAATCTTTTTTCCTCTTTTAGCATGTTACTCACAACTGTGGATGAAGCCCAGCACTCCTGAAAACAAAATCCATGTATGGTTGAAGGAATTTTTCTTGCTGATGTGTGAGAAGTTGGTGACTGAAACCAGCTCATTTCCCATTGACCACTGAGGTCACATCTCTCAGGTCAGAAGCAAAGTGAGAATTTGAACCAGGCACATTCTCCTTAGAGACAATGGGCCAAAGACAGGTCCGATGGAATCGAATGTCTTTTCCTGTTGACATCCATCCCGTCAAGCCCTCGTTAAGTCATTGAAGTGTCACATTGGGCCTGGGGGAGGCGGTGCACCCTGTGAAATTACACGTCCGAAGATTTGGATTTGATTTCCAGCCCTCTGCCAGTCAGTCTGCCAGGCACTTTCATGTGACAAGTTTTAGGCGAGTCCCTTTCTGTCTCTGATTCCCGATTCCTTCACAGGGATTTATGTGGGCCTTAACGCCCATTGGGAAAAGATCCCTCTGCCAGCTCAGTGCCTGCTTTCTTGGTTTGACTTGTCAATCTGGACTTGAATACACCTTTGGTTTTGGATTGACTCTATTACCTCTCCTAGAAATTAACACACAAAACTGACAGCTGATTGACAAGATGAGAAGCAGTTTTCCAAAATTCAAATTGAACTTAATCCTTTCTTACTAAAAGAATGCTCAAATCAAGGGGACACAGCTCACTCGTTTTGACTTCATGAGCTATGGCAGGTAGAGACAACTTTTTGAAAATACACAGCTAAAACTGTCCGTGCTTTGAATGCTAGACAAGTTTTTCAGAATACACAGCTAAAACGGTCCCCGCTTTAAGTGCTTTATTAGCTGTGTATTTTGAAAAAGTTGTGTGCTCTTCAAAGAGAAAGCTACTTTTGCTGTGTCTTTGGGTTCGAGGGGAAATGGGAGTCCTCTTCAGTCAGCAGGGATGACACCTGAGTCCTTTGCAGTCCTCTTGTCTGCCTCTGAGGGTGAAATGAGAGTGGTCCCTGTCATCATGAGCCATGTCTGAAAGAATTATTCACATTCCCTACGAGAATAGACGGGTGAAATAGCAAAAGGTGTGTCTTCCTTTGGAGCATGGACGGGTTCAAAGCCCACCTCATACCACTAAGTATTTTGCTGAACACGAACAGTTGTGTGTGCGGCCTGTGTTTGGGTGATTTTTGTGTCATGTGCGTGTGTGTGTGTGTGTGTTTGTGTGTGTGTGTCTGTGTGTGTGTGTCTGTATTTCTGTCTCCATTCCTGAGCAGCAAATCTTTTTTCCTCTTTTAGCATGTTACTCACAACTGTGGATGAAGCCCAGCACTCCTGAAAACACAATCCATGTATGGTTGAAGGAAATTTTCTTGGTGATGAGTGAGAGGTTGGTGACTGAAACCAGCTCATTTCCCATTGACCACTGAGGTCACTTCTCTCAGGTCAGAAGCAAAGTGAGAATTTGAACCAGGCACATTCTCCTTAGAGTCAATGGGCCAAAGACAGGTCCGATGGAATCGAATGTCTTTTCATGTTGACGTCCATCCCGTCAAGCCCTCGTTAAGCCATTGAAGTGTCACATTGGGCCTGGGGGAGGCGGTGCACCCTGTGAAATTACACGTCCGAAGATTTGGATTTGATTTCCAGCCCTCTGCCAGTCAGTCTGCCAGGCACTTTCATGTGACAAGCCTTAGGCGAGTCCCTTTCTGTCTCTGATTCCCGATTCCTTCACAGGGATTTATGTGGGCCTTAATGCCCACTGGGAAAAGATCCCTCTGCCAGCTCAGTGCCTGCTTTCTTGGTTTGACTTGTCAATCTGGACTTGAATACACCTTTGGTTTTGGATTGACTCTATTACCTCTCCTAGAAATTAACACACAAAACTGACAGCTGATTGACAAGATGAGAAGCAGTTTTCCAAAATTCAAATTGAACTTAATCCTTTCTTACTAAAAGAATGCTCAAATCAAGGGGACACAGCTCACTCGTTTTGACTTCATGAGCTATGGCAGGTAGAGACAACTTTTTGAAAATACATAGCTAAATCTGTCCGTGCTTTGAATGCTAGACATGTTTTTCAGAATACACAGCTAAAACGGTCCCCGCTTTAAGTGCTTTATTAGCTGTGTATTTTGAAAAAGTTGTGTGCTCTTCAAAGAGAAAGCTACTTTTGCTGTGTCTTTGGGTTCGAGGGGAAATGGGAGTCCTCTTCAGTCAGCAGGGACGACACCTGAGTCCTTTGCAGTCCTCTTGTCTGCCTCTGTGGGTGAAATGAGAGTGGTCCCTGTCATCATGAGCCATGTCTGAAAGAATTATTCACATTCCCTACGAGAATAGACGGGTGAAATAGCAAAAGTTGTGTCTTCCTTTGGAGCATGGACGGGTTCAAGGCCCACCTCATACCACTAAGTATTTTGCTGAACATGAGCAGTTGTGTGTGCGGCCTGTGTTTGGGTGATTTTTGTGTCATATGTGTTTGTGTGTGTGTGTGTGTGTGTGTCTGTGTGTGTGGGTCTGTATTTCTGTCTCCATTCCTGAGCAGCAAATCTTTTTTCCTCTTTTATCATTTTACTCACAACTGTGGATGAAGCCCAGCACTCCTGAAAACACAATCCATGTATGGTTGAAGGAAATTTTCTTGGTGATGTGTGAGAAGTTGGTGACTGAAACCAGCTCATTTCCCATTGACCACTGAGGTCACATCTCTCAGGTGAGAATCAAAGTGAGAATTTGAACCTGGGACATTCTCCTTAGAGACAATGGGCCAAAGACAGGTCCGATGTTATCGAATGTCTTTTCATGTTGACATCCATCCCGTCAAGCCCTCGTTAAGCCATTGAAGTGTCACATGGGGCCTGGGGGAGACGGTGCACCCTGTGAAATTACACGTCCGAAGATTTGGATTTGATTTCCAGCCCTCTGCCAGTCAGTCTGCCAGGCACTTTCATGTGACAAGCCTTAGGCGACTCCCTTTCTGTCTCTGATTCCCGATTCCTTCACAGGGATTTATGTGGGCCTTAACGCCCATTGGGAAAAGATCCCTCTGCCAGCTCAGTGCGTGCTTTCTTGCTTTGACTTGTCAATCTGGACTTGAATACACCTTTGGTTTTGGATTGACTCTATTACCTCTCCTAGAAATTAACACACAAAACTGACAGCTGATTGACAAGATGAGAAGCATTTTTCCAAAATTCAAATTGAACTTAATCCTTTCTTACTAAAAGAATGCTCAAATCAAGGGGACACAGCTCACTCGTTTTGACTTCATGAGCTATGGCAGGTAGAGACAACTTTTTGAAAATACACAGCTAAAACTGTCCGTGCTTTGAATGCTAGATATGTTTTTCAGAATACACAGCTAAAACGGTCCCTGCTTTAGCACTTAAAGCGGGTCCGTTTTAGCTGTGTATTTTGAAAAAGTTGTGTGCTCTTCAAAGAGAAACCTACTTTTGCTGTGTCTTTGGGTTCGAGGGGAAATGGGAGTCCTCTTCAGTCAGCAGAAACGACACCTGTGTCTTTTGCAGTCCTCTTGTCTGCCTCTGAGGGTGAAATGAGAGTGGTCCCTGTCATCATGAGCCATGTCTGAAAGAAATATTCACATTCCCTACGAGAATAGACGGGTGAAATAGCGAAAGGTGTGTCTTCCTTTGGAGCATGGACGTGTTCAAAGCCCACCTCATACCACTAAGTATTTTGCTGAACACGAGCAGTTGTGTGTGCGGCCTGTGTTTGGGTGTTTTTTTGTGTCGTGTGTGTGTGTGTGTGTGTGTGTGTGTGTGTCTGTGACTGTGTGTGTGTGTCTGTATTTCTGTCTCCATTCCTGAGCAGCACATCTTTTTTCCTCTTTTAGCATGTTACTCACAACTGTGGATGAAGCCCAGCACTCCTGAAAACATAGTCCATGTATGGTTGTAGGAAATTTTCTTGGTGATGAGTGAGAGTTTGGTGACTGAAACCAGCTCATTTCCCATTGACCACTGAGGTCACATCTCTCAGGTGAGAAGCAAAGTGAGAATTTGAACCAGACACATTCTCCTTAGAGACAATGGGCCAAAGACAGGTCCGATGGAATCGAATGTCTTTTCATGTTGACATCCATCCCGTCAAGCCCTCGTTAAGGCATTGAAGTGTCACACTGGGCCTGGGGGAGGCGGTGCACCCTGTGAAATTACACGTCCGAATATTTGGATTTGATTTCCAGCCCTCTGCCAGTCAGTCTGCCAGGCACTTTCATATGACAAGCTTTAGGCGAGTCCCTTTCTGTCTCTGTTTCCCGATTCCTTCACAGGGATTTATGTGGGCCTTAAGGCCCACTGGGGAAACATCCCTCTGCCAGCTCAGTGCCTGCTTTCTTGGTTTGACTTGTCAATCTAGACTAGAATACACCTTTGGTTTTGGATTGACTCTATTACCTCTCCTAGAAATTAACACACAAAACTGACAGCTGATTGACAAGATGAGAAGCAGTTTTCCAAAATTCAAATTGAACTTAATCCTTTCTTACTAAAACAATGCTCAACTCAAGTGGACACAGCTCACTCGTTTTGTCTTCATGAGCTATGGCAGGTAGAGACAACTTTTTGAAAATACACAGCTAAAACTGTCCGTGCTTTGAATGCTAGACATGTTTTTCAGAATACACAGCTAAAACGGTCCCCGCTTTACGTGGTTTAGGACTTAAAGCGGAGACGTTTTAGCTGTGTATTTTGAAAAATTTGTGTGCTCTTCAAAGAGAAAGCTACTTTTGCTGTGTCTTTGGGTTCGAGGGGAAATGGGAGTCCTCTTCAGTCAGCAGGGACGACACCTGAGTCCTTTGCAGTCCTCTTTTCTGCCTCTGAGGGTGAAATGAGAGTGGTCCCTGGCATCATGAGCCATGTCTGAAAGAATTATTCACATTCCCTACGAGAATAGACGGGTGAAATAGCGAAAGGTGTGTCTTCCTTTGGAGCATGGACGGGTTCAAAGCCCACCTCATACCACTAAGTATTTTGCTGAACACGAGCAGTTGTGTGTGCGGCCTGTGTTTGGGTGTTTTTTGTGTCAGGTGTTCATGTGTGTGTGTGTATGGGGTGTGTGTGGGTGTGTCTGTGTGTGTGTGTCTGTATTTCTGTCTCCATTCCTGAGCAGCAAATGTTTTTTCCTCTTTTAGCATGTTACTCACAACTGTGGATGAAGCCCAGCACTCCTGAAAACACAATCCATGTATGGTTGAAGGAATTTTTCTTGGTGATGAGTGACAGGTTGGTGACTGAAACCAGCTCATTTCCCATTGACCACTGAGGTCACATCTCTCAGGTGAGAAGCAAAGTGAGAATTTGAACCAGGCTCATTCTCCTTAGAGACAATGGGCCAAAGACAGGTCCGATGGAATGTAATGTCTTTTCATGTTGACATCCATCCCGACAAGCTCTCGTTAAGCCATTGAAGTGTCTCATTGGGCCTGGGGGAGGCGGTGCACCCTGTGAAATTACACGTCCGAAGATTTGGATTTGATTTCCAGGCCTCTGCCAGTCACTCTGCCAGGCACTTTCATGTGACAAGCCTTAGGCGAGTCCCTTTCTGTCTCTGTTTCCCGATTCCTTCACAGGGATTTATGTGGTTTTTAAGGCCCAGTGGGAAAAGTTCCCTCTTCCAGCTCAGTGCCTGTTTTCTTGGTTTGACTTGTCAATCTGGACTTGAATACACCTTTGGTTTTGGATTGACTCTATTACCTCTGCTAGAAATTAACGCACAAAACTGAGAGCTGATTGACAAGATGAGAAGCTGTTTTCCAGAATTCAAATCCAACTTAATCCTTTCTTACAAATAGAATGCTCAACTCAAGGGGACACTGATCACTCATTTTGACTTCATGAGCTATGGCAGGTAGAGACAACTTTTTGAAAATACACAGCTAAAACTGTCCGTGCTTTGAATGCTAGACATGTTTTTCAGAATACACAGCTAAAACGGTCCCCGCTTTAAGTGCTTTATTAGCTGTGTATTTTGAAAAAGTTGTGTGCTCTTCAAATAGAAAGCTGCTTTTGCTGTGCCTTTGGGTTTGAGGGGAAATGGGAGTCCTCTTCAGTCAGCAGGGACCACACCTGAGTCCTTTGCAGTCCTCTTGTCTTCCTCTGATGGTGAAATGATAGTGGTCCCTGTCATCATGAGCCATGTCTGAAAGAATTATTCACATTCCCTACGAGGATAGACGGGTGAAATAGCGAAAGGTGTGTCTTCCTTTGGAGCATGGACTGGTTTAAAGCCCACCTCATACCACTAAGTATTTTGCTGAACACGAGCAGTTGTGTGTGCGGCCTGTGTTTGGGTGTTTTTTGTGTCACGTGTTCGTGTGTGTGTGTGTGTGTGTGTGTCTGTATTTCTGTCTCCATTCTTGATCAGCAAATCTTTTTTCCTCTTTTTGCATGTTACTGAGAACTGTGGATGAAGCCCAGCACTCCTGAAAACACAATCTATGTATGGTTGAAGTAATTTTTCTTGGTGATGAGTGAGAGGTTGGTGACTGAAACCAGCTCATTTCCCATTGACCACTGAGGCCACATCTCTCAGGTGAGAAGCAAAGTGAGAATTTTAACCAGGCACATTCTCCTTAGAGACAATGGGCCAAAGACAGGTCCGATGGAATCGAATGTCTTTTCATGTTGACATCCATCCCGTCAAGCTCTCGCTAAACCATTGAAGTGTCACATTGTGCCTGGGGGAGGCGGTGCACCCTGTGAAATTACACGTGCGAAGATTTGGATTTGATTTCCAGCCCTCTGCCAGTCAGTCTGCCAGGCACTTTCATGTGACAAGCCTTAGGCGAGTCCCTTTCTGTCTCTGTTTCCCGATTCCTTCACAGGGATTTATGTGGGCCTTAACGCCCACTGGGAAAAGATCCCTCTGCCAGCTCAGTGCCTGCTTTCTTGGTTTGACTTGTCAATCTGGACTTGAATACACCTTTGGTTTTGGATTGACTCTATTACCTCTCCTAGAAATTAACGCACAAAACTGACAGCTGATTGAGAAGATGAGAAGCCGTTTTCCAGAATTCAAATTGAACTTAATCCTTTCTTACTAAAAGAATGCTCCACTCAAAGGGACACAGATCACTCGTTTTAACATCATGAGCTATGGCAGGTAGAGAGAACTTTTTGAAAATACACAGCTAAAACTGTCCGTGCTTTGAATGCTAGACAATTTTTCAGAATACTCAGTTAAAACGGTCTTTTTTTTTATATATATATATATACTGAATCTTGCTCTGTCACCTAGGCTAGAGTGCAGTGGCATGATAGCTCGCTGCAACCTCTGCCTCATTGGTTCAAGGGATTCTCCTGCCTCAGCCACCCAAGTATCTGTGATTACAGGCACCTGCCACCACACCCAGCTAATTTTTGTATTTTTCATAGAGATTGGGTTTCTTTTTTTCTTTTTCTTTGAGACGGAGTTTCTCTCTTGTTACCCAGGCTTGAGTGCAGTGTCACGATCTCAGCTCACCAGAACCTCTGCCTTCTGGGTTCAGGCAATTGTCCTTCCTCTGCCTCCCGTGTAGCTGGGATTACAGGCATGCGCCACCATGCTTAGCTAATTTTTTGTATTTTTCGTAGAGACGGGGTTTCACCATGTTGTCCAGGATGGCCTCGATCTCTTGACTTTGTGATCCGCCCACCTCTGCCTCCCAAAGTGCTGGGATTACAGGCTTGAGCCACCGTGCCCGGCCCAGAGATGGTGTTTCACCATATTGGCCTGTCTGGTCTTGAACTGACCTAGTGATCTGCCCACCTTGGCCTCTGATAGTGCTCGGATTGCAGGCATGAGCCACCACGCCTTGTACCTAATTCCTATTCACTGGTCGTGGATGGGAGCTATGGAATCTCTTCCTACAAAACATCCTGGCCGCATCCGAATGTGAGAGTTAAGTTTTCTAAGAGATGGTTCCTCTGTTTGTGCTCCACACCCAAATAATCGATCTTACTTCACTGTCAGACAACTTCCAGTTATTACAGTGGCTGTAGTCTAGCTGGAAAAACGCTAAGTAGACCCCCGGGACTCTCTTGACTCAGCCACTAACAACTTAGTGTGGCTCTGGGAAACAAAGAAGCTGGAGCAACCACGCCTGCAATCCCAGCACTTTGGGAGGTCGACGTGGGAGGATTGCTTGAGCCCAGGAGTTTGACAGCAGCCTGGGCAACATAGCAAGACCCCATCTCTACAAAAAAAAAATCAAAAAAATTATTGCGGTGTGGTGGTGTCACCCTGTAGTCCCAGCTATTCAGGAGGCTAAAGTGGGAGGATCACTTGAGTCCCAGAGGTCAAGACTGCAGTGAGCCAAGATCATGCCACTGCCCTCAAGCTTGGGCTTCAAAGTGAGACACTGTCTCAGGAGGGAAAAAACAAAACAAAACAAAACAAAAAAACTGGAGCTTTTGTTTTCTCATTTGTTAAAGGTGGATGATATTATCTCCTTCATGGAATTACTGTGAGGATGGAAGTACAATTTTTTTCCCCTTTCCTTTTAGAAATACAATGAGATAGGCATAGTGGCCAGGTGAGGTGGCTCATGCCTGTAATCCCAGCACTTTGGGAGCCTGAAGCAGGTGGATCACCTGAGGTCAGGAGTTCAAGACCATCCTGGCCACCATGGTGAAACCCTGACTCCACTAAAATTACAAAAATTAGCCTAGCGTGGTGGCACGTGCCTACAATCGCAGCTACTCAGGAAGCTGAGGCAGGAGAATGGCTTGAACCTGGGAGGTGGAGGGTGTAGTGAGCAGAGATCATCCCATGGCACTCCAGTCTGGACGACAGAGTGAGACTCCATCTCAAAAAAATAAAATGCCAGATGTGGTGGCTCATGCCTGTAAACCCAGCACTTTGGGAGGCAGAGGAAGGTGGATCACCTGAGGTCAGGAGTTCAAGACCAGCCTGACCAACATGCAGAAACCCCATCTCTAATAAACATATAAAATTCGCCAAGCATGGTGGCACATGCCTGTAATCCCAACTATTTGGGAGGCTGAGGCAGGAGAATCGCTTGAACCTGGGAAGTGGAGGTTGCAGTGAGCCAAGATTGCACTCCTGCATGGACGAGAAGAAGGAAACTGTGTCTCAAAAACAATAATTAGATAGGCATAGTGCACAAGATAATGTCAGGTGACACGTGCACTACCACTTAGTACCACTGTGAGTCCGGACAGATGACATAGGTCTCCGTGCCTCAGTTTTTCCACCTGTCAAATAGGAACCATATGAGGATGTACTCGTAAGATGATGCTCAAGGCTAAATAATGTAATCCATGAACGTGCTTAGACCAGCACCTCCTGCATTTTAAATACTCTTCCCTTTTGGCTGCTGTTGCTACTATTTTACTAACTGGGTTGATTTCTAGCCTGCAAAAAAAAGGATCACAAGTTTGTGAACAAGACCATTATTCCTTACCAAATGATTCATAACCCCAATTTTTCTTTTGCTTTTTTGTTTGTTTGTTTGTTTGTGTTTTTGGAAACAGAGTCTCACTCCCACTCCCAGGCTCAAGTGATTCTCCTGCTCAGTCTCATGAGTAACTGGGATTAAAGGTACCCACAACTAGGCCCAGCTAATTTTTGTATTTTTAGTACAGATGGGGTTTCACCATGTTGGCCAGGCTGATCTCAGACTCCTGACCTCACGTAATCCATCCACCTCGGCCTCCCAAAGTGCTGGGATTATAGGCGTGTGCCACCCCACCAGCCTATAACCCCAGTTTCTTTTTACCAACTTAGATTATGGAACTTGGCATGATGCCCAGATTCCCATAATGCAAATTGTCCTCCCCAATTATAACTACCAGTTTTTTTCATCTAAGAAAAACAAAACAAAAATTGAAATGCTGGTCATTTTTGTGGACAAAAAGATAAGTATGGCCAGGTGTAGTGGCTCAGGCCTGTAATTCCAGCACTTTGAGAGGCTGAGGCGGGAACATCACTGGAAGCCAGAAGTTCGAGACCAGCCTGACCAACACGGTGAATCCCCCTCTCTACTAAAACTACAAAAATGAGCCACGTGGGCTGGTGTGCGCCTGCAGTCCCAGCTACTCAGGAGGCTGAGGCAGGAGAATCACTTAACCCAGGAGGCAGAGGTTGCAGTGAAAAGAGATCATGCCACTGCAGTCCAGCTTGGGCAACAAGATCAGAACTCCATCTCAAAAAACAAACAAAAACAAGTAATGCGACTGCTATTTTCTGGTTATAATCACAGAGTTCATGTAGAAAAGCTAAGCAATATGAAAAAATACAGAGTTAAAGTTTTTAAAAATTACCCCAAATTGGATCAGCAAACTTTTTTTTTTTTTTTTTCCCTCTTGAGACAGACTAGGTCTTGCTGCTGCCCAAGCTGGTGTACAGTGACACAATCACAGATGACTGCAGCCTCGACCTCCTGGACTGGCTCTGTGCTCCTGCCTCCCAAGGAGCTGGGACTACAGGTGCATATTCCTATACCCAGCTAATTTTTTTTTTAATTGGTTTTGTAGAGGTGAAGTCTCACTATGTTGCTCAGGCTGGTCTCGAGCTCTGGCCTCAAGTAATCCTCCCGCTTCAGCCTTCCAAAGTGCTGGAATTACAAGCATGAACTTATTTGGAGACTGGGTCATTACAGAGGTCATCAAGTTAAAATGGGTCATGAATGTGGGGCCCTGATGCTATATAACTGTTGTCCTTACTAAAAGAAAAATTTGTTGCCTGTGAAAGAAAAAGAAAGAATAAAATATTTTTTCCTTGAGACAGGTCTTGTTCTGTCACCCAGGCTGGAGTGAAGTGGTGTGATCTCAGCTCACTGCAGCCTCATCCTCCCTGACTCAAGCAATCCTCCAACCTCAGCCTCCTGAGTAGCTTGGGAACACAGGTACATGCAACCATACCTGGCTTTTTTTTTTTTTTCCCCGAGATGGATTCTTGCTCTTTCCTCCAGTCTGGAGTGCAGTGGTGCAATCTCAGCTCACTGCAACCTCCACCTCTGGGTTCAAGCAGTTCTCCTGCCTCAGCCTCCTGAGTAGCTAGGATGGCAGGCGTGCACCACCACAGCCAGCTAATTTTTATATTTTTAGTAGAGATGGGGTTTCACCATGTTGGCTATGCTGGTCTCAAACTCCTGACCTCTTGATCTGCCAACCTCAGCCTCCCAAAGTGCTAGGATTACAGGTGTGAGCCACCACTCCCGGCTGTATTGTTTTTAGTACAGGTGGGGTTTCATCCTGTTGGCCTGGCTGGTATTGAACTCCTGACCTGAAGTTATCCTCTCACTCATGCTCCCAAAGTACAGGGATTACAGACATGAGCCACGGCATCTGGCCTGAGACAATAAATTTGTCTTATTCTAAGCCACTTAGTTGGTGGCACTTTGTTACAGCATCCCCAGCAAAGTTATATCCAACGAATAATCCATTTCATTGTTGTTGTTGTTGTTGTTGTTGTTGTGGTTGTGGTTGTTGTTGTTTTTGAGACGGAGTTTCGCTCTTGTTACCCAGGCTGGAGTGCAATGGCACGATCTCGGCTCACCGCAACCTCTGCCTCCTGGGTTCAGGCAATTATCCTGCCTCAGCCTCCTCAGTAGCTGGGATTACAGGCACGCACCACCATGCCCAGCTAATTTTTTGTATTTTTAGTAGAGAGGGGATTTCACCATGTTGACCAGGATGGTCTCGATCTCTTGACCTCGTGATCCACCCGCCTCAGCCTCCCAAAGTGCTGAGATTACAGGCTTGAGACACCACGCCCGGCCGTTGTTGTTGTTTTTAAGGAAAAAAAAAAGGAAAGAAAGAAAGAAAAAAGAATAATTAAAAAGAATGAAGGAGAGGAAGAAAGAGGAAGAGGGAGAGAGAACAGGAGTGTTGCTTTATTGCCCAGGCTAGAATGCAGTCTAAAAACGGGTATTGAAAACGTCTTTTATGCCAGTAGTTTTGCTTAATAATGGAGACAGGAAAAAAATTAGGAAAGAAAATAACAAACAAGCAGCCAACCAATAATTCATTTAAACCTGTAAGTAGGTATGATGTGGTACTGATAAGAGTGTATATTTTTGTGTATTTAAAATGGAGAGTTCTATAAATGTTTATTAAGTTTACTTGTTCCGGATGTGAGTTCAAGTCCTGGATATCCTTGTTAATTTTCTGTCTCGTTGATCTGTCTAATATTGATGTTGAAGTCTCCCCCTATTATTGTGTGGGAGTCTGTCTCTTTATAAGTCTTACGTAATCTGGGTGTTCCTGTATTGGGTGCGTATATATTTAGGATCGTTAGCTCTTCTCGTTGTATTGATCCTTTGACCATTATGTAATGTCCTTCTTTGCCTCTTTTGATCTTTGTTGCTTTAAAGTTTATTTTATCAGAGGCGAGATTTGCAACTCCTGCTTTTTATTAATTAACTTATTTTTGCTCTCAAGTTGGTTGGTAAATCTTTCTCCATCCATTTATGTTGAGTCTTTGTGTATCCCTGCATGTGAGATGGGTCTGGATGCAGCATACCGATGGATTTTGCATTTCATTGTTAAAGGACACAGAAGCTCATGCTCTCTGTCATTCCCGAATGTGTAATTAGGTTTTGGCCAGGAGCAGAGGCTCATACCTGTAATCCCAGGACTTTGGAAGGCTGAGATGGGAGGATCACTTGAAGCTCAGAGTTTGAGGCCAGCCTGGCCAACATGGTGAGACCCCATCTCCACACACACACACACACAAATATTAGTTGGGCATGGTAGCATTCACCTGTAATCCCAGCTACTCAGGAGGCTAAGGTGGGAGGACTGCTTGATCCTGGGAGTAAGAGGCTGCAGTGGGCTATGATTATACCACTGCACTGTAGGCTGAACAACACAGGAAGTCCCTATCTATCTCTTAAAAAAGAAAAAAAAAAAAGGCTGGAGTTTGAGTTTGTGTTTTTGTTGTTGTTACTGTTGTTGTTGTTGTCGTCTTTTTTTTAGTCGGAGTTTCACTCTTGTTACCCAGGCTGTAGTGCAATGGCACGATCTCGGCTCACCGCAACGTCCGCCTCCTGGGTTCAGGCAATTGTCCTGCCTCAGCCTCCTGAGTAGCTGGGATTACAGACATGTGCCACCATGCCCAGCTATTTTTTTATATTTTTTAGTAGAGACGGGGTTTCACCATGTTGACCAGGATGGTCTCAATCTCTTGACCTCGTGATCCACCCGCCTTGGCTTCCCAAAGTGCTGGGGTTACAGGCGTGAGCCACCGGGCCCAGCCTCGTTACTGTTGTTTTTTGAGATGGAGTGTCATGCTCTGCCCGGGCTGGAGTGCGGTGGTTCAATCTCAGCTCATTGCAACTCCACCTCCTGTGTTCAAGTGATTCTCCCACCTCAGCCTCCCAAGTAGCTGGGATTACAGGTGTGCACCCCCACACCTGGCTCATTTTTATATTTTCAGTAGAGATGGGATTTCACCATGTTGGCCAGGCTGGTCTCAAACTCCTGACCTCAGGAGATCCACCGGCCTCGGCCTCCCAAAGTGATGGGATTACAGGTGTGGGTCACTGTGTTCAGTCGATTTAGTGTTTTGGCTGGGTTGGGTCTGGCAGGTGTATGGTTAATAAACCAGGTCTAAATATTTCCAGGAAACTGGTGGGTCAGGCATGCACTGACAGCAATGTTGTGGATGGTGATACTGGCTGTGAACATGGAAGAAAACAAGGTCTGGTCTCCTTTTTTCACCCAGACGGTGTCGATGAGCTGACCTAGGAGATAACAGGACAGGTACATGAGACCCCGTGTACATCCTGGGAAAGGCGGTGGCAACTGCTTGGGACCCCAGCCCACCTGGCCAGTGGCTCTTCCATGTTCCTTACAGCTTTTGAGAGGTTCGCTATTCAAAGGAGGATGAATCAAGGAAAGTACAGGGCTGGGGCCCAATTTTGTTAAACATGACAAGGAATATGCCTTGGTTCAAGAAAACCCATGGCTCAGCACGGTGGTTTACACCTGTAATCTCAGCACTTTAGAAGGTGGAGGTGAGAAGATCACCAGAGGTCAGGAGTTCGAGGCCATCACGGCCAACATAGAAACCCCATCTCTACTAAAAATACAGAAATTAGCCAGGTGTGGTGGCACATGCCTGTAGTCCCAGCTACTCAAGAGGCTGAGGCCTGAGAATCCCGGGAGGTGGAGGTTGCAGTGAGCCGAGACCACACCATTGTACTCCAGCCTGGGTGACAGAGTGAGACTCCATCTAAGAAATAAAATGAGAAAATCCGATCCTTCTGCCACGCATGGGGGTGCATGCCTGTAATCCCAGCACTTTGGGAGGCTGAGGTGGGCACATCACTTGAGGTCAGGAGTTCAAGATCAGCCTGGCTAACATGGCAAAACCTTGGCTCTGCTAAAAATACAAAAATGAACCAGGTATGGTTGCATGTGCCTGTAATCCCAGCTAATTGGGAGACCGAGGCAGGAGAATCACTTGAACCCTGAAGGTGGAGCTAGCAGTGAGCTTAGATCATGCCACTGCACTTAAGCCTGGGGCCAGAGAAGACTCCATCTCAAAAGAAAAAAGAAAAGGCAATGCAACCCCTACTAGTCTTCTCTATAAGCAGGCTCAGAGTGATGGCCGTGGAGTTTTTGGTCAGCCAGGGGATTGAACACAATGGAATGTCTTCTTTTTTTTTTTTTTTTTGAGACGGAGTTTTCGCTCTTGTTTACCCAGGCTGGAGTGCAATGGCGCCATCTCAGCTCACCGCAACCTCTGCCTCCTGGGTTCAGGCAATTCTCCTGCCTCAGCCTCCTGAGTAGCTGGGATTACAGGCACGTGCCACCATGCCCAGCTAATTTTTTGTATTTTTTAGTAGAGACGGGGTTTCACCATGCTGACCAGAATGGTCTCGATCTCTTGACCTCGTGATCCACCCGCCTCAGCCTCCCAAAGTGCTGGGATTACAGGCTTGAGCCACTGCGCCCGGCTTGGAATGTCTTCTAATACAGGTAACTACTATAAGCAATAAAACAGGTTGGGTTTGGCAGCTCTCATCTGTAATCCCAGCACTTTGGGAGGCTGAGGCTGGAGGATCGTTTGAGTCCAGCTGTTTGAGATCAGCCCAGGCAGGAGGGTGAAAGCCCATCTCTACAAAAAATAAGTTAGTCTTACATGGTGGTGCACCTGTGGTCCCAGCTACTGGGAGACTGAAGCAGGAGGACTGCTTGAGCCTGAGAGGTGGAGGCTGCAGTGAGCCACAATTGCACCTGGATGCAGTGAGCCTGGATGACAGACTGAGACCCTGTCTTCAAAAAAGAAAAAAAAAAAAAATTCGTTTGTAAGGATAATACAGACTGAGTACAGTGGCTCACCGCTGTAATACCCAGACTTCCAGACTTTGGGAGGCTAAGGCAGGGGGACTGCTTGAAGCCAGGTGTTTGAGACCAGTGTGCATAACATAGAGGGACCCAGTCTCTACAAAAAACACAAAAAAATTAGCCAGGCATGTTGGCATGTTCTTGTAGCCAGCTACTCACGAGGCTGAAGGGGGAGGATCGTTTGAATCCAGGGAAGGTGGAGGCTGCAGTGAGCCATTATGTCACTTCTGCACTCCAGCCTGGGTGCAGTAGTACAGTCAGAACTCAGCACAGCCTGCACCTCCACAGAGCGAGACCCTCTCTCAAAAAAAAAAAAAAAAAAAAAAAAAAGCTGGGGCTCATGCTGTAATCCCATCACTTTGGGAGGCTGCGGTGGGCAGATCATGAGGTCAGGAGATCGAGACCATCCTCCCCAACATGGTGAAACTCCATCTCTACTAATAATACAAAAAAAAAAAATGGTGGGCATGGTGGTACACACCTGTAGTCCTAGCTACTTGGGAGGCTGAGGCAGGAGAACTACTTGAACCCAGGAGGCAGAGATTGCAGTGAGCCAAGACTGAACCACTGCACTATAGTCTGGGATTACAGGTGTGTGCCACCAGGCCTGGCTAATTTTTGTATTTTAGTAGAGATGGGGTTTCACCATGTTAACCAGGCTGGTCTCCAACTCCTGATCTCAGGTGATCCTCCCACTTTAGCCTCCCAAAGTGCTGGGATTGCAGGTGTGAGCCACTGTGCCCAGTCTGATTTTTTTCAAGTATTTAAAAATATAAAACCAATAAACATTCTTGGGCAGCTCATGAGCTGTATAAAAACAGATGGTGAGCTGGGCGCAGTGGCTCAAGCCTGTAATCCCAGCACTTTGGGAGGCCGAGGTGGGTGGATCACGAGGTTGAGAGATCGAGACCATCCTGGTCAACATGGTGAAACCCTGTCTCTACTAAAAATACAAAAAATTAGCTGGGCATGGTGGCACATGCCTGTAATCTCAGCTACTGAGGAGGCTGAGGCAGGAGAATTGCCTGAACCCAGGAGGCGGAGGTTGCGGTGAGCCGAGACAGCGCCATTGCACTCCAGCCTGGGTAACAAGAGCGAAACTCCGTCTCAAAAAAAAACAAAAAAACAAAAAACAGATGGTGGGATCTCTATGTCTCCTGTGTAGATACTATATGCCATGGTTTCCAGAGCCCTGGCTAGATGTTTCTTTGTTTGAGACAGGGTCTCCCTCTGTTGGCCAGGCTGATGCAATGGTGTGATCTCAGCTCACTGCAACCTCCACCTCCAACGTTCAAGCAATTCATGTGCCTCAGCCTCCCTAGTAGCTGGGATTACAGGCACTACCACACCCAGATAATTTTTTTTGTATTTTTAGTAGAGATGTGGTTTCAGTACGTTGGGCAGGTGCTCTCAAGCTCCTGGCCTCAGGTGATCATCCTACCTTGGCTTCCCAAAGTACTGGGATCACAGGTATAGGTGATTCTGGCTAAGTACATTTAAATACTAAGTACATTTAAGTACTAAGCCCTGGCTAGGTACCATTAAGGTATAATGGCATATGGAGGCTGAGGTGGGAGGATCACTGGATGCCAGGAGATCAAGGCTAGTCTGAGTAACATACCAACCAGAGAGATCTTATCTTTACAAAAAAAATATATATATATTAACTGGGCATGTTGGTTATAGTGTGCACCTATAGTACTAACTACTTGGGAGGCTGAGGCAGGAGGATCCCTTGAGCCCAGCAGTTCAAGGTTTCAGTGAACTGTGATCACGCCACTGAATTCCAGCTCTGAGACAGAGCAAGACACTCTTTCTAAAAATAGTAAAAAATGTTTTATTTTCTTGAGACAGAGTCTGGCTACATCACCCAGGCTGGAGTGCAGTGGTACAATCTCAGTTCACTGCAACCTCTGCCTCTTGGGTTCAAACAGTTCTCCAGTCTCGGCCCCCTGAGGAGCTGGGATTATAGGCGTGTGCCACTGGGTTTGGCTCATTTTTGTATTTTTAGTAGACACCAGGTTTCACCACGTCAGCCAGGCTGGCCTCCAACTCCTGACCTCAAATGATACACCCATCTTGGCCTCTCAAAGTGCTGAGATTACAGGTGTGAGCCACTGCGCCTGACCTTGTGAAAATGTTAGTGGCATTTTGATTATAATTGAATACTTTTTAAAAAATCAAATGCGCATACATATGATTGTTTTTGGCAGGACTAGGGGCCAGGACTTTTTTCTAATTCCTTCACCTTGTATTCTAGGGCCTTGCAAACATTAGGTGCTTAGCAAATGCAATAGAAGGCACTCAGACAGTGATTGATGTGTAGTGCATACTTGTCTTCATTAGGAAGAAAGAGACAGACAGGAAGAACAAGGGAAAATTCAGGGCAATTGATCAGGTCGACACCATCATTGCTAAAATCAGAGGAGACCAGGCTGTGTGTGGTTGCTCATGCCTGTAATTTCAGCACTTTAGGAGTCTGAGGCAGGTGGATCACTTGATGTCAGGATTTCAAGACCAGCCTGGACAACATGGCAAAACCTCATCTCTACTGAAAATACAAAACTTAGCCAGGCATGGTGTGGCAGGCCCCTGTAATCCCAGCTACTAAGGAGGCTGAGGCAGGAGAATCAGTTGAACCCCGGAGGTGTAAGTTGCAGTTAGATGAGATTACACCACTGCACTCCAGCCTGAGGGACATTGCAAGACTCCACCAAAAAAAAAAAAAAAAAAAAAAAAAAAAAAAAAAAAAATCAGAGAAGACCAAGATACCTGCAGATAATGCACTGTGTCACTTTCCCTGTGCATTTTTCCTGCCTCTTGGTAGACAGCTCCGAACATCACCATGAGATCCTGGTGAAGGAGGTGTGGATACTGGGGTTGCTACAGTTTATTGAATCATTTTTTCTCCCAGAGATGCTAATCTTCTGTCAGATTCCTTTGAGTGTTTTTCCGATCCCTGCTGCGGGCAGTTTACCCTCAGGGCACTTCTCCATGGAGCCACCAGCTGGCTCCCTTGCTGCTTAAGTGAAACTGACTCAAGATTAGAAAGTAGTGTTCCATTGTCTTTGAGCTGGGTGGGGTGGGTCAAACCTGTAATCCCAGTACTTAGGGAGGTTGAGATGGGTAGTTCACTTGAGGCCAGTAGTTCGAGACCAGCCTGGCAACATGGTGAAACCCTATATGGTGAAACCCTAATTTTTATACTAAAAATATAAAAAATAGCCAGGCATAATGATTCACGCCTATAATCCCAGCTACTCGGGAGGCTGAGACAGCATTGGTTGGGAAGCAGAGGTTGCAGTGAGCCAAGATCGGGACACTGCCCTTTAGCCTGGGTAACAAAGCGAGACTCCAGTTTTTTTTAAAAAAAACAGTATTCCTAAGGACTGAGAGGGGAAACTGAGGCATGCAGACTGGAGTTGGGGTGGGGCTTGGGCTTGGCAAGAGAATGGGTTCAAGTAACATGTGAAGGACTCTCAGAAAGTCACAGCAACTTCAAAATCATTTATTCTACCTCCCACTTCCACATTTTCCAGATATAGAAACCAAAGCTGAGAGCGGGAGATAACTATCCCAAAAGCACCACGTCGGTGGGGAGCCGGGTTGCCAGAGAAAACACAGGACATCCAGTGAAGTGTGAGTTTTGGACTCTTCGTGTATGTCTCAAATAATGCACGAGACTTAAACTAAAACCTTATTTACTCTTTGTCTTCGAAGGTAACTGTGCATCTGTATGATGCTTTGCTAAGTCTGACAACCCTCATGAGGGTAAAATGAAGATTAGGGAAATAATTAAATGTAATAAGCAAACATGCAAAATAAAGACAACTCTGTTCCCATTGTACAGACAAGAGAATTGCACATTAGGGAGGTGGCTTGCCCCAAGGCCACACTCACAAGCGTCAGTCAGGATTTGAACCTGGTCCTGATTCCAGAGGTCCCAATTTCACTGTTGTGGCCAGGAACATCTCATAGTCTGCCATGTGCGTGCATGTTCTGTCTTGAATATAACCCTCTCCCCATCGTGTAAGTGGACCATTCCCCTCCCTGACATTGAAGAACCCCATATTCAGCAGGTGCCTCCTGACCCAGCAGACCCCCATGAGCCCAGATCCCTGAGACCTGGTGGCTGCCATTATGACATTCCCCGACTGCATCTTAGGACCCAAGTCTGACCCCCTGCAGGATCTGCAGCTGTGTTACAGGAAAGGGGACCCGATCCAGACCCCAAGGGAGGGTTCTTGAATCTCGTGCAAGAAACAACTCGGGGTGAGTACATAAAGTGAAAACACATTTTTTTTTTTTGTTGTTTGGTTGGTGGTTTTGTTTGTTTGTTTTTCAGATGGAGTCTCACTCTGTTGCCCAGGCTAGATAGAGGGCAGTGGTGTGATCTTGGCTCACTACAACCTACTCCTCTGGGGTTCAAGTGATTTTTCTGCTTCAGTCTCTTAAGTAGCTGGGATCACAGGTGCTTGCCACCACACCTGGCTAATTTTTATATTTTTAGTAGAGATGGAGTTTCACCATGTTGGCCAGGCTGCTCTCAAACTCTTGACCTCAGGTGATCCGCCTCCCTCAGCCTCCCAAAGTGCTGGGGTTACAGGTGTGAGCCACAGAGCAAGTTTATGCTTTCCTAGACAAGCAAGTTTTTTAGGAAAGTAAAGATAGAATGGTTACTCCATAGAGCAGCCCAGAGGGCACTGGTGCCCATCTTTAGGGTTATTTCTTCATGACATGCTGAATGGGGGGGTAGATTATTCATGACTCCCCTTTTTTAGATCATACAGGGCAACTTTCTGATGTTGCCATGGCATTTATAAACTGTCAAGGCACTGGTGGCAATGTGGCAGCGAGGACGACCAGAGGTCACTCTCCTGGCCATCTTGGTTTTGATGGGTTTTGGATTGGCTTCTTTACTGCAGCCTGTTTTATCGACAATGTCTCTGTGACCTGTATCTTGTGCTGACCTCCTATGTCATCCTGTGACTTAGAATGCCTTCCCCGCCTGGGAACGCAGCCCAGTAGGTCTCAGCCTCCTTTTACCCATCTCCTATTCAAGATGCAGTTGCTGTGGTTCACACACCTCTGGCAGCTGGGCTCCTTGGGATCTCCTGACATTCTGTGCCCTCTGTGCCCTCCTCCCTCACTGCCATCGCTGTCTTCCTGAGCCTCCTCCTTCTGAATTTCTTCATCACCAAGAAGAGGAATCGCTGTTAGGTTTGGCTTTTGGGAAAGGGATGGACCAGGCAGGCAGTAGGGAGGGAGACACAGGCCCTGGCATGGGCGATGGGGAGGGGAGAGCTGAGTGGGAGCCGGTGGGTCTGTCTTTGTTCTTGTCTCTGTGAGTTGCCCATTGTGCAGATCTGCCCCGCTCCTTCCCCATCGCAATGGATGGGGACTCCTCTCTCTAGTGTTCAGGCCCTGGGCCCTGGGTCAGATCAATGCCTTTTTCTCCTGCACTCCGTTAGTCAGAAGATGTGCTTGGCATCACCTTGAAAATGCATCCAGAAGCAAGGCCCTGGCTCACTCCCTACTTCTGTCCCAGCCTCTCTGCCCTTCCAGCCACAGGAGACCTGTGTGAGCTGAATCCATTGCACCCTCCTCTGCTCAGACCCACAGCGGCCCCATTTTTCTCGATCTGAGCCAAAGGCCCCAGAGTGGCCCACCAGGCTCACCCTGGGCTGCCTCATTGCCTCCAGCCTCACCTTCCACCAGTCTCCCTCCGTTTTCCACCTACCATTCTTCCCCATCCTCACACCTGCCTGATGTTCACACATCCCTCCAGGCATCTGCTTTAGCTGTTCCCTCCACCTGGACCACCCTCCTTCCAGAAGACCATTGTCCCCTCCAGCACCCCCTGCAGTCAGGGCTGCCTCCCTCACCACCATCCAGCAAGGACATGGCCCGCCCATCCCTCTCCTCCCAGCAGCTCCCTTCCTTGGCCTGTCCTGGGTTTGTTTTTGCTTTTCCCCAGCACTTCGCACTTCCTAAAGGGCCCTGCAGGAGGCTCCTGGCAGGGGCCGATGGCCTCGCTCTCCTTAGACTGGAAGCTCCACAGCAGCACGGGCCACTCCCTGTGGCAGACTCAGTATCTAGTTAGTGCTCCTCATGCAGAAGGTGCTGGATCAGTGTTTGAGAACTACAGAAGATAGGAGGGTGGAGAGAAGGGAGGGAGAGATGAAGGGAAGAAAGGAGGGCGGGGAGAAAGGAGAGGAGGGGAGGAGTGAAGAGGAGGGAGGCAAGGACACATAGGAAAGGGGAGGACAGATGGAGGGAAGGAAAGAGTTGAAGGAGGAAGAGAAGGAATGAGGGAGAGAAGGAAGAGAGGGGGGAGGGAGGAAAGGAAAAAAGGGAAGAAAGAAAGGGCGGGAGAGCAGAAGAAAGGAGTAGGGAAGAAAGGAAAGAAAGGCGGGAGAGAGGGAGGGAGGCAAGGGGCTTGAAGGGAAGGAGTTTATTTCCTCTCTATGCCCAGCTGTCCCAATGTCAATCTGTCACTTGGACTGTTTCTCCAGCCTCCTGCGTGGCCTCCTTCAGGCATGGTGGCTCACACCTGTAATCCCAGCACTTTGGGAGGTGGAGGCAGGCGGATCACCTGAGATCAGGAGTTCAAAAGCAGCCTGGCCAACATGGCAAAATGCTATTTCTATTAAAAACTACAAAGATTAGCTAAGCATGGTGGCAGGCACCTATCATCTCAGCTACTCCAGAATCTCAGGCAGGAGAACCGCTTGAACACAGGAGGCGGAGGTTGCAGTGAGCTGAGATTGCATCACTACACTCCAGCCTGGTAAGAGCAAGACTCCATCTCAAAAAATAAAAATTCTTCTCCAGGCAGCTGCCTTCTGATGATGCCCCCCTCACCCAGTGAAGCACAGGAGACCCCAAATTCCTGCCTGACCCGAAAGTGCCAAGTGACCCTTCCCACACACTCCTCTGGCCGCACTGTGTCCTCTGAGTCATGCTGTTCCCTGTCTCAAAGCCTCCCCTCCCTCTTCCCAGCCCCATCCTCTGCCTTCCTGGTGTCCACCTCCTGGTCATTTTATGTGTAGCTCAGGCTGTAATCCCAGCACTTTAGGAGGCCTAGGGCAGAGGATCACTTGAGCTCAAGAGCTTGAGGCCAGCCAGAGCAACATAGTGAGATCTCCCCCCTCCCCAAACCCCACCAAAAATGTGAAAGGAAGAAAAAAAGATGTAGCTCAGGCATTACTCACCTCCAGGTAGCCTTTCTGATAGTGCCATCCACAGGTGGGCTCAGGGGCAGCCTCTGTTCTCTGGGCATCAGAAGCTGCCTCCCTGGGGAAACGCTCCTGGGTCAGCTCCTGCAGGAGTCCAGACACAGGATAACGGTGGATGGATCAGGACTGAGGGTCAGAGATGCGGAGAGGCAGGCAGCTTTGGGACACACTTGGTGAGATCAGTGGGATTTTCTGCAGGGTGACTGTCAGGGTGCAGCGGATAATTCTAGACCAGCCGTGTCTTCATCTCTCTCTCCCCTCCAATCCCAGGAGAGCAAATGAGGCAGAAGGACTTGAGGGCCCGGCTCAGCAGCTCCATCCTCAGGAACTTGAGGACTATCAAGTTCCATGGCTGGTGAGGTCTGCTGTTCTGAGAGTTCCAGGCTTTTACCGATGTGGGGAGGAGGGTTCAGGTGCAGGTGGGCTGCAGAGGTAGAATCCAGGGTCTGAGTGGCCATATTGGCCAAGCTGGTCTTGAACTCCGAATGTTAAATGATTTGTCCATCTCAGCCTACCAAAGTGCTGGGATTACAGGTGTGTGTCACCATGAACTGGCTAATTTGGGCATTTTCAGTAGAGAGGTGGTTTTGCTATGTCGTCCTTGCTGGTCTTGAACTCCTGGAGTCACATGATGCACCTGCATCAGCTTCCCCTTGTGCTGGGATTACAGGCATGAACCACCATGGCCATGCTTTCTTTTTTGAGACAGGATCTTATGCTGGCACCCAAGCTGGACTGAAGGTGTGTGCCACTATGAACTGGCTAATTTTTGTATTTCCAGTAGAGAGGTGGTTTTGCTTTGTCATCCTAGCTGGTCTTGAACTCCTGGAGTCACGCAATGCACCTGCCTCAGCTTCCCCTTGTGCTGGGATTACAGGCATCAACTGATGTGCCCAGCTAGTTTTTTTTTCTTTTTGAGGAATTACCGAACTATGTGAAACACAGGATGCACCGATTTTGTTCCCTGTACAGTATTTAAAGATTGTGGTTTCTCTCTCACCTTGCCAACACTTGTTAATTAACATTTGTTGGATTATATCCTTTCTAGTGTGTGTGCGGGAGTATGTCATAGTTTCAGTTTAGATGGCCATAGTCATGATAGTGATCATCTTTTTATGTGCTTGTTTTCCATTAACATGTATTTTTGGCAAAGCGTGTGTATGTCATTGTGTATGACATTGAGTATGTCATACAGTTAAGATGGCCCTAATGATAATGATATTACCCATCTCTTATGTGCCTGTTTTACATTTCAGTGTTTTATTGGCGGAGTGTGGGTTCAGCTGTTTCTCCATTTAGTAATTTGGTTGTTTTTGTTGTTGATTTATACAAATAACACATCGTGGCTAACAGACTGTTAGACATGTAATGCACAAATATTTTCTTCCTTTCTGTGGGTTGTGTTCCACCTATCTTTTTTTTTTTTTTTTTTTTTTCATGAGATGGACAGAGTCTAGCTCTGTTTCCCTGGCTGGAGTGCAGTAGTGTGATCTCGGCTCATGGCAACCTCTACCTCCTGGTTTCAGATGATTCTCCTGCCTCAGCCTGCCAAGTAGCTGACATTACATACTCCCAGTACCATGCCCAGCCAATTTTCTGTATTTATTTATTGATTTTTGAGATGGTGTATTACTGTTGCTGTGTCACCCAGGCAGGAGTGCATTAGTGCAATATCGGCTCACTGCAACTTCCACCTCCAGGGTTCATGCGATTCTTCTCCCTGAGCCTTCTGACTAGCTGGGATTACAGACCTGTGCCACCACGCCCGGCAAATTTTTTGTATTTTTTATAGAGATGTTGTTTCTCCACAATGGTCAGGCTGGTCTCAAACTCTCAACCTCAGTTGATTTGCTTGCCTCAACTCCCCATAGTGCTGGGATTACAGGCGTGAGCCACTGCACCTGCCACTCCTAGGTATTTTGGTTTTCTTTCTTTTTTATTTTGAGATAGGTCTTGCTCTGTCTGCCGGGCTGGAGTGCAGTGGCCTGACAACTACTCACTGGAACCTCTGCCTCCTGGGTTCAAGCAATTCTTGTGCCTCAGCCTCCCAAGTAACTGAGATTACAGGTACCGGGGTTTCACCATGTTGGGCAAGCTGGTATCGAACTCCTGACCTCAAGCGATCTTTCTGCTTCGGCCTCCCAAAATGCTGGGATTACAGGCATGAGCTGCCATGCCCGGCCTTTCTTTTTTGAGACGGGGTCTTGTGCTGTCTCCCAGGCTGGAGTGCAGTGGTGTAATCTCGGCTTACTGCAACCTCCACATTCTGGGCTCAAGCAATCCTCCTGTGTCAGCCTCTCCAGTAGCTGTGACTACAGGTGTGTGCCACCATGCCTGGCTAATTTTTGTATTTTTAGTTGAGATGGGGTTTTGCTAAGTCGTCCTGGGTTATCGTCAACTGCTGGACTCAACGTGATTTACCTGTCTCGGCCTCCCAATGTGCTGTGGTTGCAGGCATCAGCTATTGTGCCCAGACTATTTTTCACTTGTGAGTAAATACGAAACTATGTTAAAAATAGGCTGCACCATTTTATATTCACATGTGGTATTTAAGTATGGTGATTTCTCTCTGACCTTGCTAACACTTGTTATTTTCTATTTATTTGGATTATAGCCTTTTGAGTGTGTGTTAAAGGAGTTTATCATTGTGGTTTCCATGTAGATTGCCATAATGAGAGTTATATTGATCATCCTGTTATGTGCTTGTTTTCCATTTGCATGTCATATTGTTGAAGTGTGTGTTCAGCTGTTTTTAGATTTTGTAATTTGGTTGCTTTTGTTGTTGAGTCAGACAAATTATACACTGTGGTTAACAGACTGTTGTTAGATATATAATGCACTGTGTGCTGTCTTTTCACTTTCTTTTTTTAATTTGAGATGGAGTCTTGCACTTTTACCCAGGCTAAAGTGCAGTGGTGCGATCTCGGCTCACTGCAACCTCCCACTCTTGGGTTCACATGACTCTTGTGTCTCACCTTTCGAGTAGCTGAGATTACAGGCTCCTGTTAACATGCCCAGCTAAGTTTTTGTATTTTTTTTTTCTTTTGGAGATGGAGTCTCGCTCTGACACCCAGGCCTGGAGTGTAGTAGCACAATCGGCTTACTGCAACTTCCACCTCCCAAGTTCAAGTGATTCCTCAGGTGAGCACCACCACGCCCAGTTAATTTTTGTATTTTCAGTAGAGACGAGGTTTCTCTATGTTGGTAAGGCTGGTCTCAAACTCCCAACCTGAGGTACATGCTCGTCTCAGTCTGCCAAAGTGCTGGATTATAGGCGTGAGCCACTACACTCCTCCAGTCCCAGGCATTATGGTTTTCTTTTCTTTTCTTTCTTTTTCTTTCTTTCTTTCTTTTTTTTTTTTTTTTTTTTTTTTTTTTTTTTTTTTTTGGTGCGATCTTGCCTCTCTGTTGGCCAGGCTGGAGTGCAGTGGCCTGATATCAGCTCACTGGAACCTCAGTCTCTTGGGTTCAAGCAATTCTCCTGCCTCAGCCTCCAAAGTAGCTGGGATTACAGGTGCATACCACCACACCCGGATAATTTTCATATTTTTAGTAGAGACCGGGTTTTGCCATGCTGGCCAAGGTGGTTTTTAACTGCTGACTTCAAGAGATCCTTCTGCCTCCACCCCTCAAAGTGCTGGGATTACAGGTGTGAGTCACCATGTTTGGCCTTTCCATTTTGAGATGAGGTCTTGTGCTGTCTCCTAGGCTGCAGTGCAGTGATGCAATCTCAGCTTACTGCAGCCTCCACATTCTGGGCTCACGCAATCCTCCTGTCTCAGCCTCCCATGTAGCTGGGACTACAGGTGTGTGCCACCATGCCTGGTTAATTTTTGTATTTCTAGTAGAGGTTGGGTTTTGCTGTGTCATCCTGGCTAGCTTTTAACTCCCGGGCTCATGTAATCCACCTGTCTCTGTCTCCCAGTGTGCTGTGATTATAGGCATTAGCTATCATGCCCGGCGTATTTTTAACTTTTTGAGGAATCAGCAAACTGTGTTAAAAATAGGCTGCAGTAGAGAAATGCAAATCAACACTACATTGAGATACCATCTCACGCCAGTTAGAATGGCCATCGTTAAAAAATCTAGAGACGACAGATGCTGGAGAGGATGTGGAGAAATAGGAACACTTTTACACTGTTGGTGGGAGTGCAAATTAGTTCAACCATTGTGGAAGACAGTGTGCCAATTCCTCAAGGACCTAGAAATAGAAATTCCATTTGACCTAGCAATCCCATTACTGAGTATATATCCAAAGGATTATAAATGGTTCTATTACAAGGACACGTGCACACGAATGTTCATTGCAGCATGGTTTACAATAGCAAAGACTTGGAACCAACCCAAATGCCCAACGATGATAGACTGGACAGGGAAAATGTGGCACATATACATAGAAAACGACGAGTTCGTGTCCTTTGTACGGACACGGATGAACCTGGAAAGCATCAATCTCGGCAAACTGACAGAGGAACAGAAAATCAAACACTGCATGTTCTCACTCATAGGCGGGTGTTAAACAGTGAGAACACATGGACAAAGGGAGGTGAGCATCACACACTGGGGTCTGTGGAGGGCATGTAGTGGGAGTTGGGGAGGGATATCATGGGGACAAATGCCAGATATAGGCGATAGGGAGAAAGGCAGCAGACCACATTGCCAAGTATGTACCTATGCGACAATCTTGAATATTCTTCAAATGTACCCCAAAACCTAAATCGCAGTAACATACATGTTTAAACAAAAAAGGCTGCACTATTTTATATTCCCCATACGGTATTTAAGGATGGTCATTTCTCTCAGACCTTGCTAACACTTGTTATTTTACATTTCTTTAGATTATAGCCTTTCTAGTGTGTGTCAAAGGTATATGCCATTGTGGTTTCGGTGTAGATGGTCGTAATGGTAATGATACTGATCATCTTGTTATGTGCCTGATGTCTGTTTGCATGTCTTATTAGTGCAGTGTGTGTTTAACCGTGTCTCTATTTTCCTTTGCAGATGAAGTCTTGCACTGTTGTCCAGGTTCGAGTGTAGTGGGGCGATCTCAGTTCACTGTAACCTTCATTACCTGGGTTCAAAAAAGTCCCCTGCCTCAGCCCCCTAAAGTAGTTGAGATTAGTCTCCTACTACCATGCCTAGCTATTTTTTTGTATTTTTCCTTTTTGAGACAGAGTGTAGCTCTGTTGCCAAAGGTGGAGAGCATTAGCACAATCTGTGCTCATTGCAACCTATACTTAACGTGGTTAGGCTCAGGGTTAGGGTTAGGGGTTAGGGATTAGGGGTGGGTTGGGGTTAGGGGCATGTGGTGCATCGTCCCAGCGCCGGCTTGCGTGGTGTGGCATCCAGGCCCTGGCGTGCATCACGCGGCATCCTGCCGGTCTGCGGGGTTGCAGTCTTCTCAGTATATGTCTGTTGGGAACCGTGAGTGTGGAGCTGCATGCTCCATGGCACAGGCCTAGCGGGCATAGCCTCACTACAACTCTGGGCCACGTCTACAGTGAGTAAATTCCTTCCTGTTCGCAGCCCTTCAATGCTTAGGGTCAGAGACTGGTAAGATCTCGGTATGGAAAACTGGACACCGAAAGCTCCTCTGAATCCTTCGCACCTAGGTTCTCCCCGCCCGAGGCCCGGTGGCTGCAGTGCAAGTTTTAATAATCAACACTGACATATCAGTGCAAACATAGAAACTAACGTATCGTTAGAGTTTAGGGTGAGGATTAGGGATAAGGGTTACGGTTAAAAGTTAGAATTTAGGGGTTAGAAGAATTTTAGGCAAATTTGAAGGAAGGAATGATGCTTGAATCGTGCCTGAAGCACCAGAGTGAGAAACAGGGCTTGGGTCTTCCAGCTCTCAGCGGTGGCTGCTGAGTGAGGTTTCTCATTGGCTCCAGTTGGGCGACCGCCGGTTGTGGGGATGGTTCCCTCAGCGTCAATAGTCATACAGCCAGCTGGCAGCTGGGTATTTTGTCATTGACTGGTTGGTTGGTTAACGTTTTTAAGTCAGTTCGCATGCCTCGAAGTTCGGTTTCGTTTGCTTAGGGAAGACCTCAGGCTAACAGCTTTCCCCTTTTTTGCTTTAACATGTCAAAACCATGATTCATATTCATTTTACTTTCCTGGCATTAATAGAAGAAAGTTTACATTTTTGTTGTCATTCAGAAAGTTGGTTTAATTGGCAGCCTATTTGTGATGTTGCATAAAATAATGTGTGTTAATTATTAGCATCTTAGATTAGGTGAAATATGTTAACTCTATTAAGCTTTGTTTAAACCATAACAGGAGTTCAGTTGCTTTTTTTTTTTTTTTTTTTTTTCCCTCCTAGGCTTTAACCATTTAAAATACACTCAAGCGTCTCCTAACAATGTGGATACTTTCTAAGAAATGTGTCCTTAGTGATTTCATCTTTGTGCACACACCATCAAGTGTCCTTGTAAAACCTGGATGGTGTAAGTGATATGGTATAGCTTCTTGCTTTCAGGCTACATACCATACCTGTATAGCTCATCTCTGTACTGAATGCTGTAGTCAAATGTCACACCATGGTGATTGTGGATTGTGATCCCTATATATCTGAGTCAGGTCTCAGTCAAGTAGAAAGCTTATTTTGCCAAGGTTATGGACATACCCATGACAGAGCCTCAGGAGATCCTGACAACATGGGCCCAAGGTGGTCAGGGTAGAGCTTGCTTTTATATATTTTAGAGAGACATGAGACACCAATCAATATGTGCAAGATGTAAAGTCATTCGGTTTAGTGAGGTGGAACAACTGGAGGTAGGAAGGCGGGGTGGGGGGTGGTTCTAGGTAAGAAGTAGATAAAACAAAAGTTACATTCTTTTGAATTTTTTGATCAGCCTTCCACTGAATACAATTTAGTCTGGTTCAGTGAATTTGCATTTTTACACATACAGTAGGGCAGAGGAATGGTGTGATCTTGGCCCAGCACACCCACCTCCTCCCTGGTTTAAGCGATTGTCTTGCCGCATCCTCCCCAGTAGCTGGGATTACAGGCATGCACCACCAAGCCTGGGTAATTTTTGTATTTTTAGTAGAGATGGGGTTTCTCCGTGTTTGTCAGGCAGGTCTCGATCTCCCTACCTCAGATTATCCACCTGCTTTGGCCCCTCAAAGTGTTGGGATTATAGTCATGAGCCACCGTGCCTGGTCAGGAAGCTTATTTTGATTCTGATATTGTCAACTGTATTTCAGGTATAACTTATTTTCCTTGGAGCGTTAAATACTGCATTGGTATTGTATTACGGAAATAAAACACAGATCCCTTTTTATCACCTTCATTGCTAGTGATATTGACAACTAAATTTAGATGCATTCCAGAGTCTGGGTTTCCAGTCATTCTTAGCAATCCTCTAAAGGTAAATTACTTTTTCTCACGAGACACAGTGACATCTAAAGTCGCATTGATTGTCCTGCCACTTTTGTTTCTCTAGTTTCATCGATTACTTCAAAGCATCTTTGGGGGGATAACTTTGAGTAACCCTTTTAACTTTTCAGTATTAGAAAGCATCATCATGAAACATTGAATAATTGTGCTCACAAATTCCCTTTACAGTCTTTCTTTGAATATTTTTTTCCAGTGGCAAATATTTGCTTTTGTTGTATTGTAGCTAAAAGGAATGCTGGGAAACAAAACAAAGACAGGCATTCATTATAATAAGTGATTCAGTCACTATCAATTGCTATTTTAATTTTTTTTAAGTTATACTTTTGAAAACGTCCTGCTGTAAATTGAAATAGTGTCCAAAATCTGAAGTCTTTCCTTGGTTCTAAGGTGACCAGATTTCCTAGAAAGTGAACCACACCACAAGAAAAAATATATGATAAATATGTTTACATGGATGTGTTATTTTAACATAAATCTTGTAAAATAGGCATTTCTTTGAAATTACATATGTTTGCATAAATTACTTTGCAGCATCATGAATGCCCTTGTTTTGAAAAGTAGGAGTAGTTAGTGTCAATTACTGCTTCTTATTAGTACAAATAAGTAAGGAGATATTTTTAAAAATTACAATTTTTAAATAAAGGTTTTATTTTAAATTAGTTTTAGAATCACACCGAAATTGGGAGGAAAATGCAGATTTCCTGTGTAGACCCGAACTAGTTTCCCCTCGTATAAACATATCAACATGTATGAGATGTGTTGTTAACAGTATATATATATTTTTGAGATGGAGTCTTTCTTGCTCTGTAACCCAGGTTGGAGTGCAATGACACGATACTGGCTCATTGCACCCTCCACCTCCCATGTTTAAGCGATTCTCCTGCTTCAGCCTCCCAAGCAGCTGGGATTACAGGTGCCCACCAGCACACGTGGCTAATTTTTTGTATTTTTAGTAGAGACGGGTTTCGCCATGTTGGCCAGGCTGGTCTGGAACTCTGACCTCAGAATATTTACCCGTCTAAGCCTTCGAAAGATGTGGGGTGACAGGCATGAGCCACCATGTCCTGCCTGCTATCAGTATATTTGCTTCGGTTAGGTATCTGTTCAGATATTTACCCAGTTTTAAAATCACGTATGTGTTTTGTCATTATCTTCTCGCATCTCTCTTTTCTTTTTGTTCTCTGCATACAGTTTTGCACAGTAGAATACTTAGTTTTATGAAGTCCATTATCAATATTTTCATGAATTGGCATTTGATGTTTTGTGTTACAAGTCAACACCAAACTCAACGTCATATAGATTTTCTTTTAGATTTTTCATAGTTTTGCATTTAAAATTACAGTCTCTGGACTATTTTGAGTAGGTTTTTGTTTTTCTTAATTTGTGTATATATTCATTTGATTCTACATGGCTTCCAAAGTCTTCCATCACCGTCTTTGGGAAGGAATGGCTACAGTGGGCTTCATTTTGGTTTGAATTTCTAAAATTATTACATTGAGTAAACTCAATATTGAATTTTATAGGTATTTCAGGACAGCCAGGCGGGGGTGCACGTCTGCTGAGAAACTGAGCAAGAGTATCTGTGCTGAGCTCTGGTGCCACCAGAGGGCGCACGAACCCACCCCTGACCAACTTCCCTCTGAGGTGCCCGAAGACTTCCTCGGGGCAGCACGACGGTGGTGTCAACTAAGTCTTGTTCATTGGTGAGTAAAAAGCTTCCTTTCCACGGCCTTGAGTGCAGAGAAGAGAGTCTTTAGAGTACTCAGCAAAGGAAGAAATTCATCTAGAAAAATGAAATCCCCAAATCCCATCATTACGACTACATCCTGATATCATTGTCAATATCCAGACACAGTGGCTGCTAAGATATGTTCTCACAGTGGCCTCTAATATAATAATCACACCGTGCCCTAACATTACTATGATATCCATACCGTACCCTAACACCAACATAATATCCACACCAATATAATATTCTAACGCTAATCTGACATCCACACTGTTGCTTCCAATGCTAATGTAATACTATCCGTATGGTTCCCTGATGTTAATGTAATATCTGCACTGTTCTACAACACCAATATAATATGTACACTATGCCCTAACACTAATATCCACACTGTGCAGTAAAACTAATGTGTCCACACAGCAGCCTCTAATACTAGTAAGTATAATAATATCTACTAAGTGGAGTTGGTTGACATTGAGGCTTTTATAAGGGTTCACAGCTTTGGATGAAGAGTAGCCTCTGTAGTGGATTTTGGTGACGTCTCTGCTTTTCTGGCATAGTATTGATATGGTTGTTTTAAAAAGTAATTTACTTTTTAATAATGTCATACTTCTAGGAAACTTCCAGTAGCAGTGCAAAATATAACCTGTTTCTTTTCTTAGAGTCCCCACCAGTTATTGCTGTGCCAGATTTACAACATCCCACAAAATACTCCGGTATATTTTATCCAAGGTGTGGAAACTCTCCTAGGTTACCACCGCATAACCCCTAGATCAAGAAATCAGCATGGTTCCTACATGATAATTCAGTTCACAAACTCATTTACCTTTTACCTCTTGCCCCGCTTGGGAGTAAAATATGTTTTTTCATTCTGATCCAGTTTTCCTGACACTGTTTCCAAGACTTTCCTGCATATTTATGATCTTGACACATTTAAAGAGCATACAAGTTTTTGTTTGAACACCTGTTTTCAGGTCTTTGGGGCATATAGCTAGCAATGGAATCACTGAGTCATACGGTAAATCTACTTGCAACCATTTGAAGAAACTTCAAATTAGTTCCCAGGGCTCATCCCTCACTTCTATCACATTCACAGAGAAGGCTTCCCTGATTATCTTATCCGCCACCAACACCGCACCCCTGCTCATGCTAGTGTGCATTACACCCACATCTGATTTTGCTTTCCTTTCCTTTCCTTTCATTTTCTTTCTTCTTTCCTTTCGTTTCCTTTCTCCTTTCCTTTCCTTTCCTTTTTCTGGTGTTTTATTTTATAAGAACACCTTATTTTATAAGGACACTAATCTCATCAGGCCAGGGCCCAACCCTATGACTTCATTTAACTTGACTGACTTCCTTAGAGACCCCATCTCTAAATACAGACACACTGTGGGGTTAGGACTTGGACATATGAATTTGTGGGAGATACCCACATTCTATCTGTAGCACATGAAAACTTTTCAGAAATGTTAAATCTTGGGATTTACCATGAAACTACTGTGTCAGAAACCCTAGGATTTGGTCTCAAATATCTCTTTCAATCAGGCTTTTCGGTGTGTCTGAGTTTGAGACCCAATAAGAGTCAATACAGGAAGTGGATGGAGGGGAGATGAAAGAAGTAGATTGTCAGCAGAACGTGGAGAACTTTGAGGCTCAAGAATGCAAAGGCTGCTCTTAGTCAGTGGGACGCCTAGAAGGAGAGGAGCTAAATCATTTCTTTTGCCATCTGTTTGTGGAAGGAAGGGGAGGAAAGAAAGGAGGAGAGAAGGAAAAAAGGACGGAATTAAGAGAAAGGGAAGAAAGAGAGGGAGGGAATAAGAAAGGGACAGAAGAAGGCCTTTTGGAAAACAGTTTCCCATTTCCGGTGTTTACATTCTAAATACAGTAATGGAGAAATGGATAAATATGATATATATTATGAAAATCTATAGCTCATTCCAGGGTCAAGCCAGCAAAGGAGAAAGGGGAATCAGGGTAACTTGTAGATCTGTGCAACCTCCCACTGACAAAAATGTGGACGCTCAGATAGGAAGCTGATGTGAGGCACACATTCAGTTTTATTTATTTGTGCTGATGTTAACAGGAGGACATGTAAGTGACTGTGTTTACTAAGATAGAGATATAGCTAAGAGAGCAGTCAGTTCTGAAACTACCTTCAGAAGGTGATTACTGAATCTTGTGGATTCTCTGCAAGTTTGAGGAAGGGCACACAGTGAGAGAGGATAAATAAGGTCACAGAGAAAGCGACTGTTTCAAGGAAAGCAAAGACCCAGAATGAGGGTGAAGATGAGGGCAGGGTAAATCGCAACGACATTTAACTTATTTTGCCAGTTAGCACCTCAAAAGGCATCCCGGTCTGAGCTCTGCAGAAGGGACGTGTTTGCAACTCATTGTGAGTCCTCTGGGTGAATCACTGACTGTGTCTATGAACAGGACCAACTGGCCAAAACTGTGAATTGTGATGACCACCACTGTTGTTAGGCTGAACCCTTGTTAAACAGGATGGTGGTTTTCAGTACCAGCTAAAAGAATTTTAAAATGTTGACCATTTATATTATTTAAGTAATGTGCTACCATTTATAGTCATTTATATGACATTAATATACCATTTATATCACATATGCCATTAAGTAAAATAAAGTCAACATTTATATTACTGAAGCAATGTGCTACAGAAACCCTAAAGGGGTTTCTGTAACATTAAATTGATGGCTCTCTAGTGCAGTCCAGAATCACCTGTAGGGCATGTTGGGCCACAGATTGCTGGTTTCCACTCAGAGTCTCTTATTCAGTAGGTCTGGGTGGGGTCTGAGAATCTGCATTTATAATAAGTTCTCAGACACAACTGATGCTGCTGGTTCGGGAACCACAATATGAGAACTATGGTTAAGCCTCACGCCACAGCATTCCTATAGCAAGAGCCACCTGTGCTAATTCAGGGTAACTTGTTGGCTGCAAACTGTAACCATAGGCAACTTCTTTAGCAATATAAACCTCTAGATAAAAGAAACACTCGACAGTCATAGTAGAAACATATATGGTCAATGAAATATCTTTTTTCCAAATGGGAACATGTGTCTTACAGCCTCAAAAGAATATTTTCACCTAGACTGCACTAAAGTAACAAGATCAATCTGAAACTAAAACTTAAAACGGCCTTTATGAACAGAAACACTTTGACACCTCAGGTAAAGGGCTACATATTTCCCTCTCTATTTTCATATCTTAGCTTTAAGATGAAATGACATTGTCATTTTACTTATAATAGGAGAACCTACGAATAGGAGAACTTAAATAACATTGTCATTTGACTTAAAACAGGACAACCTAGAAACTTGATTCCCGCTTATTAGTGCAAACCAAAGGGGTTACTTCCAAATATTTTCAGTTTAGTTTTTGTTCATGTGTAATATAAATGATTTAAAAGCCAGGTTTCGGGGAAAGCTGCCATAAATGTGTTTAATAGTTGCTGCCTCAGCATCCATTTTCAGACCTGACCTAAGTTGTCTGAAGCCCAGTCTCACTGTATCCCCTCCGATCTGGGTAACCCTCCCCCTCCCTGAGTGGTCGTGATGCGGCCCATCCCGCTGAGTCAGAACCCACCCATCACACAGCTGCTGGTCATGATAAAACCTAATGGTCGACACCAGAGCCCTGTAAATAAGCCCAGCTCCACGTGTTCTCTTAAATCAGCAAAGCCACACCCTCACGGGAAAGCCCGAGAAGAAAGCTTCAGGCCCTCCCTCTGCTCTCTGGTTCCTCACGGCCTTCAGACTGCCCCTCGTCCTCCAGACGCTCCCCGACCTTCTCCAGGATGTGTAAGTTAGAGATTTCTTCTGTTCCTGTGTTTTGGTGTTGCCTCCTCCTTGTGCCTTACCTGACTGACACCCCAGAGCCTGCCTTTCCTCCTGGCCAGGGCTCTCCTGGAGATGGGCTGGCTTCTGGCCTCCTTTAAAGAGAGACCTCAACCAAATTAGAGAGAAACCTAAATAAATAAATCACAACAGAAAGCTTGGTTTTTTACTTAAAATCCATATTTATAACATAAAATGTGTTTATGCTAGATTTAGAACACACTAGGCCTGTTCTAGCTCTAAATTGCACTGCTATCTTGTAGTATGCAGTTATTCTTCATTTTATTTTCCACTTGAAGTCATTGTATTTCCTCAGTTTATAAACACCTTGAATTCTTGAGCTGAAAAGACAGGGTAACTTGATAGGGCATCTCCCTTAGGAACCATAACCCCCAATGCAGAACAAATTAAATGTGCAAAACTGTGAGCACCATGTCCTATGTTATTAAAGATAGAATATAATGCTGAAAGGCAAGAAAGTCTTTATGAAGAAGTTTAAAGGAGTAGAAGAATGGACAGATGAACTGGAAATGGAAAGATCAGTTCTCCTTTCCTTTAGGAGTAAGCCCCTTTGGAAACTAGCTGGTAAATGTCAGTCCCTTTAGATGGCAAGGTTAGTGAATACTAAGAAAACACTAGGGTACAAGTGTTCATCACGCAAAGCACACCTGTAATATTTCATCTGGTCTCTCAGTGACCCTAGAAGAAACAAGAGATGTTTTCAGATGAGGAGATTGGGCTTCAGGGTGAAATTAGGAGACTGGTAAGACTCACAGAGAGAGTCAGTGGTGGAACGGAGTTCAGATCCACATTCTTCCAACTGCAAGCACAGGGCATTTTCCACTAATCAGTGCACTAACCCAAGAAATCTAATTTTTCCAAACATTTAAAATGATGCTATGGCCATCTGAGTAAAACCACTTTTGGCCTCTACTTCTGATTCCTCATTACCAGCCTACCATTGTTTATCTGATATGGGCAGCAGAATTAAGATGTAATGAAGTCTAACAGAACCCCTCATTACCTGTGTAGATACAGTAGTAACAGAGATGGTGATATCGTTTGAATGTTTGGGCCCTTCAAGTCTCATGTTGAAATGTGATCCCCAGTGTTGGAGGTAGGGCCTGCTGGGAGGGAGGTGTTGGCTCATCGGGCAGATCCTTCCTGAATGGCTTGGTTCCCTCCTCACAGTAATGGCTGAATTCCTGCTCTCTTCACTCACTGAGATCTGGTTGTTAAAGTGTGATACTGCCCCCGTCTCTCTCTTGCTTCCTCTCTCACTATGTTAGATGCCAGCTCCCCTTTGCCTTCTGCCATGGTTGTAAGCTCCCTGAGGTCTCACAAGAAGCAGATGCTGGTGCCATGCTTCTTGGACAGTCTGCACAACCATGAGTCTAATCACCCTTATTTCCCTATAAATTACCCAGCCTCAGGTATCCCTTTATTACAGCAATGCAAATTGGACTAATACAGATGAAGAGATAAAGTATTAATTTAGAAGATGTTTATATACATATATATATAAATATATATATATACATATACATATGCATATATATGTATATATGTATATATGTTTAACATTCTCACTGAGACTGGGAGGTGTTAGAGACACATAATTGAAAACGAAATCTCCCCCCAACCAAGAAAACTTCTCCACGAAGGTAGAAGAGAAAGAAATACTATTATTACACTTTAATTTCCGGGGTACATGTGCAGAACGTGCATTTTGTTACATAGGTATCCACACGTCTTGGTGCTTTGCTGCATCTGATCCTCCCATCAACTACACTAGGTATTTCTCGTGTTATCCCTTCCCAATCCCCCCACCCCTGCCTGTTCCTCCCCACCCCTCCCCCACCACCCACAAGCCCCAGTGTGTGATGTTCCCCTCCCTGTGTCCATGTGGTCTCATTGTTCACCATCCACTTATATTTTAGAAAAAAATATTATGTTTTAAGTTCTGCAATACATGTGGAGATCATGTAGGCTTGTTCAATAGGTATACACATGCCATGGTGGTTGTTACTTCATCCATTGCCCCGTCATCTACATTAGGTATTTCTCCTAATGCTATCCCTCCCCAATTCGCCCACACCCTGCTATTCCTCCCCTAGCCCCTCAGCCCCTGGGCCCCAGTGTGTGATGTTCCCCTACTTGTGTCTGTGTGTTCTCATTATTCAGCACCCACTTATGAGTGAGAACATGCAATGTTGGGTTTTCTGTTCTTGTGTCAGTTTGCTGAGAATGATGGTTTTCAGCTTCATCCATGTTCCAGCAAAGGACATGAAGTTATTTTTTATGGCTGCACAGTATTCCATGGTGTATGTGTGACATATTTTCCTTGTCCAGTCTATCTATGATGGGCATTTGGGTTAGTTCAGAGTCCTTGCTATGGTAAACAGTGCCACAATAAACATATGTGTACACGTGTCTTTATAATTGAAAGTGTTATAATCCCTTGGGTACATATCTAATAATGGGATTCCTGGGTCCAACAATATTTCTATTTCTAGATCCTGAAGGAATCACCACACTGTCTTCCACAATGGTTGAACAATTTACACTCTCAACAGCAGTGTAAAAGCATTCCTGTTTCTCCACATTGTCTCCAACATCTGTTGTCTCCAGATTTTTTAATGATTGCCATTCTAATTGGCATGAGATGGTACCTCAAAGTGGTTTTGATATGCATTTCTCTAGTTATCAGTGATGATGAGCTTTTTTTTTCATGTTTGTTGGCTGCATGAATGTCTTCTTTTGAAAAGTGTCTCTTCATCTCTGTCACAAAATTTTTTGCCCATTCTTTTGGTTGCCAGTTCACTCTAATGCTAATTTCTTTTGCTGTGCAGAAGTTCTTAAGTTTAGATCTCATTTGTCTGTTTTGGCTTCTGTTGCCATTGCTTTTGCTGTTTTAGTCATGAAGTCCTTGCCTATGCTTATGTCCAGAATGGTACTGCCTAGGTTTTTTACGGTGTTAGGTCTTATCTTTAAATCTTGAATCCATCCGGAGTTGATTTTTATATAAGGTGCAAGGAAGGGATCCAGTTTCAGCTTTCTGCATGTGGCTAGCCAGTTTTCCAACACCATTTGTTACCTAGGGTATCCTTTCCCCATGGCTTGTTTTTGTCAGGTTTGTCAAAGATCAGACAGTTGTAGCTGTGTGGTGTTACTTTCGAGGCCTCTGTTCTGTCCCGTATGGTCTACATTGGTACCAGTACCATGGTGTTTTTATTACTGTGGTCTTGTAGTACAGTTTGAAGTCAGGTAGTATGATGTCTCCATAATTGTGTGCTTAGGATTGTCTTGGCTATGTAGGTTCTCTTTTGGTTCCGTATAAAGCTTAAGGTGTTTGTTTTCCAATTCTGTGAAGAAAGTCATTGGTAGCTTATGGGGATAGCATTGAATATGTAAATTATTTTGGGCAGTATGGTCATTTTCACAATATCGATTCCTCCTGACCATGCGTATGAAATGTTTTTATATCTGTTTCTGTCCTCTCTTATTTTCTTAAGCAGTGGTTTGTCCTTCTTTTGGAAGAGGTCCTTCACATGTTTTGTTAGTTGTATTTCTAGGTATTTTATTCTCTTTGTAGCAACTGTGAATGGGAGGTCACTCATGATTTGGCTCTCTGTGTGTCTGTTGCTGATGTACAGGAATGCTCATAATTTTTGCACATTGTTTTTGTATCCTGAGACTTTGCTGAAGTTGCTTATCAACTTAAGGAGATTTGGGCTGAGACAATGGGGTCTTTTAAATATACAATCATGTCATCTGCAAATAGAGACAATTTGACTTCCTCTTTTTCTAATTGAATAACCTTTATTTCTTTTAGCATGAAACCAAAGTGAGATGCACTTCTCAGGAAATCAGCTCAGCAGTTGCAAAGACAGAAAAAAAAAAAGACCAACTCTCACCTTTTTATATAAAAAGCAGATACAACCTTTAACATACAAATTCTCAAGGTAAGCAATAACTTGTCCTCAAGGGGACTTTACAGTCCCATTTGTCACACACCTTTCATTTTAAACGTTCTTAGCAATTGGGGTAACCGTCTCTGTTAGACAATTGGCTTTTCCAAAGAAAAAAATAAACTTCTTATGTCTTTATAAAAGGAGGTTGTCTTGCAACTTGGAGTAAGATACCTGCGGAACATACCCTCCCAGCCTCCTACTGAACCTGAGAAATGGAGGTGTTATCTTCCTTGATAATTTTCAAAGTGATGATTCCCAGGCTTTCAGAACAGCATCTTTGGGTCTTAAAATTAATGAGACTAAGTTATCTTTTAAGACTATTTACATACATTTCAATATGACAAAGATGTACAAGCTTTCTAAAATAAACGCCCTAAGCAAAAGGTGCTTCTTTTCTTATTTTTAACATGGAGAATATATGAGTCAGTTAGTAATTATAGGCTTCTAACAAAATACTACAGATTGGGTAAGTTAAACAACAGATATTTATTTCCTCACTGTTCTTGAGGCCGAAAGTCTAAGACGAAGGTGCCAGTGGGGTTGGCTTTTGGTGAGACTGCTCTTCCTATCTTGGAGACAGTTACCTTTTCACTCCCTCCCATGTGGCCTTTTCCCCATGCACAGGGAGAGAGATCTCTTGTGTCTCTTTCTCCTCTTAGAAGAACACCAGTCTTATCACACTGAAGCCCAATCCTTGTCATCTCATCTAACCTTAATTAACTCTTTAAAGGCCCTCTCTTCCAATAAAGTCACACTGGAGGGTAGGACTTCCACATGCAAATTTAGTGTGGGGCACAATTCAGTCCTTTACATAGAGTCGAGCTTCTTATTTTTAGTTGGCCTTTGTCCTTATGGGAATAACAAGCCAGGCTGAGTCCTTCTCATCATGGGGCATGTATTGGAAGAAGAGATGATGAAAAGCAAGTACATTTATCACTTGCAAGTAATAATCAAGGAAAGAAACAGTGATGAGTGAAGGCCCTTGGCTCAAGGATGAGAAGATACCTGTGAGCTCCTGGTTAGCCAGGTAGTAAATCAAGCATTCCTGATGATTTGGGAAGAATGGAGCTAGAAAAACCAATTCAGGAAAGCAGAATCATCTAGATAGTCAGTGATATAACTAAGTCGTATGTACTATTTAGGCCATCGATCAATAATTTATCAACATTCCACTTACATATTAGCTCATTTGTTTATGCACTTAACATTTAATCACCCCTAGATTCATTGTACACATCAGTATGGCTGAAAACTACCCAGATAATTTTTTCCTTCCTGCAATCACTTACTACCACTGTAGATTTTATGAAACTATTAATCAGGTTTGAACTTAGATTTCAATTTCAAGCTGTTGTCATGTTGATTTTACACAAAGAATTATGAGGTGACATGTCAGAATTCTCTTCCTACCAGTACAGTTCACAAAACCCATGAAACATTTATATGGCTTGAAGCATCATATGTGCTCAGTTTATGGTGAGAAAACAGTTATCTGCATTTCTTCCCAGTTTTAAAAAAAACAACCATCAACTAATTGAAAAAGCATAACTCACTCAAAATAACTGAAAGATGGTCTAAATAAATTTACAAGATTATGTAGTCTGATAACATCCACAGATAGATAGTAAACTTACATCGAAGGAGTTTGGGATGAGTCTTCACTCATGAAGTACTGAGTTTCAGAACTCAGTACTTCCCTATTCTCAATGTATGGCCATTCTGTTGGTAGGGTGGATTTTCATCACTGGAAGCAGATGTTACACTGCTCCTCCCGTCAGGCAATCTGGCTTAGAGGAAGGCAAGTGAAGGCCAGATGAGACTGAGCCTGCACCCAGCTCCCCATGCCCATCCAACCCTCTGATTCTCTACCCTGCGCATCTTGAAGTCAAGTTAGGTATGTTTTAATGACTGTCATAGTTTAAAGAGATGAAAGCGATGATGATTCATTGTGCATTTGTTAAACCAAGTTTCAGACATGATTAACGTGGGCCCTGGACACCAAGCATGGGTGAATTATTTTAGTCTCAGGAAGACAGGTTTTGTAATGTATTTTGTATTAGGCAGAATGAGAAAGTAGAGAGATTGGAGAGTCCTAGATAAGCTCATAGAGAATGGGTAGGACCCCACTGGCACCTTCTCACCCTTCTCCTGACCAGCAGACTGCTGGTTAATCACGGCTTTGTTCTCGCCTAGCTTCCTACGTGGTTCATCAGTGGCAGTGAGGCACAATGCATTATCTGCTGAAACACAAAGAAAATGCTGATGCATTTCACATTTATTTCCTCAAGTCAATTGAACTTTCCCCTAAAATACGGTCACATTATTAATTACTTTAAATCTTGTCTTTGCCACATATTATGTGTAACATTGAGTAAGCAATTTAACTTTTCTACGTCTCATTCCCTCATCTGTAAAATGAGGTTGACAATAGTGTCCCCTGAGGGTGGTTGGTGAGAATATTAAATAAATCAATATATGTAAACCTCTTAGAACCATGCCTAGTGCATAACAAATACTTCATAGAAAGATTCTTTGTTATTTTATTTTATTTTCCACAAGTTATTGGGGTGTGCAGGTGGTATTTGGTTACATGAGTAAATTCTTTAGTAATGTGTGAGATCCTAGTGCACCCATCGCCTGAGCAGTATACACGGCATTGTATTTGTTGCTTTTGTCCCTTGTGCCTCCCCCCCTCCACCAAGTCATCGAAGTCCACTGTGTCATTCTTAAGCCTTTGTGTTCTCATAGCTTAGTTCCCGCATATCAGTGAGAACATACAATATTTGGTTTTCCATTCTCGAGTGGCTTCACTTAGAATAAGTCACCAATCTCATCTAGGTTATGGCAAATGCTGCTAATTTATTCCTTTTTTGGCTGAGTAGTATTCCATCATGTATATGTATGCCAGTTTCTTTATCCACTCATATATTGATGGGTATTTGGGTTGGTCCCATGATTTTGCAGTTGTGAATTGTGTTGCTATAAACATGCATGTGCAAGTATCTTTTCTCAAATAATGACTTTTTTTCTGAGTAGATATCCAGTAGTGGTATTGCTTGATCAAATGGTAATTCTACTTTTAGTTCTTTAAGGAACTCCGCCCTGTTTTCCGTAGTGGCCGTACTAGTTTATATTTCTTCTAGCAGTGTAGAAGTGTTCCCTAATTGCCACAACCATGCCAACATCTACTGTTGTTGTTGTTGTTTTTACATTCTTTGATTATGACCATTCTTGCAGGAGTAAGGTGGTATTGCATTGTTGTTTTGATTTACATTTCCCACATCATTAGTGATGTTGAGCATTTATTAAATTATTTGCTAGCCATTTGTATGTCTTCTTTGGAGAATTGTCTATTCATGTCTTAGCCCACTTTTGGATGGGGTTGATTGATTTTTTCTTACTGATTTGTTTGAGTTTGTTGTAGATTCTGGATATGAGTCCTTTGTCAGAAGTATATATTGTGAACATTTTCTCTCACTCTGTGAGTTAACTGTTTATTCTGCTGACTGTTATTTTTGCCATGCAAAAGCTCTTTAGTTATCTCTCAGCTATTTATCTTTGTTTATATTGCAATTGCTTTTGGGTTTTTAGTCATAAAATCTTTGCCTAAGCCAATGCCTAAAAGGGTTCTTCCAGTGTTATCTTCTGGAATTTTTATAGTTTCAGGTTTTAGGTTTAAGTCTTTAATCTGTCCTGAGTTGATTTTTGTATAAGGTGAGAGATGAGGATTCAGCTTTATTGTCCTACATGTGGCTGGCCAGTTATCTCAGCACCATTTGTTGAAAAGGGTGTCCTTTCTCCACTTGATGTTTTTGCTTGCTTTACTGAAGATCAGTTGGCTGTAAGTATTTGGTTTTATTTCTGGATTTTCTATTCTGTTCCCATTGATCTATGTGCCTGTTTTTATACCAGTACCATGCTGTTTTGGTGACCATGGCCTTATAGTTTGAAATCAGGAAGTGTGATGCTCCAGATTTGTTCCTTTTACTTAGTCGTGCTTTGGCTATGTTGGCTCTTGTTTGTTTCCATATGAATTTTAGAACTGCTTTTCTTGAACTCCCGACCTCAGGTGATCCACCCGCCTTGGCCTCCAAAATGCTCGGATTACAGGCATGAGCCACCACGCCCGTCCTTAGAACTATTTTTCTAACTCTGTGAAGAATGATGGTAAAATTTTGATGGGAATTGCATCGTGTTTATACATTGCATGTATTTGTACATTGCAGTATGCTCATTTTTACAATATTGATTCTACCCATCCAGGGCCATGTGATGTGTTTTCATTTCTTTGTGTCATCTATGTTTTCTTTCATCCGTGTTATGTAGTTTTCCTACTAGAGGTCTGTCCACCCTTTTGTTAGATATATTCCTAAGTATTTTTTTTTTTCTTTTTTTTTTCTTTTTTGGCGGCAATGGTGAAAGGGTTTGAGTTCTTGATTTGGTTCTCCATTTTGTCACTGTTGGTGTATAGAAGAGCTGATTTGTGTACATTAATCTCGTATTGGGAAATCTGCTAAATTATTTTATCAGTTCTGTGAGCTTTCTTGGGGAGTCCTTTGGGTTTTCAAGGTAGATGATCATATTGTTAGCAAACAGAGACAGTTTGACTTCCTCTTTATCTGTTTGGATGCCCTTTATTTCTTTCACTTGTCTGATTGCCCTGGCTAGGATTTCCAGTACTATGTGGAAGAGGAATGGTGAGAGTGGCCATCCGTGTCTTGTTTCCATTCTCAGGAGGAATGCTTTCAACTTTTCCCCATTCAGTATTCTGTTGGCTGTGGGTATGGCATAGATGGCCTTTATTACATTAAGGTATGTCCCTTGTGTACCGATTTTGCTGAAGGTTTTAATCAGAAAATGATGCTGGATTTTGTTAAATGCTTTTTCTGCATCTATTGAGATGATCATGTAATATTTGTCTTTAATTCTGTTAATGTGGTACAGCACATTTATTGACATGCTTATGTTACCCCATTCCTGCATCCCTGGTATGAGTCACTTGATCATGGTAGATTATCTGTTTGATATGTTGTTTGATTTGCTTAGCAAGTATTTTATTAAGAATTTTAGCATGTATCTTTATCAAGGACATTGCTCTGTAGTTTTCTTTTTAGTTGTCTCCTTTCCTGGCTTTGATGCTGGCTTCATAGAACGGATTAAGGAGGGTTCCTTCTTTCTCTGTCTTGTGGAATAGTGTCAAAAGGATTGCTGCCAATTCTTCTTTGAATATCTGGTAGGATTCTGTGGTGATTCCATCTGCTTCTGAACTTTTTATTGTTGGTAATTTTTAATTTACCATTTCAGTCTTGCTACTTGTTATTAGTTTGTTTGGGGCATCTAATTCTTTCTGATTGAAGCTAAGAGGGCTGTATTTTTCCAGGAATTCATCCATCTCTTCTAGCTTTTCTAGTTTATTTCTGTCAAGGTGTTCGTAATAGCCTTGAGTGATCTTTAGTATTTCAGTGGTGTGAGTTGTGATATCTTCCATTGTGCTTCTCAGTGAGGTTATTGGGATGTTTCTCTCTTCTCTTGGGTAATTCTGCTAATGGTCTACCAGCTTTATTTATCTTTTCAAAGAACCAGCTTTTTGTTTCATTTATCTTTTGTATTTTTGTTCGTTTGTTTCTATTACATTTAGTCTGGTGTTGGCTATTTCCTTTCTTCTGGGTTTGGGTTTGGGTTTGGTTTATGTTTTTCCTCTCATTCCTTGAGGCACGACCTTAGATTGTCTGTTTGTGCTCTTTCAGACTTTTTGACGTAGGTGTTAAGGGCTATGCAGTTTTCTCTTAGCACCTCCTTAGTTGTAGCTCAGAGGTTTTGATAGGTTGTGTAATTTAAATATGTCATTGAGTTTGACAAATTTTTACATTTCTATCTCAATTTGCTTTGGGACCCAGTGCTCTTTCAGGAGCAGGTTATTTAATTTCCATGTATTTGTGTGGTGTTGAAGGTTCCTCTTTGAGTTTATTTCCAGTTTGATTCCACTGTTGGTATGATAGAGTGCTTGATATAATTTCAGTTGTCTGAAACTTCCTGAGGGTCGTTTTATGGCCTATCATATGGTCTATACTGGAGAAAGTTCCATGTATTGTTGAACAGAATGTGTATTCTGTGGTTGTTGGATGAAGCGTTCTGTATATATCTGTTAAGTCTATTTATTCCAAGGTATAGTTTAAATCCATTGTATCTTTCTTGACTTTCTGTCTTGATGACCTGTCTAGTGCTGTCAGTGGAGTATTGAAGTCCCCCGCTCTTATGGTGTTGCTGTCTACCTTATTTCTTAGGACCGTTCGTAATTGTTTTATAAATTTGGGAACTCCAGTGTTAGCCGCATATATGTTTAGGATCGTGGTATTTTCCTGTTGGACAAGGCCTTTTACCATTATGTACTATCTCTCTTTGTCTGTTTTAACTGCTGTTGCTTTAAAATTTGTTTTGTCTGATCTAAGAACAATTATCCCTGCTCAGTTTGGTGTCCTTTTGTATGAAATGCCTTTTTCCAGCCTTTTACTTTAAGTTTCTGTGAGTCCTCATGTGTCAGGCAAGACTCCTGAAGGCAGCAGATGGTTGGTTGGTGAGTTCTTACCCATTTTGCAGTTCCGCATCTTTTAAGTGGAGCATTTGGGCCATTTACATTCGATGTTAGTATTGAAATGTGAGGTATCATTGCAGTCATCATGCTCTTTGTTGCCTGCATAGTCTGTGTTGTTTTGTTTTCGCTTTTTACCTTGTAATTTTGTTTTATTGGTTTTGTGTGATTTATGCGTTAAAGAGATTCTGTTTGCGTGTGATTCCAGGATTTTGTTTCAAGATTTAGAGCTCCTTTTATAGCGGTTCTTGTAGTGGTGGTTTGGTAATGGTCAATTCTGTCAGTGTGTGTTTGTCTGAAAATGACTGTATCTTTCCTTCTTAAATAATGCTTAGTTTCACTGGATGCAAAATTCTTGGCCGCTAACTGTTTTGTTTGAGGAGGCTGAAGATAGGACACCAATCCCTTCTAGCTTGTAGGGTTTATGCAGGTAAATCTGCTTTTAATCGGGTGACTTTGGTTTTACAGGTTACCTGGTGCTTCTGTCTCACAGCTCTTAAGAGTCTTTCTTTCCTCTTAACTTTGGATAATTTGATGGCAATATGCCTAGGCAAAGACCTTTCTGTGATGAATTTCCCATGTCTTCTTCATGCTTCTTGTATTTACATGCCTAGGTCTCTATCTGGGCCAGGGAAGTTTTCCTCAGTTATTTCCCTAAATATGCTTTCCAAACTTTTAGAATTTTCTTCTTTCTCAGGAATACCAATTATTCTTAGGTTTAGTCATTTAACATAATCCCATAATTTGTGGAGGCTTTGTTCATAATTTCTTATTCTTTTTTCTTTGTCTTTGTTGGGTTGGGTTAATTCAAAGTCCTTATCTTTGAGCTCTGAATTTCTCTCTTCCACTTGTTCAATTCTATGGCTGAGACTTTCCAGAGCATTTTACATTTCTAAAAGTATGAACAAATTTTCCTGAATTTTGGATTTTTTTTTTTCTTGAAGCTGTCTGTTTCCTTTAATATTTCTCCATTCACTTCTAGTATCATTTTTTGGATTTTTTTTCCCACCCCCACAGGGCTTTGCCTTTCTCTGGACCCTCCCTGAGTAGCTTAACTAACCTCCTGAATTCTTTTTCAGGGGAATCAGGGATGTCTTCTTGGGTTGAATCCATTGCTGGTGAACTAGTGTGATTTTTGTGGGGTGTTGACACGCCTTGTTTTGCCATATTACCAGGGTTGGTTTTCTGGTTCTTTCTCATTGGGCTAGGCTGTGTTAGAGGCAAAGTCTAGGGCTGAAGGCTGTTCTGATATTTTTTGTCCCATGGGGTGTTCCCGTGGTGTAGTGTTCTCCCTGTTCTCCTGTGGATGTGGCTTCCTGTGAGCTGACTGCAGTGATTGTTGTCTCTTCTGGATCCAGCCACCCAGTGAGTCTATCTGGTTCTGGGCTGGTACTGGGGATCGTTTGCACAGAGTCCTGTGATGTGAACCATCTATGGATCTCTCAGTTGTGGATACCAGTGCCTGTTCTGGAGGAGGTGGTGTAGGGTGCAGCAAACCCATGAGGGTTCTTAACTTTGTTGATTGAGAGGTCTATGTTTGTGCTGATTGGCCTCCTGCCAGGAGGTGGCACATCCCAGAAAGCATCAGCTGTGGTATTGTGGAGAGAAACCATTGGTGGGTTTCTCTCCCAAGATTATATGCCCTTTGTCTTTCCCTACCAGGGTAGGTAGGGAAGGACCGTCATGTAGGGCAGGGCCAGGTGTGTGTGAGTTCAGACTCTCCTTGGGCAGGTCTTGCTGTGGTTGCTGTGGTGGGTGGGGATGAGACTCCCAGGTCACTGGCATTGTGTACCTAGGATTATGGCTGCCTCTGCTGGATCTTGCAGGTTGTCAGGGAAGTGGGGGAAAGCTGGCAGTCACAGGCCTCACCCAGCTCCCAGGAAACCTGAAGGGCCAGTCTCACTCCCACGATGCCCCCTGCAGCATCCCTGAGTCTGTTTCCAGGTGAATGACGAATCAGGCTCGGAAACTTGCCGGAGGGTTTCCTTCTTTCAGCTTCAGCTTCTCCATTGGGGACGTTTTCCACTTCCACAGCTGGGTCTCTCATAGTATTTGGGGTGTCTCTGGGGTCCTGAGGAAAGAGTCTGTTTCCTTCAGAGGGTCTGTCAGTCATCTCAGTATTGCTGGTTTGTTCTTGGAGTCAATCTGGAGCAAAAATTCACAGTGGAAGCCTCCACATGCTGCTCTGACTGGAGCTGCCACCTACTCCTGCCTCTCGTCTGCCTTGATCCATAAGTAGATTCCTAATTATGGAATTTGTGATTATTTTAAGTTATTTAAGGCAATTGTGTTCAGATCTTATTTTGCCACTAAAACTGCCTTGGAAATACGTTCTCTGCCACTCATGCTAACAGTGGTTATAGTGACACAATGGCATAACAGTTTCTCCAGAAATAATTCAGAATTCTCGGACAGTTTTTATTTGTGTCATTCTTTGGTTTATTTGGACAGATTCCGTTTTCCCGTGAATTACATTTGATCTTGTACAGAAATGTAACCAAATAATTGGAAAGTAATTTTCTATTCATTATACTAGTTATTTAATCTCTTAAATGATTATATAAAATAAATTTCTTCAGAGCATAAGAAATAGTGCATATAAAAATGCCTTTAAGAACTTGAAAAAAAATGTTTTCCAGAGGAGTTTTGGTTGTCTGCTTTAGCTTGGTTTGTTTTTACTAAGCTCATCGGTAATTTCTGTCCAACACCCAGCATGACAGAGTCTAGTTGAGTTGGACAGGGTTTGTGTACTGAGTCTGAAGGTTAAAATCAAAAATACATGTTGACTTCCATCTCAGAGGAGGTTATATGAACCACAAAGTTGTATGTTTTTCATGGCGTATAATATGCTTGTCCCAAGTGTGGGTATTCTTTCTACCAAAAGCACTACATTAAAAAGGATCATTTCTATATCCCATGCCAAACATGCCTCCCTGTGAATTTTAGATGACTCATTTCCCACAAGGGAGGTGGCTATGGAGGCCAGCTTTGTTGTTTTTAGTTTCATGGGATTTTCTTCCAGGAACTGGAATGTAAAGAGTATGGCCATGATGCAAACTTAAATGACGATAAGTCCCAGGCTTGCTTTGAGGAGTTACCACTGATATGCATATGCACACACCCACGTGCAACAAAAACTTCAGAGGCCGAATGACAGCACCAGCAGCTTTATGTATGACCCTGATTGGAGGCACTGCACAGGTGTGAGAACTGGGGATATTGTTTGGATGTTTTGTCTTTTCTGACTCTCATGATGACACGTGATTCACCCAGTGTTGGAGGTGGGGTCTGGCGGGAGGTGTTTGTGTTATGGGAGCAGATCTCTCGTGAATGACTTGATGCCCTCCCCAGGGAAATGAGTGATTTATTGCTCTATTAGTTTAGCTGGTTAAGAGTCTGGGACCTCCCTCTTCTCTTGCAATGTGAAACACCAGCTTCCCCTTTGCCTTCCACCACGAGTAAAAGCTCCCAGAGGTCTGACCACTAGTTGAGCAGGTGGTGGTGCCATGCTTGTATTGCCCGCAGAACTGTGAGCCAAAGAAACCTCTTTTCTGAATAAGTTACCCAGTCTCAGATATTCCTTTACAGCAATACAAAATGGACTAACACAACTGGGAAGTCCCATCCTTGGGAAGAGCTGTCCCTAATCTTTTTGACAACAGAGACTGGTTTCCGTCTTGGGCAGCTTTACCCCAAAACCAGTTGGGATGGTTTTTGGATGAAACTGATCCACTTCAGATCATCAGGCAATAGTTAGATTCTCATATGGAGTGCACAAGCTAGATCCCTCACATGTGCAGTTGACGACAGAGTTTACGCTCCTGTCAGAATCTAATGCTGGCTGATGTAACAGGAGGCAGGTCTCAGGTGGTAATGCTCACTTGCCTGCCACTGACCTCCTGCTGTACAGCCCAGTTCCTAGCAGGCCGCAGACCAGTCTCAGTCCACGGCCTGGGGAGTTAGGAACCCCTGCTCAGGAAGGTCAGAGCCAAAGACAATTGTAGTGCCAGCAAAGAATTCTACCAGGTGCATCAGGAGATGGCTTAACACCTTTGGAATCCAGGGTCCTCTGGTAGAAGGACATTCTACCGAACCTGCAGGCCAACGTTTCTGTGCATGTAAGGGGCTTATTTTAGGTAGCCCAGGGGTTGTGGTCCTCCACTTATGAACCCCAAATATGTCTGGGGTAACATATGGAAGGAGAGGGAAGATTGTTGGGCATGGAGAATTGCCTCTGAGATGCTACAGAAGAGGCAAGAGAGTCACCCCTGTGTAACACATAAAAATTACGATAAAGAATTGAATTTTGATCTTTTTCATGGACTGGTAATCTACACGACACATACTAAGAATGTAAAATATTTGAGTAAATTAATTAGTAAATACTGTATTCACATAATGTAAGAGATGAGGAGACTACTAACATTAATGATAATTTCAGGCGTTAAAAAGCAAGTATGTACGTATTTTATTCTGAGGGTCTAAAAATACATTATGTCCAGCTAATAATGTAAAAAATTTTCCAGTTCTACCTAATTTTGATGGAGGACAATAATGACTTTTTTTTTTCCAAAATTGAGGCATTAAATGTGTTCCAGAAATACGGACTTTGTCTTAATATTTTACCAATGATATAATCGTTTGGGCTACCTAATGAAAGACTATGATGCCTTTTTTTTTTTTTTTTAGATGTTTACATAATAGAAGGGAGTCTAGCTTTTAGACAGGGCAAAATTGTCCATGAATATTTTGTAAGACTCCTAGAATGAGTGGAAGATTTTAACCTCTAAGGTCCTTTTGTAATTCTAAAATTCTATGATATTGAAGTGGGATTTAAAAGTTGAGTGAAAAGCTGTTCATGTACAGGGAGAGTTCGATGCTCTCCAGAGGCACATCCAGGCGCAGCACATATGATTTGGGTGGATTAAAGTTCTGTTGAATCAACCTGAGGGAAGCAACACTAGTAAGGGTTGAAGTTTTCTCAAAAGAATTCAATCGATATTGATTTAGTTCAAGCACCGTAAAATTTAAGTTGTAAAAACTGAGTCAATTTCTATTAATTTGATGTCATAACTTTTACTGAGCATTCTAAATTTTCTATCTTTTTAAAAGAAAACCTGGGCTCTTTCCATGTCAGAAAATAGTTTAAGCAAAAAGATTGAGCTCTGAGTGTTTATATGAAAATATTCATGCACTTGTTGTCTAGCCGGCACTCAGGAAATGTTAGCTGTATTGTACTGAGGCACAAACATGTATTTGACAAGAGTTTGCTTTCCTTCAGTCACTGCAGGAGTATTTGTTTTGTTTATTTCTCTACCCTGGAAACCTGGTACTCAACAAGTATTAAACGGAAAATCGGCAATTGTGCTGTGGTAAAATAATAATAATAGAGTAAAATACTATTCTAATCATATTCTACTTTCCCCACCAAATTTCCCATAATAATCATACATTTCAGTAATAGCTCACTTTACTTTAGCAAATATGTTCATATTCATGACAGCATCTGGTCGCACCTATATAGGTAGATAAGTATTCTCATTCTCATCTTATGAATGGCGGAAAAACAGAGGTTCAGGGAGATTAAATAATCCCATTAGTGACTAGGATACACATCCCTACTTCAAGATTCCCTGCTGAGGACATTTCTAATAAACATGAGGGTTTATGCCAGCTTCAGAGTACAGATCAAGAAAAGAGAAAGGCTGAACAATTTCTTCTCCATTTGATGACATTTTGCTTGCTTTTGCTTTGACTTTGTGTCTTCTATAAACCTGCAGTGTAATCTCTATTTCTTCAGTACCTACTTGCAATCATTGTTACATTTTTATGTTATTTGTGAATAAAAATGGTAAGAACTATTTCTTTCACTCCAGTAAGACTATCCAACTTTCTAAATGTAAGATATTTCCAAAGACACTTGTTCATGATGGATCTAGGGCAGGGGGAGGAGAGTCAAGAAAGCGATTGTTCCTATAGTAGTAAAATGTTCCAACGAATGGAAAGACATCGTTGTCTACGTGGTTTTTGAAATTTCCTTTAAGAAGCTTGCTTCAGTGGTTAGCTGTGCAGTGAAAAATTCTTCCCCACGTATAAACAAATTTTCTCTCAGTCTGTGTGAAGCCTATTACATCACATATTTCTGGTCTGTATGGAAACGAAGGACATCTGCTTCTTTGCTTCTTGAGTAGTACTTAGAACATTAAAAAATTGCATTCTCCTCACTCGTCTTTCCTCCGACCTCTTCCGAAGAATTGCACTACAACTTGAAGAGAGTAGTCATTACCTAGGCCACTGAAATTAAAGACATTAGGAAGATTAACCTCTTCTCTTGCTTTTGTAGTAATTGTTTTAAGTACTTTGTTTTTTTTAGGAAGAATTTTTTTAGGTCTAAAATAGCAAGTATATGACCATTTATTAACCTCTTATTCAACCAGGTGATTTGGAACAAAGAGAACAATGGACACCATTCTTCCTCCAGAATAGTTTATGATCTAATTTGGCAGGGCACAATAAACAAGTGTGGTACAGTGAGAGAGTCATTTCATGGTAATACATATTTGTGTGAGAACGTGGCAGGTCCGGGACTGTTTCTTGATCTTATCTAAGTGAGACCTCTCTCAATTCTGCAAGAATAGTATTGTCATCTAGGGAACACTGTGAGGAAAAGGTGTATCTAGGGAGGGATTTTAACGGAGGCATATGATTTAGGAATTAGAGGATTTTTCCATGAACATCAAAAGGTGTCACCAAAGGCAAAGACGTATGAATGAGCAAGCTGTATTCAGAGTGTAGGGAAGTGGGCCACATAAGCTGGAGTCGAAGGTCCAATTTGAGAACAAGATGAACTCAGCTAGCTTATGTTAGATTATAGGGGGCCTTTGAGATTCCTTTGCCCCTGTGGTACTGTCCTATTGCTAAATGCACAATAATTTTCAGATTTTAATGTTCCCTGTAACTCACTTTTTTGTACCTGATTTTTCAGATATTTATCAATCAATAACATGTCTGAATTATGTGCCAAATCAGTGTTTGGTTTCTATCTTTTCTATACAAATTGTGTTTTACCTTTGAAAACAAGTCTTTTTTGCTCTGCGTTGATCCCTATTTTATTTATTTATTAATTTTATTGTACTTTAAGTTCTGGGATACACGTACAGATCTTGCAGGATTGTTGTAAAGGTGCACACGTGCCATGGTGGTTTGCTGCCCCCATCCCCCCATCACCCACATCTGGCATTTCTCCCAATGTTATGCCTACCCAGCCTCCCCACTCCCTGCTGTCCCTCCCCTAACTCTGCACCCCCCAACAGAACCCAGTGTGTGATGTTCCCCTCCTGTGCCCATGTGTGCTTATTGTTCATCACTCACCTGTGAGTGAGAACATGGGGTGTTTGGTTTTCTGTTCTTGTGTCAGTTTGCTGAGAATGATGGTTTCCAGATTCATCCATGAACATATGTGTGCATGGGTATTTATAATAGAATGATTTATAATCCTTTGGGCATATACTCAATAATGGGATTGCTGGGTCAAAATGAATTTCGATTTCTAGATCCTTAAGGAATCGCCATACTGTTTTCTACAATGGTTGAACGAATTTACACTCCCACCAACAGTGTAAAAGTGTTCCTATTTCTCCACATCCTCTCCAGGATCTGTTGTCTCCAGATTTTTTAATGATCACCATTCTAACTGGCCTGAAATGGTATCTCAGTGTAGTTTTGATTTGCATTTCTCTAATGACCAGAGATGATAAGCATTTTTTCAGGTATTTATTAGTCTCATCTATGTCTTCTTTTGAAAGGTGTCTGTTTATATCCTTTGTCCACTTTTGAATAGGTTCGTTTTTTCTTGTAAACCTGTTTTAGTTCTTTGTAGATTCTGGATAGCAGTCCTTTGTCAGATGGGTAGGTTGCAAAATTCCTTTCCCATTCTGTTGGTTGCCAGTTCACCCTAGTGATTGTTTCTTTTGCTATGCAGAAACGCTTCAGTTTAATTAGATCCCATTTGTCTATTTTGGCTTTTGTTGCCAGTACTTCTGATGTCTTAGTCATGAAGTCCTTGCCTGTGCCTATGTCCTGAGTGGCTTTGCTTAGGCTTTCTTCTAGGGTTTTTATGATGTTAGGTCTTATGTTTAAATCTTTAATCTAACTGGAGTTAATTTTTGTATTAGGTGTAAGGAAGGGGTCCAGTTTCATTTTTCTGCACATGGCTAGCCAGTTTTCCCAACACCATTCATTAAACATGGAATCCTTTCCCCATTGCTTGTTTTTGTCAAGTTTGTCAAAGATTAGATGGTTGTAGATGTGTGGCATTACTTCTGAGGTCTTGGTTCTGTTCCATTGCTCTATATCTCATTTTTGGTACCAGTACCATGCTGTTTTGATTACTGTAGCTTTGAGAATGGTTTGAAGTCAGGTAGCGTGATGCTTCCAGCTTTGTTTATTTTGCTTATGATTGTCGTTTTATGGGCTCTTTTTTTTGGTTATATATGAAGTTTAAAGTGTTTTGTTGTTTTTTTTTTTCCTAGTTCTGTGAAGAGGGTCAGTGGTAGATTGATGGGGATAGCACTGAATCTATAAATTACTTTGGAAAGCAGGGCCATTTTAACCATACCGATTTTTCCTGACCATAAGCATGGAATGTTTTTCCATCTGTTTGTGTCCTCCCTTATTTCCTTGAGTAGTGGTTTGTAATCCTCCTTGAAGAGGTCCTTCACAGCCTTTGCTAGTTGTATTCCTAGGCATTTTATTTTCTTTGTGGCAATCGTAAATGGGAATTTACTCATTATTTGGCTCTCTGTCTTTTACTGGTGTATAAGAATGCTTGTGATTTTTGCACATCGATTTTGTATTGTGAGACTTTGCTGAAGTTGCTTAGCAGCTTAAGGAGATTTTGGGCCGAGACAATGGGATCTTCTAAATACACAATCATGTCATCTGCAAATAGAGACAATTTAACTTCTTTTTTTCCTAATCGAATACCCTTTATGACGTTTTCTTGCCTGATTGCTCTAGCTAGAACTTCCAATACTATGTTGAATAGAAAGGGTGAGATAGAGCACCTTTGTCTAGTGCCAGTTTTCAAAGGGAATGCTTCCAGTTTTTGCTCATTAAGTTAGATGTTGGCTGTGGGTTTGTCATAAATAGCTTTTTTTAATTTTGAAATGTGTTCCATTGATACCTAGTTTATTGAGAGTTTTTTTTTTAATTTTTTTTTATTTTTTTATTTTTATTTATTTATTTATTTATTTTAGCATCAAGGGCTGTAGAAGTTTGTTGAAGGCCTTCTCTGCATCCTTTGAGATGATGTGTTTTTTTTTTTTTTCTTTGTTTATGTGATGGATTACATTTATAGATTTATGTATGCTGAACCAGGCTTGCATCCCCGCGGTGAAGCCTACTTGATTGTGATGGATAAGCGTCTTGATGTGCTGTTGGATTCAGTTTGCCAGTATTTTATTGAAGATTTTTGCATCAATGTTCATCATGGCTATTGGCCTGAATTTTTTTCTTTTAGTTGTATGTCTGCCAGGTTTTGTCTGAGGATGATGATGGTCTCGTAAAATATGTTAGGGAGTATTCCTTCTTTTTGTATTGTTTCGAAGCGTTTTAGAAGGAGTGATATGAACTCCTCTTTGTACATCTGGTAGAATTCTGCTGTAAATCCATCTGGGCCTGGAATATCTTGGTTGGTAGGCTATTAATTACTGCCTCAACGTCAGTCCTTATTGTTGGTCTATTAAGGGATTAACTCCTTCTTGATTTAGTCTTGGGAAGGTGTAAGTGTCCAGGAGTTTATCCATTTCTTCCAGATTTACTGGTTTATATGCATAGAGTTGTTTGTAGTAATCTCTGATGGTAGTTTGTATTTCTTTGGAATTGGTGGTGATACCCTTTTTATCATTTTGTATTGCATCCATTTGAGTCTTCTCTCTTTTCTATGTCATTAGTATGGCTATCTTGTCTATTTTGTTGACCTTTTCAAAAAACCAGCTGCTTGATTTACCGATTTCTTGAAGAGTTTTTCTTTGCCTCTATCTCCACTTCTGCTCTCATCTTAGTTACTTCCTGTCTTCTGCTAGGTTTTGAACTTTTTCTGATCTTGCTTCTCTAGCTCTTTCCATTTTGATGATAGGGTGACGATTTTACATCTTTCCTCACTTCCAATGTGGGCATTTATTGCTATAATTTTTCTCGTAGTCACTGCTTTAAATGTGTCTCAGAAATTTTGGTATGTCGTGTCTTTGTTCTCATTGGTTTCGAAGAACATCTTTATTTCTGCCTTCATTTCATTGTTTATCCTGTTGCTGTTCTGGAGCAAATTGTCCCGGTTCCACGTACTCGTGTCGTTTTGAGTGACTTTCTTAATCCTGAGTTCTAATTTGATTTCACAGTGTTCTGAGAGATTGTTAGGATTTTCGTTCTTTTGCATTTGCTGAGGAGCGACTTACTTCCAATTATGTGGTCAGTTTTAGACTAGGTATCATGCAGTGCTGAGAGGAATATATATTCTGTGGATTTGGGGTGGAGATTTCTGTAGATGTCTGTTAGGTCCACTTGGTCCAGATCTGCGTTCAAGTCCCGGATATCCTTGTTGATTTTCTGTCTTGTTGATCTGTCAAATAGTGACAGTGGAATGTTAGTCTCCCACTATTATTGTTTGGGAGTCTAAGTCTCTCTGTGGGTCTTTGAAAACACCGCATGTTCTCACGCATAGGCGGGTGTTGAACAGTGAGAACACATGGACACAGGGAGGGGAGCACTACGCACTGGGGTCTGTCGGGGAGAAACAGGGGAGGGACAGCAGGGGGTGGGTAGTTGGGGAGAGATAGCATGGGGAGAAATGCCAGATACAGGTGAAGGGGAAGAAGGCAGCAAATCACACTGCCATGTTGTAGCTATGCAACAATCTTGCATGTTCTTCACATGTACCCCAAAACCTAAAATGCAATTTAAAAAAAGGGAGTATTCCTTCTTTTTGTATTGTTTCAAAGAGTTTTAGAAGGAGTGATATGCTTTACGTATCTGGGTGCTTCTGTATTGGGTGCATACATATTTAGGATACTTAGCTCTTCTTGCATTGATCCTTTTACCGTTATGTAAAAGACCTTGTCTCTTTTGATCTTTGTTGGTTGAAAGTCCATTTTATCAGACCAGGATTGCAACCCCTGCTTCTTTTTGCTCTCCATTTGCTTGGTAAATCTTCTTCCATCCCTTTATTTTGAGTCCATGTGTGTATTTGCACATGAGATGGGTCTCCTGAATACAGAACAACAAAGGATCTTGACTTTTTATCCTGTTTGTCTGTGTCTTTCAATGGGTGCATTTAGACCATTTATATGTAACATTAATATTGATACGTGCCAATTTTATCCTGCCATTTTGTCACTGGTTGGTGGTTTTGCCCGTTAGTCGATGCAGTTTATTCGTTATGTCCTTGGTCTTTACCTTTTGATACGTTTTTGTAGTGGCTGGTAGTGGTTGTTCCTTTCCGTGTTTAGTGCGTCTTTCAGGAACTCTTGTAAGGCAGGTCTGGTGGTGATAAAATCTCTCAGCAGTCACTTGTCTGTAAAGGATTTTATTTCTCCTTCACTTATGAAGCTTAGTTTGACTGGATATGAAATTCTGTGTTGAAAGTTCTTTTCTTTAAGGGTGTTGAATATTGACCCCCACTCTCTTCCGGCCTGTAGGGTTTCTGCTGAGAGATCCACTGTAAGTCTAATGGGCTTCCGTTTGTTGATGACCCAACCTTTCTCTTTCTAGCTGCCCTTAACATTTTTTCCTTCATTTCAACCCCGGTCAGTCTGATGATTATGTGCCTTGGGGTTGCACTTTTTGAGAAATATCTTTGTGGTGTTCTCTGTATTTCCAGAATTTGAATGTCAGCTTGCCTTGCGAGGTTAGGGAAGTTCTCTTGGGTAATATTCTGAAGTGTGTTTTCCAGCTCGGATTCATTCTCCCTGTCACATTCAGGTACGTCGATCGTGCATAGATTTGGTTTCTTCACATAATCCCATAGGTCTTGTAGTCTTTATTCATTTTTGTTCACTCTTTTTTTTCCTCTAATGTGGCCTTCTCATTTTATTTCATAGAGTTGATCTTCAATTTCTGATATTCCTCCTTCCACTTAATTGATTAAACTACTAAAATTGGCGTGTGCTTTGTGAAGTTCTCCTGCTGTGTTTTTCAGCTCCATTAAGTCGTTTATGTTCTTCTCTAAGCTGGTTATTCTAGTCAGAATTTTGTCTAACCACATTTCAAGCTCAGCGCCTGGATTGTTGAGTAAATTTATCAATCGGAACTTTCATAAACCTATGGTTTTGAACTAATTTTATTACCTGAACTGGAAATTGACACACAAAATTGACAGTGCATGGAAAAGATGATAAGCAGTTTTCTAGAATTAAAATAGAACGTGATCTTTACTTACTCAAAGAATGCTCAACTCAAGGGGACAGAGATCACTCACTTTGACTGCATGAGCTACGGGAGGTAGAGACAACTTTTTGAAAATACAGAGCTAAAACTGTCCGTGCTTTGAATGCTAGACAAGATTTTCAGAATACACAGCTAAAACGGTCCCCGCTTTAGCTCTGTATTTTGAAAAAGTTGTGTGCTCTTCAAAGAGAAAGCTACATTTGCTGTGACTTTGGCTTTGAGGGGAAATGGGATGATGAGTGAGAGGGTGGTCACTGAAACCAGCTCATTTCACACTGACCACTGAGGCCACATCTCTCAGGTGAGAAGCAAAGTGAGAATTTGAACCAGGCACATTCTCCTTAGAGACAATGAGCCAAAGACAGGTCCGATGGAATCTAATGTCTTTTCATGATGACATCAATCACATCAAGCTCTCGTTAAGCCATTGAAGTGTCACATTGGGTCTGGGGGAGGCGGTGCACACTGTGGAATTACACGTCCGAAGATTTGGATTTGATTTCCAGCCCTCTGCCAGTCAGTCTGCCAGGAACTTTCAAGCGACAAGCCTTAGACGAGGACATTTCTGTCTCTGATTCCAAATTATTTCACAGGGATTTATGTGGGCCTTAAGGCCCACTAAAAAAAGATCCCTCTTCCGGCTTAGTGCCTACATTCTTGATTTGATTTGTCAATCTGGACTGAATACACCTTTGGTTTTGGATTGACTCTATTACCTCTCCTAGAAATTAACACACAAAACTGACAGCTGATTGACAAGATGAGAAGCAGTTTTCCAGAATTCAAATTGAACTTAATCCTTTCTTAATAAAAGAATGCTCAATTCAAGGGGACAGAGATCACTAGTTTTGACTTCATGAGCTATGGCAGGTAGAGACAACTTTTTGAAAATACACAGCTAAAACTGTCCGTACTTTGAATGCTAGACAAGGTTTTCAGAATACTGCTGTGTATTTTTAAAAGTGGCGTGCTCTTCAAAGAGAAAGCTACTTTTTCTGTGACTTTGGGTTCGAGGGGAAATAAGAGTCCTCTTCAGTCAGCAGGGACGACACCTGAGTCCTTTGCAGTTCCCTTGTCTGCCTCTGAGGGTGAAATGAGAGTGGTCACTGTCATCATGAGCCGTGTCTGAAAGAATTATTCACATTTCCTACGAGAATAGACGGCTGAAATAGAGAAAGGCGTGTGTTTTTTTGGAGCATGGACTGGTTCAAAGCCCACCTCAAAACACTAAGTATTTTGCTGAACACGAGAAGTGGTGTGTGCGGCCTGTGTTTGGGTGTTTTTTGTGTCACTGTGTGTGTGTGTGTGTGTGTGTGTGTGTGTGTGTGTGTCTGTCTGTCTGAGGGTCTGTGTGTCTGTGTTTCTGTCTCCATTCCTGAGCAGCAAATCTTTTTTCCTCTTTTAGCATGTTACTCAGAATTGTGGATGAAGCCCAGCACTCCTGAAAACACTATACATGTATGGTTGAAGGAAATTTTCTTGATGATGAGTGAGAGGGTGGTGACTGAAACCAGCTCATTTCCCATTGACCACTGAGGCCACATCTCTCAGGTGAGAAGCAAAGTGAGAATTTGAACCTGGCACATTCTCCTTAGAGACAATGAGCCAAAGACAGGTCCGATGGAATCTAATGTCTCTTCATGTTGACATCCATCACTTCAAGCTCTCCTTAAGCCATTGAAGTGTCACATTGGGCCTGGGGGAGGCGGTGCACCCTGTGGAATTACACGTCCGAAGATTTGGATTTGATTTCAAGCCCTCTGCCAGTCAGTCTGCCAGGCCCTTTCAAGTGACAAGCCTTAGGCGAGTCCCTTTCTGTCTCTTTCCCGATTCCTTCACAGGGATTTATGTGGGCCTTAAGGCCTACTGGGAAAAGATACCTCTTCTGACTCAGTGCCTGCTTTCTTGATTTGACTTGTCAATCTGGAGTTGAATACACCTTTGATTTTGGATTGATTCTATTACCTCTCCTGGAAGTTAACACACAAAACTGACAGTTGATTGACAGGATGAGAAGCAGTTTTCCAGAATTCAAATAGAACTTAATCCTTTCTTACGAAAACAATGCTGAACTCAAGGGGACACAGATCACTCGTTTTGACTTCAAGAGCTATGGCATGTAGAGACAACTTTTTGAAAATACACAGCTAAAACTGTCCGTGCTTTGAATGCTAGACAAGTTGTTCAGAATACACAGTTAAAACGGTCCCCGAATTAAGTGATTTAGTATTTGTATTTTTGAAAATATCACAGCTTGGGGGTTTATTTGTATTATATTCAAAAAAACAACTAAGAGTCGTATTTGTATTTTTGAAAAAACCACAGCTTGGGGGTGTATTTGTATTATTTTCAAAAATACAACAGAGAGTTGTATTTGTATTTTTGAAAATAACACAGTTTGGGGGTGTATTTGTATTATTTTCCAAGGTACAGCTAAGGGTTGGATTTGTATTTTTAAAAATAACAGAGCTTGGGGGTGTATTTGTATTATTTTCAAAGATACAACTAAGGGTTGGATTTGTATTTTTGAAAATAACACAGCTTGTGGGTGTACTTGTATTGTTGCCCAAGATAGAGCTAAGGGTTGTTTTTGTCTTTTTGAAAATAACACAGCTTGGGGGTGTATTTGTATTTTTTTCCAAGTTGCAGCTAACTGTTTTATTTGTATTTTTGAAAATAACAGAGCTTGGGGGTTATTTGTATTATTTTCCAAGATAGAGCTAAGGGTGGTATTTGTATTTTTGAAAATAACACAGCTTGGGGGTGTTTTTGTATTATATTCCAAGATACAGCTAAGGGTTGTATTTGCATTTTTGACAACAACACAGCTTGTGGGTGTTTTTGTATTATATTCCAAGATACAGCTAAGGGTTGTATTTGTATTTTTGAAAATAACACAATTTGGGGGTGTATTTGTATTATTTTCCAAGATACAGCTAAGGGTTTTATTTGTATTTTTGAAAATAACACAGCTTGTGGGTGTATTTGTATTATTTTCCAACATACAGCTAAAGGTTGTATTTGTATTTTTGACAATAACACAGCTTGGGAGTGTATTTGTATTATTTTCCAATATACAGCTAAGGGTTGTATTTGTACTTTTGAGAATAACACAGCAAGCGGGAGTATTTGCATTATTTTCCAAGATACAGCTAAGGGTTGTATTTGTATTTTTGACAATAACACAGCTTGGGGGTGTATTTGTACTATTCTCCAAGATTCAGCTAAGGGTTGTATTTGTCTTTTTGAAAATAACACAGCTTGGGGGTGTATTTGTATTATTTTCCAAGATACAGCTAACGGTTGTATTTGTATTTTTGACAATAACACAGCTTGTGGGTGTATTTGTGTTATTTTCAAAGATAGAGCTAAGGGTTGTATTTGTATTTTTGAAAATAACACAACTTGGGTGTGTATTTGTCCTATTTTCCAAGATACAGCAAAGGTTTGTATTTGTATTTTTGAAAATAACACAGCTTGTGGTTGTATTTGTATTATTTTCCGAGATAAAGCTAAGGGTTGTATTTGTATTCTTGAAAATAACACAGCTTGGGGGTGTATTTGTATTATTTTCCAAGATACAGCTAACGGTTGTATTTGTATTTTTGAAAATAACACAGCTTGGGGTTGTATTTCTATTGTTTTCCAAGATACAGCTAAGTGTTGTATTTGTATTTTTTAAAATAACACAGCTTGGGGGTGTATTTGTATTATTTTCCAAGATAAAGCTGAGGGATGTATTTGTATTCTTGAAAATAACACAGGTTGGGGGTGTATTTGTATTATTTTCCAAGATACAGCTAATGGTGTATTTGTATTTTTGAAAATAACACATCTTGGGGGTGTTTATGTATTATTTTCCAAGATTCAGCTAAGGGTTGTATTTGTATTTTTGAAAATAACACAGATTGGGTGTGTATTTGTATTATTTTCCAAGATACAGCTAAGGCATGTATTTGTATTATTGAGAATAACACAGCTTAGGGGTGTATTTGTATTATTTTCCAAGATACAGCTAAGGGTTGTATTTTTATTTTTTACTATAACTCATCTTCGGGTTGTATTTGAATTATTTTCAAAATACAGCTAAGTGTTGTATTTGTATTTTTATAATAACACAACTTGGGGGTGTATTTGTATTATTTTCCAAGAAACAGCTAAGGGTTGTATTTGTATGTTTGAAAATAACACAGCTTGGGGGTGTATTTGTATTATTTTCCAAGATACAGCTAAGGGTTGTATTGGTATTTTGGAAAATCCCACACCTTGGGGGTGTATTTGTATTATTTTACAAGATACAGCTAAGGATCCTATTTGTATTTTTGAAAATAACACAGCTTGTGGGTGTATTTGTATCATTTTTCTAGATACAGCGAAGGGTTTTATTTTTATTTTTGAAAATAACACAGCTTGGGGGAGTATTTTTATCATTTTCAAAGGTACGGCTAAGGATTATATTTGTATTTCTGAAAATAACACAGATTAGGGATGTATTTGTATTATTTTACAAGATATAGCTAAGAGTTTTATTTGTATTTTTTAAAATAACACAGCTTGGGGGTGTATTTGTGTTATTTTCCAAGATACAGCTACGGGTTGTATTTGTATTTTTGAAAATAACACAGCTTGGGGGTGTATTTGTATTATTTTCCAAGATCCAGCTAAGGGTTGTATTTGTATTTTTGACAATAACACAGCTTGGTGGTATATTTGTATTATTTTCAAAGATAAAGCTAAGCGATATATTTGTATTTTTTACCATAACACAGGTTGGGTGTTTATTTATGTTATTTTCAAAGATACAGCTAAGGGTTCTATTTGTATTTTTGAAAATAACACAGCTTGGGGGTGTATTGTATTATTTTCCAAGATACAGCTAAGGGTTGTATTTGTATTTTTGAAAATAAAACAGCTTTTGGGTGTATTTGTTTTATTTTCCAAGATACAGCTAAGGGTTGTATTTGTACTTTTGAAAATAACACAGATTTGGGGTGTATTTGTATGATTTTCCAAGATACTTCTAAGGGTTGTATTTGTATTTTCATCAATAACACAGCTTGGGGGTGTATTTGTATTATCTTCCAAGATACAGCTAAGGGATGTATTTGTATTTTTGAAAATAACACAGCTTGGGGGTGTATTGTACTATTTTCCAAGATACAGCAAAGGGTTGTATTTGTATTTTTGACAATAACACAGCTTGTGGGTGTTTTTGTGTTATTTTCAAAGAAACAGCAAAGAGTTCTATTTGTATTTTTGACAATAACACAGCTTGAGTGTGTATTTGAATTATTTTCAAATATACAGCTAAGGGTTGTATTTGTATTTTTGACAATAACACATCTTGGGGTTGTATTTGAATTATTTTCAAAATACAGCTAAAGGTTGTATTTGTATTTTTTAAAATAACAAAACTTGGGGGTGTATTTGTATTATTTTCCAAGATACAGCTAAGAGTTGTATTTGTATTTTTGAAAATAACAAAGATTGGGTGTGTATTTGTATTATTTCCCAAGGTAGAGCTAAGGGTTTTATTTGTATTTTTGAAAATAACACAGCTTTTGGGTGTATATGTATTATTTTCCAAGATACAGGTTAGTGTTGTATTTGTGAAAATAACACAGTTGGTTGTGTATATGTATTATTTTCCAAGATACAGCTAAGGGATGTATTTGTATTTTTGAAAATAACACAGCCTGAAGGTGTATTTGTAATAATTTCCAAGATACAGCTAAGGGTTGTATTTGTAATTTTGAAAATAACACAGCTTGCAGGTGTATTTGTATTATATTCCAAGATACAGCTAAGGGTTGTATTTGTATTTTTGACAATAACACAGCTTGGGTGTGTATTGGTATTATTTTCCAAGATAAAGCTAAGCGTTGTATTTGTATTTTTGACAATGACACATCTTGGGTGTGTATCTATGTTATTTTCAAAGATACAGCTAAGGTTTCTATTTGTATTTTTGAAAATAACACAGCTTGTGGGTGTTTTGTATTATTTTCCAAGATACAGCTAAGGGTTGTATTTGTATTTTTGAAAACAACAGAGCTTGGGGGTGTATTTGTAACATTTTCCAAGATACTGCTAAGGGTTGTATTTGTATTTTTGAAAATAACGCAGCTTGGGGTTGTATTTGTATTATTTTCCAAGATACAGGTAAGGGTTGTATTTGTATTATGGAAAATAACACAGCTTTCGTGTGTTTTGTTTTATTTTCCAAGATACAGCTAAGGGTTGTATTTGTGTTTTTGAAAATAACACAGCTTGGGGGTGTATTTGTATTATTTTCCGAGTTAAAGCTCAGGGTTGTATATGTATTTTTGAAAATAACACAACTGGGGTGTATATTTGTATTATTTTCCGAGATACAGCTAATTATTGTATTTTATTTTTGAAAATAACAGACCTTGGGGGTGTATCTGTATTATTTTCCAAGATACAGCTAAGGGTTGTATTTGTATTTTTGAAAATAACACATCTTGGGGGTGTATTTGTATTATTTTCCGAGATACAGGTCAGGGTTGTATTTGTATTTTTTAAAATAACACAGCTTGGGGGTGTATTTGTATTATTATCCGAGATACAGCTCAGGGTTGTATTTGTATTTTTGAAAGTAACACTGCTTGGGGGTGTATTTGTATTATTTTCCGAGATACTGCTAAGGGTTGTATTTGTATTATTGAAAATAAAAGAGCTTTCGGGTGTATTTGTATTATTTTCCGAGATACAGCTAAGGGTTTTGTTTGTATTTTTGAAAATAACACAGTTTGGGGGTGTTTTTGTATTATTTTCCGAGATACAGCTCAGGGTTGTATTTGTATTTTTTTAAATAACACAGCTTGGGGGTGTGTTTGTATTATTTTCCCAGTTACAGATCAGGATTGCATACGTATTTTTGAAAATAACACAGCATGGGGGTTTATTTGTATAATTTTCCAAGATACAGCTAAGGAATATATTTGTAATTTTGAAGATAAAACAGCTTGGGGGTGTATTTGTATCATTTTCCGAGATACAGCAGAGGGTTGTATTTGTATTTTTGAAAATAACACAGCTTAGGGGTGTATTTGTATTATTTTCCAAGATACAGCTATGGGTGTTATTTATATTTTTGAAAATAACACAGCTTGGGGGTGTATTTGTATTATTTTCAAAGACACAGCTAAGGGTTGTATTTGCATTTTTGAAAATAACATATGTTGTGGGTGTACTTGTATTATTTTCCGAGATACAGCTATCGGTTGTTTTTGTATTTTTGAAAATCACACAGCTTGGGGGTGTATTTGTATTATTTTCCGAAATACAGCTAAGGATTGTATTTGTATTTTTGAAAACAACACAGCTTGGGGGTGTATTTGTATTATTTTCCGAGATACAGCTATTGGTTGTATTTGTATTTTTAAAAATAACACAGCTTGGGGGTGTATTTCTATTATTATCCGAGATACAGCTCAGGGTTGTATTTGTATTTTTGAAAATAACACAGCTTGGGGGTGTATTTGTATTATTTTCCGAGATACAGTTCAGGGTTGTATTTGTATTTTTGAAAATAACACAGCTAGGGGGTGTTTTGTATTATTTTCCGAGATACAGCTCAGGGATGTATATGTATTTTTGAAAATAACAGAGCTTGGGGCTTTATTTGTATTATATTCCGAGTTACGGCTCATGGTTGTATTTGTATTTTTGAAAATAACACAGCTTGTGGGTGTATTTGTATTATTTTCCCAGATAGAGCTAAGGGTTGTATTTGTATTTTTGAAAATGACACAGCTTGGGGGTGTATTTGTATTATTTTCCGAGTTGCAGCACAGGGTTGTATTTGTATTTTTGAAAATAACACAGCTTGGGGGTGTATTTGTATTATTTTCCAAGATAGAGTTATGGGTTGTATTTGTATTTTTGAAAATAACACAGCTAGGGGGAATTTTGTATTATTTTCCGAGATACAGCTAAGGGTTGTATTTGTATTTTTGAAAATAACAAAACTTGTGGGTGTATTTCTATTATTATCCGAGATACAGCTCAGGGTTTTATTTGTACTTTGGAAAATAACACAGCTTGAAAGTGTATTTGTATTATTTTCCGAGATACAGCTAAGGGTTGTATTTGTATTTTTGAAAATAACACAGCTTGCGGTTGTATTTGTCTTATTTTCCCAGATACAGATAAGGTTTGTATTTGTATTTTTGAAAATAATACAGATTGGGGGTGTATTTGTATTATTTTCCGAGTTACAGCTCAGGGTTGTATATGTATTTTTGAAAATAACACAGCTTGTGGGTATATTTGTATTATTTTCCGAGATTCAGCTATGGATTGTATTTGTATTTTTGAAAATAACACAGCTTGGGGGTGTATTTGTATTATTTTCCGAGTTACAGCACAGGGTTGTATTTGTATTTTTGAAAATAACACAGCTTGGGGGTGTATTTCTATTATTATCCGAGATACAGCTCAGGGTTGTATTTGTATTTTTGAAAATAGCAGAGCTTCAGGGTGTATATGTATTATTATCCGAGGTACAGCTAAGGGTTGTATTTGTATTTTTGCAAATAACAGAGCTTTGGGGTGTATTTGTATTGTTTTCCGAGGTACAGATAAGGGTTGTATTTGTATTTTTGAAAATTACACAGCTTGGGGGTGTATTTGTATTATTTTCTGAGATACAGCTGAAGTTTGTATTTGTATTTTTGAAAATAACACTGCTTGGAGGTGTATTTGGATAATTTTCCGAGACACAGCTAAGGGTTGTATTTGTATTTTTGAAAATAACACAGCTTTGGGGTGTATTTGTATTATTTTCCGATATACAGCCAAGGGTTGTATTTTATTTTTGAAAATAACACTGGTTTTGCGTGTATTTATATTATTTTCGGAAGTACAGCTAAGGGTTGTATTTGTATTATTGAAAATAATAGAGCTTGGGGGTGTATTTGTATTATTTTCCGTGATACAGCTAAGGGTTTTATTTTTATTTTTGAAAATTACACATTTTGGGGGTGTATTTGTATTATTTTCTGAGATACAGCTAAGAGTTGTATTTGTATTCTTGAAAATAACACAGCTTGGGGGTGTATTTGTATTATTTTCCGAGATACAGCAATGGGCTGTATTTGTATTTTTGAAAATAACACAGCTTGGGTGTGTATTTATATTATTTCCGAGACACAGCTAAGGTTTGTATTTGTATTTTTTAAAATAACACAGCTTGGGGGTGTATTTGTATTATTTTCCGAGTTACATCTAAGGGTTTTATTTCTATTTTTGAAAATAACACAGCTTGGGTGTGTATTTGTATCATTTTCTGAGATACAGCTAAGGGTTTTATTTGCATTATTGAAAATAACAGAGCTTGGTGGTGTATGTGTATTATTTTCCGAGATACAGCTAAGGGTTGTATTTGTATTTTTGAAAATAACACAGCTAGGGGGTGTTTTGTATTATTTTCCGAGATACAGCTCAGGGATGTATATGTATTTTTGAAAATAACAGAGCTTGGGGCTTTATTTGTATTATATTCCGAGTTACAGCTCATGGTTGTATTTGTATTTTTGAAAATAACACAGCATGTGGGTGTATTTGTATTATTTTCCCAGATACAGCTAAGGGTTGTATTTGTATTTTTGAAAATGAAACAGCTTGGGGGTGTATTTGTATTATTTTCCGAGTTGCAGCACAGGGTTGTATTTGTATTTTTGAAAATAACACAGCTTGAGGGTATATTTGTATTATTTTCCGAGATACAGCTAAGGCTTGTATTTGTATTTTTGAAAGTAACACAACTTGCGGGTGTATTTGTATTATTTTCCGAGATACAGCTCAGCCTTGTATTTGTATTTTTGAAAATAACACAGCTTGGCGGTGTATTTGTATTATTTTCCGAGATACAGCTTATGGTTGTATTTGTATTTTGGGAAAAAACACAGCTTGTGGGTGTATTTGTATTATTTTCCAAGATGCAGCTCAGGGTTGTATTTGTATTTTTGATAATAACACAGCTTGGGGGTGTATTTGTATTATTTTCCGAGATACAGCTAAGGGTTGTAATTGTATTTTTTAAAATAACAGTGCTTGGGGGTGTATTTGTATTATTTTCCGAGATACAGCTAAGGGCTGTATTAGTATTTTTGAAAATAACAAAGCTTAGCGGTGTATATGTATTATTTTTCGAGATACAGCTAAGGATTGTATTTGTATTTTTGAAAATAACAGTGCTTGTGGGTGTATTTGTATTATTTTCCGAGATACAGCTAAGGGTTGTATATGTATTTTTGAAAATTACACAACTTGGGGGTGTATTTGTATTATTTTCCGAGATACAGCTAACGGTTGTATTTGTATTTTTGAAAATAACACAGCTTGGGGGTGTATTTGTATTATTTTCCGAGACACAGCTAAGGGTTGTATTTTTATTTTTGAAAATAACACAGCTTTTGTGTGTATTTCTATTATTATCCGAGAGACAGCTCAGGGTTGTAGTTGTATTTTTGAAAATAACACAGCTTGGGAGTGTATTTGTATTATTTTCCGAGATACATCTATGGGTTGTATTTGTATTTTTGAAAATAACACAGCTTGGGGTTGTATTTGTCTTATTTTCCCAGATACAGATAAGGTTTGCATTTGTATTTTTGAAAATTACACAAATTGGGGGTGTATTTGTATTATTTTCCGAGTTACAGCTCAGGGTTGTATATGTATTTTTGAAAATAACACAGCTTGGGGGTGTATTTGTATTATTTTCCGAGACACAACTAAGTGTTGTATTTGTATTTTTGAAAATAACACAGCTTGGAGGTGTATTTGTATTATTTTCCGAGATACAGCTAAGGGTTGTATTTTATTTTTGAAAATAACACAGGTTGTGCGTGTATTTGTATTATTTTCGGAGGTACAGCTAAGGGTTGTATTTGTATTTTTGAAAATAATAGAGCTTGGGGGTGTATTTGTATTATTTTCCGAGATACAGCTAAGGTTTGTATTTGTATTTTTGAAAATAACACAGCTTGGGGTTGTTTTTGTATTATTTTCTGAGATACAGCTCAGGGTTGTATTTGTATTTTTGAAAATAACACAGCTTGTGGGTGTATTTGTATTATTTTCAAAGATACAGCTAAGGGTTGTATTTGCATTTTTGAAAATAACATATCTTGTGGGTGTACTTCTATTATTTTCCGAGATACAGCTATCGGTTGTATTTGTATTTTAGAAAATAACACAGCTTGGGGGTGTATTTGTATTCTTTTCCGAGATACAGCTAAGTGTTTTATTTGTATTTTTGAAAATAACACAGCTTGGGGGTGTTTTTTTATTATATTCCGAGATACAGCTAAGGGTTGTATTTGTATTATTGAGAATAACAGAGCTTTGGGGTATATTTGTATTATTTTCCGAGATACAGCTGAGGGTTGTATTTGTATTTTTGAAAATAAAACAGCTTGGGGGTGTTTTGGTTTTATTTTCCGAGATACAGCTCAGGGTTTTATTTGTATTTTTGAAAAAAACACAGCTTGGGGGTGTATTTGTATTATTTTCTGAATTACCGCTATGGGTTTTATTTGTATTTTTGAAAATAACACAGCTTGGGGGTGTATTTGTATTATTTTCCGCGATCCAGCTCAGGGATTTACTTGTACTTTGGAAAATAACACAGTTTGGGGGTGTATTTGTATTATTTTCCGAGATACAGCTAAGGGTTGTATTTGTATTTTTGAAAATAACACAGCTTTGGGGTGTATTTGTATTATGTTCCGAGATACTGCTATGGGTTTTATTTGTATTTTTGAAAATAACACAGCTCGGTGGTTTATTTGTATTATTTTCCGAGATAGAGCTCCGGTTTGTATTTGTATTTTTGAAAATAACACAGTTTGGGGGTGTATTTGTATTATTTTCCAAGATACAGTTATGGGTTGTATTTGTATTTTTGAAAATAACACAGCTTGAGGGTGTATTTGTATTATTTTCAGAGATAGAACTCAGGGTTGTATTTGTATTTTGCAAAATAACACAGCTTGGGGGTGTATTTGTATTATTTTCCGAGATACAACTAAGGGGTTTATTTGTATTTTTGAAAATAAACGAGATTGGGGGTGTATTTCTAATATTTTCTGAGATACAGCTGTGGGTTGTATTTGTATTTTTGAAAATAACACAGCTTGGGGGTGTATTTGTATTATTTTCCGAGATACAGCTAAGGGTATTATTTGTATTTTTGAAAATTACACATTTTGGGGGTGTATTTGTATTATTTTCCGAGATAGAGCTAACGGTTGTATTTGTATATTTGAAAATAACACAGCTTGGGGGTGTATTTGTATTATTTTCCGAGATACAGCAATGGGTTGTATTTGTATTTTTGAAAATAACACAGCTTGGCGGTGTATTTGTATTATTTTCCAAGATACAACTATGGGTTTTATTTGTGTTTTTGAAAATAAAACAGCGTGGGGGTGTATTTGTATTATTTTCCGCGATACAGCTCAGGGTTGTATTTGTATTTTGGAAAATGACACAGCATGGAGGTGTATTTGTATTATTTTCTGAAATACAGCTAAGGGTTGTATTTGTATTTTTGAAAATAACACAGCTTGGGGGTGTATTTGTATTATTTTCCGAGATACAGCTAAGGGTTGTATTTGTATTTTTGAAAATAACACAGCTTGGGGGTGTATTTGTATTATTTTCCAAGATACAGTTATGGGTTGTATTTGTATTTTTGAAAATAACACAGCTTGGGGGTGTATTTGTATTATTTTCCGAGATAGAGCTCAGGGTTGTATTTGTATTTTGCAAAATAACACAGCTTGGGGGTGTACTTGTATTATTTTCTGAGATACAGCTAAGGGTTTTATTTGTATTTTTGGAAATAAACGAGCTTGGGGGTGTATTTCTATTATTTTCTGAGATACAGCTAAGGGTTTTATTTTTATTTTTGAAAATTGCACATTTTGGGGGTGTATTTGTATTATTTTCCGAGAAACAGCTAATGGTTGTATTTGTATTTTTGAAAATAACACAGCTTGGGTGTGTATTTGTATTATTTTCCCAGATATAGCTAAGGGTTGTATTTGTATTTTGGGAAAAAACACAGCTTGTGGGTGTATTTGTATTATTTTCCAAGATACAGCTCAGGGTTGTATTTGTATTTTTGAAAATAACACAGCTTGGGGGTGTATTTGTATTATTTTCCGATTTACAGCTAAGGGTTGTAATTGTATTTTTTAAAATAACAGAGCTTGGGGGTGTATTTGTATTATTTTCCGAGATACAGCTAAGGGCTGTATTAGTATTTTTGAAAATAACAAAGCTTAGCGGTGTATATGTATTATTTTTCGAGATACAGCTAAGGATTGTATTTGTATTTTTGAAAATAACAGTGCTTGGGGGTGTATTTGTATTATTTTCCGAGATACAGCTAAGGGTTGTATATGTATTTTTGAAAATTACACAACTTGGGGGTGTATTTGTCTCATTTTCCCAGATACAGATAAGGTTTGTATTTGTATTTTTGAAAATAACACACCTTGGGGTTGTATTTGTATTATTTTCTGAGTTACAGTTCAGGGTTGTATACGTATTTTTGAAAATAACACAGCTTGGGGGTATATTTGTATTATTTTCCGAGATACAACTAAGGATTGTATTTGTATTTTTGAAAATAACACAGCTTGGGGGTGTATTTTTATTATTTTCCGAGTTACAGCACAGGGTTGTATTTGTATTTTTGAAAATAACACAGCTTGGGGGTGTATTTCTATTATTATCCGAGATACAGCTCAGGGTTGTATTTGTATTTTTGAAAATAGCAGAGCTTGGGGGTTTATATGTATTATTATCCGAGATACAACTAAGGGTTGTATTTGTATTTTTGAAAATTACACAACTTGGGGGTGTATTTGTATTATTTTCCGAGTTACAGCTCAGGGTTGTATATGTATTTTTGAAAATAACACAGCTTGGGGGTGTATTTGTATTATTTTCGGAGACAGAGCTAAGGGTTGTATTTGTATTTTTAAAATAACACAGCTTGGAGGTGTATTTGTATTATTTTCAGAGATACAGCTAAGGGTTGTATTTTATTTTTGAAAATAACACAGGTTGTGCGTGTATTTGTATTATTTTCGGAGGTACAGCTAAGGGTTGTATTTGTTTTATTGAACATAATAGAGCTTGGGGGTGTATTTGTATTATTTTCCGAGATACAGCTAAGGTTTGTATTTGTATTTTTGAAAATAACACAGCTTGGGGTTGTTTTTGTATTATTTTCTGAGATACAGCTCAGGGTTGTATTTGCATTTTTGAAAATAACACAGCTTGTGGGTGTATTTGTATTATTTTCAAAGATACAGCTAAGGGTTGTATTTGCATTTTTGAAAATAACATATCTTGTGGGTGTACTTCTATTATTTTCCGAGATAAAGCTATCGGTTGTATTTGTATTTTAGAAAATAACACAGCTTGGGGGTGTATTTGTATTATTTTCCGAGATACAGCTATGTGTTGTATTTGTATTTTTGAAAATAACACAGCTTGGGGGTGTTTTTTTTATTATTTTCCGAGATACAGCTAAGGGTTGTATTTGTATTATTGAGAATAACAGAGCTTTGGGGTGTATTTGTATTATTTTCCGAGATATAGCTGAGAGTTGTATTTGTATTTTTGAAAATTAAACAGCTTGGGGGTGTTTTGGTTTTATTTTCCGAGATACAGCTCAGGGTTGTATTTGTATTTTTGAAAATAACACAGCTTGGGGGTGTATTTGTATTATTTTCCGCGATCCAGCTCAGGGTTTTATTTGTACTTTGGAAAATAACACAGTTTGGGGGTGTATTTGTATTATTTTCCGAGATACAGCTAAGGGTTGTATATGTATTTTTGAAAATAACACAGCTTTGGGGTGTATTTGTATTATGTTCCGAGATACTGCTTTGGGTTTTATTTGTATTATTGAAAATAACACAGCTCGGTGGTGTATTTGTATTATTTTCCGAGATACAGCTCAGGGTTGTATTTCTATTTTTGAAAATAACACAGTTTGGGGGTGTATTTGTATTATTTTCCAAGATACATTTATGGGTTGTATTTGTATTTTAGAAAATAACACAGCTTGGGGGTGTATTTGTATTATTTTCAGAGATAGAGCTCAGGGTTGTATTTGTATTTTGCAAAATAACGCATCTTGGGGGTGTATTTGTATTATTTTTCGAGATAAAACTAAGGGTTTTATTTGTATTTTTGAAAATAAACGAGCTTGGGGGTGTATTTCTATTATTTTCTGAGATACAGCTGTGGGTTGTATTTGTATTTTTGGAAATAACAGAGCTTGGGGGTGTATTTGTATTATTTTCCGAGATACAGCTAAGGGTTTTATTTTTATTTTTGAAAATGACACATTTTGGGTGTGTATTTGTATTATTTTCCGAGAAACAGCTAATGGTTGTATTTGTATTTTTGAAAATAACACAGCTTGGGTGTGTATTTGTATTATTTTCCCAGATACAGCTAACGGTTGTATTTGTATTTTTGAAAATGACACAGCTTGGGGGTGTATTTGTATTATTTTCCGAGATACAGCTAAGGTTTTTATTTGTATTTTTGAAAATAACACAGCTTGGGGGTGTATTTGTATTATTTTCCCAGATACAGCTAATGTTTGTATTTGTGTTTTGGAAAATAACTCAGCTTGGGGGTGTATTTGTATTATTTTCCGAAATACAGCTAAGTGATGTATTTGTATTTTTGAAAATAATGCAGCTTGTGGGTGTATTTGTATTATTTTCCGAGATAAAGCTAAGGGTTGTATTTGTATTTTTGAAAATGACACAACTTGGGGGTGTATTTTTATTATTTTTTGAGACAGAGCTAAGGGTTGTGTTTGTATTTTTGAAAATAACACAGTTTGGGGGTGTATTTGTATTATTTTCCGAGATAGAGCTATGGGTTGTATTTGCATTTTTGAAAATAACACAGCTTGGGGGTGTATTTGTATCATTTTCTGAGATACAGCTCAGGGTTCTATTTGTATTTTATAAAATACGACAGCTTCTGAGTGTATTTGTATTATTTTCCAAGATACAGCTATGGGTTGTATTAGTATTTTTGATAATAACACAGCTTGGTGGTGTATTTGTATTATTTTCTGTGATACAGCTCAGGGTTGTATTTGCATTTTTGAAAATAACGCAGCTTGGGGTGTTTGTATTATTTTTGGAGATACAGCTCACGGTTGTATTTGTATTTTTGAAAATAACACAGCTTGGGTGTGTATTTGTATTATTTTCTCATATACAGCTAAGGTTTGTAATTGTATTTTTGAAAATAACACAGCTTGGGGGTGTACTTGTACTATTTTCCCCGATACAGCTAAGGTTTGTATTTGCATTTTGGAAAATAACACAGCTTGTGGATGTATTTGTATTATTTTTCCAGATACAGCTCAGGTTTGTGTTTGTATTTTTGAAAATAACACAGCTTGGGGGTGTATTTGTATTATTTTCCAAGATACAGCTAAGGTTTTTATTTGTATTCTTTAAAATAACACAGCTTGGATGTGTATTTGTATTATTTTCTGAGATACAGCTAAGGGTTGTAGTTGCATTTTTGAAAATAACACATCTTGTGGGTATACTTGTATTATTTTCCAAGATACAGCTATGGGTTGTATTTGTATTTTTGAAAATAATGCAGCTTCGGGGTGTATTTGTATTATTTTCCGAGATACAGGTCAGGGTTGTACTTGTATTTTTGAAAATAATACAGCTAGGCGGTGTATTTCTATTATTTTGCGAGATACAGCTAAGGTTTGAATTTGTGTTTTTGAAAATAACACAGCTTGGGAGTGTATTTGTATTATTTTCCGGGATATAGCTAAGGGTTGTATTTGTATTTTGGAAAATAACACAGCTTGGGGGTGTATTTGTATTATTTTCCGAGATACCGCTAAGGGTTGTATTTGTATTTTTGAAAACAACACAGCTTGAGGGTGTATTTGTATTATTTTCCGAGATACAGCTAAGGGTTCTATTTGTATTTTTGAAAATAATGCAGCTTGGGGTTGTATTTGTATTATTTTCTGAGATACAGCTAAGGGTTTTATTTGTTTTTTTGAAAATAACACAGCTTGGGGGTGTATTTGTATTATTTTCCGAGAAACAGCTAAGGGTTGTGATTGTATTTTTGAAAATAACACAGATTGGGGGTGTATTTGTATTATTTTCCGAGATACAGGTATGGGTTGTATTTGCATTTTTGAAAATAACACAGCTTGGGGGTGTATTTGTATCATTTTCTGAGATACAGCTCTGGGTTGTATTTGTATTTTTGAAAATAACGCAGCTTGGGGGTGTATTTGTATTATTTTCGGAGATACAGCTCAGGGTTGTATTTGTATTTTTGAAAATAACACAGCTTGCGGGAGTATTTGTATTATTTTCCGAGAAACAGCTAAGGGTTGTATTTGTGTTTTTGAAAATAACACATCTTGGGTGTGTATTTGTATTATTTTCCCAGATACAGCTAAGGTTTGTATTTGTATTTTTGAAAATAACACAACTTGGGGGTGTACTTGTACTATTTTCCCATCTACAGCTAAGGTTTGTATTTGTATTTTGGAATATAACAGAGCTTGGGGGTGTATTTGTATTATTTTTCCAGATACAGCTATGGGCTGTATTTGTATTTTTGAAAATAATACAGCTTGGTGGTGTAGTTGTATTATTTTCCGAGATAGAGGTCAGGATTCTATTTGTATTTTTGAAAATAACACTGCTTGGCGGTGAGTTTCTATTATTTTGCGAGATACAGCTAAGGGTTGAATTTGTGTTTTTGAAAATAACACAGCTTGGGGGTGTATTTTTATTATTTTCCGGGATATAGATAAGGGTTATTTTGTATTTTGGAAAATAACACAGCTTGGGGGTGTATTTGTATTATATTCCGAGATACAGCTAAGGTTTGTATTTGTATTTTTGAAAATCACACAGCTTGTGGGTGTATTTTTTAATATTTTCCCTGATACAGCTAAGGTTTGTATTTGTATGTTTGATAATAACACAGCTTGGGGGTGTATTTGTATTATTTTCCCAGATACGGCTAAGGTTTGTATTTATATTTTGGAAAATAACACAGCTTTGGAGTATTTTTGTATTATTTCCAGAGAGACAGCTCAGGGTTGTATTTGTATTTTTGAAAATGACAAAGCTTGGGGGTGTATTTGTATTATTTTCCGAGATACTGCTAAGGGTTCTATTTGTATTTTTGAAAATAACACAGCTTGGGGGTGTGTTTGTATTATTTTCCGAGATAACGCTAAGGGTTGTATTTGTATTTTTGAAAATAACACAGCTTGGGGGTGTATTTGTATTATTTTCGGAGTTACAGCTAAGGGTTGTATCTGTATTTTCGGAAATAACGCAGCTTGGGTTTGTATTTGTTTTATTTTCCAAGATACAGCTAAGGTTTGTATTTGTATTTTTGAAAATAACACAGCTTGGGGGTGTATTTGTATTATTTTCTGAGATACAACTAAGGGTTTTGTTTCTATCTTTGAAAATAACACAGCTTGGGGGTGTATTTATATTATTTTTCGAAATACAGCTAAGGCTTTTATTTGTATTTTTGAAAATAACAGTGCTTGGTGGTGTATTTGTATTATTTTCCGAGATACAGCTAAAGTTTGTATTTGTATTTTTGAAAATAACGCAGCTTGGGGGTATATTTGTATTATTTTCGGAGATACAGCTAAGGGTTGTATTTGTATTTTTGAAAATAACGCAGCTTGGGGGTGTAATTGTATTATTTTCGGAGATACAGCTAAGGGTTGTATTTGTATTTTGGAAAATAACACAGCTTGGGGGTTTATTTCTATTATTTTACGACATACAGTTAAGGGTTATATTTGTATTTTTGAAAATAACGCAGCATGGTGGTGTATTTGTATTATTTTCCGAGATACAGCTAAGGGTTGTATTTTTATTTTTGAAAATAACGCAGCGAGGGGGTGTTTTTGTATTATTTTCCGAGATACAGGTCAGGGTTGTATTTGTATTTTTGTAAATAACACCAAATGGGGGTGTATTTGTATAATTTTCGGAGATACAGCTAAGGGTTGTATTTGTATTTTTAAAATAACACAGCTTGGCGGTGTATTTGTATTATTTTCCGAGATACAGCTAAGTCTTGTATTTGTATTTTTGAACATAACACTGCTTGTGGTTGTATTTGTATCATTTTCCGAGATACAGCTAAGGGTTGTATTTGAATTTTTGAAAACAATGCAACTTGGGGTTGTTTTTGTATTATTTTCCGAGATACAGCTAAAGGTTGTATTTGTATTTTTGAAAATAACACAGCTTAAGTTTGTATTTGTATTATTTTCCCGGATACAGCTAAGGTTTGTATTGGTATTTTTGAAAATAACACAGATTGGGGGTGTATTTTTATTATTTTCCCAGATACAGCTAAGGTTCGTATTTGTATTTTTGAAAATAACACAGATTGGGGGTGTATATGTAATATTTTCCGAGACACCGCTTATGGCTGTATTTGCATTTTTGAAAATAACACAACTTGTGGGTGTACTTGTATTATTTTCCAAGATAAAGCTATGGGTTTTATTTGTATTTTTGAAAATAATACAGCTTGGGGTTGTATTTGTATTATTTTCCGAGATACAGCTAAGAGTTGTATTTCTATTTTTGAAAATAACACAGCTTGGGTGTGTATTTGCATTATTTTCCCAGATACAGCTAAGGTTTGTATTTGTATTTTTGAAAATAACACAGCTAGGGGGTGTATTTGTATTATTTTCCCAGATACAGCTACGGATTGTATTTGTATATTTGAAAATGACACAGCTTGGCGGTGTATTTGTATTATTTTCCCAGATACAGCTAAGGTTTGTATTTGTATTTTGGAAAATAATACAGCTTGGGGGTGTTTTTGTATTATATTCCAAGATACAGATCAGGGTTGTATTTGTATTTTTGAAAATGACACAGCTTGGGGTTGTATTTGTATTTTTTTCCGAGATACAGCTAAGGGTTGTATTTGTATTTTTGAAAATAACACAGCATGGGGGTGTATTTATATTATTTTCCGAGATACAGCAAAGGTTTGTATTTGTATTTTTGAAAATAATACAGCTTTGGGGTGTATTTGTATGATTTTCCAAGATACAGCTAAGGTTTGTATTTGTGTTTTTGAAAATAACACAGCTTGGGGGTGTATTTGTATTATTTTCTGAGATACAGCTAAGTGTTGTATTTGTATTTTTGAAAATAACACAGATTTCGGGTGTATTTGTATTATTTTCCGATATACAGCTAAGGGTTGTATTTGTGTTTTAGAAAATAAAGCAGCTTGGGTGTGTTTTTGTATTATTTTCCAAGATACAGCTCAGGGTTGTATTTGTATTTTTGAAAATAACACAGCTTCGGGGTGTTTTTGTATTATTTCCCGAGATACAGCTCAGGGTTGTATTTGTATTTTTGAAAATGACACAGCTTTGGTTTGTATTTGTATTATTTACCGAGATACAGCTAAGGGTTGTATTTGTATTTTTGAAAATAACACAGCATGGGGGTGTATTTATATTATTTTCCGAGATACAGCTAATGTTTGTATTTGTATTTTTTAAAATAACACAGCTTGGGGGTGTATTTGTATTATTTTCCGAGATACCGCTAAGGGTTTTATTTGTATTTTGGAAAATAACCAAACTTGGGGGTGTATTTGTATTATTTTCCGAGATACAGCTAAGGGTTGTATTTGTATTTCTGAAAATAACGCAGCTTGGGTTTGTATTTGTATTATTTTCCGAGATACAGTTAAGGTTTGTATTTGTATTTTTGAAAATAACACAGCTTGGGGGTGTATTTGTATTATTTTCCGAAATACAGCTAAGGGTTTTATTTCTATCTTTGAAAATAACACAGCTTGGGGGTGTATTTATATTAGTTTCCGAGATACAGCTCAGGGTTTTATTTGTATTTTTGAAAATAACACAGCTTGGGGGTGTATTTGTATGATTTTCCAAGATACAGCTATGGATTGTATTTGTATTTTTGAAAATAACACAGTTTGGGGGTGTATTTTATCATTTTCCGAGATACAGCTCATTGTTGTATTTGTATTTTTGAAAATAACACAGCTTGTGAGTGTATTTGTGTTATTTTCCAAGATACAGCTATGGGTTGTATTTGTATTTTTGAAAATAACACAGCATGGGGGTGTATTTGTATTATTTTTCGAGATACAGCTCAGGGTTTCATTTTTATTTTTGAAAATAACGCAGCTTGGTGGAGTATTTGTATTATTTTCCGAGATACAGCTAAGGTTTGTATTTGTATTTTTGAAAATAACACAGCTTGGGTGTGTATTTGTATTATTTACCCAGATACAGCTAAGGATTTTATTTGTATGTTTGAAAAGTCACAGCTTGGGGGTGTACTTGAATTATTTTCCCAGATACAGCTAAGGTTTGTATTTCTATTTTGGAAAATAAAACAGCTTGGGGGTGTATTTGTATTATTTTCCGAGACACAGCTGTGGGTTGTGTTTGCATTTTTGAAAATAACAAAGCTCGGGGGTGTATTTGAATCATTTTCCGAGATAGAGCTCAGAGTTGTATTTGTATTTTTGAAAATAACACAGATTATGAGTGTATTTGTATTATTTTCCAAGATACAGTCATGGTTTGTATTTGTATTTTTGAAAATAACTCAGCTTTAGGTTTTATTTGTACTATTTTCCGAGATACAGCTAAGGGTTGTATTTGTATTTTTGAAAATAACGCAGCTTGTGGGTGTATTTGTATTATTTTCCGAGATACAGCTAATGTTTGTATTTGTGTTTTGGAAAATAACAGAGCTTGTGGGTGTATTTGTATTATTTTCCGAGATACAGCTAAGGGTTGTATTTGTATTTTTGAAAATAACGCAGCTTGGGGGTATATTTGTATTATTTTCGGAGATACAGCTAAGGGTTGTATTTGTATTTTTGAAAATAACGCAGCTTGGGGGTGTATTTGTATTATTTTCGTAGATACAGCTAAGGGTTGTATTTGTATTTTGGAAAATAACACAGCTTGGGGGTTTATTTGTATTATTTTACGACATACAGTTAAGGGTTGTATTTGTATTTTTGAAAATAACGCAACATGGTGGTGTATTTGTATTATTTTCCGAGATTCAACTAAGTGTTGTATATTTATTTTTGAAAATAACGCAGCGTGGGGGTGTTTTTGTATTATTTTCCGAGATACAGGTCAGGGTTGTATTTGTATTTTTGAAAATAACACAGCTTGGGTGTGTATTTGTATTATTTTCCAAGATACAGCTAAGAGATATATTTATATTTTTGAAAATAACGCATCTTGTGGGTATATTCGTATTATTTTCCGAGATACAGCTAAGGTTTGTATTTGTATTTTTGAAAATAACGCAGCTTGGGGGTATGTTTGTATTATTTTAGGAGATACAGCTAAGGTTTGTATTTGTATTTTTAAAAATAACGCAGCTTTGGGGTGTATTTGTATTATTTACGGATACAGCTAAGGGTTGTATTTGTATTTTTAAAAATAATACAACTTCGGGGTGTATTTGTATTATTTTCTGAGATACAGCTAAGGGCTGTATTTGTATTTTTGAAAATAACACCAAATGGGGGTGTATTTGTATTATTTTCGGAGATACAGCTAAGGGTTGTATTTGTATTTTCGAAAATAACACAGCTTGGCGGTGTATTTGTATTATTTTCCGAAATACAGCTAAGTCTTGTATTTGTATTTTTGAACATAACACTGCTTGGGGTTGTATTTGTGTCATTTTCCGAGATACGGCTAAGGGTTGTATTTGAATTTTTGAAAACAACGCAGCTTGGGGTTGTTTTTGTATTATTTTCCGAGATACAGCTAAAGGTTGTATTTGTATTTTTGAAAATAACACAGCTTAAGTTTGTATTTGTATTATTTTCCCAGATACAGCTAAGGTTTGTATTTGTATTTTTGAAAATAACACAGATTGGGGGTGTATTTGTAATATTTTCCGAGATAAGGATAATGGTTGTATTTCCATTTTTGAAAATAACACAACTTGTGGGTGTACTTGTATTATTTTCCAAGATAAAGCTATGGGTTGTATTTGTCTTTTTGAAAATAATACAGCTTGGGAGTGTGTTTGTATTATTTTCCGAGATAGAGCTAAGAGTTGTATTTCTATTTTTGAAAATAACACAGCTTCGGGGTGTATTTGTATTATTTTCCCAGATACAGCTACGATTTGTATTTGTATTTTTGAAAATAACACAGCTAGGGGGTGTATTTGTATTATTTTCCCAGATACAGCTAAGGATTGTATTTGTATATTTGAAAATGACACAGCTTGGGGGTGTATTTGTATTATTTTCCCAGATACAACTAAGGTTTGTATTTGTATTTTGGAAAATAACACAGCTTGGGGGTGTTTTTGTATTTTTTTTCGAGATACAGCTCAGGGTTGTATTTGTATTTTTGGAAATGACACAGCTTGGGGTTGTGTGTGTATTTTTTTCCGAGATACAGCTAAGGGTTGTATTTGTATTTTTGAAAATAACACAGCATGGGGGTGTATTTATATTATTTTCCGAGATACAGCTAAGGTTTGTATTTGTATTTTTGAAAATAATAAAGCTTGGGGGTGTATTTGTATTATTTTCCGAGATACAGCTAAGGGTTGTATTTCTATCTTTGAGAATAACACAGCTTGGGGGTGTATTTTTATTATTTTCCGAGATACAGCTAAGGGTTGTATTTGTATTTTTGAAAATAACAGAGCTTGGGGGTGTGTTTGTATTATTTTCCGAGATACAGCTCAGGGTTGTATTTGTGTTTTAGAAAATAACACAGCTTGGGTGTGTTTTTGTATTATTTTCCGAGATACAGCTCAGGGTTGTATTTGTATTTTTGAACAGCTATGGGTTATATCTGCATTTTTGAAAATAACACAGCTTGGGGGTGTATTTGAATCATTTTCCGAGATACAGCTCAGGGTTGTATTTGTATTTTTTAAAATACCACAGCTTGTGAGTGTATTTGTACTATTTTCCAAGATACAGCTATGCGTTTTATTTGTATTTTTGAAAATAACACAGCTTGGGGGTGTATTTGTATTATTTTCTGAGATACAGCTCAGGGTTGTATTTGTATTTTTGAAAATAACGCAGCTTGGGGGTGTATTTGTGTTATTTTCCGAGGTACAGCTAAGGGTTGTATTTGTATTTTTGAAAATAACGCAGCTTGGGGGTTTATTTGTACTATTTTCCCAGATAAAGCTAAGGTTTTTATTTGTATTTTTGAAAATAACACAGCTTGGGTGTTAATTTGTATAATTTTCCCAGATACAGCTAATGTTTGTATATGTGTTTTGGAAAATAACACAGCTTGGGGGTGTATATGTATTATTTTCCAAGATACAGCTAAGGTTTTTATTTGTATTTTGGAAAATAACACAACTTGGGGGTGTATTTGTATTATTTTCCGAGATACAGCTCAGGGTTGTATTTGTATATTTGAAAATAACACAGCATGCGGGTGTATTTGTATTATTTTCCCAGATACAGCTAATGTTTGTATTTGTGTTTTGGAAAATAACACAGTTTGGGGGTGTATTTGTATTATTTTCCGAAATACAGCTAAGTGATGTGTTTGTATTTTTGAAAATAATGCAGCTTGTGGCTGTATTTGTATTATTTTCCGAGATAAAGCTATGGGTTGTATTTGTATTTGAAAATGACACAACTTGGGGGTGTATTTTTATTATTTTTTGAGACAGAGCTAAGGGTTGTGTTTGTATTTTTGAAAATACCGCAGCTTGGGGGTGTATTTGTATCATTTTCTGAGATAAAGCTCAGGGTTCTATTTGTATTTTTTAAAATACGACAGCTTGTGGGTGTATTTGTATTAATTTCCAAGATACAGCTATGGGTTGTATTTGTTTTTTTGATAATAACACAGCTTGGGGGTGTATTTGTATTATTTTCTGAGATACAGCTCAGGGTTGTATTTGTATTTTTGAAAATAACGCAGCTTTGGGGTATGTTTGTATTAATTTCGGAGATACAGCTCAGGGTTGTATTTGTATTTTTGAAAATAACACAGCTTGGGTGTGTATTTGTATTATTTTCTCATATACCGCTAAGGTTTGTATTTGTATTTTTGAAAATAACACAGCTTGGGGGTGTACTTGTACTATTTTCCCCGATACAGCTAAGGTTTGTATTTGTATTTTGGAAAATAACACAGCTTGTGGGTGTATTTGTATTATTTTTCCAGATACAGCTAATGTTTGTGTTTGTATTTTTGAAAATAACACAGCTTGGGGGTGTATTTGTATTATTTTCCAAGATACAGCTAAGGTTTTTATTTGTATTCTTTAAAATAACACAGCTTGGATGTGTATTTGTATTATTTTCAGAGATACAGATATGGGTTGTATTTGCATTTTTGAAAATAACACATCTTGTGGGTGTACTTGTATTATTTTCCAAGATACAGCTACGGGTTGTATTTGTATTTTTGAAAATAATGCAGCTTGGGGGTGTATTTGTATTATTTTCCGAGATACAGGTCAGGGTTGCACTTGTATTTTTGAAAATAACACAGCTAGGCGGTGTATTTCTTTTATTTTGCGAGATACAGCTAAGGTTTGAATTTGTGTTTTTGAAAATAACACAGCTTGGGGGTGTATTTGTATTATTTTCCGGGATATAGCTAAGGGTTGTATTTGTATTTTGGAAAATAACACAGCTTGGGGGTGTATTTGTATTATTTTCCGAGATACCGCTAAGGGTTGTATTGGTATTTTTGAAAACAACACAGCTTGAGTGTGTATTTGTTTTATTTTCTGAGATACAGCTAAGGTTTGTATTTGTATTTTTGAAAATAACACAGCTTGGGGGTGTATTTGTATTATTTTCTGAGATACAGCTCAGGGTTGTACTTGTATTTTTGAAATAACGCAGCTTGGGGGTGTATTTGTATTATTTTCGGAGATACAGCTCAGGGTTGTATTTGTATTTTTGAAAATAAAACAGCTTGCGGGTGTATTTGTATTATTTTCCTAGATACAGCCCAGGTTTGTATTTGTATTTTTGAAAATAACACAGCTTGTGGGAGTATTTGTATTATTTTCCGAGAAACAGCTAAGGGTTGGATTTGTATATTTGAAAATAACACAGCTTGGGTGTGTATTTGTACTATTTTCCCATCTACAGCTAAGGTTTGTATTTGTATTTTTGAATATAACAGAGCTTGGGGGTGTATTTGTATTATTTTTCCAGATACAGCTATGGGCTGTATTTGTATTTTTGAAAATAATACAGCTTGGGGGTTTACTTGTATTATTTTCCGAGACAGACGTCAGGGTTGTATTTGTATTTTTGAAAATAACACAGCTTGGCGGTGTGTTTCTATTATTTTGCGAGATACAGATAAGGGTTGAATTTGTGTTTTTGAAAATAACACAGGTTGGGGGTGTATTTGTATTATTTTCCGGGATATAGATAAGGGTTGTTTTTGTATTTTGGAAAATCACACAGCTTGTGGGTGTATTTTTTAATATTTTCCCTGATACAGCTAAGGTTTGTATTTGTATTTTTGATAATAACACAGCTTGGGGGTGTATTTGAATTATTTTCCGAGATACGTCTAAGGTTTGTATTTATATTTTGGAAAATAACACAGCTTCGGGGTATTTTTGTATTATTTTCCGAGAGACAGCTCAGGGTTGTATTTGTATTTTTGAAAATGACACAGCTTGGGTATGTATTTGTATTATTTTCCGGGATACAGTTAAGGGTTCTATTTGTATTTTCGAAAATAACACAGCTTGGGGGTGTGTTTGTATTATTTTCCGAGATAACGCTAATGGTTGTATTTGTATTTTGGAAAATAACACAGCTTGGGGGTGTGTTTGTATTATTTTTGGAGATACAGCTAAGGGTTGTATTTGTGTTTTTGAAAATAACACAGCTTGGGGGTGTATTTGTATAATTTTCCGAGATAAAACTAAGGGTTGTATTTGAATTTTTGAAAATAACACAGATTGGAGGAGTTTTGTATTAAATTCCCAGATACAGCACAAGGTTTTATTTGTATTTTTGAAAATAACACAGCTTGGGGGTGTATTTGTATTATTTTCCGAGATACAGCTAAGGTTTGTATTTTTATTTTTGAAAATAACACAGCTTGGGGGTGTATTTGTATTATTTTCCCAGATACAGCTAAGGTTTATATTTGTATTTTTGAAAATAACACAGCTTGTGGATGTATTTCTATTATTTTCTGAGATACAGCTAAGGTTTGTATTTGTATTTTTGAAAATAGCACCGATTGGGGGTGTACTTATATTATTTTCCGACATTCAGCTAAGGGTTTTATTTGTATTTTTGAAAATAACTGAGCTTGGGGGTGTTTTTGTATTATTTTCCGAGATAGATGTCAGGGTTGTATATGTATTTTTGAAAATAACACAGCTTGGTGGTGTATTTCTATTATTTTCCTAGATACAGCTAAGGGTTGTTTTTGTATTTTTGAAAATAACGCAGCTTGTGGGTGTATTTGTATTATTTTTCCAGATACAGCTAATGTTTGTGTTTTTATTTTTGAAAATAACACAGCTTGGGGGTGTATTTGTATTATTTTCCGAGATACAGCTAAGGGTTGTATTTGTATTTTTGAAAATAACGCAGCTTGTGGGTATATTTCTATTATTTTCTGAGATACAGCTAAGGGCTGTATTTGTATTTTTGAAAATAACACAAAATGGCTGTGTATTTGTATTATTTTCCGAGATACAGCTAAGGGTTTTATTTGTATATTTGAAAATAACACAGCATGGGGGTTTATTTGTTTTATTTTCTGAGATACAGCTAAGGGCTGTATTTGTATTTTTGAAAATAACACAAAATGGGGGTGTATTTGTATTATTTTCAGATACAGCTAAGGTTTGTATTTGTATTTTTGAAAATAATGCAGCTTGGGTTTGTTTTTGTATTATTTTCAGAGATATAGCTAAGGGTTGTATTTGTATTTTGGAAAATAACACAACTTGGGTGTCTATTTGAATTATTTTCCCAGATACAGCTAAGGTTTGTATTTGTATTTTTGAAAATAACACAGCTTGGGTTGTATTTGTATGATTTTCCAAGATACAGCTAAGGTTTGTATTTGTGTTTTTGAAAATAACACAGCTTGGGGGTGTATTTGTATTATTTTCCTAGATACAGCTAAGGTTTGTATTTGTATTTTTGAAAATAACACAGCTTGGGGGAGTACTTGTACTAATTTCCGACATACAGTTAAGGGTTGTATTTGTATTTTTGAAAATAACGGAGCTTGGTGGTGTATTTGTATTATTTTCCGAGATACAGCTAAGGGTTTTATTTGTATTTTTGAAAATAACGCAGCTTGGTGGTGTTTTTCTATTATTTTCCGAGGTACAGGTCAGGGTTGTATTTGTATTTTTGAATATAACACAGCTTGGGGGTGTATTTCTATTATTTTCCCAGATACAGATAAGGTTTGTATTTGTATTCTGGAAAATAACACAGCTTGGGGGTGTATTTGTATTATTTTCCGATATACAGCTAAGGGCTGTATTTGTATTTTTGAAAATAACACACCTTGGGTGTGTATTTGTATTATTTTCCGAGTTAGAGCTCAGCGTTGTATTTGTATTTTTGAAAATAACACAGCTTGGGGGTGTATTTGTATTATTTTCAAAGATACAGATAAGGGTTGTATTTGCATTTTTGAAAATAACATATCTTGTGGTTGTACTTGTATTATTTTCCGTGATACAGCTATGGGTTATATTTGTATTTTTGAAAATAACACAGCTTGGGGGTGTATTTGTATTATTATCCGAGATACAGTTCAGGGTTGTATTTGTATTTTTGAAAATAACACAGCTTGGGGGTGTATTTGTATTATATTGCAAGATACATATATGGGTTGTATTTTTGTTTTTGAAAATTAGACACCTTGGGGTGTATTTGTATTATTTTCCCAGTTACAGCTCAGGGTTGTATTTGTATTTTTGAAAATAACGCAACTTGGGGTTGTATTTTTATTATTTTCCGAGATACATCTAAGGTTTGTTTTTTTATTTTTTAAAATATCGCAGCTTTGTGGTGTATTTGTATTATTTTCTGCGATACAGCCAAGGGTTCTATTTGTATTTTTGAAAATAACACAGCTTGGAGGTGTAATTGTATTATTTTCCGAGATACAGCTCAGGGTTGTACTTGTATTTTGGAAAATAACACAGCTTGGGCTTGTATTTTTATTATTTTCCGAGATACAGCTAAGGGTTGTATTTGTATTTTTGAAAATAAACGAGCTTGGATGTGTATTTGTATTATTTTCCGAGATACAGCTAAGGGTTGTATTTGTATTTTTGAAAATAACACAGCTTGCGGTGTTTTTGTATTATTTTCTGAGATACAGCTCAGGGATGTATAAGTATTTTTGAAAATAACATAGCTTGGGGGTGTATTTGTATTATTTTCCGAGTTACAGCTCATGGTTGTATGAGTATTTTTGAAAATAACACAGCTTGGGGGTGTATTTGTATTATTTTCAAAGATACAGCTAAGGGTTGTTTTTGCATTTTTGAAAATAACATATCTTGTGGTTGTACTTGTATTATTTTCCGAGATACAGCTATCGGTTTTATTTCTATTTTTGAAAATAACAGAGCTTGGGTGTTTATTTGTATTATTTTCTGAGTTACAGCTCAGCGTTGTATTTGTATTTTTGAAAATAACACAGCTTGGGGGTGTATTTGTATTATTTTCCGAGATACAGCTAAGCGTTGTATTTGTATTTTTAAAAATAACAAAGCTTGGGGGTGTATTTTTATTATTTTCCGAGATACAGCTATGGGTTGTATTTGTATTTTTGAAAATAACACAGCTTGCGGGTGTATTTGTATTTTTATCCGAGATACAGTTCAGGGTTTTATTTGTATTTTTGAAAATAACACAGCTTAGGGGTGTATTTGTATTATTTTCCAAGATACAGCTATGGGTTGTATTTTTGTTTTTGAAAATTACACAGAATGGGGGTGTATTTGTATTATTTTCCCAGATAGAGCTCAGGGTTTTATTTGTATTTTTGAAAATAACGCAACTTGGGGTTGTAATTTTATTATTTTCCGAGATACAGCTAAGGTTTGTTTTTGTATTTTTGAAAATATCACAGCTTTGGTGTGTATTTGTATTATTTTCTGAGATACAGCTAAGGGTTGTATTTGTATTTTTGAAAATAACACAGCTTGGGGGTGTATTTGTATTATTTTCCGAGATACAGCTCAGGGTTGTACTTGTATTTTTGAAATTAACAAAGCTTGGGGGTGTATTTGTATTATTTTCCGAGATACAGCTAAGGGTTGTATTTGTATTTTTGAAAATAACACATCTTGGGGGTGTATTTTTTACTATTTTCTGAGATACAACAAAGGGTTGTATTTGTATTTTTGAAAATAACACAGCTTAAGGGTGTATTTATATTATTTTCCGAGATACAGCTAAGGGTTGTATTTGTATTTTTGAAAATAACACGGCTTGGGGGTGTATTTGTATTATTTTCCGAGATATATCTATGGGTTATATTTGTATTTTTGAAAATAACACAGCTTGGGGTTGTATTTGTATTATTTTCCCAGATATAGAAAATGTTTGTATTTGTATTTTGAAAAATAACACAGCTTGGGGGAGTATTTGTATTATTTTCCGAGATACAGCTCAGAAATGTATATGTATTTTTGAAAATAACAGAGCTTTGGGGTGTATTTTTATTATTTTCCGAGTTACAGCTCATGGTTGTATTTGTATTTTTGAAAATAACACAGCTTGGGGGTGTATTTGTATTATTTTCCAAGATACAGCTAAGGGTTGTAATTGTATTTTTTAAAATAACCGAGCTTGAGGGTGTATTTGTATTATTTTCTGAGATACAGCTAAGGGTTGTATTTGTATTATTGAAAATAACGCAGCTTGGGGGTGTATTTGTATTATTTTCGGAGATACAGCTAAGGGTTGTATTTGTATTTTTGAAAATAACACAGCTTGGGGGTTTATTTGTATTATTTTACGACATAGAGTTAAGGGTTGTATTTGTATTTTTAAAATAACGCAACATGGTGGTGTATTTGTATTATTTTCCGAGATTCAACTAAGTGTTGTATTTTCATTTTTGAAAATAACGCAGCGTGGGGGTGTTTTTGTATTATTTTCCGAGATACAGGTCAGGGTTGTATTTGTATTTTTGAAAATAACACAGCTTGGGTGTGTATTTGTATTATTTTCCGAGATACAGCAAAGAGATGTATTTATATTTTTGAAAATAACGCATCTTGTGGGTATATTCGTATTATTTTCCGAGATACAGCTAAGGTTTGTATTTGTATTTTTGAAAATAACGCAGCTTGGGGGTATGTTTGTATTATTTTCGGATATACAGCTAAGGGTTGTATTTGTATTTTTAAAAATAACGCAGCTTTGGGGTGTATTTGTATTATTTATGGAGATACAGCTAAGGGTTGTATTTGTATTTTTAAAAATAATACAACTTCGGGGTGTATTTGTATTATTTTCTGAGATACAGCTAAGGGCTGTATTTGTATTTTTGAAAATAACACCAAATGGGGGTGTATTTGTATTATTTTCGGAGATACAGCTAAGGGTTGTATTTGTATTTTCGAAAATAACACAGCTTGGCGGTGTATTTGTATTATTTTCCGAAATACAGCTAAGTCTTGTATTTGTATTTTTGAACATAACACTGCTTGGGGTTGTATTTGTGTCATTTTCCGAGATACGGCTAAGGGTTGTATTTGAATTTTTGAAAACAACGCAGCTTGGGGTTGTTTTTGTATTATTTTCCGAGATACAGCTAAAGGTTGTATTTGTATTTTTGAAAATAACACAGCTTAAGTTTGTATTTGTATTATTTTCCCAGATACAGCTAAGGTTTGTATTTGTATTTTTGAAAATAACACATTTTGGGGGTGTATTTGTAATATTTTCCGAGATAAGGATAATGGTTGTATTTCCATTTTTGAAAATAACACAACTTGTGGGTGTACTTGTATTATTTTCCAAGATAAAGCTATGGGTTGTATTTGTCTTTTTGAAAATAATACAGCTTGGGAGTGCATTTGTATTATTTTCTGAGATAGAGCTAAGAGTTGTATTTCTATTTTTGAAAATAACACAGCTTGGGGGTGTATTTGTATTATTTTCCCAGATACAGCTAAGGATTGTATTTGTATATTTGAAAATGACACAGCTTGGGGGTGTATTTGTATTATTTTCCCAGATACAACTAAGGTTTGTATTTGTATTTTGGAAAATAACACAGGTTGGGGGTGTTTTTGTATTATTTTTCGAGATACAGCTCAGGGTTGTATTTGTATTTTTGGAAATGACACAGCTTGGGGTTGTGTGTGTATTTTTTTCCGAGATACAGCTAAGGGTTGTATTTGTATTTTTGAAAATAACACAGCATGGGGGTGTATTTATATTATTTTCCGAGATACAGCTAAGGCTTGTATTTGTATTTTTGAAAATAATAAAGCTTGGGGGTGTATTTGTGTTATTTTCCGAGATACAGCTAAGGGTTGTATTTCTATCTTTGAGAATAACACAGCTTGGGGGTGTATTTGTATTATTTTCCGAGATACAGCTAAGGGTTGTATTTGTATTTTTGAAAATAACGGAGCTTGGGGGTGTGTTTGTATTATTTTCCGAGATACAGCTCAGGGTTGTATTTGTGTTTTAGAAAATAACACAGCTTGTGTGTGTTTTTGTATTATTTTCCGAGATACAGCTCAGGGTTGTATTTGTATTTTTGAACAGCTATGGGTTGTATCTGCATTTTTGAAAATAACACAGCTTGGGGGTGTATTTGAATCATTTTCTGAGATACAGCTCAGGGTTGTATTTGTATTTTTTAAAATACCACAGCTTGTGAGTGTATTTGTATTATTTTCCAAGATACAGCTATGCGTTTTATTTGTATTTTTGAAAATAACACAGCTTGGGGGTGTATTTGTATTATTTTCTGAGATACTGCTCAGGGTTGTATTTGTATTTTTGAAAATAACGCAGCTTTGGGGTGTATTTGTGTTATTTTCCGAGGTACAGCTAAGGGTTGTATTTGTATTTTTGAAAATAACGCAGCTTGGGTGTTTATTTGTACTATTTTCCCAGATAAAGCTAAGGTTTTTATTTGTATTTTTGAAAATAACACAGCTTGGGTGTTAATTTGTATAATTTTCCCAGATACAGCTAATGTTTGTATATGTGTTTTGGAAAATGACACAGCTTGGGGGTGTATGTGTATTATTTTCCGAGATACACCTAAGGTTTGTATTTGTATTTTGGAAAATAACACAACTTGGGGGTGTATTTGTATTATTTTCCGAGATACAGCCCAGGGTTGTATTTGTATTTTGGAAAATAACACAGCTTGGGGGTGTATTAGTATTATTTTCCGAGATACAGCTCAGGGTTGTATTTGTATTTTTGAAAGTAAGACAGCTTGCGGGTGTATTTGTATTATTTTCCCAGATACAGCTAAGGTTTGTATTTGTATTTTTGAAAATAACACAGCTTGGGGGTGTATTTGTATTATTTTCCGAGATACAGCTAAGGGTTGTATTTGTATTTTTGAAAATAACACAGCTTCGGTATGTATTTGTATTATTTTCTCAGATACAGCTAAAGTTTGTATTTGTATTTTTGAAAATAACACAGCATGGCGGTGTACTTGTACTATTTTCCCAGATACAGCTAAGGTTTGTATTTGTATTTTGGAAAATAACACAGATTAGGGGTGTATTTTTATTATTTTTCCAGATACAGCTAATGTTTGTGTTTTTATTTTTGAAAATAACACAGCTTGGGGGTGTATTTGTATTATTTTCCGAGATACAGCTAAGGTTTGTATTTGTATTTTTGAAAATAATACAGCTTGGGGGTGTATTTGTATTATTTTCCAAGATTCAGCTAAGGGTTGTATTCCTATCTTTGAAAATAACACAGCTTGGGGGTGTATTTGTATTATTTTCCGAGATACAGCTAAGGGTTGTATCTGCATTTTTGAAAATAACAGAGCTTGGGGGTGTGTTTGTATTATTTTCCGACATACAGCTAAGGGTTGTATGTGTGCTTTAGAAAATAACACAGCTTGGGGGTGTTTTTGTTTTATTTTCCGAGATTCAGGTCAGGGTTGTATTTGTATTTTTTGAAAATAACACAGCTTGGGGGTGTATTTGTATTATTTTCCGAGATACAGCTAAGGATTGTGTTTGTATTTTTGAAAATAACTCAGCTTGGGGGTGTATTTGTATTATTTTCCGAGATACAGCTGTGGGTTGTATTTGCATTTTTGAAAATAACTCAGCTTGGGGATGTATTTGAATCATTTTCCGAGATACAGCTAAGGGTTGTATTTGTGTTTTTGAAAATAACACAGATTGTGAGTGTATTTCTATTATTTTCCAAGATACAGCCTTGGGTTGTATTTGTATTTTTGAAAATAACTCAGCTTGAGTGTTTATTTGTACTATTTTCCGAGATACAGCTAAGGTTTTTATTTGTATTTTTGAAAATAACACAGCTTGGGGTTGTATTTGTATTATTTGCCCAGATACAGCTAATGTTTGTATTTGTGTTTTGGAAAATAACACAGCTTGGGGGTGTATTTGTATTATTTTCCGAAATACAGCTAAGTTATGTGTTTGTATTTTTGAAAATAACACAGCTTGTGGGTGTATTTGTATTATTTTCCGAGATAAAGCTATGGGTTGTATTTGTATATGAAAATGACACAACTTGGGGGTGTATTTTTATTATTTTTTGAGACAGAGCTAAGGGTTGTGTTTGTATTTTTGAAAATAACACAGCTTGGGGGTGTATTTGTATTATTTTCCGAGATACAGCTATGGGTTGTATTTGCATTTTTGAAAATAATACAGCTTGGGGGTGTATTTGTATCATTTTCTGAAATAAAGCTCAGGGTTCTATTTGTATTTTTTAAAATACGACAGCTTGTGGGTGTATTTGTATTAATTTCCAAGATACAGCTATGGGTTGTATTTGTTTTTTTGATAATAACACAGCTTGGGGGTGTATTTGTATTATTTTCTGAGATACAGCTCAGGGTTGTATTTGTATTTTTGAAAATAACGCAGCTTGGGGTATGTTTGTATTAATTTCGGAGATACAGCTCAGGGTTGTATTTGTATTTTTGAAAATAACACAGCTTGGGTGTGTATTTGTATTATTTTCTTATATACAGCTAAGGTTTGTATTTGTATTTTTGAAAATAACACAGCTTGGGGGTGTACTTGTACTATTTTCCCCGATACAGCTAAGGTTTGTATTTGTATTTTGGAAAATAACACAGCTTGTGGGTGTATTTGTATTATTTTTCCAGATACAGCTAAGGTTTGTGTTTGTATTTTTGAAAATAACACAGCTTGGGGGTGTATTTGTATTATTTTCCAAGATACAGCTAATGTTTTTATTTGTATTCTTTAAAATAACACAGCTTGGATGTGTATTTGTATTATTTTCAGAGATACAGATAAGGGTTGTATTTGCATTTTTGAAAATAACACATCTTGTGGGTGTACTTGTATTATTTTTCAAGATACAGCTATGGGTTGTATTTGTATTTTTGAAAATAATACAGCTTGGGGGTGTATTTGTATTATTTTCCGAGATACAGGTCAGGGTTGCACTTGTATTTTTGAAAATAACACAGCTAGGCGGTGTATTTCTATTATTTTGCGAGATACAGCTAAGGTTTGAATTTGTGTTTTTGAAAATAACACAGCTTGGGGGTGTATTTGTATTATTTTCCGGGATATAGCTAAGGGTTGTATTTGTATTTTGGAAAATAACACAGCTTGGGGGTGTATTTGTATTATTTTCCGAGATACCGCTAAGGGTTGTATTGGTATTTTTGAAAACAACACAGCTTGAGGGTGTATTTGTTTTATTTTCTGAGATACAGCTAAGGTTTGTATTTGTATTTTTGAAAATAACACAGCTTGGGGGTGTATTTGTATTATTTTCTGAGATACTGCTCAGGGTTGTATTTGTATTTTTGAAATAACGCAGCTTGGTGGTGTATTTGTATTATTTTCGGAGATACAGCTCAGGGTTGTATTTGTATTTTTGAAAATAAAACAGCTTGTGGGGGTATTTGTATTATTTTCCTAGATACAGCCCAGGTTTGTATTTGTATTTTTGAAAATAACACAGCTTGTGGGAGTATTTGTATTATTTTCCGAGAAACAGCTAAGGGTTGTATTTGTATATTTGAAAATAACACAGCTTGGGTGTGTATTTGTATTATTTTCCCAGATACAGCTAAGGTTTGTATTTGTATTTTTGAAAATAACACAGCTTGGGGGTGTACTTGTACTATTTTCCCATCTACAGCTAAGGTTTGTATTTGTATTTTGGAATATAACAGAGCTTGGGGATGTATTTGTATTATTTTTCCAGATACAGCTATGGGCTGTATTTGTATTTTTGAAAATAATACAGCTTGGGGGTGTACTTGTATTATTTTCCGAGACAGAGGTCAGGGTTGTATTTGTATTTTTGAAAATAACACAGCTTGGCGGTGTGTTTCTATTATTTTGCGAGATACAGATAAGGGTTGAATTTGTGTTTTTGAAAATAACACAGCTTGGGAGTGTATTTGTATTATTTTCCGGGATATAGATAAGGGTTGTTTTTGTATTTTGGAAAATCACACAGCTTGTGGGTGTATTTTTTAATATTTTCCCTGATACAGCTAAGGTTTGTATTTGTATTTTTGATAATAACACAGCTTGGGGATGTATTTGTATTATTTTCCCAGATACGGCTAAGGTTTGTATTTATATTTTGGAAAATAACACAGCTTCGGGGTATTTTTGTATTATTTCCCGAGAGACAGCTCAGGGTTGTATTTGTATTTTTGAAAATGACACAGCTTGGGTATGTATTTGTATTATTTTCCGAGATACAGTTAAGGGTTCTATTTGTATTTTCGAAAATAACACAGCTTGGGGGTGTGTTTGTATTATTTTCCGAGATAACGCTAATGGTTGTATTTGTATTTTGGAAAATAACACAGCTTGGGGGTGTGTTTGTATTATTTTTCGAGATACAGCTAAGGGTTGTATTTGTGTTTTTGAAAATAACACAGCTTGGGGGTGTATTTGTATAATTTTCCGAGATAAAACTAAGGGTTGTATTTGAATTTTTGAAAATAACACAGATTGGGGGAGTTTTGTATTAAATTCCCAGATACAGCACAAGGTTTTATTTGTATTTTTGAAAATAACACAGCTTGGGGGTGTATTTGTATTATTTTCCGATATACAGCTAAGGTTTGTATTTTTATTTTTGAAAATAACACAGCTTGGGGGTGTATTTGTATTATTTTCCCAGATACAGCTAAGGTTTATATTTGTATTTTTGAATAAAACACAGCTTGTGGATGTATTTCTATTATTTTCTGAGATACAGCTAAGGTTTGTATTTGTATTTTTGAAAATAGCACCGATTGGGGGTGTACTTATATTATTTTCCGACATTCAGCTAAGGGTTTTATTTGTATTTTTGAAAATAACTGAGCTTGGGGGTGTATTTGTATTATTTTCCGAGATACATGTCAGGGTTGTATATGTATTTTTGAAAATAACACAGCTTGGTGGTGTATTTCTATTATTTTCCTAGATACAGCTAAGGGTTGTTTTTGTATTTTTGAAAATAACGCAGCTTCTGGGTGTATTTGTATTATTTTCCGAGATACAGCTAAGGTTTTTATTTGTATTTTTGAAAATAACGCAGCTTGGGGGTATATTTGTATTATTTTCGGAGATACAGCTAAGGGTTGTATTTCTATTTTTGAAAATAACGCAGCTTGTGGGTATATTTCTATTATTTTCTGAGATACAGCTAAGGGCTGTATTTGTATTTTTGAAAATAACACAAAATGGCTGTGTATTTGTATTATTTTCCGAGATACAGCTAAGGGTTTTATTTGTATATTTGAAAATAACACAGCATGGGGGTTTATTTGTTTTATTTTCTGAGATACAGCTAAGGGCTGTATTTGTATTTTTGAAAATAACACAAAATGGGGGTGTATTTGTATTATTTTCAGATACAGCTAAGGTTTGTATTTGTATTTTTGAAAATAACGCAGCTTGGGTTTGTTTTTGTATTATTTTCGGAGATATAGCTAAGGGTTGTATTTGTATTTTGGAAAATAACACAACTTGGGTGTCTGTTTGAATTATTTTCCCAGATACAGCTAAGATTTGTATTTGTATATTTGAAAATAACACAGCTTGGGTTGTATTTGTATGATTTTCCAAGATACAGCTAAGGTTTGTATTTGTGTTTTTGAAAATAACACAGCTTGGGGGTGTATTTGTATTATTTTCCTAGATACAGCTAAGGTTTGTATTTGTATTATTGAAAATAACACAGCTTTGGGGTGTATTTGTATTTTTTTCCCAGATACAGCTAAGGTTTGTATTTGTATTTTTGAAAATAACACAGCTTGGGGGTGTATTTGTATTATTTTCCGAGATACAGCTAAGGTTTGTATTTGTATTTTTGAAAATAACACAGCTTGGGGGAGTACTTGTACTAATTTCTGACATACAGTTAAGGGTTGTATTTGTATTTTTGAAAATAACGGAGCTTGGTGGTGTATTTGTATTATTTTCCGAGATACAGCTAAGGGTTTTATTTGTATTTTTGAAAATTACGCAGCTTGGGGGTGTTTTTGTATTATTTTCCGAGATACAGGTCAGGGTTGTATTTGTATTTTTGAATATAACACAGCTTGGGGGTGTATTTCTATTATTTTCCGAGATACAGGTAAGGGTTGTATTTGTATTTTTGAAAATAACACACCTTGGGGATGTATTTGTATTATTTTCCCAGATACAGATAAGGTTTGTATTTGTATTCTGGAAAATAACACAGCTTGGGGGTGTATTTGTATTATTTTCCGATATACAGCTAAGGGCTGTATTTGTATTTTTGAAAATAACACAGCTTGGGTGTGTATTTGTATTATTTTCCGAGTTAGAGCTCAGCGTTGTATTTGTATTTTTGAAAATAACACAGCTTGGGGGTGTATTTGTATTATTTTCCGAGATACAGCTAAAGGTTGTATTTGTATTTTTGAAAATAACACAGCTTGGGGGTGTATTTGTATTATTTTCCGAGATACAGCTAAAGGTTTTATTTGTATTTTTCAAAATAACACAGCTTGGGGGTGTATTTGTTTTATTTTCAAAGATACAGCTAAGGGTTGTATTTGCATTTTTGAAAATAACATATCTTGTGGTTGTACTTGTATTATTCTCCGCGATACAGCTATGGGTTGTATTTGTATTTTTGAAAATAACACAGCTTGGGGGTGTATTTGTATTATTATCCGAGATACAGTTCAGGGTTGTATTTGTATTTTTGAAAATAACACAGCTTGGGGGTGTATTTGTATTATATTCCAAGATACAGCTATGGGTTGTATTTTTGTTTTTGAAAATTAGACACCTTGGGGTGTATTTGTATTATTTTCCCAGTTACAGCTCAGGGTTGTATTTGTATTTTTGAAAATAACGCAACTTGGGGTTGTATTTTTATTATTTTCCGAGATACATCTAAGGTTTTTTTTTTTTATTTTTTAAAATATCGCAGCTTTGTGGTGTATTTGTATTATTTTCTGAGATACAGCTAAGGGTTCTATTTGTATTTTTGAAAATAACACAGCTTGGGGGTGTAATTGTATTATTTTCCGAGATACAGCTCAGGGTTGTACTTGTATTTTGGAAAATAACACAGCTTGGGCTTGTATTTTTATTATTTTCCGAGATACAGCTATGGGTTGTATTTGTATTTTTGAAAATAAACGAGCTTGGATGTGTATTTGTATTATTTTCCGAGATACAGCTAAGGGTTGTATTTGTATTTTTGAAAATAACACAGCTTGTGGTGTTTTTGTATTATTTTCAGAGATACAGCTCAGGGATGTATAAGTATTTTTGAAAATAACATAGCTTGGGGGTGTATTTGTACTATTTTCCGAGTTACAGCTCATGGTTGTATGAGTATTTTTGAAAATAACACAGCTTGGGGGTGTAATTGTATTATTTTCAAAGATACAGCTAAGGGTTGTTTTTGCATTTTTGAAAATAACATATCTTGTGGTTGTACTTGTATTATTTTCCGAGATACAGCTATCGGTTGTATTTGTATTTTTCAAAATAACACAGCTTGGGTGTGTATTTGTATTATTTTCCGAGATACAGCTATGGGTTGTATATGTATTTTTGAAAATAACACAGCTTGGGGGTGTATTTGTATTTTTATGCGAGATACAGTTCAGGGTTGTATTTGTATTTTTGAAAATAACACAGCTTATGGGTGTATTTGTATTATTTTCCAAGATACAGCTATGGGTTGTATTTTTGTTTTTGAAAATTACACATCTTGGGGGTGTATTTGTATTATTTTCCAGATGCAGCTCAGGGTTTTATTTGTATTTTTGAAAATAACAAAGCTTGGTGGTGTATTTCTATTATTATCCGAGGTACAGCTCAGGGTTGTATTTGTATTTTTGAAAATAACACAGCTTGGGGGTGTATTTGTATTATTTTCTGAGATACAGCTCAGGGTTGTATTTGTATTTTTAAAAATAACACAGCTTGGGGGTGTATTTGTATTATTTTCCGAGATACACCTCAGGGTTGTACTTGTATTTTGGAAAATAACACAGCTTGGGCTTGTATTTTTTTTATTTTCCGAGATACAGCTAAGGGTTGCATTTGTATTTTTGAAAATAACACAGCTTGTGGGTGTATTTGTATTATTTTCCGAGACACAGCTAAATGTTGTATTTGTATTTTTGAAAATAACACAGCTTGGGTGTGTATTTGTATTATTTTCAAAGATACAGCTAAGGGTTGTATTTGCATTTTTGAAAATAACATATCTTGTGGTTGTACTTGTATTATTTTCCGAGATACAGCTAACGGTTGTATTTGTATTTTTGAAAATAACACAGCTTGGGTGTGTATTTGTATTATTTTCCGAGTTACAGCTAAGCGTTGTATTTGTATTTCTGAAAATAACACAGCTTGGGGGTGTATTTGTATTATTTTCCGAGATACAGCTCAGGGTTGTTCTTGTGTTTTGGAAAATAACACAGCTTGGGCTTGTATTTTTTTTATTTTCCGAGATACTGCTAAGGGTTGTATTTGTATTTTTGAAAATAAACGTGCTTGGATGTGTATTTGTATTATTTTCCGAGATACAGCTAAGGGCTGTATTTGTATTTTTGAAAATAACACAGCTTGGTAATTTATTTTTATTATTTTCCGAGATACAGCTGTGAGTTGTATTTGTATTTTTGAAAATAACACAGCTTGGGGGTGTATTTCTATTATTATCCGAGGTACAGCTCAGGGTTGTATTTGTATTTTTGAAAATAACATAGTTTGGGGGTGTATTTGTATTAATTTCCGAGATACAGCTAAGGATTGTATTTGTATTTTTGAAAATAACACAACTTTCGGGTGTATTTGTATTATTTTACGAGATACAGCTAAGGGTTGTATTTGTATTTTTGAAAATAACACAGCTTGTGGGTGTATTTGTATTATTTTCCGAGATACAGCTAAAGTTTGTATTTGTATTTTTGAAAATAACACACCTTGGGGGTGTATTTATATTATTTTCAAAGATACAGCTATGGGTTGTATTTTTGTTTTTGAAAATTACACAGAATGGGGGTGTATTTGTATTATTTTCCCAGATAGAGCTCAGGGTTTTATTTGTATTTTTGAAAATAACGCAACTTGGGGTTGTATTTTTATTATTTTCCGAGATACAGATAATGTTTGTTTTTGTATTTTTGAAAATATTACAGCTTTGTTGTGTATTTGTATTATTTTCTGAGATACAGCTAAGGGTTGTATATGTATTTTTGAAAATAACACAGCTTGGGGGTGTATTTGTATTATTTTCCGAGATACAGCTCAGGGTTGTACTTGTATTTTTGAAATTAACAAAGCTTGGGGGTGTATTTGTATTATTTTCCGAGATACAGCTAAGGGTTGTATTTGTATTTTTGAAAATAACACATCTTGGGGGTGTATTTTTTACTATTTTCTGAGATACAACAAAGGGTTGTATTTGTATTTTTGAAAATAACACAGCTTAAGGGTGTATTTATATTATTTTCCGAGATACAGCTAAGGGTTGTATTTGTATTTTTGAAAATAACACAGCTTGGGGTTGTATTTGTATTATTTTCCCAGATACAGAAAAGGTTTGTATTTGTATTTTGAAAAATAACACAGCTTGGGGGAGTATTTGTATTATTTTCTGGGATACAGCTAAGGGTTGTTTTTGTATTTTTGAAAATAACACAGCTTGGGGGTGTTTTTGTATTATTTTCCGAGATACAGCTAAGTTTTCTATTTCTATTTTTGAAAATAACACAGATTGGGGGTGTATTTGTATTGTTTTCCGAGATACAGCTAAGGGTTGTATTTGTATTACTGAAAATAACAGAGATTGGGGGTGTATTTGTATTATTTTCCGAGATACATCTGTGGGTTGTATTTGTATTTTTGAAATTAACAGAGCTTGGGGGTGAATTTGTATTATTTTCCGAGATACAGCTAAGGGTTGTATTTGTATTTTTGAAAATAACACATCTTGGGGGTGTATTTTTTACTATTTTCTGATATTCAGCAAAGGGTTGTATTTGTATTTTTTAAAATAACACAGCTTGGGGTTGTATATGTATTCATTTCTGAGATAGAGCTAAGGGTTGTATTTGTATTTTTGAAAATAACACAGCTTGGTGGTGTATTTGTATTATTTTCCGAGATACAGCTAAGAGTTGTATTTGTATTTTTGAAAATAACACAGCTTGGGGGTGTATTTGTATTATTTTCCGAGATACAGCAAAGGGTTCGATTTTTATTTTTGAAAATAACACAGCTTGCGGATGTATTTGTATTATTTTCCGAGATAATGCTATGGGTTGTATTTGCATTTTTGAAAATAACACAGCTTGGGGGTATATTTGTATTATTTTCCGAGATACAGCTCAGGGTTGTATTTGTATTTTTGAAAATAACACAGCTTGGGGGTGTATTTGTATTATTTTTCGAGATATAGGTAAGGGTTTTATTTGTATTTTTGAAAATAACACAGCTTGGGGGTTTATTTGTATTATTTTCCAAGATACATTTTTGGGTTGTATTTGTATTTTTGAAAACAACACACCATGGGGTTGTATTTGTATTATTTTCCCAGATACAGATAAGGTTTGTATTTGTATTCTGGAAAATAACACAGCTTGGGGGTGTATTTGTATTATTTTCCGATATACAGCTAAGGGCTGTATTTGTATTTTTGAAAATAACACAACTTGTGGGTGTATTTGTATTATTTTCCGAGATACAGCTAAGGGTTGTATTTGTATTTTTGAAAATAACACAGCTTGTGGGTGTATTTGTATTATTTTCCGAGATACAGCTCAATGTCGTATTTGTATTTTTGAAAATAACACAGCTTGGGGGTGTATTTGTATTATTTTAAAAGATACAGCTAAGGGTTGTATTTGCATTTTTGAAAATAACGTATCTTGTGGTTGTACTTGTATTATTTTCCGAGATACAGCTATCGGTTGTATTTGTATTTTTGAAAATAACACAGCTTGCGTTGTTTTTGTATTATTTTCCGAGATACAGCTCAGGGATGTATAAGTATTTTTGAAAATAACACAGCTTGGGGGTGTATTTGTATTATTTTCCGAGATACAGCTAAGGGTTGCATTTTTATTTTTGAAAATAACACAGCTTGGGGGTGTTTTTGTATTATTTTCCGAGATACAGCTCAGGGTGGTATTTGTATTTTTGAAAATAACACAGCTTGGGGGTGTTTTTGTATTATTTTCCAAGATACAGCTCAGGATTGTATTTTTACTTTTGAAAATAACACAGCTTGGGGGTGTATTTGTATTATTTTCCGAGTTACAGCTCAGGGTTGTATATGTATTTTTGAAAATAACACAGCTTGGGGGTGTATTTCTATTAGTATCCGAGATACAGCTCGGGGTTTTATTTGTATTTTGGAAAATAACACAGCTTGGGGGTGTATTTGTATTATTTTCCGAGATACAGCTAAGAGTTGTATTTGTATTTTTGAAAACAAGCCAGTTTGGGGGTGTATTTGTATTATTTTCCGAAATACAGCTAAGGGTTGTATTTGTATTTTCGGAAATAACACAGCTTCTGGGTGTATTTGTATTATTTTCCGAGAAAAAGCTCAGGGTTTTATTTGTATTTTTGAAAATAACACAGCTTTGGGGTGTATTTGTATTATTTTCTGAGATACAGCTAAGGGTTGTAATTGTATTTTTTAAAATAACCGAGCTTGGGGGTGTATTTGTATTATTTTCTGAGATACAGCTAAGGGCTGTATTTGTATTTTTGAAAATAACATAGCTTGAGGGTGTATATGTATTATTTTTCGAGATACAGCTAAGGGTTGTATTTTTTTTTTGAAAATAACATAGCATGAAGGTGTATTTGTATTATTTTACGAGATACAGCTAAGTGTTGTATTTGTATTTTTGAAAATAACACAGCTTTGGTGTGTATTTGTATTATTTTCCGAGTTGCAGCTCATGGTTGTATTTGTATTTTTGAAAATAACACAGCTTGGGGGTGTATTTGTATTATTTTCCGAGATACAGCTATGGGTTGTATTTGTATTTTTGAAAATAACACAGCTTGGGGGTGTATTTGTATTATTATCCGAGATACAGTTCAGGGTTGTATTTGTATTTTTGAAAATAACACACCTTGGCGGTGTATTTGTATTATTTTCCAAGATACAGCTATGGGTTGTATTTTTGTTTTTGAAAATTACACACCTTGGGGGTGTATTTGTGTTATTTTCCCAGATACAGCTCAGGGTTGTATTTGTATTTTTGAAAATAACGCAAATTGGTGTTGTATTTTTATTATTTTCTGAGATACAGCTAAGGTTTGTTTTTGTATTTTTGAAAACATCGCAGCTTTGGGGTGTATATGTATTATATTCTGAGACACAGCTAATGGTTTTATTTGTATTTTTGAAAATAACACAGCTTGGGGGTGTATTTGTATTATGTTCCGAGATACAGCTCAGTGTTGTATTTGTATTTTTCACAATAACACAGCTTGGGGTAGTTTTTGTATTATTTTCAGAGATACAGCTAAGTTTTCTATTTCTATTTTTGAAAATAACAGAGATTGGGGGTGTATTTATATTATTTTCCGAGATACAGCTAAGGGTTGTATTTGTATAACTGAAAATAACAGAGATTTGTGGTGTATTTGTATTATTTTCCGAGATACAGCTAAGGGTTGTATTTGTATTTTTGAAAATAACACAGCTTGGGGGTGTTTTTGTATTATTTTCCGAGATACAGCTCAGGGTGGTATTTGTATTTTTGAAAATAACACAGCTTGGGGGTGTATTTTATTATTTTCCGAGTTACAGCTCAGGGTTGTATTTGTATTTTTGAAAATAACACATCTTGGGGGTGTATTTTTTACTATTTTCTGAGATACAGCTAAGGGTTGTATTTGTATTTTTGAAAATAACACAGCTTGGGGGTGTATTTATATTATTTTCCGAGATACAGCTAAGGTTTGTATTTGTGTTTTTTAAAATAACACAGCTTCGGGTTGTATTTGTATTATTTTCCGAGATAGAGCTAAGGGTTTTATTTCTATTTTTGAAAATAACACGGCTTGGAGGTGTATTTGTATCATTTTCCGACATACAGCTATGGGTTGTATTTGTATTATTGAAAATAACAGAGCTTGGCTCTGTATTTGTATTATATTCAGAGATACAGCTAAGGGTTGTATTTGTATTTTTGAAAATAACACACCTTGCGGTGTTTTTGTATTATTTTCCGAGATACAGCTCGGGGATGTAAAAGTATTTTTGAAAATAACACAGCTTGGGGGTGTATTTGTATTATATTCCGAGTTACAGCTCATGGTTGTATGTGTATTTTTGAAAATAATACAGCTTGGGGGTGTATTTGAATTATTTTCCGAGATATAGCTAAGGGTTGTATTTGTATTTTTGAAAATAACACAGCTTGGGGGTTTATTTGTATTATTTTCCGAGATACATCTATGGGTTTAATTTGTATTTTTGAAAATAACACAGCTTGGGGTTGTATTTGTATTATTTTCCCAGATACAGATAAGTTTTGTATTTGTATTTTGGAAAATAACACAGCTTGGGGGTGTATTTGTATTATTTTCCGATATACAGCTAAGGGCTGTATTTGTATTTTTGAAAATAACACAACTTGCGGGTGTATTTGTATTATTTTCCGAGATAGAGCTAAGGGTTCTATTTGTATTTTTGAAAATAACACAGCTTGGGGTTGTATTTGTATTATTTTCCGAGTTACAGCTCAGGGATGTATTTGTATTTTTGAAAATAATACAGCTTGGTGGTGTATTTGTATTATTTTCCGAGATACAGCTAAGGATTTTATTTGTATTTTTGAAAATAACACAGCTTGGGGGTGTATTTGTATTATTTTCCGAGATACAGCTATGGGATGTATTTGTATTTTTGAAAATAACAAAGCATGGGGGTGTATTTCTCTTATTATCCATGATACAGCTCAGTGTTTTATTTGTATTTTGGAAAATAACACAGCTTGGGGGTGTATTTGTATTATTTTCCGAGATAAAGCTAAGAGTTGTATTTGTATTTTTGAAAAAAACACAGCTTGGGGGTGTATTTATATTATTTTCCGTGATACAGCTCAGGGTTGTATTTGTATTTTGGAAAATAACACAGCTTGGTGGTGTATTTGTATCATTTTCCGAGATAGAGCTAAGGGTTGTATTTGTATTATTGAAAATAACAGAGCTTGTCTGTGTATTTGTATTATTTTCCAAGATACAGCTAAGGGTTGTATTTGTATTTTTGAAAATAACGCAGCTTGGGGGTATTTTTGTATTATTTTCCGAGATACAGCTCAGGGATGTATATGTATTTTTGAAAATAACACAGCTTTGGTGTGTATTTGTATTATTTTCCGAGTTACAGCTCATGGGTTGTATTTTTATTTTTGAAAATAACACAGCTTGGGGTTGTATTTGTATTATTTTCCCAGATACAGACAAGGTTTGTATTTGTATTTTGGAAAATAACACAGCTTGGGGGTGTATTTGTATTATTTTCAGATATACAGCTAAGGGCTGTATTTGTATTTTTGAAAATAACACAATTTGCGGGTGTATTTGTATAATTTTCCGAGATACAGCTAAGGGTTGTATTTGTATTTTTGAAAATAACACAGCTTGTGGGTGTATCTGTATTATTTTCCGAGATACAGCTAAGTGTTGTATTTGTATTTTGGGAAATAACACAGCTTCTGGGTGTATTTGTATTATTTTCCGAGATACAGCTATGGGTTGTATTTGTATTTTTGAAAATAACACAGCTTGGGGGTGTATTTGTATTACTTTCCAAGATACAGCTATGTGTTGTAATTTTATTTTTGAAAATTACACACCTTGGGGGTGTATTTGTATTATTTTCCAAGATACAGCTCAGGGTTGTATTTGTATTTTTGACAATAACGCAACTTGGGGTTGTATTTTTATTATTTTCTGAGAAACAGCTAAGGTTTGTTTTTGTATTTTTGAAAATATCGCAGCTTTGGGGTGTATATGTATTATTTTCTGAGATACAGCTAATGGTTGTATTTGTATTTTTGAAAATAACACAGCTTGGGGGTGTATTTGTATTATGTTCCGAGATACAGCTCAGTGTTGTATTTGTATTTTTGAAAATAACACAGCTTGGGGGTGTTTCTGTATTATTTTCTGAGATACAGCTAAGTTTTCAATTTCTATTTTTGAAAATAACACAGATTGGGGGTGTATTTGTATTATTTTCCGAGATACAGCTAAGGGTTGTATTTGTATTACTGAAAATAACAGAGATTGGGGGTGTATTTGTATTATTTTCCGAGATACAGCTAAGGGTTGTATTTGTATTTTTGATAATAAAACAGCTTGGGGGTGTTTTTGTATTATTTTCCGAGACACAGCTCAGGGTAGTGTTTGTATTTTTGAAAATAACACAGCTTGGGGGTGTATTGTATTATTTTCCGAGTTACAGCTCAGGGTTGTATTTGTATTTTTGAAAATAACACAGCTTGGTGGTGTATTTGTATTATTTTCCGAGATACAGCTAAGGATTGTATTTGTATTTGTGAAAATAACACAGCTTGGGGGTGTATTTGTATTATTTTCCGAGATACAGCTATGGGTTGTATTTGTATTTTTGAAATTAACACAGCTTGGGGGTGTATTTTTATTATTATCAGAGATACAGTTCAGGGTTGTATTTGTATTTTTCAAAATAACACAGCTTGGGGTTGTATTTGTATTATTTTCCGAGATAAAGCTATTGGTTGTATTTGTATTATGGAAAATAACACAGCTTGGGGGTGTATTTCTATTATTATCCGAGATGCAGCTCAGGGTTGTATTTGTATTTTTGAAAATAACATAGCTTGGGGGTTTATTTGTATTATTTTCCGAGATACAGCTAAAGATTGTATTTGTATAATTGAAAATAACAGAGCTTTGCGGTGTATTTGTATTATTTTCTGAGATACAGCTAAGGGTTGTATTTGTATTTTTGAAAATAACACAGCTTGGGGGTGCTTTTGTATTATTTTCCAAGATACAGCTCAGGATTGTATTTGTACTTTTGAAAATAACAGAGCTTGGGGGTGTATTTGTATTATTTTCCGAGTTACAGCTCAGGGTTGTATATGTATTTTTGAAAATAACACAGCTTGGGGGTATAGTTGTATTATTTTCCGAGACACAGCTAAGGATTGTATTTGTATTTTTGAAAATAACACAGTATGGGGGGGTATTTGTATTATTTTCTGAGATACAGCTGAGGGTTGTATTTGTATTTTTGAAAATAACAAAGCTTGGGGGTGTATTTCTATTATTATCCGCGATACAGCTCAGGGTTGTATTTTTACTTTGGAAAATAACACAGCTTGGGGGTGTATTTGTATTATTTTCCGAGAATCTCCTATGTGTTGTATTTGTATTTTTGAAAATAACACAGCTTGGGGGTGTATTTGTATTATTTTCCGAGATACAGCTCAGGGTTGTATTTGTATTTTTGAAAATAACACAGCTTGCTGTTGTATTTGTATTATTTTCCAAGATACAGCTATGGGTTGTATTTGTATTTTTGAAAATAACACAGCTTGGGGGTGTATTTGTATTATTTTCCAAGATACAGCTCAGGGTTGTATTTGTATTTTTGAAAATAACACAGCTTGGGGGTGTATTTGTATTATTTTCCGAGATACAGCTAAGGATTGTATTTGTATTTTTGAAAATAACACAGCTTGTGGGTGTATTTGTATTATCTTCCGAGATAAAGCTATTGGTTGTATTTGTATTTTTGAAAATAACACAGCTTGGGGGTGTATTTCTATTATTATCCGAGTTACAGCTCAGGGTTGTATTTGTATTTTGGAAAATAACACAGCTTGAGGGTGTATTTGTATTATTTTCCGATATACAGCTAAGGGTTGTATTTGTATTTTTGAAAATAACACAGCTTGGGGGTGTATTTGTATTATTTTCCGAGATACAGCTAAGGGTTGCATTTGTAATTTTAAAAATAACACAGCTTGGGGTGTATTTGTATTATTTTCCGACATTCTGCTATGGGTTGTATTTGTATTTTTGAAAATAACACAGCTTGGGGGTGTATTTGTATTATTTTCCGAGATACAGGTCAGGGATGTATTTGTATTTTTGAAAATAACACAGCTTGGGGGTGTGTTTGTATTATTTTCCAAGATACTGCTATGGGTTGCATTTGTATTTTTGAAAATAACACAGCTTGTGCGTGTATTTGTATTATTTTCCGAGATACAGCTCAGGGTTTTATTTGTATTTTGGAAAATAACACAGCTTGGTGGTGTATTTTTATTATTTTCCGAGATACAGCTAAGGGTTGTATTTGTATTTTTGAAAATTACACAACTTGGGGGTGTATTTGTATTATTTTCCGAGATACAGCTAATGGTTGTATTTGTATTTTTGAAAATAACACTGCTTGGGGGTGTATTTGTATTATTTTCTGAGATACAGCAAAGGGTTGTATTTGTATTTTTGAAAATAACACAGCTTGGGGGTGCTTTTGTATTATTTTCCAAGATACAGCTCAGGATTCCATTTGTACTTTTGAAAATAACACAGCTTGGGGGTGTATTTGTATTATTTTCCGAGTTACAGCTCAGGGTTGTATACGTATTTTTGAAAATAACACAGCTTGGGGGTATATTTGTATTATTTTCCGAGACACAGCTAAGGATTGTATTTGTATTTTTGAAAATAACACAGTATGGGGGTGTATTTGTATTATTTTCTGAGATACAGCTGAGGGTTGTATTTGTATTTTTGAAAATAACAAAGCTTGGGGGTGTATTTCTATTATTATCCGTAATACAGCTCAGGGTTGTATTTTTATTTTGGAAAATAAAACAGCTTGGGGGTGTATTTGTATTATTTTCCAAGAATCTGCTATGTGTTGTATTTGTATTTTTGAAAATAACACAGCTTGGGGGTGTATTTGTATTATTTTCCGAGATACAGCTCAGGGTTGTATTTGTATTTTTGAAAATAACACAGCTTGGTGTTGTATTTGTATTATTTTCCAAGATACAGCTATGGGTTGTATTTGTATTTTTCAAAATAACACAGCTTGGGGGTGTATTTGTATTATTTTCCGAGATACAGCTCAGGGTTGTATTTGTATTTTGGAAAATAACACAGCTTGGGGGTGTATTTGTATTATTTTCCAAGATACTGCTAAGGGTTGTATTTGTATTTTTGAAAATAACACAGCTTGGGGGTGTCTTTTTATTATTTTCCGAGATACAGCTAAGGGTTGTATTTTATTTTTGAAAATAACACAGGTTGTGGGTTTATTTGTATTATTTTCTGAGGTAGAGCTAAGGGTTGTATTTGTATTATTGAAAATAATAGAGCTTAGTGGTGTATTTGTATTATTTTCCGAGTTACAGCTCAGGGTTGTATATGTATTTTTGAAAATAACACAGCTTGGGGGTATATTTGTATTATTTTTCGAGATACAGCTAAGGATAGTATTTGTATTTTTGAAAATAACACAGCTTGGGGGTATATTTTTATTATTTTCCGAGATACAGCTGAGGGTTGTATTTGTATTTTTGAAAATAACAAAGCTTGGGGGTGTATTTCTATTATTATCCGAGATACAGCTCAGGGATGTATTTGTATTTTTGAAAATAACACAGCTTGGGGGTGTATTTCTATTATTTTCCAAGATACAGCTATAGGTTGTTTTTTTTTGTTTTTTTTGAAAGTTACGCAGCTTGGGGTTGTATTTGTATTATTTTCACAGATATAGCTCAGGGTTGTATTTGTATTTTTGAAAATAACGCAGCTTCGGGATGTATTTTTATTAGTTTCCGAGATACAGCTGAGGGTTGTATTTGTATTTTTGGAAATAACACAGCTTGGGGGTGTATTTCTATTATTATCCGAGATACAGCTCAGGGTTGTATTTGTATTTTTGAAAATAACACAGCTTGGGGGTGTTTTTGTATTATTTTCCGAGTTACAGCTAAGGGTTGTATTTGTATTTTTGAAAATAACACAGCTTGGGGGTGTATTTCTATTATTATCCGAGATACAGCTCAGGAGTTTATTTGTATTTTTGAAAATAACAAAGATTGTGTGTTTATTTGTAGTATTTTCAAAGATACAGCTAAGGGTTTTATTTGCATTTTTGAAAATAACATATCTTGTGGGTGTACTTGTATTATTTTCGGAGATACAGCTAACGGTTGTATTTGTATTTCTGAAAATAACACTGCTTGGGGGTGTATTTGTATTATTTTCGGAGATACAGCTAAGGTTTGTATTTGTATTTTTGAAAATAACACAGCTTGGGGGTGTATTTTTTTTTATTTTCCGAGATACAGCTAAGTGTTATATTTGTATTATTGAAAATAACAGACTTTGGGGAGTATTTGTATTATATTCCGAGATACAGCTAAGGGTTGTAATTGTATTTTTTAAAATAACCGAGCTTGGGGGTGTATTTGTATTATTTTACGAGATACAGCTAAGGTCTGTATTTGTATTTTTGAAAATAAAACAGCTTGGGGGTATATGTGTATTATTTTCCGAGATACAGCTAAGGATTGTATTTGTATTTTTGAAAATAACACAGTTTGGGGGTGCATTTTTATTATTTTCCGAGATACAGCTCTTGGTTGTATTTGTATTTTTGAAAATAACACAGCTTGGGGGTGTATTTCTATTATTATCCGAGATACAGCTCAGGGTTTCATTTGCATTTTTGAAAATAACACTGCTTGTGTGTGTATTTGTATTATTTTCCAAGATATAGCTAAGTGTTGTATTTGTATTTTTGAAAATGACACAGCTTGGGGGTGTATTTGTTTTATTTCCCGAGATACAGCTAAGAGTTGTATTTGTATTTTTGAAAATAACAGACTTTGGGGAGTATTTGTATTATTTTCCGAGATACAGCTAAGGGTTGTATTTGTATTTTTGAAAATAACAAAGCTTCGGAGTGTTTTTGTATTATTTTCCGAGATACAGCTAAGGATTGTATTTGTATTTTTGAAAATAACACAACTTGTGGGTGTATTTGTATTATTTTCCGAGATACAACTAAGGGTTTTATTTGTATTATTGAAAATAAAAGAGCTTTGGGGTGTATGTGTATTATTTTCCGAGATACAGCTAAGGCTTGTATTTGTATTTTTGAAAATAACAGAGCTTGGGGGTGCTTTTGTATTATTTTCTGAGATACAGCTCAGGGTTGTATTTGTATTTTTGAAAATAACACAGCTTGGGGGTGTATTTGTATTATTTTCCGAGATACAGCTATGGGTTGTATTTGTATTTTTGAAAATAACACAGCTTGTGGGTTTATTTCTATTATTATCCGAGATACAGCTCAGGGTTGTATTTGTATTTTTGAAAATAACACAGATTGGGGGTGTATTTGTTTTATTTTCCAAGATACAGCTATGGGTTTTATATGTATTTTTGAAAATAACACAGCTTGGGGGTGTATTTGTATTATTTTCCGTGATACATCTCAGGGTTGTATTTCTATTTTGGAATATAACACAGCTTGAGGGTGTATTTGTATTATTTTCCGAGATACAGCTAAGGATTGTATTTTTATTTTTGAAAATAACACAGCTTGGGGGTGTATTTGTATTATTTTCCGAGTTACAGCTCAGGGTTGTATTTGTATTTTTGAAAATATCACAGCTTGGGGGTGTATTTCTATTATTATCCGATTTACAGCTCAGGGCTGCATTTTGTATTTTTCAAAATAACACAACTTGCGGGTGTATTTGTATTATTTTCCGTGATACAGATAAGGGTTGTATTTGTATTTTTTAAAATAACCGAGCTTGGGGGTGTATTTGTATTATTTTCCGAGATACAGTTAAGGGCTGTATTTGTATTTTTGAAAATAACACAGCTTGGGGGTGTATTTGTATTATTTTCCGAAATACAGTTAAGGATTTTATTTGTTTTTTTGAAAATAACACAGCTTGGGTGTGTATTTGTATTATTTTCCGAGATACAGCTAAGGGTTGCGTTTGTATTTTTGAAAATTACACAACTTGGGAGTGTATATGTATTATTTTCCGAGATACAGCTAACGGTTGTATTTGTATTTTTGAAAATAACACAGCTTTGGGGTGTATTTGTATTATTTTCCAAGACACAGCTATGGGTTGTATTTGTATTTTTGAAAATAACACAGCTTGGGGGTGTATTTCTAATATTATCCGAGATACAGCTCATGGTTGTATTTGTATTTTTGAAAATAGCAGAGCTTGGGGGTGTATATGTATTATTTTCCGAGATACAGCTAAGGGTTGTATTTGTACTTTTGAAAATAACAGAGCTTTGGGGTGTATTTGTATTGTTTTCCGAGGTACAGCTAAGGGTTGTATTTGTATTTTTGAAAATTACACAACTTGGGGGTGTATTTGTATTATTTTCCGAGATACAGCTAACGGTTTTATTTGTATTTTTGAAAATAACACAGCTTGGAGGTGTATTTGTATTATTTTCTGAGACACAGCTAAGGGTTGTATTTGTATTTTTGAAAATAACACAGCTTGGGTGTGTATTTGTATTACTTTCCGAGATACAGCTAACGGTTGTATTTTATTTTTGAAAATAACACAGGTTTGCGTGTATTTGTATTATTTTAGGAGGTACAGCTAAGGGTTGTATTTGTATTATTGAAAATAATAGAGCTTGGGGGTGTATTTGTATTATATTCCGAGATACAGCTAAGGGTTGTATTTATATTTTTGAAAATAACACAGCTTGGGGTTGTTTTTGTATTATTTTCCGAGATACAGCTCAGGGTTGTATTTGTATTTTTGAAAATAACACAGCTTGGGGGTGTATTTCTATTATTTTCCGAGTTACAGCTCAGGGTTGTATTTGTATTTTTGAAAATAACACAGCTTGGGGGTGTATTTGTATTATTTTCAGAGATGCAGCTAAGGATTGTATTTGTATTTTTGAAAATAACACAGCTTGGGGGTGCTTTTGTATTATTTTCCAAGATACAGCTCAGGATTGTATTTGTACTTTTGAAAATAACACAGCTTGGGGGTGTATTTGTATTATTTTCCGAGTTACAGCTCAGGGTTGTATATGTATTTTTGAAAATAACACAGCTTGGGGGTATATATGTATTATTTTCCGAGACACAGCTAAGGATTGTATTTGTATTTTTGAAAATAACACAGTATGGGGGTGTATTTGTATTATTTTCCGAGATACAGCTGAGGGTTGTATTTGTATTTTTGAAAATAACAAAGCTTGGGGGTGTATTTCTTTTATTATCCGCGATACAGCTCAGGGTTGTATTTTTATTTTGGAAAATAACACAGCTTGGGGGTGTATTTGTATTATTTTCCGAGAACCTGCTATGTGTTGTATTTGTATTTTTGAAAATAACACAGCTTGGGGGTGTATTTGTATTATTTTCCGAGATACAGCTCAGGGTTGTATTTGTATTTTTGAAAATAACACAGCTTGGTGTTGTATTTGTATTATTTTCCAAGATACAGCTATGGGTTGTATTTGTATTTTTGAAAATAACACAGCTTGGGGGTGTATTTGTATTATTTTCCGAGATACAGCTCAGGGTTGTATTTGTATTTTGGAAAATAACACAGCTTGGGGGTGTATTTGTATTATTTTCCAAGATACAGCTAAGGGGTGTATTTGTATTTTTGAAAATAACACAGCTTGGGGGTGTCTTTTTATTATTTTCAAAGATACAGCTAAGGGTTGTATTTTATTTTTGAAAATAACACAGGTTGTGGGTTTATTTGTATTATTTTCTGAGGTACAGCTAAGGGTTGTATTTGTATTATTGAAAATAATAGAGCTTGGGGGTGTATTTGTATTATTTTCCGAGATACAGCTAAGGGTTGTATTTGTATTTTTGAAAATGACAGAGCTTGGGGGTGTATTTGTTTTATTTTACGAGATACAGCTAAGGGTTGTATTTGTATTATTGAAAATAACAGACTTTGAAGAGTATTTGTATTATTTTCCGAGATACAGCTAAGGGTTGTATTTGTATTTTTGAAAATAACACAGATTGGGGGTGTATTTCTATTATTTTCCGAGTTACGGCTCATGGTTGTATATGTATTTTTGAAAATAACACAGCTTGTGGGCATATTTGTATTATTTTTCCAGATACAGCTAAGGATTGTATTTTTATTTTTAAAAATAACACAGCTTGGGGGTGTATTTCTATTATTTTCCGAGTTACAGCTCAGGGTTGTATTTGTATTTTTGAATATAACACAGCTTGGGGGTGTATTTGTATTATTTTCAGAGATACAGCTAAGGATTGTATTTGTATTTTTGAAAATAACACAGCTTAGGGGTGTTTTTGTATTATTTTCCGAGATACAGCTCAGGGATGTATATGTATTTTTGAAAATAACACAGCTTCGGTGTGTATTTGTATTATTTTCCGAGTTACAGCTCAGGGTTGTATTTGTATTTTTGAAAATAACACAGCTTGCGGGTGTATTTGTATTATTTTCCAAGATACAGCTATGGGTTGTATTTTTTTTTTTTGAAAATTACACAGCTTGGGGTTGTATTTGTATTATTTTCCGAGATACAGCTGAGGGATGTATTTGTATTTTTAAAAACAAAACAGCTTGGGGGTGTATTTCTATTATTGTCCGAGATACAGCTCAGGGTTGTATTTGTATTTTTGAAAATAACACAGCTTGGGGGTATATTTGTATTATTTTCCGAGATACAGCTAAGGATTGTATTTGTATTTTTGAAAATAACACAGCTTGGGGGTGTATTTGTATTATTTTCCGAGATACAACTATTTGTTATATTTGTATTTTTGAAAATAACAAAGCTTGGGGGTGTATTTCTATTATTATCCGAGATATAGCTCAGGGTTGTATTTGTATTTTTGAAAATAACACACCTTGGGGGTGTATTTGTATTATCTTCTTAGATAAAGCTATTGGTTGTATATGTATTTTTGAAAATAACACAGCTTGGGGGTGTATTTCTATTATTATCCGAGTTACAGCTCATGGTTGTATTTGTATTTTGGAAAATAACACAGCTTGGGGGTGTATTTGTATTGTTTTCTGAGGTACAGCTAAGGGTTGTATTTGTATTTTTGAAAATTTCACAACTTGGGGGAGTATTTGTATATTTTTCGAGGTACAGCTAAGGGTTGTATTTGTATTATTGAAAATAAGAGCTTGGGGGTGTATTTGTATTATTTTCCGAGATACAGCTAAGGGTTGTATTTGTATTTTGGAAAATAACACAGCTTGGGGGTGTTTTTGTATTATTTTCGGAGATACAGCTATTGGTTGTATTTGTATTTTTGAAAATAACACAGTTTGGGGGTGTATTTATGTTATTTTCCGAGTTACAGCTCAGGGATGTATTTGTATTTTTGAAAATAACACACTTGGGGGTGTATTTGTATTATTTTCCGAGATACAGCTCCAGGTTGTATTTGTATTTTGGAAAATAACACAGCTTGGGGGTGTATTTTTATTATTTTCCGAGATACAGCTAAGGGTTTTATTTGTATTTTTGAAAATTACACAACTTGGGGGTGTATTTGTATTATTTTCCGAGATACAGCTAACGGTTGTGTTTGTTTTTTTGAAAATAACACAGCTTGGGGGTGTATTTGTATTATTTTCTGTGACACAGCTAAGGGTTGTATTTGCATTTTTGAAAATAACACAGCTTGGGGGTGTATTTGTATTATTTACCGAGATACAGCTAAGGGTTTTATTTTATTTTTGAAAATAACACAGGTTGGAGGTGTATTTGTATTATTTTCGGAGGTACAGCTAAGGATTTTATTTGTATTTTTGAAAATAACAGAGCTTGGGGGTGTATTTGTATTATTTTCCGAGATACAGATAAGGGTTGTATTTGTATTTTTGAAAATTACACAACTTGGGGATGTATTTGTATTATTTTCCGAGATACAGCTAAAGGTTTTATTTGTATTTTTGAAAATAACACAGCTTGGGGGTTTATTTGTATTATTTTCCGAGACACAGCTATGGGTGGTATTTGTATTTTTGAAAATATCAAAGCTTGGGGTGTATTTGGGTTATTTTCCAAGATGCGGCTAAGGGTTGTATTTGTATTTTTGAAAATAACAAAGCTTGGTGGTGTATTTGTATTATTTTCAAAGATACAGCGAAGGGTTGTATTTGCATTTTTGAAAATAACATATTTTGTGGGTGTACTTGTATTATTTTCCGAGATACAGCTATCAGTTGTATTTGCATTTTTCAAAATAACACTGCTTGGGGGTGTATTTGTATTATTTTCCGAGATACATCTATGGGTTGTATTTGTATTTTTGAAAATAACACAGCTTGGGGTTTTATTTGTATTATTTTCCCAGATACAGATAAGGTTTGTATTTGTATTTTGGAAAATAACACAGCTTGGGGGTGTATTTGTATTATTTTCCAATATACAGGTAAGGGCTGTATTTGTATTTTTGAAAATAACACAACTTGCGGGTGTATTTGTATTATTTTCCGAGATACAGCTAAGGGTTGTATTTGTATTTTTGAAAATAACACAGCTTGGGGGTGTATTTGTATTATTTTCCGAGATACAGCTAAGGGTTGTATTTGTATTTTGGGAAACAACACAGCTTGTGGGTGTATTTGTATTATTTTCCGAGATACATCACAGGGTTGTATTTGTATTTTTGAAAATAACACAGCTTGGGGGTGTATTTGTATTATTTTCCGAGATACAGCTAAGGGTTGCATTTGTATTTTTGAAAATTACACAACTTGGGGGTGTATGTGTATTATTTTCCGAGATACAGCTAACGGTTGTATTTGTATTTTTGAAAATAACACAGCTTGGGGGTGTATTTGTATTATTTTCCGAGACACAGCTATGGGTTGTATTTGTATTTTGGAAAATAACACAGCTTGGGGGTGTATTTGTATTATTTTCCGAGATACAGCTAAGGGTTGTATTTGTATTTTTGAAAATAACAAAGCTTGGTCGTGTATTTGTATTATTTTCAAAGATACAGCTAAGGGTTGTATTTGCATTTTTGAAAATAACATATTTTGTGGGTGTACTTGTATTATTTTCCGAGATACAGCTATGGGTTGTGTTTGCATTTTTGAAAATAACACTGCTTGGGGGTGTATTTGTATTATTTTCCGAGATACAGCTAAGGGTTGTATTTGTATTTTTGAAAATGACACAGCTTGGGGGTGTATTTGTTTTATTTTCCGAGATACAGCTAAGGGTTCTATTTGTATTATTGAAAATAACAGACTTTGAGGAGAATTTGTATTATTTTCCGAGATACAGCTAAGGTTTGTATTTGTATTTTTGAAAATAACACAGCTTAGTGGTGTATTTGTATTATTTTCCGAGATACAGCTAAGGCTTGTATTTGTATTTTTGAAAATAACACTGATTGGGGGTGTATTTGTATTATTTTCCGAGATACAGCTAAGGGTTTTATTTCTATCTTTGAAAATAACACAGCATTGGGGTATATTTGTATTATTTTCCGAGATACAGCTAAGGATTGTATTTGTATTTTTGAAAATACAGCTTGGGGGTGTATTTGTATTATTTTCAGAGTTACAGCTCAGGGTTGTATTTGTATTTTTGAAAATAACACAGCTTGGGGGTGTATTTCTATTATTATCCGAGATACAGCTCAGGGTTCTATTTGTATTTTTGAAAATAACACAGCTTGGGGGTGTATTTGTATTATTTTCCGAGATACAACTATGGGTTGTATTTGTATTTTTGAAAATAACACAGCTTGGGGGTGTATTTTTATTATTATCCGAGATACAGCTCAGGGTTGTATTTGTATTTTTGAAAATAACACAGCTTGGGGGTGTATTTGTATTATTTTCAAAGATACAGCTATGGGTTGTATTTTTTTTTTTTTGAAAATTACACAGCTTGGGGGTTTATTTGTATTATTTTCCCAGATACAGCTCAGGGTTGTATTTGTATTTTTGAAAATAACGCAGCTTGGGGGTGTATTTGTATGATTTTCTGAGATACAGCTGAGGGTTGTATTTGTATTTTTGAAAATAACACAGCTTGGGGGTGTATTTCTATTATTATCCGAGATAAGGCTAAGGGTTGTATTTGTATTATTGAAAATAGCAGAGCTTGCGGGTGTATTTGTATGATTTTCAACGATACAGCTATGGGTTGTATTTTTTTTTTGAAAATTACACAGCTTGGGGGTGTATTTGTATTATTTTCCCAGATTCAGCTCAGGGTTGTATTGGTATTTTTCACAATAACGCAGCTTGGGGGAGTATTTGTATGATTTTCCGAGATACAGCTGAGGGTTGTATTTGTATTTTTGAAAATAACACAGCTTGGGGGTGTATTTCTATTATTATCCGAGATAGAGCTAAGGGTTGTATTTGTATTATTGAAAATAGCTGAGCTTGGGGGTGTATTTGTATTATTTTCCGAGATACAGCTAAGGTTTATATTTGTATTTTTGAAAATAACACAGCTTGGGGGTGTTTTTGTATTACTTTCCGAGATACAGGTGAGGGATGTATTTGTATTTTGGAAAATAACACAGCTTGGGGGTGTATTTGTATTATTTTCCAATATACAGCTAAGGGCTGTATTTGTATTTTTGAAAATAACACAACTTGCGGGTGTATTTGTATTATTTTCCGAGATACAGCTAAGGGTTGTATTTGTATTTTTGAAAATAACACAGCTTGGGGGTGTATTTGTATTATTTTCCGAGATACAGCTAAGGGTTGTATTTGTATTTTGGGAAACAACACAGCTTGTGGGTGTATTTGTATTATTTTCCGAGATACATCACAGGGTTGTATTTGTATTTTTGAAAATAACACAGCTTGGGGGTGTATTTGTATTATTTTCCGAGATACAGCTAAGGGTTGCATTTGTATTTTTGAAAATTACACAACTTGGGGGTGTATGTGTATTATTTTCCGAGATACAGCTAACGGTTGTATTTGTATTTTTGAAAATAACACAGCTTGGGGGTGTATTTGTATTATTTTCCGAGACACAGCTATGGGTTGTATTTGTATTTTGGAAAATAACACAGCTTGGGGGTGTATTTGTATTATTTTCCGAGATACAGCTAAGGGTTGTATTTGTATTTTTGAAAATAACAAAGCTTGGTCGTGTATTTGTATTATTTTCAAAGATACAGCTAAGGGTTGTATTTGCATTTTTGAAAATAACATATTTTGTGGGTGTACTTGTATTATTTTCCGAGATACAGCTATCGGTTGTGTTTGCATTTTTGAAAATAACACTGCTTGGGGGTGTATTTGTATTATTTTCCGAGATACAGCTAAGGGTTGTATTTGTATTTTTGAAAATGACACAGCTTGGGGGTGTATTTGTTTTATTTTCCGAGATACAGCTAAGGGTTCTATTTGTATTATTGAAAATAACAGACTTTGAGGAGAATTTGTATTATTTTCCGAGATACAGCTAAGGTTTGTATTTGTATTTTTGAAAATAACACAGCTTGGTGGTGTATTTGTATTATTTTCCGAGATACAGCTAAGGCTTGTATTTGTATTTTTGAAAATAACACTGATTGGGGGTGTATTTGTATTATTTTCCGAGATACAGCTAAGGGTTTTATTTCTATCTTTGAAAATAACACAGCATTGGGGTATATTTGTATTATTTTCCGAGATACAGCTAAGGATTGTATTTGTATTTTTGAAAATACAGCTTGGGGGTGTATTTGTATTATTTTCAGAGTTACAGCTCAGGGTTGTATTTGTATTTTTGAAAATAACACAGCTTGGGGGTGTATTTCTATTATTATCCGAGATACAGCTCAGGGTTCTATTTGTATTTTTGAAAATAACACAGCTTGGGGGTGTATTTGTATTATTTTCCGAGATACAACTATGGGTTGTATTTGTATTTTTGAAAATAACACAGCTTGGGGGTGTATTTTTATTATTATCCGAGATACAGCTCAGGGTTGTATTTGTATTTTTGAAAATAACACAGCTTGGGGGTGTATTTGTATTATTTTCAAAGATACAGCTATGGGTTGTATTTTTTTTTTTTTGAAAATTACACAGCTTGGGGGTTTATTTGTATTATTTTCCCAGATACAGCTCAGGGTTGTATTTGTATTTTTGAAAATAACGCAGCTTGGGGGTGTATTTGTATGATTTTCTGAGATACAGCTGAGGGTTGTATTTGTATTTTTGAAAATAACACAGCTTGGGGGTGTATTTCTATTATTATCCGAGATAAGGCTAAGGGTTGTATTTGTATTATTGAAAATAGCAGAGCTTGCGGGTGTATTTGTATGATTTTCAACGATACAGCTATGGGTTGTATTTTTTTTTTGAAAATTACACAGCTTGGGGGTGTATTTGTATTATTTTCCCAGATTCAGCTCAGGGTTGTATTGGTATTTTTCACAATAACGCAGCTTGGGGGAGTATTTGTATGATTTTCCGAGATACAGCTGAGGGTTGTATTTGTATTTTTGAAAATAACACAGCTTGGGGGTGTATTTCTGTTATTATCCGAGATAGAGCTAAGGGTTGTATTTGTATTATTGAAAATAGCTGAGCTTGGGGGTGTATTTGTATTATTTTCCGAGATACAGCTAAGGTTTATATTTGTATTTTTGAAAATAACACAGCTTGGGGGTGTTTTTGTATTACTTTCCGAGATACAGGTGAGGGATGTATTTGTATTTTTGAAAATAACACAGCTTGGGGGTGTATTTGTATTATTTTCCGAGATACTTCTATGGGTTGTATTTGTATTTTTGAAAGTATCACAGCTTGGGGTTGTATTTGTATTATTTTCCCAGATACAGATAAGGTTTGTATTTGTATTTTGGAAAATAACACAGCTTGTGGGTGCATTTGTATTATTTTCCGTTATACAGCTAAGGGCTGTATTTGTATTTTTGAAAATAATACAACATGCGGGTGTATTTGTATTATTTTCCGAGATACACCTAAGGGTTGTATTTGTATTTTTGAAAATAACACAGATTGGGGGTTTATTTGTATTATTTTCCGATATACAGCTAAGGGTTGTATATGTATTTCGGGAAATAACACAGCTTGTGGTTGTATTTTTATTTTTTTCCGAGATACATCTCTGGGTTGTATTTGTATTTTTGAAAATAACCCAGCTTGGGGTTGTATTTGTATTATTTTCTGAGATACAGCTAAGGATTGTAATTGTATTTTTTAAAATAACCGAGCTTGGGGGTGTATTTGTATTATTTTCCGACATACAACTAAGGGCTGTATTTGTATTTTTGAAAATAACACAGCTTGGGGGTGTATATTTATTATTTTTCGAGATACATCTAAGGGTTGTATTTGTATTTTTGAAAATAACAGAGCTTTGGGGTGTATTTTTTTTATTTTCCGAGATACAGCAAAGGGTTGTATTTGTAGTATTGAAAATAACAGACTTTCGGGAGTATTTGTATTATATTCCGATATACAGTTAAGGGTTGTATTTGTATTTTTGAATATAACACAGCTTGGGGGTGTTTTTGTATTATTTTCCGAGGTACAGCTCAGGGTTGTATTTGTATTTTTGAAAATAATACAGCTTCGTGGTGTATTTGTATTATTTTCCGAGTTACAACTCAGGGTTGCATATGTATTTTTGAAAATAACACAGCTTGGGGGTATATTTGTATTATTTTCCGAGATAGAGCTAAGGATTGTATTTGTATTTTTGAAAATAACACAGCTTTTGGGTGTATTTGTATTATTTTCAGAGATACAGCTCTTGGTTGTATTTGTATTTTTGAAAATAACACAGCTTGTGGGTGTATTTCTATTATTATCCGAGACACAGCTCAGGGTTGCATTTGTATTTTTGAAAATAACACAGCTTGGGAGTATATTTGTATTATTTTCCAAGATGCAGCTATGGGTTTTATTTGTATTTTGAAAATAACACAGCTTGGGGGTGTATATGTATTATTTTCCATGATACAGCTCAGGGTTGTATTTGTATTTTGGAAAATAACACAGCTTGAGGGTGTATTTGTATTATTTTCCCAGATACAGCTCAGGGTTGTATTTATATTTTTGAAAATAACACAGCTTGGGGGTGTATTTGTATTATTTTCCGAGATACAGCTAAGGATTGTATTTGTATTTGTGAGAATAACACAGCTTTTGGTTGTATTTGTATTATTTTCCGAGATACAACAAAGGGTTTTATTTTATTATTGAAAATAAAAGAGCTTTGGCGTGTATTTGTATTATTTTCCGAGATACAGCTAAGGGTTGTATTTGTATTTTTGAAAATAACACAGCTTGGTGGTGCTTTTGTATTATTTTCCGAGATACAGCTCAGGGTTGTATTTTTATTTTTGAAAATAACAAAACTTGGGGGTGTATTTGTATTATTTTCCGAGTTACAGCTGAAAATGTAGCCAGTGGCAAGAGTCAAGGAAGTGGAATCCCATCAAGACATGGTGAGAGATTCATTTTCAAGGTATGGGGGAGACCAATAAATGATTCTGAGTGCTCAGGGAGAACTCACTGTCTCAGAAAGGCCAGGACCGACTGTGCATGGTGGCTCACGCCTGAAATCCCAGCACTTTGGGAAGCTGAGGTGGGCGGATCACTTGAGGTCAGGAGACTGAGACCAACCTGGCCAACCTGGCAAAACCCCGTTTCTACTAAAAAATACAAATATAAGCCAGGAGTGTGGTACATGCCTGTAGTCCCAGCTACTTGGGAGCCTGAGGTAGGAGAATCGCTCGAACCTGGGAGGCACAGGTTGTAATAAGCAAAGATCACACCACTGCATTCCAGCCGGGGTGACAGAGCAAGACTCTGTCAAAAGAAAAAGAAGAGAAAGAGACAGAGACAGAGGAAGGAAGGAAGGAAAAAAAGAAGGAAGGAGCCTCAGTGTGAGCAGTTGTACTCCAGGCAGGGATGAGGCTGGGATTTGGCACCTTCCTGCTTTGAGAACACGGTAAAAGGCCATAGAGTTAGCAACGCTTTGGATGGTAATGTGAGATGCAGAAGGAGAGGGTAGTTGGGGCCACACTGTGGAGTGCTTGGAATGGCGGGTTAAAGAGTTCAGGTTTTATTCATTGAGCAGGCAGTGACAGAACCAGAGGCATTTTCGGGAACCTGTTCTGACATCCGTGTTTCAGAATTGGCACGTCTTCAAGATCTCGTTTGGCAATGGCTGTCTAGGGAGAGCCAGTCCTGTAATTGAGTGTGACTAGTCAGCAGTATTTGCTTCAATGCAATGTTGCCTAGAAGGCCAGCAGATGGATGGTGTAGTTGGGGGGGGGAGGGCGGGGAGGGGGGCTGCCAGGCTGGGTTCTGCACCTTTCCAGGATGTCTTTGCCCTTCTTTGGAGCAGACCTGCATTCCTGAGAGAAGGTTTCACACCAGTCATCCTGAGCTGGCTACTTCACAAGTCCCATTAAAAAATGCCTTCGTTGGCCGGGCGCGGTGGCCCACGCCTATAATCCTAGCACTTTGGGAGGCAGAGGTGGGTGGATCACCTGAGGTCAGACCAGCCTGGCCATCATGGTGAAACCCCATCTTTGAAAAAAAAAAAAAAGTTAAAAACGAAAAAATGCTTTCATCCTGGTTGATGCCACTGCTCCTGGGAGAGGAATATTCCTCCCCTTGGTGGGTTCAAAAGCTCCCCTGGCATTTCACAGTCAGCTGCTCACCCCTTTGGGCTTCCTCTGTGACTACTGAGTGATGAGAAGGAAAACTGGGCTGTCACAACTAATTCTGGAGACCTGCTGGACTATGGAGAATCAATTTTATTCAAAAATTTGGGAGTTAGGAAGGAAAAAAGTTCAGCATTGTCATGGAGAAATAAATAAAAACCTTTTCATTGAAAATCACAACCAGAAATATTGTAGGGGAGAAGACAGCTCACAGAAATGTAAAAAGTAAAACATAAAACTTCAAACTAAAATTTAACCTGGGTAGTTTCAGCCCTCACCTTAAGACTCCTGTGAGAGTAAGTTCACTCTGAGAGGTGTGAGGTATTTTGGCGGAAAAGCTTAGAAAGTCCAGGCTTACAGAAACAAGACTTGTTAATTTAGATGACTACTGTGACATTTCTGTTCCATTAGGTCTTTTAAAAAAAAAAAAGAGCGAGAGAGTAGTCCCCTCCCCTACTCTAGGAGCAAGTGATTATTCATGGCTCAGCATGGCCTTTTATCTGAACTGACAAGTTCGAAGGCTTTTTAAGCAAGCAAATAGTAATGCGTCTCTATTATTGGAACTTTTCCCCCTGTAACTGAGTTACACGGAAGCAACCCTTGGTCTATTTCACAATTTAAATAGGCATCTAATGACCCATGGGGATGGTCATAAATCAATGCCCCCACTAAGACTGGAGTAAGTGCTGCTGCCAGATGAGCTGAAATTTTAAACCGTTCACTGAAGGATGGCAGAATATGCTACCCTGAAATATACCACTTTGGCATAGGGTTATTTGGAGCTAAAGACCCTTGAAAAACAACAGGTGCAAGAGGGGTACTCTGACCTCCCCCTTTTCTTCCTGAAAGCAGGAGATAAAAGATGCCCTCCCTGCACCAGGAGGAAAGAAACATTCTTATCACCAGAAATGGGGAGCTGAGACCAAGAGAACTAATTCTGTGCAAACACAACTTCTTAACGTAACTCTGATCTTCCTTTGGTCTCCTCTTACGTTACTTTTCCATGACTGCCTCTTTTTCCCCAACCTAGCATATAAGCACTTGGGCCTTGCCATTTCCTTGGGTCTTTGTTTTCCTACGGGGGTTTCCACATATGTGTACAATCCTATATACACTTCTCTCCTGTTAACCTGTCTGATGTCAATTTGATTCTCAGGCAGAGCCAGACGCAGGGGGCTGGCAGGTAATTCTGTCTCCTCTACATCACTGAGCTCCTTCCTGGGTAAGATGCTGCCGAAAGACCCTGCCGTCTTTGTCCTTAGACCAGTTTAACAGTAATAATTCCCTAAATGAGAAAAAAGAGACCATCTGCTACCTTTTCGCCCTCTTAGGGGAGCATGGCATAGTTTACATAAGGGAAGGGCATACCCAAAACAAGCCAATAAACCTTACATAATTATACTACATCAGCACCTTGTACACTGTAGAAAAAAAACTTCCTCTCAAATGTCACCAAACAGGCATTGATAATACTTATTTATTTGTTTGTTTATTTATTTATTTATTTTTGAGACGGAGTTTCGCTCTTGTTACCCAGGTTGGAGTGCAATGGCGCGATCTCGGCTCACCGCAACCTCCGCCTCCTGGGTTCAGGCAATTCTCCTGCCTCAGCCTCCTGAGTAGCTGGGATTACAGGCACGCACCACCATGCCCAGCTAATTTTTTGTATTTTTAGTAGAGACGGGGTTTCACCATGTTGACCAGGATGGTCTCGATCTCTTGACCTCGTGATCCACCCGCCTCGGCCTCCCAAAGTGCTGGGATTACAGGCTTGAGCCACCGCGCCCGGCCCGATAATACTTATTTATAACGAGTCCGCATTCTCTTTTGGAAGGAGAGGTGCAGGGAACTCTTTTTCTCTGGAAATAACCTGAAAGCATTTTTGGATGGAAGTAGATTTTCCGAACCCACCAGATTCAACTACCAGACTGGAAAAAGGGTTTTATGTTATAAGCACATGACTTTACAATCAGATCTCTACTTTGTTGTTCTTAAATAAATGAGGTAATAGGTCACGTTGCAAACCACTGGTAGAATTAAAAGTCTGATAACTGTGAAAGACGCGGAAATGAAGGAAGGGGTTCAAATAGAAAAACAAAGCTCAGCCGACTTGATCAGCGGTAGAAACAGGAGGGCTGGCATATCAAAGTTTACCATCAATCTCCCAAATTCGCTTTAACAGATTCAAAGCCATTCACTGCTTCTTCCACCTAATTTTTTACAGAGCTGTTGGCAACTAGCAGAACTGATCCGTTTTGGCCCTGACCTGCATCATTTTGCAAGGGAGAAAAAGAGAAACAGCTAACATTATTTGAGTCCCTAGCATGGGCTTCTTAAGAATCACCACCAAGGCTGGGCACGGTGGCTCACGCCTGTAATCCCAGCGCTTTGGGAGGCCAAGGCAGGTGGATCACCTGAGATCGGGAGTTGGAGACCAGCCTGACTAACATGGTGAAACCCCATCTCTACTAAAAATACAAAATTAGCTGGGCGTGGTAGTGGGTGCCTGTAATCCCAGCTACTCGGGAGGCTGAGGCAGGAGAATCACTTGAACCCAGGTGGTGGAGGTTGTGATGAGCCAGTATCACGCCATTGCACTCCAGCCTGGGCAACAAAGAGTGAAACTTCGTCTCAAAAAAAAAAAAAAAAAAAAAATGAATCACCACATCTCTGCAACAACTTGATGGTGTTGGTGATTTTATCCATGTTTTCAAAGGAGAGAAACAGGCTAATTTGGCTACTTGCCCAAAGCAGGCAACAAGCAGAAGCAGAATCTGCACCTGATTTTCTGACCCCTAGAGGTTGTACTCATTTCTAAGATCTTCAGCCATCTCTCAAGTTGCGCTCAAAATGCCAAAAGGGAGGTACCAGTTCAGGGTCACAGACACCCTCTGTGTGAACCTGAGCAGGGAGAGGGCTTGGCTACAAAGCTCTGGGAGTCTCATAAGTTCCAAAGCAGCTTGTAATGATTCAGTCTCTGGTCTGAGAACAACAGGTAACTTTTTTTTTTTTTTTTTGAGACAGAGTTTCGCTCTTGTTACCCAGGCTGCAGTGCAATGGCGCAATCTCGGCTCACCGCAACCTCCGCCTCCTGGGTTCAAGCAATTCTCCTGCCTCAGCCTCCCGAGTAGCTGGGACTACAGGCGTGCGCCACCATGTCCACCTAATTTTTGGTATTTTTTTAGTAGAGACGGGGGGTTTCACCATGTTGACCAGGATGGTCTCGATCTCTTGACCTCGTGATCCACCCGTCTCGGCCTCCCAAAATGCTGGGATTATAGGTGTGAGTCACCGCGCCCGGCCAACAGGTAACTATTTATATGGAAGCACTACTGGGGTGAAAGTTACAAGGTTAGTTACCTTGTGGGTAAGTTACAAAGTATGAGAGTCGAAAGCTAGCCATGCCCATATTAACTTACAAAAATTATTTTTTATACATAGAGTAAAACAAGCTTGTTTTGTAAACTACATAAGGCAGAGATGGGAATTGGGGGAGAATGTGAAGCCACTGTTTCGCTGCTGCTGCTGCTCCCAGAAGCCCATGAATGCATCTCAAGGAAGGTGAACTGGGGACAGGAAGCTAGATAGATGTGTGGCCAGTAGAAAGCTACCCGAACAGGCTCTCAATAGCTGTCCAGCTGTCCCCATCCTTGCCCCCAGCCAGGTTGGCCTCAGGAGCTCAAAAGCTGCCAGATATGCAATTGGGAGGACTCATTCCTACTCTTGCCACCAAACCATCTGAATATCACCTCCCCTGGGCTGCAGCATCCCTGGGTCCTCCAACTGCTAGGCTGACCTCACTGTCTCCTGGCTTGCAGGAAAGGCCAGGCCTCAGGGTTCGCACCTGGGACAGGGTCTATGGTGAGAGCCTACGCAGCATCCCGTGAGGTCTCACCTCACCCAAGCCTTAAAATGTCCACTCTGGAGAAGCAGGAACCAAGATTTACCAAGTTGCCATGGGGATTGCAAGATGTCCCCCTCTGCTATCTCTGTCTCTGGATTTCTCTGTATCCTGGCCACATGAAAGAAAATGGCAATCCAAATTGTAAATGTTAGAGCTCAGATCACATAGAGAGACACCTACAGCAGCTCGGTCTCAGGTCTAATTTCCCAGGGAACACGAGGCCACTATTGGCTCCACTTGGGCCAGGCACCCACTTCTGGACCAACCATTTATGCCATGGCTGGGGTGGGAAGTGGTGGGAGGATATGACAGTAAGTGAACACGCCCTTCCCACTGCCACCATACATGTTAGTCTGTTAGAAGGACTAACAATTCCTCGAAACACTGTGAACAAATAACTCAACAGATACCCATTACCAGGGCAGCAAAAACAGCAGCCCAGCCAGGAAGCTACTTAGGTTATCAATTCATGAAGAGATTAACCTCATGGGGAAACATTAACTTGGTGTCACACAACTTCATCCTTTAGGAGCAAATGTCAATTAGTCTCACGCCTGCACCTCACTGACTCCAAATGCTCTGGTAATTAATAAACACACCACTAAAGAATATTTGAAAGATGACCAAATAATTACCTTCCCAACTACTCCAGGGAGGAAAACACCAAAAAACAAGCCATTTAATGAATCCACAGCCAATGTGCCGTGTCAGGATAATCTGAATTGGACTGCACACTCAGTTGGTTCTTGAACCCCTAGGCATACAGCTCTGGGACCTGTGGTTCTCCTCACAGCAGACTCAAATTCCAAGTACCACCAATAAAGGCCTCTTCCAGGACTCCCGTGGGAAGGGAATTCCATCATTTAGCACTGAAGTCCGCACACTTTCTCTTAGACAGGGCCAGATAATGAACGGTTTTGGCTTCACAGAACAGACAGTCGTGCTAACCCATCTCTGCTGTTGAGGCTGGAAAGCGGACAACATGTAAACAAATGGGCATGGCTGTGTTTGAACAGAGACTTCCGAAATCAGGAGCTGGGGGCTGGGGCTCACGCCTGTAATCCCGGCACCTCGGGAGGCCAAGGTCGGTGGATTACTTGAACTCAGGATTTTTGTTTGTTTGTTTTTGGATGGAGTTTTGCTCTTGTTGCCCAGTCTGGAGTGCAATGGTATGATCTTGGCTCACTGCAACCTCTGCCTCCCAGGTTCCAGCAATTCTCCTGCCTTAGCCTCCCGAGTAGCTGGGATTACATAGGCATTGCCACCATGCCCAGCTAACTTTATATTTTTAATAGAGACAGGGTTTCTCCATGTTGATCAGGCTGGTCTCAAACTCCTGACCTCAGGTGATCCACCCACCTTGGCCTCCCAAAGTGCTGGGATTACAGGTGTGAGCCACCGTGCCTGGTAAACCCAGGATTTTATGACCAGCTTGGGCAACATAGTGAGACCCTGTCTCTACAAAAAATAGAAAACAATTACCAGGTGTGGTGGCATACACCTGTAGTCCCAGCCACTTGGGAGGCTGAGGTGGGAGGATTGCTTGAGCCAGGGAAGTCAGGGCTGCAGTGAGCCATGATTGTACCACTGCACTCCAGCCTGGGGGATGGAGTAAGACTCTGACTTTTAAAAAATGATAAAAAGAAGCAGCAGGTCTGATCTGGTCCCCAGGCTGTAGTTTGCCAACTCCTGACTTAGCAGACTACGGTCGCAATTTCCCTTCACAGCAAATGGAGTCGAGGGGTTCCTAGGATGGGGGCTCCCACTCGGGAGGGCACACTCCTCCTCAGTACCACATGGCACTGAAAAGGTGGGGCCTGCCCTCCCTCCTCCTCACAAGGCTCCACTGAGGCACGAGGGAACCACACGCACCCTAGGCCCCCATCGCACGTGCGCACTTGGGTGAATGTGTTCCTGCCCCTCTTCCACCACGGTTTTCTACATTCAGCAGCTTTTCAAGTGAACAAGCTGGCGTATGACCCGATCCCCATCTAGTCCCCAGCGTAGTTTACCAGCGTCACGTTTCCCTGGGAAACAATGCTGCTCCCGCTGCTCCACCCTAGGAAAGCACCCGCTGACTTGGGTGTTATTTTTAAGCCCTGTCTGCTTGACGGGTCCTCTAAATAAAAGGGCCTGTCTTTAGCTGGTACCAACACTGTTGTTTGAAGACCAAAGCAATTTCTGACCCAGGGAAAATTCCAGAGAAAGCAAAGTCATTGACTGTTGCCTATAAAGTACAAAGAGGCTTTACATTAAGTCTGAGGGGAGTGGGTAGAGAAGGAAAGAACTACTTTATTATCTGTTAAAGTAACTCCAAAGAAACAACTGGAAGTAAAATCAGATCAAAGAAGCAAACCAAGTCACCACGGCTTCATGAGTAATTTTTGAGAAGAGAAACTAAGTATACACAGAGTTTTAAAGACAAAGGAAAACCAGTTCTCCTCCTCCCTTATATTACGCAGCAGACCCCCCCAACCCCGGTGTGCACTGCACCCCAACTCCAAAAAAAGAGAAAAAAATGAATGCCAGTGAAGACCTACAGGCGTATCTTGAGGCATCAGTGTAAATCCTATTTGTTACGTAACAGCCATATGGAGATATAATTCATATACCATAAATTCAATTATTTAAAGCATACAATAGATTTTACTATATTCATAGAATTGTTCAGCCATCATCACAATCAACTTTAGAGCATTTTTATCACCCTAAGGAAGCCTCTTCCCCATTCCCTCCCACCCACACCACCCTCAGGCCAAGGTAACCACTGATCTGCGGTCTCTATGGGTTTCTTCATCCTGGACTTTTCACAGAAATGGAATCATATGTGATACGGCCTTTTGTGTCTGACTTCTTAAAGTTGTCAAGGCTCCTCCACGTTGTGGCATGTAACAGTTCTTCAATCTGGTTTTTTTTGAGATGGAGTCTTGCACTGTTGCCTGGGCAACCACCGTCTCCCAGTTCAAGTGATTCTCCCGCCTCAGCCTCCCAAGTAGCTGGGATTACAGGTGCCCACCACCAAGCCCAGCTAATTTTTTGTATTATTTTTAGTAGAGACGGGGATTCACTATGTTGGCCAGGCTGGTCTCAAACTCCTAACCTTGTGATCCACCCGCATCAGCCTCCCAAAGTGCTGGGATTACAGGCATGAGCCACGATGCCTGGCTGCTCCAATTTTTTTAATGACTAAACAATATTCCACTGTTTGGTATACCATGTTTTGTTTATAGATTCATCAGCTGATGGGCATTTGAATTGTTTCCACATTTTAGCTACTGTGAATCACACTGCAAAAGATACTTGTGTACCGCTTTTGTGTGGGCACATGTTTTCATTTCTCTTAAACCAAATATGCTTTCGAATGCACAAGGGAAGCTTGCTCAGGAGCTGGGGAAGCGGCCCAGGAAAGAGGTAATTTAGATTTTTAGGTCATAGAATCACCAGGTCTCTAGATGGAAGAAACAAAAGTTTTGTTCGTGCTGCCTCTCCTACAAGCTGCATGGGGCAGAGCATACCTACGTAAGAAAATACACACGGGCCTCAACTCAGAAGCTCACTTTTGGCACAGTACTGATTGCAACGCCCAAAGCCTTTTATGTGAAGCATCCTGACATGCGCTGACAAACCAACACTTCCAAGGGTTGTCTCCTCAAGGGCTGCTTTGACAGTTCTGCCATGCCTATCTTCACAGCAGTGCCAGTTTGCACAAATAGCTGAATATTTTGCCTTTTACCCTTCTTAGCCTATTAAAGTGAGTCAAAGATGGAAAAGTGGAACTGCTGATGCTAGTGATGATATTGTTAATTACACATTCACAGGATGAAAGTCACTAGACTGTGCAGTTAAAAAGGACCACTTAACACGCAGGAAATGCTGGAAGTAATTCTCTAAACAGCATCTAAGAAGCAAGGTAAAGTGACAGAAGTGGAGAAACCTTTAAAAGTATGCACTGAGGATTCGTGTTTTAAAAAACAACCTAGCATGACAAAATTTCAAGTATGGTAGTATTGTGATTCTATGCAGGGGTGGGGGGTATGGGAGGGGAGGAGGAGGAGGAGAGAACTTAAGTTTAACTCAAAAATTTATATTTAAGGCCAGGTGCAGTGGGTCACATCTGTAATCCCAGCACTTTGGGAGGCCCAGGTGGGCAGATCACCTGAGGTCAGGCGTTCCAGAACAGCTTGGCCAACATGGTGAGACCCCATCTCTACTAAAAATACAAAAATTAGCCAGGCATGGTGGCAGGCGCCTGTAATTCCAGCTACTCGGGAGGCTGAGGCAGGAGAATCACTTGAACCTGGGAGGCAGAGGTTGCAGTGAGATGAGATTGTGCCATTGCACTCTAGCCTGAGAGACAAGAGTGAGACTTCGTCTCAAAAAAAAAAAACAACTTTAAAATTAATATTTCCAAAAAATATTAATGAAAATTCCTATCTTTTAGGGCTACCTATGAAAATATTTATGGATGGAATGTTATACCATCTAGAATTTCTTTTAAAATCCTGCTGGAAAAAGAATTAGGTAGGGATATAGATGAAACAACACTGACCATAAATTAATAATGACTAAAGCTGAGTGGTGGGCAGATGGGATTTTATTGTGCGCAGTTTCAAATTCCTTACAATAAGATAAAAATGAAACCAGCCATTCCTGAGACCCAAACACAGAAAGAAACTCCCAGAGTCTCAGCACTGCTAACAGGGCTACAGCTTGCTGCAGACATCTTTATAAGAGGAGGAAGGGTGGGGCTGAATTCCTTCTTATTATTTTAATTCTTCAAATAGATAACACATTGACAAGGTTAAAAAATGGAAAAGTACAAGAGGTTAGACAGGGAGGAGTCTCTTTGTCCCTGGAATCACCCTTTGGGGTCTTCCTTGCCATGGCTTTTCCTGCCTACGTTCCTTGTGTATCTTTTCAAAGTTATCATTAACTGCTTCCCCCACCCCACCCCCTCCCGCCATCAGGATCCCATCAGTTGCTTTCCTGATTTTAACACATTTACATTTGGGAGATCTTTTCTAAGCACTTAGAATGCATTCTTTTTTTTTTTTTTTTTTTTTTTTTTTTTTTTTTTTGAGATGCAGTCTTGTTCTGTTGCCAGGTTGGAGTGCAGTGGTGCAATCTCGGCTCACTGCAACCTCCACCTCCCAGGTTCAAGCAATTCTCCTGCCTCAGTCTCTCAAGTAGCTGGTACTACAGGCATGCGCCATCACACCCAGCTAATTTTCATATTTTTAGTAGAGAAGGGATTTCACCATGTTGCCCAGGAGGGTCTTGATCTCCCTCGTGATCTGCCCACCTCCCTAAGTGCTGGGATTACAGGTGTGAGCCACCATGACCAACCCACATTCTTATTTCTTTTTAAACTGCTACATAGTTGGTATTCCCGGGGATGACAGTGTCTCTATTAGTTCCCTACTGGTGGGCATTTTGGTTGTTTCCAGTCTCCTCCTATTGCAAACAGTACTGCGTAGTATAGTAACACCTTTACACTGGCCACTTTGTATGTGTTCAGGTTCACCTTAGGGTAAGTTTAAGAGAAGTGTAACTGCTAGGTCAAAGGGTACCTGCATTCATCATTGTGATGGCTACCGTTAAACTGGCTTTCATAAAGGCCACACCAATTTATTTTCCCACCAACAATGTGTGAATTCAAAAATAAAATCCAAAGTCATGACCATCTACCTCCTTCCCTTTAGCAGTAAGTCCTTCTTCCAACATTAATGTTTATTTTCCTACTAAATGTCATTTCAAGTAAGACGGACCAAGGTAAATATGAGGAATTTACCTTAGAAAAGTAATCACAATTGTCCATACTTACTGTTTAATCTACGTTTTAAGTATTTATATTAAAAAAAAACCTAACATTTACTGAGAGGTCCCTATGGTCCAGGCAGCTCTGAGCCCTTTCCATGTATTGACAGACTTAATCCTAGCCCGACCTTGAGGTCAATCCTATTACCAACTGTGATTTCAGATGAGGAAAGCAGCCAGACGTGCGTCCCTGTCCCAGGTCCCACACCTTGTGAGTGACAAGCAGATTTCAGATGCACTTCACCCTTTCCCTTGACTGCCCATCTGTGCAGAGCTCTCTGAAGTGTTCCAAATGTAGATCCCAAGACAATTCCAATATTCGGTTCTCTTTAAGTGATATGTAAGTCTAGCATTCAATTTCCTAACTGGCTTGTCTTGAATTTTTAGGAACAAATTATATACAAAAACATCCTCTGGCTGGGCGTGGTGGCTCACACCTGTAATGCCAGCACTTTGGGAGGCTGAGATGGGCGGATCATGAGGTTAAGGAGTTGAGACCATCCTGGCCAACATGGTCAAACCCCGTCTCAACTAAAAACACAAAAATCAGCTGGGTGTGGTGGCAGGTGCCTGTAATCCCAGCTACTCAGGAGGCTGAGGCAGGAGAATCGCTTAAACTCGGAAGGCGGAGGTTGCAGTGAGCCTAGATCACACCACTGCACTCTAGCCTGGGCAACAGAGCAAGACTTCATCTCAAAAACAAAACAAAACAAAACAAACAAACAAACAAACAAAACTCCCCTTTAATAGGAAGATATCTACCATATTGACAAATTGATTTTCAAGCCTGGACTTACAGTCAGGGGTTTGATCCTGCCATGTAGAAACTGGTTTCTAAAAACTTCTCTGAAAAATGTAACTTTCAACTCAAGTCATTCAACTCACCTTCCCATCTCACTCCCAAATATTATTTCCCTTGAATAAATGTGGAGTTTCAGTGGAAACTGCTGCTGTTTTAGGGAGGGGGGAAATCTTCAAACAAGCAAGCAGGAACTTTTATGTGCAGCTTTCATTCCATATTCAGGTAGCATGGAGCTCAACAACTGATTCAACCTCTCCATCAGGCCATATACATTTAGCCACAAACCTTTCAGCAGTAAAGGCTGCATTCTTGTCGTGCCTTCTGTCAACTTTTACTAAGCTGCTCTGAAAAAGCTGCCCATCTGTCAAGGCTCGGGACACAATGTGTAAACAACAAGCATCTGGAAAAGCCAGAATTATTCTCCGGGGAATTTTTTTTTTTTTTTTTTTTTTTTTTTGAGACGGAGTTTTGCTCTTTTTACCCAGGCTGGAGTACAATGGCGCAACCTTGGCTCACCGCAACCTCCGCCTCCTTAGTTTAGGCAATTCTCCTGCCTCAGCCTCCTGAGTAGCTGGGATTACAGGCACGCGCCACCATGCCCAGCTAATTTTTTGTATTTTTAGTAGAGATGGGGTTTCACCATGTTGACCAGGATGGTCTCGATCTCTTGACCTCGTGATCCACCCGCCTCGGCCTCCCAAAGTGCTGGGATTACAGGCATGAGCCACTGCGCCCGGCTCTCAGGGGAATTTTTTTTAAGGCAATGGCCAAAACTTCATCAAATCTGCTTAACTAGTGAATGGACTTGAGAAAGTAAAAAGGCAGAATCACAGAAAAGATAGAGTAACATTTTAGATCACGGTAATTTTCTTTTTTAACTTCCCAGAGGATGTCTAGTTGTTTCAAGGAGTGTTGAGAGTCTCTCAAAATAGATCCAATTCATTAAAAAAAGAGAGAGGGAGTGAGAGGCATTTGAGTTTCTTGAAAGAAAGAAAGTATAGGTTGCCAACTCCAGATAGTTTAGAAATTAGTACTTAATACTACGCAAGCCACCAAAAAACATGCCATCTGCTCCCTAAATTACCTTTTCCAAAGCATGTTCTCAGAAATATTTTATGAAACAAAGGTTCATGGTGAAATCTGGGAAAAGCTAGACTCAAGCCATCTCTTGGAAGCGTGGCGTATGAAAGCAAGGAGTCACACAGTACAACGTTAACTGTGTTTAACCTGGCCTTCCAACCTTGCTCAGCCATGGAATGTCTTCCGCTTTTAAACTCTTCCGTGGGATCCCATTGTGGACGCCTTCGCTGAGCGCCTGGCCAGGGATACCTCTATTCTTTTTTTTTTTTTTTTTTTTTTTTTTTTTTTTTGAGGCGGAGTTTCGCTCTTGTTATCCAGGCTGGAGTGCAATGGCGCGATCTCGGCTCACCACAACCTCCGCCTCCTGGGTTCAGGCAATTCTCCTGCCTCAGCCTCCTGAGTAGCTGGGATTACAGGCATGTGCCACCACGCCCAGCTCATTTTTTGTATTTTTAGTAGAAACGGGGTTTCACCATGTTGACCAGGATGGTCTTGATCTCATGACCTCGTGATCCACCCGCCTCGGCCTCCCAAAGTGCTGGGATTACAGGCGTGAGCCACCGCGCCCCGCCTGGATACCTCTATTCTAGCACTTGGTTCATCCTGCCGTTTTGTGCTTCAGTGTCCACATCTCTTCCTTGAACTGCAAAGCCTTTGAAAACTAAAACTGTGGCTTAGTTACCTTTGTTTCCCCAAAGCACTTAGTTCACCACTGAACTCATGACCAAAGGTTCACTGGGGTACTCAAAAGTCAGGAAGTATGAACAGAAAAACAGGGACTGTGATGGGAATATTTTTTTGACACTAAGTTTTCACCTATGTTCACTAGAACACAAAAAATAAAGATCTGTGTAAAAGGCTATCAATATCTCCATCAACAAGGCCTCAATTGGAGCCCCGCCACCCACCAGCCCACCCTGGAAAATTCTCCTTCCTTACCAATAATGGAAAGAAAGAAAGGCACATTAAGATATTAAGATATCATTTCTGGACCAGGCGTGATGGCTTATGCCTGCAATCCAAGAACTTTGGGAAGCTGAGGCAGGTGAATCCCTTGAGCCCAGGAGTCTGAGACCAGCCTGGCCAACATAGTAAAACCCTGTCTTTCTAAAAACACAAAAATTAGCCAGGTGTGGTGGCATGCATCTGTAATCCTAGCTACTTGGGAGGCCGAGGTGTGAGAATTGCTTGAACCCGGGAAACGGAGGTTGCAGTGAGCTGGCATCACACCATTGCACTCCAGCCTGGCCAACAGAGTGAGACTTTGTCTCAAGAAAAAAAATAAATAAATAAAATAAAATAAAATTTCTGGCTTATTCTGCCTACCCACCGTCTCCCGACCAGGACCTGCCTTGAAACCCCTGGTCTCTGAAGGGCTGGCTCCTCTGGAAATAGGAACTCACATCAACCCTTCATCAATTTCTGCAGAGCAGCCACTGGTCAGGAGTTTAGCATTCATCAGCAAATCCTCTGGGACCCCAGTCAGCCCCTACAGCCCTGATACCCCCGATATTTGCTCTCACGTGGTGTAACCACAAAATCACAAGGTTGCCCTTTTCTTAACTCACACCGCTCCCCTTTCTCCAGAGGGCCCAATGGTTGACAGAGAACAAGGTAATGATGCTTTACTTCTGAACGGTGTGACTGCTACTGCAGCCGTGCCAGCCTCCAAGATGAGAAACAGATCCTGTAGAACCCTCTCTAGGAACTAGCCTCAGCAGCTTCTCTGAGACGGAGTCATCTTCCTTTTAAAGTGTGATGCTTAGACTACGGCCATCCAAATCTTTTTTCTGAGACAGGGTCTCGCTGTCACCCGGGCTTGAGTGCAATGGTGTAATCATGGCTCACTGTAGCCTCAACCTCCCAGGGTCAAGCAATTCTAGCCTGCTGAGCAGCTGTGACTACAGGCTCATGCCACCATACCTGGCTAGTTTTTTGGTATTTTTAGTAAAGAAGGAGTTTTGCCATGTTGCCCAGGCTGGTCTTGAACTCCTGAGCTCAAGCAGTGTACCCACCTCAGCCTCCCAAAGTGCTGGGATGACAGATATGAGCCACCAAGCCTGGCCCGGCATCCAAATCTCTTGGAGAAGTTGTTAAAAATGCAGACATTTGGGACCCATCCCAGAACTACTGGGTCAGAATCCTGGGTGTTTAGTGCTCATGAATCTGTGTTTAACAAGTTACAGGTAACTGATACTCTTTGCAAAGCACTGCTTTAAAACACCAGGTGAAGAGAGAAGAGTGGGAAGAAGAATGCCTCACTGTGCTGTTACAGAAAAAAAAAACGGGTTCTTGTCACACGACCATGAAAGATTAGGCTGGTGGACACACAGAAGGGTGAGGAGTGGAATTTACTGGGTGAAAAGGAAAAAAAAAAAAAACAAAAAAAAACAACTCAGCAAAGTGAGATGGAGTCCTGCTAACAGGCTCCCCACCTCACGGACTGAATCCCAGCTCACCAAACGGGAACAGAGGCCAGGCTCCTCCCTGCTGCAGATGGCGTCAACTTTCTAAGGTCCCACCCGGCCTCCCAGTGCTCAGGTGGGCATTATTCAGAAAGAATCAGCCGGGAAAGAGTGGGCTTCATTCCAGACCAGCAGTCCGGTTTTTTCAGCTTTCAGGCCGTTTCAGGCTGAAGGTGGTGTTTGACGGGCGGCGAGAGGGGACAGTTGGCTGCCTCCTGTCTCTATCAGTGCTAGGCAGAATAATGGCCTCCCAGCGATGTCCATGTCCTGATGCTCAGAACCTACGAATATGTTACCTTACATGGTGTGATACTGTGATCTAATAAGCCATATATACATTTTGGTTTTCATCCATGGTTCCTGGCTTATAGCTCCTAAAACCCTTATAATTTCCTAACTGATTAGCGCAAAAGGAGTATCTTTTATTGTAAGGTTTGGTCTTTTGTCCTCCGTTCTTGGAACAGCTCTAGATCAGTAAAGGTGAGAAAACGTCTCGTTATTTAATAACAAGCCCCTTTCAACCACCCCTGAGTTTATGTTAATAAGGTGATTTCTGGAAAGCTGCCAGATAACCACCACAGGAGTGGGGAGCTGGGAGCCAGGGAGCACAAATCATGTGATCAGGGGTTAGACCCTTCAGCCCGACATCCCAACTTCTGGGTAGAGAAGAGGGACTGAAGACTGAGTTGATCGCCATCAGCCAGTGATTTAATCTAGCGTGCCTCTGTCACGCAGCCTCCATGAGAGCCTCAAAGGGCAGGTCTGCAGAGCTTCCAGGTTGGTGAGCAAGAACTCATTCACAGGGCAGGAGGGCAGTGACCAGCTCCATGGGGCAGAGCTCCTGCTCCACGCCCCTGCCCACTTGCCCTGGGTGCCTCTGCCTCTGGCTGTTCATTTGTATGCATTGTAATATCCTGTACAGTAAATGTGTTTTCTGAGTTCTGCCAGCTCTTCTAGCAAGTGATCAAACCTGAGGTAGGGGTCACAGGAACTTCCAATTTGTCGCTAAGTCAGACAGAAATTCTGGGTAACCTGGGGACTGAGGAAGAAAAGAAACTTTTTATCTGAGGAACGTGGGCACCTATAAATGATCAAGCCTAGAGAGGCACTGAAATGAGAGATTTCATTTCAGGGGTCACATCCTACCCCTCTGCCCTTGAGCTAAGCAATCACTTCTGAGTCACTTGCTATGAGGGCTATAGACTGACTGATGTCACAAATAGCTAAAAAATTAACGTAACATGCCATCCACTGGACCCCGTAACACATACCCTACGGTTCAACAATGTATAGCGAATCACTCATCAACGTTACTTCTGTAAACCAAAGAGAATTCTTGAGAAACAGTTTTTATAATTGCCCCTTCTCTGAGTTATCCTTTTTCTTTTCTTTTTTTTAAAGACGGAGTGTGTTGCTCACTACTGTCCAGGCTGGAGTGCAATGGCACCATCCCGGCTCACTGCAACCTCTGCCTCCTGGGTTCAAGCGATTCTCCGGCCTCAGCCTCCCGAGTATCTGGGATTACAGGCACCTGCCACCATGCCCAGCTAATTTTTTTTTGTATTTTTAGTGGAGAGGGGGTTTCACCACGTTGGCCAGGATGGTCTCAAACTCCTGACCTCAGGTGGTGTGCCTGCCTCAGCCACAATGTGCTAGGATTACAGGCGTGAGCCACCGTGCCTGGCTATGCTTTTTTTCTTTAAAAGCTGAAGCCTCTGTTTTCCAGAGGACTTCCCACTGTTTCCAGCTGCGGTCATCAACTTATCCCAAACCAATTCTCTACGTATAGCAATTTGCCTCGGTTTCTTCTTTGAGGTCAACAGGATCTACTACTGGCAATTGGCATCTGAAGTGGGTGGGGCAGTCCTGTGGGACTGAGACTTCAGCCTGTGGGAGCCCTGCTAACTCCAGTTAGTGTCAGAAACGAGTTGATTTCTAGGACATCCAGCTGGTGGAGAACTGGTTGGTGTGGGAAAAGGAACCGCACATGTGGCCATGGAAGCGGGCTGATTATGAACACTAGAGAGGAAACAGGAGTTGTTCCATTTACATGGCAAAGAGGATGTTGCATGTGCGATTAAGAATCTTAAAGTGGCCGGGCGCGGTGGCTCAAGCCTGTAATCCCAGCACTTTGGGAGGCCGAGGCGGGTGGATCATGAGGTCAAGAGATCGAGACCATACTGGTCAACATGGTGAAACCCCATCTCTACTAAAAATACAAAAAATTAGCTGAGCATGGTTGCACGTGCCTGTAATCCCAGCAACTCAGGAGGCTGAGGCAGGAGAATTGCCTGAACCCAGGAGGCGGAGGTTGCGGTGAGCCGAGATGGCGCCATTGCACTCCAGCCTGGGTAACAAGAGCGAAACTCAGTCTCAAAAAAAAAAAAAAAAAAAAAAAAGAATCTTAAAGTGAGGAAGTTCTCCTGGATTACTGGGATGGACCTGATATAGTCACAGAGGTCCACATGGGTGAAAAACAGATTTGAAGATGACTTTGAAGATGGAACAAACAAGGCAGCTGGAGAGACGAGGGAACCAGTTCTCTCCTGGAGCCTCCAGAAGGAGCGAAGTCCTGCCAGACGGCACATATTTTAAGCTTTGCAGCCATACGGTCTGTCACAGACTCAACTCTGTCCTTGATGCAGAGAGGCAGCCACAGACAGTTCACAAATGAACGGCTATATTCCCATAAAACTCTAGCTGTAGACACTGAAATTTGAATTTTATGTAATTTTTACAAACTGCAAAATGGTATTCTTGTTCTAATTTTTCTGTAACCATTAAACAATATAAAAGTCATTCTTAGCTTGCAGGCCACACAAAAACATGTCATGGGCCGGATTTGGCCTGTAGGCTGTGGTTCGCTGACCACCCCCAATATCGTCTTGTGCGAAGTAGAAAAGCTCCTTTTTAAAGTTTCCTTTCTTGTTAAAGGGTAAGTGTGCTCATGACTTTGTTAAGCCCTGTCCTATGCAGCTGTTAGACATGCCATGCTTACAGGCATGTAGCACACTCTATGTCCTTGTACTTTAACCAAGATATCTGTGCTGGACGTGCTCACAGGCATGTCCCAGCTCTCCATTGCTTTTACCTGCTTAGAAACGTTTTTAAGTTGTTAGCCAATCGGGTTTTAGTTTAGATTGTAAAGTCTGGCTCCAGCCAACGGAGATCAGACACAGCAGTAAGAACGACCCCAGATGCGTAATGGATAAATTTGTGTGTTTTCCTCTGTTCGTCGTACTCTCGTGGCAGGATGGCTAGCGAGGGCACCCTTCCTGCAGTCCAGGAAGTAAAAATTGCATTGCTGAAAGATCCTTTGTCTCAGTGCTAATTTTTTCTTTGTGGCACCGAGCATCGATTTCCAAAAGAAAAGAGCGTATTTATACCCTTTTGTGTCTAGCTTCTGGTTCAACACAATGTCTAAAATTCATCCAGGTTCTGTACGTTAGTAATTTACATTGCTGGGCAGTGTCCCATTGGTGGCTACGCCACAACTGTTTATTCATTCACCTGTTAAAAGACAGGTCCAACTGTTTACCTTGTCTTTATTATAAATCGTTATTTGTTGAAATATTTAGAGCATATGCTCTAAAAATGTCCTGAATGAAAAGCAAAAATTATAGTAGCTTAGCTGTTTAACATTTTTCCCAACCTTGTATATTTCCGAATTTCTATGTTTTCCTTCAAGTTTCTACAAGTCACCATTCTTTATACTTGTGTAACATGAGAATGCAAACCGATCCCGTAAAACAAGTCAGCATTTCCTAATTTGTTTAGACATTCAGAGTCACACCTGGCGCCACTCAAAAGCGTGAGCCCATAGCTGACCGTAAGGATAATCCTGAGGAGACATTCTCAGGTTCCTGGGAGGAAGCAGCACACGTGATTGCTGCGTTGAGCCTCACAGTATGATTTCTTCCTCGCAATGCAGGAAAACCCTAGGAGAAAGTAGTAAACGGCTATTTTTAAGTCCGACCTAGTTTACTTGAACTCATTTCTTCCTTGGCACTCCTCATTGGCAAGGACAAGGCCTCCCATTAAGATGTTATTTACTGGGTGGGAGATTTCTAAAGCATCTCCAGACAGTGTATCTACAGCTCAGTTATCATTTTTTTCTTGGAGTCAAAACATAGCTGAACTGTAAGTTTAAGCTGCAGCCTGACAGTGCCAGCAAAATCCCTTTGCTCTAGAATTCTGCCACGCTGGTTCTGATGGAAACTTCCTTCTGAGAGCCGTCTCTCAAATCTGCCCCCACAGCTGAGTACCTGATTTCGAAGCCACACTTTAGTCTTGGTAAATTCTCTTTACTGAAGAAAACCCACCAAATTTCAAAAATCATCGACAGTTCCATTACTCCTTTCCACACATGAGAAAACCCAGAACGGATGGATTCCTGTGTTCACTTAGTCTCATTTTGAGATGTCCTTAATTTGCTTCCTCTTTTCTAAAAACTGAGCTGTGGAAATAAAGACCGGCTGTGAAAGGCTCAGATGGTCCTGTGGAAAGCAGGGCGGACCAGGCAAGGTTGAGGGTGACTGAATCCAGTCACCCGACGCCTGGGGGAGTGAACGGACATTCCTATCACAAGCTCAGGATGCTCTCAGTATGAGGGGGCTTTCCTAGAAGCTCCTATTCCCTACAGTAACTTGGAAAATCATAAACCCTGAGAACACAGACGGGGCTAGCACAGGATGTGAACATCTGTTCTGGACTTCTGATGGACCACAGGTTCAATTAGAATAGCCAAGTTACTAAGGCACGGCTGGTCTTTGAGGAAAATTGAGGCCCAGAGGCTGTAAGTCTGGAACACCACATGAACACGAGGCCAGCATGGGGGCATAAGAAAAAAATTGATTGGCCAGGTGCGGTGGCTGATACCTGCAATCCCAGTATTTGGGAGGCTGAGGAGGGAGCATCACCTGAGGTCAGGAGATTGAGACCAGCCTGGCCAACATGGCAAAACGCTGTCTCTATTAAAAATACAAAAATTCTCTCAATGGATCCCTGCGGCAGCGTGACGGAGGAGCTGCGTCATCCACAGCATAGACCTAGCGGGCACAGCCTCCCTTTGGAACAACTCTGGGCCGCCTCCACGTATTTCAGGACAACCACGCCGGGGTGCACATCCACCAAGAGACTGAGCAAGAGTGTCTGTGATGAGCTCTGGTGCCACCAGAGGGCGCCTGAACCCACTCCTGACCAACTTCCCTCTCTGGTGCCAGAAGCAGCCAGGAGCTTGACTTCCTCGGGGCAGCATGAGGGTCCTGTCAACTAAGCATTGTTCATTGAACATTTTCCACGAACTGTGTGTGGATTCATCCCCTAAACCAGATGATGAAGACTTGACTTACTACCAAGGTTACAGTATCCTATTATCCCCAAATGAAATCTCAAATGTCTTCGATTCTGCATAAAACCCATGCTGGCCCCTCAGTGGAAAATATCAACCATGAATTATGGGTCTCTTCACTTCACCTTCACACCACCGATTTCCGTCACACTGCCTGTGCTTATTACCATGGATGTCTAGTATTAGACTGGACTCCTACGGAAGAGGAACTCACATTCATTTCTGGGTCCCGAGAGCAAAACTCCCAAGTGTAATTAAGGAAAGAACTCCAATTCTTTCAAGTTCTGAATTCCTGGTCCTCTCAAAAATGGCAATGTGTATTCAAGCTCTGCTTGTTTTCTTGATTCAGTTCTCTCCCTTACAAATAGGCCAGGAAGGCAAAAATGTCTAGAGATTACTCCCCCATGGTAATCTCTGCAAATAAAACTTTTAGACCTAACTTTATACAAATAAAATTTTCATGATACCTTTATTTTTTATTTATTTTTTTTTTTGAGACAGGGTCTTGCTCTGTCACCCAGGCTGGAGTACAATTACAGCTCACTGCAACCTCATCATCCTGAGCTCAAGCAGTCCTCCCACCTCAGCTTCCCAAGTGTTGGGGCCACAGGCACAAGCCACCATGTGTGGCTAATTTTTTGTAGAGATGAGGTTTTACCATGTTTTCCAGGCTGGTGTCAAACCTCTGGGCTCATAGGATCTGCCTGTCTCAGCCTCCCAAAGTGCTGGGATGACAAGCATGAGCCACTGTGTCCAGCACCAATACCACATTTTAATTATGTGCTGAGGTGGCTGGATTGAAGAAAGAAATGGGTACTCCATTTTCTTTTATTACCCAGTCCTAAGGGGTTTTAAACACACTAATATTAAAGTTGAATTGCCCTAGAGCTGAAAAAGAGATTTAAAAACTTGACAATCTCACAGTATCTGGTATAAGTTGAAGAAAAATAATAAAATGCAAGGTGCTTATTATTTTAAAAGAATTTGAGTTTTGCATCTGTAAAAATGAAATCAGAATAATCTGAGGAAACATTTGAGATGAAAAGATTTTCAGAGATGAAAAGCGTGATTTACCAAATTTAAAACAGCAATAGAAGTGGCAGATGAAATATAACCAAACAACAATTAGTAACAAAAAAATCAGTAAATGAATTATCCTACAACTCGAATCAATAGACAAAATAGATTAACAAGATGAAAGAAAAAATGATAGAAATATGCAGATCAACCTTACCAATACTGTGTATAGAAAGAAAACAGTATATATATATATATATTTTTGACAAATTTGCTGATCATTGAGCATCTAGTATACTACAGCCATGACACACTAGAGAGTAAGAAAGACATGAAATGTGTCTTCAAAACGTTCTAGAACTAGTGAAGCTGAAGTAGTAACCAAAGGAATTACTGAAGAAAACTATGTGAAGAAAAGGGGTAGGAAGAGAAGGAAAGGAAAAAAAATAAATGTATACATTTTATGTTTTAGCCAAATTTAAGGCAAAGAGATTCTGATAGAATTTCAAAGATTTCAGAGATAAAGGAGCCTTCAAGCACGGTGAGGACTGGGTGTCTAGGGTAACCGAGTTTTTAAAAACATCTGGGTGGCCATGTTTTTAAACGCATACCACACGTGGACAAGGATATGGTTACATTGGCACTCCCATACATTTGAAGGGGGAAGAAATTGTTTTAATTTTCTAGATGTAAATTAGACAATTCCACTTCATGTACAGCTTAAGAACCTTTCTAAGCTTTCTGCCGGTTGATGCCTGCAATCCCAGCACTTTAGGAAGCTGAGGAAGGCGGATCACTTGAGGTCAGGTGGATCACCTGAGGTCAGGAGGTCAAGACCAGCCTGGCTAACATGGTGAAACTTCATCTCTACTAAAAATACAAAAATGAGCTGGATGTGTGGCACATAACTGAAATCCTAGCTACTTGGGAGGCTGAGGCAGAATTGCTGAACCCAGGAGGCAGGGGTTGCAGTGAGCAGGGATTGTGCCACCACACTCCAGCCTGGGCAACAAAGCGATACTCTGTCAAATAAATAAATAGAGCCTGGGCAACAAAGTGATACTCTGTCAAATAAAATAAAATTAAATAAATAAATAAATAAATAAATAAAATTGCCGGGCACTGTGGCTCAAGCCTGTAATCCCAGCACTTTGGGAGGCCGAGGCGGGTGGATCACGAGGTCAAGAGATCGAGACCATCCTGGTCAACATGGTGAAACCCCGTTTCTACTAAAAATCAAAAAAATGAGCTGGGCATGGTGGCGCGTGCCTGTAATCCCAGCTACTCAGGAGGCTGAGGCAGGAGAATTGCCTGAACCCAGGAGGTGGAGGTTGCGGTGAGCCGAGATCGCGCCACTGTACTCCAGCCTGGGTAACAAGAGTGAAACTCCGTCTCAAAAAAAAAAAAAAAAAAATAGAAAAATTAGCTGGGTGTGGTGGTGCATGCCTGTAATCCCAGCTACTCAGGAGGTTGAGACATTAGAATCAGTTGAACCCAGGAGGTGGAGGTTGCAGTGAGCTGAGATTGCACCACTGCACTCCAGCCTGGGTGACAGAGCGAGACTCTGTCTCAAAGAAAAAAAAAATTGGTAAGTTGGTTGAGAGCTCAGGCATGCTTGAGACCCTCCAAGTTTAAACTCAAATCAGCGGGTCTTGCCACATCACCAAGTCCAGAGAGGCCCAGACTCACTCCCCATTTCTCTAAACCAGCAGTGAGCGTGTTAAGGATGCTGGCCTGGAAATGAGCAACTTGGTACACATGCATATGTATGACCCAGACTCAGCGCTCCCCAGGACACCCAGCTCTCTCCAGCTCTAAGAAACATCCAATGACCGTTCAAACCTCCTGGTTCTCCTAACCTCGTAATGCCATAACCTCAGAGATAGTGGCTGTCTGAAGACAGGGGCCGATCCCTTCCAGTTATGGGCAACTGAGTTGCCACAATGACTTTCCAGCACAGGAAGGAGCACCTCTAACTCATGGGGTTGCTGTGACCCCAAACTCTAAAAGAGTTTTGAACCTTAGGTTCCTGGAGGTGTTACCATCTTATTTTCATGTAACAGTTACACCATAGGATCTAATGGATAATAAATACTAAAATTCACTAAGCATCATTGTGCCTATCAACCCATGTTAAAATACATTGACAGCAGATAATGTCTATTTTGAATACCTCATACATACCTGGCCATGTTCTCAGGGCTTTCCATGCATTCTTATTTAAACTAGATCATGATTCTGAGGTAGGTACCACAATTAGCCCCATTTTACAGATAGAGAAACTGAGACACAGAGAGGTGAAGTCATGCTAACATCATGGACAAAGAGCCCCAATCTCTTCATGCCAATACCCTTTCCAGCTCTACCACAGTATTCACTGTCCCATCCAAGTAGCTAAGTTCTGGAGAAGAAACTGCGGAGTAGAAATGCTTAGGTGTGTGCTAAAGAGTTCTCCTGCAAATCTGTTTACTTTTTTCTGTTAAGCATAACCATGCATCCATAGGGAGGGGCAGTTTACATCATTGTTCTTCCCTATAAAGACAACTCAAGGGCAGGGTGAGGACGCTCACATCTGTAATCTCAGCACTTTGGGAGGCCAAGGCGGGTGGATCTCGAGGTCAAGAGATCGAGACCATCCTGGCCAATATGGTGAAACCCCGACTTTACTAAAAATACAAAAATTAGCTGAATGCGGTGGCACACGCCTGTAGTCCCACCTACTTGGGAGGCTGAGGCAGAAGAACTGCTTGAACCTGGGAGGCGAAGGTTGCAGTGAGTCCAGATTGCACCACTGCACTCCAGCCAGGAGACACAGCAAGACTGTGTCTCCAAAAAAAAAAAAAAAAAAAAAAAAAAAAAGACAACAAGACAACTCAATGTATTAGTCTGTAAATTGCTTTTTTAATTTCTTCGCAATATATCACTAACATTCCTCACACTGTAGACATGAATCTGCTTCTGCGTTTTGTGATCCTGACACAAGGAGTGGGGTAGAGTCTGAAGAGGGTGTGCCTCTTTCATCCTAAAAAAGGATGCTTAAATCTTTTCCTATAAGCATTTAATAGAAGATCATTTAATTGTTGCTCTTAAATGGTTAAGAAAAAATCTTCCCCACCTTGTGGGGTCTTCTATTTTCTGCTCTCTTCTCCTTTTGAATTGAGCCTCTAAAAAAATGGTCTTAAATGGGTATCTCAATATTCTCTTAGCTTCTCAGAGCCTCAACTCTCTCAAATGCCTTTGCTGACTATTTCCCTTTGCCTGCTCCTTGAACACGGTCTGTCACGGCCTTCTCCATTTATATTTTTGCCCCAGACTGGCTCTCAAAGTGTGGTCCCAGACCAGCATCACCAGCCTCACCTGGAAGCTTGTGAGAAGCATGAATTCTGTGGCTCCACTCCAGATCCACTGAACCAGAAACTCCGAGAGTAGGGCCTGGTGAGCTCTGATTTTACAACCTTCCAGGTGATTCTGGTGCAGATAAAGATTGAGAACCCCTGCCTTAGACAAACCCACCCCTAGCTGTCACCCCCTCCCGTTGACTGGCAATTCCCACATCTTCATCTTTAACCTCAGCTTCTTTTCAAGCTATGCACCTATGTCTGCAGACATCCCTGCCTTTCTACTCCACAGTCTCCTACACTCAACACCGCCCAAAAAGGACTTACTTATCAGCTCCCCCGGGTCTGTTCTTTCTCCCTCATTCCCAGCAACTCGTGCCAACGCCACCTCCCCACCTACCCAAGACAGAAACCACGAAGTCATCCTAGACTCCTGCTTTTCCGCCATCCAGTTAGCCACCAGGTCGGGTTGATCTCCCTCTTTTCTCCTTTTTTTCCCTTTTTCTTTTGGAGATGAAGTTTTGCTGTTGTTGCCCAGGCTGGAGTGCAATGGTGCGATCTCAGCTCACTGCAACCTCTGCCTTCGGTTTCAAGCAATTCTCCTGTCTCAGCCTCCTGAGTAGCTGGGATTACAGGCATCTGCCACCATACCTGGCTAACTTTTGTATTTTTGGCAGAGACGGGGTTTCACCATGTTGGCCAGGGTGGTCTCGAACTACTGACCAGGTGATCCACCCAACTTGGCCTCCCAAAGTGCTGGGATTACAAGTGTGAGCCACCGTGCCCACCCTCTTCTCTCCATTTTTATGGCCTTAATTCAGGCTCTCAACTGGCCTAAGTCAGCTTCCAATGAGGCACCCAAGGACCTAATGTAGTATCAGTCTCTTCTAACCCTCACACTATTGCTAAGATAATCCCTCTAAAACATGAGTCTAAATGCGTTAACCCTGCCTAAAGCCCAAGGTTGCCCACGACCCTCAGCACCAAGTCCCAGCTTCTCAACAAGGAAGCCCCCATCTCATCTCCTGCTGTTCCTGCAGACATTCCAGATGATGTAACCATTTGCCTCAGCAATCTTTTTTTTTTTTTGAGACGGAGTTTCGCTCTTGTTACCCAGGCTGGAGTGCAATGGCGCGATCTCGGCTCACCGCAACCTCCACCTCCTGGGTTCAGGCAATTCTCCTGCCTCAGCCTCCTGAGTAGCTGGGATTACAGGCACGCGCCACCACGCCCAGCTAATTTTTTGTATTTTTAGTAGAGACGGGGTTTCACCACATTGACCACGATGGTCTCGATCTCTTAACCTTGTGATCCACCCGCCTCGGCCTCCCAAAGTGCTGGGATTACAGGCATGAGCCACCGCGCCCGGCCTGCCTCAGCAATCTTACTCCCGAGAATATAGCTCCCAAGTTCTCAAACAGCTCCATAAGGTGACATGCACAAAGATATTTATCACAGCCTCCAGAGTTGGAATCAACTTTGGCTTCTGTCCCTGGAAGAGTGAATAGGTAAAAGATGGTGGATGCATACTCTGACCAATCAATGGCTCTAATTAACCTCCCAATAACATCCCTTGGGAATGTAACTTTTCAGCTCCTGGCATCAAGAGGTAGAGTCTGTTTCCCCAAACTCTGGATCTGGACTGGACTCGTGCCTTGGTTTAGCCAACATAATATGGCAGAAATGGCTGTTCACGTTCCAAGTACGGGCCTTGCACAGTTCTCCTGCCGTGGATTCCGGGCCTTGCTGAGGGAACGTGTTCTCCTTCTGGGTCCACAAGGGGCCGCAGTTTTAAGGGCAAGAACTTTCCAGCGCCATGCCCCCCTCCCCCCATCCCTCTCCATCCCGGAGATTTAACGATTTATGTTTGAATTTCACGGATGTGGGGAAAAAACTAAGAGCCAATCACTCCAGCGGAAGTTCTAAGGAACTCCTTTCACTGGCCCGGGGTCTTAGAGAAGGTGCGGTTCCTCCCAAGCTAGAAGTCCCCTTCTTCCACACCCCTTTGGACTCCATGTTTGGATCCCCTTCCACCCTCTTGGAAGCCATCCTTCTCTCTCCTGGGTCTCCCGTCTGGAGTCCCCTTCCACACACCCTCGTGGAAGCCCATCTTCCCCTCTAAACTCCATCTCTCTCTCTCTTCCCTTCCGCTCCGTGTGGAAGCGGCTTTCCTTCTCTGGTTGTCCCTCTCTGGGACCCCTTCTCACTCAGCGCGACAGCCGCTTTTCTTTCTCTCGCTCAGTGAGAGTGAGGGTTTCTTTCTCTCTTCATCTCCTTTTTCTTTCTCCACCTAAATAAATTACTTTTTAGAAACACTTCTGAGTCTGGCATTTGCTTTTATGAGCACACTGTGCCGTGGTCTCCTCACCCATCCTTGGGGAGTGATACACCTAGAACCTGGAGAAACGTCCTCTCAGGGGAACTGAGGGGGCTCCCCTGAACCCCGACACAACATTGCCATCAGGTGACCAAGCTCAGGCCAAACTGAGGAAGGAAGACGACAATGTGCCATGGTTCTCTGAAATCCTGCAGTCTCCAGCAGATCACAGAGGAACCAGCGACACCAGCCGAGATCAGCAGACTCAGACGCAAATCAGCCAGAGCACTCAACCAACCCCACAGTCTCATGCAAAAGGAGTGGCCATTGTTTTAAGTCGCTACGTTTTGGGATGGTTTATCACAAACCGTGCTAACTGCTACACTCTCCAAGGAGTACCATGAAGCAATTCAAAGCAACAGAATAGATGGGTCCGTAGCAATATGAATCGATTTTAATAGCATTGGGTTAACTGAAAATGAACTGATGAGATATCTCAACACAATTCTATTTACATCAGTTACACAGTCAATAATATACTTTTGTTTTTTGGAGTTTGTCACTCAGGCTGGAGTGCAGTGGCACGATATCAGCTCACTGTGATTTCCGCCTCCCAGGTCCAAGCAATTCTCCTGCCTCAGCCTCCCGAGTAGCTGGGATTCCAGGTGCCTGCCACCATGCCTAGCTAATTTTTGTATTTTTAGGAGAGACGGGGTTTCGCCATGTTGGTCAGGCTGGTCTCGAACTCCTGACCTCAGGTGATCCACTCCCTTTGGCCTCCCAAAGTGCTGGGATTACAGGCTGAGCCACCGAGTCTGGCCACATTTTATTTTTTAAAAACATGCAAAACTAAAGATTTCTATTATGTTTAACCCATGAATATGGTTTGCCAATGGCATGGAGGAAAGAAGGCACAAATGAGGAAACAGGAAGAGGCCCCAAGGACCGATGACACTGCCGTATAAACTCAAGAGTGGGATTTCTCAACGCTCCACGCTTAGTAATGCCTACTCATCTGGTAAGCCCCAGCCCAAACGGAGCTCCGATTGATAGCCTGCCATGCCATCTTCTCTCAGATCATTAAGGCTTGTAGCTGAATAAGAAAGTGTATCCACCAAAGTTTTGTGATTGTCAGCAGCTGTGACCTAACCAGCTTTGAAGGCAGGGTCCAGGACTTCATTTTCTTGGAACACCCAGTATCTCCTGTACTGCAAACATCTGTCAATAAGGTAACTTTCCTATCCTGTAACGCAGTTTTCCACCCGTGACATCAGTGGCATTTTGTACCTGATGCCAATACCACCCTTCTAGTTGTGACAATCAAAAATGCCTCCAGTCATTACCAACTGTTCCTCAGGGAAGAAAACTGCACCCTGAGAATCACTGCCTTAGCCGCTTGAACCCATAAAGCCGCAATTTGAAGATGGCTTTGTAGAAACAATATGTTTGAAACAAAAATGTTTGAGATTAAGAGTTACGTCACTCTCTACCTAATGCCGCGCAAGGGGGATTTAGATTGCCAAAATATTTATCTTAAAGACTTTGGGAGGCCGAGGCGGGTGGATCATAAGGTCAAGAGATAGAGACCATTCTGGTCAATATGGTGAAACCCTGTCTCTCCTAAAAATACAAAAAATTAGCTGGGCATGGTGGCGCGTGCCTGTAGTCCCAGCTACTCAAGAAGCTGAGGCAGGAGAATTGCCTGAACCCAGGAGACGGAGGTTGCGGTGAGCCGAGATCGCGCCATTGAACTCCAGCCTGGGTAACAAGAGCGAAACTCCGTCTCAAAAAAAAAAAAAAAGAGATGGTTCTCACCCACTAGCCCAAAACTCATGTTTTAGTTCACTACCCTACGGGGAAAGATTAAATACAAAATTCACTTGAGTTTTCTCATCTATGCAGAAATATTCCTCCTCTTATTCCTTATTCCTCTAAATACTGGCTTAGTCAAACCTTTTATTTACAAAGTTTAAATCTGTCTCCTTAAGTCAATGGTATATGCTGCTGATTTCTGTTATGCTGCAGAAGCAGACGTTCCTACACTGTACTATTAACCGAAACATGAAAAACCAACGTGTAACCAAGCTGAAAGAATTCTGCCTCATTGATCTTGTGTGTGCCTCCAGGGCAAACACCGGGCATTTTAATAACCTTATCCTGACCTTCAGTAATCATTGCAGGCTACTAACTCCAGACAAACATTTGCCTCGGAGGTTTCTCTATGGAGAGACAGAAGTAAACTAAGCGTCTTTTGTTCATATAGATTGAATATCACCATCTAGAAAATACAGGGCACTCACATCATTCATTTCTTGTGACTAGACAAATAAAGGAGCAATGGAAAAGGGAATACATTTCCTTCATACGTCTCCTTCCCCCATGACACCCCCAACTGCAAATCAAAGTACAGCTGAGAAGAACATCAGTGGGTGACACAAGCAGAGAGTGCAGGGCTGCCGGGGAGCATGCATTCTCCTTGTCTCCTGCCAACACCCAGACTTTTACATGAGAATAGGGTCCCTTTTACAAGACCCGGGCAGACGCTACTGTAACTAAGTGACCAAACTTAGCAACATTGATTTTGGGACAACCAATTATGGTGCGATCACAACCAGCTACATGCCAGCAGCACCTGGTTCAACCCAAATGGCCTGACAGCCTGGGATTTTTTTCTAGATGAAAGGTGAGGAAAGAAACGTGGCAACTAAATGGAATCTGTTGACGTTTGACTGGTTCCTCAAACAAAAGGCTGAGGTAAAGGACATTCTTCAGACAACGCAGAAATTTTCAGTATGGACTGCATCACATATTAGTGAATTGATGCTAAATTCCTTGAGCGTGATGAAGGCATTACAATTAATTTAATTAAATAATAGTTAATGATTTTTGGGAAATACATACCGAAATACCTAGGGAGTCAGTGTCGGGCCTGCAAGTTCTCAGTGGTTTAATAGCACCCGCCACAGAAATAAGAACAGCACACGGAGAGAAAGCAGATGTAACAAAATGTGAACTGGCAAATGTCTGAGGGAGTCTACAAAATTTAAGAGCTTATCGTTGGCCGGGCGCGGTGGCTCACACCTGTAATCCCAGCACTTTGGGAGGCTGAGATGGGTGGATCACGAGGTCAAGAGATCGAGACCATCCTGGTCAACATGGTGAAACCCCGTCTCTACTAAAAATACAAAAAATTAGCTGGGCATGGTGGCGCGTGCCTGTAATCCCAGCTACTCAGGAGGCTGAGGCAAGAGAATTGCCTGAACCCAGGAGGCGGAGGTTGCGGTGAGCTGAGATCGCACCATTGCACTCCAGCCTGGGTAAGAAGAGTGAAACTCTGTCTCAAAAAAAAAAGAAGAAGAGCTTATTGTTGTTTCTATTTTCCTATAAATTTGAAATTTTTCACAATTACAGATGGGTGGGGGAAGCTAGGTTGTCATCAATGTGTAACCAAGCCAGAATGTTTCAGAAATACAACATATGGGGAAAAAAAAAAAAAAATAGAAGAGCCAAATACTATTTCCTGCCTCAAATCTGAAGATAAGTGACCCAATTTACTTTTAAGTGTTTGGAAGCATAAAACAAAAACAAAACACCTGAATCTAATCCAGCATGTTTGACCCTGTCCCACATTAAGAACCAGCTGTACTCAGACGTTTTGATGCATCAGAGTTCTCAAAAATACTAGAAATTTCTCACTGATATGATAATGGGCTTGAAGATTTATGCACATACGAAATGAATTCCAACCACAGCATTAAAGTAATCTTTGTAACTTGTTAACACAACTGCTCTCAAGAGAATATTGAGACATCTTGCCAGGAAAGGCCTCCACTTCCCAGCAAGCAGTAACCATCAGCAATTTAGAATAAGACAAAGATCTTTCTAAAAAAAAAAAATCTTACTTATTTGTGGCCCATATTTGTTTTGGCACCTAGACGTGTACAATTTGGACATTCAATTTAGAGTCTGTGTAATAGTGATCGAAAATGATTTGCTAAAGAAAGGGAGAAAGCTGTGCAATTGGGCATGTGATTGTAAGGGCTGGGGGTTAAAGACACAAAAGTGATTTAATAAAACAAAATGGGGCCACCTGGGTATTTAAGTGTGAGCCCTGGTCTCTCTCCAAAGACAACAAGGTTTGACATCTAATGCCCCAGGGTTCCTTTGTTCAAATTCTGCAAGTCAATCTCTTCATGCCATGGGTCTTAACAGATCTGGAAGTTATGGACAAAACTCGGTGTGTATGCACAGAGGTTTCCAAGGTGAGGGACCTTAGCTTTCTTCTGTTCTCAACAGATCCCCTCCTCAAATAGGTGAAAAACCCATGTCTTGTGAAATTTGCTCTAATCTATTCTCTGGGCTTAAAAATCCAGGGAATGGCCGGGCGCGGTGGCTCATGCCTGTAATCCCAGCACTTTGGGAGGTGGTGGTGGGTGGATCACAAGGTTAGGAGATCAAGACCAACCTGGCCAACATGGTAAAACCCATCTCTACTAAAAATACAAAAATTAGCCAGGCGTGGTGGCGCATGCCTGTAGTCCCAGCTACTCAGGAAGCTGAGGCAGGAGAATTGCTTGAACACGGGAGGTGAAGGCTGCAGTGAGCTGAGATCGCGCCACTGCACTCCAGCCTGGGTAACAGAGACTCTGTCTCAAAAAATCAAAACACAAAACAAAACAAAACAAAACAAAACACCCAGGGAACGTCAAGCACCCACAAGTGTACTTCTACATTTAAAAGGGCCGCTGATTCCTTCTCTTCTGCTTCCATCTGTCTCACCACTGTCTCCGCTTTGTCAGGGGGCCAATCGCCTTTTGGGAGCCTTGTTTCATCTTCATTTTACATATGCAGAAACAAAAGTATTATGATTTACCCAGTGTCACATGGCTGGTTTGCCACACACTTAAAAGTGAAACCTCTTGACACTCAGTTCAATGTTCTCTGACATCGCCTGCCCTTTCACACTAATGCCATCTGAAAAATACTATTTTTTTCTTTTCTTTTGTTCAGTATCAATGATAAGAACTGCTGGATGGAAACCAAAATCATTTGTAGAAAACTGTACGAGGGCCAGGCGCGGTGGCTCACGCCTGTAATCCCAGCACTTTGGGAGGCCGAGGCAGGTGGATCACGAGGTCAAGAGATCGAGACCATCCTGGTCAACATGGTGAAACCCCGTCTCTACTAAAAATGCAAAAAATTAGCTGGACGTGGTGGCACGTGCCTGTAATCCCAGCTACTCGGGAGGCTGAGGCAGGAGAATTGCCTGAACCCAGGAGGCGGAGGTTGCGGTGAGCCGAGATCGCGCCGTTGCACTCCAGCCTGGGTAACAAGAGCGAAACTCCGTCTCAAAAAAAAAAAGAAAACTGTAAGAGATTTCAAGAATCTCTAGTACAGTGTCATCACTGATGCCTGGGGGAGCCACACTGCAGCTTGATGAAGCGCAGGCAGGCAGAGGACCCCTTCCAAGGGCTGTGTCTCTGCTGCTACTCTTCATCCGCTGTCCTCCCTGGACGACTTTCTGCACCCCTGGTAGGAGGGAAAGATAAGGTGGAATCCTGCCCATACACTGAATGATTATATAATTGCCGTTTCTAGTTTTAAAAACAAAAGGACAGAAATTTATATATTGTTGTTTAAAATGTCTCATGTTGTTTTACATATATATGGCTGTCAAAGTATATATATATTTTTTAAACATCAGCTCTTGACTCCTATAGAGTATGCATATGCTGAAGATTCTGTAACTTGATGAGTTTGTCAACCTAAGCAGGATGACAAAGCTGGCTCTAAGGTGGAGGGTGCAAAAACCTAAGTAGGGCGACAAACCTAGGAAAGATGAATGCTGGAGTAAGACTGGAAACTCAAGAAACAAACCTAGGTAAGGTCCCACCGGGCACCTCGCAGTACCCCTGAGGCCCCTTTTCTGCCTGAGGAAATCCTTCCCATCTTCATTGGACAATAATCATTTGCAATTTATTAATCTCAGCCATTTGTTTTTGTAAGACCTGCAAGTGAAGGATGATTTTTGTATTTTTAAATGGTTGAAAAAAATTAAGAGAATATTTTATAACATAAACTGAAACATGAAAATGCTATGAAATTCAAATTTCAGTGTCTATAAATAAAGTTTTATTGGAACAGTGTTAGGGCTCAGAAAACAATACCCGCAAGTAAGGGCTCAGAGACAAAGTTTCTCTCTGACCTTATCCTGCCCCCTGTCTCTCAGCCTCATTCCCCGGTTTCCCTCAAAAAGGCAAGCCACAGATACTAGACTCCCTCTTCCCCAAGGAAGACCATGGAAACCAAAACCCTTTCCCCCAAAGCCAGCCATAAAATCTAAACATTTCCCTTACTTTTCTAAGAATTGGCCATAAAGAAATAATCTGACCTATCTTGCTTGGTTGTAGGTCATAAGACCCCCATTCCAGAAAGGGTCCTGCCCCATACCTGGAAGGAAATTATGCTGCAGAGAGTCCAAGAAGAATCTGAACAGACAGCCCTTGCTGGGTCCCCCACCTCAGCCTAATAGCATTAGAGCATACCCATTTGGTCCAACCACAGTTCCACACAGCTATCTATTCATCATTAAACTTAAGCATTAAAATGGATAGCTTCCCCTGTAATCTTTGGGTCTTCAACCTGAAGACGCCCGTGTCACGTAAAACTATGATCAAAGGAATGTGCTTTAACCTTTTTTCTATAGAGGTGCTGGCCATGACCTTCATGATGGAGAAGAAAAGCATCAGCCCTTCAGCACCCACAGCGGCTGCAGCCATTCACGTCCGTGTTACCCAAGGCTGCCTTCACACTATAACGGCAGAGTTAAGGAGATACACACAGTACATATTTTGGCCTACGAAGCCCAAAATATTTACTATCTGGCCATCTGCTGAAAAATATTGCTAAGTTTTTCCCTAGAATATCAGACGATCTTTGCTGGGTTTGTCAGACAATGTACTAGCAGGATATTAAAAGGGTATTCAGGGCTAGGCGCGGTGGCTCATGCCCGTAATCCCAGCTTTGAGAGGCTGAGGCGGGCGGATCACTTTGGGAGGCGGAGATGGGCGGATCACCTGAGGTCAGGAGTTCGAGACCATCTTGGCCAACATGGCAAAACCTGTCCCCACCAAAAGTACAAAATTAGCTGGGCGTAGTGGTGGGTGCCTGTAATCCCAGCTACTCGGAAGTCTGAGGCAGAGGTTCCAGTGAGCCAAGATCATGCCACTGAACTCCAGCCTGGAGGACAAGAGTGAGACTCCATCTCAATAAATGAATCAATAAATAAGTAGGTACTTAGTCATCTTCTTGAACCTTTTTCCAAGTTTCAGGTAAATTTTTCTTGAAGACTATAGTCAATAATAATTGAATTGTAAACTTAAAAATAAGAGTATAACTGCATTGTTTGTAACTCAAAAGATAAATGCATGAGGGAACAGATATCTCATTTTCCAAGATGTGATTACTGCACACTGCACGTCTGTATCAAAATATCTCATGTACCCCATGTATATAAACACCTGCTCTACAACCACAAAAGTTAAAAAACAGTTTTTCTTAAAAATGACCTCATACCGATTTATATTTTCCTCTTGAATTAATGATTCCTGTAAAAGGGAAATTGGTCTCTGGTGTAGAGACAACTCAGCTAAATAGAATCTTGGCATTTCTACAGTTCAACCACGTACTCCAACAAGTTTACAAAATACAGAGTAACTAAGCCAGTATTTTCATTGATTCAAACCAATGCTCTCTAATTTAAATTCTTCTCCAAAGGAAGGAGTAGAAGGAAGAAAAATTTGCATTCTGAAATCCTGCCTTGAACTTTTCTCACCTCACCCTGTATAACAATACAGGCTCTAGGCCCACAGGCTGTTTTCTATAAAAATATGTCAGAACTCTTTGAGGTGTAATCCTGAGAAAAATTTGAAGCAGCAATCTGGGCCGGGCACAGTGGTTCATGTCTATAATTCCAACTCTTTGGGAGGCTGAGGTGGGAGGATCACCTGAGCCCAGAAGCTGAGCTGAGGCGGGTGGATTGCCTGAGGTCAGGCGTTCAAGACCACCCTGGCCAACATAGTGAAACCCTGTCTTTACTGAAAATACAAAAATTAGCCAGGCATGATGGTGGGACCCTGTAGTCCCAGCTACTGGGGAGGTTGAGGCAGGAGAATTGCTTGAACTCGGGAGGCGGAGGTTGCAGTGAGCCTAGACTGTGCCACTGCACTCCAGCCTGGGCAACAGAGCAAGGCTCCAGCTCAAAAAAAAAAAAAAAGTTTTTAGTTAGGAGATTAGACAGCTTTTGTTGGAGTTCCAAGCAATGAATGCTACTAACGACCATGAAACCAGTTGAAGAATACAAGCCAGACTTTTTTACCTTGGTCCTTAAGTTTCTTATCATCTCCAGTTTTAAAAATGTTATTCTTACTCAGAGTTTCCTCATAAATACTTCTCAAGTCCTTAAATTAGTAGGACTTTTTCCCAGCCCATTTTCCCAAATCCTTCCTGCACACAAACCTTATTTTCCCACCCACAGACCTTTATTTTAAACTGCCAAATACCCCTGAGTTTAAGAACTTTATTTTTCCTTAACTTCCACAAGCTAGTAATTAATTCTCCTCTAAATGAGGCTGGTGAACAATGAAGAAATTATTATGTTTCACCATCAATGTTTTGCACAAGATGCTGTGATGACTTTGCGGGGGTTTCTGACAGGCAAAGCAGCCCGGAGTGCCTGCGCTACCTGAACTCGGCTGCTGCTAGCCACAGCATTCTCTGTGTGAGGCTGCCACTGTATTCCCCAAGGTGAGCTTTAGTCACAAATGTCAGTTCATAAATAAGAATGGTCTCATCAGATCTTTAGGTACAAGTCGGGCACAGTGGCTCACGCCTGTAATCCCAGCACTTTGGGAAACCGAGGCGGATGGATCAGGAGTTGGAGACCAGCCTGGCCAACATGGTGAAACCTCATCTCTACTAAAAATGCAAAATTTAGCTGGACGTGGTGGCAGGTGCCTGTAATCCCAGCTACTCGGGAGGCTGAGGCAGGAGAATCGCTTGAACCCGGGAGGTGGAGGTTGCAGTGAGCCAACTCCAGTCACTGCACTCCAGTCTGGGCAATGAGAGTGAAACTCCATCTCAAAAAAAGAAAAAAAAAAAACGTTTATATACCCCAGACTGTGTACATTCAAGGTGAGAAAATGATGTCATCTTTCTTCAAACACAGGGCAATTTTTCTAAAGGCATCTTTTTGCACCAACACAACCTAAGGGGATTTTTTTCTCTCAGTTCAATTGCTAGATCACAAACTTTCCAGAGAAACAACTGCCTTATGAGAGCAAATATATGGGGAGGGGGTGGAGAAGGCATCCTCAGGCTGCCTTATTAACGATGAAAATGTGGAGGTCACAGTGGACGGCTCTGCTGCCCTCTACTGGCCAGGTCGAGCATCATCAGCAACAGTAACAGTCGGCCGCCCTGGTTTGCCCTTTGCGGTTTAATTAGGCACTGCTCTTCCCAAGGAAAACCTGGTGAGAAAGGCAGGAGGCCCCCACCATGGAACCTCAGATCCGGTAGGAACACATAATGCAACATGGGCACATTACACAACCCAAGGGTTGCCATTCCTGTGGAATACATCAACAGAACCCTTACGCTTCGGCAATCCTGCAGCCCCACTGGGTAATTTAATAAATGCCCCAGAATGGTAAGTGATCTTTCCAGGGTCATCAGACCCGTGACGGACCAGAAGCAGGACTTGCTGCCTGGCTCAAGGGAGCGGCAAAGGGAAACAAGATTCCTACAAAGGAAAGCAGGTTCCGACTGGGCTGGCCCCATTGAGAAGAGCCAAGTCAGAACACGTATCCACATCCTTTTCTACGACTCAACTATCCCACTGTCTAGCCGTAACTCACTGTGCCACGTACTCACTGCAGGTACATACCATCAGATGGGAGAGACATGCCTACTCCGGAGGCGGATGAGCAATTAGGGAGATTCAGACAAGTAAACCAGCAATTACAATATAATGTTGTGGAAGTCTGGGCCAGGTGTGGTGGCTTATGCCTGTAACCCCAGCACTTTGGGAGGCTGAGATGGGAGGATCACTTGAGCTCAGGAGTTCAAAATCAGCCCAGGCAACATAGTGAGACCTCATCTTTATTTAAAAAAAAAAAAAAAAAAAGTTCGAAGAAGTCCTGATTGTTTCTGAACACAGAGTGGGAGGGGCACATGACCCAGAGTGAGAGGTGGGAAAATCAAGGATGGCTTCCTGAAGGCCGTGACATCCGAGAGAGAACAAAAGGATGTAAAGGATATATAGATATTAGCCAGGTGAGGTAGGCATGGAAACCATTCCAGGCAAGTGAAATAACAGGTAGGAAAAAGCAGAGATGAGACAGCCTGCAGCATTCTAGGAGCTAGAACATAGGGTACAGGGTGGGTAGATGCCCAGGCAGCAAAGCCAGAGAGAAAGACAGGCTCCAGACTACACAGAGCCTTGCAGTCCGGGAAAGGAGTACAGACCATAGCCTGGAGGCCATGAGGAGCTGCTGGGGGTTTAAGCAGAGGGGAGACATTAATAGACATGGGTTTGGGTTTCCTCCATCACACTAGGCTCTGAGGAGGGTCCCCCAAGGGCAGTCATCCTTCGTGTCCCCAAGGAACGACAGTTCCTCAACTTAACAAAATGATATCAAATAGTTGGATCTATGCTTACTACTGTATCATTTACTTCTATTTATTGGGTGTCTATCACCCTAATTGAATGCAAGCTCCACAAAGGCAGGGATTTTCTCTTTCCACTGCTAAATCCTCAGTATTGTTTTGTTTTGTTTTGGGATGGAGCCTCGAGCTGTCGTCCAGGCTGGAGTGCAATGTGGCAATGTTAACTCACTGCAACCTCCGCTTCTCTCCTGTCTCAGCCTACTGAGTAGCTGAGACTACAGGTGCACACCACCAGGCCCAGGTCATTTTTGTATTTTTAGTAGAGATGCGGTTTCACCATATTGGTCACGCTGTTCTCAAACCCCTGACCTTAGGTGATCCACCTGCCTCAGCCTCCCAAAGTGCTGGGATTACAGGCATGAACTACTGCACCCAGCCTAAATCCTCAGTTTTCAGATCTATGCCTGGAACAAAATAGGTGTTCAAATAATAGCTGAATAAATCGCCATTCACTTCCTATAAAGTTTTTTTTTTTTCTTTTTTGAGAGAGTGTCTTGCTCTGTCCCCCAGGCTAAAGTGCAGTGGCACGATCTCAGCTCACTGCAACCTCCGCCTCCCAAGCTCAAGCGATTCTCATGCCTCAGCCTCCTGAGTAGCTGGGATTATAGGTGTGCACGACCACGCCCAGCTAATTTTTATAGTTTTAGTAGAGATGGGGTTTCGCCATGCTGGCCAGGCTGGTCTCGAACTCCTGGCCTCAAGTGATTCCCTCGCCTCGGCCTCCCAAAGTGCTGGGATTACAGGTGTGAACCACCACATCTGGTCACAGTTTTGTATTTTAAAGAATAGACACAGTATCTTTATTTACTGTGTGCAAGGACACACGGAAAGCAGGGCAGAAAACAAGATGGTTCTGCCTTTGAGGAGCTGATGTTTACTAAATGCGCATCTGCTGCTGCATACTTTATGTGGCTTCTCCTAGGGAAGTATTGTTCCCATTTTATAGGTGAGAAAACTGAGGCTCCGAGAAGAAATTTGACCAAGGATCCACAGATAGTAAGTGGCAAGGCTGGAATTCAAAACCAGGCCTGTCTGACTGACCGCAGCCTCCCACCTGGCTCTGGGCAACAACCATGTGACTGGCAGCCACCAGAGGAAACACGAAGGCGGCTGAAATGGAGCGTAAAGCACAATCGGCAAACATTTTTTGGAAAAGAAGAAGGCATCTGGAAGGCTCACAGGATGTGAAAATGTTTAAAGTGAAAGGGAAGAGCATTCCTGCAGAGGGGCGGCCAGCACAACGGCCTGGACACAGACGTGCCACCCAGGGAAAAGCTGACAAGGCTGAGTTCACTTAGCTCCTTGTTCACGACACGTAAGGCCAGATCAGATCAAATATGAGGCACTTCTCACCTATGGGATCGGCAAAAATTTAAAAGTTCCACAATCCTGTTGGTGAGGCTGTGGAGAAACAGGCCTCTCAACTCACTGCTGATAGGAGTGCCAAAGGCATGAGTGCCACAGAGAAGTCTGGAGGTGGCCACCAAAATGAGATGTATTTACCCTTGATCCTGCAACCCCAGTTCTGGGATCTAACCGACAGACACAGCTGCACAAAGAAGCATGGCACTTGAACAGGCTCCCTCAGAGCACAGTTAGCTTGTCTATTTATTTATTGAGACGGAGTCTCCCTCTGCCACCCAGGCTGGAGTGCAGTGGCGCAGTATCAGCTGACTACAATCTCTGCCTCCTGGGTTCAAGTGATTCTCCTGCCTCAGCTTCCTGAATAGGGACTAAAGGCGCATGCCACCATGGATGGCTAATTTATATATATATTTTTTTTTTTTTTTGAGACGGAGTTTCGCTCTTGTTACCCAGGCTGGAGTGCAATGGCACGATTTCGGCTCACCGCAACCTCCGCCTCCTGGGTTCAGGCAATTCTCCTGCCTCAGCCTCCTGAGTAGCTGGGATTACAGGCATGCGCCACCATGCCCAGCTAATTTTTTGTATTTTTAGTAGAGACGGGGTTTCACCATGTTGACCAGGATGGTCTCGATCTCTTGACCTCGTGATCCACCCGCCTCAGCCTCCCAAAGTGCTGGGATTACAGGCTTGAGCCACCGTGCCCGGCTAATTTTTGTATTTTTAGTAGAAACGGGGTTTCACCATGTTGGCCAGGCTGGTCTCGAACTCCTGACCTCAGGTGATCCACCCACCTTGGCCTCCCAAAGTGCTGGGATTACAAGTGTGAACCACCATGACAGCCTGTTTATTTCTTGAGACAGAGTCTCGTTCTGTTGCCCAGGCTGGAGTGCAGTGGCACAATTTCGGCTCACTGCAACTTCTGCCTCCCCAATTCAAGCAATTCTCCCACCTCAGCCTCCAAAGTAGCTGGGATTATAGGTGTGCACTATGGCTGGCTAATTTTTGTATTTTTATTAGAGATGGGGTTTTGCCATGTTGGCCAGGCTGGTCTCGAATTCCTGACTTCAAGTGAGCCACCCGCTTCAGCCTCCCAAAGTGTGGGTGTTACAGGAGTCAGCCACTGCTCCTGGCCTGAGCACAGTTTAGTAGCTACAGATTGGAAACAAGTATCCAATCAACCATGGTGGACAGATTCAATCAATGATGGCGCTTCCACACTGTGGACTGCTACACAGCTGCCAGTGAGGGCAGCCTCCAGTGATTCAGAGATCTCTAGGATATCTATACATGTATGCTCATGCATATATGCACATATATGCCCACATACATCATATACTTTGGGACACATGTATCAGGATATGGATAGATGTCTATCAGGAAATGGATATATATCTATTAGGAGATGGATATATATCTATCAGGATATATGCATATCAGGAAGAGGAGCTATGTATATAGATCACTACTATTTACTCAAGGAAAAGGGTGAAAATTAAAATATATGTTCATATTTGCCTTTATTTGCACAAAGCAGTGGTTCTCAACTACAGGTGATTTTGCCCCTCACAGAGCATTTGGCAACATCTGGAGGCATTTTTGATCGCCAAGATCAGGTCAGGGGGTTGCTACTACTGGCGTCTAGTAGGTAGAGTTCAGGAATGCCACAAGGCCTCCCACGGCGTGCACCCCAGTCCCCTCCAGCAGGGAATTGCCCAGCCAGAAGGCCAACAGTGCCCAGCCTGAGAAACCCTGGCCTAAACGTTCAACAGTATCCTCTGTTTATCCAAAGAAAGAGAAATAAGAAACCTAAAGTTGTCATATGTAAGAGGTAGGGTTCATGGTAGGAAGGAGAGGAGAGCAAGATTTCTGTGCACAGCTTTCATACATTTGAGCCACATAAATGGATTCCCTAGTCTATGCCTATTTGAAAACTGAGTTTAATTGAGCAAAGAGAAACCCAAAGTTGCAACATATGGGAAACAGGAGAGGCTTTAGATCAAGATTCAGCTGGGTTTCCAGAAACTCACAAAGTGTCCTTGTCTCTTGGCCTCCCGTCTTCCTATCTGTGAGGCATCTATACGAGAAGAGCTCAAGCTCCCTTTGAAATCTCCAATTTCGCAATCTCCTCTGATTTCAAGCTGCCCTGCATGATGAAAGGGACGGACGATCCAAGGTGGCATGGGCTGAATGTGGGCGGCAGATATTTCTACCACACACGAACTCAAGCTCATGAATACTCAGATGCTTCTGAACGTTTTCTCCGATAATCTCTCCTTGAAAGACACAAAACATTCTGTTTCCAGGCCAGGTTGTTAAAACTCAAACCACAAAGTCGATCTGGATAGAAGGTAATGAGAGTTATAGATCTGCCGAAGAGTTCAAGTAGATACAATCTTACCTAATTTACTTTTTCAACTTCTAAGAAAATATTTACTTTCCTCTATGCAAGTTTTTTAATTACCAAGTAATAAAAAACAACAGTAATACACGGCCATAAAACTAGTCGAGCCTAGTTATACAGAGTGGCAGGAAAGGAATCCCCCTCTAATAATACATTCTAGGAACTAGGTTTAAGGAGCCAGGGCTTGGGACACAGCCATACATTACCTAGATCACAGGCTTAACACACCATGTACCAGGCAGGGGCTGGGTATCTCAGGGTTTCTAGTGGAAAAACGGCAATTCAAAATACAGGTTTCCAGATTCATTGCTTTTTCTGGATTTCCCTGTGACCATGCCAGAGTGGCTACTACTCATCCCTGTATTACAGCTTGGTAGAATGCAGTCTGAACTGACAACCAGCCACCTGCTTCACTTTCCAGCTATGTAGCTTTGGATAAGTTACTTAACATTTCTGAGCCTCAACTTCCTCATTTATATAAGGGAGAAATTATCTCATGGGATGGTTTTTTGTTTTTTGTTTTCTTGTTTTTTAAGATGGGGTTTCACCATAATGGCCAGGCTGGTCTTGAACTCCTGACCTCAGGTGATCCATCCACCTCGGCCTCCCAAAGTGCTAGGATTACAGGCGTGAGCCACCGCACCCAGCCAGGATTGTTTTGAGGGGAGTAAGTGCCTAATGACTTGTCAACAGTTGACCTTCAATAAATTTTCTTCTCTACTCAAACTCACCTTTGCCTCTCATCTCCCATTTATCCTATACATTGGTGGTGATGAAATCTTGAAAACAAAATTGGCCAGGCACAGTGGCTCATGCCTGTAATCACAGCACTGTGGGAGGCGGAGGCGGGTGGATTGCTTGAGCTCCAGAGTCCAAGACCAGCCTGGGCAACGTGGCGAAACCCCGTGTCTAGAAAAAATACAAAAATGAGCCAGGCGTGGTCACACACACCTGCTACGTGGGAGGCTGAGGCGCGAGGATCACGTTAGCCCAGGAAGTCAAGGCTGTAGTGAGCCAAGATTGCACCACTGCACTCCAGCCCCAAACGACAGAGCAAGACCTTGTCTCAAAAAAAAAAAAAAAAAATGAATAAAATAAAATCTACATCCCATCCCACTCCTACTCAAGCTTCTGATGGCCTACTTTAGTATTTCTCTATCTTGAATAGTGCATGAGCCTTGTTAAACTGAAAATAATTCTTTTTTTCCTGGTAACTCACAGAACAAAAACTGAAAATAATTATTAAGGCAACCCGGTGATGGCCAAGTCATGGAATGTCAGTATGAACAAAAAGCTACATGTCTACCTTTTTTTTTTTTTTTTTTTTTTGAGATGGAGTTTCGCTCTTGTTACCCAGGTTGGAGTGCAATGGCATGATCTCGGCTCACCGCAACCTCCGCCTCCCGGGTTCAGGCAATTCTCCTGCCTCAGCCTCCTGAGTAGCTGGGATTACAGGCATGAGCCACCATACCCAGCTAATTTTTTGTATTTTTAGTAGAGACGAGGTTTCACCATGTTGACCAGGATGGTCTCGATCTCTTGACCTCGTGACCCACCCACCTCGGCCTCCCAAAGTGCTGGGATTACAGGCTTGAGCCACGGCGCCCGGCCCTCTATCTTTTACTTATAGTTCCTCTGCACCAATAAAACCAAACCAAATTTGCAAATTAAACAGAATACAAAACCACAGACCTAATGAAATTCAAGCCAACATTATCTCTATGAAATTAACCAGTTTGCAACTCAAATATGGCACTGACAGAAGCCACATAGGCTCTTTTATGATGTCCATGTCCTCTAACATGTGACAATAACATATCCTATGTAATTTTTTGACCATTTTATATTAGCTGCTGCAAGCTTTGCTAGACTATGAGATTAGTTGGTCTTCACTTGGTCTAACCAGATGCTTACATAATCAATCTGCCTTGTTCCTCTGTCACTAGCCCATGACAAATGATTATAACTCGGTATAAATGTGACTGTAAACACAAACCCAAGTGTCTATCCTGCAATCACCCAGAGGCCCTTGAGCAAATTTTAAATTCTCGAATTTGCTTGTATAACACAAAAATTTGTTTTTAATACTTGAAAACACAAACACTGGCCCTAGCCTGAGAAACAGCAGCATGTTGGATCAGGTCTAAACTCCATGTTCTGGCACCAAAGTCCTCCAAAGCTGGCCTTGCATTACCTGTTTTACATATAACACATTTTAGAAACAGCTTAATATACATGTATATTATCTATACTCACAAAATTGTGATTTTGAATTATAATTATATTGAATGTGTTTATTTGGGAACAAAGTGATATCCCATTCATGAACATGGTATAGCTTTCCATTTATTTAGATCTTTATCTTTCAACGAAGTTTCAAAGGTTTGCTCCATAAAGGTCATATATATAGTAGGTTTTAGAAATTATATTTGCAAACTGTTTGTATACAGAAGTGGAATTGCCTTTTGTATTACGATGTTATATTTAGCAATCCTGCTGAACACTATTTTGTAAATCTCTTGGATTTTTGTTGCAGATAATACTGACGATGAATAATGACTGTTCCTTCTCTTTTCTTTCTTTCTTTCTTTTTTTTTTTGAGACAGGGTCTCACTCTGTCATCCAGGCTGCAGTACAATGGCACAATCTCAGCTCACTAGAGCCTTGACCAGGCTCACGTGATCCTCCCACCTCAGCCTCCCAAGTAGCTGGGATTGTACCACCATACCTGACTAATTTTTGTATATTTCACAAAGATGGGGTTTTCACCATGTTGCCCAGGCCGGCCTCAAACTTCTGAGCTCAAGCAATCCACCTGCCTCAGCCTCCTAAAGTGCTGGGATTACAGGCTTGAGCCACCGCACCCGGCCCTTATATTTCTTGTTCTTGTCTTACTACACCGATTAGGGCCTGCAGTACTATGATGAATATAAATGGTAATAGCATCCTTATGCTCCTAATTTTAAAAAAGAAAGCTGCTAATGTTTCATCATTAAGTATGGTATTTGCTGGAGGTTTGGATGGCTGGTCCCACATTTTCTATGCATCTATTTCAGTTACACTGGCTTTCTTGTTAATATACTAGCATACTGACATCATTGCTAATATTATTACCTCAGATAATATTTCAGTTGTTGTGCTCAATACTTGCTGTATATTCTTTCCCTTCTGCTAGCCTGGAAAGATATCTTCTTTCTTTCTGCTCTCCATCCTTCAAGTCTCCTTTCTGATTCCACTTCCTCCAGGAAGCCCTCTCTGACACCATGGCTCTCTGAAGCTTCCTGACTTTCTCCTCATTTGGGGGGAAAGCCATCAGAGTTTGTCTTAGAGGCCAGAGAGTATCCAGCAGAGTTTATTCTCAAACTTGAGGCCCCAAAGACTGTTCTGTTTAGCACACATTTTTAAAGAGAAGGGTAATCAGGAGATTTTAAATTAAATTAAAATTCAGATGTAGGGCATCTCTGAAAAATTGGATCTGTTATTATTGGGTCTCTCACTTCTTTATGGGCACAATTAGCTGCAGCCAAGCAGCAGCACCCTCTTCAGACGGAAGTTACAATCTCTGTTCATCACAAACCCACTGTTCCCTGCGGCCCTTTGCTTATATATTCTGCCTTCCTAGCTTGTATGCAGTTGATTTTGTGACTGCTGGTATCAAAGAAACTGCAAGACACGAAGCATCAGACTCTGGCTTTGCCACGTGCTGGTATAATCTCAGGCAAGTCACTAAATCTTTGAGCCTTTTCATGGTTTCCTCACCATGCACATGAGCTAATGGCTTGTACCTGAGCTGATTCATAGTTGTAGGAAATTCACAGATGAGATAGCCCACTGGAAACCAGAAATTGCTTCAGAAATGACAAGCTGTATAGCACAGTCAACGCAGTGAGACCCCATCGCTACAAAAAAGTTTTGAAAAAATTAGCTGGGTGTGGTGGGTGCCTGTAGTACCAGCTACTTGGGAGGCCGAGGTGGGAGGATCACTTGAGTCCGGGAGTTCAAGGTTACAGTGGGCTATCATGTCACTGAACTCAGATCTGGTTTTGAGGGAACATGAACACTGTCACCAAAATATATATTTCCACAGCTTCTTTGTGTACCTGATGGCCGGCAGCGTGGAGAAGGAGCTTGCCCAGAATGACAGTGCCCGCCACAGTGCACAAACTATGGCCCGCAGGCCACATCCAACCCACTAACCCATAAGCTAAGAAAGGCTTTAATATATTGAAATGGTTGGAAAGAATTCCAATTTCAGGTTCATAAAAAAAAAAAAAATTTTGTTTTCAATTTGCAATTTAAAAGATTTAAGTTGCATTTGTACACACACCACACTCATTCATTTACGATTGTCTCTGGCTGCGTTTGTGCCACAGTGGCAGAGGTGGAGAGCTACAACAGAGACCGCACGCTCTGCCAGGCCTGAGCCACTGCTATCTAGCCCTCGACAGGAAAAGTCTGCTGCCTCCTGGAGTTGAGTGTTTGCTGTGTAGCAGGCCCTGAGCGTTACCTGCACTACACCCATTTAATCCTCCCAGTGTCCTGAGAGGAAGGCATTGACCTCACTGCAGACCGCCTGAGAGAATTAAAGTCTCCTGTGTCCGCAATTATGCTTTCATCACACATCTGCCTTCAAAACATGGTGCCACGCACTGCGCTAGGAGACAGAGAATTTAGCAGTGAACAAAACAGACTCAGCTTCTGCTTTCTCCTGGGGGAGAAAGGTGATGAGCAAATAGGTAGTTAAGAATTATGTTAAATGCAGCCGGGCGTGGTGGTCACACCTGTAATCCAAGCACTTTGGAGACCAAGGCGGGCAGATCACCTGAGGTCGAGAGTTCACGACCAGCCTGACCAACATGGTGAAACCCTGTCTTTAAAAAAGAAAAGAAAAGAAAAGAAAAAAAGAATTATGTTAAATGCTAGGAGAAAAAAAAGTCACCTCTCAGCTGGGGTAATGGGGATTCAGCCCAACTCTGTTGCCAATGCCCTGCCTTTTAATTTTGAATTAATTACAGACTCATAAACAGTGCAGAGAGGTCTCATACATTCATCACCCAGCTTATCTCATGAGTGGCACCTTACGTAATTACAGTACTTTATCCCAACCAGGAAACCAATGTGAGCACAATTCACTTCACATAGGTATCACCCACTTTTACATGAACTACTACCATTATTTATTATTATGTTTCGAATCTCACTCTGTCACCCAGGCTGAAGTGCAGTGGCGTCATCTCGGCTCACTGCAACCTCCGCCTCCCAGGTTCAAGCAATTTTCATGTGTCAGCCTCCTGAGTAGGTGAAACTACAGGTGTGTGCCAACACACCTGGTTGCTTTTTGTATTTTTAGTAGAGACAGGGGTTTCACCATGTTGCCCAGGCTGGTCTCAAACTCCTGGCCTCAAATGATCCACTCTCCTCAGCCTCCCAAAGTGCTGGGATTCCAGGCATGAGCCACTGCACCCAGCTGTACTATTATTTTCTGTGGCATATTTCTGTGTATAATTCTATGCAAGGCCCCTGCTTTTTACTACTATATTACATAATTCCAACTTGAACTATCTCTAGCATGCACCCCAAGTAGCCCTGAAAGCAGTAACATTTAGGGACAGTTCGTGGCCCAGGTCATACGACGAGAAGGTGTGGACCTTGATCACCTTCTCTGGGGCCTCTCATACTCTGCACTAAACTGCTTGTCAAAGTCAAGACTTCAACTTTCCCCCTTACAAGGAAAGACACATGAATTCTGTGTCTGCATTTTTCCCAATTTTCTTGAAACAAAATCCAGGAGACCGCTCAAAATTCCCAATATAACTGCCCACATGAGAGAACTCTCAAAATAGAAGCAGGAAAAAACAAAAACAAAAAGCTTTCTCTTAAACAACTGACAAGTTTCTTCCTTTCCTGTAAAAAGAACTGTAATACCATTGATTTATTCAGTAAAATATGTACTAAGTTCCTCCTGGCTTCCAAGTACTGGGGTGCAAAGATGAACAGGCACAGTTCATACCCTCTGTGAGCTGTGATCACAGGCTGGCGCTGGACAGTCACCTAGAATGTCTACTCAAAGTCCTATGTCCACTTTTAAATGATACTATATAGTTGGCTCCCAGAATTTTTCAATCAACAACCCAATGTGATGACTAAAGGGGAAAAATGATGAGATATAATGCAAAGACTGGTAGAAGGTGAGGACAAGGTGAGACAGCCCCACCCTGCTTCCCTGGGCACTGGGCTGGCAGAGGGCATCCAGCTGCATGTGATTCCCCTCACAGGTCCCGACTCAACCCTCAAGACTCCTCATTTTTCCTCCTGTTCTTCAGGCCAGGTTTCTTATTTTCCACTCCTGTTTTGTTAAATCTAAGCGTATATTTGGTGGTTTTGTTGTTCTTGTTGTTTGTTTTTGAGATGGAGTGTCGGTCTGTGCCCAGGCTGGAGTTTAGTGGTGCAATCTCGGCTCACTGCAACCTCTGCCTCCCAGGCTCAAGTGGTTCTCGTGCCTCAGCCTCCCAAGTAGCTGGGACTACAGCGTGCACCACCATACCTAGGTAACTTTTCGTATTTTTAGTAGAGACGGGGTTTCACCATGTTAGCCTGGCTGGTCTCGAACTCCTGACCTCAGGTGATCTGCCCACCTCGGCCCCCCAAAGTGCTGGGATTACAGACATGAGCCACTGTGCCTGGCCCTAAGTGTATATTGTGTATGGATTTTTGTAAACTCATAAACCTACTTCAAATCCTTTTTGGAAAGAAGTGGGCTATAAATATTTAAAATGGAGTTTCAGAAAAGATACCACAGTTATTTAAACACACCTAGGCACTGTTTTCTGGCCATCAACTAAGAGGGCATCTGAGTGTCTGCTTAGATTGCCTCATTTCCTGCTTATTCCTCCTTGGGGCCTTCCTGACATCGTAGTTCTCAAAGTGTGAAGGGTGGGACAGAGGGGAAGGGATGTGTGCACGCAGGTGAAAAACAAATTGTTTTTTGTGTCAAGATAAATCCTGAAAGCCAAACACAGTAAACATCCTGCTTTGTGGGAGAGACCTATCTCCCACAGTCAACTGCCCGGCCTGAAATACCAAGACATGTCCCGGGATCAATGGCACCTCAGTAAACTGTCCCCATCCTGTTTCGCAGGCTCCAGCTCGTGCATAGGGAAGGAAGCTAACCCCCCTGGGATGTGCGGGTCTCGTTACATGCGTCTGCGCTGGGCAGCTCCCCAGAGCCACTGCAGCAGAGAAGCCAGACAGCAAGCACTCAGGCCGAAGAGAAGAAACTCAAATGGCTTTTCCCCCAATTAGAGCCAACAGAGCCAATTCACGAAGTTCTGCTGTATAACACGTGATCGATAAAACAGAGTGTCCCAAGGTGTCAAAGAGAGAGAAATGTAAACATAGTCACAATATATTTTTCTTTCAACATTTATTTAGTGCCTATGATGTGCAAGGAGCTATTTTAAGTCCTAGGGATACAGCAATGAAAAATACAGTTTCTACTGTCTTATAATTCATGTTCTAGTGGAAGCAGCAGACCAAAAAAAAAAAAAAAACCCAGAACATACGTCAGATGGTGACAAATGCTGTAAAAAAGTATTAGACAGGCTAAGGGGATATGGGTTAACTTACTACATAGAATATTCAGGGAAAGGATGTGCTGAAATAAGACCTGGAGACAGTGGGTGCTAGGCAGGTGGAAGAGAACACCAAACGCCTGGAGCTGGAGCACGCTTGCTGCGTCACAAAAGCAGCAAGGAGGCCAGAGTGGCTTACCCAGGAGCGAAGCGCAGGACATGAGGCCAGAGAGATAAGGGAGGAGCCCAGGGGGTCTTGTAGACTGAAATTCAACAGACTGGCTCTCTCACTCCAAATGCATTGGGAAGGGGAATATCATGACACATCTTACCAGGGTAGCTCTGGCTGTTGTGTTGAGAGCAGACTGGGGTAGGGGGTCGGTTATAAGCGGGGAAATCAGCTAAGAGGCAATATAAAAATAAGACAAGAGAGGATGTTAGTTTGGCTGAGAGTGCTAATACTGCAGGTGGTAAGAACTGAGAACGTTCTGGATAGATTTTTTTTGAATTTTTTTCTAATATAGCCAAATCACCATTCTCATAGCTAAAAATAATTAACAATAATTATGATATCCAATACCCAGTCAATATTCAAATAACCCTGGATCATGTCATAATTATTTTCTGGATGCCTGGATCCATATCCAAACATGGTACCTATATTGCAAGTGATTGACATTTATTTCTTTTTTTTTTTTTTGAGACGGAGTTTTGCTCTTGTTACCCAGGCTGGAGTGTAATGGTGCGATCTCGGCTCACCGCAACCTCCGCCTCCTGGGTTCAGGCAATTCTCCTGCCTCAGCCTCCTGAGTAGCTGGGATTATAGGCACACGCCACCACGCCCAGCTAATTTTTTGTATTTTTAATAGAGACGAGGTTTCACCATGTTGACCAGGATGGTCTCGATCTCTTGACCTCGTGATCCACCTGCCTCGGCCTCCCAAAGTGCTGGGATTACAGGCTTGAGCCATCGCGCCCGGCGACATTTATCTCTTAAATCTCTTTTAATCTGTAGGCTTCTCCTCTACTGTTTTTTAAAATTTGTTTTTTTGTAAAATCTGAGTCATCTGTTCTGTACACACAATCTGGATTTTTCTGACTGTGTCCTCCTGGGTTCTTTTAACACGTTTCTCTGTTCTCTGTATTAACCAAAAATTGCTTAGTCTGAGTTGCCTGTGAGACACATCAGAAGAGATGGTGAGTAGGCACATGCACATCTGGGATCCAGGGGAGAAGTCTAGGCTGGGCTAGAAATGAGGACCTACAGAGAGAGTTGAAAGCCGCAGTTCCGAGGAAATGAGTGTAGACGAGGAGAGGAATGTTCTAGGGCCTGAGCCCTGGCCACTCTTGTGTCTCCAGCTGGGGAGGTAAGGAGACACCAGGAAAGAAGATGAGGTGTACGTCCAGCGAGATCAGAGAACAAATTTAGGACAGTGACCTCTGAAGCCAAGAAAACAAGATACTTAAGGAATTTAGGGGAGGGATCAACTGTGTGAGTGTGGTCTGCAGGCTCAGTGTGATAAGCACTGAAAGCTGACCATTTTTCTTGGCAAAATGGATGTCACCGGTGCCGTTGGTAAGAGCTGTTCCGGTAGACTAGCGACAAGGCTGACTGGAGAGGGTTCAGGAGCAGGTGAGATGAGAGGAATTAGGAAATAAAGACAACTCTGCAAGGCAGAGCAGGGAAACAAGGCAGCAAGTGCTGAAGAATGAGGCGTGGAGGGAAGATGTGCTACAGTTTCCAACATGGCATTCATCACAGTGTATTACCCCAGGAAATGCTAACATCACGGGCAAACTGTCTCTTTAGATACCACATGTAAATATGCACTTTATTCATTTTAAAAAGGAAAGATTTCCCTCCTTATCCCCAAGAACCAGTTTTTGCTCCCTTGCAAGCAATACCGCTTTTAGCACACGAAAATGCATGTGCTAAATGAAACAAAATGTTCCAAGAGACGAATCCAGCTGTCTGACTCTTCCAACTTTTATTAACGTAAAGAGTTCTTTTGATGGGTAAGAGAAATATTTTCAGGTACGGTGTAGACACTAGAGATGGGTCAGGGAAAACAGAGCTTTCAGATAAATACATGGTCCCAAACAAAATCCTGCCATGTGGGCCTATATCTCTATATTCTAACAGTCACACAGGAGCATCACACCTCAGGATCGTCTCCATGCGGAGATGGGGGCTGGGGAATTCCAGGATAACTCCCTTCAGAAATAGTTGGATGCAGTGAATTAAGAGCCTACCATTTAGAGTCAAGAAAATCTAGCGTGAATCCCACTTTTGCCGCTTCCTGGTTGTGACCTTAGGCCACTATAATCTCTTTTAGCCTCAGCTGCTTTAGTTATAAAATGAGATAAAGGTAGTTCCAAATATAATTGCCCCCTACTTTTTTTTTTTTTTTTTTTTTTTTTTTTTTTTTTTTTTTTTTGCCTGTGTTCTCTCTTCTTGGAGATCTAGCTTTCCTTCAATGTAATTTGAGTAGGGTTGACTCCACCCCTGGTACCTGAAGTAGACAGATGACCCAGGGATGGCCAGAGTGCTTTAGTTACCAGCAAAAGGTCTTGACTATGACCAGGTTCTTGGCATTTTGAGCAAAGAATTGGGCAAAATGCACAAAAGAAGCAATGAAAGCACAGATTTTTTAAATGAAAGCACACTCCACAGCATGGGAGCAGGATGGAGCAAGGGTCTCAAGAGTGCTGGTTATAGAATTTTCTGGGGTTTAAACAACCTCTAGAGGTTTTCCATTGGTTACTTGGTTACATCCTATGTAAATGAAGTAGTGGCCCATGACCGGTCTGATCGATTGCAGAAAGCAACCAATCAACGGCTGAAGTTACAAAATTATACCCCTATGCAAATGAAGACTAGGTCCACGACCAGTCTGATTGGTTGCAGGAGGGGACCAGAGTACTTTCCATTTTTCATCTGCCATGAAGAAAAAGCAGGTGGGGTGCAAAGGAAGTAGCCTCTGATCCTTTTGTTACTTGGGCATGGAAAGTCGGGGTTTTCCTTTTGAGTCCGTTCTACAAAGTCAGTGTGAATCGGCCTTAGGTTCCCTGCTTCCAGACCCTATTCTCCCACCTCACTTATGCCTGGTTACGTTGACTGGACCGAGAATGACCATGTGACCTGAGCTAGGTCAATCGGGGACTTCCTCCTGATTGGTGGCACTACGAAGTGCTTGGTTACCACTATGAAGACACAGCTTTATGTTTTTTTTAAAAAAAATCACTATAAGAAAAACACAGAACTGTGGGTGGCATCTTTGTCACCATGCAGAGAAAGTCTTTCTAAGAATGAAGTTTATTCAGAAGAAAGCATAGCCGAGACACTGAGCAGAGAGACTGAGTCCTGCTATCTGCTGAACTCCTGGTTCCAGCCACACCTGAAGCTTGACACATACATAGCTCAGCTTGTCAGACACATGAGTCAGTAGGTGCTCCTCCTTTTCGTTGTCACAGAAGCCAATTTATCCAAGTTTCCATCATCTACAACTGTAAAGGCTGTGACTAATATTCTATTTCACTGCCAGATATTAAAAATGCTTTTAAGTTCTAGGAAGTGTCTTTCTCTGAATGAACACTCAGTAAACTGGCCTGATGCTTAGTCTGTTATGTACCCAGTGCTATGCTGGCCATCAAGTATAGATAGGCAAGTAAACTAAAAGGTATCATGTAAAATTAGCCGCTTATGTATTAGGATGTGTCAACAGAGATAACTTAAAGGGAAGCAGGGGCTGTGTTATCCTAAGGAGATTGCCAGGCCTGAAAGGGAGGCCAGGTAATTCTAAATAGAGGCAGCAACAAATATAAAAGCATGGAGTTGTGTCTGAAGAGATAATCAGCGCATAGCTGAGAATGCAAACGCAAATGTCTGCAGGGACCAAGCAGGTAACAGAAATGAGGGAAACGTATCAGTTATAAGGCAACAAATGGCAAGGACTCTTGGTTTCAATCACGGAAGACTGGAGAGAGCTGGGGATGGCAGCAAATGGGTGACAGCAAGGCCCAGCAGCACCGAATATAGTTTGTCCCTACCATCCACTCTCACCTTCTGCCTTTAGTAAGAGGAGGGTTTTAGCTATTCCCATGGTCACGTAGATGAGGACCACACTTCCCCGGCTTCTTGTGCAGTCAGACGTGGCCATTCTGTACATTCTGACCAATAGGATGCAAGAGGAAATGATATATGTAACTTCCAGGTTGGATCATGAAGAAAGGGATCCTCCACTTCTCCATCCTACTGAAGCTGGAGCAGACAGGATGGGGGGAAACGAAGCAGTATCTTGGACCAGAAGATGGAACCCACCGCAGAGAACAGGGAGAAAGAAGACAGAAGTAGGCGGTGTCTCTGACACCATGGAGCTATCGTATCTGCCCTGGGCAGTTAGTGCTTTGACTGTCACATGAGAGAAAAACAAGTTTCTACCTTGTTTAAGTCACTTGTTTTGGTTTTTGTTACAACCGTCATACGTGCATCTTGACCAACACTCTCACATGCAGAGGGCTGCCACTTCTTGGTGCCTAAGGATTACTGCCATGAGGAACTGTGGGCTCAGATTGTGCATTTGTCCAATTTTCCAACAGATTATGGAAATCTAGATTTTCTTATATCTGACATTTACATACTGGCAACTAATTCTGATTTTTAACACTGGATAGGCCAACACAACTGGTCTGGGGCCCAGTATCATTTCTAGTCCACAGGCCTCTCCAAAACAAAGACTTCATTGGAACAAGTAACATAACTTAGGGTAATAGAGTCCTTTGAGTTTGGGAAACACGACACAGTTCCTGCCAACTTTCATTTCCCTCAAATATAGTCCCATTCCCTGGAGAATAAGCCACATGTGGTGGCACACACCTGTAATCCCAGCTACTTGGGAGGTTGAGGCAGGAGGATCACCTGAGCCTAGCAGTTTGAGTCTGGCCTGGGTAATATAGTGAGACCCTGAAGAAAGAAAAGAAAAGAAAGAAGAAAAAGAGAAAGAAGAGAAAGAAAGACAGAGAAAGAAAGAGGGAGGGAAGGGAAGGGGAGGTGAGGGGAGGGGAAGATGGAAGGGAAGGGAAGACGAAAGGGAAGAGAAGAGAAGAGGGAAGGGAAGATAGAAGGGAAGGGAAGACTGAAGAAGGGAGGGAGGGAGGGAATCCGTGGAGAATGGACTGACAAAACCTGTAAGTTAGCAGCAGCAATCACCGTGTGCCTTACTTGCCCACAGCCTCACCCTGTAGGGCCTCCCTGGACACCAGTGGACTTTACCAGGATTAAACTCTGTTCCTTTCTCCTCCTCCCTTTCTCTCCTTTTCAAGATTAAAAAATGTCTCAGGGCTGGGTGTGGTGGAGCACCCCTGTAGTTCCACCTCGGAAGCTGAGGTGGGAGGGTTGCTTGAGCCCAGGAACTCAAGACCAGCCTGGGCAACATGGCGAGACCCCCATCGCCACACAAAAAAAATAGTAAGTTAGCCAAGCATGGTGGCCTGTGCCTGTAGTCCCAGCTACTCGGTAGGTCAAGGCAAGAGGATTTCTTGGACCAAGGAGTTCAAGGATGCAGGGCACCACGATTGCTCCTGTGCACTCCAGCCTGGGTGACAGAGTGAGACTCCATCTCAAAAACAAACAAAAACAAAGTGTCAGGAGACAGGGCTAGGTATTAGTATCACGGAGCAGAAACTGGCAGGTGGAAAAGGCATCCCTCAGTTTGAAATGGAAGGTCTGGCAGCCTCACCAAACGAGTCCATCCAGACAAACAGCTCTGTGGAGGAGTCGGCGGGGCGGCATAAAGGAAGATGCAGAAGGTGCGACATCCAGGGCTCAATTTGTGGGACCCGCTGACGGCTCAGGTTACAAGTAACAACCAAGGAGGCATCAGCGTTGCACGGGGCCCCACTGATACTCCCCTCCGAAGAACAGAGACCTGGTGTGGCACAGCCTCAGCGAGCCCAGCTCTCTCCTCTGGATTCAGGTAAAGCACCCACGCACGGTCCACGGTCAGCCACAGGCAAGGACGCTAATTGCCGGCAGAGCAGTGCCAGCATCAAGGTATTGCTCACACAGGTTCAAACCACTTGCTACCCTCTCGAGTGAAAATAAACATCAGGGAAATAGCCACGGCATTGCTGCTGCACAGTGAAAAAAATACAAACAATCAAGTGACAGGAAAAGAAGTTCCTGTTTATAAGGCCCGCTGCCCTCTCGGGAGCTGCTTCTGGTTTGGTGAGAAACCTTTGTTCCGTGGTGCCCTCGCTTAACTAAGATACACAGTTTGGAGGGAGGAACTGGAGAGAGTTTCCCTGCACAGCAGAGGGAGAAGGATTTGGAGAGGAGGCAGATGAGTAATCCAGGAGGGAAGGGAGATAAAACAGAAGGGGGAGGAGAACAGAGAGGAGGCAGGTCTACATTCTCAAGAGTGGTCATTGGCCACCACCTAAAACCAACCCACCACTGGGGACCAGTGAAGTTGTGTGGCAAATCTTCAGCTGAGCCCAGCTCTCTCCTCTGGATTCAGGTAAAGCACCCACACACGGTCCATGTTCAGCCACAGGCAATGACTCAAATTTCAGCCAAGCAGTACCAGCATCAAGGTATTGCTCATAGAGGTTCCAACCACTTGCTACCCTCTCAAGTCAAAAAAAAAAAAAAAAAAAACCAAAAAAACCCCACAACAACCAAACAGATATGGCCGACAGCAAAGGGTAAAGGAGGTGGGTGAGAAGGCAGGAGAGGGGAACAGAACGCAGGGTCTTTGGGAATTAAATGAAGTACACAGGAGTAGTGGCTCACACCTGTAATCCCAGTACTTTGGGAGGCTGAGGCAGGCAGATCACTTGAGGCCAGGAGTTCAAGACGAGCCAGCAAACCCCATCTCTACTAAAAACACAAAAATTAGCTGGGCATGGTGGTGCACACCTGTAATTCCAGCTACTCTGGAGGCTGAGACACAAGAATTGCTTGAACCCTAGAGGCAGAGGTTGCAGTGAGCCGAGGTCACACCACTGCACTCCAGCCTGGGTGACAGAGCAAGACTCTGTCCCAGAAAAAATTAAAATAAGTACATGGGAGACCTTTGAGCTCCTCACACAGAGATTCTGAGCAATTTTGCCAAAACCTTTGAGGGATGGAGAGGCCCCATGCCATTTGGATACTATCATCTCCCCAGAACAAGAGTTACGAGTTGGTACAATGTGCCAGTGCTTAACAATTTACATGCATTTGTATTTGATTTTTACAATATCTTTTTTTTTTTTTTTTGAGACAGAGTTTCGCTCTTGTTTCCCAGGCTGGAGTGCAATGGCGCGATCTCGGCTCACCGCAACCTCCGCCTCCTGGGTTCAGGCAATTCTCCTGCCTCAGCCTCCTGAGTAGCTGGGATTACAGGCACGTGCCACCATGCCCAGCTAATTTTTGTATTTTTAGTAGAGACGGGGTTTCACCATGTTGACCAGGACGGTCTCGATCTCTTGACCTCGTGATCCACCCACCTCATCCTCCCAAAGTTCTGGGATTACAGGCTTGAGCCATCGCGCCCAGCTTCTTTCAATATCTTAAGAAGTGGGTATTATGAGACATATTTTACAGATGCTTTAACATGTTAAATATTTTGCTTAAGATCACAAAGCTAATAGCAGCAGGGCCAAGATTCAAAGCCAAGCCTGTTTGACTACAAATTCTGTGTCAGTCTGCTCAGAAAAAGATCACATTTAGCTTCCAGAAAATTGATTCTGGCCAGGTGTGATGGCTCAAACCTGTAATCCTAGCAATTTGGGAGGCTGAGATGGGTAGACTGCTTGAGCTCAGGAGTTCGAAACCAGCCTGAGTAACATGGCCAAACACTGTCTCCTCAAAAAAAAAAAAAAACACTCAAGTTATCCAGGTGTGGTGGTGCACACCTGTAGTCCCAGCTACTTGGGAGGTTGAGGTAGGAGGATTGCTTGAGCCTGGGAGGTTGAGGTTGCAGTGAGCCGTGACTGCACCACCGCACTCGAGTCTGGGTGACAGAGTGAGACTCCGTCTTTTAAAAAAGAAAAGTGATCCTGATTACATTCACTAATCTGGGATACACTGACATCCCAAGCCTCCTGATGTATGGTACTAAGAAGGACAAACATCGCTTCAGTGGGATTTCTGCTGACACCACAAAATCTGGACCTACTCACAAGGGAACACATAACACGCCTAACTTGCAGAGCATTCCCCAAACAACTCCCTCGGATCCTTCAAAATTGTCAAGGTCACGAAAGACAAAGACTGAGTATTCTAGACTAATGGCCACTAACGACACATGATGACTAACTATAATTCATGATCTTGGGCTCTATCTTGGACAGGGAAAAGTAGTATGAAGAACATTAATAGGGCAATTTGGTATAATTTGAGAATGACAGTGATACTGTGGTTATGCAGGAGACTATTCTTGTCCTTTAGAGACGCATGCTGAAATAGCAAGAGTATTTATGGACATGATGTCTGCAACCTCCTCTCAAAGGGTTCCATAAAATACTAAGTACATAGACAGGAAGGAGGGAGGATGAAACAGGATATTTACATTTGAGAAATTACAGTAAATGTATGAGGAAGTTCACTATACTGTCCTTACAACTTTTCTTAGTGCCTTGAACTTTTTAAAATAAAAAAAAAAAAATTAAAGGAATTCTGACTTTAATTTCTGGCAATGTGACAGACTGGGTATCCTCTAAGTGAAACAAGTATGGAAAAAAATGAAAAAAAAAAAAAAATTTTTTTTTGAGATAGGTTCTCATCCTGTCGCCCAGGCTGGAGTGCAGTGGCACGATCACTACTCACTGCTGCCTTAACCTCCCAGGCTCAAGCGATCCTCCCACCTCAGCTTCCAAAGGAGCTGGGACCGCAGACATGCTCCACCACGCCTGGCTGATTTTTGTAGTTTTTGTAGAGACAGGGTCTTGCCATGTTGGCCAGGCTGGTCTCAAACTCCTGGACTCAAGTGATTTGTCCATTTAAAAGTGCTGGAATTACAGATGTGAGCCACCACGCCTAGCTAAAACATTTTTAAACATGTTGCTGAGCTGGCACGAAAAGAAAATATCCCAAGAAGCCAAAAATTAAATAAAACAAGAATCCTGGGAGATATCAAATGCCAAAACCAGTTTCCACACTGAGAGTTTGTTAAACCTTGGGAACTCTTGAGCTTCCATCTATTTAAAAAAACACTTCAAGATGGTTATAATGCATATATCATAAAATTCACCTTTTAAAACTCTACAATTCAGTAATTTTTAGACTATCCAAAGAGGTGTCTAACTACCACAACTATCTAATTTCAGAACTTTTTTTTTTTTTTTTTGAGATGGAGTTTCGCTCTTATTACCCAGGCTGGAGTGCAATGGCACGATCTCGGCTCACCGCAACCTCCGCCTCCTGGGTTCAGGCAATTCTCCTGCCTCAGCCTCCTGAGTAGCTGGGATTACTGGCACGCATCACCATGCCCAGCTAATTTTTTGTATTTTTAGTAGAGACGGGGTTTCACCATGTTGACCAGGATGGTCTCGATCTCTTGACCTTGTGATCCACCCGTCTCGGCCTCCCAAAGTGCTGGGATTACAGGCTTGAGCCACCGCGCCCGGCCTAATTTCAGAACATTTTTATCACCCCTAAAAGAAACTCCAGACCCATCAGCAATTGTTCTCCATTCCTCCTTCTCCCGGCACGCACTAACGCACTCATCTGCTTGCTGTTTCTACAGAGGTGCCTGTTCTGGACATTTCCCATAAATGGAATTTTACAATACATGGCCTTTTGTGTCTGACTTCTTTCACTTAGCATAATGCTTTCAAGGGTCATCAATTCCATAGCATGTATCAATATTTTATTTCTTTGTATTGTCAAATAAGATTCCATTGCATGGGTATTCTTTTCATCCATCCATCCATCAGTTAATGGACAACTGATTTGTATCTACCTTTTGGCTATTATGAATAATGCTGCTATGAGCATCCATGATCTTGAAAAAGTATCTGCGTGTGTGCGTGTACGTGTGTGTGCGTGTACGTGTGTGTGCGCGCACGCGTGCATTTAGAGGTATGACATACACACACACACACACACATATATTTGTTCCAATTTCTCCACACCCTTGCCAATACTTGTTATTGTCTTTTTAATGATATCCATCCTTATAGGTGTGAAGCGGTATCTTATCGTGGTTTTGGATTGCATTTCTCTAAAGACTAATGATGTTTAGCATCTTTCCATGTGCTTATTGGCCGTTAGTATATCTTTGGAGAAATATCTACTCAAATCCTTGGTCAAACTTTCACCTAGGTGCAGGATGGTGGGAGACAAAGCAAAGGCCCCATTTAAGGTGAAAACCTAACAGGAAACCACCCATGTAAACCTGGGATCTTAAAAGGCCATCCCTTCAATGTGAGGATGGACAAGAAATTAACTCGGTGTCCAATGGGAGCAGCAGGATTACTTGAGTATCCCAATCTTGGCAATGAGTGGAGGGTGAAAACATCTCCCTTTCAACTTACAGCACACTTATTCTCTCATGTGAGTTGGGGCTGAGTCTATGTAGGCCATAAAGAACAAAGTAGATGTGGAAAAGTTCAAGAATTTCTAGAAATGTGAGAGAACTGAAATTCAAAATCCAAAATTCAACAACAGATTAAACAGCTAAAAAATGAATTATTACAATGAAGTTATAGAAATAACTAAAATGTAGCCCAGGAACCCAGAGTTGAAAATTATCAGTTTAAAAGACATGGAAGATAGAGTCTAAGGATCTAATACATATTTAATTAGAGTTTTACAAGTAGATGAAATAAAATGGGAAAGACAATATTCCCGATATTGTAAGAGATAATGGCTGAGAATTTTCCACTATTGTTGAAAGAGCAGTAATTAGATCTAAGACTCCCAACCAAACCCAAGGATAAATAGAAATCCTTAGCCAGACATATCATAATGAAGTCGTTGTATACAAAGACAAAAAAAATTTAAAGCTAAAGTAGCTAAATTTAAAAAAAACAATGGCAGTCTACAATTTTGACTGCCAATATCAACAACAATCATGGAGACCAGTAAGATAGAAGAATGATACTTTCAAATGCACTGAGACAAAAATAACCGCCAACTTAGAATTCTATAACCTGTATAATTATCTTTCAAGAACGAGGAAGAAAAAGATCTCTAGACAAAAACAGGAGGTGTGAGGTGTAAGAAGGAACAGTGAGTAAGGGTATCAGGCAACTACGTGGGTTGTGAGTAGAGCTAAATTGTTGACGATATAAAACTACAATGCCTAATTTGTAGGTGGAAAAGTAGCTAAAACTAAACGAGAAAGTCCTATAAATTGTGAAGAACGTCATCTGATTTAGAGTTCTGAGGTCTTTGCATTCATTTAGGAGCAGGATAAAAATACAGTTTAATCTTAGCCTGTATAATAAACAGTATGCATGCTGAGACAGCTAGAGAATCTGCTAAAAGAATACAGCGTAACTTCCCAACAAACAAAAGCGGGAAAGAGAAGGAGAAACACAAAAAGGGAAAGTCAATCAGTTCAAAACATGGCAATCCAGGAGGTCATCAACCTAGAAGGGGCAAATTATGGCGCACTCATAAAATAAAATATGATAAAACTGTAAAAGTTCAGGAACAGCAGCTACCTATGTCAATACGGAAAACGCTCAATGATGAACGGAAGAAGCAAGTCAGAGAAGGAAATCCCATGCGTTTCTATATTCTGTAAAGTGCAAAATAAGCCAAGGTAAACAATACTTGGAAAATTCTGAACTTTATAGAATATAGAATGGATATACGCTTAAAGGAAAAAAAAAAAACAGGATAGTGGTTACCTTTACCTCTGCAGAAGAGGGCAGGGGCTATGGGGGGGCCTCTAAAATATGGTAATATTCTATTTCTTAACCTCAGTGGCTGTGTATGGTTACTTGTTTAATCATGATTTAAATTCTAGGCCAATAGCTTACATCTATTATCTCAGAGCTTTGGGAGGGTAAGAGAGGAGGATTGCTTGAGGCCAGGAGTTTGAGACCAGCCTGGGCAACACAGTGAGACCCTATCTCTACACACACAAAAAATTCTTTAATGAGCCAGGTAGCTTGGTATGGTGGTCCATGCCTGTAATCCCAACATTTTAAGAGGCCGAGGTGGGAGGATTACTTGAGTGTAGGAATCTCAGACCAGCCTGGGTAACATAGTAAGACCCTGTCTCAAAAAAAGAAAAAAAAAAAAATAGCCAGGGATGGTAGTGCAAGCCTATCATCCTAGCTACTCAGGAGGATGAGGCAGGAGGATTGCTTGAGTCCAGGAGTTCAAGTTTAGAGTGAACTATGATCATGCCACTGCACTCCAGCCTGGACAAGAGCAAGATCCTCTCTCTTAAAAAAAAATAAATTGTCTATGAGTTTTAGTATTGTATAATAGTTCACACAAAAAAGTTTTAGTGAAACAAAGAAGGAATCTCAGTTCTGGGACATGCAGAAGACAGCTCCTCATTCTCAGTTACGTAAGTCTGCAGCCTAACCCTTGCGGACTGACCTTTTTCATACCTTGGGATGGAAAGATAAGCGTCGGCTCCCACCTGAGCTCTTCTTCCACAGGTTAGCCACTAAACCAGCCTGGTAGTAACCAGTGACCTAGTTAATGAGCTTTGGTCTTCCACCTTTCACAAAAGCAACCTCATCACATAAAGGGAAGTTTAAAAATCCAACATTAGCCTCCCAGGGAGATCGGAACATTAGTTCATGATGTGAAATGTGAATGAAAAGGAAAACTGCTCAATATTCATGTCACAATTAAAAGGAATCTTAGCCATAATTTCCAAAGTATAAGCTAGTAGAATAGTAAGGCTGGGCGCAATGGCTAAAGCCTGTAATCCCAGCACTTTGGGAGGTGGAGGCAGATGGATCACGAGGTCAAGAGTTCAAAACCAGCCTGGCCAAGATGGTGAAACCCCATCTCTACGAAAAATACAAAAATTAGCTGGGCATTGGAGCAAGCGCCTATAATCCCAGCTACTCGGGAGGCTGAGGCAGGAGAATCGCTTGAACCCGGGCGGCAGAGGTTGCGGTGAGCCGAGATGGCGCCACTATACTCCAGCCTGGGTAACAGAGTGAAACTCCATCTCAAAAGAATAAAAGAATATTAAATACATCTATTATAATCTTTTCAATCATCTCTTTCCCTAAGGAATTTCTGGGCCTGAGAGACCAGAAGAAAGTCAGAGCCTCAATGCACAGACACTTCTCCCCTCTACAACTAAAGTTGAAGGGTGATTAGCTGACAGGTCATCAATATTGTTTACTCCAGGACTGCTGTAAACGGTGTCAGGCAACATAACTGCTTTCTGTCTCTGAAGTGCCTTTATTTGAGAATATCCCTTCAAGCCTGTTCAGTGTTTAGTGCTTCAGACCAACTTTTTCTTCCAAAGTGATATTTGATGCTTTTCAGTTTTTGATTGATGTAGGTTTCTTGTTGCATTTTTTAAAACCCAAAGTTTCTGTCCTACCTGAAGCCCTTTCTGGAAACAAGGCAGGTTATAAATAAACAACAAAGATACTTTTCTCCTGTGAATTCTTCCCCGCCCCCCCACCCCGAAAGCGGCTCCTGTTATAATTAGATTTTGAATAGATGAAGGAAGGGGCAAGATAAGGAATGAGATCAGAGCTTTGCATGTTTTCCAACAAAGATCATTAAACTCAGACCTCTGGAAAACTAATCACCCCATGGCTTTGTAGGACTTCTTTAAATAAAGTGTATAGGAACATAAATCAATGGAAGCTTCCCACTGTACCTACAAAGCTGACATCATTCATAATAGTGTCTAAATCATTCTACTAATCATTTACATAACCTAAATGAGCTCAGCATGTTTAAGGTTCAAATAAGCAGTTCTCTGTCATTTTTTAAATAGCTTTTATGCTTTCTTTAGTTACAGGTATGATCCTAATCCTAACCCTAGTATATACCAGAGCGGCTAAATTCTATGTTCCCCCTCATTGCTGAGTATGTGAAAACTCACTAGAAGCTGATATGACCACTCATTCCAAATACAGCCCAGTCCAAGCAGAATTAATCTATAATATCTAGACCCATTGATTAAAAATAGGGAAGAAATAAGCCTACAGTAACACAAGAAATAAACTAATATTTACTTCTGAGACAGAGATTCCACGTATTTTTGCTCACTTTATCTTCTACTAACATGTGACATCGTCGTTATCTTTCTATGACAGATGAAGTTCAGGAGGTATCAAATCAGTCATAAAGATTACATAGCTCGAAATCAAATGTGTGTCTTAACTGAAATAGGGCAAGTCCTTAGAATGTTTCAGAAGCACCACAAATCACAGGTGGCCCTCCACCTCCAACACAGTGACCCAGGTAGAATCCAGTGAAGTGGATGTAGTAAATACCCATGCGGATCTGCTCACCTCTGCTACACTCCCCTTGCAGTGTGCCTTACTGCTCACTAGAGGCTGGAAAGCCAGACCACACCTCAGGTTCCACACAAGAATGTAGCTTCGGCAGACACACCATCCTAGACTTGGAAGAAGACCGCACCGTGGCCCAAAGGACATGCTTTGGATGCTTCTATCCTCCTGCTGGCAGACACAGCCAAGGAGGGACTTGTTTTTCTGTGGCAGTTGTAGTTGAAATCTCAGCGTCCCATTTCTTGCTTCATAGTGCTGAGAGGCAAGTCAGGGGCAGCCATCTGGTATCATGACTCAGTGACCATCCAGGACCCAGCAGACTGGAGAATGGATCCTGCTTCCTCACCTTCCTGCTGATGGCAGGTCAGTTCCCTGGTATGATGCCAGCAGGTGCTCCTGGAAGCTCAGCCTAGAGCCTGCTCCTCCAACTCTACCAAAAATTGTGGAAGCCAACTAATGATGCATAATAAATCCCTTGAGGCTTCAACTAGCTACAGTAGATTGTCATCTTCAGTTGAACTCTAAGACAATGAATATCCTACTTTCCCATGAAAGGGACACATCACTAGGCTGGCGCCATGAATCTCAGGGGTGGGTACAGAGGATGGACAAGCTATCAGATCGTTTCAGGCTGAACTCTCCAAGGGTGTGGCTGACTCATTCATGTGTTAAGAACTGTTTCCTCTGACGGGCGTGGTGGGTCACGCCTGTAATCCAAGCACTTTGGAGGCCAAAGCGGGCGGATCACTGGAGGTCGGGAGTTCAAGACCAGCCTGACCAACATGGTGAAACACCATCTTTATTTAAAAAAAAAAAAAAAAAAAAAAAAAAGAACTGTTTCCTCAAATCATGGCTCAACTAGAAATGGAAAAGAAAGAAAGGAGGGATTCCTCACAACCTGGGACTGGTTTATTATCAGGTGAGCTAACGAATGTGAAAACCCTTTAAACGGTAGAGTGCTCACAGGCACGTGGAGGGGCCAGACAGCCGCCGCGATGGACGTGTTCCCCAGGATCCGGCGCCCTGAGACCACCGTCTTCACGGGCGCCAAGGATCCAACGAGGTGTGCGAGCCGAAGCGCGTGTTCGAGGGCATCCTCAAGCGGTCGCGGGACGAGCAGCGGCTGCACGAGGACGACCAAGTCTCGGATGATGGCAAGACATTGGGCGAGTGTGGCCTCGCCATCAAACAGCACGGCCACAGGCCCCAGCCACCGTGGGGCTGGCCTTCCGGGCAGAAGACACCGCGGAGGCCCTGCCAGTCAAGCCGTTCTCCAGCCTGCCTGGGCTGTCCGACGCGACGAAGCCCCGGGACTCGGGAAGCAGTGCCAGTGAACCAGCCGTGCAGCGAGGGCCCCCAAGAGGCCCATTCCCCCCAGCAAAAGAGATATGGGGGGGCAAAAAGAAAGAAAAGTACGGGCACCTTCCTAGAAACAGCACTACTATAAATCTTAGCAAAAACAAACAAACAAATGGTATTAGCTCGCCAAATTTTAGATGTAACTCTCTCTAGGGGGTGAATAAAGGACCAAATGCCTACAAGGAATAAATGTCTCCTGAATGTCACCTCAAATCTGAAAACGTGAGGTTTTCTCCTACTATGATTTAATATCTTTTGAAGCATATTTTTTCTTTACATGTCTTAAATCCTGTAATTGATCATTTGTTTAAATAAACATAGAAAGGTGCATTTACCACTATATTCGAAGGGCTAGACACAGATTCTGCCACACAGTAAATATTCAACACATTTTTATGACAGTAAACAAGATATGCATTATTGATTTGCACTGTAAAACCCACAGCATTTTATTTTTTATTCTTTTTTTTTTTTTTTTTTTTTTTTTAGAGACAGACACAGTCTCACTCTGTTACTCAGGCAATCCTCCTGCCTCAGCCTCCCGAGTATCTGGGACTACAGCCAGGCACCACCACACTTGGCTAATTTTTAAATTTTTGGTAGAGACATGGTCTTGCTATGTTGCTCAGGGTGGTCTCAAACTCCTGGCCTCAAGCACTCCTCTGGCTTTGGCTTCCCAAAATGCTGGGGTTACAGGTATGAGCCACGATGTCCAACCTTCATAGCATTTAGACTGGGAAAGACCTTGAAGAACTTAAGAATCAATACCAAGACATAACCTGAGACAAAGAAATAGCTGAAAAGTTTCCCTTTCACAACATTAATCTGTGTTATACAAAAGTTCAAGGTAATCTGACAAAGGAAAGGAGACAGCAGCAGTGACTGCAAAAAAAAAAAAAAATTATAAAGGTCAACTCGAAAAAAATATAAACGTGAAAATAGGGAAAAAAACTTTAAAAAAAATCACAGCTGGGATAGATTATCCTACAAGATGTTAACATGTAATCTAGAACTACAGGTATTGGCTGGGCACGGTGGCTCACGCCCATAATCCCAGCACTTTGGGAGGTTGAGGTGGGTGGATCACCTGAGGTCAGGAGTTTGAGACCAGCCTGGCCAACATGGTGAAACCCATCTCTAAAAAAAATAATATAATAAAAACAAAACTATCCCAGCACTTTGGGAGGCTGAGGCGGGTGGATCACGAGGTCAAGAAATCGAGACCATCATGGTCAACATGGTGAAACCCCGTCTCTACTAAAAATACAAAAAAATTAGCTGGGCATGGTGGTGCGTGCCTGTAATTCCAGCTACTCAGGAGGCTGAGGCAGGAGAATTGCCTGAACCCAGGAGGCGGAGGTTGTGGTGAGCCGAGATTGCGCCATTGCACTCCAGCCTGGGTAACAAGAGCGAAACTGTCTCAAAAAAAAAAAAAAAAAAAAAAAGAACTACAGGTATTAAAACATGGAAACAAAGAGTAGAACAGACTGGAAAGTGTACAGTTGAACCCAAGCAGATACAAGTAGTAAGTGAAAAACAGAAAGCAATCCAGGTAAGGGAATGTAGAATGAATTTACCAATATGAAATGCTGGGACAACTAAGTAAACATCTAAAAACAAAATTAGAGCCAATTTTATACTTTCTGCTGAAATGTATTTCAATATTAAATATTTTAAAGCACCTAAGAAAAATATAGGTAAAAGATTAAAGTATAGTTCACTATATTTAGCTTTGTTATTGAAATAATACTAAGGATGACACCCAATATGGGGAAAACAATAAGACCGAGAGATGTGAAGATAAACTTTAGATTTTGTAAATAAACTCACTATCGCACTTTGGGAGGCCAAAGCGGGAGGATTGCTTGAGCCCAGGAGTTTGAGAAGAACTCCAAAGTGAGCCACCTGGGCAACAAAGTGAGACCCCCATTTCCACAAAGAATAAAAAAATCAGCCAGGCATGGTGGCACGTGCCTGTAGTCCCAGTTACTCAGGAGGCTAAGGTGAGAGGCTCACCTGAGCCCAGGAGGTCAAGGCTGCAGTGATCTGTATCGTGACACTGCACTCCAGCCTGGGTGACAGAGCAAGACTATCAAAAAAAAAAAAAAAAAAAAAAAAAAAAAAAAAAAAAAATCACTGTAAATAAAACTAAGGGATGATAAGCTAGAAAAAAAATATTCACAACACAGAAAGAGGGTCAAATTCTCAACATTGGTTCACTGCTGCCAGTGAGCCAGATTCAAGTGATTCTCCAGGTTCAAGCGATTCTCCTGCCTCAGCCTCCTGAGTAGCTGAGACTACAGGCACGTACCACCATGCCTGGCTAATTCTTATATTTTTGGTAAAGATGGGGTTTCACCATGTTGGCCTGGATGGTCTCAATCTCCTGACCTCATGATCCACCTGCCTTGGCCTCCCAAAGTGTTGGGATTACAGGCCTGAGCCACCACACCCGGCCTAAAAATATCTTTAGGTGAATAACAAAACTACTGAACGTCTTTGTAGTTAGACCTATTTGTTGACCTCTTTACCCTTCCCAAATTCCATCGAAATGTCTCCCACTCCCAAATTTTAAAAAATACATAGTAGTGCTGACACCTAGAAAGAGTAGCAACAGTAGTCCAGAGCAGTGAGAACTTCCTGGAAGGCACTTGAGAACTAATGATAAGCAAGGGAGTTCGCAGTCTGCAGCTGTGCAGCAGAAAATAGAGGATCTACCAAAAAAAAGCAAGTCTCCAAGCAGACCCTCAGATAAGCCAAAGATTAGAAGCAGTAACAAGCTGGAGAAGGAATGAGTCAAGGGTAATCTGCTAAGGAGTACATTTAAAGGCTTAGAAACTACAGGTATTAATGACTTACGACCTATGCAACTTAGGACCATTCGACTTTACGACCACAATCGCTAGGCACGACTGCTCCGCATCTGGCAGCGCAAACGTTGCCCAGCTGGGCGTACAACAGTGCGGACCAGCTTCTGGCAGCACTGCCATCTCCGCGTGCACCATTTCAACTGTACATATAGCCTACTCAACTTACGACCAAATCATGTTACGACCGTTCCGCAGTCCCGACCACGGTCTTAAGTCGAGCACTAGCTGTACCAAGTTAATTCTCTTCCCCCTCCCTCCAGTAGCTAATTCTGGAAATAGCCCCCAGGATAAATATTTGAGATTTCCAGATGCTTCAACAAGCAATTTACATACACCATGAGAAAGCCCATGCAGTTCTATTACCCCTAGTTTCCCCTTTGCACCCCTATCAATATTTCCCTTCCTTTGAAAAACCACCAGATGCAGATCACAGAATGTGTTCACTGCCAGGGGTGCAGGGATTCCCACTTAGGCTGATCAGCTCATCTTTGATTACAGACACAGACAACCATTAATCACCAAATGATTGAAGAAACAGCACAGGAGAAGCAAGCAGAAATGGTCTCCCAGTAAACAAAATACACTCAACATCCTTAAAGTGATTCAATAAAAAAGAGATCAGACTAAAAGAAATACTTCAGAATGACTAATTTTGGGGAATTAAAACCATCAAAGCCATAATAAAGCAACAGATGGGTTGAAAGTCAGAGCATACTTACATCTCAATAAAGCTGTTCTTTTTTTTTTTTTTAATCCAGAAAAAACTGGCTGACACAAAGTACATGGCCAGGAATAGGTAAGGAGGAGAGTGTTGTCCTTTGCATGGAATTATATATATCTTGATGAATTATCTGAATATTTAGAAAAATATAAGCTTAAAATCTGGGGTAAAAATTTCAAAGTAACTCCAAACAAAATAGATTTTATAATTTTCAATCACTAGACAAAAAAAAAAAACTAAGGAAAACTAAGAATTCTACCTAATCACAATATTTATAAATGTGTTACATTTCCATATTGGAAGACAAGTTCTCAGACCGGGTATAGAAATAAAATCTAACTATATAATATATATAAAATATGTACTTATAATAAGATGACAAGGAAAGGTAAAAAACAAAAGGAATATCTCCTTTTGGAGGACATGAAATGTTTTGGAATGACAAGTGGCAATTGTACAACACTGTAAATGTCGTAAATGCCACTCAGTTGTTCATTTCAAACTGGTTAATTTCATGTTATACAAATCCCACTCAATTAAAAAATAAAGGGACAAGACCAGGCTTGGTGGCTCATGCCTATAATCCCAGCACTTTGGGAGGCTGAGGTGGGTGGATCATCTGAGGTCAGGAGTTTGAGATCGGCTTGGCCAACATGGTGAAATCCCGTTTCTACTAAAAATACAAAAATTAGCCAGGCGTGGTGGTATGTGCCTGTAATCCCAGCTACTTGGGAGGCTGAGGCAGGAGAATTGCTTGAACCTCGGAGTTGGAGGTTGAAGTGAGCCAAGATGGTGCCATTGCACTCCAGCCTGGGTGACAAGAGTGAAACTCTGTCCCCATCCCCCCCCCAAAAAAATACAAAAAAATAAAAATAGAGGGACAAGCTGGGCACATTAGTGCTCACCTGAAGTCCCAGTTACTTGGGAGGCTGAGGTGGGAGGATTGTCTGAGGTCATTAGTTCAAGGCTGAAGCACACTATGATCTCACCTGTCAATAATCACTGCACTCCAGCCTGGGCAACATAGCAAGACCTGTTCTCTTAAAAAAATAAATAAATAAAAATAAAAATGGAGAAATACAAGATGAAAAGAAATTACCATGATTAGTTTTAAAAGATAAAGAGGCCAGTCAGGCACGGTGGCTCACACCTGTAATCCCAGCACTTTGGGAGGCCGAGGCGGGTAGATCACCTGAGCTCAGGAGTTTGAGACTAGCCTGGCTAACATGGTGAAACCCCATCTCTACTAAACATACAAAAAGAATTAGCTGAGCATGATGACGGGCGACTGTAATCCTAGCTACTAGGGAGGCTGAGGCAGGAGAATCACTTGAACCTGGGAGGCAAAGGTTGCAGTGAGCCGAGATCACATCAACTACATTCCAGCCTGAGTGACAGTGAAACTCTGTCTCAAAAAAAAAAAAAAAAAAAAAAAATTAAAAAAAAAAAAGATAAAGGGACAAGAAAATAAATAAATGCTACCAAAAAAAAAAAAAAAAAAAAAGCTGATTTGACAGGATTAGAATCAGACAAAATGGAACACAGCAAAGGAAACTAAGGTTGATTTTACATATACACATAGCAACAAAATCCCTAGATATGATATTAATAAATCAAATCCAAGAGTAAAAATCATTTAAATTCAATAGTTTATTAGAATAATAAAACTAAGTAGAGGTTATCCTAAGAGTATAAGAATAATTCAACATTAGGTTTCCTAATGCAATTCACTACATTAGCAAATTGAATTAAACAAAACTCATACTGATCACTTCAATAAAAAGCACCCTCCCACCAAAACAATCCTATCTCCTAGCTCCATTCCCATTTATACTGCTCAAATCATTCCTAATTAAAAAGGTTACACAGTTAAACTTCCCTTCCTTAACTCAATAACAGACCCTATAGTTAAAACTGTACTATTATTAGAATATTGGAACTATCCAATTAAAGTTATGAGCCAGCCAAGGATAGCCACATCATCCCAATTATTTGACATCATACTGGCAGTCTTAGCCTATGCAATAATGGAAAAAAGTATAAAAAGAAAATGAAGCCGGGTGCGATGGCTCAAGCCTGTAATCCCAGCACTTTGGGAGGTTGAGGCGGGTGGATCACGAGGTCAAGAGATCGAGACCATCCTGGTCAACATGGTGAAACCCCGTCTCTACTAAAAATACAAGAAATTAGCTGGGCATGGTGGCACGTGCCTGTAATCCCAGCTACTCAGGAAGCTGAGGCAGGAGAATTGCCTGAACCCAGGAGGCGGAGGTTGCGGTGAGCCGAGATCGTGCCATTGCACTCCAGCCTGGGTAACAAGAGCGAAACTCCGTCTCAAAAAAAAAAAAAAAAGAGATCGAGACCATCCTGGTCAACATGGTGAAACCTCGTCTCTACTAAAAATACAAAAAATTAGCTGGGCATGGTGACATGTGCCTGTAGTCCCAGCTACTCAAGAGGCTAAGGCAGGAGAATTGCCTGAAGCCAGGAGGCAGAGGTTGCCGTGAGCCGAGATCGTGCCATTGCGCTCCAGCCTGGGCAACAAGAGTGAAATTCCGTCTCAAAAAAAAAGAAAAAAGAAAATGAAAACCACCCATATTCACAGATATTTTACTGACAAAATCAAAAATAAAGTGTGACTCAAGATAGTTACACACAAGACCAAAATTTAAAAATTACCAGCTTTCTTCATAAATCATAATCAGAAATGAGTGAAATCCAATTCATTTTTAACAAATCCCATTTATCAAAAATTGAAAATACTTAAAACTGAGTAAGAAATGCATAAGACTCATCTGAAAACCACTTAGAACTTTAAGAACATAAAATAACCTGAATAAATGAAGAAAGACAACATTCATAGATGGTGAGATTTGGTATCAGAAAGCCAACTCTTCAAATTGGTTTCTAAATATAATGCAATCACAATCCAAGTTGAAATGGAATTTAAGAAACGCTGATTCTAAAAATCACCTTTAGTGTTAGTATAAGTATACAGCGACAGCAAAGAAATAGAAAATTTTGTATGGCTTACCCTGTTAATATTAAAATACATTATAACACTACAATAATTAAAAGGGCCTGGGAATTCACAGAGGAATAGAACAAAATAGGGTTAAGAAATAGTTCTGCATATAATGAAATAAGATATTATTAATAGTGACACAACTGGATATCCACTTGGGTAAAAAAGTAAAATTCTTACCTTATAAACACAAAAAGAACTTCTTAAAATGTAAGAAGGTAAATATTTTTATTTTTTTCTCAGACAGGGTCTGGCTCTGTTTCCCAGGCTGGTGTGCAGTGGCACAATCATGGCTCACTGCAACCTCCAGCTCCTAGGCTCAAGCAATCCTCCCACCTCAGCCTCCCAAGAAGCTGGGACTACAGGTACACACCACCACGCCCAGCTAATTTTTGTGTTTTTTGTAGAGTCGGGGTTTCACCATGTTGACCAGATTAGTCTCAAGCTCCTGAGCTCAAGCCATCCACCTGCCTCAACCTCCCAAAATGCTAGGATTACAAGTGTGAGTCACCACACCCAATCAAGAAATATTTTTTAAAAATTTCTCCTGTATTTTATTCAAGTATTTGTGTAACCTTGGGTCTGGGGCCTGTTTAGCTAAGTAATGGCCAGAAGGCTAAAGGAAGATAACAGTTTAGATTTCATACACATTAGAATTTCTGATGAAAAAGTGGCATGAATAATAATAAAAAGTAATAGATGTGGCTGGGCATGGTGGCTCAGGCAGGTAATCCTAGCATTTTGGAAGGATGAGGTGTGTGGATTGCTTGAACACAGGAGTTTGAGACCAGCCTGGGCAACATGGCAAAACCCTGTCTCCACCAAAAACACAAAAAATTAGCCAGGTGTGGTGGCACGTGCCTGTAGTCACAGTTACTCGGGAGGCTGAGGTGGGATCACCTGAGCCCAGGAGGTTGAGGCTGCAATAAACAATGATCACACCACTGCACTCCAGCCAGGGTGACAGAGTGAGACCCTCAGAAAAACAAAACAAAACAAAAATAAAAATAGATGTCTAATAAGCATATTTCAAATGTTCAGCTTTAATGATCACAGAAATGCAAATAAAAACCATTTGCATTTTTTCACATGTCCCTGCTCCCCTTATTTATAGCTGGTGTTCTGACTCGTTGGTGCCCATACCAAATTGGTTTTTATTATTCTGAATATCTCCTTCCCCAAACAAGTTGGCAAATATCAAAAGAAAATTTGAGCATTTGCAGAAACAAATTTTGTTACATGCTGAAACACCATTAGAGAGAATGAAAACTGGCGTGAACTTTTTTTGTACAACTTGGCAGCAATACCAAAAGCCTTAAAAACATATGTCAAACCACAAAATAATTATTAAAACTAGTAAACAAGGTCAGCAAAGTTACAGAATACAAAAGAAAGGATGTAGAACTCAATTGGAGTCTGGGCACAGTGGCTGATGCCTGTAATCCTGTCAAACTGGGAGGCCAAGGCAGGTGGATCCTTTGAACCCAGGGGTTCGAGACCAGCCTGGGCAACATGGTGAAACCCTGCCTATTTTTTTTGGTATAAATTTTTTATATAAAATAAATTAAAATAAAAAATAACTCAATTGGATTTGTATAATCTACTGCTAAACAATCCAAACATGAACTTAAGAAAATGCTTCCATTTGCAATAGAATCAAAAAGGATAAAATACTTAGAAATAAATTTAACAGGTGGGCGCAATGGCTCAAGCCTGTAATCCCAGCACTCTGGGAGGCTGAGGCGGGTGGATCACGAGGTCAAGAGATCGAGACCATCCTGGTCAACGTGGTGAAACCCCTTCTCTACTAAAAATACAAAAAATTAGCTGGGCATCGTGGCGCATGCCTGTAATCCCAGCTACTCAGGAGGCTGAGGCAGGAGAATTGCCTGAACCCAGGAGGCGGAGGTTGCGGTGAGCCGAGATCGTGCTATTGCACTCTAGCCTGGGTAACAAGAGTGAAACTCCGTCTCAAAAAAAAAAAAAAAAGAAAATAGAGAGTAAATCTTTGTGATCTTGGATTAGTTAAAGCCTTCTCAGATGTGACACCAAAAGCACAAATGACAAAAAAAAAAAAAAAAAAAACTATATAAATTGGATTTTTTCAAAATTATGAACCTTTGTACTTCTAAGGACATCATCAAGAAAAGTGCAGAGATAACAGACAGAATGGGAGAAAAATACTTTCAAGTCATATATCTCATAAGAGATTTATCCCAGAATGTGTAAAGAACTTATACGACGCAACAATAAAAGACAAGTTAACCTATTTTTAAAATGGACAAAGTATTTGAATAGACAGCTCTCTAAAGAAAGTGTAATGACCATTAAGCACGCTGAAGATTGCTCAACATTGTTAGTCATTTTGGAAATGCAAACCACAGTGCAATACAATCTCACACTCACTAGGATGGCTCGAATCAAAGAAAGTAAGTCCAGACGAGGATGTGAAGAAGTAAGAACCCTCACATTGCAGGCGGGATTGTAAAGCGGCATAGGCTGGAAACAGTCTAGCAGTGGTTCAACTATTTTTTCTTTTTTTTTGTGTGTGTCGTGACTGGGATACGAACTACTTTTTCTTTTTTTGAGGGACGATCTCACTCTATCACCCAGGCTGGAATGTAGTGGCACAATCTCAGCTCACTGCAGCTTCACCTTTCCTGGCTCAAGTGATCCTCCCACCTTAGCCTCCCAAGTAGCTGGGACTACAGGCACACACTACCCCAAGCTAATTTTTTTCATTTTTCATAGAAATGGGGTTTCGTCATGTTGCCCAGGCTACCCAGGCCGGTCTCAAACTCCTGGGCTCAAGCGATCTGCCTGCCTTGATCTCCCAAAGTGCTGGAATTAGAGGGGTGAGCCACCACACTGAGCCACTTCAATATCAAACATAAAGATACCACATGACCCAGTAATTACATTTCTTGCCAAATGTTCAAGGGGACTGAAAACATATGTACACATAAAAGCTTGTACATGGCTTGGGCAGAGTGGGTCATGCCTGTAATCCAGTGCTGTGAGAGGCCATGGTGGGAGAATCACTTTAGGCCAGGAGTTCAAGACCCTGTCTCTACCAAAAATTTAAAAATTAGCCAGGTATGGGAGCCCACACCTGTTGTCCAGCTACCCGGGAGGCTGAGGGGGGAGAATTGCTCAAGTCCAGTAGTTTTGAGGTTACAATGAGTTATGATGCCACTGCACTCCAGCCTGGCAGGTCTCACTCTGGAGACCCTGTCTCTAAAAACACTTTTAATTTAAAAAAAAAGCTTCGGCCGGGCGCAGTGGCTCAAGCCTGTAATCTCAGCACTTTGGGAGGCCGAGGCGGGCGGATCACAAGGTCAAGAGATCAAGACCATCCTGGTCAACATGGTGAAACCACGTCTCTACTAAAAATACAAAACATTAGCTAGGCATGGTGGCGCATGCCTGTAATCCCAGCTACTCAGGAGGCTGAGGCGGGAGAATTGCCTGAACCCAGGAGGCGGAGGTTGCGGTGAGCCCAGATCGCGCCATTGCACTCCAGCTTGGGTAACAAGAGCGAAACTCCATCTAAAAAAAAAAAAAAAAAAAAGCTTGGGAGGCTGAGGCACGTGGATCACCTGAGGTCAGGAGTTCAAAACCAGCCTGGCCACTATGGTGAAACCAAATCTCTACTAAAAAAATACAAAAATTAGCCAGGTGTGGTGGAAGGTGCCTGTAATCCCAGCCACTCGGGAGTCTGAGGCAGGCGAATCGCTTAAACCAAGTAGGGGGAGGTTGCAGTGAGCTGAGATCGCGTCACTGCACACTAGCCTGGACCACAGAGCGAGACTGTGTCTCAAAAACAACCAAAAAAGCTTATACATGAAGGTTCATAGCAGCATGATTTGTAATAGGCAATGTAAATATCCCATGTTCATAGGTTATAAGACTTCATTTTGTTATGATGGCATTACTCACCAAATCGATCTATGGATTCAATAGAATCCAAACTGATATCCCAGCTGCCAGGTTTTTGTTTATTTTAGCAGGAACGAATTGGTATTGATTAGAAGCTGCCCCTGATTCAGATATTAACACATGCATATGAAGTACCTATTATAACTCCTTCAACTGATAAATAAACAAAATAATGGACAGATACATCAGTGAAATATTATTTGACAATTACAAAAAATGAATTACTGATGCTTACTACAACATGGCTGACCCTTAAAAACACGATGCTGGCCGGGCGCGGTGGCTCAAGCCTGTAATCCCAGCACTTTGGGAGGCCGAGGCGGGTGGATCACGAGGTCGAAAGATCGAGACCATCCTGGTCAACATGGTGAAACCCCGTCTCTACTAAAAATACAAAAAAAACTAGCTGGGCGTGGTGGCGCGTGCCTGTAATCCAAGCTACTCAGAAGGCTGAGGCAGGAGAATTGCCTGAGCCCAGGAGGCGGAGGTTGCGGTGAGCCGAGATCGCGCCATTGCACTCCAGCCTGGGTAACAAGAACAAAACTCCATCTCAAAAAAAAAAAAAAAAAAAAAAAAAAAAAAAAAACACGATGCTGCTGGGCACGGTGGGTCACACCTGTAATCCCAGCACTTTGGGAGGCTGAGGAGGGTGGATCACGAGGTCAGGAGATCAAGACCATCTTGGCCAAGATGGCAAAACCCTACCTCTACTAAAAATACAAGAATTAGCTGGGTGTGGTAGCACATGAGACTGAGGCAAGAGAATCCCTTGAACCCAGGGGGTGGAAGTTGCAGTAAGCTGAGATCTCACCACTGCACTCCAGCCTGGTGAAGGAGTGCAACTCTGCCTCAAAAAATATGTGTGTTTGTCTGTGTGTGTGTGTGTGTGTGTGTGTGTGTGTGTGTGTGTGTATGAATGAGATAGCAAGTGAAAGAAGTCAGATCGAAAGGGCCACGGAGGATTCCACAAATGTGAAATGTCCAGAATAGGCAAATTCATAAAGACAGAAAATAGCCTGGTTGTTACCAAAGGTTGAGGGAAGGGAGGAATGCGTAGTGACTGCTAATAGGGATGAGGTTGGTTTTGAGGTGATGAAAACGTTCTTTGAGGCCGGGCGCGGTGGCTCAAGCCTGTAATCCCAGCACTTTGGGAGGCCGAGGTGGGTGGATCACGAGGTCAAGAGATCGAGACCATCCTGGTCAACATGGTGAAACCCCGTCTCCACTAAAAATACAAAAAATTAGCTGGGCATGGTGGCGTGTGCCTGTAATCCCAACTACTTAGGAGGCTGAGGCAGAAGAATTGCCTGAACCCAGGAGGCGGAGGTTGCGGTGAGCCGAGATCACGCCATTGCACTCCAGCTTGGGTAACAAGGGTGAAACTCCATCTCAAAAAAAAAAAAAAAAAAAATTCAGGAAAAAAAGATTAGCCGGGTGTGGTGGCACTCGCCTGTAATCCCAGCTACTCAGGACACTGAGGCAGGTGAATTGCTTGAACATTGGGAGGCAGAAGTTGCAGTGAGCTGAGATCGTGCCACTGCCCTCTAACTTGGGGGATAAAGTGAGACTCCATCTCCAGGGGGGAAACATTCTAAAATAAGAGACAGCTATACAACTCTGTCAATATCCTACAAACTTCTGAATTGTAGACTTTAAAAAGGTCAATTTTGTATGCAATTATATCTTAAAAAAGAGATTTTAAAAAAACACAAATGCCAAAACTCATAGGACTCTACACTATAAACAAGGTGGATACCTTAATAAACTTATCTTTTTCTCTCTCTCTCTTTTTTTTTTGAGACCGAGTCTTGCTCTGTCACGCTGGAGTGCAGTGGTGCCATCTCAGTTTACTGCAACCTCCGCCTCCCGAGTTCAAGCAATTCTCCTGCCTCAACCTCTAGAGTAGCTGGGATTACAGGCACCCACCACTATGCCCAGCTAGTTTTTGTATTTTTAGTAGAGATGGAGTTTCGCTGTGTTGGCCAGGCTGGTCTTGAACTCCTGACCTCAGGTGATCCTCCTGCCTTGGCCTCCTAAAGTGCTGAGATGACAGGTATGAGCCACCGTGCCTGGCCAATAAACTCATCTTTAAAGAAAATTCGTATACCCTTTTATCAATTCTAAGTAAGCATCCTCAGAAAACACTAAAGAACATCCAGAAAGATTTAGCTTTAAAGATGTTTGTTATAGCACCGCTAAAAAGAGGAAATAAGCATACAGTGAACAGTAGGAGCCTGGATATTTATGAAATACTATGTGGCCATTATGAATGTCATAAGAAGTTAATCATTGATGAAAACAGGTAATATATCAGGTCTCAGCAGGAAAGCAGGCACATTCAGATTGAGTAATCTAAGTAGGGTTTAATAAGGGTATTGTTTATACAGCAGGGTGCAGGAAAACCACAAGCTATAGGGCAGTACTTGGCAATCAGAAGCAGGGGGGAGTAAATAGTTATTGGAGTCAGGGAAAATCGCAGTGTGCAGAGAGCTGCCAGGTAGCCTGTCTTCCATGGAGGGACACATCCAACCAGCTGAGACCCAGCAAGGAGGAACCCTGGGGAATGAATGTCCAGAACCTGCTCTCCTCTCACCTGACAGCCTCATGCTGGCGCCACCAGTAGATGCGGCCACTGGGACATCAGAGGGCAGGGGTCCCTTAAGACAGTCCATTCAGGAGCAGGGTGGAGAGGGAATGTGAAGGACAAATGGAAGGTATCCAGCACAGATGGTCACAGCAGGAAACAAAAAGAGTAGCTTACAAGAGACTACACTTGAGAAAATTACAGATAATATACAACTTAAGAAATTCTGGGGCAGGCACGGTGGCTCACACCTATAATCCCAGCACTTTGGGAGGCCGAGGCGGGTGGATCATGAGGTCAGAAGTTCGAGACCAGCCTGGCCAATATAGTGAAACTCCATTTCTACTAAAAAATACAAAATACAAAAATTAGCCGCACGTGGAGGCACACGCCTGTAGTCCCAGCTACTTGGGAGGCTGAGGTAGGAGACTCACAGGAACCTGGGAGGCGGAGGTTGCAGTCAGCCAAGATCATGCCACTGCATTCCAGCCTGGGCAACAAGGTGAGACTCTGCCTCGAAAAAAAAAAAAAGAAGAAAAAAAAAATTCTGGAACAATTATGAGGCCAAGGTGGGTAGATCACTTGAGGCCAAGAGTTCAAGGCCAGCCTGGCTAACATAGTGAAACCCCGTTTCTACTAAAAATACAAAAATTAGCCAGGGATGGTGGCATGATCCCAGTTACTCAGGAGGCTTAGGAACGAGCATCACTTGAATCTGAGAGACAGAGGTTACCATGAGCTGAGATCATACCACTATACTCCAGCCTGGGCAGTGGAGCAAGACTCTGTCTCAAAATAATAATAAAATTAATAAGTAAAAGTTTTTTCTACAAATGTTGGGTATTGCTTTTATGAAATAGAAACTATGTTCACTTTTTTCTTTTTAAGGAACTCAGTAGGGCAGTAGAAATATTTAAATTCCAATTCTCAGTAAACCCTATTTACCCTTCCCCAACTAAGTTTGCTCATGACAGTATGTAAATAAAAGGTGACCTAACCTTATTACATGGATACTACAACTCATTTTGAAGTCATCAGTAACAGGAAGGGCACAATTTACTCAGCTTCTTACAAATCATTTTCATTCTTCAAGTACTTGTAACAGTAATGAGATCACAGCATCCTACAATTCACAGGTCAAGTACTGGATTGCTTCTAGCTTGTTATAAAACTTTAAAAGGAAGGAAACTACCATGATTTGGTTTCCACATGATGTTACATTGACATCACCTTGAGTGTTTTAATAGGTAGAGCTACTTACTACCACTCGCCCCCAAAGCCAGAGCAAGCGATTGACATGTGATTTGCAAAAACACTACGTTTTGTTCTCTGCACAATTTCATTTCCCGAGGTTCAAGCAGGAAGTCAGGTTCTTAGTAATTCTTTGTCTCAGTATTTTGTTTTCACACGGGAGAAAGTAGCATTTTTCTGTGGGTAGGTAATCCTTAGTCTCAGGAATGAAACTGCAAAGATTTGAAACAGACACGCTCCACTATCCCCAGATAAAGAATCAATGGGTCCATATTTCATGATATCCAAGAAATCATCCATTATAAGCTGCTTCCTGATTCAGATATTAAAACATGAACAAAAAATATCCATTATAACCAACAAAACACGGTGTGTAATTTAAGGTGTTCCTTAGCATTTAGAATTTTTAAAAAGTATTTTTAGCTTAAAAGGCTCATACTACAGATGACAGTTTTAACCAGTAGGACTTTGGAGAAGATAACTTCAGACTATGTCACAAAACCCTTAAATTTATATAGCCTTTAGCCCAACAATTCTACCTCAAGGGACTTTTCCTCAAGAGAAGCACTCAACAAATATGGAAAGATGGACAAAGGAAGAAGATTGCTACGGCTCTGGTTATACTAGTCAAACCTAGAAACATTAGTTTTAAAACAGAAAACTGGGGAAATCAGGTTTTCTAGTTTAAGATAGAATTTTTATTCTATTCTATTTTTATTTCTGTTCTATTTTTATTTAGGATAGAAAATGATAGTAATTCCAAAGATTCAAGACCCTGAAAAATGTTCACAGCATAGTGTACAGCAGGTCACAGATCAGTTAGAAAAAAGTCACAAGAAAATATATGCAAAGAGGCCGGGTGCGGTGGCTCAAGGCTGTAATCCCAGCACTTTGGGAGGCCGAGGCGGGTGGATCACGAGGTCAAGAGATCGAGACCATCCTGGTCAACATGGTGAAACCCCGTCTCTACTAAAAATACAAAAAAATTAGCTGGGCACGGTGGCACATGCCTGTAATCCCAGCTACTCACGAGGCTGAGGCAGGAGAATTGCCTGAACCCAGGAGGCAGAGGTTGTGGTGAGCCGAGATCGCGCCATTGCACTCCAGCCTGGGTAACAAGAGCGAAACTCCGTCTCAAAAAAAAAAAGAAAGAAAGAAAGAAAGAAAGAAAATGAAAATATATGCAAAGAAAAAAGTATAAAAGGAGTTTTAGAAAGAACTGAGAAAATGGAAAGAGGAAACTCAAATTAAACAAAAATCTTCTGACTACAATCGCTCATGCCTACAATCCCAGTGTTTTCGGAAGCCTAAGTGGGAGAACTGCTTGAGGCCAGGAGTTTGAGACTAGCCTAGGCAACACAGTGAGACCCCCGTCTCAAAAAAAAAAAACCAAAAAAAATTAGCTGGGCATTGGCAGTGCATGTCTTTGGTCCCAGTCCCAGCTCCTTAGGAGACTGTGGTGGAAGGATGGCTCCAGCCCGGGAGTTCCAGGTTGCAGTGAGCTATGATGACACCACTGCACTCTTGAGCCTGGGTGACACCATGAGACTCTGCTTCAAAAAAAAAAAATCCTGGAGAAGCATCCCAGCAACCCTACCATGGTCGGTCTTCCCGGACACCATGAACCACACTGTCCAAACCTTCTTCACTCCCGCCAGCACCGACCGTCCCCCAAACTATGAGATGCTGAGGGAGGAGCATGAGGTGGATGTGCTGGGGGTGCCCCACAATCCTGCACCCCCGACATCCACCGTGATCCACATCCGAAGCGAGACCTCCGTGCCCGACCACGTTGTCTGGTCCCTGTTCAACACCCTCTTCATGAACTCCTGCTGCCTGGGCTTCATAGCATACGCCTACTCCGTGAAGTCTAGGGACAGGAAGATGGTTGGCGACCTGACCGGGGCCCAGGCCTACGCCTCCACCGCCAAGTGCCTGAACATCTGGGCCCTGATTTTGGGCATCATCATGACCATTCTGATGATCATCATCCCAATCCTGATTCTGCAAGCCTATCGGTAGATCCAGAGGAATCACCCCGGCCAGGGGCTCTGCCCATGACCTGTCTCCCTGGTACTCCAGCTTCCATTCCTCGCCCTGCCCCCAGCCCTTCCTGTATCAGCCGTTTACCCTCACACACTTTTCTGTAGTGGCGTTCAATAAAGTGCACGTGCTCCTGGAAAAAAAAAAAAAATCCTTAGGTAAGGTCTTGGTTTGTGTGCAGGGCAAGTGCAGCTAGAAGCTATCATCAAACCTTCCAGCTCCCTGGACCTGACCTTCCACAGCTCCCTCTCCGCATGTGCTTGTCTGCTGGGGGAGCAGGGGGTCCTATGTTGATCAGGAGTGAATTCAAAGTTGGTCTGCCATGAACTGGAAAATGTTTGAATACTCACCCCCGCTGCTGTAATATCTTGACAGAGAAACCATTAATTCTCTTTCTGGCATTTGCTGGAGTTGAAATATACCAAAGGAAAAGGGAAATTAGAAGCTGAAGAGAAGCAGCATGTGAGAAGGAGGTAACTGAAGAGTAATCCAGGGTATTCTGCTGAGCATTTCATGCACAGCTGTTGTTCAGGTCCTGACAACTCTATGAGGTACTTTCCAATTGAAAGAACGGCTCACGCGAAATACCTAGGGAGTCAATGTCGGGCCTGCAAGTTCTCAGTGGTTTAATACCACCTGCCACAGAAATAAGAACAGCACACGGAGAGAAAGCAGATGTAACAAAATGTGAACTGGCAAATGTCTGAGGGAGTCTACAAAATTTAAGAGCTTATTGTTGGCCGGGCGCAGTGGCTCAAGCCTGTAATCTCAGCACTTTGGGAGGCCGAGGCGGGTGGATCACGAGGTCAAGAGATCGAGACCATCCTGGTCAACATGGTGAAACCCCATCTCTACTAAAAATACAAAAAATTAGCTGGGCGTGGTGGCGCGTGCCTGTAATCCCAGCTACTCAGGAGGCTGAGGCAGAGAATTGCCTGAACCCAGGAGGCGGAGGTTGCGGTGAGCCGAGATCGCGCCATTGCACTCCAGCCTGGAGCGAAACTCCGTCTCAAAAAAAAAAAAAAGAAAACCGCAAGGAACTCCCAGTGGGAGTAGGGCAAGACAGAGGACTCTGGACATGGGAAGCAGAGGATCCAACCCAGGAGAGAAGGGAAGAGAATCTTCCTAAGAGGCCAGTGATGAGGATGAACTCTGGCAGAATACCCGATGTCTCTTAACTTGCTGGTGGGAGACTAGCAACTAGGGTTAAAATTAGTGACTAAATGTCTGGAGAAATATGAAAATGGAAAGAAAAAAAAAAGAATTACTAACACCAAGGCAAACAAGAAATTGGGCAGGAAAGGAAAAGCATTCATAGTCTACTCAGTGGCTCAGTTGTAAGTGGCATTTATAGCATCACGGGTCAATAATGGCTCATCTAACCCAAATCACCTGATGACTACACAGATGCCCCTTGACATACGATGAGGTTACAACCTGATAAACCCATCCTAAGAGGAAAGTATCCAAAGTCAAAAATGCATTTTAATACCCCTAGCCTACCAAACATCATAGCTGAGCTTAGCCTACCTTAAACGCTCTCGAACACTTAGGTTAGCCCACAGCTGGCTGAATCAGCCAGCAGCACAGCACGCTGGAGAGGATGGGTGGTTTGCACTGGTGATGGCGTGGGTGACTGAGAACGGCCCAGCATCACGAGAAAACATCTACTGTGTATTGCTAGCCGGGGAAAAGACCAAAATTCAAAATTCGAAGTATGATTTCGACCGAATGCAGATGGCTTTTGCAACATCTATAAAGCTGAAAAATCCTAAGTCAAACCATCATAAGTGGAGACCTATACTGGGAGGCAGGAAGGGTGCGTGTTTAATTGGAGGCGGGGAAGAGGGCATCCCAGCTAAAGCCTCATCTTTCAGAGTAGAAAGGCAATGGGTAATGCCTACGACTCGGTGGCTAAGGGAACTCCAAAACAGCAGCATTATAAACATGCTATTTAGAAGTTCTAAGAGTTGGCCAGGCGCGGTGGCTCATGCCTGTAATCCCAGCACTTTGGGAGGCCGAGGCGGGCGGATCATGAGGTCAAGAGATCGAGACCATCCTGGTAAACATGGTGAAACCCCGTCTCTACTAAAAATCCAAAAAATTAGCTGGGCATGGTGGTGCGTGCCTGTAGTCCCAGCTACTCAGGAGGCTGAGGCAGGAGAATTGCCTGAACTCAGGAGGTGGAGGTTGTGGTGAGCCAAGACCGCGCCATTGCACTCCAGCCTGGGTAACAAGAGCAAAACTCCATCTCAAAAAAAAAATAAATAAATAAGTTCTAAGAGTTGAAGGTAGTTGGAAAAACTTTTATTTCTGCCTGTAGGGCCGAATCTTCAAAATAGATGCATAAGGTGAGGCACAGTGGTTCATGCCTATGATTCCGGCACCTTGGCAGGCTGAGTCGGGAGGATTGCTTGAGCCTAGGAGTTTGAGATCAGTTGGGCAACACAGAGACCCTTTCCCTAGAAAAAAATTAAAAATTTTTCAAGTGTGGTTGTGCATGCCTGTGGTCCCAACTACTTGGGAGGCTGAGATGGGAAAATCGCTTGAACCAGAGAGGTCAAGGTGGCTGCGTGCCGTGATGGTGCCACTGCACCCCAGCCTGGGAGACAGAAAAATCCTGTCTCAAAGCAAACAAACAAGAAAAAGTGCATAATTAACTCTGTCAAAAATAAAAACTATATAGTAGTAATGAGGGTGATTTTGCTTACATGTTTCCCCATTTTTTCAAAAAACTTAATGAAATCTTAAAGGCTACATGCTAACATGTCAACAGTGATTATTTCTAGTAATGGGATTGTGGGCCATTTACATTTCTTTTTTCACTTTTGTATATCCTGAAAAACTGCGGAACACAGAGCATATTGATCATAAATCAGAAAAAAAAAAAAAAAAAAAAAAAAAAAGGCGTTTTACTTCATGCCTGGTCCAAACCCACCCCAAGGTAGAAGTCCCGTCTCCATCATTTTAGCTTTTGTTTGCTCTGCTGAAGCAGAGGGGCCTGCCAACTCCTTCATTCGCACAGCAAATATTTGTTGAACTCCTAAAAGCCAGGCCCTGCCAGGTGATTTCAATACCTGAGCCTTTTGAGCCTCCTGAAGTCCTCAATACCCTCTGAGAGAAACAGCTGGGAGAGGAGCTGAGCCAACACTTCTCATACCTCATGCCTCGATGGCCACCTGGGGTTTGATAGAGCCGGTCCGGGTGGGGTCTGAGGCTGGGGGAGCGAGCAAGCTATTTGAGGTACAACAGAATTTACTTCAGGTTTCTCAAAGGAACTGCCCAGGTCTTCAGTCACCTCTGCGCCATGATGGCGTGCCCATTCTCTAATTCCCACATAGGCTGGATTTCAGTTCCCATATATTTAAACAAAAGTCTGAGACATGGCGGAAGGGCACAGCTGGGAGCTGTCTCAGCTGTTCCCGGTTAGGAGCAGTACCCTGCAGAAAGGCAGGCCTGGGTTTGAATCCCAGCTTCACCATCCACTGGTGCAATTTACTTCCCCTCTCCAGGCCTTCACAGGGGACGAGGTCGTGTGGATTACACGAGGGCACGAGGACATCTCAAGGGCTTGACAAGACCCTGGTACACAAAGAAGACTCAAACAGTGGCTACCTCTAGCTGCAGACAGGGCGTCAGTCCTTTCTCAGCCCTGAAGGACTGGCTGGGATTTCTGGGGAGATCACTTGAGTTTCCAGCCGCCATGCCCTCCAACGGAGAGAGGAACGCCCATGTCCCACCTCTTTCCCAGGACTGTTCTGAGCCTAAACCAGGATGTGCACAGCACTAGGCAGAAAACCTCTTTGGTCCCGAAATAGGTGGCGGCGCTCAGATTTTATTCAGCAAAATTTTCCTGACTCACCCCAACGTGACTACCAAGGAAATAATCAGAAAAAGAAGCCCGTTCCTCTTCCCCTGATCTTAGGAAACCTTTATTTTGAGGGAGGAGGCCATCCACGTGGAGATCAGGTGAGAGAGGCACCAGGTGTCCCTGACGCTCAGCACAAACTCAACAGCCACTAAGCCAAGCATCCTGCTCCCAGAATCTGCCGCCGCCACCGAGAGGGCGCAACAAGCTGAATTTCTCCCCCAGCAAGACATCCTGAGGATCACCACCCTTTCTTCCCAGCAGAGCCCGAGTTTCTTGGACCTCGTTTGGAGAGGGGAGTCTGAGTTTTGCACTTTGGGAAGAAGGCGAGGCTGAGCAAAAACGGTTCCCTGAAGCCCGCGGGAGGATCTGAGCAGACTCCATTCCGAGAAACACGGCGGAAGCACGCGCCGGGGTCCGGCTGAGCCCCCGCCACCCCCAGCCCGCCGGCACTCACGATCTCGGCCACGATGAGGAGGCCCGGTAGGGTGCGGAGGAACTCCCGGTCGTAGGCGAAGCTGCTGCTGCTGGTGGAGAAGTTCTCCGCGAAGGAGCTGGCGGTGGTGGTGACGGTGTGCGAGCGGGGGCGCTGCGGCTCCTCCATCGTCGCGCCACGGCCAGGCTGGCGCGTCCCCAGGGACCCCCGGCGCGTCTGGGGCTGGACGCGCGGCCCTGCGCCCCTGGAACACCGGCGCGGGGGAGGGGAGCGCGGCCGGCGCGGGGCAGGGGGTACGTGGGGGGCGCCCGCCGGGGGGCGTCCAGGCGCGCGTGTCCTTCGAGTGCGGGACGCCCCTAGCGCCTCCGTGCGCGGACTCCTGGGCTGCGCTGGGGCCCTGGAGGAAGAGGAGAGGAGCGAGGAGACGCTGCGGGGCCGCTGCTGGAGGCCGGGAGGAGGGGAGGGGGCGTGGAGAGGGGCGGGCGGGAGGCGGGCAGGAGAGGGACCGCCCCGCGGAGGCGCCACGGACGCCCAGCCTCTTCACCTGTTTCCCGACTCCCAGAGGCCAAGAAGTCGCCGCGTCGCGCACAGGGTGGCTGGGCTGGTAGCCCGGCGGGCGGCGCGGAGGAGAGGGCGCAGGGGTCCTCCTGGCCGCCTTCGGCTCCGGCTCCCGGCCTTTGCCTCCGTCAGGCCCCGCCTGGCCCGGGCCCGCAGCCGCCACTGACCTGTTTCCTTCCACCTGGGCGGGTCGGGGGCCGCGGGCACTGGAGCCCCTTAAGGAAACCCCGGCATCCGGGGGCCCTGCCGCTCCAGGACTCGGCGCGAAGGGAAGGACTGAGCGGGGACCGAGACTGGGCGTGGCGTGGGGCCTCGAATGTTGGGGAAACCACAGGAATGATGACCCAGCCGGACCTTAGACCCGAGATCGATGAGAGGCCGCCAGCACTGCCGGGAGACGGCCCGCGCTTCTCCCCTTCCTGCTGCGGCCGCCACCGGAGCGCGGTGTTATTTCCTGCCCCTCCTGTCGGGAACAATTTGAGGAACCAACTTAATCGCTTGGCTTTGAGGGCACGACGCTCCCAGGAGCTCTGCGAGGCTCTGTCCCGCGGACCCGTGGAGCCTGGGTGACGGCGCCGGGGTCGGAGGAGGGGAGACGTTTGGGGTCCCCAGCCAAGATGAATCAGCGTTACCGTCCCATCACGCTTGGGAAAATAAATGTTTCAAGATGAATTGAGAACTGTGGTTTGTGCAAGGTTAACTTAAGGACAAGCGAGCTGTGCTGTCCTGGCATGGGAAGGAGACGGGGGTCCTCATTTAGAGGCAGCTTGTAACAGGGTCAGGGGAGAACTGCGCTCGAGCGCGGGTGTCTGCGTTTATCCGCTGTTTGATCCAGAGCGAGTGGCTCTACTTTTTGGGCCTCAGTAATGCCGTCGTAAAATGCAGGCTTTGACAGATGGACCTCTAAGCAAAAAGATTATCTTCCGCTTGGTCCCTCCCTCTATCTTGTGAAAGGGTGGCAAGAAACATTTTACCTGAAAGCCACCAAAAGAAAAGGAAATAATCTTTGGCTATAAATCAGGGGTAACGTTGGATTCGCTGTGAGGGTATTCCTGCTGATCTATTCCAAAACAGGTTAAAAAAGAGATCAGAAGGGACATTTTATTCACAGTGTCTTATCAAGTGTGCCGAGAAGAAAGCAAAAACTACAATCTAATAAAATAAAACGAGGAATTAGTGTCTTTTAAGTATAGGGTCTAGCCAGGAAGACCTCCAGGAAAAGCATGGCCGAGATGAAGATTTGGGGAAATTCCATCCATCCATATGCATTTGGTAAGCACCCTGGGCTGGTGGGTAAATCTTAAAAATTTAAAATATAGCACTTTCCCCTGGAGCAGTAGTTCTCAAAGTGGCCCTTGGACCAACAGCAGGCAAGTTCCCTGGGAACCTGTCAGAAAATGGAAGTTCTCAAGCCCCACCCCCAGACTCACTGAATCAGAAACTCTTGAGGGTGAAGCCAGGAAGCTGTGATTGAACAAGCCCTCCAAAAGACCCTGATGCCTGCTGAAGTTAGTTGCTGCTTTAGAGAAACTGTTAATGAGTTTGGGGAAATAAGAGATACATACATGAAATGGCTGGAGGGGACTAACGTTTTGTGCATGACATTTAGTGAATACAAAAGACAGAAAAAGAGTCTAGACAACTCTATTTCCATAACACAAAGGCCAATCCTCTCTTAAAATTCTTGTGGTCGAATGGATTTCTAAATTCAGATTTTTTTTTTTATTTTAGAAAGGTAAAATGTATATATACCACATATTACATAATACCTTCAATGAGGTGTGCAGTGACACTCTAATACACTAATTTTCTGCAAGGAAAATTACATGAATGACATAAGTATATACTTGGATTATCTATTGCAATGTATCAACTATTCACAAAAACATTAATAACTTAAAAAACATTTTATTTGCTCAGAAATTTGTTGTGTCAGGAATTTAGGAAGGGCTTGGCTGGCACGTTCTTCTGCTTTGCATGGTGTAATTGGAGTCATTTACTCAGCTGCTTTTAGTTGGTGACTTGGCAGGGCTAGAAGGTCCAAAAAGTCTTCAATCCCATTTGTGCATTTCAGTGCTCTTTCAACTTGCCTCCTTCTCCGTGCAACTTGGGCTTTCTAACAGCATGAGACACTCATAGTGGTTGGACTTCTTCTACCTGGCACCTGGCTACTGGAAGAGACTTTCTAAGAAGGGCAAATGCAGAAGCAGATCTTTTAAGGCCGGGCCCTGAAGGCTACACAGACTCATTTCCACCACATTTTATTGGTTTAAGCTAATGAATGACAAGGCCAGTCAGATTCACACACAAGGGAAACAGATACCACCTGTGGATGGGAGGAGCAATAAAGAAATGTGGCCGTCTTTTAATCTAAGTGAGATAAACACAGAGACAACAAATAGCTTCGCATCAGTTTAGGTTAGGTTTTTCTACCAAATATGTTTTCTGCAAGATCAGGAAAAAAATTTTGGTTTTCAGCTTTTGGGATTTCAGAATTTCAGAGAAAAAAAATTATACACTGGTTGTTTGCAAACTAGCTGCCCCTTTCCAACTGCTGCCTACATTTGGGTGATTGTCTTCCACCTGAAACTCTGATTGATGCCCATTCTTCCAATAACACTCTTATCCAGTCTACCTTCCATCTTTTGTTTGTTTGTTTGTTTGTTTGTTTGTTTGTTTTTTGAGACAGAGTTTTGCTCTTGTTACCCAGGCTGGAGTGCAATGGCGAGATCTCGGCTCATCGTAACCTCCGCCTCCTGGGTTCGGGCAATTCTCCTGCCTCAGCCTCCTGAGTAGCTGGGATTACGGGCACGCGCCACCATGCCCAGCTAATTTTTTGTATTTTTTTTTTAGTAGAGACGGGGTTTCACCATGTTGACCAGGTTGGTCTCAATCTCTTGACCTCGTGATCCACCCACCTCGGCCTCCCAAAGTACTGGGATTACAGGCTTGAGCCACTGCACCCGGCCCGTCCATCTTCTTTTTATTTATTTATTTATTTTATTATTATTATTTTTTAAAGACAGTGTTTCACCATGTTGGTCAGGCTGGTCTTGAACTCCCAGCCTCAGGTAATCCACCTGCCTTGGCCTCCAAAGTGCTTGGATTACAGGTGTGAGCCACCACGTCCAGCCACCTTCCATCTTCTTGCAAGAATTATTGTCCTGAAACCCCAGACTAAGGTACCACTGTGCACAGCATAAGGGCCTATGTAAGATATTTCAGTCTATCTCTTCTGATCCCTTCTCTCAGCCAATCTAGAATGCATACTATTTCAGCCCCAGATACATTTTGCATATATCTCTGTAAGTGTGACCCCTTTATGCCCATAGCCAGCTTTTCTTTTAGCCTGCAAGGCCTCCTAGCTTCACACAGCTCAGAATCTGCAGTCTTCATGGGCCATTTTAAATGCCACCTTTTCTGTGATTTCTTTGAATTTCTGTGAGCATTGTTATTTTTGTTTTAGAATTCGTTGATTTTATGCACTTCTTTTTACTACCTCTCAAGAGATACGAATTACTCTTCCTTGTCTGCCACCCGCCATAGGAGGTATTGAATGAATGCTGAGGCTCAAACCTTTTATTTATTTATTTTTTTGAGACAGGGTCTCGTTCTGTCACCCAGGTTGGAGTGCAGTCGCACAATCACAACTCTCTGCAGCCTTGACCTCCTAGGCTTAAGCAAGCCTCCCCACTCAGCCACCTGAGTAGCTGGGACTACAGGCGATCACCACTACATCCAGCTGCTTCGTTTTTCATTTTTTATTTTTGGAGAGATGAGGTCTCACTTTGTTGCCCAGGCTGGTCTCAAATTCCTAAAGTCAAGTGTTTCTCCCACCTCAGCCTCCCAAAGTGCTGGGATTACAGGTGTGAGCTACCATGCTGGTTCCAAATTTAATTCTTAAATGCAGAAAAATGTCAAAAGCTAAGCTAAGCCCTGTGACCCCATAATGACTTAATGCAGAAGAGAGCTTCCAGCTGAGACTTGTGGGAAGTATTTGATTTGTGAGAAGAAAATGAAAACAGGTTCAGCCCAAGTGATGCCACATGTGCCAGGACAAGCAGGTACTGTGTAATTAGGCACAGAGAAATCTAAGATCTGTTAGCATGGAATGTAGGGTTGAGGGTTTATGCAGAGTCTAAAATATGGCTGCCACAAGGCCATATTACCCAACCAGCCAAAGTTATGAGACACAGCACTCTTAAGGGTCTGTAGGGCTTAGGCCATTCAGGGGAAGCCCAAGACTCGTGAATAATTTAAAGAAATAAATAGACAGCATATGACTTCCACCTGCTATCTGAGAAAGAGGGCCAAAGGATATTCCCATTTTTTAGGCAATTTTCACAGGTTTCTTCATGTTCCTCTTCGCTGTTATTCTAGTTTGAAATTATGGTTGGTTCATGCAAGAATCATCAATGGATGTTAAAATTAGTGGGTGAAAGTGTGATGAGAAAAAGGACATTTACATTATCTCTTAAAAAATAGAAGTAACGAAATAGGAAAAAGATATTTACATTGTCTCAAAGTCTGTCTTCAAAAGATACTGTTCTCTCTTTGAAATTCCTAACTGTACAGTGGAGAAACCTTTGGATATCACTAGACATTATCTCCTAATATGATGCAGTGAGAAGGATACAACATCATTTCTGTGATATGCTTACCAATACATAACCTGAATTTAATCATGAGGAGGGAGCAGACAGACTGAAATTAAGGGACAGTTTATTAATTATCAAGTTCACAAAAGACAAACACTGAGGAACTGTTCTATACTAAAAGAGACTAAGGAGACCTGACAGTAAAACACAATGTGAAATCCTGGATTAGAGCCTCCGCTGGAAGAAGAACAAGGGTGGGACAATTGGTGAAATCAGAATAAATTGTGTAGATCAGATAAACATTGTATCGCTGTTACATTGATACAATAATAACATTGTATCTGTTATTTTGATGCTTATACTCTAGTTAAGAAAGTGTTGCTGGCTCGGTGGCTCAAGCCTGTAATCCCAGCACTTTGGGAGGCCAAGGCGGGTGGATCAGGAGGTCAATAGATCGAGACCATCCTGGTCAACATGGTGAAACCCCGTCTCTACTAAAAATACAAAAAATTAGCTGGGCATGGTGGCGCATGCCTGTAATCCCAGCTACTCAGGAAGCTGAGGCAGGAGAATTGCCTGAACCCAGGAGGGGTTGAGAGTGAGCCGAGATCGTGCCATTGCACTCCAGCCTGGGTAACAAGAGAGAAACTCCGTCTCAAAAAAAAAAAAAGTGTTAACATTTCAGGTATCTGGGTAAAAGTTTATATAAAATCTTTTTACTATTTTTGCAACTTTTTAAAGACTGAAATTATTTCAAAAACTTAAGAAAATAAAAATAATTCCTTATGGTTGATTAAAAATAGAGCTCTCTAATCCAAACACTTGTTCACACTCTCCAGGCACATTCGACTCTGTGGTTTATCCATCTTAGAACTTCCTGCCTCCCTTCATCTTGCTATTAATACTTGTCTTGGAAAAGAAATCAGATACTTGGCTGAGAAGTGAGTGTTCTTCCCACTCCAGCCGCCAAAGCCACCAGTTTTCCATCTTCCATTTGGAAATAGGCAGAGAGAGAATCGAAATCCATTCACTAAAGAACTTCTGAATCTGGGGTGGGTTTCAGTTCCAAGAGGCTATTATCAATTTGACCAGAGGTTATAAGCCCAAATGACCGCAGGCTTAGGCATATAAAGTAAGAAAATAAGTGAATTGGTCTCAGTTGTTTCCAGAATAGCCTCTTGAATTGCACTCTTCTGAACCAGACACCCTTGGGCTTACATATTAACTTTGTATCAAATTCTTCACTTATGCAAAGAGTACATTCACTTTATTTTTCTCAAAACATGTGACCTCCTGGATCTCACTCTGATTTTTCTCTTTAGTTTGAGACACAGGGTCAAGAAATACTTCACTTTCCGGCCAGGCGCCGTGGCTCACGCCTGTAATCCCAGCACTTTGGGTGACTCTAAGAGCAGAGTAGCTGGAGGAAATATTTAGAAGAGTGGTGAATAAAACGTGAAACAAATGGGATGCTGCTAATGGCAGAAGATGGCTGTCTGAGCCAGGGAAGTTTCAGACTGGGAGACTGTGGAGGGATGTTAAGAATTAACTTATTTTGAAGTAGGCATTCTTAGAAGATGTAATAATAACTAATTTATTGTTAACCTATTTTGTGCCAAGCACTATTTTAACTCTGAATAATTTTATTAAGTCACTGATTTTTTTCTTTAAAAGTTCTGTGTGGGGGCAGTGGCTCATGCCTGTAATGCCAGCACTTTGGGAGGCTGAGGTGGGTAGATTGCTTGAACCCAGGAGTTCAAGACCAGCCTAGGCAACACAGAGAAACCCTGTCTCTACAGAAAATACAAAAATTAGCTGGATGTGGTGGTTCATACCTGTAGTCCCAGCTGTGCATGTGACACTGCACTTCAGCCTGGGAAACAGAGCAAGACCTGTTAGGACTCTTGACCTTAATGAGAAAGATAGATAAAGCTGCCTCCATGGGCTCAACATTTATTTATCTAATATGCCACTCATTATTAAAATATTCACCTTGGCTGGGCGTGGTGGCTCATGCCTGTAATCCAAGCACTTTGGAGGCCAAGGTGTGTGGATCACCTGAGGTCGGGAGTTCAAGACCAGCCTGACCAACATGGTGAAACCCCATCTTAAAAATAAGAAGAAGAAGAAAAAAATTTTTTATTATTAAAAAAATAATGATAAATAAAATATTCACCTCAATAAGACACTAGCCCTTCCCTTAATGAATAGGTCATCAAGAGATTGAGAGAAATCAGTACATCAGTGATGGGTGGGACCCTTGCCAGGCCAAAGGTGGGCCCAGGGCCACTCCCATGTAAAGGGAAGGTGGTGAGGTCAGCCTGGGGCTCAGGCAGTTTCCTCAAGGAGCAGCCATTTAAACTATTTTCAAGGACCATTCAAAGTTAGCTAAGCAAAGAATAAGGGGACAGGGGAGAAAATTCTAGAAGGAGGGACATAACCTCTCCCAACAAGACACATGTGACCACTGTGTTTGCTGAGAAATGTAGCTAGAGGGAACTTCAACCCTCTTCCCTACCAGCATAGTAGACAATGGGCTGTCCCTGCTCCCTGTCCATTCCTTCAATGAACATTCACTACTTTGGGAGGCCAAGATGGGCAGATCACGAGGTCAGGAGATCAAGACCACCCTGGCTAGCATGGTGAAACCCCATCTCTACTAAAATACAAAAAATTAGCCGGGCATAGTGGCATGCACCTGTAGTCCCAGCTACTCGGGAGGTGGAGGCAGGGGAAATGCTTGAACTCAGAGGCGGAGGTTGCAGTGAGCCAAGACTGCAATGCTGCACTCCAGCCTGGGGATAGAGTGAAACTCCATCTCAAACAAAACAAAACAAAACAAAACAAAACAAAACAAAAAATGTTCACTAAACCATGCTTGGCAAAGGGGAAGATGTGGAGAAATTCCATCAGTGAGCATTTATGAAGCGCGAGGTCAAAACATATGCACATCCTGTTCCAGACAGGGAAAGGGCACAGGGGGTGTGTGTGGGGGGGTGGGGTGGTGTGTGTGTGTGTGTATAAGAAGAGTGAAATACTTGAGTCTTTTCCTGGTCTCCAGACTTTTTACTTTTTTTTTAGCAATTAAAAAATCAGTAGAAAATTGAAATTTTTTATATATATTTAAATGTATACACATACATTTTTCCACACAAAAATAAGAGGACTGGAGGATGGGATAGGGGTGGATGCTAACAGTTAACTTGATCCTCCTGTAGTGTGGCTTAGTTAACCCCACCTCAGGTTGCAGAGCAGAAAATCACTGAGCTTTATTGAAGAAAGGCCAAGTTTCCCTGAAACATGTATTAAATGGGCCCATTCAAAGAAGCAAACAGTATAAATGATAAGCAGATGGAAACCCACGAAAGACTGTGTTTGAGGACCAGGCCTGAGTGAGATGGACATTGATTTTAAAGAAAAGATCAGCTGACGGCCAGGCATGGTGGCTCACGCCTGTAATCCCAGCAGTTTGGGAGGCTGACGCGGGTGGATCACAAGGTCAGGAAATCGAGACCGTCCTGGTCAACATGGTGAAACCCCGTCTCTACTAAAAGTACAAAAAAATTAGCTGGGCATGGTGGCGCGTGCCTGTAATCCCAGCTACTCAGGAGGCTGAGGCAGGAGAATTGCCTGAACCCAGGAGGCGGAGGTTGCGGTGAGCCGAGATGGCGCCATTGCACTCCAGCCTGGGTAACAAGAGCGAAACTCTGTCTCAAAATAAATAAATAAATAAATAAATAAATAAATAAATAAGAAAAGATCAGCTGAGTTTGGAGAAGCTGCCCTAGGAATTCCCTGGAATAATGGGAAATCACAAGGCAGTGGCTACTAAAAATACCTTGTGCGTGTTAATAGCACCTTGTCAAAAGTCCATGGGCCAAATCCTACAGGCTTTATTTGTATTTTACTGACAAACATTCTAGGCTCCCTTAAAAGGTCTTGAAACAGGTCAATATGAAGGTCCTAATGCCAACGCCTTTCTCTGCCCAAGGAGACGCAAGGATCTGTTGTCCAAAGCTGACAACCCCCAAAGCAGTGCCAGGATAGTTGCAAAATGAAATCAGAAACTCATCAAAAAACTGGACAGCGGGCCAAGTGTGGCAGCTCATGCCTATACTCCCAGCACTTTGGGAGGCTGAGGTGGGCTGACCACTGGAGCCCAGGAGTTTGAGACCAGCTTGGGCAACATGGTGAAACCCCATCTCTACAAAAACAAAACAAAAAACCCACAAAAGTTACCTGGGCGGGGTGGTGAATACCTGTAGTTCCAGCTACTTGGGAGGTTGAAGCAGGAGAATTGCTTGAGCCTGGGAGGTTGAGGTTACAGTGAGCTACAGTTTCGCCACTGTATTCCCTGGTGACAGAGGGACTCCCTGTCTCAAAAAAGAAAAAGAAATTCAGAATAATTACACCCATAACATGCCTCACCAAAGACTCTAAAAGGAATACATTAGGCAAGCGATTTAGGGAGAGGTGATTTGCTTACCAGGTTCTTTTGCTTTAGAAAGCATTAATTGGAGGGCTCTTCTGAGCCAGGAGCCAGCAAACATAAGGATTTGTTTATGGTCAATAAACTATTTGAGGAGCCGTGATGGAGCTGAGAAATTTAAAGGTGGCTAGGGTTTCTATCTAGAGTCACCACCAAGAAATATCAATAAAACATCAACTCTGTACAAAAGATATATTTAAGTATGCATCCTTGAAGAGTTACTGGCAAATAAAAGGTAAAATGTATTACAGGATTGTTCTGGAAATTCTATTGCCTGTCTTTTATAATGCCAAGAATCACCCCTTTGTTTTTTAGTTTCCATGTGCAAATCCACTTTGCTGGAAGGTAAATAACTGGCCCTTCAGGCCCAGCCTGTGCTTGCTTTGGGAGTTGGGGGAGAGGTTTTGGGCCTGGGTAGCAAGGCTTCCATTGCACAAGCTGAAGCAAGGTCAGCATTAGGTGTATGCCTACATGACACACTGTTCTCCCCTCCCTTGACCTGGTGAATCTGTAACCAGAAAAGCCAGTTAGATCTCCTGACGCAGTCAGAGGGTGGGTGCTGGTGGAGAAGGAGCAGGGGATGCCTTCGTGGGAGCTGTGTTTTCACAGTGGGGAGTCCTGATGCCTTGCCTGTGAGGGCCTTCACAGACATCCGAGAATGATGGCAGTGCCAGAGAGAAGAGAATTCATCATGGACACCTAGCCTAGTGCCTAGCAGATCGCAAGCATTCAACAAGATCTGGAGAGAGAATGGGGTTCAAAAACATGGAACTTTTCATAAATTCAGAATATGATGAGGCCTCCAAACATGTCATTGTGGACAGCTGAGATCCAGCTGGGCCCTGAGACTCACATACTATTATTATTTTTTTCTTTCTTTTTTTTTTTTTTCTTGAGACAGAGTCTCACTTCTTCGCCCACGCTGGAGTGCAGTGGCGCAATCTCAGCTCACTGCAACCTCTGCCTCCCAGGTTCAAGCAATTTTCTGCCTCAGTCTCCCGAGTAGCTGGGATTATAGGCATGTCCCACCACACCTGGCTAATTTTTGTGTTTTAGTAGAGGCGGGGTTTCACTCTCTTGGTCAGGCTGGTCTTAAACTCCTGACCTTGTAGTGCACCCGCCTCAGCCTCCCGAAGTGCTGGGATTGCATGCAGGTGTGAGCCACCGCGTCCAGCCTGTTACTATTTTTCTTCTCTCCACCTCCGTGAATGGTGCACTTTATCACACGAGGAGGAGTTTCACGTTGGCTTTGTTTGCTCGTTTGTTGAGTCAGAGTCTTGCTCTGTCTCCCGGGCTGGAGTGCAGTGGTGTGATCTCAGCTCACCTCAACCTCCACCTCCAAGGTTCAAGTGATTCTCCTGCCTCAGCCTCCTAAGTAACTGGGACTGCAGGTGCATGCCACCACACCTGGCTAATTTTTTTTTGTATTTTTAGTAGAGATGGGGTTTCACCACATTGGCCAGGCTAGTGTTTTGTTTTTTTGAGACAGAGTTTCGCTCTTGTTGCCCAGGCTGGAGGGCAATGGTGCAATCTAGGCTCACTGCAACCTCTGCTTTCCAGGTTCATGTGATTCTCCTGCCTCAGCCTCCCAAGTAGCGAGGATTACAAGCATGTGCCACCTGGCCTGGCTAATTTTTGTATTTTTAGTAGGGACAGAGTCTCACCAATTTGGTCAGGCTAGTTTCAGACTCTTGACCTCAGGCGATCCACCCTCCTTGGCCTGCCAAAGTGTTGGGATTACAGGTGTGAGCCACCACACCTGGCTATTTTGTTTTTGTTTGAGACAGTCTCACTTTGTCACTCAGGCTAGAGTTCAGTGGTGTGGTCAGAGCTCATGGTAGCCTCGACCTCTTGGGCTTAAGTGATTCTTCATTAGCCTCCCAGCAGCTAGGACTACAGGCATGCACCACCATGCCCAGCTAATTAAAACTTTATTTTTGTTTTTGTAGAGACATGGTCTCACTATGCCCCCCAGGCTGGTCTCAAATTACTGGCCTCCAATAATTTGAGTGCTCCTCATGACTCAGCCTCCCATAGCACTGGGATTACTGGCATGAGCCACCATGCCTGGCTTATGTAGGCTTTTTAAGACACAAATTAGAGATGGCAATCACTTTAATTCTGTAGTCTTTTCACTTATTTTAACTACTCAGATATGTCAGAAACTCTGGTTGTCTGCTAGTGCCCACTCTCCCCTCCTTCAAAGATAGAATTCTAAAACTTTAGCTGGACACACAGCCACCTGATTAAAGATATTTCCCAGTCTCCCTCACAGTTAGGTGCGGCAAGGTGGCTACACAAATAAAAATAATAATAGTTTATACTCTTTTTTTTTTTTTTTTTTTTTGAGACGGAGTTTCGCTCTTGTTACCCAGGCTGGAGTGCAATGGCGCGATCTTGGCTCACTGCAACCTCTGCCTCCTGGGTTCAGGCAATTCTCCTGCCTCAGCCTCCCTAGTAGCTGGGATTACAGGCACGCGCCACCATGCCCAGCTAATTTTTTGTATTTTTAGTAGAGACGGGGTTTCACTTTGTTGACCAGGACGGTCTTGATTTCTTGACCTCGTGATCCACCCACCTCGGCCTCCCAAAGTGCTGGGATTACAGGTGTGAGCCACTGCACCCGGCTATAGTTTATACTCTTATATGTGTCGAGTAACTATCCTAAGTGCTTTAGATATACTTTTCACAATAACTTCATGAAATATTTAAAAACAGGAGTACAGATATGTTAAGTGACTTGGCCAAGGCCACACAGATAGGGAGTGGTAGGGCTGGGGTTTCATCTCAAAAATGGGGCTGCTGAATCTGCAACTAACTCACATTTAGCCCAATGGATGAAAGTAGACCGTCTAGGCCACGCCCTCAAAGAGGAGAGGATCATCAGCCATTGCCCCTTCGCTCTTTCCTCCTAGCAAAAAATCACCATCTTAAACTACAAGATGAATGCTCCATACCGAAGTTGGCAGAACAGCAAGATAAAAAGAGCCTGGGTTGAGCGGGGTGCAGTGCCCTGTAATCCTCAGCTTTGGGAAGCTGAGGCAGGAGGATCACTTGTGGCCAAGGCCAGCCTGGGCAATATGGGGAGACTCCATCTCTACAAAAAACAATGAAAAAAAAAATTAGCCAGGTGTGATGGCCTGACCATGTCGTCCTAGCTACTTGGGAGGCTGATGCAGGATTGCCTGATCCTAGGAGTTCAAGGCTGCTGTGAGCTATGATCATGCCATTGCACTCCAGCCTGAGTGACAGTATGAGACCCTGTCTCTGCAAAAAGAAAGAAAGAAAGAGCCTGGGTTCCCAGAGCCACAGAACTATCCATCAGTCTTGATTCCCAATGTTCAGATTGTTGCATGAGAAAGAAATAAATGTTTAACGGATTTTAGCCATTGTTATTTGGAGAGGAAAGGTGGTCTTTTATCACAGCCATATTGTAACAAGGGATATATCCTAACTAATCTAGGTCACAGAGGGAAGGAAAACATATCTTTGAGCACCTACTGTATACCTGCTGTCTTCATATATTACCTCATTCAACTCCTAGAAAAGTTCTGCAAAATAGGCATCATTAGCCAGTATCTGCAATGAGAAATCTGAGGCCCAGGGTGGCAATTCATCTAAGATCATATAATTAGATAGTTGAATAGGCCAGGATTTCAATAAATCTTCACCCAAGGCCTCTTTTTCACTATTCTATAGCAATGCCTCCTGGAGATGGTGACTCATTCATAAAAGACAATTTCCACATCTGTATCATGATTCATAACCCTTTTTTTAATTCTTCGAAGCAATCTGATCAGATTGGTACTCTTAGTTCCATTTTATAGACGACAAAACAGGCAAGGCATGCAATTACACCTCCAAAGTCAACAGAGAGCCTAGATTTAGAAGTTGCAGCTGCAGAAATTAAAGACTGATGATTCCCCTACAAATAGAACCGGTTTGAGACCCCAAAAGCCCTTACTCTTGAATCTTGCAAAATAACTGCTCATTTTTCATGAATTTTAAAGGCTTGGGATGTTGCTATGAGACAGACAATCTGTGTTTAAGCTGATTTTTAGGGATCTTTCCTAAAAGGTTTGACTATTCCAGGTTTGTGGGTCACATTAGGTCTTCTAGGCTTCAGGGACAGTTGCATGAAGTCCCTCAGCCTGGAAACTGGCCCTCTTTCAGAGACAAAGATGTAGTTACCAAGATTCTTGCACACTCTGCCATGAATAACCTTAAGGTGGGAGACCTGGAAACCTCCCCAGTACCCAGCCCCAAGTCCCAAGTCCCAAGTCCCAAGTCCCACTGTTTTTCTTCTTTGGTTTCCGGTGGGAGAGCAGCTTTCTCTGTTACCAGTCTACTTAGGGGTAAATGGTGGCCAACTGCTCCCTATGACATATTTCCTGGGTTAACAGGATGATATGGTTTGGCTGCAAACCCACACAAATCTCATTTTTTTTTTTTTTTTTTTTTAAGACGGAGTTTCACCATATTGGTCAGGCTGGTCTTGAACTCCTGACCTCAGGTGATCCGCCCGCCTTAGCCTCCAAAGGTGTGAGTCACCACGCCCGGCCCCAAATCTCATCTTGAATTGTGACTCCCTCAATTCCCATGTGTCATGGGAGGAGCCCAGCAGGAGATGATTGAATTATGGAGGTGGGTCTTTCCTGTGCTATTCTTGAGACAGTGAATGAGTCTCATGAGATCTGCTAGTTTTAAAAATGGGAGTTTCCCTGCACAAGCTCTCTTTTGCTGCCATCCATGTATGATGTGATTTGCTCCTCCTTGCCTTCCACCATGATTGTGAGGCTTCCTTGGCCATGTGGAAGTGTAAGCCCCATTAAACCTCTTTCTTTTGTAAATTGCCCAGTCTCAGGTATGTCTTTATCAGCAGCATGAAAATGGACTAATACACAGGAATAACCAGATCAAGCTGGGTCTCACACCTAATTTCCCAGGGAAGGGGGAACAATGTTGTAACTTAAGCCCACTGTCTGCCCTTCATCCAATCAACCATGCCCAGTGAGAATATAGCTGTGGAGATTTGGGGAAAGGTCTGTTCTCATAGAAACTGCAGGAGCCAATGACTTAGAACATTGTTACAAGGACATAGGACAGGGTTCTCAAATCTATCTGCACATCAGCATCTTCTGGGGAATCTTAAAAATCTACCAAAGTCCAAGCCCTACCCCAGAGACTATGATTTTTTGGTGCTTTGTCAAAAGTTAACCAGGTGATGATTTGCAGGCCATGGTAAGATATTTGCAACGTGTCTTAACAGTACAGAGGAAACCTCTCAAAAACGGGAGCTCTGTGTTCTGAAAAGTGGTTTGCTTTGTTCTGTGACCGTTAGTGGCTCGATTCCCTTCAGGTGTTAAAGAAACATCCAAGGATCTGCTAACTGAAGAGTGGTCCACAGACCACTGGCATCATCATCACCTGGGAGCTTATTAGAAATGCAGAACCTCATGCCCCACCCCTGACTGCTGAACTAGAATCTGCATTTTGACAAAATCCCCAGGCGCTTTGTGTGCACATTACATTTGGGAAGCGCCACCTTGAGACCCTCATTCTCAAACTTGGTTGCACATTGGAGTCATTTGGGGCCAGATCCCACCTCCAGGGATTCTGATTTAATTGAGCTGAACTATAGTCTGGGAATTGAGATTTCGTTTTTCTTTTATTTTTGAGACAGTCTTGCTCTGTCGCCCAGGTTGGAGTTTGAATGGCCTGATCTCAGCTCACTGCAACCTCTGCCTTTCGGGTTCAAGTGATTCTTCTGCCTCAGCCTCCCAAGTAGCTGGGATTACAGGCACCCACCACCACACCCAGCTAATTTTTTTGTATTTTTAGTAGAGACGGGGCTTCACCATGTTGATCAGGTTACTTTCAAACTCCTGACCTCAAGTGATCCGCCCGACTCAGCCTCCCAAAGTGTTAGGATTACAGGTGTGAGCCACTGTGCTCGGGCAAAATTGAGTTTTTCGTTGTTTTTTGTTTGTTTGTTTTTGTTTTTTTTGAGACGGAGTTTCTCTCTTGTTACCCAGGCTGGAGTGCAATGGCACGATCTCGGCTCACCGCAACCTCCGCCTCCTGGGTTCAGGCAATTCTCCTGCCTCAGCCTCCTGAGTAGCTGGGATTACAGGCACGCGCCACCATGCCCAGCTCATTTTTTGTATTTTTAGGAGAGAAGGGGTTTCACCATGTTGACCAGGATGGTCTCGATCTCTTGACCTTGTGATCCACCCGCCTCGGCCTCCCAAAGTGCTGGGATTACAGGTGTGAGCCACCTCGCCCGGCCAGAATTGAGCTTTTTAAGAGCTTACTAGGTGATTGTAAAAGGCAGCAAAATTTGAGAACCACGGCCTCAAGGGTCTTCCCGTCCCACACTTTCCACTCCACTTCTCTCTCTGCCCCCAAATTAGCTAAAGAGTCAGTCCTGAAAATCTCCTGTCTGTTAGGAGAGGGAATTCCAAGAAAGCAGTTATCCTATTTCACTATTTGATTTAGGTTTAAAGTAAATAGCCCCAGGCAAAAATACAGCCCTCAAGATTCTATTTGAATCTTTGTAAGAATTGATTGGAAAAAACTTTATGAATGTTTCTCTACCCCTTCTGTCTCAAGAACCACACCCCTAGGTGTCAGCCTGGACTTTTCTCTCTCTTCCAGCCACTTTTTGAAGGCAGGGAAAGGAAAGAATAAATATTAGGCTTCCTGATGCTCACCTTGGTGTCCACAACACAGAATGCCGTTTGTTACTGATTCGATGTCTCAATCTGGGGAAGTTTTCCATTTTGCTTAAGGTCTCAGTCTTCTGGGCTGCTCAATTTAAGCTCTGCCCCCTGCTGTGAGCAGCTAAACTAAAAAGCTCTGCAGAACCGGTCAAAGCAGGCTCAGGTTTTCTTTCTCCAGACAGCATCAGAGGGAAATAATGGAAAGCTACTGCAGAACAATTGTCCTTTCATGTCAAGGCAGCCTTCACTGAGGGAGGGGACCCCTTTGCTTTGTTATTCTCAAAATTAGCCTCCCAGGCAAGGGTCTGTGCTCTCCCCTCGAATGTCAATCATCACCCCAGTTTAGGGCTTTTCAATGTCACCTCTCAATCTCCCCAGCTCCTTTCTTTTTATTTTCTTGGCTAATAAGAATCACGTTTCCTAATATTGATTAAAAGAGATGTTGACATTCAAAACCAGAGAACTTAAATCTGTGGGAGTAGGAGGCCTTTCAGCAAGCAGTGACTGGTAAAATATGGGAGTCAGATATAGAAGACTGAACAAAGCAGGACCTTGGTCATCTCCCCAAATCTAGGGAGCCACCAAATCAAACAAGCAGCCACCTGGAACTACGAACACATGCCACCACTCCTCAGAGTCTCCTAAACCACATCTTGAAGTTGAAAGATGAGTTCATGTATGAAAACAGGGATTTGATAGCCATTGAGATTGCTTCCCCAACATCTATCAATCCCTCCACTACAGGGGCCATCATGGAAGAATGAGTTTGATCCCACCCTCAGCTCCACCTCCCTTTGCCATAGGGATTGGCATGAAGGAAGCTGGTCTGAGGACCAAGCCAACATGTTGGGGGAAGACGGAAAAATGGAGACGCAGCCCTCAACAGTAACTCTCAGCACTCAGGAGTCAGTGTCTACATCCCCCAGCCTTGTTATCCTGGAGCGAGATAATTCTGAGCCACGTGTTGTACATCAGTTCCCAGAGCTTCCCTGGGGGTTAACTACCCTGTGCCGTTCCCAAGGATGTAAGTACCTTTCCCAAGGATATAAGGAAATGGATGCCAGTTCCTGGAGGGATGGCCCAGTCATTCTCCTTATGAATATGTATTTGAATCCAAGTTCCTTGATATTATGGCAAGATGCGTGTGTGTGTGTGTGTGTGTGTGTGTGCGAGCGTGCGTGTGTGCCCGCGCTGGCAGCGGCAGTAAAGGAAATGGAATATGACCAAAATACATTTGAATCTTTTTAAAAATTGCACTTATGTCAAGTTGCTTCATTGGGGGAAAGATTCTCTCACTAGGCTGGCCTGGGACTGGGCTAGAGGCCTCAGGAGGTGAGGAGAGTGATTAAGGTAACTCTGAACCCTAGAAATCATCATCTTTTGAATGAAAAGACATCTAATTTTTTTTTGCCTTTTTTCAACTGGGTTTTCAATGTGACTTCAGCTCAGTCTTCCTCTTCTCTTATGTTTCAGCTAAGTCTGGGTTCTAATGAAGACTGAGCTGAGAAGCATTTGCTTCCCATACTGGTAAGCAGGCAATATTTGTGGTATCTAAGAAGCTCATTATTGACCAGGCATGGTGGCTCATGCCTGTAGTCCCAGCACCTTGGGAGGCAGAGGAGGGTGGATCACTTGAGGTCAGGAGTTCAAGACCAGCCCAGGCAACATGGCAAAACACCGTTTCTATTAAAAACACATTTAGCTGGGCATGGTGGTGTGCACCTGTAATCCCAGCTACTTGGGTGGCTGAGGCATGAGAATTACTTGAACCCTGGAGGCAGAGGTTGTAGTGAGCTAAGATCGTACCACTGCACTCCATCCTGGGTGAGAAAGTGAGACTCTGTCTTAAACAAACAAACTGTAGAGCATATACTAATGCAAGAGAAATTTGGGCTGATTTCAGGCTTAAACAAAGTTGACTTTTCACTGAATCTCTGTGAGCTTATCTAGGAAGCTGCAGTGTGGCCAGAAGCACAGATTCTGAAGCCAGACTACCTGGCTTTGAATACCAGTTCTGCCATTTCTAGCTGTGTGACCATCAGCAATGGACTTAACCTCTCTGTGCCTTGAATTCCTTACCTGGAAATTCTCCTTACAAGGTCAGGAGATCGAGACCATCCTGGCTAACATGGTGAAACCCTGTCTCTACTAAAATTACAAAAAAAAAAAAAAAAAAAATTAGCCAGCATGGTGGCACTTGCCTGTAATGCCAGCTACTCGGGAGGCTGAGGCAGGAGAATCAGTTGAACACAGGAGGTGGAGGTTGCAGTGAGCCGAGATTGCACCATTGTACTCTAGCCTGGGCGACAGAGTGAGACTCCAACTAAAAAAAAAAAAAGCATTTTCTCCTTTGTCACCTCTTGCTGTCCCCTTTGGCAAATTGTCACCATGGTCGTCCTATCCTGTTAAGCCTGAAAGCTTACATGAAACAAAAATGAGTTGCATCAGCTGCTCCCAGTGATGCGCTATCTCAAGGCTATGGGCTAGGATTCTTTTGGTAGGGAGGAGGCTTAGAGAATGCCAAACCCCAGACCTTCAATTCACAGATACAAGAACAACCTGATAGATGAATGCTCAAAGCTAGGACCTAAGCCCAGTACTCCTTTCCCTACAGGCAAAACCTAGTACTGGGACCTAAGCCCAGTACTCCTTTCCCTACAGGCAAAACCTAGTACTGGGACCTAAGCCCAGTACTCCTTTCCCTACAGGCAAAACCTAGTACTGGGACCTAAGCCCAGTACTCCTTTCCCTACAGGCAAGACCTAGTACTGGGACCTAAGCCCAGTACTCCTTTCCCTACAGGCAAGCAATGACCTCTATTTGTCCAAATACCATGTAACGGGCGTCCAGATGTTTTTTCACAATGTACCGACTGCTCAGGTATCTGCTGCACACATGCAAATGTAATTTCCAGTCTGCCCCAGTGGAATGGCCTGTTTGGATAGCAAACAAGACTTTGCTCCCTCTGAATGCCTATGCACACAGAATGTGTGCAGCCTGCCTGACCCTGTGCAGCTGATTGGGAAAACAAACCAAGTTGTTAACAGGCACAGCCATTAAAGACACACACAGAACATTTATTTTACATGGTTACAAGTCCCTCTAGAAAACCCTGTGCTTTTGCGAACTAGAAGTACCTGAGTAAGCTAAAAATAGCTAGACATTTTAAGCCATAGCAAGGTATGGTTTCATATATATCTAGTGCTATTTATTGCCATTCTCAGGGGAAAGTATAAAATAAAATTGCCCGTTGTGGGGAGTTACATGCAAAATTAATATATTCCTTATGCCAGACAAGCATATATAATTATCTGCAGTGGCTAGAATTGAAATTTTAAACAGTGCTGGGAATGACAATGGGTAAAAAGAAAAGCTTTGGATGGGAGCTTTCAAATAAATACTCCATTAGAGCTGGTTTATGGGCTGGGCGCGGTGGCTCAAGCCTGTAATCCCAGCACTTTGGGAGGCCGAGGCGGGTGGATCACACAGTCAAGAGATCGAGACCATCCTGGTCAACATGGTGAAACCCCGTCTCTACTAAAAATACAAAAAATTAGCTGGGCATGGTGGCGCGTGCCTGTAATCCCAGCTACTCAGGAGGCTGAGGCAGGAGAATTGCTTGAACCCAGGAGGCGGAGGTTGCGGTGAGCCGAGATCATGCCATTGCACTCCAGCCTGGGTAACAAGAGTGAAACTCCGTTTCAAAAAATAAATAAATAAATAAAAATAGAGCTGGTTTATTAACTTTTGATACTAAATGAATGTATCTATGACAGACTTATTCCAGGAATAAATTATCTTTAACCTTCTCCATGTACCCAAATGTCCATACAACTTTCAGAAATTACACTAGGCCACCTTGCTTTTAATAGTGCCTTTTATACATGGCCATTTGAATAAAGCTTCTTCCAAAGTTAAATAATTTAACTGCACATTATTTTTAAAAGCCTAGCTTTAAAAGTATGAGGGGATTGAAATGGACGTTGATTTTTATTTCATCTGTTTTTTCATCTAGCTCCTTCCTTTCTGTTCTTATAAGACGTTATATAAACTTTCATTAGAGCCAGTGACAGTCTGCATGTACATGTTTTTCCAGCTGTCATATCAATAGTTTCTCCTCTGACTCTTAAAACTGCCCTGCCTTGGGGACAGTTGCCTGGTGGCTCTAATTATAGCACAGGTCACACCAAGTTGTGGCATCTCCCTACTGATGTTGTGGGTTCCCTGAGGAAGGGAGCCCTTTCTTTTCTTTCTTTTTTCTTTTTTTTTTTTTTTTTTAATAGAGACAGGTTTCACCAAGTTGGCCAGGCTGGTCTTGAACTCCTGACCTCAAGCAATCCACCCGCCTCAGCCTCCCAAAGTGCTGGGCTTACAGGCGTGAGCCACTGGGCCCGGCCGCGCTTTCTTTTCTCTTTATCTTTGTGTCCTCAGTGCCTAGAACAGAATCCGACTCATGGTACGTACCCTGGAAATGTTTACTAAGGACTAACAGCCAGTCACCAAAGGATTGGTATTTGCCATTGAGATTTTTTTATTGAGTCTTAATTATTTCATTTTAGTTACTGTATTGTGCTTGAGCCTATTAGCTAATCACAGTTGGCCACTGGTAATGACTGAAAAAGAAAAAGTGAATTGACTTGAAATCCCTCTGATTGAGTGATAAAGTTACAAGAAGATACGAGGCAGAGGAAAACAGAGGAGGAGGTAAATATCACCCAGAGCCTGGCAGTGTTCCACATACAGCAATGATTTCACAATTTTCTTACTGAACAGGATCTGCTACTCCAAAACCAAAGTTTGGAAAATGAAATCGCGCTTGCAGTCAACAAGTATTAAAATCTTTCAATATTTATAGTGATATCACATGCTAACAAGATAAAGTTATTTATAGTGCCTGACTTGCCCCTGGCAAGAATAATGTTTTAATCTTATAAACATAAAAATGATAGTTTACAGAATTATAATAACTATCGAATCCTTTCGGAAAAGGTCTAGAATCCTTAGGGAAACGCACGTTAAGATTCAGTTTTAGTATCATGTAGTTCACTTTTATTTAGGAGTAGAGTAGTAGAAATAGTAGTTTTGATTCATAAATTTATTCCTATGCTGAAATTGTTCCCAAAATGTAAATATCAGTATCACTGAAAAGGGAATAAGATTTCCTTCTGATAACAAAGCATGTTTAGGAAAACTGTCAGTGGATAATTTGAATCTTACGACTGTTTAAGGCAATGTCTACTGTGAGTACTTTTTACCACCAAATTGTGAAAGCAGTAACAACTCATTGCCTTACAATTAAAAAAATGCAAGAGGGCCGGGCGCGGTGGCTCAAGCCTGTAATCCCAGCACTTTGGGAGGCCGAGGCAGGTGGATCACGAGGTCAAGAGATCGAGACCATCCTGGTCAACATGGTGAAACCCCGTCTCTACTAAAAATACAAAAAATCAGCTGGGCATGGTGGTGTGTGCCTGTAATCCCAGCTACTCGGGAGGCTGAGGCAGGAGAATTGCCTGAACCCAGGAGGCAGAGGTTGCGGTGATCGCGCCATCGCACTCCAGCCTGGGTAACAAGAGTGAAACTCCGTCTCAAAAAAAAAATGCAAGAAATGAAAATTCTTTCCTATTCTTCTCTTCAGAAGTAATAATAATTTTATTTTTTAATTTAAGCAAGATTTTAAAAAGTTTTTAGCCAGGTGTGGTGGCTAACACCTGTATCCCCACCACTTTGGGAGGCCAAGAAGGCTTGAGGCCAGGAGTTTGAGACCAACCTGGGTAACATAGGGAGACTCCATCTCTACAAAAAATAAAAAATTAGCTGGGCATGGTAATGTGTGCCTGTAATCCTAGCCTTGGGAGGCTGAGGTAGGAGCATCAGCTGAGCCCAGGAGACTACTGTAAGCCATGATTGGACCACTGCACTCCCGCTTGGGTGACAAAGTAAGACACTGTCAAAAAAAAAAAAAAAAAAAACAGTTCAGGTGTGGTGGCTTATACTTGTAGTCCCAGCACTTTTGAATCCAAAGGTAGGATCCCAAGGTAGGATCCAAAACATATTTATGTTTTGGGAATATTTCAGTATAGGAATAAATGTGTGAATTCTAACTACTATTTCTACTACTCTACTCCTAAATAAAAGTGAACTACATGATCGCAAGGTAGGCAGATGTGTTGAGGCTAGGAGTTCAAGACCAGCCTGGGCAACATGGTGAAACTCCATCTCTACCAAAAATAAAAATAAAATTAGCTAGATGTGGTGGCATGTAATATACCTGTAACATATATACCTTATACTATTTATATATTTACATAGCTTATACTTATATATCTATTACATATAATATATGTAATACATATAATACATAATACATATATATGTAATACATATAATATATGTAATATATGTATAAGTATGGCTATGTAAATATATAAATAGTATAAGGTATATATATTACATATACCTTATAAATATGTAAATAAGGTAATCCTTATTAATATAAGGATTATATATAAATATATATAATATATTGATTTATTTATATATTTATATAAGGATTATATATAAATATATATAATAAATTATATATAATATGTAATAAATATATATACTATAAATTATAAATATTTATAATATAAATATATATATTTATTATATATAACATATATTTATGTAAATATATAAATAGTATAAGGTATATATATTACATATACATTATAAATATATAAATAAGGTGTATACCTTATACCTGTAATCCCAACTACTTGGGAGGCTGAGATGGGAGGATTGCTTGAGCTGGAAGGCCGAGGCTGCAGTGAACTGTGATCACACCACTGTACTCTAGCTGGGGTGACAGAGAGAGACCCTGTCTCAAAAAAAAAAAATTGAAAAAATTCTAAGTAAATATGCTTTGTACACACGCACACACAGATACACACATACATCAATGCAAATACACTTCTTCTGGAGGTCAACGTCACTCTTCCTGTTAATGGAGCATAAATCACTTCCCAGTTATAACCCTAAAATCCAATGATCCGAAAGAGCATTTCTTGATTTTTAATTCTAAAGAAAAGGAGTTGCAAACACAGTACAAAGAGGTCCTTGGAACCCTGAAGCCAGCTTTCCCGAATGGTTACACCTGATATAACCGTAGTATACCAAGCCAAGCCAACAAAGAATGTTTTTGTTTGTTTTCTCACTTCTTTTTGAAACACGAAGTCATTTGGGGAAAATCCTGCTTTACATATGACAAAAGGCCCTTTGAATTCTTTATATCCACATAAAATTTTTTCTAAAAGGTTTTTATATCATAGAAGGACATATTAACAACTTTAATTAGTGAAAGTAACAAGATACCAGGTCACAGGCCAAGGTAGATGTCAACAACATAACATTTAATGGGCTTTGACGGACAATATTGTTTTAAACTCTATACCCTCCTAGTCTGAATCAACAGAATTTTGAGTCACAAATGATATTGATGGCCCAAACACATTTATACTTAGTGGTAATGAGGTTGATAATAAATGTTTCTTAAAATACTAGATACTTTACAGTACATCATGTATACATTGTATGTACTTGGAGCAGTGCTCAAACAGCAATCAGCGCATCTGTAACAATCATGAGTGATGGCACCAGTATGTTTTAGTTGTAATTTAAAAACTTGCCCTCAAGGCCTCACCCACATCAGTTCCTCAAAACCTGTGTGTTTTCATCTGTTTTGGCACCTTCATTTGGTATCATATTCCCTTTACTGTTGAGGTTGCATTTAGCAAAATCACAGAAAACAAATAACACAGTAATAAGAGTATTCTCAAAAGGCAGTTTCCTCGTTATTAAGCAGGTGGTTTGGGGCTTGGAAAACATAATGACAGTGTACTTCATAAGCCAGAACTACGAAGCAGAGGACAATAGCAAGTCACACGAATCTGTAAGATAAATGAATCAATGTATTTATTTGTGAAATACTGAAGGTCACCTGGTGGACAGGCACAGTCCTGAGCACTGGATATATACAATCCTAGATTAGACTTTTTCCTCCAACATGTTGACATCTCAAAAATAGAGAATTAGCTAACAGTGTCTTAAAAGCATTATTGGGCTGATCGTGGTGGCTCCCTCCTGTAATTCCAGCGCTTTGGGAGACTGAGGCAGGCAGATCTCAAGGTCAGGAATCCGAGACCAGCCTGGCCAAAACGGCAAAACCCTGTCTACTAAAATACAAAACTTTAGCTGGGTATGGTGGCATGTGCCTGTAATCCCAACTACTCAGGAGCCTGAGGCAGGATAATCACTTAACCTGGGAAGCAGAGGTTGCAGTGAGCTGCGATGGCACCACAGCCCTCCAGCCTGGGCCACAGAGGGAGACTCTGTCTCAAAAAAAAAAAAAAAGGAAACAAGAAAAAAATTTTCAAGGATTATTGGCTAGATAGTAGTTGTCACTGCCTACACATCTGCAAATTATTATAATTCCTTTAATGTTTTGGTCAGTCGTAGCCCATTTAGTACAGCTATAACAAAATACCTGAGACAGGGTAATTTATAATGAAAAGAAGTTTAGACCAGGCACAGTGGCTCACGCCTGTAATCCCAGAACTTTGGGAGGCTAAGGGAGGCAGATCACCTGAGGTCAGGAGTTCATGACCAGCCTGGACAACATGGTGAAATCCCATCTCTACTAAAACTACAAAAATTAGCTGGGCGTGGTGGTGGACACCTGTGATCCTGGCTACTCAGGAGGCTGAGGCAGGAGAATCACTTCAACCTGGGAGGCAGAGGCTGCAGTGAGCTGAGATCATGCCACTATACTCCAGCCTGGATGACAGAAGGAGACTCCATATCAAACAATAAATAAAATAAAAAACAAAAGTTTATCATTTCATGGTTCCAGGGACTGGGAAGTTCAAAATCAAGAGGCCAGAACCCAGTGAGGGCCTTCTTGCTGTGTCATCCCCTGGGGGGAGGGGCAAAGAGAAGGTGAGAAGGAGAGAGTGGATAGCACTCACAGCCTTGAGCCCTTTTAGAATTGGCTTTCATCCATTCTTTTTTTTTTTTTTTTTGAGACAGAGTTTCACTCTTGTTACCCAGGCTGGAGTGCAATGCAGCGATCTAGGCTCACCGCAAACTCCGCCTCCTGGGTTCAGGCAATTCTCCTGCCTCAGCCTCCTGAGTAGCTGGGATTACAGGCACGCACCACCATGCCCAGCTAATTTTTTGTATTTTTAGTAGAGACGGGGTTTCACTATGTTGACCAGGATGGTCTCGATCTCTTGACCTCGTGATCCTCCCGCCTCGGCCTCCCAAAGTGCTGGGATTACAGGCTTGAGCCACTGCGCCTGGCCAGCTTTAATCCATTCTTGAGAGCAGAGCCCTCATGACCTAAGCACCTCACATTAGGCCCTGCCTCCCAGTACTGTTGCACTGGGGATTAAGTTTCCAACACGTGTTTTTTGGGAAGACACACTCAAATTATATCAGTCAACAAACCGTTTAAGAAGCATTTGAAGAAGGAATATGAGTCCTGGTTATTGTCAAAAAACCTTCTATTGACTCAGAAAAATCTAAAAAATATCAAAATTAAGACTCACAGAATGGGTGTCAAAGCACTGGGGAAAAAAATCCTGTAGGCGAGAATGGAGCACTCTCTTAAGAGACCCTGAATATAGATGATACTCTTGATGTCTTAGAGGACAATATGATACATATGCAATCTATATATTATATATGCATTTTAAAATATCTTACCATTTATATATACACAAGAGGAAGATATAAAAAATACGTATAAATAAGTTTATTAAAAAGGCCAAAGTAATCCAATAGGGAAATAAAACTCTTTCAATGGATGTTGCCAGAACAATCAATACTGATAAGAAAAAAAAAATTTGCTCTCTACCTCACACCATATACAAAATTAATTTGAAACCTTAAGGTGGTGGATCATTGGGTGTTTCAACTTTTTTGTATGATTGAAAATTTTCAAAATAAGATGGTGGAAAAAAATGTTTAAAAAGAAATCCAGCTGGGTGCAGTAGCTCACACCTGTAATCCCAGCACTTTGGGAGGCTGAGGTGGGTGGATCACCTGAGGTCGGGAGTTCAAAACCAGCCTGGCCATCATGGTGAAACCCCATCTTTAAAATAAATAAATAAATAAATAAAAACAAAGAAATCCAAAAGAGCTCTTTCAAAAAGTACAAAATAAAAATTCTAAGTGATAAGGAGTCGTGGTGTCACAGTTTAATTGACAGGGTTTTTCTCCCTTTTACTAATTGTACCCAAAATAATGATATATCTTACAGTTGACGACATTTTAGATTTAAAGAAATATAATGATTCCTAGGGTGGAAGAGAATACAGTCTTCCCTGACCTCTAGGAGCTTACAGTAGAGGAGAAAAGGAACATGCACCTCTGGGTGGGTGGGATTGAGTTCTGTGATGGGACGTGGGTGTGCACCTACAAAGCAGCCCTCACATTTTAGAGCTTTACAGCTTGCACTGGGCTTCCACATTTATATTTACGGCATCTCCTTAACCATCCTTTCGATAGGCCACATGATTAGCCCAATAGGCATTAGTTTAATGAACCCATAAAAAGAGTGGGGCCCAAAGAAGTGAAATAACTTAACTAGGATCATTTGGCTAGTAAAGGCTCAGTCTCAGACAAGGTTCTTCCAATAATTCTTCCTCCTAAGCCACATTTGTTTTAGGTTGGGTTCCCTAGAAGCAGAGTCAGAGATGGGGACGCTTTTGTGCAAGTGACTTAGTGAGGTTGTGATCTTGGGGAAAACCTGTAAGGGACTGAAGAATGTGGAATAGGGCCAGGGATTGAGGCTGAGTGAAGATGTAGGTTCAGCCCAAGTCTGGCCTCAGTCTGATCTCATGGGGAACCCTGGAGAGGGGGTTTTCCCACCTTGGGGTAAGAGTCTGGGCTTACATACCCCTCTATCAATCTGGCTTCGGGTGCCGCACCTTCTCATGTTGGGGGTATGCATCTCTGAACAACGTGTTCTGAGGGCAGTTCTCTGGACAAGCGGGGGAGCTGTGACCCATTAGCAGCCAAAAGTCAGCAGCAGCTAGGGAACGCTTGTGCCAGCCAGGCAAGCAGATCTGGGTGGAGCAGTAACCACAACTCTTACACCACCGGGGCTCTCAGCGAGAATTCTATCAGAGACAGAGCATCACATATTATCTTAGGGGAGGGTCACTGTCCCCGCTAATGACTTCACTGTGAGATATTGTGAACAGATAGCGTTTAGCCATTAGGCCTGCTCTGAGAGTTAGACAATATTTACTGCAAAATAGATATTCCCGTGACATTATGTTCTGCTGGCCTAGAGGTCCTAGTTCCAGAGGGAGAAATGCTGCCACCAGGAGACACAGCAACGATTCCATTAAACTGGAAGATTGCCACCTGATCACTTTGGGCTCCTCCTACCTTTAAGTCAACAGGTTAAGAAGGGAGTTACAGTGTCGGCTGGGGTGACGGACCTGGACCATCAAAATGAAATCAGTCTACGAATCCAGAGTGGAGGTAAGGAAGAGTAGGCATGGAACACAGGAGATCATTACGTCTCTTAGTATTACCAGGCCCTGTGATTAAGGTCAATGAGAACCTGCAACAGCCCAATCCAGGCAGAACCACAAATGACCGAGATCCTTCAGGAATGAAGGTTTGGGTGACTCCAAAAGAGAAAAAACCCGCAATGTGCTGAGGTGCTTGCTGAAGGCAAAGGGAATACAGCAAGGGTAGTAGCAGAAGGCAGCCATCAATACCAGCTACGACCACGTGACCAGCAGCAGAAACAAGGACTGTCATTGTGAATGTTTGCTCATTTTGTTAACAATACGTTTGTGCATGTGTACACTTGCACTAAGAAAATTTTTTTTTTAAAGAAAATATTTTATTTCCTTTCTTTTTCCTTTATCAAGTGACATTTTTTTGGCTTCATATCAATATTTAAGTGTTAACTTTATGTAAAAACATTTAGGTTAAGGATTAGTGCGCTTTCCGGTTGTATGAGGGATAGCTGTATTATGTTAGACAACCTTATTATTCTTTATTTGGAGATTATATATGATTTTGGGAAATGTGTAAGGTTCAAGTGGACAAGGAGTGGACTTGTGACAGTTAATATTGAGTGTCAACTTGATTGGATTGAAGTATTGTTCCTGGGTGTGTCTGTGAGGGTGTTGCAAAAGGAGATTACCATTTTTGTTTGCTAGGTTGGTGTTTTTTTGTTTTTTTTTTTGAGACGGAGTTTCGCTCTTGTTACCCAGGCTGGAGTGCAATGGTGCGATCTCGGCTCACCGCAACCTCCGCCTCCTGGGTTCAGGCAATTCTCCTGCCTCAGCCTCCTGAGTAGCTGGGATTACAGGCACGCGCCACCATGCCCAGCTAATGTTTTGTATTTTTAGTAGAGACGGGGTTTCACCATGTTGACCAGGATGGTCTTGATCTCTTGACCTCGTGATCCACCCGCCTCGGCCTCCCAAAGTGCTGAGATTACAGGCTTGAGCCACCGTGCCCGGCCTAGGTTGGTGTTTTTTTGGAGACAGAGTCTCGCTCTGTTGCCCAGGCTGAAGTGCGGTGGCGCAATCTCAGCTCGCAGCAACCTCTGCCTCCCAGGTTCAAGCAATTCTTCCTCAGCCTCGAAAGTAGCTGAGATTACATGTGCATACCGCCAGGCCTGGCTACATTTTGTGTGTGTGTGTGTGTGTGTGTGTGTGTGTGTGTGTGTGTGTGTGTTTTAGTAGAGATGGAGTTTCAACTTGTTGCCCAAGCTTGTCTCGAACTCCTGAGCTCAGGCAATTCACCCACCTTGGCCTCCCAAAGTGCTGGGATTACAGCTGTGAACCACCGTGCCTGGCCAGGAGATTAACATTTGAGTCAGTGGACTGGAAGAGGCAGACCCACCCTCAAATCTGCATGGGCACCATTCTGAGTCATCTGGCCTCCGTCTTTCTCCCGTGCGGGATGCTGCCTGCCCTCAAGCATCTGACTCCAAGTTCTTCAGCTTTTGGACTCTTGGACCTACACCAGTGTTTTGCCGGGATTCTCAGGCCTTTGGCCGCAGACTGAAGGCGGCACTGTTGGCTTCCCCACTTTTGAGGTTTTGGGACTCGGACTGGCTTCCTTGCTCCTCAGCTTGCAGATGGCCTAATGTGGGACTTCACCTTGTGATCACGTAAGCCAATTCTCCTAATAAACTCCCCTTCATATATACATTTATCCTATTAGTCTAGTTCCTCTAGAGAATCCTGACTATACAGCAGAGTTAAAGACCAACTCCCTGTACCGCTTTATCTCAGCTTTCTGTCATAAACCAGAGTCTACAGGCAGGATTTGCCTCACGGATGCATTTCATCTGGGCAGGAAAGTGTTTGACTGTTTTAAAAAGTTGGAGATTCCACATTGTGGGTTGTCTTGCTTTCACCAATAAAGTTGAAAGGGCTGAGTGGCTGTGCCAACGTTCCAACATGGCAACAATTTGAGTCTCAATATAAAGCAAGCTGAGCAGTGGCTTCCCATTGCAGACAGGTGTTTCCCTGCCTGGCCGCGTCCACCTCTCACTTTCACTGTGTCTGCCCTGAGGGTATTGGAATTAGTGACTCCAGGTATAATCTCCTTGTAAACCCTTTGCATGTATTTTTAAGAAAACTCTATGAAAAGTGCATATAATTGCTCCAGTTCTCCCTCTGCACAGTATAATTAACTTGTTAAAATTGAAGTATAATATACATATAAAAAGTGCATATTTCACAGTGTACGCCTTGGTGAGTGTTCATAAGTTAAACATATCTGTGTGATAATAACCAAGTCAAGAACCAACACATTTCCAGCACCCCAGAAGCCCCCTTGTGTCCCCTTCTGGTTACTCCTGCCCCGGGGTCACCACTATCCTGATCTCTATCAACATAGATCAGTTGTGTCTGTCCTTGTAGCTTATAAAAAGAGAATCGCCCATCTAGTATAACTTTGGAAACATTTTCGATAGCATATGTTTGGCTCCAGTTTGTAATAAAGTGATACAGTTTACTGTCCTGCTATATACTTTGCAGAGACTTCTGCCTCAGCTGTAGAATAACTGCATTTCCAGGTGAGCTGGGCACAGTTTAATTCCATCGTATTTTCCCGTATACTCCTGGGAAGAACTTGGTCAAGTAGACATTGTACATGAAAAGGGTCTCTGAGTGTTAGCACTTTGGGAACTGACTTGCATTCTACCAGGGAAGATAATAAGGTTTTACCTACAACAATAGCCTTTGCTTTCAGCCTACGTGTAATTAACAACCCCGCTGCTCAATGCCAAACACTGGGGATATATTTAAAAAAAACAACTTTCCCTTAAGATCTCGTAGTCTGGCCTGCATAGAAACAAGTAGCTGCTATTTCTAGTTCAGGATGCTAAGTGAGTGCGTGACTCTGGAGTCAGATCGCCTGGGTTTAAAATCATGTCACTGCCAATCAGCTGTGTGACTTTGGCTCAACTCCTTAAGCACTCTGTGCTTCAATTTCCTCACCAGTAAAGATGATGAATAGCTCCTGCTTCATGGGTGTGTTTTGTGGCTTAAATGAAATCATCTGGCCAGGTGTGGTGGGTCACATCTGTAATCCAGCACTTTGTGGGTCAATGTGGGAGGATTACTTGAGGCCAGAAGTTCAAGATCAGCCTTAGCAATATCATGAGACATCCCCCCACTACTCCCAGCCCCTTGTCTACAAAATAATAATAATAATAATAAGCTAGGCATGGGGGCACATGCCTGTAAACCTGTACTCCTAGCTACTTGGGAGGTTGAGGCAGGAGGATCACTTGAGCCCAGGAGTTTGAGGCTGTAGTGAGCTATGATTATGCCACTGAACTCCAGCTTGGACAACAGAGTGAGCGCCTGTCTCTAAAAATAAAAAATTTTAAAACAAATATGGAAGAAAAATTTTTTTTAAAAAGACCAAAAACAAAAGAGAAAAGCAAATCATCTAGGTAAAGCACTTAACACAGTACCAGAACATGCAGACAGCTCAGCACATGTCATGATCGTTGTGATTATAAAGGAACACAGAAACATGTGAGGCATACTGAATGGAGTCAGGGGCTGGGGAAGATAGAAAGTGGACAGGAATGGAAGGAGGCAGAGGAATAGTCAGAAAAGCCTCAGATTAGGTGATACCTTGGTTGAGTTTAAAGTTGCCTTTCGGAAGTTAACCAAATATTAGCTAAGTTAACCAAGAGGAGAAAGGACTGGAAGGTGGCAGAGAGAGGAAGGGTGTTTAGGAAGGAGGAACAGCCTGTGCGAAAGAAAAAAGGCAGGAGTGAGCATTACCTGTTCTGGGCATCACACCCCAAGGCGTTTTCCTGGAGAATCTAAGAAGTGGCAGGAAATGAGTTTGGTAAAGTTCACGACGGTTGGATAACGCAGACTGTTAGGAAAAATGAGAGAAAAATTAGAATAAAACCAAGTGAAGATGACTGCATATGACTTCAATGCCTTACTGAAGCTCTGAGTAAAACGCCCACCGAAGGGCTATTTATTTCTCCAGGCAAATGTACCATTGTGAGATTTTGCTTTTTTTTTTTTTTTTTTTGAGACAGAATCCCATTCTGTCACCCAGGCTGGGGTGCAGTGGCAAGATCTCAGCTCACTGAAACCTCCACCTCCCAGGTTCAAGTGATTCTCTTGCCTCACCCTCCTGAGTAGCTGGGATTACAGGCACCCACCACCACACTCTGCTAATTTTTTTGTATTTTTAGTAGAGATTGGGTTTTGCCATGTTGGCCAGGCTGGTCTCGAACTCCTGACCTCAGACTATCTACCTGCCTTAGACTCCCAAAGTGTTGGGATTATAGGCGTGAGGCACCGCGCCCAGTCTTTTTTGTTTTTTGAGACAGAGTCTCACTTTGTCACTCAGGCTGGAGTGCAGTGGTACGATCTTCGCTCACTGCAACCTTTGCCTCCTGGGTTCAAGTGATTCTTGTGCCTCAGTCTCCTGAGTAGCTGGAATTACAGGCATGTGTCACCCTGGGTAATTTTTATATCTTTAGTAGAGACAGGTTTTCGCCATGTTAGCCAGCCTAGTCTCAAATTCCTGGCCTCAAGTGATCCCCTCTGCTTGGCCTCCCAAAGTGCTGGGATTGCAGGTGTGAGCTACAGTGCCAACAGATTTTACTACTTAATATTAATTAAGGACTCAGACTTTGTGAAGTTCCATGTAAATTAGTAGATCTGTCTAACAGAGATGTAAATAATTTCTGTCTGGTAGAAAAATAATCCCAAAGGTTATAATTATATTGCTTTGCAGGATATTAACCAGCTTTATGTCTAACCTAGGAAACTTATTCTAACATTTTTTTAAAGGACCATATAAATCCTAGTTCCCCAAGCATTCCAGCTCTATTTTCTGATCGGTTCTCTCACGAATTAATGAATTCAATAAATTTTAACCTTTTTGTTCTATATTTGTGTAAAAGTCTAATTTTTTCAGTTTTCTTTTGTTTTTGTTTGTTTGTTTGTTTTTTTGAGACGGAGTTTCACTCTTGTTACCCAGGCTGGAGTGCAATGGCGCGATCTCGGCTCACCACAACCTCCGCCTCCTGGGTTCAGGCAATTCTCCTGCCTCAGCCTCCTGAGTAGCTGGGATTACAGGCTGCGCCACCATGCCCAGCTAATTTTTTGTATTTTTAGTACAGATGGGGTTTCACCATGTTGACCAGGATGGTCTCGATCTCTTGACCTCGTGATCCACCCACCTCAGCCTCCCAAAGTGCTGTGATTACAGGCTTGAGCCACCGCGCCCGGCCCTGTTTTGTTTTTTTGAGAAGAAGTGTCTCTCTGTCACCCAGGCTGGAGTGCAGTGATGTGATCTTGGCTCACTGCAACCTCTGCCTCTGGGTTCAAGCAATTCTCTGGCCTGAGCCTCCCGAATAGCTGGGATTACAGGCGTGTCACCACACCCAGCTAATTGATCTCGATCTCTTGACCTCATGATCCACCTGCCTTGGCCTCCCAAAGTGCTGGGATTACAGGCGTGAGCCACAGCGCCCAGCCTCAGTTTTCAAAATTATACTTTGGTGAAGGCCATTACATACTGTGCTAAGAGGTATGAATTTATGCTTTAAAAAGTAGGAAACCTTTGGAACATTTATGCAGAAGAATGACATGATTATATCACTTTAGAAAGGTCACTTTTATCAGGAGTGTCTTAAAGGAGTGAGATAGTCATTCATGTGAAATTTAAGTCTGAAAACCAGTGGACACTTGGTGGCAACAGTAGTGATAAGAATTTCTGAATATCATGGGAGCAGGTAGTAATTTCTGTATGGGAATTTTATCACGTACAGAATCAGGGAAGAATGGTATTTACACTGCAGTTTAGGAGAATGTCCTACATATTAATGTCCATTAACAACCACTATGGTAATCAGAGCTCATAAATATTTTAAGTAGATAAAAGAAGCTGTACTCTAGGGTTACTAGCAGAGGCACATTCTCAACGTGCCCATGGATATGGAGTAAGAAAAATGAGTCATCATTGCCTGCAGCTGGGAAGAAAGCCAGTTTATCTGATGTGAAGTTATCTCTAATACCCTTTTTTCTTCTCCTGGTATTCTCGAAACTCAAGAGGTGAAGTAGAATAAGGGAACACCCTGGAAAGCTCAAATTATCTTGGAACACTGCCTCTGGTCAAGGAAAGCAGGGATAGGAAGGAAACGTGCTGCTCATGTGCCTTTGTATTTTAAGCCATTGGAATGAACGCACTGCAGTTCTGCGCACTGCTGTGCCTGGGGTCCCACCCTCTGTGGAGGCGCCGTTCATATTATAGAGACTGTAGATCTGGATAAATATGCCGAGCTTTTGGTAGTTATCAGTAAAGCATCTTGGATCAGGATTGCATTTTTGCACAAAGGCACCAAGTGGGCTAGGGGTGGCCTTGTGAATGATGAACCTTTTCACATGTATTTAAAAATGCTAACAGGTCAGATTCCTAGGATTTGGGAAGGCTGGCATTTTGAAGTGCTTTTCTTATATTACTCATTATTGTACTACTGTTTCTCCCTTAAGATGGACTTATTTCTCCAAAGTCCTGGAAGGTAAGCAGAAGGCACAAATTCTTTACCCTAAGGAACATGATCCTTCTGTTTTGTGTTACTTTCACATTTAGAATCCTTTCTGCAGATGACTTGTCTGTCTATGTATCTATCTATGTATATATATCTGTACCTATGTATCTATGTATGTATCTATCTGTCTACCTCTCTATCTTTTATTTTTTTTAATTTTTTTGGCTTTTCTATCTGTCTGTCTGTCTGTCTGTCTATCTATCTATCTATCTATCTATCTATCTATCTATCTATCTAGAGTCTTGCTCTGTCACCCAGGCTGGAGTGCAGCGGCACGATCTGGGCTCAAGGCAACCTCTACCTCCCAGGTTTAAGCAATTATTGTGCCTCAGCCTCCCAAGTAACTGGGATTATACTCACATGCCACCATGCTCTACTAAAATTTTGTCTTTGTAGTAGAGACAGGGTTTTGTCATGTTGGCCAGGCTGGTCTCAAACTCCAGGCCTCAAGTGATTCACCTTCCTTTGCCTCCCAAAGTGCTGAGATTACAGGAATGAGCCACCACACCGGGCCATCTTGTCATTTTAAAAAGCTGTTCGGCCTCCACTCTGCCATTAAGACATCAGTCTGAATTTCTTTTGGGAAACCACTCTTTCCTCATTCTCAGCCATGTGGTTTAGATGGGACTGATTCTAACGCTGACCCCGACTGTCCTAAGTCACCATCTTGGCCACTTGATTGGTTCAGCAAAGGGAATATATCCCAATCAGAACTTGTGAGACAGGAAGATGCTTTCTGGGGGTATTTTGCTGCCACACTAGGGGAGAGCCTGATGCTGCTGGAGAGAGAGCACCTGGTATAGTTTGAGAATAAATCTAAAAGCATAGAAAAAAAAAGTCACCCATGGAAATGTCATTTGAGTCTGGGATCACACAGATTCTGAAACCAGCACTGCCTTTGGGTATTGTGGTTATGTAAGCCAATGCAGTCCATTTCTTGTTCAAGCAAGTTGAGGTTTTTTAGGGAGGTTGATTTTGTTTTGATTTTGATCACATGAAACACACACACATTCTTCACGAATCCATTCTATTTTTTATGTGATTCGGATTTATCCATTTTCAGACTAATGACTTAAAGGATGACTGCAGGCTACAGCAGATCATTTTAAAAATAACTATTTGCCATTAAAAGCACTTAAGGTCAGGTGGGAGGGCTGATGCCTGGAATCCTAGCACTTTGGAAGTCCAAGGTGGGAGGATTGCTTGAGCCTAGGAATTTGAGGACAGCCTGAGCAACCTGTAGGGAGACCTTATCTCTACAAAAAAATTTAAAAATTAGCTGGGCGTGGTGGGGGAGGTCAAGGTTGCAGTGAGCCATGATCGTGTCACTGTGCTGTAGCCTGGGTGACAAGCAAGATGCTGTCTCAAAAAAAGCAGGGGGATGGGGGAGGCACTCCAGCACCTAACATAAATTGCTGACACGAGAGCCTTATAGTATTTGAAATTTACAATTACTTTTTGTTTTCGCCTTTAAGCAGAAATGATTACCCTGACTACTCTTTCTCGATGTTTTGCTTTGGATAAATGATCAGTAATATCATGCATTTCACAGTATGGGTCCGTTCAGGAGAAAGAACCACTGCATAGGTGAAGTAGAGGAGGTTTTAGATAAAGAAGTATTAACTATGCTAAAAGTGTAACAATAAAAGATATATGGTGCCCTAGGGCTGAGCGAGAGGACTAAAGGAAGCATAGACTTGAAAGAGGTTCACGTCTCACTGGAGAAGCTGTGGTTCAGCCCATGGGGCAGCAGAGTGGTTTCCCAGTTCTGCTGGAGAAGAGCTGGCCTGAAGCTGCTGGAAAGCAAAGGGCCACCTTCCAGAGTGCAGCCTTGGAGCTGGGCTTGGGTGGGCAGTGGGAGTCTGCATGGGGACAGGAGCCCCTCAGAACACACGGGCTGCACCAGAGCTTTGGTTTCCATGACAAGAGGGCCATGGAAAGGCTGTCACCAGGCTGAGGCTGCAATGTCACAGAGGGACTGTGTTCTGGGCTGGGGCAGGCTCTACTGGAAGTCCTGGGACCCATAGAACTGACCCCTGGTTCCCTCAGGAAATGACAGGAGAGTCTCTTCCTCCTGCAGTGTCCTCCAGCGCCCTGTACAGAAGTTTAATGAACATCATGCTCCACTTCAAGAGAAATGCTTGAAAGAATTCTAGGTTGATCCCAGAGCATATACCGAAGGTTGCATTCAGAGCTGAGAAGCAATAAATTGTGTTTTTTCAAGAACACAGCTCTGTGCAATTCATCAGGGACTGTTCTGGGGGAAAGGATGACAGCAGTTGTCTGATCTTACTCAGATTTTGAGTTGGGTTAAGGGTTTCCCAAAGGGGTGAGCTTTGTCTACGTGGGTGTCAGCTAGAGTGTTCTATGTACTAGGATGAAGCAGAAAACAATGGAGATATGCCGTGTCAGGCAAAGTGTTAAGACTGACCTACTGCTGTTCACTCCAAGGCTTTCACATGCTAATGTATAATGACTTCTTCCCAAACTATTCAAACTGAGAACCCTTTTCCCTTCGGGGTTATGTTGCCTATAGCAGATTGTTTTTCTCTCAAAATTGCCATATCCTCCACATTCTCTTCTTACAATATGATATTAAAACTCTTCCCATTGAGAATTTGGATCTATTTTTCTTCCCCTGAAGTTTGGGTGAGCATATGACTATGTCGGATCTATACTACGTGGCTTCCAAGGTTAGATTATAAAAGATAAAACAGCTTCTGCCTGGTTGTCTTGGGACAATTGCTCTCGGAATCTAGCCACCGCACTTTCAGGAAGCCTAAGTGGCCACATGCAAGTCTTATGTCCAAAAGGCCCAGCTGTATCCCAACCAACAGCCAGAATCAATCACCATGCATGTGAGTGAGTGTTTAGTTGGTTCCAGCCCCCAGCCATTGAGTCAGGTCTTCCCAGTCAAGGCCTCCGACATTGTGCAGCAGAGGCAAGCCAGCCACACGATGTCCTTCCCAATTCCCAGACCTACAGGATCCATGAGGGTGATATAATGGTTGTTGTTTGAAGCTACTAAGTTTGGCTTGGTTTGTTACACAGTAAGAATTACTGCACCGGCTGGGCGCGGTGGCTCACGCCTGTAATCCCAGCACTTTGGGAGGCCGAGGCAGGCAGATCACAAGGTCAAGAGATCGAGACCATCTTGGCCAACATGGTGAAACCCCGTCTCTACTAAAAAATACAAAAATTAGCTGGGCATGGTGGCATGTACCTGTAGTCCCAGCTACTCGGGAGGCTGAGGCAGGAGAATTGCTTGAACCTGGGAGGCAGAGGATGCAGTGAGCCGAGATTGCGCTACTGCACTCCAGCCTGGTGCCTGGTGACAGAGAGAGACTCTGTCTCAAAAAAAAAAAAAAAAAAAAAAGAGTTACTGGACCACACACTGTAGGAAAGCCTTTCTTGCAACTCCCAGCTGTCTTACAGTTCTGTCCCATCCTTTGATCCTTCTTTTCACTAGTACCAGGCTGTCCACTGCCCAGTCCAGGCATCCACTGCTCTACCAATGTGATTGCCAGTGTGCTGCGACTCTGTGAACACATTCTTCTGCTCTGTGTGACCCATACTGACCCGGCACTTTCCAGATTCTTACTCTGCAGTGCAAGATATGTTCTCATTAGGTCTGGAAGGGAGAGGGTGCTCGACTTGGCCCGGGTTGTTTAATCTTAGGTTTGTGTTTTGGTCACAAAATGTAAAGAAGCGAGCCTGAGCGAAGCCACTTCCGTTTCGTCCCTTTCAGGGTGACAGCCCACTGGGGTATTAGGCCTCCCAAGGAGGGCTCCTCCTCCTCTTCTTTCCCCCTCCATTATCCTCTCCTTCCCCTTCCTCTCCTTCTCCTCCTCTTCCTCTTCTTCACTCCCTCCTCCTTTTTTTTTTTTTTTGAGACGGAGTTTCGCTCTTCTTACCCAGGCTGGAGTGCAATGGCGCGATCTCGGCTCACCGCAACCTCCGCCTCCTGGGTTCAGGCAATTCTCTTGCCTCAGCCTCCTGAGTAGCTGGGATTACAGGCACACACCACTATGCCCAGCTAATTTTTTGTATTTTTAGTAGATACGGGGTTTCACCATGTTGACCAGGATGGTCTCGATCTCTTGACCTTGTGAGCCACCCGCCTCGGCCTCCCAAAGTGCTGGGATTACAGGCGTGAGCCACCTCGCCCGGCTCCTCCTTCTTAAGCAGTGACCAGGAGCCAGGCACAGCATGTAACGACATACAAGGTGTGAGCGCGCTGTCATCCCCTGGGTGGTGCGGTTCGTGTTCTCCATCCGTGTGGATGCCTTTTCCATTTCCCTGCACACAGGCTCCCCAGCCAGCACCTGAGTCTCTGGTTTCTTTGTCCTAGAATGGTTCTCCGGCTGCCTAGTTGCAAATGCCTGGCAGTTAACACACCTTCTCCCGGTAGCCCTGAACTTTTGTGGAACTAGACCAAAACTTCCCTCTGTGCGACCTGGCTTGCTGGAGCACTTTAGATTGCCCCCATTCCCTTTCCTGTCTCCTGCGAATAGTTCCTGATACATCGCTTTTGCATGAATCCCAGACTCAGGGTCTCTTTCTGAGAAATTCAGCCTAAGACATTTCTGTTTAATTGTCAGGGAAACTGAGACGTACATCGCACCATCTCTGTAAAAAATAAGTGATTGACATTGAGATTTAAACCTGGCTTCCTTTGGATCTCAGGTCTGCGTACCTGCTCCTGACTCAATACTGCTTCCTGAGAGGAGGCAGCCAGGTAACACCTAGGTCTCTCCCCAGGACAGCTCCAGGGAAGACACTGCTAGGGAGAGCCAGCTGTGCCCAGTCAGCTGCCTGTTTATCCACCAGCCCACAGTTCTTTTTTTTTTTTTTTTTTTGAGACGTAGTTTCGCTCGTTACCCAGACTGGAGTGCAATGGCGAGATCTCGGCTCACCACAACCTCCGCCTCCTGGGTTCAGGCAATTCTCCTGCCTCAGCCTCCTGAGCAGCTGGGATTACAGGCACGTGCCACCATGCCCAGCTAATTTTTTGTATTTTTTAGTAGAGACAGGGTTTCACCATGTTGACCAGGATGGGCTCGATCTCTTGACCTCGTGATCCACCCGCCTCGGCCTCCCAAAGTGCTGGGATTACAGGCTTGAGCCACTGCGCCTGGCCCCCACAGTTCTTTAAAGTTCATCCTTTGAGGGCAGACCATGTTATATTGAAGTTTGCAGCCCCACAACATTATGATGCTCGTGACTGCCATTAGGACAGGATTCGGTGGGGAAGGAAAGGCTCATCTCTGTTCCATGTGGTGTCAGCTGCAGGCCTCCACTGAGGGATGGAGAATCTGCTTCTAAGAGGGCTCAGTCTGTCAAATTGGTGCTCTCAACAAGATGATCAGCCAAGGCTGAGGCTAGAGGGGTCTCTCTCGGTGGGTCTCTCCATGTGGCTTCTCTTTTTTTTTTCTTTTTTTTTTCAAGATGGGGTTTCACCATATCGGTCAGGCTGGTCTCTAAGTCCTGACCTCAGGTGATCCGCCCACCTTAGCCTCCCAAAGCGCTGGGATTACAGCCATGAGCCACCGCGCCTGGCCTCCACGTGGCTTCTCATAGCAGCAGAGCCAGGTTCCAGGTGTGAGCCATCCCCGTAGAGAGCCAGGAGGAAGCTGGGCTGCTTCTGTGGGCTGGGTTCAGAAGTCAGACAATATCACTTCTGCCCTTCTCTACTGATGGAGGCAGTCACAAAGGCCCACCCAGTTTTTTTCAAGGATGGGGACAGCCATAGACTCCACCTCTTGTTCAGGAGTGGCCAGGTTCTGGAAAAACACATGTGATGGAAAATATTACTGTGGCCATCATTTGGAAGCACAATCTGTCACAAAGGTATTACCTTCCTTCCCGTGGGTGAGCTTGTTAGACACAGACATCAGTAATTCTCAGGTTCCCAGCTTCCGCTCCACCATCTGAGAGGGATGCCCTTCTTGCCTTTAGCCCAGTTTGGGTTGCATCTTTGCTCTAATTGCTCTGGTGAGAGATTGAATAATGTTGTTGGTTTATTTGGGGTTGGGGCCCTACGTCTCCCTGTGGCCTGGGGTGTGAGATCTGAAAGCAGATGGCTCTTAGCAAGAGGGTGAGGACAGGATGAGGGTGAGGAGTAGACCCAGACGAGGCGAGGGGTGCTACCCTGAGCAGACAAATCAATAGCTGTCCACCACAGGCAAGACATCTGACCCCTGACCTTAGGACATGCTGTCTTGGAGAGATTGCTCTTAAGTACTGCCCTTCCCTGCCCTCCACCGGGCGGCAAAGAATGTGGCTGCTTAGATAAATGGGCTCCCAGCCTGCTGTTCCAAGGGAGGACTTATATTACTTTATAGACCCAATTCTGCCAATGTAGCTAGAGGTTTAGGTGGAAGTTGTGAAGATCTATGTTTAAAGAAAGAAACCCGGCAGGTTTAGCAATAAATGGGATCCATTTCTTCTTGGAAGTTTCTGCTCTGAGAAGGTGTAAACTTTTAAGTTTTATGATCCCTGATGGTGGCAGTCAACCCACATATGTTTCTCAGAACAATTTCTTTGGTTAAACACTTCAGATTTTTGTGTTATTTTGTTTGAAATTATTTATTTAAATGGACAGATATCATTGTTTGTTTTTTATCATGTATAACGTGATATTTGAAGTGCATGTCTATTGCAGAATGGTAATTAACAAAGGAGCCCTTCAGATTTTAAACACCAGCATTGGCCCTAAAAAACAAGAACTGCTTGAGACCACATGAATAAAATCAAGATTTTGGGAGGTCAGACATTCAAGGCTTTTTGTAAACTGGATCCAGCTGAAAAATGATAGCCTTTATTTTCACTACTGATTTAAGCTTCAACAAGTGGAATTTAACATAAGATTTTAAAAGCCAGGCACAGTGGCACATGCCTGCAGTTCCAGCTATGCTGGAGGCTGAAGTGGGGGGCAGATCCCTTGAGCCTAGGAATTTAAGGCCAGACTAGGCAACAAGTGAGATCCTATCTCCAAAAAACAAATAAATAAAAATAAAATAATGCTTTAATCAATCTTTCTTTCTCTTTTTCTTTTCCTTTCTTTTTCTTTCTTTTCCTCCCTCCCTTCCTTCTTTCCCTCCCTCCCTCTCTCCCTCTTTTTCTTTTCTTTTTTTTTTGAGACGAAGTTTCGCTCTTGTAACCCAGGCTGGAGTGCAACGGCGCAATCTCGGCTCACCGCAACGTCCGCCTCCTGGGTTCAAGCAATTCTCCTGCCTCAGCCTCCCGAGTAGCTAGGATTACAGGCACGCATCACCATGCCCAGCTAATTTTTTGTATTTTTAGTAGAGACGGGGGTTTCACCATGTTGACCAGGATGGTCTCGATCTCTTGACCTCGTGATCCACCCCCCTCGGCCTCCCAAAGTGCTGGGATTACAGGCATGAGCCACCGCGCCCGGCCTCTTTCTCTCTTTTTCTTCTTTTCTCTCTTTCTTTTTCTCTTTTTCTCTCTTCCCTCCCTCTCTCCCTTCCTCCCTCCCTCCCTCTTTTTCTCTTTCTCTCTTTCTTTCCTTCTTTCTGAGTTTCACTCTATTACCCAGGCTGGAGTGCAGTGACACAATCTCAGCTCTGCCTCTGGGTTCAAGCAATTCTCCTGCTTCAGCCTCCCAAGTAGCCGGGATTACAGACATGCATACCATGCCTGGCTAATTTTTGTATTTTTGATAGAGACGGGATTTCATCATGTTGGCCAGGCTGGTCTCGAACTCCTGACCTCAAGTGATCTGCCTGTCTCTGTCTCCCAAAGTGCTGAGATTATAGGCAAGAGCCATCACCCCCGGCCTACATATTTCTTAATAGTTTTATTTTCAACTTTGGTGGTTTCCTCGGAAATGGATTCTAGATCATTTTTTTTGGTTTTAGTCCTATTTTTTAATACAATTGAGGAAACCCAAGAAACATAAATCTGGGGGACATAAAATTCCTCACTCAACAGGATCCCCTCAAGGTCATCAGGTGCTGCTGGAACATGTGGGTGGGAGAGAACACACTGCTGGAAGAGGCTGTCCATCTTCCAACTCCGACACTCCTCACTGCGAGAAGGGTATTACATTAAAGCCAAGCCTGCCTCTCTCATGCAGGAGTGCATTTCTGGACTCTGACCAAGAAACACAATTCCGCTTCCTCCCACGACCGCCCTCTGGATACTTTAAGATAGTTATCAGGTTCACGCATGTTCAGTCCAAACTTTCTGTTGCCTAAGTCAGTCATACCCAGAACCCAAACCCCACACCATCCTGACTGTCCTCCTCAAGATGGATCTTCATTTTAAATGTTCCTTCTGAAAAGGGAGTGCCTGTACCAAACACAGTATTTCTTCATTCCTTCATCAACTAGGCACTGAACACCTATATGAGGGCTAGGCACTGCTTGTCATCCAGAGAGCTTGAAGAGCGCAGGACAGATGCAATTCCTGCCTTATGGAGTGTGACGTATCCTGAAGGAGCTGGGCATACAGGGTGCCAGGTGTTGGGGAGCCGGGCATGCAGAGTGCCAGGTGCTTTTATTTTTCCTGATCACCACTCTTTTGTCCCATTCATGCTGCCTGAAACTGTATTATCTTATTTGATTTCCACAACAAACCGTGTGTCATACAAACTGGGGCAGTGCCAGGCATCTGTCACCCCGAGCCTGTGCAGCTGTATTTATTTTATGCTTAAATACAGCTGTCATTTCCCTTTTATCTTGTTGGCTACACCTCAGGATTCTGATCTGTTGAAATCATTTAAATGTTGATTATGCCATCTCTTTTATTTGCCATTTCTCTGAGTTTAGGATCATCTGCTAAGTTGATGAGCATGGATTTTAAGGTTTTTGCTTTTAAATTAGTAGTTGATTTTTTTCAAAATGTGAAGGACAGAGCAATAAACAGTACCCTGTGGAATACCACACTAGTTCAAGGAGTCTCAGTAAAATACTTGAATGAACAGCTAGAGAGGAAGAGTAAGTTCTAATGTTCTGTACCAGTGTAGAATGACTACAGTCAGCAATAATGTATTATGGGCCAGGTGCAGTGGCTCATGCCTAAAATCCCAGCACTTTGGGAGGCCGAGGCAAGCAGACCACGTGAGGTCAGGAGTTCGGGACCAGCCTGGCCAATATGGTGAAACCCCATCTCGACTAAAAATACAAAAATTAGCTGGTGCGGTGGTGCAGGACTGTAATCCCAACTGCTCAGGAGGCTGAGACGCAAGAATCGCTTGAACCAGGGAGGCAGAGGCTGCAGTGAGCCGAGACGGTGCCACTGCATTCCAGCCTGGGCAACAGAGTGAGACTCTGTCTCAAAAAAAAAAAAAAAAAAAAAAGAGAGAGAGAAAAGAAAACAACACCCCCCCCCCCACCCCGCCGACAACAAAACCCAATAATACACAGTTTCAAATGGCTAGATGGCTAGGAAGAGGATACTGAATGATCCCAACACGAAGGAATAAAACTGTTTGAGCTGATGGATACGCTAGTTACTCTGATCTGATCATTGTGCATTAAATGTATTGAAACATCTCTATGTTCCCCATGAATATGTAGTTATTTGTCAATATAAAAAATGAATCCTTGAATGAATGAATATGTACTTTTCTCTGAAATTTTTAAAATCTGCTTTTCTAAAGTCACATTTACTATTCTCCAAATCAGTTAATCACTTTTTTCCAAAGGGTTCTGGCATTTCGTTACCCGTTGTTTGGAGGTTTGTACAAATTACCATATGCCCACTAATCCCTTACTCCGAAGAAAGGAAAACTGGGTACTTTGAATGCAATGTTCAATTTACCTTTGGTTGTGTCGAAGAGGATAGCCTTTAAAAAATGATCTAAGGTCAAAAAAGACATCTGCTATACTATTTTGTTGGTAATTTTAAAACCCTGGGCTAGTCAGGAAGATTCTATTTTTACACTCATTGTTGAGAGAATCAAGTAACAACAGGAAAACCACCCTACGGACTGAAATCAGATAATCTCAGACAATAGGGTGTCTTGCCACTGGCTTGAAGCTTCTGGTCCGGCCTGCAGGGAGGTAATGGTCTGCTCACAAACCTGGAGCAAGTTCCGGTTCCAGAGGCTTCACAGAGCAGAAGTTGGAGCCGTATCAAGCAGGCCTCTGATTTATGAGGGTAAGGCAGGGGAATAAACATGGCTCCTGCCTGTGCTGACCCAGTCTGCGTCATGGGGCTGAGGTGTGTGTGCCTGTGTGTGTGTGGGCATTCCTCGAGGGCACACCCCTGGCGGCCTCGCCAAGTGTTGGTGAGGTGAAATTCTGAAACCAAATATTGTTTGTAATCTTGCTGTTACAGGGACAGATTTACTTTATTGTCAAAATTAAAACTCGTTCATATCTCCCAAGAAGTTTATGGACCCCTTGTGCACCGTTGTGTATGGGAGCAGATTTGGTTTTGTCAGCTCGGGGAACGAGCAGTCTGGAAATTCACACCAGCCTCTGGTTCGTCTGAAGGTCCTGAGTGGTGAGGAGTGGAGTGGCCATCTGAGGGGTTGATGGTGACAGGCCCACAGCCTGGGAGTGGAGAGGGCTAGGTTCTGACTGCGTTGTGGAAAGGGACGCCATAGCCTTTCTTGATGATAAATGATCACCATTTATCATCCAGACTGTGGCACTTAAAAAAAATTCTAAATAAGGCCGGGCGCAGTGGTTCGTGCCTATAATCCCAGCACTTTGGAAGGCTGAGGCTGGTGGATCACAAGGTCAAGAGATCGAGACCATCTTGGTCAACAAGGTGAAACCCCGTCTCTACTAAAAATACAAAAATTAGCCAGGCGTGGTGGTGCACACCTGTAGTCCCAGCTACTCGGGAGGCTGAGGCAGGAGAATTGCTTGAACCCAGGAGGCGGAGGTTGCAGTGAGCCGAGATCGTGCCATTGCACTCCAGTCTGGGTAACAACAGCAAAACTCCATCTCAAAAAACAAAACAACAACAACAAAAACAGCTTTAAATACTTTGATGTGTATTTCCTTTTTTTTTTTTTTGAGACGGAGTTTCGCTCTTATTACCCAGGCTGGAGTGCAATGGCACGATCTCGGCTCACTGCAACCTCTGCCTCCTGGGTTCAGGCAATTCTCCTGCCTCAGCCTCCCGAGTAGCTGGGATTACAGGCACACGCCACCATGCCCAGCTAATTTTTGTATTTTAGTAGAGACGGGGTTTCACTATGTTGACCAGGATGGCCTCGATCTCTTGACCTCGTGATCCACCCGCCTTGGCCTTCCAAAGTGCTGGGATTACAGGCGTGAGCCACCGCGCCCGGCTGATGTGTATTTCCTAAACCTAAGGACCTTCTACATTAATGGCAGTGCTGTTACCTAATCTGCAGTATTCAGATTTCACATGGCCTGCTAAAGCGCTCTTTTTCCATTCAGGACATAATCTTGTACCACGTGTTGCATTTCGTTGTCATTTCTCTTTAGTCTCCTTCAATCTCGAATGACTCCTTAGTCCTTCTCGTCTCTCATGACCTTCACATGCTTTGTGGCTCAATTGTTGTGTGGAACGTCCCTTAGTTGGGGTTTATCTGATATTTCTTAGTCATGAGATTCAGTTTAGATATTTCTGGCAACAATATCACAAAAATGCTGTTGTGTCCTTCTCAGCACTTTTTTTTTTTTTTTTTAAGATGGGGTCTCACTCTGTCGTCCAGGCTGTAGTGCAGCGGTACGATCTTGGCTCATTGCAACTTCCACCTCCCAGGTTCAAGTGATTCTCCTGCTTCAACCTCCTTAGTAGCTGGGATTACAGGTGCATGCCACCACGGCCAGCTAATTTTGTATTTTGTATTTTTTTTCTTTTGAGACGGAGTTTTCACTCATTACCCAGGCTGGAGTGCAATGGCACAATCTTGGCTCACCGCAACCTCCGCCTCCTGGGTTCAGGCAATTCTCCTGCCTCAGCCTCCTGAGTAGCTGGGATTACAGGCATGCACCACCATGCCCAGCTAATTTTTAGTATTTTTAGTAGAGACGGGGTTTCACCATGTTGACCAGGATGGTCTCGATCTCTTGACCTCGTGATCTACCCGCCTCGGCCTCCCAAAGTGCTGGGATTACAGGCTTGAGCCACCGCGCCCGGCCTAATTTTGTATTTTTAGTAGAGATGGGTTTTACCATATTAGCCAGGCTGGTCTTGAACTCCTGACCTCAAGTGATCTGCCCACCTGCCCACCTCAGCCTCCCAAAATACTGGGATTACAGGTGTGAGCCACCACACCTGGCCCTTCTCAGCACATTAAAAAAAAGTTGTTTTTTTTTAAGAAACTGATGGGTTTTTAAAAACTGATGTTTAGTTTTCATTAACCTTATTTCCATGTTGCTTAAGAGTCCGTGAAGAACAGCTTAAGACCATTCAATGGTTGCTCCTACCCATTCAGTGGCCTACGCAGTGGGAGCTGCAGACCAGTCTTCCGTGGCAGGCTGGGTGCTCCAGGCTTCAGCAGGGAACTCCTGGACAGGCACAGCGGGCACCTGAATGCCTTCAGACCAGTCGGCAACCTCAGGCTGAGTGGCAGTGAACTCAGGAGCTGGAGCAGTCCATTCGCCCTGAAATTCCTCCTTTTTTTTTTTTTGAGACGGAGTTTCGCTCTTGTTACCCAGGCTGGAGTGCAATGGCGCGATCTCGGCTCACCGCAACCTCCACCTCCTGGGTTCAGGCAATTCTCCTGCCTCAGCCTCCTGAGTAGCTGGGATTACAGGCATGTGCCACCATGCCCAGCTAATTTTTTGTATTTTTAGTAGAGACGGGGTTTCACTATGTTGACCGGGATGGTCTCGATCTCTTGACCTCGTGATCCACCCACCTCGGCCTCCCAAAGTGCTGGGATTACAGGCTTGAGCCACCGCGCCAGGCCGAAATTCCTCCTTGGTCACAGCCTTGTCAGCAGCAGCCTGCTCTTTTTCAGTCTCTTCAGGATCTCTGTAGAAGTAGAGATCAGGCATGACCTCCCACGGGTGTTCACGGGAAATGGTGCCACGCATGCACAGAGCTTCCTGAGCCAGCATCCACCACATCAGCCCACGGAGTGAGCTCCCTTGTTGTCGCATGGGATGGCAATGTCCACACAGCGCAGAGGAGAATCTGTGTTACACAGAGCAGTGATAGGTAGGTTAACTTAAGACGCCTCCATGAGAGGCTGGTGGTCTGCCCTGGGTCGGTAACCATAAGAGGCCATGGCTCCCGGAAGGCTGCCTGGATCTGGTTGGTGAAGGTTCCAGGAGTGAAACAGTGGCAATTGGAGTGGCTCCAGTGGAAGAGCAAACTCAGCGCGGCCCTCTGGCCAGTATTCCTGGAGGATACAACACTGGCATCAGCAGGGTTTTCAATGGCAACAATGGCACGAGCTGCCAGCAGGAGCTGCTCCCAGGTCCTCTGCAGATTTCTGATGTAGATGCCATCACTTTTCATTTTACAGATGTACTGTTCCATTTGGAAGACAAGATTGGTGCCACCTAAGTGCGTTCCTCCTGCAAGGAACTTAAGGACATCCTCCTCCTTCATTTGCAGGACATCAAGGGCTCCGGACACTGTGAAAGTTTCCCTTTAAGTTACGATGGGAATCCAGAACAACGCCGTCTGGACCCCTCTGTGGGTGGCATGGAAAGCTCTCCACACATCTTAACAGGAGGCACATGACGCCCGTTGGTACCGTCTGTGAAGATATTGATCTTGGTTCCTGGATTAAACTTCTGCCAGATTTCTCTACTGTAAAGTTACTATTTTTTTCCTTCGTAATTACCACAATTTTTTAGGGAAATGCTTTGAAACCATGCATAGATCAAACATGTATTTTGAGAGGAAAAAAGGGGGCTACTGATACTTAAACTGTGACAACAGAAGCAAACGTATTATTCTGGGGAACTAGGACATATGGTCATCCTAGTTCTGAATGACTTGTTATTTCCTGGTGTAATGTCCAGGTTGCTCCTAGCCACATTGTAAGGGTCACATTCACGGCAAAACCATTTCGGAACCCCTCCTCTCTGCTCCCATTTCACCCTGTGAAATGACTGACATAGACGGTTATGTCTGTCTGACTTCCTGTCTCTTTCTCAGACTCACAGCTCCTTGAAGGCAAGAACCTTGTCATTTCTATATCTCCTAGGGCCGTGCACGGGGCGAGTACTTTCTACAAGTTTTAATTCATACTGACCTCTGAACATTGGTTTTGTCATCTTTTGCAAAGAGGGGTAATGAACTTTGCTGATTGCCTGTATGGATGAATTGCAATGAGATTTTATAAGTGAAAGCATTTCATAACCTAGAGAGTACCAGAGGACTCAGGCATCATGGTTTGTTTGGAGAGAAGAAGGACTCCAGCACCAGTGAGAACTGCTGGGTCTCCTCGCACACTCAGCAGCTGGCCACCCAGACTCTGATCTGAAATCAGCATGTTCACTCCCTGGTCCTAAGGGTAGTTTCTGTGGCTGTCTTGTTCATATTAGCAGCTTCAGGGCCGAACATAGAACACACCCAGGGGTACTCAATAAGTGTTTTGAAAGAACCCCACATAAGTGAATGAATCTAGCCCCTTTCCCTTTTCTTAGTGTCCAAATCTCCTAAAAGAAATTTCAGAACTAGCACTGTACCTGACACAGTATTGTGTCAGCATTCAAGATGAATGCTGTGAAGAGAATCACAGCAAGTAAAGAGATTGAATTAGCAATCAAATAGCTACTTACAAAGAAAGCCCCAGATTTAGATGGCTTCACTTGGTGAATTCTATCAAACATTTGAAAAAGAATGAATACCAAGTTTTTCACAAACTCTTTCAAAAAATATTAGACAGGGGAATATTTCCCAACTCATTCTATGATGCCAGTATTATCCCTGATACCAAACAAAGACAATTCAATAAAACTCCTGCTCAATATCCCTTATAAATATAGTCAAAATCCTTTAACAAAATACCAGTGAAATAGAAGAGTGATACACCATGACCAAGTGGAATTTATCCCAAGAATATAAAGTTGGCAATACATGAAAATAAATCATGTAATATACCACATAAAAAAAGAAATTGAAAAAAGCCACATGATCATCTCAGTAAACGCAGGAAAAGCATTTGACAAAAGTGAATATACTTTCATGACAAAAACACTCAACTACGACTAGAAGGGAACTTCTTAAACCTGATAAAGGGCATCTACAAAAAGAAAACTCATCGATAATGGTGGAAGACAAATGCTTTTTTTTTTTTTCTAAAATCAGGAAGAAGATAAGAATGTCTATGCTTGGCCAGGTGCCATGGCTTACGCCTGCAATCCCTGCACTTTTGGGAGGCTGAGACAGGCAGATCATGAGGTCAAGAGATGAAGACCATCCAGGCCCACATGGTGAAACCCCATCTCTACTACAAACACTAAACTTAGCTGGGCATGGTGGCACACACCTGCAGTCCTAGCTACTGTGGAGGGCTGAGGCCAGAGAATTGCTTGAACCCAGGAGGCAGAGGTTGCAGTGAGCCAAGATTGCATCACTGTACTCCAGCCTAGTAACAGAACAAGACTCTGTCTAAAAAAAAAAAAAAAGAATGTGCTCACCACTTCTACTCAACATTCAATTAACTGACAAAGTAATTCGAAAATAAAATAAAATAAAAGGCATCTAGATCTGAAAGGAAGAAATAAACTCTATGTCATCTATTGGCAGATATAAGTCTTATATAATTATGAAGTATCCACTAAAAATTACTAGCACTAATAAACAAGTTCAGCAAGGATATAAAATCAATATATAAAAATCAATTGTATTTCTATATGCTAGCACTAAACAATCTGAAAATGAAATTAATCTAAAAATTCTAGTTATAATAGTATCGAAAAGAGTAACATACTTGGGAATAGGTCTAACATAAGAAGTATAAGACTAGTACACTCAAATTATAGAACACTGCTGAAAGAAATTAATGAAGACCTAAAGAGATGAAAAGACATCCCATATCCATGAATTGAAATACTTAATATTGTTCAGACGGCAGTACTCCCTAGAGTGATCTATGGTTTCAATGCAGTCCTTATCAAAATCTCACCTGGATTTTTTTGTAAAAATCAACAAACTGATCTTGAAAATCATATAATTTGTGTATTAGCTCAATTTAGCCATTTTATAATATATATGTATTTCAAAACATGTTATACATGATAAATACATACTATTTTTGTCCATTAAAAATTAATTAAAAATAAAATAAACCCAACAGTAATGAGAAAAACTTAAAAAAAAATATGGAAATTCAAGGTATCCAGAATAACCACAACCATCTTAAAAAGGAAGAATTAAGTTGGAGGCTCACATTCCTCTATTTCAAAACTTACTACAAATCTATGGTAATCCAGACAGTATGGTACTGGTGTAAGGATAGATACACTGGTCAATGGAATAGAATTGAGAGTCGTGACAGAAATTTATACATCTATGGTCAACTTGTTTTCTAAAACGGTGCCAAGACCATTCAGTGGAGAAGGAAGTTTCTTCAATAAATGATGGTGAGGCCGGGCGCGGTGGCTCAAGCCTGTAATCCCAGCACTTTGGGAGGCCAAGGCGGGTGGATCACGAGGTCAAGAGATCGAGACCATCCTGGTCAACATGGTGAAACCCTGTCTCTACTAAAAATACAAAACATGAGCTGGGCATGGTGGCATGTGCCTGTAATCCCAGCTACTCAGGAGGCTGAGGCAGGAGAATTGCCTGAACCCAGGAGGCGGAGGTTGTGGTGAGCCGAATTCGCGCCATTGCACTCCAGCCTGGGTAACAAGAGCAAAACTCCGTCTCAAAAAATAAATAAATAAATAAATAAATGATAGTGAAACAACAGGATAGCCATATGCAAAAGATTGAAATTGAACTCCTACTTCATGCCATATACAAAACTTCATCAAAATGGAGCAAATACCTAAATAAATGTGAGAGTTAAACTATAAAACTCATAGGCCAAAATCTTCATGATCTTGGATTAGGCAGTGGTTTCTTATCAACAGCACAAGCAACAAAAAAAAGTAGATAAACAGATAAATAGGACTTCATCAAAATTGAAAACCATTGTGCTTCAAGGATACCTTCCAGAAAATGAAAAGAAAACCACTGAATGGAAGAAAATATTTGTAAATCGTGTATCTGACAAGGGACTTATATCTAGAATATGTAAGAACTCTTACAATTCAGTAATAAAAAGATAAATAACCCAGTTTTTAAATGAGCAAAGGATCTGAATACACATTTCTCTAAAAAGATACACAAATGGCCCATAAGCACATGAAAAGATATTCGACGTTATTAATCATCAGGGAAATGCAAATCTAAACCACAATGAGATACTACTTCACGCCTACTAGGCTGGCTAGAATCAAAAGGTAGATAATAATAGGTGCTGGTGAGGCTATGGAGGAATTAGAACCTTCATATTTGTGCTGGTGCCAACATAAAATGATACAGAGACTTTAATAAAGTCTGGCAGTTCTTCAAAATGTTAAACATAGAGTTACCATATGACCCAGCAATTCCACTCAGTGTATACCCAAGAAAATGAAAGACATATGTCCACACAAAACCTGCATACAGATGTTCACAGGAGCTATTATTCATACTAGCCCAAGAGTGGAAATGACCCAAATGTCCATCAACAGTTGAAGGTGGTAAAGCCATGTAAGGGAGCATTATTCAGCCATAAAGAGAAATGAAGTATGTGAACCTGCTACTTCCTGAATGAACGTTAAAAACATGCTAAGTGAGATGAGCCAGATACAAAAGGCCACATATTGTGGGATTCCATTTATATGAACTTTCCAGAACCCGAAAATCAGTAGAGACAGGAAGTAGATAAACGGTTGCCAGCAGCTGGGGGCAGGGAGGACAAGGAGTAACTGCTGATGGGTTTGTGGTTTCTGTAGAAGGTACAGCCTCTTTGGTTTGCCTGGGACTGGGGGATTTCCTTGGGATATGGCAGGACTTTCAGTGCTAAATTTGGGGTGGTCCCAGCTAAACCAGGAGGGACTGGTCGCTCTATTCCATACCTGCAAATGAATGTGTTATATTAGATTGTCTCTAAGGTCTCTTTGAGCTCACAAATTCTTTGAGATTTGTGACAAAAACAGCAAAAGCAACAACCCATGCTCAAAAACAAGAAAAGCCTGTTTTTCTCTCCCTGTCTGGTAAATGATCCTCTCTGGGTTAGCTTGCTGTCCACACCTGCTGGCTATTCCCCGCTCATCACAGCTAGCGGCAGACTTCCCTGGTTTCGGGAGAAGCGTGGGTACCACGCATCTGAAACAATAAGCATGCTTAGTCTCTAACCCCAGATCCATTGAACCAGAATCTCTGAGGGTGGGACCCAGGTCGTGGGCATGTTTTTAAAGCTGCGCAGGTGATCTGAATATGCAGCCAGGTGACCTGAGAGCCGCCCAGCTCCTCTTTCCCTTTACTCCCAGCCTGTGCCAGCTCCTCCATTTGATTGGACCATGTGTTGCTGAGACAGATGAGATGAGCCAGTCAGAGCCTCTCTCTGGAATTTGAACTAATACATTTGGGGAAGCTTGAGAAAGGGAGGGCAAGGCCATAGCAGGTCAAAGGCCAGTGCTCTGGGGAGGAGCAGGGGCTGAGGGAAATCTAACAAGACTAAGAGAAACAGTACAGAGAGGGCAAAGCAGAAATACAGAGGTCGGAGTCAGAGTAGCTGGTCCATTCCAGGGTTTTCCTAATTCTAGTCTTTTGTATTTTTATAATAAATCCTTTTTTTCTTAGCAGTGGAGGAGATTCTATTTTTTTTTAAAAAGAGATGGGGTGTCACCATGTTGACCAGGCTGGTCTCGAACTCCTGACCTCAGGTGATCCACCGATCTCGGCCTCCCAAAGTGCTGGGATTACAGGCGTGAGCCTGCTGATGCTTTCATAGCCAGAATGGTTCTGAAAAGCACATAATGCAATTCTAAAGTACTAAGAGAAAATATAAGCAAAATATCTCTAAAATGTGGTAAAATATACAAAAACTTACCATTTTAACCATTTTTAAGTGTATAGTCCAGTGGCATTAAGCACATTAACACTGTTATATAGCAATCATTGCCATTTACCTCCAGAACTTCTTCATCTTCCTAGAATGAAACTGCACTCATTAAACAACTCCCCATTCTCCCCTCCCCTGTGTCCCAGGAACCACCACTGTGCTTTAGGTCTCCATGAATTTGGCTACTCTGTGTACCTCATATAAGTGGAGTTACGTAGTATTTGTGCTTTTTTTTTTTTTTTTTTTTTGAGACGGAGTTTCGCTGTCATTACCCAGGCTGGAGTGCAATGGCGCCATCTCGGCTCACCACAACCTCCGCCTCCTGGGTTCAGGCAATTCTCCTGCTTCAGCCTCCTGAGTAGCTGGGACTACAGGCGTGCGCCACCATGCCCAGCTAATTTTTTGTATTTTTAGTAGAGGCGGGGTTTCACCATGTTGACCAGGATGGTCTCGATCTCTTGACCTTGTGATCCACCCACCTCGGCCCCCCAAAGTGCTGGGATTACAGGCTTGAGCCGCTGCGCCCGGCCGTATTTGTGCTTTTATATCTGACTTAATTCTCATAACATAATGTCTCCAAAGTTCATCTATGTGATAGCAGGTGTTGGAATTTCTTTTCTTTTTAAGGTGAAAGAATAGTCCATTGTATGGGCTGGGCGCAGTGGCTTACACTTGTAATCTCAGCACTTTGGAAGGCTGAGGTGGGTGGATCATAAGGTCAGACATTTGAGACTAGCCTGGACAACATGGTGAAACCCAGTCTCTACTAAAAATACAACAATTAGCAGGGTGTGGTGGTGCGTGCCTGTAATTTCAGTTACTCGGGAGGCTGAGGCAGGAGAACCGCTTGAACCTAGGAGGCGGAGGTTGCAGTGAGCCGAGATCGGGCCAATGCACTCCAGCCTGGGTGAAAGAGTGAGACTCTGTCTCAAAAAAAAAAAAAAAAGATTAGCCTATTGTATGTATAGACCACATTTTGTTTATCCATTCATCTTTTAGTGGACACTTGGATTCCTGCTACTCTTCGGCTACTGTGATTAACGTTACTGTGAATGTTGGCATACAAATACCGGAGTCCTTGCTTTTAATTCTTTTGGGTATATACCCAGAAGTAGAACTACTAGATCATATGGTAATTCTATTTTTAACTCTTTGAGGAAACACTATACTATTTTCCATAATGGCTGCACCTTTTTTTTTTTTTTTTTTTGAGACAGAGTTTTGCTCTTGTTGCCCAGGCTGAAGTGAAATGGTTCGATCTTGGCTCACCACAACCTCTGCCTCCCGGGTTCAAGTGATTCTCCTGCCTCAGGCTCTCCGGGAGCTGAGACTACAGGCATGTGCCACCACGCCCAGCTAATTTTGTATTTTTATTAGAGATGGGGTTTCTCCATGTTGGTTGGGCTGATCTTGAACTCCCGACCTCAGGTGATCCCCTGCCTTGGCCTCCCAAAGTGCTGGGATCACAGGCGTGAGCCGCCGTGGCTGCACCATTTTATGTTCCCACCAACAACGCAAAGCAGTTCCAATTTTCCCACATCCTAATTCTTGTAATTAACTACATATTATGAAAAAAATAACCTTCCTAATGAGTGTGAAGTGGTGTCTCTTTGTGGTTTCGGTTTGCATTTCACTGATGATTAGTGAAGTTGGGCATCTTTTCCTGTGCTTATTGCCACTGCATATCTTTGGAGGAATGCCTATTTAAGCCTTTTGTCAGTTTTTCAATTGTTTTTGTTGTTATTGAGCTGTGGGAATTCTTTATATAGTCTGGATATCAATCCATTATCAGTTATATGATTGCAAATATTTTCTCCCATTTTGTGGGCTGCCTATAAACAATATAAAAAGACCTGAAAAACACCTTCTCTTTCTTTCCCTCCCTCTGTCCTTTCTCCCTCACTCCCTCCCTCTTTTCACTCCTCCCTCCCTCTTTGCTCTCTCTCTCTCTCTCTCTCTTGCTCTCGCTCTCGCTCTCTCTCGCTCTCTCTCTCCCTCTCCTTTCTTGAGATGGTCTCACTGCCACCCAGGCTGGAGTGCAGTGGTGCAATCTTGGCTCACTCCAGCCTCCGCCTCCAGGGTTCAAGGGATTCTCCTGCCTCAGCCTCCTGAGTAGCTGGAATTACAGATGTGCACCACCACACCCAGCTAATTTTTGTAATTTTAGTAGAGATGAGGTTTCACCATGGTGGCCAGGTGGTCTTGAGCTCCTCACTTCAAGTGATCCACCCACCTCGGACTCCCAAAGTGCCGGGATTACAGGCATAAGCCACTGCACCTGGCTGAAAAAGACTTTCTAAGTGTGGTGCCAAAGCGGAAGTTATAAGGAAACTAATTGAAGAATTTGACTACATAAAGATGCAAGAATTATCACAAAAAATATAAACCAAAAGGCAAAGGACACTGATTTTTTTTTTACATTATATAACAATAGAGTTTTAATATACGGGAAATAAAATTCAATAAGCAAAAGGTAAGCCCCAGTAAAATTAAATGGGGCAAAAGACATGTATGGTTATACAAGAAGAAATTTACAATCCAGTCTACACCTGAAAAGTCTCATGGACGCAAAACGGATCCCTTGCCTCCGTTAGGTCCCATGGTTAGAGGAAAACAAATGTTTAGAACCCTCTCTAATTCTAACCCCCCAAATAAATGAACTCCTGAGCATTTCCTGTAAGCTGCTGACTACTTAACGCAAACAACTTCATCCCAGACTTTTGCAAAACTGCTGTCTGAAGACTACCCTAGTCTTTGTAGAAATGATAACCCTGTAAGAAAATTGCTGGTTTTCTGTCATAAACACACCAACTATAAATTCAGTGGCCTTGGTAATTCTGCAGAGTTTGGTGTTAATGACCTGTCATGTTTTTTATCTGATGAGCAGTTCCTTCTGAGGCCCCACATTTCTTGCAAGTAAACTTTTTCCTTTTCTAAATGCTGTCTTCTCCAAATCTTCAACTTACTGATAATTAAATGCAAATTGAAATATGAAGATACCACTTTCACCTATTAAATGAGCAAAGTTGTATTCTTCCAAGATATTGCTCAATGCCAGATGGATGAGCACTAACCTGGGCACTGATATGTGGCTGGTGGGCAGTTGGGTCATATTTATTGAAAGCTTTGAAAATCTAACCTTCAAGTCCTGTAATTCTACCACTAGCAATAAACCAATGGATGTAATTACATTGTATATCCCCAAATTAAAGCAAAACACTAAAAATGCCATCAAATTACACATAGTTAAATATATTTCCTTTAGCTGGGCATAGTGGTGCGTGCCTGTAATCCCAACTACTCGGGAGGCTGAGGCAGGAGAATTGCCTGAACCCAGGAGGCGGAGGTTGCGGTGAGCCGAGATTGCGCCATTGCACTCCAGCCTGGGTAACAAGAGCGAAACTCCGTCTCAAAAAAAAAAAATATTATATATATATATATATATATATATATCCTAAGGATATTTAATACTATGGGAAAATGCTCTTGATTTAATAAAAAAAAAAAAAAGGGACCACACAGGGTGATTGAAATTTTGACATAAAAATCATATATATGGTATCCAAAAGTCAAGAGAAAAAAAGAAAACATTTTAATGACCACTCTTTCCTTTCTTTAAGACGAAAAAGAAATCATTCTATTCTGCTGCTATTTAATAACAGTAAAACTTCTTAAGTTTAATGAATTTAGAATTATATATAATGTTCTGTGTTAAAGTGGGTGAAACTGGATGTGATTGGTTAGGAATGAAGAAAAGAAACAGAGGGGGACAGGGAAAGAAAAGGGAAAATTTTGGGCCTGGCGGCTCACACCTGTAATCCCAGCACTTCGGGAAGCTGAGGGACGTCAGGAGTTCCAGACCAGCCTGACCAACATGGTGAAACCCTGTCTCTACTAAAAAAACACACACACACACACACAAACAGCTGGGCATGGCTGCGCGTGCCTGTAATCCCAGCTACTTGGGAGGCTGAGGCACAAGAATGGCTTGGACCTGGGAGGCAGAGGTTGCAGTGAGCTGAGATCGCACCACTGTACTCCAGCCTGGGTGACAGAGTGAGACTCTGTCTCGAAAAAAGAAGAAAAAAGAAAAGCGAGTAGAAGAGAAGCGTGAGAGTACAGAGAGGCAGCGGAGAGACAGACAAACTTGGAAATCTAGGGATAATGATCAAAGGAAATCAATCCATGGGGTGCTGTTTATCTTTCTCTGTTTCTCTCTCCCCCTCTACACACACACACACACACACACACACACACACACACACACACACACACCAGCCTGTTGTTTCAGAAAGCTCTGTCATAGAAACCAACGAAGAAGTCAGCTCTGTGAACCGACAAGAACACAGATTCTTCTGCAGATACATGTACTAAAGCTGAAAGAAACGATGTTTGCATCAAATCCTTGCCAGTAGAGCCTGCGCAGGAACATGCCCACTGGAGTTTGCAAAGGACATCAGAGGCGTCTCAGAAGTCGTGATCAATTGTTCCGGAGGAAAAAGAAATTGCATCGCAAATGGGCTCAACACCCTTCTGTGGAAATTGCCAATAAAGATTGTGTGCATACTCCCACCTCCAGGAGGCAGGGACCTCAGGCCAGATTGCTCAACTATTTATTGGAGTTCTAATTTAAAAGAATGAAACCAGTTTAAAAAATAAAAAAGGCAAGTACTGGCTGAAAGAACAGAACAGGCTATTATTTACAAAGGACACACACACGTGCAGACGCAGACCTGTAAGGTGATCAGAAAGGCAGTGTACCAGCAGACGAAGCAAAAGTGAAGATCAAAACCAGAAGTAATTGTCCATGGCAGGCCCAAGGTACTGTACTCCTCAGCAAGCCATGCTGGCTTCTGCGGGCATAGAACTCACCGCCCAGTAAAGAGCTCTGACTTGCTGGGTCAAAGGAGATCTGTCCTCTCTCAAACTAAGACTCACACCTTCGATTGCCCAGGTGTGAGAACTCTTTACCAAATTGAAAACTTCTAAGGAATCTAGCTTAAATAGTAGAAAAATATCCCAGATTTGGAATTAGGAAAGTGTCACAAACACAGAATTAGCACTAGGTATCTGGAAAATAAAGCAGGGTTCCCTGGCCCAGTACGAGGGAAACAGATCAAGTTAACAGTGTAGTCATTTAGCTGCCTATGGAGGGAACCCAAGAAGCGATTTGACACCTGTATGTGCCCTGCCTGGTGTGGATTTCAGGAACCGCGGGGCCTTTGATTCTCAGTGGTCACTCCCTTCAGTAAGTTAAGGTGACACAGTCTCTGAGGTAGCTGAGAAGACCATCGCCGGAAAGTCCAGAGGACTCACACACATATCCGTGAGTTGGATAATAGCAGGATGCGAAGGGCAAACACCACGCAACGCGTCCCTCTCCCGTTTCCTTTAACTCTGAGGAAAGTGGCCTCAATCTGGGGCATTGCTGGGCTACGATCTGGGACAGAAGTGGGGCAGGGTTGTAAACAACAAGGAAACATAGACAACCCCCCCCCCCCCGCCCCCGTAAGGTGGCAAAGCCGTTTGTGGAAACGGAGGGTGGAGGCTGAACTCCCCACCCCCACCTCTGAGATGGTGACTGCTGTGGGAGCCCAGTGACAGGACAGGGAACAGAAACACGTGCGTTTAAGGAAGTCCTCAGAGGGATGAGAAGGGAGGGAAAGAGATCTGACGGCTGGTCGCTGCCACGGCTTCTTTAGCAAAGATAAGGGGTTTATTAAAAAAAGGATGGGGTTTATTTAAAAAGAGACATCCTGGTGTCTACCCAAGACGTCCATTCGTGTTGTATTTACTCTGTTGGCCGCAGTAAGGAAGAAGTCATTTTTGGGTAAACGCTGCGTAAAGTAGTAGCCATTCCACATTTGCAGAGCAGATTTGTAAATGGGGAACTGAAAATGAACCAAGAAAACCTAGCACATCCTTGGCAACCTACTCTTCACAGGGCTTCAGCTATATTTTCTTAGAAACACAAGCTCTCTTTGTCAACAGAGCTTTGAACACCCACTCATAAGGTGTAACGGCCGTCATACTCCAGTCCCTTTTAAAAGGGGCCTGCAGCTCCCTCACTGAGAACCATTCAGTTTGCCCAGCAGAATTGCAAATTTGATGGCTTAAAGCACATAGACTAAACATCCCTAAATGAAAGTGGTTTACAGAAAAAAGTTGGGATTGCTCCTCAAAGATACCTGATCAGGTCTGGCTGTTCACTGGAACCCCCGGGAGCTCTGGAGCCGCTGGAAGTTTGGGATCCATCCTGCAGCAGTGAAATCAGAATCTCGGAAAGGCAGGCCAGTCCTTCGCATTGTTCCCAAAGGCTTCCAGGTGATTTCAACACAGACCCACCCGGGTAAGAAGGAGTGGTCCAAGCAGAGCTTGTCAAGCCGAATGGGCACAGGACTCACCTGGGGATCTCCTTCAGCCTCGGAGACCAATCCAGGCAGGTCTGAGAGACTGGAGTCTGCATTTCTAACCAGCTTCAGGTGATGCTGATGCTCTTGATCACAGGCCACACAGGACAACGAGGGTCTCCAGGCCTACCTCTTTAATTATGGGGATTGGATTGGAACGGAGGATTCTCGCCAATGAAATACTGTTGAAAGCCAGTCAGAAACCTTTTGATCATCATGGTAAAAAAAAAAAGAAAAAAAAAACCCTAAAAACTTTTCTTTTATGCATGAGGGGAGGTCAAGGGTAAGCAATCAGATCAGATGAGTAGAAATCAGATGCTATTAAAAACAGTTTTTGATTTCAGTTACATTTTTCAGTAAACATTGCTTCAGCTGATGAATGGGAAAACAAAATTAGCCTATTCCTACAATGAAATATTATTCGGTCATAAAAAAGGAATGGAGTTCTGATATATACTACAATGTGGATAAACCTTGAAAAATTAGGTGAAAGGAGCCAGTCACAAGAGACCATATATTTTATGACTCCATTTATATGAAATGTCCAGAACAGGCAAATTTGTAGAGACAGAAGTTAGGTTAGTGGTTGCTTAGGATGGGGGTGGGGGAATAGGGAAATGATAGCTAAAAGGTATGGGTTTTTTTTTTAAGTTTATGAAAATGTTCTAAAATTGTAACAAAAACCCATTGTACACTTTCAGTGGTTGAATTGCATGATATATAAATTATATCTCTATGAAACTGTTAAATACTGGAAGATCTTCGCAGCGCATATAAGCAACCAAATACACAAAGAACATAGATGTTAAATGTATTGCATATACTATAGTCTTTATATATTATCTTTATGTGGTATACAGATATACATTTTATGTATAATATAAAATACTAAGATTATGTAAAAACAGACTTTCAGGAGCAAGTCAACTCAAAAAAAAAAAAAAAAAAAAAAAAAGAGAGAAAAGAAAAAAAAGAAGAAAAGGGACCCAACGGGCAAATAGCCAGAGGATCTGCACAGCCAACTCACAAAAGGAAACTGGGAGGCCAGTGAACACAAGGAAAGAAGCTCAGCATCTTTGGAAATCGGGGAAATGAACATTAAAATATCAACCAGATACCATTTCAGATCCATCAGACAGGCAGAAACCTACACAAATTAGCATCGCAACACCAGGTGATGCCAAATGTGAGAAATGGGATTTCTCCTGTACTAATGGTGGGAGAATATAGATTGGTCCAAAGTCTTTGAAAAGCAATTTAGTAGTAGTTTAGTAAATTTGAAGACGTGAGTATCCCATGGCTTGCTGGTGTATATCCATGAGAAAATCTCACTTAGGTACACAAGAGGCATGCACAGAAATATTTTCCATTTTGTTCTTTACTAGTCAAAAAAAACCCTTCAAACAGCCTAAATCCCATCCACAGGGAAATGGATAACTAGAGTGGGATTTATTCATATAATAGAAAGTAAGACGGCAGATAAAAATAAATGAATTGAGCTATTGTATGCATAAAAATATTTAAAATATGATTCATATTTTATCTCCTTAAAAATGAGGCTAAACAGAGCAAAAGTATAGGAGAAAGTCAAGTTGATAAATATATATATTGCTTGCACCTGGCTCACCGTCACCACCTGGCTCACCGTCACCCTGCCACACTGCACTGGCAAAGCAAATCACAAGACCAAGCCCAGATTTGAGGGCCTGGGAAATATACTCTATCTATAAAGTCTGATGGCCAAATGCATGGATTCAGGGAGGGGTGAAGTGGAGCCAAGATCTACCACGTCACCGTGTCATTTGATCTGCCATTATCACCTTGTATACGCCTATTTCCAGACAGGGACCGACTGGAACAGAGCACCCCCTAGTGGTCATCTCTGGGCTAGATACTGAGAACACAGGTTATCAGCAGAACCTCTGACTTAGGGAGACCTGCCCAGTCTCCAGGACTGGACATATGCACAAAAAGGTCAGTGAGATAGTCAACTTGTAGACACAATTGAACCATGTGCTGAAGAAAAGGTAGGACTTACTGTCCAGTGGAGACAAGGATGTTCTGGGAGGGAGAGGTGCCTTGAAGAAAGACTGGTGATAGCCATGCCTCTATGCCTTTGTAAAGTGGGACGACTACCACCTTCCTTGAAATAAGTTACAGGAAAGGGCCTGACACGTGGTAACCGCTCATAAAATGTTAATAACTCTAGAAACTGACCTCTAACCCCGATCCGCCTCCACATCCCGCTCCTTTCCCAGCCTCCACTACCCTGTCCCTTCTTCCCTCAGTCCCAGGCTCTCTGCCCTCACAGAGCCTTCATACATGCTGCTCCCTTTACCAGGAACACCTCTTCCTTCCCTGTTTAATTCCAACCCATCCTGCTACATGGCTCAAGGCCACTTCCTTAGGAAAGCTTTCCTTGACCCTAGTTACAACCTTGCTTAGCACATGACATGCCCTCAGTAAGTATCTGCTGAATGAACGATGTTGGTTAAAGAACCCTTGAGCAGTGCTGCCCTCAAGTGATTATTCTGGGTATTTTATTTATTTATTTATTTATTTATTATTATTTTTTGAGACGGAGTTTCGCTCTTGTTACCCAGGCTGGAGTGCAATGGCGCGATCTCGGCTCACCGCAACCTCCGCCTCCTGGGTTCAGGCAATTCTCCTGCCTCAGCCTCCTGAGTAGCTGGGATTACAGGCACACGCCACCATGCCCAGCTAGTTTTTTGTATTTTTAGTAGAGACGGGGTTTCACCATGTTGACCAGGATTGTCTCGATCTCTTGACCTCGTGATCCACCCGCCTCAGCCTCCCAAAGTGCTGGGATTACAGACGTGAGCCACCGCGCCCGGCCTATTATTTTATTTTTTAAAAATATTAAAGTAGCCTAGAGCACCCGGTATTCTCAGGAGGCCTCCTATCCAAGTACTAACCAGGCCCGACCCTGCTTACCTTCCAAGATGAGACGAGATCGGGCGTATTCAGGGTGGCATGGCAGTAGACTGCAATAATTAATTTTAAACGGACTTCGAATGGTTGTCACACTTAGGACTGCAGATCAATGAGAACAGGGCCACGAATGAGTAAGTCCTGGGGAACGGAGTGAGAGACTTAGAAATTACCCTCAAGAAATGAAATGTGAACTTCTGAAGTTCAGGCCTCACCCTGGGCACTGTGCTGGGCTGAGACTCCCACTTCTTCCTTCCTGCCCCACAGAAACTTCCTTCACCCAGCTCTGGCTTCAGTCACTGCCTGGACCCTGGCCTCACTCCACATCTCTGCTCCTCATCCCCTTTTGATCTGTAGTCCAGAATGTTCTTTTGCTTCCTGAACATCTTCCTAAGAAGGCCCCAAGCCATTCAATCCAAATTTGGATTTGTCATTTTCTTTCTGGGTTCTTTCCATCATGAAGTCCCCTATGTGTTTAGGGAACTGGGAAAATCAAATTACATGCTTTCTGACTTCTCAAGACACTCAAGATAAAAGATACTATTTACAGACAAGAAAATTAAGGAGGAGGGGGAAGTGACTTCCCCAAGTTTACACAGGACTCAAATTTGAATCCCCACCTGACTTCAAAGTCCTGACTTTGGGGGACATCACTTTAAGAAAAATAAAAATATATGAAAACAAAGTTTGGTACAGAGCCTTAGAAAGGATTTACACTCACACCTGTAATCCCAGCACTTTGGGAGGCCAAGGTGGGCAGATCCCAAGGTTAAGAGATCAAGACTGTCCTGGCCAACTTGGTGAAACCCTATCTCTACTAAAACTACAAAAATTACCTGGTTGTGGTGGTGCGCACCTGTAGTCCCAGCTACTCAGGAGGCTGAGGCAGGAGAATCGCTTGAACTTGGGAGGTGAAGGTTGCAGTGAGCCAAGATCACACCACTGCACTCCAGCCTGGTGATCGAGCAAGACTCTGTCTCCATAAAAATAAAAAAATTAAAAAAAAAAAAAAAGGATTTACAAAAGTAGGGGTCTTGAAGCTTAAATTTCATTAGTTTCATGATTATACAGCATCCTAGTGAAAATTATGCTATCCTCAAAGATAAAAGGCAAATCAGAAAGAACATTAAGATGCAAAGAGGTTTTTTCTTTCCTACCACTCGCCTTGCTGAAACTGCTTCCTTTAAAAGTCTTTCCCAGATGCGTTCCTGGAATAAAAGCAAAAAGCAGGAAGAAAGTGTGTGTGTGTGTGTGTGTGTGTGTGTGTGTGTGTGTGTGTGTTGTCAGAATGTCAGTGTCAGAATGAGAGAGAGAAGAAACCAAATTTAATAAAGACGTTCGTAAGTGGATCTCCCACTTTAAGGAAAGGAAAGAGACCAAGAAGCAACAAAATCCCCCCAGACATCTAAGTGGACACAGGCAGCAGTGAAAGTAAAGCTGCTATATGTAAAAAATTGTGGTCTGGGAGTTTCCAGATAGCTGAACACATGGAGGTCCCTGGACGCTGGCGTGGAAGCTCCATGCCCCGGCTCCATTCCTGGCCCTACGCATCTCTTTGTTGATATCCTTGGTATTCTGGTGACTCACGTTTTGCTCCAAACCTCTATTTCCCGGGCTGTGTCCCTTGCAGAGAAAGACTGCATCGACTCTGTTTTTCTTGTTTAAAAAATTTGTCTGCTAACCTAGGGATTGACAAACTTCAAGCCAAATCTGGCCCACTGTCTATATTTGTAAATAAAGTTTTATTGGAACAAAAAAAAAGTCATCTGTTTTGAGTTAGAGTCAAAATGAAACCTTGACACTGGGTAACTTCCTAGTGCAAACTCAGTTTAGTTTGTAAGAAATACGTGTCTTTCTAAAAACTTGACTAAAATGCCATAAGAATAATGTCTGTCACAGGATGCCAACTGCCTAGAGAAAAGTTATTCGCAAGAGCGACCTCTAGTGGGCAAGGGTCATAGTTAATTGGAACCTGGAACTCTCCCAGAAATGCATCTTACCCTCATTTCATCTTGTTTTGACAAAGGCCTGAAGAGGTTTTGCCTAAATAGTAAATTTGTGATTAAAATAATAATAATACTAATAATGTTTCTTGTTTTAACATTCCTTAAAAACATCTCATTTACATGAACCTTTCTGTGACTCAAAAAAAACTTTCAAGGCTGGGTGCTGTGGCTCACGCCCGTAATCCCAACACTTTGGGAGGCTGAGGTGGGTGGATCACCTGAGGTCAGGAGTTCAAGACTAGCCTGGCCAACATGGTGAAACCCAGTCTCAGCTAAAAACACAAAAAACTAGCCAGGCGTGGTGGCAGGTGCTTGTAATCTCAGCTACTTGAGAGGCTAAGGCAGGAGGATTTCTTAAACCCAGGAGATGGAGGTTGCAGTGAGCTGAAATTGCGCCACTGCACTCCAGCCTGGGTGACAGTACAAGACTCTGTCTCAAAAAAAACCACAAAAAACCTTTCACTATCAACTGTTACAACTACAGTAAGATGGCTTCTGCAACACAATTGTAGTATTGAATAACAAAAATTTTTGTTTTTTACAGTGAAACTGGTAGGAGAGACACATTATTGATAAGTACAAAAGCTCACATTCTGGGACTTACTGGTTCAATGTAGGTCTCTAGTTATTCTAAAGAATTCCCTAATAGAGGTTCTAGAGGTAATTAAGAGCAGAAAGTGAGTCAGAAGCATAAATTGCAGCCATCCTTTTGAAGAGGGATTTGGCAGTGTCTATTAAAATACAGAACACACATACCTTTGAGCCAGCATTCCACTTCCAGCATCTTATGCTGTAGGTTCACTCATATTAGTCAGCAGAAATCCATGTGCAAGAATGTTTTCTGCACCAATTATTATAACCCAAATATTCATCTGTAATAAACTAAGGCAAAGTCATGGAAAATGATGCAGATACATAGAATGATGTAGGAGATTATACTGATATGGAAAGTTCAATATTGAAACTATCAAAAAAGTTTTAAAACAGTATTGTCTTAAAATATATCGCACGCAGGAACACAGTACATTTATGAAAGTTTGCAGAAGAATGAAGAGTGATTACCGTTTCAACCCTTCAAACCATTGTGTGCTTCCGCTTAACTGTGGACACCCATTACTCAAAGGAGTTAATGCAGTCTTATCTAAGAGTTAAGAACACAGACTTTTAAGCCAAATGGCCCAAGTCCAAAACCTGGCCTCATTAATCACTGTTTCTGTAGTTTGGACACATTCTTTAGCTCCTTTGTGCTTTTACTTCCCCATCTGTATATGGGGGTGATACAATTTTATTAATAAGTTCACATATGCAAAGCACTTAGAATCGTGCTATAAGTGGGCCAGGCATGGTGGCTCATGCCTACAATCTCAGCACTTTTGGAGGCCAAGGCAGGAGAATCACTTGCAGCCAGGAGTTCAAGATCAGCCTTGGTAACATGGTAAGACCCTGGTTTTACTAAATATTAAAAAATCATCTGGGTGTGGTGGCGCATGCCTGAAGTCCCATTTACTGGAAGAGGCTGAGGCAGGAGGCATGCTTCAGCCCGGGAGCTAGAGGCTGCACTGTGCCAGGATAAAGCCACTGTACTCCAGCCTGGCAACAGGGAAACCCTGACTAAAAAGAAGGAAAGGAAGAAACGGTGCTGAAGGTATTTTGCTACTGTTATTTTGACTTACAGTTTTAAAAACTAGGTGTTAATATATTAGGGGAAAATTGGGTGGAGGGTACCTTTGCAATTTACTGTGAATCCGTAATTGTTTCAAAACAAAAAGTTAAACATGCAGTTGTTAAAAATAACTGATATAAAAGACTGTCAAGATGTCATGTTAAGTAAAAAAAGCGAGATGTGGAACAATGTGTCTGGTAAGCTCAATTTTGTATAGAGAAATGGGGAAGGGAATAAGTGTATATATTTTGCTTATGCATATCAAATGAAATTCTTATGTTAAAAACCAGTAATTACTTGGAAAGTGGGCTTTATTTTTGAGCCAAGTGACTGTGTTATCTATTGAAAAATTATTTTAAAAATAAGACTAGTAGGGCTGGGCACTGTGGCTCACGCCTGTAATCTTAGCACTCTGGGAGGCCGAGGTGGGTAGATCACCTGAGGTCAGGAGTTCAAGACCAGCCTGGCCATGATAGTGAAACCTCATCTTTAAAAATAAAATAAAATAAAATAAGACTAGTAATGAAAAATACAAATAACACTTCCATCATAGCATAAAAGCATTTCCATTTGTCACAAGTCAACACCAATTTGACAAATGACAGAGTGTATTGAGTTCAACAGTAAAGTATTTTCCAATGGCTCAATTTCACTCACAATGTGTACAATTCAGAGAACTTTAATTCCTCAGTCTTTGAGGGGGGAGCTGAAGAACCACTCCTTCAGGCTTTACAAGTAGCACGTGGCCTTATCTAAGATCTAGTGACATTTCAAACTTAAAGCTTTTGAAATGAAGAAGACATCTTAAGGACATCACCACCTGGTGAAGCCTTCTCTGATGTTAAGGAAGCACGTGTTATAAGTCCTGGAACTTGATGGCATTAGTCCTAGAGAAAGAACGGCAAGGCCAGGCACAGTGGCTCGTGCCTGTAATCCCAGCACTTTGGGAGGCTGAGGCGGGCAGATCTGAGGTCAGGGGTTTGAGACCAGACTGGCCAAGATGGTGAACCCTGTCTCTACTAAAAATATAAAAATTAGCTGGGTGTGGTGGCATTCCCCTGTAGTCGCACCTACTCAGGAGGCTGAGGTAGGAGAATCGCTTGAACCTGGGAGGCTGAGGTTGCAGTGAGCCAATATTGTGCCACTGCACTCCAGCCTGGGTGACAGAGCAAGACTCCATCTCAAAAAAAAAAAAAAAAAAAAGAAGCAGGGGGAGAAAGAAGAACGATTGGATATACAAATTTGGATTTAGCCAGAGTTATCCTGGGGAGGAGAGAGTCAGACACACCCACAGGCACACCCACGCTCCTATCTAGCCTCCTGTGTCCAAACAAATGATGGCAAAACAGACACTTGATGCCGTAGTGACCGAAGGATGGAAATTTCCCTCATCTCTTGATGTTTCTGCAAGTTCCATTTATATATATATATACACATATATATATATGATTTAGAGACGGGCTTTCACCATGGTCTCGATCTCTTGACCTTGTGATCCGCCTGCCTCGGCCTCCCAAAGTACTGGGATTACAGGCATGAGCCACCGCGGCTGGCTCTGCAAGTTCCATTTTTAACTCCTGAAACACACTTTTTTTTTTCATGTCTGATAATGAGCAGATGTTGTGACAGGTTTGCAGGATTGCGGGGGACACATCTCACACATAAGCATGACAACTCAATCATCACACTTATTAATCACAAAAGGATCTCCTCAAACATCTTTTTAGCAATGTATGAAGTGAAGTTATGCTAGCTGCTATAACGAGTAACCCCTATGTCTCAGTGGCATAATAAAATAATTTTTGTGCATATCAAACACAGACCAATGTGGACCAAGGTTGGGGGAGGGGGACTTTCTCTACATTGTCTTGTAGAATCCTGGCTGAAAAAGGGTCCATCATCTTCAATGTATGGCTTCCAGAACATACTGGAAATCGACATCCAACCAGCACACACAGAAGAAATAATAATCAGACAGAACAGAACACCTGAAAGTGATATTTTTCTCTCCCTGTCATTGGCTAGAACTCAATCATGTGGTGCCACCCAACTGTTGGGGAGTCTGGGAAATGTAACTTAGCTGTGTATAAGAAAGAAGGAAGGAAGGAGGGAGGGAAGGAAGGAAAGAGAGAGAGGGAGAAATAATTTAGTGAACGCATGGCATTGTTTCTGCCACAAGCAGTTACTGCCATGATGATTTAATTTTTCTCCTTTACTTTGTTGATTTCCTGGTCTTTACGGACCTTTACAGCAATTCTATGAGGCAGGCTGCACAGACATTATTCCCACTTGCCAATGAAAAAAGATGAACTTCAAAGAGGAGTTAGCTGAGTTGACTAAACAACATGGATATTAAATGGTTAAGCCAGAGCTACAAGTCTTCCCACAGAACTATGCCTGCTGTCTCCCATCCCTACCAAAGGCAACATCGCTTGCTTCAGTAACGTGAATCAATCAGTGCTTCAGTAAATTAGATTATGCAAAGAGTTTTCATAAAGTTTCTTTCGTTAAAAAAGTTCACTATTGACTTAGTTATATGCAGTCATAAAAAAGTTATACAGACCATGTGATTACATTTTAATGGAAATACATTATGGAGAATAACATAAAATTGAATGCACATAATTTTTTTTCTTTTTTTTTAAGAGACGGGGTTTCTCCATGTTAGGCTGGTCTCAAACTCCCAACCTCAGCTGATCTGCCCACTTCGGCCTCCCAAAGTGCTGGGATTACAGGCGTGAGCCACCGCACCCGGCCCTGAATGCACGTAATTAATTCAGGACAAATTTCAGCCTTTTCTTCAAAAATTGCCTCCCTTTTCTCTCTTCTGTAACTCCTATCAGATTTATGTTCAAGTCTTATTCTATCTTTCACTTACCCTTTAAATTCTCAAATATTTTCTTTGCTACTTTATGTTTTTGAGATGGAGTCTCCCTCTGTCACCTACGCTGGAGTGCAGTGGTGTGATCTCAGCTCACTGCAACCTCCACCTGCCAGGTTCAAGCAGTTCTCCTGGCTCAGCCTCCCAAGTAGCTGGGACAACAGGTGTGTGCCACCACACCTGGCTAATTTTTTATATTTTTAGTAGAGATGGGGTTTCACCATGCTGGCTAGGTTGGTCTTGAACTCCTGACCTCGTGATCTGCCTGCCTTAGCCTCCCAGAGTGCTGGGATTACAAGCGTGAGCCACCACGCCTGGCTCTTTGCTACTTTCATATGCTCAGATCTATTTTCCAGCTTGCCAATTCCATCTGCAGCACTGTCAAATCTATTCTTTAACCTTTCTATTTGCCTATTTTTAAAATTCAAATGATTATATTCATTCCTAAATGTTCGAATAGGTTCCTTTTCAAATCTGCCTGCCTGGGTTCTTTTTTAAATTTCTCCCATAGTATTTATTTTTTAATCTTTCTTTTATGTCTTTATTTATTTATTTTTAAAATGTCTTTCAAAGCATCTGGCCAGGTTTCTTGCTTGTAGTTCCAGGGCTTTGGGAGGCTGAGGTGGGAGGACTGCTTGAGGGCAGGAATGAGACCAGGCTGGACAACACAGCAAGACTCCATCTTTACTTAAAAAAAAAAAAAGTCTGGGTGTGGTACCATGTCCCTGGAGTCCTAGCTACTTGAGAGGCAGGAGGATCACCTGGGCCCAGGAGTTGGAGGCTGTAGTGACCTATGATCATATCACTGCAGTCCAGCCTGGGCAACACAGTAAGACCCCATCTCTATAAAGGATTTCAAATGATTTTTCAAAAAGTATCTACTACATTACTCAAATTATCTAAAATCCTAAGGTTCTAACCCTGCTTTTAAAAATCTGTTGGTTTTCACTCCTAATGAATTATTTTGCAATCGTTTTATTTATCTTTTCAAGACAGGGTCTCACTCTGTCTCCTAGACTGGAGTGCAGTGGCGTGATCTCTGCTCACTGCAGCCTCAACCTTCCTGGGCTCAGGTGATCCTCCCACCTCAGCCCCCTGAGGAGCTGGGACCACAGGCATGTGCCACCACGGCACTCCAGCCTGGGTGACACGGCCAGACTCTGCGGCAAACGAAACAAAATGTTTTTCTCCACATGGGCCTCAGCTTCCTTGTTTGTGCCTAGACTTGGGTTTTCTCAGCTCATTTATTTCCTCGACAACACGGACTTTGGTGGGCTCCGGTGTAGCATAAGCTTCACAGTTCAATCCCTTCGACTCTGCCAGTCAGTCCTCTATGTGTTTCAGGATCCTAGGAATTTCCCTCATATTTTTATGAGATCAGCACTGGTTATACTTTCCCAGCTTTTAAAGGTATACATAGAGTCGGGAGAAGGGGATTTCAAATTCACCAGAAGGTCTCCATCCTATACTGCGATTATGTAAAAATATCAGTAAACAATAAAAACAGATGCATTTAAGGCCTGGGATTAGAGAGGAAGCCCTTCTGTTGAAAACTGTCTTTGATATTGGTAAGGAAACACAGTTCAGGAAAAAAGAGCTGACAAATAAAACGTTTACCGAAGCTGATAAAAAGAAAAACAGAATCCATGGTGCAAGTTTAGGGGGTTAAATGTTTATTAAACCAAGGTTTAAAATTATATATCCACCTCCAGTCTGTAAACAAATACAGAACACATATATGTAAAAGGCTAGCAGATAAGAACTAGTGGAAAAACTGAAGTCCCCTATCACAACGACACCCCACCACGACGCCCTCCTGGTGCGGATGCCACGGGGCCATGTTATAGTTACGAGTTAAAATGAAAAACCGCAAGTTCAGTATGACTCCATCTCCTAGGGTGGATTTCATTCAGATATTTGTTCCGCACTGCAGAAGAGTGGATCACAGCAAGGCCACGGTGTAGTTTTTACATTCACAGATTGGCTGAAGTAGTACAAATTGAGCTTCTAATCTAGGTGTCTCCCTCCTTGTTACCATACTTCGTAAGAAATATGAATTAAAACGAACAATGGACCACAGGTGGTTATAAAAATAGACAACTCACAGAGCAATAAATATCTACAGTTAGTACAGCAGAAACTTGTAAAATTTGCCTTTTTCCATGATGTGCAGAATATGCTAAGTATGTTCAGGAGACACAGTCAGCAGACTTCAGAGTGGTAATTACAAGGGGATTTGTAAAGAAATAGCACTCGAATACAAACCCAGAGTAAGAAGCTGAATGCAGATGAAAATATGCCAAACACGTAAAGTCCCACCTCCTCACATCTCATTATGCTGCTTAATAGACACCACAATTAGCTTACAGCCCTTTATGTATCTTTAAAAGTAACTTTTTGTTACCTATGTACAAACTTTAAAAAAGATTTTTCATGAGACAAGCAAAGTGGGTTCATGGCGGTGCTAAAACTGACACTTGTAACGTTCTGTGTGCTTTCGTATACTTCTGTGTATGGGGCTTTAAAATGCTCCAAAAATGGTTTGGATAGAGTTAAAATTCCCACAAAAATCTAGTTTATAATCATTTAAAGGTCTAGAAAAAAAAATCCTAAACTGGGGTTGAGGGACAGGCCCAAATCTCACAAAGTAACTGAAATTCCAGGAATATATAAATTACATTCATACGCTCCTTTAACATATGTCAAGTGCTATATAAAGTACTGTAACGCTATTCTGAAGCCAATCTCACTTAAAACAGTACATCAATCCCATCCTAATTCTACAATTAAAGCACTTAGTCCAGGTAATGTGCGTTTCAGCAAAGCTGACATCTTGTACAACAGTGTCACCTTAAAGCTTTATCAGATTCACGGCAGGCCTGAACTGTCAAAGTTCGGAACCAGCAATACCACAGGTAGTTCTTCATCCTAGTTCCTCGAAGGGAGTGAAGGGTCTACCTGAGTCATCCTAAGGTCACCTAAGCCTAGAACAGCGTTCCCTGAAAACTCCAGCAAGTTACCTCACCAAAATCTCGCTTCAGTGTAATGTGTTTGGGACTTGCTGGGCTAGAAAAATGGGTTCCACTGATGTATGAACATACATTCTACACCTTCAAGGGGTGTACAGACACGGTACTTCCCAAACTCACCGGACCTTTCCGGGGAGCACCTGGAATAACCGCTGGATCTTGGGGGACTCATGTCCCAGGGGACATGGTTAGAGGAATGCCAAGTTAAAGCAGATTTTCTCAAGTAGTGGTTCTCTGATTGCAGTGAGTATCCAAAGCACAGACGCCATAACCCTTCAGAGGTCCAGGATGGGACCTGGAAATCTGCATTTCTGACAGAGGCCCGCCGCCCGCCACCAACCCACCAAGTGAAGCTGCTGCTCTTGAACCGAGAAGTACACTTGGGAGAGGCATCGTTGAGGATGGCCTGCACAGATCTCAGCTGCAGGAAGCCCTCCTGCGGCCCCAGGAAAGGCTGCACATGGCGTTTGCCACAACCAATTAGTCAGGGGTCAAATCAGCCCAGTGAATTATTGGAGGGTCACGTACCTTGGCGTTGTAATTGACTCCTGGTTCTGTCCTTGCTCACTGGGTGACCAGGAAGAGTGACGGCATCTAACAAGAGGAGTAACAGTAGCCCCCGGCCCCCCAGAGCATCTGTGATGCTTAAGAGAAATGTTTGCAAAAAGAGCACTAACCAGCCAAAAGCATCATACAAGTGTCTGCTAATCAGAAGAACGTGCCCGACACAGCAGGAAAACCCCAGATGAGTTCTCTGTCTTCTGTCACTGCTGAGCCTTGATGAAGGCACATTCTGACAACTAATGAAGAGAAAAGAGGCTAAAAATGCAGACAACTGCAGTGAGGGGGAAATACGGAAGTGGATTATCTAATTAAAAATACCTGATTGTTAAAAAAACAAAGGTCAGCCCACAAAGTAGTTAATTAGGCTGGCTTTGAGATAGTGTTTAGAAGTTAAATATATTGATCTTTGAACACACTCATCCAGTCTACCATGTTAATGCTGGTTAAAATTTAACATTAGAAGAATGAGAAAAAAGAAATCCCCCACTCAAATCCGTATGTATTACACCTAAAACAATTTAGCTGAGGTCATTCCAATTTTATAAGCTACCATTGTGTGGAAATTTCATAAACAATTTTTTAAAAAGACATTGAATTTTGGCTCATAGAAACACCCGCAGAATGAGGAAGAAACTGCCATTCACATGTTTGTGTGTGTGTGTTTAGCTGCTGCCCAGGACATCTTTGCCAATGAACTTCCTCCCACAATTTAAAAATGAACCTGTAAAAATTCATACATATCCATGATGAGATTACAGTCAAGCAAACATCATGCTGCCAAGTCCTGGTTTCCACGTGAACCCAAAAGATGGATCCGAAAGGCAGAGCTTTCCCCAGCACGTTGCGCAATTCAGTTTAGATATGCTCCGGATGGCTCTGAAGACAAGACAACATCTCTTGAACTGGTCGGCCTTCATAGCAGATCTGATAGACTGCAGTAAACAGTGGAAACCTAGTTGGGAAGAAATGTGAAAAGACAAGGTTAGGCCACTGGATTTGCCTCAGAGAATAAGTTAGGTTTTCTGTCCTGACACATTGCAGGTTAGCATGCGACTCTGGAAAACACAGTGACCCCTTTCTGCATTCTTTACTGTTTGGTCTGCAGAGAGCCTCTGCGCTGTGGCTGTCAGATCCTGGTGCAACCTAGACCATGCTCTGTCTAATTAGATTTGGAGTGCATTGTCCACAAACAAGTCACATGGTCATCCTACCGGGCAAACTGTTGTCATTTATGGAAAGAGTTGTGGCTCCAACTCTTGGTCAAATCTTGGATGAGTCTAAATTCTGTCATTATTATAAAAGTTGTAAAAATAAATTTTCAGTTGCAAGGAGGCATTGCTCTCCCTTCTCCAAAAAGAATCATCTCACGATGACGATGAAGCAGTCCACACATCACCACAAATAATGCAGGCTGGAATGCTCCCACAAGAATCCCAGTGAGGACCCGCAATTAGCATAGCACTCATCTTATGCTGGAAGCTTGATCTATCTTACCTTTTCTTCCAAGAGGCGAACACACATATGAGTGAAAGTCTGGAATGGATGAGGGTACAAAGGGGTGGGCTAATCATCCGTTGTAAGAAAACAGCACAATCCCAGGGCACAGCTACTTAGTAATTTTTTTTCTTTTAACGGCAGAAATCGCTAAATAAATAACTAATTTCAGTAGGCGTTTAAGTACACACACACATAGCTCAAAGTGAGCTTGGCAGAATCAACAGTCTTTTTTTTTTTTGAGACGGAGTTTCGCTCTTGTTACCCAGGCTGAAGTGCAATGGCATGATCTCGGCTCACCGCAACCTCCGCCTCCTGGGTTCAGGCAATTCTCCTGCCTCAGCCTCCTGAGTAGCTGGGATTACAGGCACGCGCCACCATGCCCAGCTAATTTTTTGTATTTTTAGTAGAGACGGGGTTTCACCGTGTTGACCAGGATGGTCTTGATCTCTTGACCTTGTGAACCACCCGCCTCGGCCTCCCAAAGTGCTGGGATTACAGGCTTGAGCCACCGCGCCCGGCCTATCAACGGAGTCTTGAAAGGCAATCCTGAAAATTAGCTGGACAGAATCTTATAATGGTAATTTAATTTGAGAAGAACAGGCTGGGTGTGGTGGCTCATGCCTGTAATCCCAGCACTTTGGGAGGCCGAGGCTGTCGCATCACCTGAGGTTAGGAGTTTAACACCAGCCTGGCAAGCATGGTGAAACCTGTCTCTACTAAAAATACAAAAATTAGCTGGGTGTGGTGGCATATGCCTGTAATTGCAGGTACTTGGGAGGCTGAGGCAGGAGAATGGCTTGAACCTGGAAGGTGGAGTTCTATAGTAAGCTGAGATGGTGCCTCTGTACTTCAGCCTGGGCGACAGTGAGACTATGTCTCAAAAAAAAAAAAAAAAAAGAACAGACAGTACTAACAGAGCACATGTCTTTATGAGAGCCTATCGTTGTAGGGTTGTTGTTTTTTTTTACTGTAGTTTTTTTAAGGTTTGGGATATTTTGTTCTTTTTTGGAGTCAGGTAGACCTAATGAAATCTGACTCTACAGCCTACTAACTCTGCAAGTTTCACAATCCTTCTGACCCTGTCATCTGTAAAACAGGACTGGATATACAGCCTTGCTGCAAGTATTAAATGACTTACGTGTGGAGTGTATAGTATACACTTAGCAAATGGTGGATGTGCAGTAACGACAGCTGATAACAGTAGCCACAAGATGGTCAGTGTGTCCTGGACTAAGAAAGCTCCACGAGGACTGGGACCAAGTCTGTGTTTTTCACTACTGTATCCTCAGTGCCTTGTGCAATGCAGAGCAGGGGCAGGTGCTCAGTGAGGATTTGCTGAAGAAATTCCTGTGGATGGGATTTAAAGCCTACAAAATTCAGCCCGTTTCTTTGTCCTTTCATGCTATGTTTCCCTGTTCCTGAAACAAGAACGATGTGTATGTCCGCAAAGCAGTGTGGTAGCAGAAGACTGGCCAACCAAAGCCATTTTCAACCTGCTTCTCCCTTTCCCAAGGTTGGAGAGAGCCTACTCACCTTCCTAGCCTTTCTTTAATCTAGAATTAGCCAAGTAACACAGTCTGAGCCAGCAAGGCACAACATATCTGCTGAAGGGTTCTGGGGACGACACAATATATCTGCTGAAGGTTTCTGGGGAAGTCCTAGCCAGCAAGACATAATGTATCTGCTGAACATTTCTCTCCTTCAGAGGCACCAAAGGAAAAATCTGTTACTTTAGACTACTCTTGTTTCCTTGCTGAGTGTAGAAGTGAATGTGATGCCTGGAGCTGCCGCAGCTATCTTGAGGTTCAAGGGAAGGCCAACAGGATCACTGAGATTCTAATACAGAGCCACATGGGCCAACACTTTATTAATGTCCCCCTCCATACCGCCTGCTGTGACTGAGTGTTGCTCTTGAAGCTGAAAGCACTCCCAACTTTTAAAACTAGCATTTCCAAAGTGTATTCTGTGGATGGGATATTAACAGGAGATATGAAGTAGGGAGAGGGGAAATTTCTGCAGACAAGTAACTTGTTTAATCCTCACAATCACCCCATGAGGTCGAAAATATTGTCCCCATTCTATATACGAGTAAACTGAATCACAGTTTTGGACTCTGAAGCCAATGTTCAACCATTAGGCTACACTGCCCATCTAAATATTATTTTCTATTATACAAAATGCTAAAAGGCCAATTCGATCAGTTTGGAAAGCTCTCTAAATAAAGTTAGAGGTGAAAGGAAGACAAAAGACAACATTTCATTTACAAAATTGACAAACCAGTCAGTCAGCTATCCCACTAATAAATACTGAGGGTTTAAGATGTATCAGACTTCAGACTAGGTGCAGGGATGTGCAGTATTATAAATAAAGCCAGGCCAGGCATAGTGGCTCACACCTGTAATCCCAGCACTTTGGGAGGCCAAGGTGGGAAGATTGCTTGAGTTCAGGAGTTTGAGACCAGCCTGGGCAACATGGTAAAAACCAGCCTCTACTAAAAATACAAAATTAGCTGGGCATGTGGGCATGCGCCTATAATCCCAGCTCCTGGGGAAGCTGAGGCACAAGAATCTCTTGAACCTGGAAGGCGGAGGTTGCAGTGCTGAGATTTCGCCATTGCACTCCAGCCTGGGTGACAGATGGAGACCCAGGAGCTTACAACAATGTGTATGGCCTGAATGGTGCCCTCCTCCCAATTCATATGCTTAGGTCCTAACCCCTAGTATCTCAGAATGTAACAGGGCCTTTGAAAAGGTAATTAAGGTAAACTGAGAGTCTGAGAAGGAACTTGCAAGTTCCATTCAAGAAAAGAAGTAAGTGGAGGTACTACCGGAAGTTATGTGGATACTAGATTGAGGGGGGCTGCCTCCACCTAAGGACCGTGTGCTTCACTCCATAAGAGCAGGAGGTCTCTGACTGTAAATGCTCAAGCTAGTAGGGATCATGGCGATCATCTGGTCTACCATCTTAATTTTGTGGATAAGAACACTGGGGCACAGAACAGCAAAATACGTGACTTGCCCAAGACCACATGGCTCATAAGCCACAGGGCAGCCTTGAATGCTGCCCTCCTGCTATTTTTTTTCTATAGCAGTGGAGAAGAGAAGGGAGGGGAGGAGGAAACAGAGGAAGACCAGAGTAGTGGTGGCCAGAATGGAAAAAAAAAAAGGAATCAAAGAGGTGGTGCAAGAGGAGAACAACAGGCCTCTGCCTTTGGGAGGCAGATGGTGCGAGAAATGGGGAGAAGTCCCAGGGGAGTCTACACTCCAGCCAGGAGAAGGGCGCTGCTGTCTCCAACCCAGCAGCGATGTTATTAAGCACAGGTGCAGCCTGTTCAATTTCTTTCTTTCTTTCTTTTTTTTTTAGAGATGGGGTTTCATCATGTTGGTCAGGCTGGTCTTGAACTCCCAACCTCAGGTGATCCACCCGCCTCAGCCTCCCAAAGTGCTGGGAGTACACGTGTGAGCCACTGTGCTGGGCCCAGCCTGTTCAATTTCTAATCAGAAGAAATGAAATGGGACATGACCAAGGAGAGATGTCTGCTCGGAGCAGAGATTTGCCTGCTTGATTACACCTGCTTTTGAAAACAGGCAACTATTGACCCCATAATCACAGTTCCAATCCATGCCCCCCTGGAGCTAACAGGCCAATGCCCAGCCAACCTGTCCATCCACAGAATCCTATCAAGGCACCCCTTGGTAGCACACAGGTGCCACTCGAAAATTCTGGTTGGAAGAGACTCACCAAGCAGCCAGGTGTGTGTGTGTGTGTGTGTGTGTGTGTGTGTGTGTGTGTGCCGTGTGTGTGTGTGTGTGTGTGTGTGTGTGTGTGTTTAGACTTAAAAAATTTTCTTTATAAATCTCAGTGGTCATTAAAGTAGTCCAACCACACACAAACGTGTGAGTGTCTGCTGCTAAGTAGATAAGGAAAACCATGCATGTCAGACGCATTTTCCTTTTAGTCACTATTTAAAGGTAGTTCTCCTCCTGTGGCAGCCTGTTTGTGAGCTTCCATCTCTGCCTGGCTGGTTTTAAAAGCCATTTCAGAAAAATAAAGTGCAAATTAAAGAGGGAAGGCGAATGCTCCATCCACCTTCATTTTTAGCTTTCAGTAAGGAACTCCATGGCTGACGAATTTGTTCTGGGTAAAAGGAGGAGGGGTGCTGGGTGCAGAGGGAGGTAAAGATGCTTGACGAAGACCAGCAGGCACCTGAACTGACAGAACCAGGATAAAGGAGCTGCAACCAGAGATAATAGCAAGGCATCCACGACCCTCCTCCCAGCTTGGAGAGCTCCTGCTCTGAATCAGCCACAATCAGCATGTCAATCCGGCTGCTCAGCTCCCTCCAGTCCTAGGCAACCAGACTTCCCCTCCCCCAGAGAGTATTACGGGAGAGTTAGGAATACATACAACGTGCTGCATAAGCATTTTATAGAGTGGTATAGTTGGCATCTTGATTATGGTCACCCACAATCATGCTCAGTAAATTGGCAAGAGAAAGTGCTGTGGAGCAGGTAGGGCCGGGGAGTGGCCTCAAGAGAGGCTGGGAAGCTTTGTGGTGCTACAGGGCTCACTCTCTAAATCAGGTGGCAAACAAACTGACTCAAGCCCACTTTTAACACACAACTGGCCTGGAAGGGCAATGGAGGATGGATGCACCCACCCATCTATCCATCCATTCACCTACCCCATCCATCCACTCACTCATCTACCCATGCACCCATCCCTCATCCATCCATCCATCCATCCACCCCTTCATCCCATCCCATCCCATCCCATGCCCGCATCTACCCACCCAGTGACGAGACTGGAAGGCTGTGCGTCGAACCTTAACAGAGCTCCCTTCTGACCGTACAGTGTTGGGCTACCTTGTCCTTCCTTCCCTTCTGACTTGTTTGACATTTTAATAACATGACCATATTTTTTTATAAAACAAAAAAAGTAATCTTTTTTTTTTTTTTTTTGTGAGACGGAGTTTCGCTCTTGTTACCCAGGCTGGAGTGCAATGGCGCGATCTCGGCTCACTGCAACCTCCGCCTCCTGGGTTTAGGCAATTCTCCTGCCTCAGCCTCCCGAGTAGCTGGGATTATAGGCATGCGCCACCAGGCCCAGCTAATTTTTTGTATTTTTAGTAGAGACAGGGTTTCACCATGTTGACCAGGATGGTCTCGATCTCTTGACCTTGTGATCCGCCCACCTCGGCCTCCCAAAGTGCTCGGATTACAGGCTTGAGCCACCGTGCCCGGCAAAAAGTAATCATTTTTATAATTTTTTTTTTAAAGACAGGGTTTCACCATGTTGGTCAGGCTGGTCTTGAACTTCCGACCTCAGGTGATCCGCCCACCTTGGCCTCCAAAGTGCTTGGATTATAGGTATGAGCCACCACGCCTGGCCCATTTTATAAATTTTAAAATGTATGATATGTAGATTTTACCAAACACCCCACAGGACAAACTGGAATTCTAAGCTTTAGAGTTTATAACATGATTTAGAGAACTGAGCTCCTTTTATTCTCGTTGAGCCTGGGTTTTGTGTAAACATTTGTTTTTGGGGTAGGTGGATGCTTCTCATCACAGATGTTCATATCACACAAAGGACAGAACTAATCCAGGAAAGTTCTAAGTGCACTTGTTAAATAGTCTAGCTCATCTCCATGGGGCTGGGAGTCCTGGGAACAGGAGCAATGGACGTTTATCTGGTTTCATGGGTGACCAAGAGACTTACTTGTCCACTAGTCCCTTCTGTTTGAGGATGCGGTACACTTCGGCAGAAGTCTGAGGTCCTTGGAGCTTTTGCCCGTTCAGCATCTCCTTCTCCAACTCTTCAATGGTCTTAAAAACAAAGGATTATATAGAAAAAAAAATGGTAAAGACAAAAGGATGATTGACTTGTTTAATTTTTAAGTTTTTTCTTTTCTTTGTTTTGAAGAGATGGGGTCTCGCTACGTTGTGCAGGCTGGCCTTGAACTTCTGCCTAAAGCAATTCGCCCACCTTGGCCTCCTAAAGCAGTGGCAGTACAGGCACAAGCCACGCCTGGCCTGGCATCATTTATTTCAAGAGCAGAGTGGAGAGAAGAGCCTCAATACCCTGCTGCAAGCCAAGGAAAGATAAAGACACAAAGAACAGAAGACTCAAGTGAAAGCAGCCAGGCAGACAGAACAATCCCAGTAGACAGATGCCGGCATGAATCTCCGCTGGACTGCAGCTCACCCCAAGCCAGGAGTCTCAAGTGAGGAAGGAGGGGTACGGGAGGGCAGGTGAGGGACTACCTTCCCAGTTCTGGCGAAGGCCTCGGCCACCCTGCGGTTCCGCCCTCCGTAGCAGGTGGTGATCAGGTCGGCCACTCCGCAGCTCTCTAGGAAGGTGGCTGTGGACACCCGGCCCTTGCAGAAGATCCTGGCGAACGCAATCATTTCCATGAGTCCCAGGCGGATGACGGCAGCTTTGGTGTTGTCTCCGCAGCGGAGGCTGTCGCAGAAGCCAGCTCCCACAGCTACGATGTTCTGCAAAGAAGACCACAGAGCCCAGATGCTGTTACAGCACCCACTGCGGGTATGGATGCCAGGGGCGGTGGGGGATGCTGAGGCAGGGACAGACCAGAAACACTGGCTCCATCCTTGAAATGATCAATGCCGGGTTCTGCTCTTGTACACCTGGGTGAAAGAGATGATGAAAGGAGAGACCAGGCTTCCCAAGCCCCTTTCTAGGACAAAGAGCCCATATCTGGGAGCAGTAGGGGGCAGCAGTGGCAGAGCATTGGCTGATAGCAGTCTTAAGTTAAATAATATTTGGACAAACCACTTTCGGTTTTCTTTCGTTTTAAATGGAATGCTTTGTGCAACTTTAGCATTCATACAGAAAAGTACACAAATCCTAAGTGCACAGATTGAAGAATTTTTACAGACTGCACAGCCCCCCGCAGCCAGCACAGTGATCAAGGAAAAGAACACAGCCAGGGCTTCAGGAAGCCCCCAGTCCCCACTTCCAGCCACCTCTACCACCAAAGGCAACCACTCTCCTCACTTCTCACAGCACAGATTTGTTTTACCTGCCTTTAAATTTTTTGTGAAGAGTCATACAGTATGTAACCTTTTATGTGTAGCTTCATCTTAATTCAACATCATGTTTGTGAGATCCATCCATATTTTTACATCTAGCACATTAATTTTAATTGCTGCACAGTACTCCATCTTGTGAATATGCTGCAATTAACTTGTTTAACTGTCTTCTGTCAACTGGCACTGGGGTAGCTTCCAGTTTGGGGCCATGACAAACAGTGCTGCCATGGACACCCTGGCACATGTCCTCTGGTGGCTACGTGCAGGCACTCCTGTTGGGTATGACCTAGGAGTTGAAACATTGGGTCATGAGGCCTGCATATGCGCAGCTCAAATTCCAGCCTTTTGTTTCATTTAATAATCCCCAAACGAGTATTTACAGAGCACTCACTCTTTGCATGGCCTCTTCGAGACACAAGGCAAATGAGACACAGAGCCTGCCTTTTCAGAAGCTGATAATCTGGTGTCGGCTGGCAATCGAGGCCAACTGCCTGTTTGGTAAATAACGTTTTATGGGAACCCAGCCATACCCGTTCATTTACGCATCGTCTGTGGTTGCAAATTTGAGTAGTTGCAACAGAGACCGGATGGTCCACAAGGCCTCTTCTATCTGGCTCGGATGGAAAATGTTTGCCACCCCTGACCTTACAGGAAAAATAGAACGTATACAAATAACTGTAACCCTCAGCAGAACGTGATATCCTCTAAAAGGTACTGAGAATCTGAAATTCCATTTCAACAGGTATGCACTGAGCACGCACTGTGTAGGAAGAACCCCACTCAGCTCTGGAGGGACACAGGGATTGCAGGGGCTAGGGCGGGGAGAGGGGGAGAATGCAGGTGCTGAAGACGCTCCCAGGGGAAAGGTGTAAGGAGGAGAGTCAGACACAGAGCTTGTCCTCAAGGAGCTGACAGACTGGCTGGGAAAAGAGACACAACAAAGCACATCAAAAGGCAGAGCAAAGAGAGTGTGCTGAAAAGTCGCAGGAGCCACACGCTTCTGTTCAAAGCAGGGAAGACCACACGGAGGAGGTGACACCTGAGCTGGGCCTCAATAAGTAAAAGTCAGATTACCATCTAAGACAAGTAACACCTGCATAGCTGCACAGGTGACAACTTAGTTGGAACTTCAGTTGAGCCCCGGATTCCTGGCCCCTTGTGCTTTGCTCCTTCACCAAGAACGCTTAATGCTAAATTCCAGTAACACCTGGTGACTACACAGGGAGCCTTGCAAGACTTTAAAACATGAAGCTAGTTTTGGAAATGAGTTAACATGAGTGCATTTTAATAAAACCAAGTTTTACTAGTGAAAGAATAACTTTTCTTAAAACATCAGGCCTATGAAATGTGAAGGATCAGGTGAAAAACAGAAAGAGCTGGGGAATAGAAATGCCTTCTCTAGTATGCAGGCAGTTCTTGATAAAACACATGAAACATGGCATTGATATGGCTGGGCTCACCAGGACAAACAGACTTGGTCATTTAGATACAGCTACTTCTCACTATTTCACATGAAAAAACATCTGACTGAGCCTCCTGAAGTTTCCATCTACTCCCTGCAGACCCACAGAACAGAGCCCTCTCTTGCCCTCTCCCACAAGGTGACTCGGAATGAAGAGGGCTAGAGAATAAAGATGGGGATGGGAAGGGCCCCCCGTGTCTTCTCTTCCTCAGCAATAATGGGAGAGCTTATTGGGGTTGCTGCTTAGGCCTCTCATTGCAGTCGAAAGGAAAAAGTTGAAAATTTTTCTAAAAAGGATGCAGGCAGCGCTGATGAGGAACTGGGTCCTAGGAACTGACAGGCTGACCATATGCGTGTCTTCGTAAGGTACCACCTTGCCTGTACCTGTGAAAGTTTCTCAGCCTCTTCCTACCACACAGGCTATGTGAACTTAGGTTTCATCAGTTCTCATACAGCAATCGCCTCAAACTTCCACACACAGGGATGGTGGAAGGGGGCAATTCCTGGCTTACACACTCTCAGCATCAGGCAGCATCAGGGAAGAGGCAAGCGAGAGGCCTTGTGAAAGAAGACTGGAGAGACGCTGGGGGTTGGTGGGATCTGGTTCTGTGGCTTTGCTCCTTGGGGGGTGAGCTGCCGAGTCGGGATGGAACACCCAGGCCTTTTAGGATGAGTGCTATGCAGAGACTAAGAGCAGGGACCATAAGAACACCCGGGCTGGGCCCACCTAGGCCTGGATCCCCTTCCCAGCACAGCAGCCAGACTAAGGAGGCTACAGGGAGAAAAAAGCGGTACACGGCACTGACATCACAGAGCCTTTGCATCACACAGTGTGGCCTGGGGCCATCCCTCCACCCCTCGGGCCACCTTCACCTCCGAGGTAAAATCCAGGGCTTGCACAGGAGTTTTCAAGGCCCTTCTGGGACTGACATTCTTTCAGAGAAGCTGGTGCAACTGCAGCCTGCACTGGGCAATAGGTTGACCCCTGGGGACGTGCAGGGGGACTGGCTGCCGAAGCCCGGAGGCCAGCCCTTGGCTGAGCTGGCCAAATGGTTTTACTGAAGTTGCTATGCAATGTGGCGAGGCTTAGGCTGTGGGCCAACCGGTCAGCTTCCTGAAGTTGCTCTCTGATGCCCCAGGGCCTGTGTCTCCACGTTCCCCTCCATCACAACATGAACCATTCTGAAACTGTTACAGGAAAAACCAACCCCAGGAAATGCCTATGAGCTGAGTGGGCGAGAACATGGGCTTCTGTTCGATAAGGGGCTCCTGCAAATAGAGGAGGGGAGGCATTTCCTTATTGCATGCCTTCAGCCGGCCCAGGCTAGTTACACACACTGCCTGATCGTCATTCCCACGACTCTGAGGCATGTACCTATCCTCCTATCTCCCAACTGGCACAACTCAGGCTCACGGAGGTTTAGTGGCTTGCGAAAACACCTCACCGGTAAGCGATGGAGTCACGGCGCACTCCTGGTGCCTGGCTCTGCAGCCCACTCTGCCCCTGTGACTTGCTGCTCTAGTGTGGGAAATTTGCCCTTCCTCCCCCCTCAGTCAGAAAGGCCTGCCTGACCCTTTGCCATTGGATGTTAAAGGAGAGTGCCTTCCCGGCCTACACCAAGGCTTAGGAGGTAAAAAGGGTTGCTTAGGCTGGGCGTAATCCCCGCACTTCGGGAGGCTGGGGCAGGTGGATTGCTTGGGCTCAGGGGTTCTATTGAGACCAGTCTGGGTAACATAGTGAAACCCTGTTTCTACCAAAAATACACAAAATTAGCCAGGTGTGGTGGCATGCACCTTTTGTCCCAGCTACTTGGGAGGCCGAGGTGGAAGGATTACTTGACCCCAGGAGGCAGATGTTGCAGTAATGGAGATCACGTCACTGTACTCCAGCCTGGGTGAGAGTGAACCTGTCTCAAAAAAAAAAAAGCTAGCTTTGGAGACAAAAAGTAATAAAAAATAGTAATAGCTAACCTTATCAAACTGTTCTAAGAGCTTCATATATTATTGCCTTATTTAAACCTCACAACATTGCCACAAGGCAGATCCTATAATCATGGGAGCATGAAAGGAAACTGAGGCACACAGAGTAAGGTGCTTGCTCGAGGAGATGACGCCACACTATGCTGCTCTAGGGCCAGTGGGTGAAAGGCACAGAGAAGCCACCACAGAGTCCAGATGAGAACTTTCTAACAGGAAGAGCTGACCCTGCCCAACAGGAAAGATTTAGCAGGAGCTTTCTGCCACCAAAACCATCCAAGCAGGACTGTATGGACAGGCCCTGCGCTCCGAAGCAGTGCTTCCATGTTGCTGTACTCAGAAAAGTCAGATGAGGAACCAGGGCGAGCAGATGAGGATGCCTGGGGGCTCCCTCGCAGCTCCTCTGTGGCCCCTTCAGTGCAGGACACACGGGTTGAGACACCCTCAAAGCTTCTACTAGACGTTTAACCTCCCCACTGGGACGGGGGGTGGGCGGGAGACCACTGCAGGGTCTATTCCTCTTTTCTAAGAGGACCCTGGGCTGCAACCCAGTTTAATCGCCTTATGACGGATCTCAAAATCCTCATTCTCTTCCCTCCACCACTTACCACTGTCAAAAGGAAAATAACCATACTGAGCCAGTCAGAGCGTGTTTGAAGAGCATCGAGCAGATGTCCTCTGAGATGGCTCAGATGTGAAAGTTATCATTATCCACTGTGCATTTAAATCTGTTTTAAACTCTTTTGGAGCTAAAAATACCGTAATTTTCAGAAGACAGACGTGTGTAGCCCTTCCCCATCTCCTGGGTGATGGCAACGCTCAGAGGCAATCATCCATTCCCGAGAGCACTCGTTTCAGTTCTGAATAGGGGTGGGTTGGATGGGGCTCAATTCCTCTCCCACTTCCACCTTCCCACGGAAAGAATAAAAAACAGGAGAACCAGCCCATGCTACCTGCAGTTTCCACAAACGTTCTCACCGCCCAGCAAGAACTGCCTGCCTGAAACCCAAGTCAGTCAGTACTGTTTTCTCCTGTTCCAACAATCCATCCAACTCCTCCTGAGGCTAGCTGCTAAGGGGAGGCTGTCTGTTTGGGATTACTAAAGCAAGGTGCCACCTACTGTCTGAGCTGACCCCTAAGGCGGCCTGGCTGAGATGTCAAAGAAGGCTAAGGCAAGCCCACGCTTGGCCCGCCAAGCCGGTCGCACCAATAGGAAGCTGCCTGAGCTGGAGCAGCAATGTCCAGTTGACGTTTCTTCAATAAGAAATGTTTTCTATTTGCTCTATCGAATACAGTAGCCATTAGCCACACGTGGCCACTGAGTCTTTAAAATGTAGCTACTGTGACTCTGCAACTGAATTTTTAGTTTTTAAGAAATGTAATTCATTTGAATGTAAATGTAAAGAGTACATATGGCTACTGGCTAGCGTGTCAGACTATGCGGGCTTGCTCTCACTCACATAAAGGTGCTTTTGGGCAAGCAGCGGCCCTGACTACAGAGGAGACCCAAGGCGGGCATCCCGGCACGGTTTATCACAGCCGAAGCCCGGGGCAAACCTCTGCGCCCAGCAGTGAGTGCTGCAGAACAGCCCCACAGAGGAACACTGCCAGCCTGTGCCACAGGCGGCTGGGTTATCCCTGAGCTGCTCTTCCTGTCTACAGTAACAGTCTCTTATTTCAATGCAAGCATAGGGCTATCCAGAAAAAACATCCTCCAAATGATTTTCCAGCCTCCCTCGTAGCTAGTTATGGTCACACCTAGTGTATCCAGTAAGAGGAAGCCAAGTCACAAGGTTGATTTTCCAGAACCTTCCTTGAAAGATAGCTGCCTCATGGCCTTCGTCCTTTTTTTTTCTTTCTTTCTTCGTTTTTTAACCTTGCTGCCTGGAAGGTAGATGTGACATTGTACCTGGAAGGTAGATGCTGCTCTGGTCACCTGCATAGAACATGAAGACCGGGGTCATGCCCTGTGCTACCCTGTGCTAGTCAGCGTTTGCCCTCTCCAGAGCCCATGTTGAAATTCAGTGACCACTGTGGCATGCTGGGAGGTGGGCCTAACAAGAAGTGTTTTGGTCGTGTGCATTCGGCCTTAATGAATGGCATGTTAAGAAAAGGACTCTGGGAGTGGATCTCTGTTTGGCTCTTCCACTCCTCTGCTGTGTGAGGGTCAGCGCTTCTCCCTTCCAGCAGGATTCAAGGTGCCACTTGGAACAGACCATGCCCTCATGAGACACCAGAAGTGCTAGATTTCCCAGCCTCCAGAACTGTATGAGCCAACCAATTTCGGTTCATTGTAAGTTACCCAGTCTCAGGTGTTCTGTTACAGCAGCACAAAATGAGCTAGGACATCCAAGTGAGCTGGAAGAAGCCTGGGTCTCTGCAAACTCTGTGGAATAGAATTGTCATATATATATTTTGGATTTTACATGAGAAAGAAACTTCTACCTTGTTCAGCTAGGACAGGTTGAGCATTCCTAATCTGAAAATCCAAAACGCTCCAAAATCTGAAACTTCTGGAGCACCAACATGATGCTCAAAGGAAACAGTCATTGGAGCATCTTAGATTTCCAAATAGGGATGATGAACTGGTAAGCATAATGCAAATATTCCAAAATCGAAAAAATCCGAAATACCTCTGGTCACAAGTATTTTGGATAAGAGATACTCAACCTATATTGTTTGGGTCTCTGTTAATGAAACTTAATCCTGATAAAGAATGTATTAAAAATAATAGCCTTTTGGGCCGGGCGCGGTGGCTCAAGCCTGTAATCCCAGCACTTTGGGAGGCCGAGGCGGGTGGATCACAAGGTCAAGAGATCGAGACCATCCTGGTCAACATGGTGAAACCCCGTCTCTACTAAAAATACTAAAAATTAGCTGGGCATGGTGGCACATGCCTGTAATCCCAGCTACTCAGGAGGCTGAGGCAGGAGAATTGCCTGAACCCAGGAGGCGGAGGTTGCGGTGAGCCGAGACCGTGCCATTGCACTCCAGCCTGGGTAACAAGAGCGAAACTCTGTTTTTTAAAATAATAATAATAATAATAATAATAATAGCCTTTTGGCCAGAATTGCCATCTTCCAGTAATTTACCAAAATGACGAAAGCAAAAGGGAAAGGGAAGTACCCGACATATGCTCTCTAGGTCTTTTGGAAAACATGAAGTTGCTCTTTTGGCCACATATATGTGAATCTATAAGAAAGGTGATATTGGCAGGGTGTGGTGGTTCAGGTCTATGATCCTAGCACTTTCGAGGCCAAGTCCGGTGGATTACTTGAGTCCAGGAGTTTGAGATCAGACTGGGCAACATGGTGAAACTGTGTCTCTACAAAAAATACAAAATTGGCTGAGCATGGTGGTGAGCACCTATAGTCCCAGCTACTCAGGAGGCTGAGGCGGGAGGATCACTTGAGCCCAGGAGGCGGAGGTTGTAGTGAGCTGAGATTGTGCCAGTGTACTCCAGCCTGGGCAACAGAGAGAGACCCTGTCTCAAATAAATAAATTAATAAATAAATAAGCTTAAAAAAGTAAAAAAAAAAAAAAAAAGATGCTATTGTAGACATCAAGGGAATGGGCACTGTTTAAAAAGGAATGCCCCGAAAGTGTTACCACGTGAAACTGAAGAGTCTACAGTGTTACCCAGCATGCTGCTGGCATTGTTGTAAACAAGTTAAGGGCAAGATTCTTGTCAGTGGCTATAGCGAGCACACTAAACTAAGAGCTGAGATAGCTTCCTGAAACACATGAAGGAAATGAGCAGAAAAACAAGGAGGCCAAAGCTTCCGGTTCTAGGCACTTCGGGAGCCGCAGCTTAAGGTGCAAAACCACGCCACACACAACCAGTCCCGAAAATGGCACGGAAATTGTATCAAGAAACCCCGGTCACAAAGATACAAATATCTTAAGCGGGTGGACCTCAAGTTCCTGAGGAACATGTGCTTTGCCAAGAAGCACAGCGAGAAGGGCCGAAAGAAGATGCAGGCCAGCAACGCCAAGGCCGTGTGTGCACGAGGCCGTCAGGCCCTCGGAAAGCCCAAGGAGGTTAAGCCCAAGATCTAAAAGGTGTCAGCCGCAAGCTCAATCGCCTTGCCTACAGTGCCCACCCCAAGCTTGGGAAGCGTGCTTGTACCCGCATTGCCATGGGGCTCAGGCTGTGCCAGCCAAAGGCCAAGGCCAAGGCACCAACCCAAGGTCCAGGCTGCAGCTCCAGCTTCAGTTCCAGCTCAGGCTTCCAAAAGTGCCCAGGCCCCTACAAAGGCTTCAGAGTAGCTATCTCTGTCTGCCAACGTGAGGACAGAAGGACTGGTACAACCCCCCCGGGGATGCCATCTGCATGGGGCTGGGTCCTCCTGCGCTATTTGTACAAATAAACCTGAGGCAGGATTTGTAAAAAAAAAAAAAAGAAGGAAGTCAAAGAGAAAGGTACCTGGATTAGACTGAAGCCCCAGTCTGCTCCACCTAGGGAAGCACACTTTGTGGGAATCAATGGGAAGGAGCCTGAGCTGTTAGGACTTATTCCCTATTAATTCATGCAAAACAGGTGTAAAAAATAGGCCAGGTGTGGTGGCTCACGCATGTAACGCCAGCACTTTGGGAAGCCAAGGCAGGCGGATTACTTAAGGCCAGGAGTTTGAGACCAGCCTGGCCAACATGGTGAAACCCCGTCTCTACTAAAAATACAAAATCAACTGAGCGTGGTGGTGTACAATTGTCAGCTACTTGGGAGGTGGAGGCATGAGAATTCCTTGAACCTGGGAGGCAGAGGTTGCAGTGAGTTGAGATCACGCCACTGCACTCTAGCCTGAGAGAGACTCTGTCTCAAAAAAAAAAAAAAAAAAAAGTCGTTAAAAAAAAAAAAAGGACCACGGGACTATTTAAAAACACACAAAACAACAACATAAATCAGGCACTGTGGTGTGCACCTATAATCCCAGCTACTAGGGAGGCTAAGGCAGGAGAACAGCTTGAGCCCAGAACACAAGACCCCTCTCAGAGGGGGAAAAAAAAAGATAACATCAATTTAACTATATACTTACGATTTTTGTACTTTTCTGTATGAAGTACCTTTTAAAATTTACATTAAAGCAAAGAAAAATAGACCTCCAATCAAAGAAGCCAATAAAAAACAGTACATACTGTATAATTCCGCTTATAACAATCATACAAAATGCAAATGATAGCATCTAAAAGCAGATCAGTGGCTGTCCGACTGGAGGTTGGGGTGATGAGGAACCTCAAAGGGACACGTGGAGTTGTCTGGGGATAATGGAAACGTTGTGTACTGTGGTAGTGGTTTTCACGAGTGCATGCACACAACTCTCAAAACCCATGGTATTAAATACTTTAAATAGCTGCAGTTTGATTACATGAATTACGCTTTTTGTTTTTTTTTTAATTGGAGACAGAGTCTCACTCTGTCGCCCAGGCTGGAGTGCAGTGGTGCGATCTTGGCTCACTGCAACCAGTGCCTCCCAGGTTCAAGCGATTCTCCTGCCTCAGCCTCCTGAGTAGCTGGGATTACAGGCATTCACCACCACGCCTGGCTAATTTTTGTATTTTTTAGTGGAGATGGGGTTTCACCCTGTTGGCCAGGCTGGTCTAAAACTCCTGGCCTCAAGTAACCCACCCACCTCAGCCTCCCAAAGTGCTGGGATTACAGGTGTGAGCCACCACGCCCAGCCTAATTACATGAATTACACTTAAAGTTGATTTTTAAAAAAGAACATATCCTTACTAAGAGATTAATACAGCTAAGAGGTAGTGAAAGACATTCTGAAGGTAGTAAGAGGCACTGGTACAAATGATCATGCATACATCTTTGAATTTTCGGCCAGGTATGGTGGCTCAAGCCTGTAATCCCAGCACTTTGGGAGGCCGAGACGGGTGGATCACGAGGTCAAGAGATCGAGACCATCCTGGTCAACATGGTGAAACTCCGTCTCTACTAAAAATACAAAACATTAGCTGGGCATGGTGGTGCGTGCCTGTAATCCCAGCTACTCAGGAGGCTGAGGCAAGAGAATCGCCTGAACCCAGGAGGTGGAGGTTGCGGTGAGTTGAGACCGTGCCATTGCACTCCAGCCTGGGTAACAAGAGTGAAACTCTGTCTCAAAACAAACAAACAAACAAACAAACAAAACTTTGAATTTTCTGTTTTATCCTTGTAGAGAGATGTTTTCCTATTTTTCCTAGTAAGCCAAACGCTCTACATTTTTTAGCACAAAAAGATAATCTACATTTTGTAATTTGGCTAGTACGGAGAATATTACTAAAGATTGTTATTGTAAAATAAGTAAAACACATCAATGGCTGGATGTGGTGGGTCCTGCCTGCATCTCAGCACTTTGGAAGGCCGAGGTGGGAAGACTGCTTGAGCCAACTAGTTCAAGACCAGCCTAGACAACACAGTGAGATCTCAGCTCTACAAAAAACAAACAAAATTAGTCGGGTACAGTGACATGTGCCTGCAGTCCCAGCTACTCAGGAGGCAGAGGTGGAAGGACAGCTTGAGCTTGGGAGGTTGAGGCTGAAATGAGCCATGATTGTGCCACTGCACTCAGCCTGGGCAACAGAACGAGACCTTGTCTCAAAAACAAACAAAACACACACACACACACACACACACACACACACACACACACACACACAAAATCAAATTGCTTGAACAGTAAGATCTAGTTTTTGTTTTAAAAAGGAGCCAAACACATATGTACACACTAAAAACACTGGAAGGGTATACAACAAACATTAATTGAGGTTATTTCAGGATATAGGATTGTTAGTGATTTGATTTTTACTTCCTTCTTTACACCTTTCTGTTGTGTAAAAACAAGGAATATGACTGTTATAGTCAGGGGGGAAAAACCCATCACTGTTATTTCTGTAATAAAAGCAACATATGGCCATGTGTCCTTGCTCTGGCAGGATCTGATGAGAGAGGGCTTCCTTTTGTTCATGCTGTCTGGTTACTAACCAGAAAAGTCAAGTTGTACACGGTAACGAAAGAAACCAGGCTAAGAGTCTTAAACCTCGTGTTCACGCTTCGACTGTGCCAGTATTTGCTACCCTAAAGTCATTTGCTCTCTTGGATCTTGATTTCCTTATCTGTACAGGACAATGGTTGGATTTAATAACTGCTAAAAGTGCCTGCTTCTTCGTTTTCAAAAATCTCAACTCTGATGCAAGCCCACAGGAATGATGGTAACTGATTTTGTTTTAAAAGACTGGGTGGGAAGTCGCAGGGAGGATGCCCCCACCACCCTGCATCCACCACGAACCACTTTCCATCAAGGTAGGAAGCACATCCACTTTCCGTCTTCCTGCATGCAAAAATGAAAGCCATTCTAAGTTCAGACACAAGACCAGCAGGGGCTTCTATTAGCAGAAGCTTTTCCAAAGCCCTCACGTCAATCTAGACTCCTTCTTCTCACCCAGCACTCTTTGTTCTGGGCAGGGTTTCACAGCTTCTCCATGACCACCAAAAACATCCAGTCACTTAAAAACAGGTTTGAAAGAGCTCAGACCGGCCCTGAGCAATTAGGCATTCATGATGCCCCCTGCTGTTGAATGGTAATTAGTTTAATGAAGGACTATTAAAAACACATAAAAATCTCAACCAACAAAAATAAACAAAGCAACCAAAGCCAGCGTCTTACATGGATAAGTGGACCTGTATGTAATGCAATGCTAACGCAAAGAATGCCCCACAAAACATGCACGTGTGCTTCCCAGGAGCCCAAGCCTTTCATTGGCTTTAATTTTTTAAAAAGCTCACTGCATATCGTGACCACACATATATACACAATGTTAATTCTAGAAAGTGGATTTAACTTCCAACTAGAAAATAAGATAGACAATTAAGAAGAAAGCATAGACAGGCATCCTTTCCACCTTTGCAGCTCCTACCCAACAAAGACGGTGACTGGTGGATTGCCTAACCTCCTCCCCAGGTGCTCAAATTTCTGAAGAGTGGCTTTTTGCTGCAAAAGAGATGACTCCAAGTGGCTCAAAAGGAGCATTCACACTGAGAACTTTTTATTTCCCCTATTCCCCCCACTCTTTTTTGTAGATGGTAGTGACCTGAAGGCAACTTGGATTGTGAGAGGGAAGGAGCAGGTAGCTGCTGCAGCACGACTCCCTGCTGGCTGTTCCCCACGTCCTGGCAGAGAGAGGGACGGGCGCCTAAGGCTGCAAAAGCCAGAAGCCAAGTCAGAAGCCTAGGAGTGAGGAGCTCCCAGCACGTTAGGAGGCTGAGGGAGGTGAATCACTTCGCAGGCCACTGGCCAATGAAGGGCGCTTCTTTAATCAGATCTTCTCCCTCTAGAGGGCAAAGACAAAACTGTTCTTAGAAAAACCTCTCCCAGCAGCAGATTCTCTTTTTTCCTTAACAAGAACAACCAGCCAAACTAGTAGAGTAGCATAATTCAGAGTGAACAAGATCCTCTCCCTGCTCAGAATGCAGTGTAGGAGAAAAACATGAATGAATAGAATCATTTGCTCCTGGGTGAAACCCTACCATCAAGGAAATCCCATGCTTTCCAAATATCAATGCTGCCAACTTCCCAAAGACCGAAACATCACAATTCCCCCATATTTACAAGTAGAAGCAAGCCACGAGTAAGAGAGGAACTGAACTTCCCAGGAAAGGCTGCGGCAAAACAGGAAGTTATAAACAAGGCTCTCGATTCACTATTCTTCGCTGATGGGGGTGCACAGAACACAGGGCCCATTCTTGAGGATCAGACTCAATGATGCTAACATTGGCCTTGCTTGATGAACTCCTCCCCTGCAGCAGCGATCACCGGCTGACTTTACCTTAAGAGCACCACAGAGTTCAACAGTGTCTGCGTCATCAACCACGGTAATTCGGAAATTTGGAGTCTGCAGAAGTTCTTTGAAGAGGAGACCATTCTCCATGACTTTGCTGCCTGTCGAAAGGTGAAACAAAAAACATATATAAATAACAATCTCTAATCTTAATTTTCACACCGAATACATTCTAAAATAACTTTCTGCTTACTATAAAAGTAACATATGTTCACGATAGGATGTTTAGAAAATACATAGGAGCAGAAATAAGTAAATATTCTTTTTCCAATAGAGGTGATCATTTACAATTTGACATACATTTTTAACGGACTGAATGTGAATCTAAAGTTTTTCTTGGCCAGACATAATGGCTCATGCCTGTAATTCCAGCACTTTAGGAGGCTGAGGCAGGTGAATCACTGGAGGTCCGAAGACCAGCCTGGCTAACGTGATGAAACCCCATCTCTACTAAAAGAACCTGGAGGTGGAGGTTACAGTGAGCCGAGATCATATCACTGCACTCCAGCCTAGGTGACACAGTGAGACTCTGCCTCAAAAAAAAAAAAAAAGGTTTTTCTCAAAATTGGGAACATAACATATATGTGGTTTCATCATCAACTTCTGAAATTTCTGGAAATGCTGTCGGCCTACTTGTTTTTGCTGCCACTATATTCCTGTCCTTTGGGACAGTGTCTGGGATGTGAGGATGTCAGTAGTTCTGACATATTTATTATAGTTCTTTTTTTGTTTTGGAAACCTCTGATTAAAATACAAAAACAAACAAAAATAAAGTCTTACACACAAAGCCTGATGTGACATCTGCTGTGGCTGGTGGCATTCAGGGTGAGGCTCATCAAATCCACCCCACCCAGCTCCAGAGAAACTGAAAATCAGAATCAAAGGTTTACCAGCCAAGTCCTGCCTCCCAAATCATGTCACCACACAGAGATAGCAGAAGGCACACTGAATACTATACAGCACTTGGGCTCTGCCTGCCTCGAGGTGGGAAACCAGCTGTTCCCAAGCCTGTCTGCACAGAACAATCATCTGAGATCTTTACAAATACCAAAGCCCACGCCTCATCTCAGACCAATTAAATTACAATCTCTGGAGTGGAGCAGGCATCAATCGTTTTTGAAATTCCCCAGGTGACTCCAAGAGGTAGACAAGTGTGAAAGCCTCTGATATAACTCCTTCAGCTTCCGCTTCACTGGTAACAATACTACAGTACAGCGAAATGAGAATCCTATGTGAAAACAGTCTTTCAGGGGTAAGAAGCACTTAAAGATTCCATGTAATAATGATGGAGTCAGCTGACATTTGCACAGTTATGATTTTCTCCATGTTCTGACAGAGAAACAGAGTCCCAGAGAAGTTTGCCAACTTGCCCACGGTCAAACAGCTGGTAGGAGGAGAACCCAAATTCTAACCCATACACTGCTCTGGCCGCCAGGGCCCATGCTCTGAGTCTCTATGCTATGCCACCTCTTGGGAACGGGAAGAGAAGATAAAACAAGCAAAAACCAAACATACATCAGAATTAGAGCTGTAAATTTCCAAAGCACAAAAAAAGCATGATTGTCAGCCGGGCACAGTGGCTCACACCTGTAATACCAACACTTCGGGAGATGGAGGCGGGTGGATCATGAGGTCAGGAGATTGAGGCAATCCCGGCTAACACGGTGTAACCCCATCTCTACTAAAAATACAAAAAATTAGCGGGGTGTGGTGGCACACACCTGTAGTCCCAGCTACTTGGGAGGCTAAGGCAGGAGAATAGCTTGAACCCGGGTGGCGGAGGTTGCAGTGAGCTGAGATCACGCCACTGCACTCTAGCCTGGGCTGGACTGTCAACAATTAAAATTATACCAAGAAGTGATACAATGTCAAAATAATCCAGGCCATCTGAAGGTTGAGTGAAGGTGGTGAGTGGATGAAATGAGACTGGCCAGAAGTTAATCATTTCTAAATACAGGTGACGGGAATGTGAGGTTCATAATACTGCTCTCTCTACTTTTGTTTTCTGAAGTTTCATGATAAACCACAATATCTACCCCCACCTAGAAACACATTGTCTGTTCTGTAGCATTACTGTTCTGTCATTTAGCCGACTTCCCCTTTTCCAAATATTAGAACTATGTCAGTTTGTGCAAACTGTTCTCTTCCTTTTTAAGCAGTCCACCAGGCTGTCTCGGTGACTATGTCCAAGGCTACTGCCTCATCTGGGTTGGGTAAACCAGCTCCTGGCCCCAACATCATATTACGGCCTCACCGTGTCTCTCCTCTCACTGCTCAGTGCCTCCCACGTGAAGGGATGTCCCTGAACACTGCAGACCAGCCCTTCCCTTGAGTCACTTTAATGCAGCCTTCTACGCCTGGAAGCTTGGGTTGCTGGTGAGCAAACTGAGGACTGGGCAGGGGAAGGCACACTCTTGGCTTGCCATAGATACAAAGTAGGGTCGATGGGTTCCTCTGTGGCTGCAAGCAACACACAGTGTCCGTCCAAGAAGTGAGCTTGACTTACAACAATCTCATATTTTCTCAAAGGTACCTTTTAAAATTTATTATCTTAAATCATGGACAAGAGGCATTAACTTTATTTGTTTATGAGACAGAGTCTTGCTGTGTTGCCCAGGCTGCAGTGCAGTGGCACTATCTCAACTCACTGCAACCTCCACCTCCCAGCCTCAAGCAATTCTCCTGCCTCAGCCTCCTGAGTACCTTGGACTACAGGCATGTACCACCATGCCGGGCTAATGTTTGTATTTTTAATAGAGGGGTTTGGCCATGTTGGCCGGGCTGGTCTCGAACTCCTGACCTCAAGCAATCTACCTGCCTCGGCATTCTCAAGTGCTGGGATTACAGGCATGAGCCACCGCGCCGGGTCCATTAACTTTATTATTAATATCAAACCAGTCAGAGGCCAGTGTGGTGGCTCATGCCTATAATCCAAGCACTTTGGGAGGCTGAAGTGGATGGATTGCTTGAGGTCAGGAGTTCGAGATCCACCTGGTCAGCATAGCAAAATCCCGTCTCTACAAAAAATAAAAAAATTAGCCAGGCGTCATGGTGGTGGGGTGTGTGTGTGTGTGTGTGTGTGTGTGTGTGTGTGTTCCCAGCTACTCCAGAGGCTGAGGCATTAGAATCATTTCAGCCCGGGAGGCAAAGGTTGCAGTGAGCCGAGATCACGCCACGGCACTCCACCCTGGGCAACAGCATGAGATTCTGTCTCAAAAACAACAGCACCAACAACAAAAATCCTAGTCACAGTGGCATGCAAGCAGGGACTCAGGCCGTCTATACAGAACAGGTAATGCCAGACAGCCATGTGGTTAGGCTGCCCAAAAGTCAATGTAAACCAAGGACCGGAAAATCTCCTTTCTCTGTCACATCAAGTTTTAGAGGCAATTAACCTATTTAATAAAACTCAAAATCCTTATTTTAGTCTGTGATTCCATATGTGTTTGTGTGCTTAGCAGTTCCACAAGGAGCTTATGTATTCTAGACATCTGGCACCATGCCTGATACATAAGATGGTCTGAAAAATATTTGCGAAATGACTAAATAAAAGCCTCAGTCAGTGCTATGCCCCAAGAATGAAGGGAGACCTCACCACAAGAAGGCACTGTAGTATTTTGAAGCCTGAAACTGCCATTACTTTTTCCTCCACAGAAGACTCAAGTGGGCTAGGATTCCTGAACCTATCATAATTTAAAATGGTCCCTACATCAACAAAGGACATCTGGATAACCACACTGCAATGATCAAATACAGAAAATGTAATGTTTATATAGTATTATCTAATACACAATCCACATTCAAATCTCACCAATCATCTCTGTGTTGCCTTCCACAGCAGCCCTCCCTGCCCAATCCAGGATCCCACACTGCACTTAGCGCTCATGTCTCAACTTTTATTTTTATTTTTTGAGACAAGGTCTTGCTCTGTCACCCAGGCTGGAGTGCAGTGGTGCGATCACTGCTCACTGCAGCCTCCACCTCCCACACTGAAGCAATCCTCTCATCTCAGCCTCTCGTAGCTGGGACTATAGGCGTGTGCCACCACACCCGGCTTATTTGCTGTATTTTTAGTAGAGATGAGGTTTTGTTCGTCATGTTGGCCAGGCTGGTCTCAAACTCCTGGACTCAAGCAATCCTCCCACCTTGACCTTCCAAAGTGTTGAGCTAATAGGCATGAGTCACCACGCCTGGCTTGCTAATATCTCTTTAGTCCTCTTTAATCCGGGACACTCCTTTAGCCTTTCACTGTCTTTCATGACACTGACTTTTTTGAAGAGTCAAAACTGTCATAGGCCTGTTGTTTTGTAACACATCTCTTCCTTGGGCTTGTCTGATATTTTCTCATGAGCAAATTCAGGTTATAGGCCAGGCACAGTGGTTCACATCTGTAATCCCGGTACTTTGGCAGGCTAAGGCAGGAGGACCCCATGAGGCCAGGAATTCAAATAAGACTCTACTTCTAAAAATTAATTAATTCAGGTTATATAAAACCATTTCATGTTCTATCTCACTTTCAATGTTTCACTTAATTTTTTTTTTTAAGAGTCTTCCTGTTACCCAGGCTGGAGTGCAGTGGCGTAATCAGAGCCACTGCAGTCACTGCAGCCTCTGTGGAACTCTTAGGCTCAAGGTGATCCTCCCACAGCAGTCTCCTGAGTAGCTGGGACTACAGGTATATACTACCACAACAGGCTAATTAAAAAAATATATTTTTTTCCTTTTTGGAAACTCCCAGCTACATTGTCCAGGCTGGTTTCAAACTCTTGGCCTCACAAGATCCTCAGCTTTAGCCTCGTGAGTAGCTGGTATTACAGGCATGAGCCACTCCACCCAGAAATGCTTTACTTAATTTAATTCAGGTCATCAGTGCCTACCACAGTCCAACCCAAGAGAAGGCATAGAAGCACTGGGGAAAGAAATGCCAGGGGGAAAGAAATGTAACTGTGTGTTTTTGTTTGTCTTTTCAAACCAAAAAATCCTGAAGCACCCAACTGGAAACTTTCTTTTAACAAACAGGGCTAGAGTACAGGATTGGATCAGGGATTGGAGATGAAGACTTAGCCTTACAGAATGAACTGGGAAAGGATTATTGGCAAATAGGATTGAGCTGGAAGAAACTAGTTAATAATCTTTTTGGAAAAACGTAAGTAATTACATGACAATTTCACAGGCTACATTAAAACTGCAGATGAGCAGGGTGTGGTGGCTCATGCCTGTAATCCCAGCACTTTGGGAGGCCGAGGCAAGTGGATCATGAGGTCAAGAGATCGAGACCATCCTGGTCAACATGGTGAAACCCCGTCTCTACTAAAAATACAAAACATTAGCTGGGCATGGTGGTGCGTGCCTGTAATTCCAGCTACTCAGGAGGTTGAGGCAGGAGAATTGCCTGAACCCAGGAGGTGGAGGTTGCGATGAGCTGAGATCACGCCAGTGCACTCCAGCCTGGGTAACAAGAGCGAAACTCCATTTCAAAAAAAAATTAAATTAAATCAAAAATAAAACTGCAGATGAATAAAAAAATTAACTGTAAAAGAATAAGACACATTCATATGTGTAAATACTAACATACATATACACACAAATGTTTTCCAGAAGAATATTCAGAAACTGCTAACAGTCAAAGCCATTAAAAAAGAAGGCAATCGTGTCCTTTGTAGCATGGATACACCTGGAAGTCACTATCCTAAGCATGTTAACACAGGAACAGAAAATCAAATACTGCATGTTCTCACTTATAAGTGAGAGCTAAACACTGAGTACTTATGAACATGAAGATGGCAACAACAGATACTGAAGACTCCTAGAGAGGAGAAAGAGAAGGGAGGGAAGGGTTTAAAAATGACCTATTTGGTACTCTGTACTGTGTAAGAGTAGAAAAGGCTTACTATTTCAGGAAACAGAAGACCCACATTTGTTCCTGGCTTCTACAGTAGTGTGTGATCTTGGGGCAGGTAATTTATTCTCTGACTCTTATTATTCACCTGAAAATGGGGATCATTCTAACCAATTTTTAGATCTCATTGGAATCAATGAGGATCCAGATGCTAGCAACTGTAAGAAAAAACAAATTTGGGTTTCTAAGGCCAGAAGTCCCTTACCATGGATGCAGCCACCTGTTCCTTGGTACAAGTAACCTTGCACTTTTGTATTTAACCTTAATAACTGATTACTGGATCACAGCAAGTCAGAATGGTCTCCTTGGCCATATTCATTTATATTCAGTCCGGAGGTTGTTGAAACTCTTTAGTCCCACAAAATAGCCTCCTTATATAAAATCCCCACTCCACTGAATGCCCACTTAGGAATGTTAAGAGGGACAGGGAAGAGTCTATTACAGAAAATATCAGAAATGGAACATGAACATGTTCAAACAGCAAACGTCCAGACTCCTGGGGCCCTCCCAGGCAGCGCTTACCGATGGTGGTCTCACAGAACTTCTCCGCAGCCACCTCATTGGCAATGTTGGCTCCCATCAGCACACTGATGTCGATGCCCATCTTCTCGCGGATGATGTCAGAAATGAGTTTCAGCCCCTCTGGGCCCTCATCTATGCCCTACAAGCATGTGGAGAAGTTAGGAGAAAACGAACCTCCAAATCAAAGAGGCATGGGATCGCGGCTTCATAAGTAATCCAGATTCAGGTATCCCATGGCGACACAACTTGAAAAGTATCTCCTACTTACAAGAGTAAGTGTGTATACTGCATATGTACAACTTAAGTGAAAATAAAACGAAGAAAATAAATGTGCTCATCACTCACGTTAAGAAATAGGACGTGAATGTCACCACTGAAGTCCCCTGTGTCTCCCCTCCAATCATCCTCCTTCTACCCCAGCTCTCCAGGGTGAACCACTGTCCTGAATGCTGTACGCATTGCTCCCTGGCTTTTCTTGATTATTTTACCACACCAGATGGTCCCTAAACAGTGTTATATATTATTATCCCTGGTATTTCAAGTCTATAAAGAGAATTGCGCCATTCACCTGTGATGCGCTGTCTTGCACCACATTATCATTTTAGAATTCACTCATGTGGCTGCATGAACCTTGTGGTTCGTTTCTGTTCACTTACTGCATAGAATTCCAAAATAAATCGTTCACATTTCATTTGTCTACTCTCTTGCTGATGACATTTGGGTTGCTCTGGTTTGTCTTCAGGAACATTCATCTGTAAATGCTCTGGGACAGCCTCTCTCGGGAGTTCTTAATCTTTTAAACGACATGGGTCTTACCCCTGGTAGTCTGGTGACATTTATGGACTCATTCTCAGAATTTCATATGCATAAAACAAAATACCTAAAATAGCCCAGGAATCCAATTATATTGAAATTTGTTAAAAAAAACAAATGTATGATAAAGTAATATATGCACTGTTTTATTAATGCAATTAGAAAAAGATGTCATGGCAGGTCTAATAATTACCACGATTTCCAAGTAGTGACAAGTATAAATGATACCTTGAGATATCTGAAAAAGGTATAAAGTGAAATGAAAGCCCTGTGACTCATATTGAAAACAAGGTCTCTGATCCTGCTAATACTACTGTTACTGAAACTTTGGCTGTGACTTACCTTCATAAATGAAGAAAATGCTCATTTCACTTAGAGGTTAAAATGAATTGGAATGCAAGGATTTTTTTCCTCCACACTTAAGTGCATGAACTTCTTGCATTCAATCTGTGGACCTTTGGAGGTTCATGGTTAAAAACACAGGCTTTAGGGTATATATCCAGGAACGGGCACTAACGGTTATTGATTTCCCAGCTAATTCAAACCACTGGTGGTTTCCAGATGGCAGGCTGAGCCCCCAGAGTGGACGGGATGGGGTGGCACAGCTCTGCACGTCACTGCTGCTGCAACAGAACACAGCAGCTCACTCTAAATCTCAGCTAAACCAGTCTTACATTTTTTATGACCTTTCGGGCATCTTTAAGAACACGAATGAAAAACTTCCCCCCTTCAGCTCCAAATCTCAAGCAGATGAAAGCATGAAAAAATGAAATTTCCTGGTAACCAACGTCTGGCCCTGGGCAGATGCACTCGAGTTACCTTGATGAGGGTGATTCCCAGTGCTTTCTTGGGCACTCTCCCAGTGATCTCGTCACAGATTCTGTGAATGAACTGGTGAGGAATGACAAACACCAGCAGGTCTGCGTCCTCCACGGCCTCGCTGAGATTTGAGATGGCAACCTGCAACCAAAAGGCAGAGAAGACCGTTTCTCCTCCCACATCAAACCATGCCTGTCCACACAGCTTCACTCACGGACCATTTATCAGAGGCCTACTATGTGCAGAGCATTGCACAGATAGACAAGGAAGGCAAGTGTGTTTGCTTGGCCTTCCTTATTCCTTGTGGGGTCTGAAGCAGAGGGTCCTGCGTCTGTCTCAGCTGGGCAGGTGATTTATCCTCTCCACTCCTCGACTGCCTTACCTGCAAAAGGCACCCCTAATAACACTGTGTGGGTTGCTCTCTGTTGCTCTCCCACCTCGCCAGCTCTCCATCCATTTTCTGCTCTTCTCTGCCCCACTCTATTCCCAGGAGGCTGCTTTCTCTAAACTGTTTCCCAGGCTCCCTTGTTCTCTGGCTTCCAGTGGGCTTCAGCCAATGGGAGGCACTGTCAGGAGATCAAAAGACGGGAGGAGAGACAGGCTGAGGGTATTTATCAGTCTCCTTGGGCCTCTTCTGCCCAGGCTCACAGTGGTTCTGGCCTGGCTTCATCCTACAGCTGCCCCTGCTGCCAGGCAGCCTCTCTCTAAGGCCATGTCTCTAAGCCCGCTTCAGGCCGGTGACATGTTCTTTCCCTGACCCTTTCAGGGGTGGTAATGGCTTCCTGCTGTTGCAAATCTCTGAGCACTTCACCAGCCCCTGTTGGTTCCCTCAACCTCGTGGCCCCTCAGTAAATGATCTCACACTAATCTCTCCTTTGAGAGTGCCGATGTGAGAAGTAAATGATACAGAAAACTGCCTGGCACTTGATATACACTCAATACGTGTCAGCTATTATGACGCTTTCTTTCCTTAAGGGTGAAGATCAGTTTAACACGGCAGAAGTGAGGGCATGCCTTGAGGACTCCAGGGCACATGGTCTCTGGCAGAGGCTGCTTGCTGCACCTAGTATCTGTTCTGCCTTCTTCCTCAGCATTAGAACCTCTAGTTTCGAGTTGGGCTCCTGAATGCCGGCAAAGAAGGCTATGTTTCCCAGTGCTCCTTGCAGCTTAGGTGTACCACGTGACTAAGTTCTGATCAAGGGAGCGTACATGGAAGTGCTGACTATGACTTCTAGAAAATGTCCTGGAAGGCCTTTCTCCCTCCTTTTGCCAGTGGGAATGTGAAGGTATGACTGGAATTCAGACAGTCACCTTGGACCAGGAGAAGGCCAGCAACAACACATGCTGAGATGGCAGAACAGTGGAATAAAGCGAGTCTCTGCCACTGTGATGCTGCACAACCACAAACCTCTTTACGTGAGGGAGAAATGGACAAGCACTGACCTTGCTTAGACCACTGTTGTTTTAGATTTTCTGTCATATGCATTTAAACTTACCTACTGATATAGTCTCCATTAAGCATTCCTGGTTCCCACAGTGAAAGGCCCTGGATGAAGATTCTTCTCTGAGGAAACCATGTCTGTCATAGGAGCATCAATCAGAGTGGACAAGCCTCTGAGGAAACTTGGTTTGGGGGCTGTGATGGAGACTACCAACTCCCAGCCAAAGTTCCTTGTCCCCTTTTCTGTAATCACAGACCTGAAAGCTGGTCACTGGCCATCTGGCCAGGGATTGTGTTTCCCAGCAGTCCTTGCAGCTACACATGGCCAGGGAACAAGTTCTCATCACTGGAGGTGAGACGGAGAAGTGGGTGCCACTGATAGCCCAGAGGCTTCAAGACAGCGGGTTGCCTCTTCCACACTTTCTCTTACCCCTTTCTGTGAGCTGAAAACCTCGCAACTTAGCCTTGACCCCAGCGAGGGACACAAGGCCTAGGGGACGCTACAGGAAAAAAACAAACAAACGTGGGACCAAGAATAATAGCATAAAGCATAGCACTAGAGTACTTCCGTGTGAGAGGAAGACAAGTCTCTTGTCCTTTGTCACATTATTACGTCTCTTGTAATATATTGGCCTGTCACCTTGACTAATACCTGTGCTAAGAGTTACTCCCTCACACAGAGGATTCCACCTAGAACATCTGAAGTTTCATTCCCTTATCCCTCCAGGGGGTGCGGAGGACTTCTATAATTTACTGCCCAGCCTCCATTCCCCTTCTTTCTAGCAGAAGTGTCCCTAAATTTCCCTTCAAAAGTTATCACTTCCCCATTTTAACCAAGCCATTTGGGTGGAATTGGCCCTACCCCATTCCAGGGATGGTTCTTCATTTGTTCAGGCTAAAGACACATTAAACAATTGGAGCCAACAAGAAACCAGCAGATGTCTTCTGGGAAATACATGCTTCCTTGTTCTTCAGGAGTAGCCACGGGTCTTTGAACAGTGTGGGATGCTGCTGTGAAGTCTGGAACTACCACATCCATGCTTACAAATGTGAGGGGAGAATCTACGCCATGGGGCTCCCATGTGAATGAAGCCAGCTTTGTGGATGGCAAAGCAGAGAAACAGAGGGAAAAACAGGGCCCTTTTAATATGAAGCTGCTGGTTCAGGCTGCACCTGAAGCCAGCCCTACCTGGATTTTTGGTTACATGAAACAAAACATTTAGCTTTAAGCTGGTTTGAATGACAACCTAGAGTCATTCCCCCTACAGCAGATCAAAACCCAAAGCTCAGCACTTCTCTCTCGTTAGTGGCAGACCCAAAGGCAGGGAAGGCCTATTTGCCTACTTTCCTCTTTGGAAGGGCTTCTCCAGGTTGGTCATCTAGGCTGGGTAGTCACAAGCGGCAAAGGTTTATTACCAAAAATCCACCTGCTACATTAATCCTCTCATACCTGGCGACTCCACCCCCTCCAACAAGGCATTTTCTGATTCTATTCCATTAACCTCCTGATGCAGGCCAGGTACCATGCTCATGCCTGTAATAATCCCAGCACTGTGGGAGGCTGAGGTGGGTGGATCGCTTGAGGCCAAGACTTTGAGACCAGCCTGGCTAACATGGCGAAACCCCATCTCTACTACAAATGTAAAAATTAGCCAGGCGTGGTGGTGCACGCCTGTAATCCCTTAGGAGGCTGAGGCATAAGAATCACTTGAACCCAAGAGGGGGAGGTTGCAGTGAGCTGAGATCCTGCCACTGCACTTCAGCCATCTCAAAAAAGAAGGAACTTGCAGGTGGTAGCGAATGTGATGGTCTCTAGGACAATGTGACTGGGGCTTATTCTCCTTGGTGGAATACTTAGGGTTTAACCCACAGAAGCAATGCGTACAATGGGAGCTGTATTTTTATGGTGTACATGGTCCATTCATGGAACATTATTCCTCTTACGTAGTATCTGAACAAGTTCTCATCAGCTAATGAGATCATGTGAATCTCATCTTTTAGAATAAAACCTTTTGCTAAGCCCCTACCCAACTTTCTGCTCTGAAAATAATCAGGATGCTGCTTTGGAAATGGCAACTGATTTTGTGAGCCTCCTGCCAAAAATCTTTCTGAGGGTGTCTGTCATCCCAGATCCTGAAATATGCGGGAAGCACAACTCTGAACAACAGGTCTTGCCTTCCAATGGCAAGTAGGACAAACAACTCAGAACGAAGGCATCAGGGCTGGTTTGCTTAATGTCCAGACTTTCAGGAGCCCAGTGCTCTTGGTCAAAGTTAATAAAAGCATAATAATAAATAAAAATCATCGGAAACAAAGCTGGTGAAGTCTGTGTGGGCAAGCCTGAAGGTTCTTCTGTGCCTTCTGGGTCCCACCATCACTGCCCACAGTGTGTGCTTAAGGAGGTTTTACCTATGAGCAACATGTTATCTGCAGTCATCAGAGCAGGCAAGAAAAAGATCTCCCTCCCATCAACGGCGACTGACCTCCTCACCCTCCAAAGATGCTATTTTATGCTCTTTAAAATCAATTAGGATGAAAATGCTTTCTCCATTCATTCATGACTATAAATAGGCTCACTGGATCAAACCTGAAGAAAAAGCATCTAAGTAGGAAAATAAGAACTGCTCTTCCCGGCACCAGAAATAATCACTGTCAATATTTTGGTACATTCCTTCCAAGGCCTTTTTGAGCCTACAGATATATCTAAAGGTATATTTATAGAATTAAAGTAACACTTTTATATCTTTTTAATATAGTATTATAACAATTTTCCTGTAATTCAAATGAAGACTTTTCCCCCTAAAATCCATGAATCTTGCCACATACCTTTTCATACCAACATCATAGTGATGACAGATAAACAAGGGTAAGCCAAATAAAAGGTACCAGGGCTGCTCTCATTTTTATCTAATCTCTTAGGGCCACTACAGTTATTTCTACCTCAAGTCTATGAATCTGCATGCTGAAACAATTCTGGTACCTAGCAAGAATGGCGTGGTTTAACGACGGTCCAGGTGCTGTGGGTGCACAAAGCATCATGGCCAGGCTCTACTGCCAGTCAGCTAACCGGATGCCACAGCAGCTCACCTACATTCTCTGGGGGATGTGCACTCAGATTCAACACAACACCAGGAGTAAAACACATAGCAGTGTGGTACCTGGGATGTAGCAGAGGCTCAAACATATTGTAATCCAATCCCCCTCTATTCTCATCTCACTTTCCGCCAAGATCTTAGGTGAAATTCACATACTTGGCCCTACATGCAAAAACATGACCCTTAGACAGAGGACCTTATCTGATGACGCTTATGTAAACATGCCACTGTTGGTAAGTAAGGCTGCTTCTGGAAAAACAGCTATCCACTGCCTGGATTCCCCAGTACATCACCAATAATATCAATTTATTATATACACCCATGATTCCCAAAGCATGGCTCCTGAACCAGCCGCATCCCCACTACCTGGGAACTTATGGGAAATGCACATACAGGGACCTCACCTGAAACCTGCTGAATCAGAAACTATAGGAGCGGGCCCATATATCCCTGGGAAGCTCTTCCAGTGATCTGAAGAACACTAAAATTTGAAGATCACCAGGGAAAACTACTAATCTAATGAAATCAAAGAGTTAAACCCAGGGAGGAGTTAACACTGAGGCTTCCCACTGAACTAATATTTTAATTTTAAGAAGGCTTTCAGCAAAAATTAATAGATATTACCCCACCCCTAGTGCCCAAATGTAAATGCTTAATTTTTTTAAAGTCTTGCCCTAACCTTATTCCCCATGTGATACCACCTAAAGCATTGAAACAAAACTCTTCATCCTGGTTTGTTCTTCCTCACCACATCTACTATCCCTGGCATTTATTCAGACCACAAATAATGCCAGGCACTATTCCAGGTGCTGAGGAGACATTAGTGAATACAGACCGATGCAAGAAACTATAATCAAAGATTTAGTGGGAGAGTCAAAAGGTAAACACTGGACTTCATCATTAAAAAGTCTGTGCATCAAAGGATACCATAAAGCAAGTAAAAAGAAAACCCATAGAGCATGAGAAAACACTTGTGGAGAAAGGAGACCTGTATCTAGACTATACAAAGAATTTGTATAACTCAATAATAAAAAGACAATCCATTTCTTAAATAACAAAGGATTTAAATAGACATTTCTCCAAAGATATACGAAGGACAATAAGCACAAGATGCTCAACTGGTTAGCCATCAGGCAATTGAAAAGCAAACCATGAATTAGATTCCCACTAGAATTAAAAAGTCAGATAACAGCAAGGGCCGGTGAAGAAAACGGAAACTTTATACACTGTTGATAGGAACGCAAAATGGTACAGCCACTTTGTAAAACAGTCTGGCAGTTCCTCAAAAATTATATCTGGCTGGGAAGGTGGCTCATGCCTGTAATCCCAGCACTTTGGGAGGCCAAGGTGGATGGATCATCTGAGGTCAGGAGTTTAAGACCAGCCTGGCCAACATGGTGAAACCGCATCTCTACTAAAAATTCAAAATTAGCCAGTGGCATGCACCTGTAGCCCCAGCTACCCACGAGGCTGAGGCAGGAGAATCGCTGGAACCCAGGAGGTGGAAATTGCAGTGAGCCGAGATCACACCATTGCATTCCAGCCTGGGCAACAGAGCAAGACTCTGTCACACACACACGAAAAAGGTATATCCACTCATAGGTACACACATGAAAGAACTGAAAACATATGTTCATACAAAATGTTGTCTATAAAGGTTCACATTGTACATAAAGGTATTATTCATAACACCCAAAGAGTGGATGCAACTCTAATGACCATACACAGATAATGGGTAAAGAAAATGTGGGACATCCATACAGGATACAGGATAGTATCTAGGCATAAAACGGAAGGAATATGTGCTACAACATGGATGAAGCCTGACAACATTATGTGCAGTGAAAGAAGCCAGTCATAGAAGACCAAAAATTTAAGATGCAATTTATATGAACTATTGAGAATAGGTAAATCTATAGAGATAGCAAGTAGATTAGTGGTTATATAGATCTGTAGGACAATTGGGGAAAACAGGAGGTGACTAAGAAAGAGTACAAGACTTCAAGGTGATGAAAATGTGTTGAAATTCACTATAGTGATGGCTGCACGGCTATGTAAATGTATTTAAAAAGACACTGAATTGTACGGTCTGTGGATTGTATCTCAGTAAAGTAGTTTTTTTAAAAGCAGGCAGAAGATGAGAGGCAATGGCAACTGTACTTCATGAGGGCGCTGAAATCTAAATCCTGGTGTCACACCCAGGCTGGCTGAAGCTGGAACAGGGAAGTGAAGAGCCCTCTACCTTGATAAGCTCCAAACACAGACTCTGGAAACAGAGCTAGAAAACAGGATCAACAATCAGTTTTATTTGAGACGGGAGTCTTGCTGTTGCCCAGGCTGGAGTGCAGTGGCGCAATCTTAGCTCACTGCAACCTCTGTCTCCTGGGTTCAAGCAATTCTGCCTCAGCCTCTCAAGTATAGCTGGGACTACAGGTGCGTGCCACCATGCCCGGCTAATTTTTGTATTTTCAATAGAGACAAGGTTTTGCCACGTTGGCCAAGCTGGTCTTGAACTCCTGACCTCAAATGAGCCGCCCGCCTCAGCCTACCAAAGTGCTGGGATTACAGGTGTGAGCCACTGCACCCAGACTACAGAAAATTATGAGCATTCTTTTTATTCAGATCTAAAGGGAAACCACAAACTCAGATGGGCTCAGCTTTTAGTGAGCAGGCAATGACATGGTGAAGTCAGTGTAACAGAAGGCTCCTATGTGGGAAGGGCCACATGATGACAGTGGACCTGAGAAAGGGTCAGGTGGGCAGCAGCTTGGGAGCCTCACGCTGAAAAGGCTAAGTCTGAAGTCAGCACATCAACCGACAGCATAAACAGTGAGCTAGTGTTGATGGAAATGCAACAAACCTCTCCTGCTTAAATTGGAAAGAAAAACAATAATTAAAAACTGGCCTTTTAAGCGGTTACCTGAGGTTGGAGGGTGAGGGACTGGGGATATGTTGGTCAAAAATTCCACTTAAACAGGAGGAATAAGTTTGAGAGCTCTAATAGACATCAGCAGGGTTCTGGGAGTGAATTCTTCCTCCCTTCTCTCCTGCCTCTGTCCACACCCGGTGACCAGGGGTGGGTGGTGGAGTCAGTCGTGTGGGGGCCAGGCTCTCTCAACTGCTCTATATAGATTCCTTCCCTCCCACTCTCCCTGTTCGCAGCACAGGCTCCAGCTTCACAGAACCACTCAGCAGATTCACTTCCCCCAACATTCCCCCAGTATTCACCGTAGGAGAAGCACTGTGCTACGGACTGGGGGTGAATAAAGAACCAGAAAGCAAGGTCACACACTGGGGGGCAGGTGGAGGCAGACAGACAGGTACACAAGGGACTGGTGCCAGGCATTGTGGGAGGAATTTAACAATGAGGCATGTAGTTTACCGAAGGGAAGGGGCAACCAATTCTGATAAAAATGAGAAAAGTAAAGCTCAAAAGAATAATCTGCCCCATGAACGGATTAGAGATGACCCCAGAGGCCTTTCCATTTTGGTGGAAACAGCTGCCTCTCTTATTCTCTCCAGCAGATATTTGGACAACTTAACTTCTAAGCTCATAATTCTAAACGTTCTTCCACCCCCACCAACTGCACCAAGAATAACTGTAGGGAAATGCTGGCTCACTCAAGTCCAGAGGAGAAAGTCATCCTTGTCTGGAAGGCAACAGATTCAGCATGCTCAGGGATGAGTCCACCAGGAATCAATCTGAAACATCACCCTTAGCTGTGTGACCCTGGACAAGTTCATTCGCCTCTCTGAGTCTTGGTTTCCTCCACTATGTAATCAAAATCATCATCTTAATAGGAAAACCAGTAGTATCAACCTAAGAGGGTTATTGAGAAGATTAAATGAGACTGTATGTGTTACTTAGCACAGTGCTTGACGCTAACGAATACTGTAACTAAAACTTCCCCACATTTATTGATTTAGAGATCAGTCTCCCCTGCTCAGTTCCTTGAGGAGAGCAACAGTGTCTTACTCCTCTTTCTGTCGCCAGCACTCAGCGCCGTGCATTGCATGCACAGTACATACCCGTAAGGTTTGGTGAGTGAACATATGCAGTAAAGGGTATTTCATTAACAAAGGGGATAAACTTCCTGGGTTAACCGTAGGAATCAGACAGCCACAACTGTCTGGTTTTCAAAGAGATTAGGATAGAAAGCCACAAAGGGGCGAATCTGATAACAGAAAAAATTCATAAATGCCACTCAGACAAGCAGCAGGGAACACCCTTTTCACTCCCCAAGCTCATTTCTTTCTTCCCCGGCAAGTCAATAGGAGGAGGTCAGGCAATAACCTGTATTTTTCTCTCCCAGACCTACTAAGCTTGAACTTAAACTGTCAGTCTTACATTTTCCCATTTTCTTCTATCTCATTCTGTAGTTTAGGCCTTGACCCTGGTTTTAATCACAGACCAGTGCACTAGCTGTCCTAGCGAGCTGACCTCATGCACTTAGAGAGGGTACACCAGGAGCTACTTGGGGAGTATGAACAGCCCAAGGCAAGTTTGTTAGCTCCAGACATGGCTGGCACTTTGAATGCCCAGGAGGAAGCCTGTTAGGGGCTGTACCTCGGAATGTGACTATATCTGGAAATGGTGTCTTTAAACAGGTAATTAACTTAATATGTCATTGGATGGGTCTTTATCCAACACGACTGCTATCTTTATAAGAGCAGATTAGGACGGAGACAGGATCACAGGGAAGACCCCATGGAAATACAGAAATGCTATCTACAAGCCAAGCAGAGAAGCCTCAGAAGAAATCAACCCTATCAACACCTTGATCTCACACTCAAAACCTCCAGGATTATAAAAGATAAATTTCTGTTGTTTAAGGCACCCAGTCCGGCACTTTGTTAAGGCATCCTTAGCAAATTAATAGGAAAACCATTTTCAGAGTCAGGAAAACCAAACTCAACCAACCAACTGGTACTGGAAAGGAACTGGGGAAAGGGAAGTAGCTTTCCCAGGTCCAAGTCCCGGGGGCTGCTCAGCCAAGAACAACTTGCAGAATGAACTAATGTACATTTCACCCCAAAGTCTTACCACATTTTCTGGCAGCTTGTGTCCAGGAAGATATTTTACATTTTCGTGGTCATTATTGATGATGTCTGTCAGTTTTCTGCCGTTAACTGTTTCTTCAAAGACCCACATCTTGACTGTGGAGGCAAACTTCTGAAGTTTCTTGACATTATTACCAATTATTTTTGCAACAGCTGAACCCCTACAAAACCGTGGAAAAGAAAAAAGTCCAGTCACTTGGGCAGAAGAGAAAAAGCATGCTATTAAAATTCAGAAGATTTGTGTTTTGATTCGGATTCAAACACTGAGCTTACTCCTGATGTGATGTGTATCAGCCCCAAGCCATTTCAAACAGTTGTTTTCACGTGGAATACCACTGCCTGTGACTGGGGAAGTGACTGAATCGGGTCTAAGTTCAAAAAGCACTACCCCTGGAAACTTGCAAGACTCAACCTATCGACAGCATCATAGGCAGAAGAGAAATCTACCCGAAAGCATGAAAATGACCCTAGAAGGTCTTCAAAGGACATTGAGATGTAGCTATGGTAAAATAAACTGTGTCTTGATGAACTGCAACAGACGCAAGGCAGAATCGCAAAGGAAAGACAAGAACCTGAGTGGATGCCAGGAGAGGAGCCGGGGGAGAGCACGGGGCCCAGCTGCCAAACAGTTTGCGGCCCCTCCTCCCCACGACCAAGCTGGCCTCTGGCCCTCAAGCTCCTTTTCTCTGCATCTCGATCCAGCAAACATGCTCTAGTGACGGCTCAGTCTCCCATAGGCTTTCCTACAAGGGACGAGAATGACCCTGGCTTGTGAATATCCGTCTTCCTGACAGCAGCGCGGGTCTGCCTGTGGTCGCTGCAGCAGAGGGGGTCGGACCAGGCACCTGTGTCCATCTCACAGGCGCCGTTGATGGAGCCAGGGTGGGCACTTGATCTTCGCTGAGCCTGTCAGCTTCCCCCTCTGGACTTTCAACTGAGAAAAAGCTTGTTTCTTAGATGACTTCCTGGTGTGAGGAGCAAATGAGAGAATGCAGCAAAGAGCATCTTGCAAATTCAAGTGTTAGCGCGTTTGTGACTTTTTCTCACAATTACTCTCAAGACAGTTTGATGAGATGGAGTAGCGGGTGATAACAAAAGGTGGGGCAGCCAAGCTGATGCCGAACATGTTGGAGACATTTATCTTCATCCCCTGATGAATCTGTTATTCTAACCCAATGATTCATCTCAGCATATAAACCTATGTGCTCTAACTACCACAAAAATTCAAATAATTCTAACAGATTCTAAGAGATTCTTATCATCCTTTTCCTGAGATGGAATGGATAGACTAAATAAATGGTTCTCAACTTTGGCTGCGCACGAGTTACCTGGGAGATTTAAAAGTCCTGAATCCCAGACCATACCCCAGGCCAATGACACCGGCACTTCTGCGGTGGGAACAGGCATCTGTACTTTTTAAAGCTCCCTGGTGACTTGATGTGCAGCCAGGGCTGAGAGCCACTGCTCTGTGCAATGATTAGAATTCCAGTATCCTCCTCTCTCACAAAAGAATAGCTGTAGATATCAAGGCTATGCAGCTGTACCTGTGCAATTCTTATTCTATGCCAGCAGAACAAGTTATTAGATAAATACCCATTAATCCAATTCTCCTACTGACGCTTTGTAGAAAGGAGGCCAGGAATCTCCCATCATCACTACCACCTCTATTCTAATCTTGGAAACAGCTGCTCACGTACTCACAGGGAGATAAAGGCTGTGGTTCACAGTGTTCCCTGGCATCAAGTAACTTTCACAAGGTCACAGAGAGCAAGTGTGGCTCTGGGGGACTGAGCATCAACTGACGGTGGGCTGTGAGACATCAGGAATCTAAGTCTGGTAAACCAAGTGGAAAAATAAACCAGAACCAGGAATCCCTCCCTGTGATTACTGGAATACACTTGTTTTCCCCTTTACAGCTGCCTTTTGGGGAAGCCAAACATTTGCAACCAGAGGCAAACCTGTAGTATCTGCTGCAATGAGTTGGGAATATTTATTTATTTATTTATTTAAACAGGATCTCACTTTGTCACCCAGGCTGGAGTGCAGTGCTATGATCACAATTCACTGCAGCCTCGACCCCCGCCCCCCACCCCTCGGCTCAGGTGCTTCTTCCACCTCATCCTCCTGAGTAGCTGGGACTGCTGGCACGTGCCACCACGCCTGGCTAGCGTTAGGAAAATTTAGGCAAACATTGGGACTGTTAAGAACTAGGCCCTCCAGACCATGTCTGTACGTCCTGTGGGATTCAATGGGGCTTAAAGTGACAGGATAAAAATTAATAAGGGAAATTTCAGTTATTTTACTCTTGAGGGGTCAAGACCTCATTCTGCCTCATTCCTGGTTTCATCAATACATTCCATTCACTCATTTATCTCAGTCATCAAATATTTACTGAACACCTACTGTGCATAATGCATTGGGCCAGATGCTGGTGATACAGCAGGGGAAAGGCAATGTGTTCTTTGCTCTCAAAAGCTCACCGCCCACTCAGAGATGAACAGCTAGAAGTCATTCCCGATGCTGCGTGTGATAAGAGGTGGAGGAAAGCAGAAGCAGCTGTGGTTAGAAGGGTACACTGCAGTGGACTGCAACACAGAGGACTTACCTGCAATCCATGTGATCCGTGACAAGTCTCCCAGCCCCAACCTTCTATTGAGAGAATCGTAACAGACAGCCCCACCCAGGGTGCAGGGAGAAGACACCGGGATGGTAGGAAAACCAAACCCCCACTGAGAAGCAATGCAGGCTTCGCAAATCAGGGCTGGGAAGAGCAGATGCAACAGTGCTTTCCACCCAGTACTCAGCTAACCGTAGACACGTGAGTGAGCCCAACCAGGCCAAGAACCACCCAACTGACCCACAGACTCATAAGCAATCATACATGCTTGTTATTTTAAGCAGCTGAGTCTAGGGGAGAGTGGGCTGCTGATGGATGCATAAATACAGCATCTTTGACACAACTAGAGGTAACTCCAAGTAATTCTTGGCCAAGCTGCTGGATTTGCCACCCAGGGATTGGCAATGTGGTGGGTGGGACTGGGGGCTGGGGTAGGTGTTCAGTGTTGAAGGAAGGACTGTGGAATTACGTTCATAGATGGAGAGAAACAAAACAATCCTAGTACCTTAAGGCCTGTTTTGTTCTCTCTATATAATTTATACAATAATTTTTGTTTGGTAAGGGTGGCAGGGACTCAAGAGGAGGAGGACCAGGCCTTAAAACACTATATTTCATTTCGTTTTAACCCCTTTAGTATACTCTCTCTGTTTGTTTGAGACAGGGTCCTGCTGTGTTCCCCAGACTGGAGTGCACTAGTGCAATCACCGCTCACTGTAGCTTTGACCTCCTAGGCTCAAAGGAATCGTCCTTCCTTGCCTCTCGAGCAGCTGAACTACAGGTGTATGCCACCAAGCCCAGCTAATTAAAATAAAAATTTGTAGAGACAGAATCTATGTTGCCCAGGCTAGTCTTGAACTCCTGGGCTCAAGCGATCCTCCCACCTCAGCCTCCCAAAGTGCTAGGATTGCAGGCATGAGTCACTGCGCCCGGCCCAATCTCCAGGTTGAACTCAACATTTTCTCTGTTGTCCGCTTTTATCTGTCTAGTTTATAAACACTCAAAAAGTATAACCTTCACCTAAAACTCCTTTGTGCTTCTGGAATAGTACTAGACGCATTCGTCCCAAGTGTTACCTCTTCTGACCAATGTGAAGGAGCAGCTTCATTTTGCTCGTGGATCAAACAGAGCAAGAAAAGCGTGCTGGAGGAGCCGGAGGGTTTCGAAGGGACCAGAGTCTACTTATAAGTGACATACCCTGTTCTGAAGAAGTGTGACTGGCCAGCAGAAGGCCAGTCCAAAAACATGCACCGATACATCAGAACTGAGTTTAAAATAAAAGTACTGACTACAGTCCACAAAGGTGGTTTGCATGTGAACAGGTCATAGCTGGGGTCCTGTGGCCACGCTGCTGGCACTCTCCGTGTCCCAGCTGGTTTCTGTGCCCCTACACAAGCATAGGCACAGGCGTCTGTCTCTCTGTCTGTCTGTCCGTCTTTCTGTCTCTCTCTCTCTCTCTCTCTCTCCCGCATATCTATGTCTATCTACCTACTTACCTATTTTTCACCTCCTGCATATCTGTCTGTCTGTCTTTTAACTCCTGCATTTTGAGAATCGAGGGCACAGGCCTCCACATGGCTGGGTCAAGGGCATGAGCAGCCACCTCCACACCTGGCTCAGCTCATCCAGCTATGAAAGGATGGCAGGTAAAGTTCCTTGCATGTCTATGATCAAATCCAGTGCTTCCCAAAGTGAGAAGTGGGTACCAGGGATACACATGAAAGCAAATGACACTGAATCACTCATGCTCTTTTCAGCTCTCATGGTCCTGAGCGAGTGCAGAATGTCTCACTGCAGTGCCATTAAGTGGCTACCATCTCTCTGGCATGTGCTAATTTCCGTTCTTCACAAACTTTGAAGAGGCCTCGGACTCTGAGCCTTGGCAGGTATTAATATCTGGCAAGAATTTTATAACACTGCCTTGTTTTCGTTCTGCTGGGTTTTGTTGTTGTTACTGTCTACTTGTGATATTTACTATAGTGATATGAAGTTGTCTTTTAAAGTAAATATTTAGGCTGGACAGAGTAGCTTCCACCTGTAATCTCAGCACACTGGGAAGCTGAGAAGGGAGCATTTCTGGAGCCCAAGAGTTTGAGACCAGCTTGGGGAACATAGTGAGATCCTGTCTCTACAAGAAATAAAAAATTAGCTGGGCGCGGTGGCTGTACCTGGAGTCCTAGTTACTCAGGGGGCTGAAGCGAGAGGATCAGTTGAGCTCAGGAGGTCAAGCCTGCACTGAGCCATGATCATGCCACCACATTTCAGCCTGGGTGATGGCGCACAACCCTGTCTCCAAAAAATAAATAAATAAGCTTTTGAAGAAAAAATAGCAAACAAATAATACTACAGATACGAAGCAGTTAGAGCCAAAGTCATAAGGGTGCTGCCTGCGTGATGCATTTAACCCTACTCAAACTCTTCATCTTGCAGATTAAGACGCATGAGACTTCATCTTGCAGATTAAGACGCATGCGATTCACCTCGCATCCTACAACCAGGTATGGTCCCCGGCTGGGTCTTACCTGGGGAGGAGGTTGAGGAGCCTTCCAGGCAGAAGGAAGGCCCCTGGAGCAAATGCCAATAACTAGCTAAGGCAGAACTTGGAGGACTCGGGTCTACTGATGGCCAGTCCTAGGTCTTTACATAGATGTATAAAATTCCATTACCCATGAAATCATGAATTATCTTAAGTCTTAGGCCTTAAAATAGACACGAATTCACAAGTCCTGTAATGCCATGCAAATGAAATTTAAAAAGAACTTGAGTAGATGGGTACTTGATATAAGATCTCATTTAATATTTATTACAGCTCACAAGAGAGGTGCACATTATTCCCATTTTGCAAATGAGGAAACTGAGGCCCAAAGAGCATAAATGAATTACCTAAGTCATGCTTCCATCTACAGTCAGCAGCTCAAACCTAAATCAGAGTGTCCCCAAAGCCTGCACTTCTTGCTAATTTATATTTGCCCTGGTGTAGGTTAGAATCTTCTATTGAAAATATTTATTGAGCACCCATTAATTTCGGACACGATGCTGGGTGCAGGGGATGCAAGGGAAGAAAAGCAGACAAGTCCCCATCCTCATGGAGCTTGGAGAGTGGTAAACGGAGATTGATGTTGTTTCAACAAGCACACAAAATACTTCTGTACCACAGCGACCAAAGTGGTCAAACAGGCAACACAGCGACACCTAGCGACGATGTCAGGGAAGGGTGGGAGAAAGCGTAGCCAGGGCGGGGCTCCGAGAGGCTTAGTGGGCCTTACCTGGGGAGGAGACTGGGTACCTTCCAGGCAGCAGGAAGGCCCCTGGGACAAAGCTCAGTCACAGCAGGTGGCAGGCTGTGATCAAGAATAGGCACAGATTTTATCTAGAACCAACACGTCTAGGGAGGAGGGAAAAGGAGGGAGAGGAAAGAGGTTAAGGGAAGGAGAGAAGAAGAGACAGTACAAGAGAAGTGGAGAGGATGGGAAGACCAAGAGAGGAGAGAGAGGAGGGAGGGAAGGTGGAGAAGACAGAGAGAGGAGGGAGGGAAGGTGGAGAAGACAGAGAGAGGAGGGAGGGAAGGTGGAGAAGACAGCATGGTGGGGGCAGGAGGCAAGGAAGGGACAGGGTAGGCAAAACCAGCACTGATTTGGTGCCTACCAGGTGTCGGGCACTATTCCAAATACCTTACCCATATTATCCCTTTTAAGCGTTCTGCTCTACTGCCCCAACTTGGCAATACCCCCTCCCTCACCCCCGCCACCACCCCTACCTAACCCTTTGGCATTCACTCTGTCCAGAGCCTTCTCACCTCTTTCTAAAATGGTGTAGTATTTAATTAGGCTGGGAATGTACTACTTCAGCCAAGGAATGGCCACCTGGTTTTAAATAAAAGTAAAAATTTCAGGACCCCTAAATTGATTATGCCGAGTGGGAAGTCAGGCCTTGAAGACTGGATTACGTATAACTTGCGCACTTGCAATTCTGCTTCACTTTCTTCCCCACTGTTCTCAACTTCCTCATTATAAATACCGCTCTAATCACTGATCTTTGTTGTAGATTAACTGCCTCCTTTGTTGTCTGTATCTAACTCAGTCCAAGACTGCAGATGGTTAGTTACATCTGCAGTGTGGAATGTTAAATACACCTCGCCCACCATTCCAAAAGACCACCTTGACTAATCAGATCATTGTAATCACGCATTACGCCTTACAGAGGAGCATGCTGAAATGCTGTTAAACTTCTCTGAACTTTATCTGTCTGAACAATCTCACATTTCTACACTTCGGAATACTGACTTCTGTTTTTGGAATCTGTGCTTTCTGGGTAGGCTCATTTTTAACCTTTGCACTTAATCAAACTCTCTTTAAACTAGATTCTGACATTTTTTATTATTTTAGATTGATACTATCAAGTCGGACCTAAACCTGACAGAATGTCTTTGAGGCCAGAAAGGACCCTACAGTCTATCTTTCTTGTTACGATGAGGAAGCTGAGGTCCAGGAAGAACTGTCAGCTAGATTCTCCACATTCCAAGCCCCCATCTCTTCCAGAGCTGCCCCAGGCTGGTTCTGTGGACAAGAGGGTGGTCCTTCATGGTTTAAACAACATGGACTTTTTCACTCATAAAAGCAACACAAGAAAAAATAATTATGAATAATCTCGCCACCCAGGGAGAACCACTGTTAACATTTTATGTAATTCTTTGCAGTCAAAGGGCTTTTAAAGAACAATCAAACGCCACAGTATTAGATGCAAATGTAAAAATGAAGCATTTTAAAAATAGATTCAACTTAGTTAATGTTTATTTCATCTCTACCTAGGGAAGCTTTCTAAACTTAAAATCAAAGAAAGAAGCCACAGAGGAAAAAAGATCAATATGAACAACTTCACTTAAAAGGGAAAGACTGAGAAGGCTTTCTATCAAAATTCAGACTGCACAGGAAAATGCTTATGACAGAATGTCACATTTAACAAAAAACAGGTTGTAAAATTGTACATACCATATGATTGCAAGTGTGCAATTAATAAACAATGCCACCTCAGATCCACTTAGATGGCTACTATCAAAAACACAGAAAATAATAAGTGTTGATAGGATGCAGAGAAATCAGGACCCTTGTTATTATACTGTTGGTAGAACTGTAAAATACTGCAGCCACTGTGGAAAACCAAATGCGGTTCCTCAAAAAATTAAAAATAGAGGTAACATATGATCAAGCAATTCTGTTTCTGGGTGAATACCCAAATAACTGAAAGCAGAGTCTCAAAGAGGCATTTGTACACCCATGTTCACAGCAGCAGTATTCACAATTGTCAAAAGGTAGATGCAACCGAAGTGTCCATCAGCTGATGAATGAACAAGCAAACATACAATGGGACATTATCCAGCCTTAAAAAAGAAATTCTAACACAGGTTACAACATGGATGAAGCTTGAGGACACTATATTAATTGAAATAAGCCAGACACAGAAGGATAAATAATGTAGAATAATGCTTACATGAAGTACCTAGAGTAGTCAAATTCGTAGAGACAGAAAGCAGAAAGTGTGATTTCCAGGGGCTGGGGAAAGAGTGGATTGAGGAACTGTTGCTTAATGAATAAAGAGTTTCAGATTTGCGAGATGAATTCTGGAGATCAAATTCTTTTCAACATTTTTACTGCTTTCAATACAAACAAGGTGAATATTCTTTTTTTTTTTTTTTGAGACGGAGTTTTGCTCTTGTTACCCAGGCTGGAGTGCAATGGCGCGATCTCGGCTCACCGCAACCTCCGCCTCCTGGGTTCAGGCAATTCTCCTGCCTCAGCCTCCTGAGTAGCTGGGATTACAGGCACGTGCCACCATGCCCAGCTAATTTTTTTGTATTTTTAGTAGAGACGGGGTTTCACTATGTTGATCAGGATGGTCTCAATCTCTTGACCTCGTGATCCACCCGCCTCGGCCTCCCAAAGTGCTGGGATTACAGGCTTGAGCCACCGCGCCCGGCCTAAGGTGAATATTCTTAACTCTGCTACACTGTATGCTTAAAAAATGGTTAAGACGATAAATTTTATGTTATGTGTGTTTTGTCACAATTAAAAAAAAACCCCAACACATTTAAAAATGATTGCAAGAAAACACAGAAGAACTAGCATAAGACCCAGCCTATGGTCAGATCCTATTAAAAGTGTAGTTTGTAGACCAGCAGGGAAAACATCCCTGGGAACTTGTTGGAAATGCTGAACCTCAGGCCCCACCCCAGACCTGCTGAATCAGAATCTGCTCTGTAACACAATCCCCAAGAGATTCACACGCATGTTGAAACTGATGTGCTGATATAGTAGATGCACAAGAAACATTTGTTGCATGAATACATCACATTCTTGTTGGTAAGGTTACAAGCAAATGTTATCGTGTTCTTCATACTTGCCTATCTTTTCCAAGTTTTCCCAAATAGACATGTATTATTTTGTTTTTTATTCTGATTATAAATCATTCCCATTTAGATATTTTAACAGACCCCAAATCCAAAGCAGACAAGTTTCAGCAAGTCCCAAGGCCTGTTAGCCAACCAGAAAATAGAAACTATGGAGGTAACTGAAACCCACAGATGTCCCCGAAGTCTCATTTTAGTTGATACTTATTTCAATATGTTTTCCGAGCAGCCAAGTATGAGCAGTTTGGGACAGACCACACCTCCATCAGCCTGTTGCAAAATGGCTACCCATGACTGGGCCAGCTGTGCTATCAACCCCACATACCCTGGGAACAATGTTCATCTGAGTGAGTGAAGGAATGGTCAGTGATGAATTCAGATCAGAATCAAAGACACAGGTAGCAGGAGAACCTACCTGGGCACTCAGGAGAACACCCACAGGGTCCTGGAGAACGCCTCAGTCACAGTCTCAAATTGCCTTTAAAGACTACCGTTCTTAAGCAAGGATGGCAGAGAACCAAACTGTCCATGGTGCTTCAAACAAGCATATTCTACATCCTAGCCCAAACCTTTTAGATAAACGCATTCTGCAGGCCCATCCATGGATAATGGAAAGAACCGTGTAGTGCACATTCTGACAGCCACGTGGCATGTGGTCTCTGTTGACAGAATAACTGAAGACTATACACGCCTGCCCTCATTCCTGGATAATGAGAACCACTGAAAACCACCTGCAAACATCCACCAGAGTCTCAATGATGCAAAATGTCAGCTTTCAAACCTGAGCCCCACACTAGACATGCTAGGTAATCCAGAACAAACCAACCGCCTTTCTGCTCATCTTTCTAGGCCCTCTACAGCTGGAATGTCACTCTCCATCTTCTTTGCTTACTACAAAGTGAAATATGCAGTAAGAAATCATGACTAAACTATTTCTCGTGTATTGTTAATAGTTCTGGCTTCTACCAACATATACACAGAGGGTTGAGTTTAAGGCTATTCACTGCAGAACTCTTAGAATATCCATCAAGAGGAAACTGATTAAACAAAAGCATATCTACACCCAGGAATATTATACAAGGATAAAAAACAATGAAGACGTTCTTTTTTTTTTGAGGCAGAGTTTCGCTCTTGTTACCCAGGCTGGAGTGCAATGGCGCGATCTCGGCTCACCGCAACCTCTGCCTCCTGGGTTCAGGCAATTCTCCTGCCTCAGCCTGCCGAGTAGCTGGGATTACAGGCACGTGCCACCATGCCCAGCTAATTTTTTGTATTTTTAGTACAGATGGGGTTTCACCATGTTGACCAGGATGGTCTCGATCTCTCGACCTCCTGATCCACCCGCCTCGGCCTCCCAAAGTGCTGGGATTACAGGCGTGAGCCACCGCGCCTGGCCGAAGATGTTCTTTATGTAGAGATATGGAAAGGGCTTCAAGACAGAGTTAAATGAAAAAGCAAGGAGAAAATTAGGATGTAGAGCCCCGCTGCATATGTAGCTACACATCGTGTTTCCATTTTAATTAGTTAACATTTAAATTTAGTCCCAAGAGCCACAAGTGGGCAGGAAGGCAGAGAACTTCAACCGCTCCACTGCATCGTATCTGTGTAACTTTGAACACATTACGTAACTTCTGTAAGCTCAGACTCATTATAGAGTAAGGACAATGACAATATAGTACCTCATACTGTGAGGATTAAAAGAGGTAACACATAAAGTGCTTAAGGGGTCAACAGGGCCAGTCCTTTCTACTGAATCTAACATTTGTGCAGCTGTGGGCCAAAGCCGAGCATGAGCTGGCTGTGCCAGGCAAGGCCTCACAGATGGGTTCTCCTTTGGTAGAAGTAATTAGTCCAAGTTGTAGTACATTTAAATGTGAGTAGTGGTAAAATTGGTAGTAGTAAATCAGTCCAAGCTAGATGCTGTCAGTCCCCACCCCAATCCCTACCCCAGCTTTCTATCATAGGTCACAGCACCCTTTCCTGCCAAAGCTACTCTCCTCCCCAGAACCCTTCTTAACACAAAACTCTAGGCAGCCACCATCAATCAACTAGAGTCAGCGCTTGAGATGAAATCTAATTGCCATCATTGCTGGTCCTGGTTGTGCAGATCAGAATCATGTTACTTAAACAGAGTTCAGTTTACCAGGTTACCATAAGATTTATTGTTTAAAATAAGATCCTTTTGAGAATGCTCTGAAATTAGACTGGGACAAGTATAAACCACAGTCCAAGGCAAATGTGAATGCATGGTCACTTAATTATATGTGATAATGCAAATTTATCCATAATAATTTCTAACATTTATATAACATTTTACAGTTGTCAAAGTATTTGCACATGCAGAATCGCAGCAGACAACCCACACAGTGGAGAACCATGGAGCAGAGTCTATAAAAGGCACTTCTCATCACTAGGTGGATCCGCTCAAGAAACTCAAAGTTATAAAAGTTCAACCTGGCTGGGCGCAGTGGCTCATGCCTGTAATCCCAGCACTTTGGGAGGCCGAGGTGGGTGGATCATGAGGTCAAGAGATCAAGACCATCCTGGTCAATATGGTGAAACCCAATCTCGACTAAAAATACAAAAAAGTAGCTGGGCATGGTGGGGCGTGCCTGTAATCCCAGCTACTCAGGAGGCTGAGGCAGGAGAATTGCCTGAACCCAGGAGGCGGAGGTTGCGGTGAGCCGAGATCGCGCCATTGCACTCCAGCCTGGGTAACAAGAGCGAAACTCCGTCTCAAAAAAGAAAAAAAAAAAAAAAAAAAGCTCAACCTGGCTGGGCGCAGTGGCTCATGCCTGTGATCCCAGCACTTTGGGAGGCCGAGGTGGGCAGATCACAAGGTGAGGAGATCAAGACCATTCTGGCTAACATGGTGAAATTCCATCTCTACTAAAAATATAAAATATTAGCTAGGCGTGGTGGCACACACCTGTAGTCCCAGCTACTTGGTAGGCTGAGGCAGGAGAATCACATGAACCTGGGAGGTGGAGGTTGCAATGATCCGAGATAGTGTCACTGCACTCCAGCCTGGGTGACAGACTCCATCTCAAAAAAAAAAAAAAAGTTCAACCTACACTAAAAGGGGTTTAGAAGCTTGAAGCCATTTCCATCAAAGTGAGGTAGCTACATGAATTACTGATTTCATCTTGGGAATATTTCCGTCCAGATAGCCAGTGTTAGGGCTATCGGGTTAGAGGTCTCCTCCAGGACTGGAGAAACACAAATTCTTTGGTTCTTGATTGCCTATGACCTATGAAAACCACTTCCTTTCTTCAGCACTGGAAAAACCAGGTAGAGAAAATTCAAACACTGAGGATACAGTTTTCTCAAGACATACATGTACATCCGCAGAACCACTCTGACTGTAATGATAAGGAGAACCTGTTTTACTACCTAGGACAGTGTTTCTCAAACTGAAGATTATGCAAGTACAAAATAAATACAAGGAGAAAAGATCACAGTTAGTCACCCACAGCAACACTTGCTACTGTGAAACATTTGTCTCTGGTTGAATATGAAGTATCTTCCATCATCATTTAAAACTGTATGCCAGTTAGTTGCAAGTCAAAAAATTTAAAGCCACAGATTTAGGAAACTATGAATCTCCTGAACCCATGGACTAGAAAAGCATGTGGCCTCATTTGTGCTACAGCTCCAAGAGTGCCTACTAAGCTCATGAAGGTTTGCCTTCTCTTACTCTTGTTAGAACCCAACCACCACATGGAGACGCCTGAGCTAGCCTGCTGAAGGATGAGAGACATGTGGGCTGGTCACTCCTGTCATGCTGGCTGAAGCCTGCCCACTGCCAGACGTGAAGGAGGACCGAGAGTCCCAGCCAGGCTGGGTGCAGTGGCCCATGTCTGTAATCCCAATACTTTGGGAGGCCAAGGCAGGAGGACCGCTTGAGCCCAGGTGTTCAAAATTAGCCTGGGCAACAAGTGAGACCTCACCTCTATGAAGAAATTTGAAAATAGCCAGGCATGGTGGTGTGCACCTCTAGTCCCAGCTCCTTGAAAAGCTAAGGTGGAAGGACTGCTTCGAGCCTGGGACGCTGAGGCTACAATGAGTTGTGATCACACCACTGCATTCCAGCGCGGATGACAGAGTGAGACTCGCAAAGGGCAACAACAACAAAAAGGTGGGGTGGGAGTGTCCAACCGACCCACCAGCCAACCACAGCCATATGAGTGAGCCCAGGCTAGATGAGCAGAAAATCTGCCCAGGTTAGTCAGCCCAAATCGCTGAACCCCAGAATCAGGAGCTAATACATGATTCCTGTCTGAAGCCACTAAAGCTTGCGGATAGACTGGTAGGCAGCAAGAGATGACTGAGTCAGTTCTCTTCCAGCTGCGGAAGAGACTGAACCTCAAAGCAGAATAACTACAAAGTGTCACCGGCATAGCCTCACGGGAGCCCAGTTCACTTCTGGCACAATGAGCTTAGTTCCTGACATCACCAAGTTGGGGAAGAGGAAAGGAAAATGAGAAGGGTGACGCAGATGGTGAGGACCCCAGAAACCACTGTCTACCTGCAACCACTGAGAGACTTGGGGATGCTACTTGGCCCGCCAGAGACAAGATTTAGGAGACATGTAACTTTTCTATCCGAAGGGACATGACTTAGATTCTGAGTAGGCTCACCCAGGTGCTGCTCTGGGATTAATAGGTAAAAGTTGGAGGTGAGAGATCTTTAGCTTAGATTTTTCTAAGATTTTTCTTCATTTACAAAGAAGAAAAAAAAGTAAGATTTTCCTAACAATCTGCTAATTAATTTTAAGATCAATTGCCTTGAAAACAGTAAACTATAATCATCTGTCACACAGGAGAAGGGATGACTACTTTGGTCGGAAACTGAGTAAGATGATTTTTAAGGCCTTGTTTCTATTTTATTTCTCAGAAGGGGAATATAAAATTGGACTTTTGTTTAGGAGGATATTCAACATTTTTATGAAAATGGTATTTGTCCTCATGTAAAGTATGCTTCACACTGAAAATGGTAAGAATTTACAGAAACGTGCTCTTTGGGGTTACAAGGATCTGGGTGTCTAGTCCACTTTATTAACTGTTAACCTAAGCAAATTTTCTCTAAATCTTAGTCACGTCATCTAACATGGGGATGATAATAGTACCCTACAGGCCTGTTACACTGTTTAAATAAATAACACAGAAAATGATCAATTATTGTACTTATCCCTCCTAAGGGAGAGAAGGACGTGGAATGGAAGAATGATGGAAGACATGAGGGTTAAGAAATGAAAGGTGAAGATAAGAAATCAAGCGCTCAACTCATTCCTAGAACAGTAGTCATTATTATATTATTATTATTTTTTGAAGAAATGCCAAATGGAATGGAGCAACTGCTCTGTTACATTTTAAATTATGTTTCTTTTCCTCTATTTGTTTTGAGTTGGACTCACTCTTGTCGCCTAGGCTGGAGTGCAAAGGCACCGTCTTGGCTCACTGCAACCTTGGCCTCCTGGGCTCAAGGGATTCTCCTGCCTTAGCATCCCAAGTGGGTGGGACTACAGGTGCATGCCTTCATGCCCAGCTAATTTTTGTATTTTTTCTAGAAATAGGGTCTCACTATGTTGTTTAGGCTGGTCTCAAACTCCTAGGTTCAAGCAATCCACCTGCCTCAGCCTCCCAAAGTGTTGGGATTACAGGTATGAGCCGCTGTGCCTGGCCATAATTTTTATTTTATTTATATTTTATTAAATTTCTAAATTTTTTAAATTCAGAGACAGGGTCTTGCTATGTTTCTCAGGCTTCACTCAAACTATGGGGCTCAAATGATTCTTCCACCTCAGCCTCCCAAAGTGTTGAGATTACAGGCATGAGCCACTGCACCCGGCCACACTCATGATTTGTATACTGAGCAGGTAGGGGAGATGAAGGAAGCAGGTGATTAAATATTACTTTTAAAAAAACTATACAAACTTTCTCATCTTAGTCCACGAGAGAACTCTGATCCTCTTTCCAGTTCAACTCCAGTCCACCCTATCAACTCGCACTCCAACTTCCAAGGCAGAAGTGTGTCTGAGCGACTGTCCTCAGGGAAGGATTATTTCTGACTATAAAGGAGCTAACTTATAGTCACTCAAATTGTCTCTGAGCTCTCTGTGTGGTGAGCATCACAACGGAAACTGAGTAGCACAGACAAAAGGGAGCCCAGGGCGGACGAACAGCCAGGATCCTGCACCCAACTAAAAAAAAAAAAAAAAAAAGACAGAGTCACAGGTCCAGCTTCGGTCATCAGTGCAAAGTGGGCCAAAGCTCTCCCTGACCTTCAGTCTCAGAGAAAACGTCAGGCTGTGGGGTGATGTGAAAACAAGGGCAAGAGACAGGCAACTCCCAAGGACTCTCCTCCAGCTGCCTATCAGCCACTCTGCTCGTCTCCTGCCTTCTCCCCCATCTTGTTTCTCTACCCCTTGGCCAAACCCCAACCCGGTCCATTTTGTGACTTAATGACAGCTCTGATCCAGGATGATGAAACTAATAACAGCAACTGTCATTTATTTCGTGCCAGTCACCATGCACTCTCCCAGAACATTTCACTTAATCCTCACCATAATCCCAGAGAGCAGGTACCAATATATGATTCTTAGAGAGAAGCACTTTCCCAAGGCCTCAGAGCCGCCAAGTGGGGGACCCAGGCAGAAACCTAGGCAGTCAGATTCCCAAGCTCTTTCTTATACTACTGCACTACCCCGCCTCCAAAGGAAATTTAGGATGTGTTTCTGGACGTATGCTTCCTATCGCAGGGGTTTGCCTATAAATACAGTACTGAAGTTTTAACTCTAGAACTGTATTTTGAACTGTCTGGGTGATCTACCCAAGGTGCTGGTTAACAGAAAGAAACTTTGGGCCAGGCATGGTGGCTTATGCCTATCGAGTACCAGCTCTGCCAGACAGACCCCCATCCAGGTGGCGCTGAAGAAGATGAGAAGCAGACACCCAGATAAAACGGAAAAGCCGGTCTACCCAGAGGGCCAGCAGCCTTCCGAACTCATAGCCTCAGGGCTGACGGCATTCCAGGCTGAAGGCCCCAAGCAGATTCTGATCCACGTATTTATTCTCTCTGAACAGGTGATTAACAAACAGGTATTCTGTATTTTCTCATAACACAAAAACCTACCAAGTAGGCAGCTACTATCTGCTTACCACTGATTACAAACAAGCCGAAAGGTATTCTTCACGAGGGAGCTATGGGGGCAGGGTCAGCTATCTCAAAGAATTGTTTTATCTGGTATATGATATTTATACATTGTCCTGCCACTTTGGAATACCGCAAGTAGTTTTCTACTTGGGGGAGGCAGTCAACTAGGTTTTCCTTGCCATCATTCTTCCTAGCAAACAATATATTCTAACATACGCTCAGTATTCATCGGTATTCATAAACTTACCATTTCTCAACATCTATATTCATAAACGTAACATTTCTCCACATCTGCCTGTAATCCCAGCACTTTGGAAGGCCGCGGCAGGCAGACCACTTGATGCCAGGAGTTCAAGACCAGCCTGGCCAACATGGCAAAACCCTGTCTTTACTAAAAATACAAAAATTACCCAGGAGTGGTGGTGCCCGCCTGTAATCCCAGCTACTCAGGAGGGTGAGGCATGAGAATCGCTTGAACCCAGGAGATGGAGGTTGCACTGAGCTAAGATGGCACCACTGCACTCCAGCCTGGGTGACAGAGCTGACTCTTATCTCAACAACAATAACAAAAAAAAAAAAAAAAAAAAAAAGAAAGAAAAGAAAAGAAAAGAAAAAAAGAAAGAAAAGAAACTCTGTTTCATCTTTGAAGGAATCTAAAAAGCTTTTATTGTTTTTCCAAGTCAAAGTCAAAGGCCAGGAAAAGTCATGCAGGTTAGGAAGTCCCTCCCCGCACCCGAGGCAGTGGGCAGCGCAGCAAGGCTCAGCTGGATGCCTGAGGGCCCCTCCTCTGGCCTCCTCCCTCTGATCTGTACAGAGAAAATGAGGTTCACCAAAGGACAGGACAAGGGCATGTTATACAACACATTTACTTTCCTGCCCAGGTTCTTCCTGGCTGAAGCTCTCTGGCAAGCCAGCTAGATTTAATATTCTGGTAACTGTATTGCAACTGATGACAGGTGACTTAGGAGAGGCTCTCCATGTGACAGTTCTGGCTACCTTTTAGCTATGAGCTTATATGTGACAAATACCATTATTTACACAAGCAGGCTAAACTGCCTTAAAGTTCCAAGTATAAATATTGCTTAAGCAACTTGACATTCCTGAGGTAAGAACCAAATCTGGAAGTGTAGGTCTACCTCTTGGTGATCCATATTAAAATTGGCAAAAGGCTGAAGTTCCTTAAGAAAAAAAAAATCTCATTCTCAGGAGACATGATTAAGCAAGTCTAGTTTCAGTGTTAATTCTGACACGGGTAGTTTTTGGACCACACTTTAAAAAACAAAATTTAAGGCTGGGGTGATGGCTCACGCACGTAATCCTAGCACTTTGGGAGGCCGAGGTGGGTGGCTCACCTGAGGTCAGGAGTTTGAGACGAGCCTGGCCAACATGGTGAAACTCCGTCTCTACTAAAACTACAAATAAGATTAGCCTGGTGTGGTGGCAAGGTGCCTGTAATCCCCGCTACTTGGGAGACTGAGGCAGGAGAATCTCTTGAACCCGGGAGGTGGAGGCTGCAGTGAGCCGAGATGGCACCATTGTACTCCAGCCTGGGCAACAAGAGTAAGACTCTGTCTCAAAAAAAATAAAAATAAAAATAAATAAATAAAAGGAAAGAAAAGAAAAGAAACACAATTTAAAATGTAACCGAGCAGTTACTCCATTCCACTTGGCATTTCCTTTGGTCTTACTTTCCACCCCTTACTGATCTTGTTCCTGAAGGGAAGTTGTTCAAGGGCAGGGACCGTGTCTGCATCCCTGGTTAGACCATAGTATCTATACCGGGCAACACTCAAACGTCTAGTGACAAGCGCTGAACACCCCTCTGGGGCTTCTCCATGTAATTTTCAATTCCTGAGTTTCTGAATCCCTCTGGAGAGGTCGTGATCCTCTCTCTAGGACTGGAGTATCTCTGTACCCAAGGCAGTGGCAGAGAAGCCAACCACTGTTCCCGTCTGATCCCATAGTTAATGAAGCCAGGCAGCCGGCCCGAACCATTTCTCAATTGCTCTGCTTCAGTGTCACTGGCCAAGTTCTTCTCCATTTCCCCGGGCTGGAGTGGGCCAAGGAAACAGTCAAGTACATCAGAACGAAGCAGCCAAGGGCAGGCAGCCAAATCCTGGCAGAGGGGGCAGGAGGTTCACCTCACTACTCTTGCTGCAGGCCCAGATCCAGCATGGCAGAGCTGTGCTACTTGTAAATTAGGAAGAGGGGCTGTTATCTGTGGAATGTCACAGAATAGAAAACTAATGTTAAAAAATCACCCGCTAAATGGGTGCTTTTCGAATGGCATGGCCAATAGGGAAGCTGGTATTGCATTCAAGTCATCTTGAGATTAAAACTGGCAAAGCCGAGCAGCAGCAAGGTACCAACTCCATTAAATGTTGTGTAGAACATTGTTGTTGACTGAAAAATGCAGCTCACAGAAAAGTAAGCAATACCCTAGTATCTGTAGGGTAGACGGGGAAAGGAATGTATGTAAGCATTCACTTGCATGGACTTCCTCCAGAAAGGACAGAGGAAATTAATAACGCTGGTTTTCCTCCAGGAGGTATTCAGGGGGAATAAACGTGGATGGGAGATGTTTCACTGTTTTTGGGCACTCTTTGGGTTTTGTTTTGTTTTGTTTTGTTGAGACGGAGTCTTGCTCTGTTGCCAGGCTGGAGTGCAGTGGCGCAATCTCAGCTCCCTGCAACCTCTGCCTCCAGAGTTCAAGCGATTCTCCTCCCTCAGCCTCCTGAGTAGTTGAGATTACAGGCAGGTACCATCATGCCCAGCTAATTTGTGTATTTTTAGTAGAGACAGGGTTTTGCCATGTTGACCAGGATGGTCTTGAACTCTTGACCTTGTGATCTGCCCATCTCAGACTCCCAAAGTGCTGGGATTACAGGCATGAGCCATTGTGCCTTGACTGTTGTTGTTGTTGTTGTTTTTTTTAATTTTTAATTTTGTTTTGTTCTTTTGAGACAGGGTTTCACTCCCTTCACACAGACTACAGTGCAATGGTGGATCTGATTTTGGCTCACTGCAACCTCTGCCTCCCAGGCTTAGGTGATTCTCCTGCCTTAGCCCTCCAAGGAACTGGGACCACAGGCATGTGCCACCATGCCCAACTAATATTTTTATTTTTTGTAGAGGTGGGGTTTTGCCATGTGGCCCAGGCTGGTCTCAGACTCCTAGGCCCACCTCAGCCTCCCAGAGTTCTGGGATTACAGGTGTAAGCCACTGTACCTGGCCTTGGTTGTTAATGTGAATGTGTTATTCAATCAAATATGATTATGGTTTTAAAAATTAGTTTTCAGGCTGGGCGCAGTGTCTCACACCTGTAATCTCAGCTACTCAGGTGGATGAGGCACAAGAATCGCTTGGCTCAGGAAGGTGCAGTTTACAGTGAGGCAAGATCACGCCACTGCACTCCAGCCTGGGCAACTAAGTCTTGGTATTGACTTGGCATATGCCAGGCACTAGGGTAGATGCCATTCTCAAACGCTGGAGACAGATAATCAAATAAATCCTTATAATACCATGATACAGGCCAGCAATAGAGGGATAGACAGAGGCCACTGGCCTTGCTGGGATGGAAAAGTGAAGCACCAGGTAAGGTTTCTTCCAATAAGTACTTTCTAAGCCAAGTCGTGAAAGAGCAAAACTAAAACCAACTACCCAGGACCAACTGCTGCAGCACTTCTGATGCCTGTCACACCACAGAAAAACCGGTGACCAGGAACACTGAAAGGGCGTCATCACTCTTAACTATTGTCCACCAGTCCCTCCAATGTGGCGAAAGAGTGTACAGCAATGAAAACAGGCTTGGAAACACCAAGCCTTTGCTTCCTTTCCCCTTCACACCCCCACGTCTATATTCACCCACGACGTATGTTTGATTAAGGGTACTAGAAGAACTGACATTTCTAAAGTGCTTTACAAAATGTTTAAGTCAAATAAGGCCCCAAGGGGACCAACGCTTCGCAAACACCTCAGCAAGGAAGAATTCTCAACGCCTCAGGGGGCGCGGCCTGTTGAAACTTGGATTTTCTTCCTGATACGACGCGCCTAAGATAGTGGACCTATCAGAAGCGGGGGCGAGACAGGCACCTTGAAGGACAGAGCCTGCCCCGCCCGTGACCTGGGCAGCAAGAGCCCTTTAGCCTTCTCCGCCTCGGTTTCATCAACACCGAAACTGTAGTAAGAATGCTCGAGCCTCTTCCAATTCCTTGACCCAGGAGATCCCCCGTGGAGAACGGAGTGCGCCCTCAGGATGTCGTGCAAAACACCCGGGCGTGGCGAGCAGGTGGCTTCGGTGCGCTCAGTAACGAGGGCGCAGACAGGTGCCCGCGTGTGCTGGCTGCCCTCTCTCCGCGCTGTACCCCGCGCGCAGGCGGGCCCAGCGCCTCCCGAACGAGTGCCCCGGTGGGGCCTCCTCGGGCGCGCGGTGTCCAGCCCCGCAGCGAGGTCGCCCACCCCGCCTCCCTGCGCGCAGCGCCCGGTGCCCACGCCGCGGCACGGGGCGCGCAGCCCTCTCCGCCCCGGAGAGGCGCTTCCTGGAGGCGGAGCCCCCGCCTCCAACCCGCCGCCGCTCACCAGTTCCCCGAGCCCACGATGCACACTTTCAGGGGCGCCGCTGCCATGGCCAGGCCGAATGTAGCCGCCCGGACCGCGCTTCCCTGGCCAGTTGCCCACCTTCGCCTGCTCAGCCTTGCCCGCAGCGGCTGGGGCCGGCCCCGCCCCGTGCGCCTCTCCGCCAATGGTCGCGGCCACCCCTGCCCGGCGCCGGGGGCCACAGCTGACAGCCGGGCAGGACCCGCTCCGCCACTCCCAAGAACCACTGCGCACGCCTGGCCCTAGCCGGCCTCCCAGCCCGGCTCCGGCGCCGCCCCACCCTGCCCGAGGCACGTCGGGACATGTAGTCCTCACTCCCCCGGCGCAGCGACCCTGGACAGCTGCTCCCGCCGCGCCACGTGCAGGCCAGGGCCACTGAGCAGCGACTCGCGCCCCTGGTTCCCGGTGGAGGCTGCACTCTATCCTCACGGGTGGAGCAGACCCGACCAGCTCGTCGTGGTGCTCCCTACACGCTTGTTCCCTACGCGGGAAGAGCTGCCACACTGCCATTTGGAGCAGAGAGAGGCTCCTAGGTTGACTCTCAAGCCGACCAGACTTGGGCCAAAGCTCGAAGTGCCCACCGTGCCTTGTCATCCTCTGCCTCATTTGCACAAACAAGACTCTGCCTGGCACCTCTGAACTTCTTAGTGAACTTGGATCTTCAGAGGGCTTTGGAATTTGGCTGGACAGTACCTGCATTTCAAGGATGACACCTTTTCTAGTTAGTCAAGATAGAAACTTGGCCAGGTGGGGTGGCTCATGCCTGTAATCCCAGCACTTTTGCAGTCCAAGGCAGGAAGATCGCTTGAGCCCAGGAGTTTGAGACCAGCCTGGGCAATATAATGAAATCCCTTACCCCGACATCCTCACCTCCCACCCCACCCCCGACCCCTGCACAAAAAGTTTAAAAATTAGCCAAGCATGATAGCACACACCTGTAGTCCTAGCTACTCAGGAGGCTGAGGCGGGAGAACTGTATATGCCAGGAGGTTGAGGCTGCAGTGAGCCATGACAGGGCCACTGCACTCCAGAATGAGGGACAGTGAGACCCTGTCTCAACAAAAAATAAATACCTAAAAATAAAGGGAAAAAATGTAAACAATAACAACTTGCACTAAGTGGGTGTCACCCTCGCACACTTACTTGGCAGGAATTGCCTGACCACTGTCTTCGTCCAGGGCCTGACTCACACTTGCTTGTGGTTTGTTTGCATTTGTGATTAACACACTGCTCTCCTCCTTCTTGACAAATAGAACCTCAGTTTGTTCATTCTGAGCATCAGTCTCTGCCAGGCGCTGTGCTAGACACTGTCAGAGTAGGACAAAGGGGTTCTGAAACTCTGCTGCATATTAGAGTCATCAGGGCTTTAAAAAATCCCCATGCCCAGGCTCCACTGCAGACCAGTTACATCAGAATGTCCCAGCGTGGCATGCAGGCATCAGAATATGTATTTATTTATATTTTTTTAGACAGTCTCACTCTGTTGCCCAGGCTGGAGTGGAATTTTTTAAAGTTCAAGAGGTGATTGCAAAAGGAAACCACGAATGAGAACCAAAACACTAAAATATCAGTGGATTCTGGCTAAAGAAACAAATACTCTAGTCCCTACAAAAATAACTGTTAGTTTGGTGCTCAGAGAAGTAACTGTTATTTTTGCTTTGTTCTCTACATTGTGTGAAATATGTATTTGTGTTACTTATGGTATTTACTTAAGGAAATACTTAAAGGGAGTAGGTGAGCCAGAGGAGTCTTTCCATCCTTCCACCAATGGTTTGTTCGCAATTGTTTGCACGAATGCAAAGATACATGCAGGGATAATGGGAAAGATGGGGTAGTTAAGCTTTATTAATCTGTATTTGTGTAACAAAACGCATTTGTCAAATTGAATAGTGAAGTCATGTACTTGGGTAATATACATACACTGCAAATATTTATGTTATCTAACTGGACTAGGGTCCCTTCACCTGGAACGGTAAGGCCAAACACCCTATGCCGATTCAAAGAAATAAGTAAACAAAGCAGAAGGGAAAGTTCTCTACAGTCGAATGTCAACCCATGAATATGGAGAAATTATGGGTCTAGACAATCATCAATGGATGCTAACAGTAGTGACGGAAGTTTGATGTGGGACAGGATATTTACTTATCATCAAAGCCTCCACACAAATTGTTTACAAAGGATAAAACAGTAACTTTAGAGAAAACTGGCTGACACCATCTTAACCATGTGGTCAAAGTCATCACCAGTGATGGGACAAACTGACATATGCATGTCCTTCTTTTTTTTTTTTGTTTTGAGACAGAGTTTCGCTTTTGTTGCCCAGGCTGGAGTGCAGTGGCATGATCTCAGCTCACCGCAACCTCTGCCTCCAGGGTTCAAGTGATTCTCCTGTCTTGGCCTCCCAAATAGCTTGGAATACAGTCACGTGTCACCACGCCCAGCTAATATTTTTGTATTTAATAAAGATGAGGTTTCACCATGTTAGGCTGGTTGCAAACTCCTGATTTCAGGTGATCCCCCCGCCTCGTTCTCCCAAAGTGCTGGAGCTCCCAAAGGGCGTGCTCCACCTAGCTTGGCCCAAACTGGCACATGCATCCTCTTTAACTAAAATGAGAAGAAGGTATTTGCTTCATACTGGTGTGTTAGACATTTATTTTAAAATTAGGACTTAAGGATTTTACAGATTAAAATATTTCTAATTTTTTTGATGTCTGACAGAGAATTGTCAATTTTTTCCAAGTAAGGACGTAAGCTATTGCCATATCCTATTACCATTTTACTTCATCTTATTTTATTTAATTCATCTTATTAATCTTAATTAACTTATCTTTTGAATAATTAATGCATCCATATGGTTTAAAACCCATATTCTTTTTTTTTTTTTTTTGAGGCAGAGTTTTCGCTCTTGTTACCCAGGCTGGAGTGCAATGGCGCGATCTCGGCTCACTGCAACCTCCGCCTCCTGGGTTCAGGCAATTCTCCTGCCTCAGCCTCCTGAGTAGCTGGGATTACAGGCACGTGCCACCATGCCCAGCTAATTTTTGTATTTTTAGTAGAGACGGGGTTTCACCATGTTGACCAGGATGGTCTCGATCTCTCAACCTCGTGATCCACCCGCCTCGGCCTCCCAAAGTGCTGGGATTACAGGCTTGAGCCACCGGGCCCGGCTGAAACCCATATTCTTAAAAGGAATTTCACTGTGTACCCAAAAGTCTTAAAGAAGTACGCAATGAAATTCCTTTCTTTTCCAGCAGACACTCAATCCCTCCTTTGAAGAAACGCTTGTTCTCAATTCAAATTTCTCTGTGTATCCTTCCAAGAATATTCCACACGTATACAAATACATTTTTTCTTTCCTCTTTCTTTTTTTGTTTTTGGGAAAGAGTTTTGCTCTGTTGTCCTGGCTGGAGTGCAGAGGCACAAGCAGGCTCACGGCAGCCTTGACCTCCTAGGCTCAAGCAATTGATCCTCTCACCTCATCCTTCCAAGTAGCTAAGACTAAAGGAATGAGCCACTACACCTGGCTAATTTTTTAAAGTTTTTGTGGAGATGGAAGTTGACCATGTTGCCCAGGCTGGTCTTGAACTCCTGGGCTCAAGAGATCCTCCCGCCTCAGCCTTTCAGAGTGCTAGGATTACAGGCGTGAACCACTGCACCTGGCTCCTCTCGTTTTTAATTAGTATACTATGCACATTTTTCTGCTACTTGCTTTTTGACTTAATGTCATTTCGTGTTAAAAATGTCAGTCAACGTTAAAGAAGTATGCACATAGGCCGGGCGCGGTGGCTCATGCCTGTTATCCCAGCACTTTGGGAGGCCAAGGTGGGCGGATCTCTAGGTCAGGAGATCAAGACCATCCTGGCTAACATGGCGAAACTCCATCTCTACTAAAAATACAAAAAATTAGCCGGGCGTGGTGGCACATGCCTATAATCCCAGCTACTCAGGAGGCTGAGGGAGGAGAATCACTTGAACCCAGGAGGTAGAGGCTGCAGTGAGCTGAGATCACACCACTGCACTCCAGCTTGGGAGCAAGACCCCATCTCAAAAAATAAAATAAAATGCAATAAAAAGGATGCACACAATAAAAACTTAAAATTAAAAAAAAAAACAACAACTTTGCTTTTGGGAAAACACTCCACAAAAGTCTTTACTTTTCTTATTTCTTTGTGACACTAAAAACTTTTTTACAGACCGATATTGGTTAGATTTATTCCTGTAATTCCAAGCAAAACATACACTTGGGCCACCAAAGAGAAACATTTTATCTATTCTGCCTTACCCCACATATGTCACAACTTTATTTCCTCATTACACACCATACAATCTGTGATGGTGACGTTTGTTCTTGTTATAGCTGGTTTCAAATGCAATTACCCATCTTCAATATTGTTATTGACAGTCCAGTGATAAATTACAGACTTTTGGCAGAAGAAAACAAAGCCTCTGGAAACTTATATTGGCTTTTATCTCACTTCCTTGGGGAATAGAGACATAATCGATAAAAGGCAGATTCGGCTGCTTGAAAGAAGCAGATAGAGCCCTGGACACTTAGCAGTAGCAGGTGTCAATTGTAATCTGTTCACATCAAAGTTTATTACATTAGCCAAGAGGTCTGTGTACCAAGTTTTCTCCAGCAACCGCACGTTTTCACCAGTTCCTTAAATTGGGACTGTGTGAAAACTTGCTGCTTCTTTTACAAGCCACAATTCCATAATCCACTTTTGGTTTAGAAGCCAGCTCTTAGCCCAGCATTGTGTATTATTCTAGATTATGTCTGGGGTGTCAGCCAGCTTGGATCACTTGGAGAACTTGGAAGTTTTAAAGATGGATTTACCGGACTTAGCACTGTAACTGACCAGAGACAGGCATTTATCTATTCAGAGTTTTTGCCTGATTAAAAGTCAAATATTAACCTGAACTTGCGTGTTTTTTTGTTTGTTTGTTTGTTTGTTTGTTTCAGATGGAGTCTCTCTCTGTTGCCCAGGCTGGAATGTAGTGGCACAATCTCAACTCACTGCAACCTCTGACTCCTGGGTAGGAGTGATTCTCCTGTCTCAGCCTCCCGAGTAGCTGGGATTACAAGCATGCGTCACCATGTCCAGCTAATTTTTGTATTTTTAGTAGAGATAGGGTTCCACCATGTTGGCCAGGCTGGTCTCAAACTCCTGACCTCAAGCGATCCACCCACCTTGGCCCCCCAGAGTGCTGGGATTGCAGGCGTGAGCCACAGCGCCCAGTCTGAACTTGGCTTTTACTTTGTCTTTGTTTATTGAACACATAGTTACTGAACTCCTACTAGGTGCCAGGAGCTAAGGACACACAATATTGAAGAAAACAAAGTCCTGCTTTCGTGGAACTTAGTATAGAAGAGAGGCTAGATAAAAACAAGTATCTTCAAAAGTATCCACTCTTATGTTCCTCTGATGTGAGATAAGAGATGCCAGAACAGATAAGAGGGGCAGCAACCTGGACCCAAGGTGTCAGGTAAAACTTTCTAGATGTCTGAATTGAAGGATGAGTAGGAATTAAGTGTGGCAGGGGAAGAGTGTTGAAAGCAGAGAGAACAGACTGGGTGAAAGTTAGGAGGCAAAACAAAAATAGTCATCCGTTCTTTCGAGAAACTGAAAATTCAATAAATTGGAGGATAATTCAAGAGATAAAGACAGATGAGAGGCCGTGTGCAGAGGTGCATGCCTGTAATCCCAGCACTTGAGGGGCTGAGGTGGGAGGATCCCTTGAGCTCAGGAGTTCGAGACCAGCCTGGGAAACATGGTGAAACTCCGTCTCTACAAAAAAAATACAAAAATTAGCCAGGCGTAGTGGTACAAACTTGTAGTCCCAGCAACTCAAGGGGGCTGAGGTGGCAGGATTGCTTGAACCCCGGGGGATGAGGCTGCAGTGAGCAGAGATCATGCCCCGTACTCCAGCCTGGACGACAGCAAGACCTTGCCTCAAAATCAACCAATCAATCAATCAATAAGTGTTTTTAAAAATCAGAAACAAAGTCACTAAAAAAAGAAAAAAAGCATTAGAAAAAAGCGAATAAAGGCTGGACATGGTGGCTCACGCCTGTAATCCAAGCACTTTGGAGGCCAAGGTGGGCGGATCACCTGAGGTCGGGAGTTCAAGAAAAAAGGGAATAAAGACAGATAAGGCAGACAATTTGCTGGAGGCCAGATAATGCAGGCCTCTGTCATAGAGATTTTGATTTTATTTTGGAGACAATGAGGGAATATTGAAGTGTTTAAGTTGGTGAGTGAGGTGGCCATATTTGTTTTTTAAAAGATCACTCTTTTTGCAGCAAAGAAGATGTCCTAGAAGGGACAAAGTTGGAAGTAACAAGAGCATAAATATCTCATATTTATACACAGAGAGGTACACTCCTCTTGTGTATAAATATCTCATATTTATACACAGAGAGGTACACTCCTCCTGTGTATAAATATCTCATATTTATACACAGAGAGGTACACTACTCCTGTGTATAAATATCTCATATTTATACACAGAGAGGTACACTCCCCTTGTGTATAAATATCTCATATTTATACACAGAAAGGTACAGTCCTTTTGTGTATAAATATCAGAGATGTACACTCTTGTGTATAAATATATCATATTTATACACAGAGAGGAGGGTACCCTCCTCTCATATTTATACACAGAGAAGAACACTCCTCTTGTGTATGAATATCTCATATTTATACACAGAGAGGTACACTCCTCTTGTGTATGAGTATCTCATATTTATACACAGAGAGGAGTGTACACTCCTCCTGTGTATGAGTATCTCATATTTATACACAGAGAGGAGTGTACACTCCTCCTGTGTACGAGTATCTCATATTTATACACAGAGAGGAGTGTACACTCCTCCTGTGTATGAGTATCTCATATTTATACACAGAGAGGAGTGTACACTCCTCCTGTGTATGAGTATCTCATATTTATACACAGAGGAGTGTACACTCCTCCTGTGTATGAGTATCTCATATTTATACACAGAGAGGAGTGTACACTCCTCCTGTGTATGAGTATCTCATATTTATACACAGAGAGGAGTGTACACTCCTCCTGTGTATGAGTATCTCATATTTATACACAGAGAGGTACACTCCTCCTGTGTATGAGTATCTCATATTGATACTCAGAGAGGTATACTCCTCCTGTGTATGAGTACCTCATATTGATACTCGGAGAGGAGGGTGCACTCCTCCTGTGTATGAGTATCTCATGTTGATACTCGGAGAGGAGGGTGCACTCCTCCTGTGTATGAGTATCTCATGTTGATACTCGGAGAGGAGGGTGCACTCCTCCTGTGTATGAGTATCTCATGTTGATACTCGGAGAGGAGGGTGCACTCCTCCTGTGTATGAGTATCTCATGTTGATACTCGGAGACGAGGGTGCACTCCTCCTGTGTATGAGTATCTCATGTTGATAGTCGGAGACGAGGGTGCACTCCTCCTTTGTATGAGTATCTCATATTGATACTCGGAGAGGAGGGTGCACTCCTCCTGTGTATGAAGATCTCATATTGATACTCGGAGAGGAGGGTGCACTCCTCCTGTGTATGAGTATCTCATATTGATACTCGGAGAGGAGGGTGCACTCCTCCTGTGTATGAACATCTCATATTGATACTCGGAGAGGAGGGTGCACTCCTCCTGTGTATGAACATCTCATATTGATACTCGGAGAGGAGGGTGCACTCCTCCTGTGTATGAAGATCTCATATTGATACTCGGAGAGGAGGGTGCACTCCTCCTGTGTATGAACATCTCATATTGATACTCGGAGAGGAGGGTGCACTCCTCCTGTGTATGAACATCTCATATTGATACTCGGAGAGGAGGGTGCACTCCTCCTGTGTATGAAGATCTCATATTGATACTCGGAGAGGAGGGTGCACTCCTCCTGTGTATGAACATCTCATATTGATACTCGGAGAGGAGGGTGCACTCCTCCTGTGTATGAACATCTCATATTGATACTCGGAGAGGAGGGTGCACTCCTCCTGTGTATGAACATCTCATATTGATACTCGGAGAGGAGGGTGCACTCCTCCTGTGTAAGAACATCTCATATTGATACTCGGAGAGGAGGGCGCACTCCTCCTGTGTATGAACATCTCATATTGATACTCAGAGCGGTACGCTCCTCCTGTGTATGAACATCTCATTTTGATACACAGAGCGGTACGCTCCTCCTGTGTATGAACATCTCATTTTGATACACAGAGCGGTACGCTCCTCCTGTGTATGAACATCTCATTTTGATACACAGAGCGGTACGCTCCTCCTGTGTATGAACATCTCATATTGATACACAGAGCGGTACGCTCCTCCTGTGTATGAACATCTCATTTTGATACACAGAGCGGTACGCTCCTCCTGTGTATGAACATCTCATTTTGATACACAGAGCGGTACGCTCCTCCTGTGTATGAACATCTCATATTGATACACAGAGCGGTACGCTCCTCCTGTGTATAAACATCTCATTTTGATACACAGAGCGGTACGCTCCTCCTGTGTATGAACATCTCATTTTGATACACAGAGCGGTACACTCTTGTGTATAAACATCTCATTTTGATACACAGAGCGGTACACTCTTGTGTATAAACATCTCATATTGATACACAGAGCGGTACACTCTTGTGTATAAACATCTCATATTGATACACAGAGCGGTACACTCTTGTGTATAAACATCTCATATTGACACACAGAGCGGTACACTCTTGTATTGATACACAGAGATGTACACTCTTGTGTATAAATATCAGAGATATACACTCTTGTGTATAAATATCTCATATTTTTATACACAGAGATGTACACTCTTGTGTATAAATATCTCATATTTATACACAGAGATGTACACTCTTGTGTATAAATATCTCATATTTATACACAGAGATGTACACTCTTGTGTATAAATGATGTACACTCTTGTGTATAAATATCTCATATTTATACACAAGAGATGTACACACTTGTGTATAAATATCTCATATTTATAAACAGAGATGTCCACTCTTGTGTATAAATATCTCATATTTATACACAGAGATGTACACTCTTGTGTATAAATATCTCATATTTATACACAGAGATGTACACTCTTGTGTATAAATATCTCATATTTATACACAGAGATGTACACTCTTGTGTATAAATATCAGATACACAGAGATGTACACTCTTGTGTATAAATATCAGATACACAGAGATGTACACCCTTGTGTATAAATATCAGATACACAGAGATGTACACACTTGTGTATAAATATCAGATACACAGAGATGTACATCTAGTCTAGATGTACAGCGTACCAAGATGTACATCTAGTCTAGATGTACAGCGTACCGAGATGTACATCTAGTCTAGATGTACAGCGTACATCTAGTCTAGATGTACAGCGTACCGAGATGTACATCTAGTCTAGATGTACAGCGTACCGAGATGTACCTCTAGTCTAGATGTACAGCGTACCGAGATGTACCTCTAGTCTAGATGTACAGCGTACCTCTAGTCTAGAGGTACAGCGTGCCGAGCTGATGCACCTCTAGTCTAGATGTACAGCGTACCTCTAGTCTAGAGGTACAGCGTGCCGAGCTGATGCACCTCTAGTCTAGATGTACAGCGTACCTCTAGTCTAGAGGTACAGCGTGCCGAGCTGATGCACCTCTAGTCTAGATGTACAGCGTACCTCTAGTCTAGAGGTACAGCGTGCCGAGCTGATGCACCTCTAGTCTAGATGTACAGCGTACCTCTAGTCTAGAGGTACAGCGTGCCGAGCTGATGCACCTCTAGTCTAGATGTACAGCGTACCTCTAGTCTAGAGGTACAGCGTGCCGAGCTGATGCACCTCTAGTCTAGATGTACAGCGTACCTCTAGTCTAGAGGTACAGCGTGCCGAGCTGATGCACCTCTAGTCTAGATGTACAGCGTACCTCTAGTCTAGAGGTACAGCGTGCCGAGCTGATGCACCTCTAGTCTAGATGTACAGCGTACCTCTAGTCTAGAGGTACAGCGTGCCGAGCTGATGCACCTCTAGTCTAGATGTACAGCGTACCTCTAGTCTAGAGGTACAGCGTGCCGAGCTGATGCACCTCTAGTCTAGATGTACAGCGTACCTCTAGTCTAGAGGTACAGCGTGCCGAGCTGATGCACCTCTAGTCTAGATGTACAGCGTACCTCTAGTCTAGAGGTACAGCGTGCCGAGCTGATGCACCTCTAGTCTAGATGTACAGCGTACCTCTAGTCTAGAGGTACAGCGTGCCGAGCTGATGCACCTCTAGTCTAGATGTACAGCGTACCTCTAGTCTAGAGGTACAGCGTGCCGAGCTGATGCACCTCTAGTCTAGATGTACAGCGTACCTCTAGTCTAGAGGTACAGCGTGCCGAGCTGATGCACCTCTAGTCTAGATGTACAGCGTACCTCTAGTCTAGAGGTACAGCGTGCCGAGCTGATGCACCTCTAGTCTAGATGTACAGCGTACCTCTAGTCTAGAGGTACAGCGTGCCGAGCTGATGCACCTCTAGTCTAGATGTACAGCGTACCTCTAGTCTAGAGGTACAGCGTGCCGAGCTGATGCACCTCTAGTCTAGATGTACAGCGTACCTCTAGTCTAGAGGTACAGCGTGCCGAGCTGATGCACCTCTAGTCTAGATGTACAGCGTACCTCTAGTCTAGAGGTACAGCGTGCCGAGCTGATGCACCTCTAGTCTAGATGTACAGCGTACCTCTAGTCTAGAGGTACAGCGTGCCGAGCTGATGCACCTCTAGTCTAGATGTACAGCGTACCTCTAGTCTAGAGGTACAGCGTGCCGAGCTGATGCACCTCTAGTCTAGATGTACAGCGTACCTCTAGTCTAGAGGTACAGCGTGCCGAGCTGATGCACCTCTAGTCTAGATGTACAGCGTACCTCTAGTCTAGAGGTACAGCGTGCCGAGCTGATGCACCTCTAGTCTAGATGTACAGCGTACCTCTAGTCTAGAGGTACAGCGTGCCGAGCTGATGCACCTCTAGTCTAGATGTACAGCGTACCTCTAGTCTAGAGGTACAGCGTGCCGAGCTGATGCACCTCTAGTCTAGATGTACAGCGTACCTCTAGTCTAGAGGTACAGCGTGCCGAGCTGATGCACCTCTAGTCTAGATGTACAGCGTACCTCTAGTCTAGAGGTACAGCGTGCCGAGCTGATGCACCTCTAGTCTAGATGTACAGCGTACCTCTAGTCTAGAGGTACAGCGTGCCGAGCTGATGCACCTCTAGTCTAGATGTACAGCGTACCTCTAGTCTAGAGGTACAGCGTGCCGAGCTGATGCACCTCTAGTCTAGATGTACAGCGTACCTCTAGTCTAGAGGTACAGCGTGCCGAGCTGATGCACCTCTAGTCTAGATGTACAGCGTACCTCTAGTCTAGAGGTACAGCGTGCCGAGCTGATGCACCTCTAGTCTAGATGTACAGCGTACCTCTAGTCTAGAGGTACAGCGTGCCGAGCTGATGCACCTCTAGTCTAGATGTACAGCGTACCTCTAGTCTAGAGGTACAGCGTGCCGAGCTGATGCACCTCTAGTCTAGATGTACAGCGTACCTCTAGTCTAGAGGTACAGCGTGCCGAGCTGATGCACCTCTAGTCTAGATGTACAGCGTACCTCTAGTCTAGAGGTACAGCGTGCCGAGCTGATGCACCTCTAGTCTAGATGTACAGCGTACCTCTAGTCTAGAGGTACAGCGTGCCGAGCTGATGCACCTCTAGTCTAGATGTACAGCGTACCTCTAGTCTAGAGGTACAGCGTGCCGAGCTGATGCACCTCTAGTCTAGATGTACAGCGTACCTCTAGTCTAGAGGTACAGCGTGCCGAGCTGATGCACCTCTAGTCTAGATGTACAGCGTACCTCTAGTCTAGAGGTACAGCGTGCCGAGCTGATGCACCTCTAGTCTAGATGTACAGCGTACCTCTAGTCTAGAGGTACAGCGTGCCGAGCTGATGCACCTCTAGTCTAGATGTACAGCGTACCTCTAGTCTAGAGGTACAGCGTGCCGAGCTGATGCACCTCTAGTCTAGATGTACAGCGTACCTCTAGTCTAGAGGTACAGCGTGCCGAGCTGATGCACCTCTAGTCTAGATGTACAGCGTACCTCTAGTCTAGAGGTACAGCGTGCCGAGCTGATGCACCTCTAGTCTAGATGTACAGCGTACCTCTAGTCTAGAGGTACAGCGTGCCGAGCTGATGCACCTCTAGTCTAGATGTACAGCGTACCTCTAGTCTAGAGGTACAGCGTGCCGAGCTGATGCACCTCTAGTCTAGATGTACAGCGTACCTCTAGTCTAGAGGTACAGCGTGCCGAGCTGATGCACCTCTAGTCTAGATGTACAGCGTACCTCTAGTCTAGAGGTACAGCGTGCCGAGCTGATGCACCTCTAGTCTAGATGTACAGCGTACCTCTAGTCTAGAGGTACAGCGTGCCGAGCTGATGCACCTCTAGTCTAGATGTACAGCGTACCTCTAGTCTAGAGGTACAGCGTGCCGAGCTGATGCACCTCTAGTCTAGATGTACAGCGTACCTCTAGTCTAGAGGTACAGCGTGCCGAGCTGATGCACCTCTAGTCTAGATGTACAGCGTACCTCTAGTCTAGAGGTACAGCGTGCCGAGCTGATGCACCTCTAGTCTAGATGTACAGCGTACCTCTAGTCTAGAGGTACAGCGTGCCGAGCTGATGCACCTCTAGTCTAGATGTACAGCGTACCTCTAGTCTAGAGGTACAGCGTGCCGAGCTGATGCACCTCTAGTCTAGATGTACAGCGTACCTCTAGTCTAGAGGTACAGCGTGCCGAGCTGATGCACCTCTAGTCTAGATGTACAGCGTACCTCTAGTCTAGAGGTACAGCGTGCCGAGCTGATGCACCTCTAGTCTAGATGTACAGCGTACCTCTAGTCTAGAGGTACAGCGTGCCGAGCTGATGCACCTCTAGTCTAGATGTACAGCGTACCTCTAGTCTAGAGGTACAGCGTGCCGAGCTGATGCACCTCTAGTCTAGATGTACAGCGTACCTCTAGTCTAGAGGTACAGCGTGCCGAGCTGATGCACCTCTAGTCTAGATGTACAGCGTACCTCTAGTCTAGAGGTACAGCGTGCCGAGCTGATGCACCTCTAGTCTAGATGTACAGCGTACCTCTAGTCTAGAGGTACAGCGTGCCGAGCTGATGCACCTCTAGTCTAGATGTACAGCGTACCTCTAGTCTAGAGGTACAGCGTGCCGAGCTGATGCACCTCTAGTCTAGATGTACAGCGTACCTCTAGTCTAGAGGTACAGCGTGCCGAGCTGATGCACCTCTAGTCTAGATGTACAGCGTACCTCTAGTCTAGAGGTACAGCGTGCCGAGCTGATGCACCTCTAGTCTAGATGTACAGCGTACCTCTAGTCTAGAGGTACAGCGTGCCGAGCTGATGCACCTCTAGTCTAGATGTACAGCGTACCTCTAGTCTAGAGGTACAGCGTGCCGAGCTGATGCACCTCTAGTCTAGATGTACAGCGTACCTCTAGTCTAGAGGTACAGCGTGCCGAGCTGATGCACCTCTAGTCTAGATGTACAGCGTACCTCTAGTCTAGAGGTACAGCGTGCCGAGCTGATGCACCTCTAGTCTAGATGTACAGCGTACCTCTAGTCTAGAGGTACAGCGTGCCGAGCTGATGCACCTCTAGTCTAGATGTACAGCGTACCTCTAGTCTAGAGGTACAGCGTGCCGAGCTGATGCACCTCTAGTCTAGATGTACAGCGTACCTCTAGTCTAGAGGTACAGCGTGCCGAGCTGATGCACCTCTAGTCTAGATGTACAGCGTACCTCTAGTCTAGAGGTACAGCGTGCCGAGCTGATGCACCTCTAGTCTAGATGTACAGCGTACCTCTAGTCTAGAGGTACAGCGTGCCGAGCTGATGCACCTCTAGTCTAGATGTACAGCGTACCTCTAGTCTAGAGGTACAGCGTGCCGAGCTGATGCACCTCTAGTCTAGATGTACAGCGTACCTCTAGTCTAGAGGTACAGCGTGCCGAGCTGATGCACCTCTAGTCTAGATGTACAGCGTACCTCTAGTCTAGAGGTACAGCGTGCCGAGCTGATGCACCTCTAGTCTAGATGTACAGCGTACCTCTAGTCTAGAGGTACAGCGTGCCGAGCTGATGCACCTCTAGTCTAGATGTACAGCGTACCTCTAGTCTAGAGGTACAGCGTGCCGAGCTGATGCACCTCTAGTCTAGATGTACAGCGTACCTCTAGTCTAGAGGTACAGCGTGCCGAGCTGATGCACCTCTAGTCTAGATGTACAGCGTACCTCTAGTCTAGAGGTACAGCGTGCCGAGCTGATGCACCTCTAGTCTAGATGTACAGCGTACCTCTAGTCTAGAGGTACAGCGTGCCGAGCTGATGCACCTCTAGTCTAGATGTACAGCGTACCTCTAGTCTAGAGGTACAGCGTGCCGAGCTGATGCACCTCTAGTCTAGATGTACAGCGTACCTCTAGTCTAGAGGTACAGCGTGCCGAGCTGATGCACCTCTAGTCTAGATGTACAGCGTACCTCTAGTCTAGAGGTACAGCGTGCCGAGCTGATGCACCTCTAGTCTAGATGTACAGCGTACCTCTAGTCTAGAGGTACAGCGTGCCGAGCTGATGCACCTCTAGTCTAGATGTACAGCGTACCTCTAGTCTAGAGGTACAGCGTGCCGAGCTGATGCACCTCTAGTCTAGATGTACAGCGTACCTCTAGTCTAGAGGTACAGCGTGCCGAGCTGATGCACCTCTAGTCTAGATGTACAGCGTACCTCTAGTCTAGAGGTACAGCGTGCCGAGCTGATGCACCTCTAGTCTAGATGTACAGCGTACCTCTAGTCTAGAGGTACAGCGTGCCGAGCTGATGCACCTCTAGTCTAGATGTACAGCGTACCTCTAGTCTAGAGGTACAGCGTGCCGAGCTGATGCACCTCTAGTCTAGATGTACAGCGTACCTCTAGTCTAGAGGTACAGCGTGCCGAGCTGATGCACCTCTAGTCTAGATGTACAGCGTACCTCTAGTCTAGAGGTACAGCGTGCCGAGCTGATGCACCTCTAGTCTAGATGTACAGCGTACCTCTAGTCTAGAGGTACAGCGTGCCGAGCTGATGCACCTCTAGTCTAGATGTACAGCGTACCTCTAGTCTAGAGGTACAGCGTGCCGAGCTGATGCACCTCTAGTCTAGATGTACAGCGTACCTCTAGTCTAGAGGTACAGCGTGCCGAGCTGATGCACCTCTAGTCTAGATGTACAGCGTACCTCTAGTCTAGAGGTACAGCGTGCCGAGCTGATGCACCTCTAGTCTAGATGTACAGCGTACCTCTAGTCTAGAGGTACAGCGTGCCGAGCTGATGCACCTCTAGTCTAGATGTACAGCGTACCTCTAGTCTAGAGGTACAGCGTGCCGAGCTGATGCACCTCTAGTCTAGATGTACAGCGTACCTCTAGTCTAGAGGTACAGCGTGCCGAGCTGATGCACCTCTAGTCTAGATGTACAGCGTACCTCTAGTCTAGAGGTACAGCGTGCCGAGCTGATGCACCTCTAGTCTAGATGTACAGCGTACCTCTAGTCTAGAGGTACAGCGTGCCGAGCTGATGCACCTCTAGTCTAGATGTACAGCGTACCTCTAGTCTAGAGGTACAGCGTGCCGAGCTGATGCACCTCTAGTCTAGATGTACAGCGTACCTCTAGTCTAGAGGTACAGCGTGCCGAGCTGATGCACCTCTAGTCTAGATGTACAGCGTACCTCTAGTCTAGAGGTACAGCGTGCCGAGCTGATGCACCTCTAGTCTAGATGTACAGCGTACCTCTAGTCTAGAGGTACAGCGTGCCGAGCTGATGCACCTCTAGTCTAGATGTACAGCGTACCTCTAGTCTAGAGGTACAGCGTGCCGAGCTGATGCACCTCTAGTCTAGATGTACAGCGTACCTCTAGTCTAGAGGTACAGCGTGCCGAGCTGATGCACCTCTAGTCTAGATGTACAGCGTACCTCTAGTCTAGAGGTACAGCGTGCCGAGCTGATGCACCTCTAGTCTAGATGTACAGCGTACCTCTAGTCTAGAGGTACAGCGTGCCGAGCTGATGCACCTCTAGTCTAGATGTACAGCGTACCTCTAGTCTAGAGGTACAGCGTGCCGAGCTGATGCACCTCTAGTCTAGATGTACAGCGTACCTCTAGTCTAGAGGTACAGCGTGCCGAGCTGATGCACCTCTAGTCTAGATGTACAGCGTACCTCTAGTCTAGAGGTACAGCGTGCCGAGCTGATGCACCTCTAGTCTAGATGTACAGCGTACCTCTAGTCTAGAGGTACAGCGTGCCGAGCTGATGCACCTCTAGTCTAGATGTACAGCGTACCTCTAGTCTAGAGGTACAGCGTGCCGAGCTGATGCACCTCTAGTCTAGATGTACAGCGTACCTCTAGTCTAGAGGTACAGCGTGCCGAGCTGATGCACCTCTAGTCTAGATGTACAGCGTACCTCTAGTCTAGAGGTACAGCGTGCCGAGCTGATGCACCTCTAGTCTAGATGTACAGCGTACCTCTAGTCTAGAGGTACAGCGTGCCGAGCTGATGCACCTCTAGTCTAGATGTACAGCGTACCTCTAGTCTAGAGGTACAGCGTGCCGAGCTGATGCACCTCTAGTCTAGATGTACAGCGTACCTCTAGTCTAGAGGTACAGCGTGCCGAGCTGATGCACCTCTAGTCTAGATGTACAGCGTACCTCTAGTCTAGAGGTACAGCGTGCCGAGCTGATGCACCTCTAGTCTAGATGTACAGCGTACCTCTAGTCTAGAGGTACAGCGTGCCGAGCTGATGCACCTCTAGTCTAGATGTACAGCGTACCTCTAGTCTAGAGGTACAGCGTGCCGAGCTGATGCACCTCTAGTCTAGATGTACAGCGTACCTCTAGTCTAGAGGTACAGCGTGCCGAGCTGATGCACCTCTAGTCTAGATGTACAGCGTACCTCTAGTCTAGAGGTACAGCGTGCCGAGCTGATGCACCTCTAGTCTAGATGTACAGCGTACCTCTAGTCTAGAGGTACAGCGTGCCGAGCTGATGCACCTCTAGTCTAGATGTACAGCGTACCTCTAGTCTAGAGGTACAGCGTGCCGAGCTGATGCACCTCTAGTCTAGATGTACAGCGTACCTCTAGTCTAGAGGTACAGCGTGCCGAGCTGATGCACCTCTAGTCTAGATGTACAGCGTACCTCTAGTCTAGAGGTACAGCGTGCCGAGCTGATGCACCTCTAGTCTAGATGTACAGCGTACCTCTAGTCTAGAGGTACAGCGTGCCGAGCTGATGCACCTCTAGTCTAGATGTACAGCGTACCTCTAGTCTAGAGGTACAGCGTGCCGAGCTGATGCACCTCTAGTCTAGATGTACAGCGTACCTCTAGTCTAGAGGTACAGCGTGCCGAGCTGATGCACCTCTAGTCTAGATGTACAGCGTACCTCTAGTCTAGAGGTACAGCGTGCCGAGCTGATGCACCTCTAGTCTAGATGTACAGCGTACCTCTAGTCTAGAGGTACAGCGTGCCGAGCTGATGCACCTCTAGTCTAGATGTACAGCGTACCTCTAGTCTAGAGGTACAGCGTGCCGAGCTGATGCACCTCTAGTCTAGATGTACAGCGTACCTCTAGTCTAGAGGTACAGCGTGCCGAGCTGATGCACCTCTAGTCTAGATGTACAGCGTACCTCTAGTCTAGAGGTACAGCGTGCCGAGCTGATGCACCTCTAGTCTAGATGTACAGCGTACCTCTAGTCTAGAGGTACAGCGTGCCGAGCTGATGCACCTCTAGTCTAGATGTACAGCGTACCTCTAGTCTAGAGGTACAGCGTGCCGAGCTGATGCACCTCTAGTCTAGATGTACAGCGTACCTCTAGTCTAGAGGTACAGCGTGCCGAGCTGATGCACCTCTAGTCTAGATGTACAGCGTACCTCTAGTCTAGATGTACAGCGTACATCTAGTCTAGATGTACAGCGTGCCGAGCTGATGTACATCTAGTCTAGATGTACAGCGTACATCTAGTCTAGATGTACAGCGTGCCGAGCTGATGTACATCTAGTCTAGATGTACAGCGTACATCTAGTCTAGATGTACAGCGTGCCGAGCTGATGTACATCTAGTCTAGATGTACAGCGTACATCTAGTCTAGATGTACAGCGTACATCTAGTCTAGATGTACAGCGTGCCGAGCTGATGTACATCCAGTCTAGATGTACAGCGTACATCTAGTCTAGATGTACAGCGTGCCGAGCTGATGTACATCCAGTCTAGATGTACAGCGTACATCTAGTCTAGATGTACAGCGTGCCGAGCTGATGTACATCCAGTCTAGATGTACAGCGTACATCTAGTCTAGATGTACAGCGTGCCGAGCTGATGTACATCCAGTCTAGATGTACAGCGTACATCTAGTCTAGATGTACAGCGTGCCGAGCTGATGTACATCCAGTCTAGATGTACAGCGTACATCTAGTCTAGATGTACAGCGTGCCGAGCTGATGTACATCAGTCTAGATGTACAGCGTACATCTAGTCTAGATGTACAGCGTGCCGAGCTGATGTACATCCAGTCTAGATGTACAGCGTACATCTAGTCTAGATGTACAGCGTGCCGAGCTGATGTACATCCAGTCTAGATGTACAGCGTACATCTAGTCTAGATGTACAGCGTGCCGAGCTGATGTACATCCAGTCTAGATGTACAGCGTACATCTAGTCTAGATGTACAGCGTGCCGAGCTGATGTACATCCAGTCTAGATGTACAGCGTACATCTAGTCTAGATGTACAGCGTGCCGAGCTGATGTACATCCAGTCTAGATGTACAGCGTACATCTAGTCTAGATGTACAGCGTGCCGAGCTGATGTACATCCAGTCTAGATGTACAGCGTACATCTAGTCTAGATGTACAGCGTGCCGAGCTGATGTACATCCAGTCTAGATGTACAGCGTACATCTAGTCTAGATGTACAGCGTGCCGAGCTGATGTACATCCAGTCTAGATGTACAGCGTACATCTAGTCTAGATGTACAGCGTGCCGAGCTGATGTACATCCAGTCTAGATGTACAGCGTACATCTAGTCTAGATGTACAGCGTGCCGAGCTGATGTACATCCAGTCTAGATGTACAGCGTACATCTAGTCTAGATGTACAGCGTGCCGAGCTGATGTACATCCAGTCTAGATGTACAGCGTACATCTAGTCTAGATGTACAGCGTGCCGAGCTGATGTACATCCAGTCTAGATGTACAGCGTACATCTAGTCTAGATGTA